>NC_092524.1:14050000-16450000 GCF_037038585.1 Patagioenas fasciata
ATAAAAATATGAAACAAAGTGCGATGCAGAAGTATCACATTGATAACTGAACACACAAAAAACTGACTGCTGTGACTTGCAGTAAGCATATAAAAGAAACATTTTCAGGAATTTCCCTTAAGGCAGCAGTCAGACCCCAAAACCCATCTTGCTGCTTAGTTTACCTCACTCCATATCAGCGTGCCAGAAGGTAGCCAATAAGCTTGCCAGGGTGGCATTATAAGTAAATGTGAAAAACTGGAGGGGACAATTTACTTATATAAGTATTAGGTTTAGAAGTCCTGCCTGGAGCAACAGAATTAAATCTTTTATGCTTCCAAGAGAGGCACATTTACACTCATGAAATTTTGGAGTAGTTTGGAAGGAAGTGTTAAAGTTTGAAGTCCTGTCTGTCCTCCAGGATGTGTCTGTCCTTACAGGTCACGGTGCTGCTGCTATCTGTTGCACTGGAATGATCCCTATAGCATCATTGCTGCCAACCTACTCCAGAAAAGGCTGTTTTCCCTTGTCCCAAATACAGAGAGGAACCAATCTATGTCCAAATGAAGCAAACAAAGAGACATCAGCTGACTGTAAAGGTTTGGGGATGTGACCATAATACACAAAGTCTTTTGGTGACAGAAGGGGATTTTCTGTGTATGAGAATGGGATGAGCCCAATTTTAAAAAATCAGAAATATTTTACAATGAAGGCATGACAGAGCAGGCGAACAAACTGTGTTCTATATATGCCGTTTTAATAAACTGTGGGATGTGACAGTTGGCGGTTTACTGTTAGCTCACACAAAATAAATGAGCGTATGCATAAATCAAATTATTATGTTTGTTTCCACTCCTCGCCTTCCACAGCCTGAAGCAATAAGGACAAAAAGAACAGCAAAAAATGGAGTTCCCCTGCTCCTCTGCACTGTGACATCCAAATAACTGGGCAGTACTGTGCCGGGATACTGCACAGTCCTTCCTGAGCTGGAGAGAACATGGAGCTGCGAGAGCACTAAAATATGTGCAGGAGGACACAGGGAAAAGCTCCTACACTTTGGTTAAGATGCACTATCTGATGATTGTAGGGGCACTAGCGCAGGGCCAGAAGGAAGGTATGGACACTGAAGGGCTGACAATCCCGCCATGTTTATTAGTGGTAAGCTCCAGGAAATGTTCCACATAGCCCTCATAGTTTTCTGGCTTCAGACTTCAATGCATACACGCACATGCTCACACCATCCCTTCTTAAATTTCCTTTGAGGTTTCAGTGTACTGCTATTTTACCCTCAGGAGCTGCTTCTCCCCACAACCTCTGCACTACACTCTTTACTACCATCCACAATGGCCAGTTGCCTGTACTGGGAAGAATGCATTTTGTTGCTACTTTGATAAGACAGGGCCATACAGTGAGACATCCGGTATTGACCTAGTGGTCTCGCTGAAGTTATCGCTGATCTAAAAGATAAGGAGTTCATTACTCATTCCCTGCTCTCACAGAAAGTACCATTTCCCAGGTCCAATGAGTTACTTATCACCTCCTTTGAGGCCTATAGCTGTACTTGTAATAAGATTAATAAAATAGATCTCAGATAGCTCTGTATAAAAAGACAACTTGAGTAGGGAACGGCAACAAAATTCTAGAAGGGAACTTCTTGTATCTTTGGAGAGACAGGAGCTACATCTGTAAACTGAGCCTAACTGCAAAAGAGAAGAATTCCCATGTCAAGCTGGATTCATACACACATGAACGTGTGTGTGTAGATATATAATTCATGTATATACATGTATATATGTTTCTTCATGTGTGCATACATTTGTTATATACAAGATTCAGATTCTAAGTACGTGAAAAGAATATGTGATATATCCTTGTGGCTTTCTTCCCTGTACCCTGTTGTCCAGATGTAAGCTGTAAAACACATCCAAGTTCCTTAGAAAGGGAAGCGTCGAGCCAGGCAGCTCAGGCTGAGCTGTTGCAGTTATCACTCCATTGAAAATGAACAACAAATTCAAATAACAGAGGCCATATTTGATTCTGGATCTTTCGGGGTTTTCTTTGTCTAGTTCCCACCCCCACAGTCTCACTTCTCTCCCACCCTTCCTCACTTACCATAAAGTTATGATGCCCTTTAATCATGAATGGAATTCCCAGATTATTATTTTAGAGGCTTAACTGATTCTCCATGTTTTTAACGTGCTTACCACTTATACAAAGAAGTTTTTTCATATGTCTTTCAGCAAATATAGAAATAGGTTTGGAGTCAGTATTCATTTTAATAGTTTTGACCGATAGTCACATTTATTTCCAAAGATTTCTTTTTTTCCTGATTGCACTTTTGCATCACTCTGCATGCAGTTGCACTACACACCCATCTATAAACCTGGATTTATCACCAGCAAGTATAATATCTCCATCCTTAAAGTCATTTTTATAAAAACTTATATGACTGTTCACTGTACAAAACTCCAAATACATATAAGAGTGAGACTGTTGGAACCTCACTTTGCTTTCTGTGTGTTTATTTCCAGGTAATCTCAGCTGAGAGCTTTCTAGTGCTGTCACTATGGCCAATTTTATATTGGATATTTTTCTCAATACAGATGTGTAGCTACTTTGCCTTTACTTCTCTGTAAATGCCATATGGACAGAAATCATTGAGTCACCAGATCATACATTTATTTTTATTATATATTATGCTGTTTGATGTCACGTTGACATCTAATTGATGTTGGTTTTGCTTTTTTTTGTCTTTATTTTGTTTCTTGGTTTCAATAAAAAGAGAATTTAAAAAGGGCTGTAGAGTGATGACTTAAGGCACTGACAGACATGAACATAGTACGCATCGCTTTTATGATGTGCTGCTGAGTAATTGGGTATATTTCTAGCTTTAGATAACATATAGGAGACCTCTGAATTTTTACTGTATAGTGAAGTATTTGTGTAAGCCTAGCCTATAACCTCAAAAGATTTTTTTTTCTCAAGCAAGAAGTACATACAGAACGTGTTTTCAATAAGGGCTTAACCCATGATTTAAGAGTCAATAAAGAAAGGTTTTCCATAAAGAAATGAGAAAGCAACAATAGAACTAAAATACAGCATACCAAAGATTAAATATGTTCCATCAGCACAAGAGTGTCTTTGTACGGTAAAGAGCAGAAGAGGATGATAAATAGTAAAATGGTATGTATGTCAAAAGAAAAATAAAAGCAATTTAGACAAAGTATACACTTATTAACAGAGAACATCATTTACAGTTATTCAGATGGGAGGAAGGCAAGGATGAAACTAGCAGAGAATGTATTTCACAATGTGAAGTCACATTCATCTTGGTTCAGAATTTGCTCCCCCCACTACAGCTGGAAAATAAAAATACCAGTGAAATCCTTGCTAGAATAAAATTAATGCCTAAATGTCCAGTCACCTCAGCAGAATCAGGATTTCACTCAAGGTGTATTAAGGTTCAGTTTTACTAAGCAGACCTCCCGGATCACCAATGGGAACAGGTCCAGGTTTCCCTCCTGGTTCCTGCAGTGTACACGCTGCAGACAGCACCAGCTCAACAGCCTTGGCACCCACTGGCCTTTTTAGAGACCCGCTCTCACTTGTCCTCCCGCTGAATGGACCGAGTGACAGGGCCAATAAATGCCTGGGGCTATTCCAGGTGGCTTTACCAGGTACTGATTCTGGGGACACAGAGTGGGAAGGAGGGAAGGAGGCACTTCGGAAACAAGTGCAGAGACCAGGTTAAGCTTAGACCAGTGAAAGGCAGATTAACCTGCCAGAGTGAATACTCGCCCAGCATCAGCAGAAAGCTACCATGTGAAACTAACTGAAAGGTTGCAGAAAAATTATTTCTGCCTGGTAATACGCCATGAGAAGATTTTGGGAGCACCTCCTCTCTGTTTCCCAGAAATGTTACAAAAATGGCCAGATGTAAACCTAGTATTTCAAACATTTCAAGTTTTGAGCTAGAAGGATGCAAATATGTTATCAGATTCTATTGCTCCCTGCAGAACCACGGGGTTTCCCAGCAGTGTTCCAATCCAGTCTGTGAAAACTGGTGATTCACCTTCCACAAAGAAAAGCAACTACAATCAAGTACATATATAACACAAATGAAAATACAAGACACAAAGAAAATCACCATTTCATTCTGCATACAAGAAGCATCTGATAGGATAGCTCCATAAACACTGCCCACAATGCTCTAATATTTCCAAATAAACTGACTCAAAATACATATGGATGTATAAGAGAGGCAAAAAAGGGAAACTTGAAATGAAGAAGAGAGATTGGGGAAGTTGTAAATTAAGATTAAACAAAGTTCAAAACATAAATGTTTGTTCAGTATTAATTCTAAAAATTGCTACCACTCCTACTTTGCATACATAATTACACCCAAAATTGGAAAGAGGAACAGAAAGAAAACAAGAGTTATAATTCCATCAATAATTATCTGGAGAAGATGAAAAATTTTTGAGATTCACCCTCCTGATATACGGTGTCAGTAGAAACCAGACAGGGAATTAAAGCCTATAATTCACAATATGCATGTTTTTACTGCACACGACACATAAATCTAAGGACAAAGTGGTAGATCTGAAATATACATCTCAAAACACCCATCCTCAAAGCTCCTTCTTAACTACCTCTCTCAAAATCCCAGGCTGTCCCAGAAATATTTTGGTTATGGTCTAATCTACTCTACATGACCTTTGCAAAAATGATTCTTTGCAACTCTGGCAAGTTTATTTTTCTACCACTTTTGTTAGATGAATGACGACTCCTTCTATTTGCAAGGAAGTTCTCAGAATCTCTGTATTATAGGACTATTATTGCCAGAACTCATTTAGCTCTTGCTGTGTTCTGAAAGCTAGAAATTATAAACACATACCTCATTCAAGATAGTACACACAAGCACAGAAATAATACCAATTGTTTCAGTAATGTACATTATAACTACAAAAAGAATGAAATCAGAAACCTTTATGTACACCAGACAAAAGCCTCAATTCTTAAATCATCACCTCACACAACTTTTGTTTTTTTCTAAATTCACTTTGATTTTTTTGCCTATTAAATCCAATTGCTATACAAGTTGGTGTTATATGCTTTTGCGGAAATTTACTGATCCGGTTTAAACCATATTATCCTGACATAACATAGCATATGGCAGTACAGTGGAGCACCATAGAGACCTATGTCTTGCTCAAATGGGTTGCCATGTTGAGATTCCTACAATTTTTACCTCCAGTCACCAATCGTCTTCAGGATTTTACACTTTTCTAAACCAGATATTTCTACACCTTCTAATTAATCGTCAAGTCTGTGTGCACTATAGGACATGGATACAAACATTTAAACAGAAATGCTCCACTGTAATTCTAAAAGCATGAAAAATATTTCCAGAAAGATAACAAATAAAGAGAACTTAAAAATTAACTGGGCATTCCCACCTCCTAAATCTGGAGAAGGAAAACAACACTTCACCTTTATCAATATGGCTTAGTAGTTCTCTCTACTAATGCAAGAATGAGAAGACATGAACAAGTCAAGTAAATACATAAGAATGAAAGTAGTAAAAGGAGGGAGAATCCTTCTAACTACATCATGGACAGTGTCAATAAATGTGAATCAAGTAAATTTCCTCCCCTAAAAAAATCCCAGAGAAATTATTCCCAATATTATTATCCCTCTGGCAACATTATAATATATTTGTTTCATTAACAATCCGTTCCCTGTAATTCTAAGAACTACAAACTGAATTATGATTGTCACACCAACATAATCTAAATTACAAACAATACTATCACTAAAAAGTATCCGTGTTTTTATGAAAGTTTTGAGGAGGTAATCTGATTTCAAGACTGTCACACTTTTAAGCAAATGTAGATTGACTTAAAGTAAACATTGCAGGAGGGAGCTCATGCTCTAGGCTTCACCAAGCAATCAGCAAGGCATCTGACACGCTACAGAAAACCTGCAAAATCCAGCAAATAAATCATGTAACACCCATTCAGTATCCTACAAAGCACACAGTGGGGAGCTGACACATTATTAACTGACTGTAATTTTCACAAACTGTAACATACTAAGAGCTTTATGACATACATGTGGTGAAATATATTTTTATATATTATAAATGCACATGTTTTTAAAGCACATTAATCAAGATACTTCCATGAAATCATTGGGTCGTGTTTGTTTTCAAGTCAGTGGCATAAAAAAAACGTTTATTACTATAGCAGGCAGATTTGGGAAGCACCTCCATCTCATGACTTCACTCTAACAAAATCACAAGCTTTTGGTGGTGTGGTCGTACTATGTTACATAGCAAAGGGACCAACCTGAGCAACAGAGGAGATAACCTTGGGACAGCTTATCGTCCCAAAGCTGTGCTTCCCTTGAATATGAGCTTTTATATCAAATTATATGTTATACAAACCTGCTGAAAACCTGCTATTTCAATGAAAAAAAAATCCACAAGGGACAATACAGGTTCCAGGGAAGCCCTAACGCCATCCAGAAGGAAAGAACTGAAGATGACATGACACAGACCTCAGCTTTCAACCAAAGCATCTTTCCTTTTGCCTTAGTAAAGATTTATACGGCTTTACAGATGCAAACCTCACCTGCCTCTTTCAGGAACAGCAAAAAGCGATTCTGCAAATGACAGAACATTGGCTTTTGAATCCTTATATTGTTCTGCCATACACAGGAATAACTTGAGGTCCCAAAGGTTTGTGGCAGAAAATGGCACTTTGCCAGCTGTCATTACTGCCTGCCAACCTGTAGATAATCTTCATGTACTCTACTTCATCTGATATTTTCATATTTACAACCCTTTACAACTCAGCAGTTTCTATTTAAATAAAAGTAGACAAGATTTAAAAAAATAAACCTGAAGTAGAAAATACAGGCTAGATGTGAAAGCTGAAAGTATTTTCCTCTCTATTGTTCATTATTCTTGAATGTATCATTCTCTTTCTGCATGTAGGCCAAAAAAATAAATCCAATGTAAACACAAAAGGCAAATACTTTTGAAGGCCAAGCAAATATTTGAAAGGCAAAAAAGAGATTCTGCTTTTATCTCTAGATCACCCTACAATTTAATGGTTACTGGAGAGGGGTCTCTCTCTCTCTTTCTTTCTTTCTTCTCCTTCTTTCTTCTCTTTCTCTTCATTTCAGGAAATGCAGAAGGGGCAGGTCCACACTTCACAGTTCATAGGATAGTTATCAACCTATAAACTATAACCATGGGTTAACAAAGGTCAGATAACTATATTATGCTTGTTATCAGAGCAGAGAAAAAAATTTGCCATATCAAAAGGCTATAATGCAACAAACAAATGTATTAAAAATCTTGATCCAATATTATTTTTCAACTATGAAGATTATGTGCCTGACCTTGTAATCTGATGTATGTAATTTATGAACAAAATGCAGATGCTTTATGGAGCTTAATGGTCTTTATGAGGTTTCTCAAAATTAAAATAGCACCACTCCATGGACCAGAGAGAAAGACTTGGGCCTTTAGCTATGTCAGTAGTATTAAATAATGCCACAATATAAGAAAAATTAATACCTGCTAAAATGGTAAAGCTGGTAAACCATTAGCAGGAAGCCCACAATCGCCTAGTAGAAACAGTAAATTACTACTTAGCTGAGTATACGGAACTGATTGCAAAAAAGTTGCTTGGTGGGAATAAAGCTCTTGAAACCAAAATGGAAAACAAGCACCTTTTTTTGTCCCCTTCTTACTAGTCCACAGTTCTCAGGTCGCTACTCAACACAAATGACAAGTGTTCAGTGGTTCAATAAAATGGGTTGATGCTCTCAGGCCAATAGCAAATCTTTACCAAACACACGTGAATCCCAGAAGTTCCTCAAGACAAATACTATCCGGTCCCCTCGTTCAGAGTAAGATCATAACATATTGTTGGAAATACAAATGAAAGCTACATCAAGGGCCTCACCTATCTTACGAGTAAATAACCCTTTCTATCTGCTGAGTTCTTTATGGTGTAACCTTTCATTTTATTGAACCACTGAACACTTGTCATTTGTGTTGAGTAGTGACCTGAGAACTGTGGACTAGTAAGAAGGGGACAAAACCAGGTGATTCTTTTCCATTTTGGTTTCAAGAGCTTTATTCCCACCAAAACACAAATTGAAAATAAAACCTCTGTAACTCCTTATAATGAGAACCAGTGCTTTCTTAAATTGTATGCAAAATAAATAAATTATAAGTAAAATGAAGTAAAGCCATCAATGGTAATGTTAGTAAAAATACTGATGCATTAAGGTAAGGACTTTTTATAGCAACAACTACAGGGTGGGGAAAAAAGCCATACTGTTTCATTTATTGCTTGCTTAGAGTAGCAAGAAAAGAATAAGAAGGAAAAAAAGAGTAGAATATATTGATCAAGAAAAAAAGGAGAGCTCTGTCTCAGAGCTCCACAATAAAATACTGTCTTAGCCTCTGTCTATGAGACAGTATTAAGTAAGTATATATACCGTGAGGTAGAACTTTCAGCTTAACTAGTTAGCTGGTGAGAGTGAAATTTGTTACATCAGAAGGACAGCATTTAGTAGTTTACCCCAAAATCCATTTATATAATAAGGTTAGTGGCGTAATCAATGGCCATTCTCACTCAGTTACCCACTTAGATCTTCTTCTCCTATATAGATAAAAATTCCTGAAAATGAAATATGTAACTTTAGATTCTTCATTCTGTACTTCTGCGTTTATCTTACACTCATCAACAGCTGAAGTATGGTATAACATGTTATAGCACTTTTTTAATATATGATTTTCAACCTGCAAATGTTCTTCTAAACACTAATATAAAATTATGGCTTTACAAAGGATTACATTTCTCTAAATTTTCAACTATATTTCTCTGGGTAATTATGGACTGATAGGGGTTATTTAAGGATCATCAGCTATACGACTTTTAAAAAAATGTATGAACAAATATATTTCAGCAAAAAGGTCACTCAGAATGTAAACCAAAAAGAAGTGACTTTGGGGTTGATCACCTGCCCACTGACTTCAAGGGTGTAAGAAAACATTTTATATATGTTCAAGCTGTAAAGTAGGTGTATTATCTTTTATTTGACAGGAAAGTCATAAACACTCCTTTTAACTAAAGAGGTTTGATTGGCAAAGCAGGATTAATACTAAAAAAATTGATATTTGCTTATCTTGTAAGAAATATTTATAGATAAAAGCTATAAAATAATAAAAATCTGGTTTCTAGCATTTAGAAAAATCTAATTAAGCACCTGAAAGCTATTCTGATTAGGTTCATTTTCACTTTTCACAGTGCAACATCACGTTAAAAGATTATGCTATTCCACAGGAGAAGGCAATAGAAACAATAAGAAAAGGAATTATGTTGCAGACTACCACATAAATTAGGGGACACCAGCCCTTCACAGTGAGATTTATTAAGATCATGAGCATGGTACTACTACAGATATTGCCAGGAAACTCATTTTCTTGTGCCTTTTCTCTTGAAGCCCTTGTAAAAGAAATAAAGGTGGCAAAGAACATTGATATGATCGCTATAAACTCTAAAAGCAATTTTATAAATATTTTAGGCAGTAAGCAAACATGTACAATGTCTAATTCTCTATCTGCTTAGTCTTAGAAATCTTGAAAGTACCAGGTAGAATGCCAGGATGGCTACAGGCCCATTCCTATGCTAGAGCAGAGCCATGTCTTTCATAAGTAAAGCTCCTGACAATAGCCTGGAAGATTCATAAGCATTCTAGTCTACTATCAATTTTATCAACAAATTCTCAATATTTTTGCTGATAGAGGATTACTCCTCTAAGTTCTAGAACACCACCTCTGAAAATAGAATTATATATAAGCTAGGCAATATATATAAGGAAGGGTGAAGTTTTGTGCCTAATGTTAATATGAAAATTATATAGGGCATTACTATGCACATGTGCATAAATGACCATTAGACAGATGCATGTGTATGTTCACATACATATACATGCAAATAAATGTATATATTTGCATACACAGAAATACATATAAATAATGGACAAAACGGGTTTGTATGCATGCATGTGTATTTGTGCCTATTTTTATATACAAACGTACATAAATATGTCAGTAAAAAATATATTTGCTGTATACATCTATATGTTGTTTAGACAAACATACCTACACATTATATGGAAAGAATTCAGTTAGCTCATTGTTATCAACAGAGACTACAACAACTGATATAATGTATTATATTGCAGCATCACTGTTTGATCACAATTTTTCTAAAACGTGGATCATTTCCTAGACTGGCTCTGAAAACTACAGGACAGGTTTACAAAGCAATATATTTTTTAATAACAATAAATATTATTTTTTCTTTCAGTTGCTTACTGTGTGGTTCAGTCTCTCTAGACTTGGTTTGTATCAGTCATCCCATTTTGTATGATGTTAATAATTCATGAAGATGTATTGAGACATATGGGAACATTTTTTAAACTAAAAGAGTTGCTGCACTGCTGGAGGTGCAGAAGTAAAATCAAAACACCAACACTGATGAATTAAAATTCAACTAAAATTAGTTGTGTTTCAGTAGTACAGGTGAAGTAAAGTAAATCATTCTTCCTACATATCCCTCTAAGCTGTTGAAAGTGTGTGGGCAATTTTGTTTCTATGACTTCTATGGTCATCTACCACCTAAGGCATGTTGATTGTACTCTTAAAGGCTAATGGTATGATAGTGAGGAAAAAAAAAAAAAAAAAAAAGAAAAAAAGCAGGAAAAGGCCCAATAAATGATTTGGTGGCACCGAGCTTCCAGTTCCTTTCTAATTAATTCCCTGAAAACAACGGTTTTAGGAAAATGGAAAAATTACATTTCTCATACAGTGGAGAAATTATTATTGATACTAGCAGATGAAACACTTCTTATTCTTTCCCTTCTTTGCTTGCTGTAATGCAAACAGTTAAAAGCAGATAGCAGAAGACAGAGGGCACAGTGACTCTGGATTATATGTCACAGCTGTAGAGTGCAGAGAAAATAACCCTAATGAAGCCCATACACTCACTTCAGAACTATATCACTACAGCTCAAAGCAGAGTCTGATCCTCCCCAAAACTGAGAACTATTACTGATCATTGTTTTAGTTGACTTCGACATCAATTCCGAAACTTGGCTCTTTCTTTGAAATAAGAAGTCTAGGCAAGTATGTACTGAATTCCTAGATCTGAATCCTGACAAGCAAGCGAAACTTATTATTCTTTTTTTGTTTGTTTTAAACACAGCAGCTGCCTTCCTAATAGGAATTTAAAACAAGACAATATTTCTCTCCTGCAAGGTTTTATTTGGTCTTTATATTAAACAACACTCTAGATTAGTAATCAGGTTTACCAGATAGTTGTCACGGGGTCACTAGCAGCTACTTTGTTTTCCCTCTAAACTGTGCTCTGTCATGCGATGACAGCATTAAACGAACTACAACTGACGCAAAAAGTTGAAAGAAGAATCAACAAACTAAAATATTTCCTTCAAAGCAAAAGAAATCTATTGAAAAAACACAGACAAGAACGATTCAGCATGAGCACTAGCAAACCATATATATTACCTCGATAAATGCTAAAAGCTCACCCAGATAAAGCAAGAACAAAGACATATGATTTAGCTCACATTGTTCATGCAAAAATTGGGATATATGCTTCCACGTATGACTTTTTTAGAATCCAAGTTAATAGGGGAAGTAGAACAAATGTATTTAAATTGGAATGAAACAAGCACGGTCATGAGGAAAAGCCCATTTTGAAGGAAAAAGAACACAAACGGTTAGGATTTCCCTGCCGCAATTCTCACTAAGGTTTAAACAGATGATTCTCCCACTGTAAAATGAAAGGAAAGTCGCATACGCAGAAAAAAGACTATGCAGCAGACAAACTGGTATGTATTGTTTACATCATCGATCCCTGTCCAGAGGTAGAAAGGCCAAAAGGATGTCACTGAGTAGTAGTGGCATCTGTGCATCGTAGCTGGTGTTGAAGCGCCAGATTTGGCCTCCACCCAGCGCCATGGACTTGGGCTGGTTTGACCTATTTAAGCAGAAGCGCCCTGACAAATCTCCTCTCTGTTCTGAACGCTGCGGCTTGCCTCTCACGCCGAACACCTGCACATCTCGATCTCATCAGCCTGGTTAGTAAAACAGACCCGTCTGTGGGACAACAGTCAGTCCACTGTCCTTTGGCTCTCACGAGCTTGGGTGAATACAGTTAGAGCAAATTTGGTGTGGTTTTTGTTTGTTTGTTTTTGTGGGGTTTTTTACTACAATTAAAACATCCAGTCTAAAGGCTTTGGAATAATTAATAACTGCACAAATACTGATTTGTACTGTCTTTGGAAGAAATACCAACAGATTCTCCTCTAGCAGCTACAAAAATACAAGCAAAGCCCATGTAGTAAAGACAGTCAGGGGATTACATTTTTCATTTCTATGGATGTTATGTACTATCATCCACTACTACCACAGAACTGGATTTAGATGGTGAAAAATGACACATATGATTGCTCCAGGACTGAGTAGCTGAAAATAATGTGTCTTCAAGAAATACACTGTTTCATGAGTATGTCTTTTATAAAAAGAAAAAAAAACACTATTGGAATATGTTGGATGTAATAAGTAACACATGTAACTCCTACTTCTGATGAGGAAAAAAAAAGGAAAGAAAAAAATGTTTTGCTCTAACAGTACATGATTCAATTAACTCTTCAAGCTCTTCTCTCTTTGCAGCTGCTTAAAATAGAATTACTTTCCTTAAAACGGTAAAAATGCTAGTCCCAAATGCAGAATGAAGTCTTACAAGATTTCTCTCTGTGTTATCAGAGATGGGCCAAGTGCTAATAAACACCTATGTACCTAAGTGGCAGTTTTGAAAAACACAGAACACTTAGCAGCTTGCACTGAAACCAAAACCCCCGAGGCACTAGGTCTGTTTTATTCAGGTGTTTATACTACGTAGGTTTAATTTTATTTTTTTTCAGTTCTAACATTTTACAATTTCTTTTCTTCTAGAAGGAAAGTTTTAATGTTTCTATAATCTGTCTTCAATATCTTGTAGAGATAGATACCTATGTGTTAGTTTGCTCTGGATTTATACTTTTTCATGGCACAACCTTGTAATTTTACAGCAGACCACTCTAAGCTGCTGATGCTCCATAAGGACTCTGGAAAAGCCAGGGTTGTTCACGAGTTCTTTTGGTAATACAACACAGCCTGAAGCCTGGCTAAGTACCATATTTATCTAGTTGTTTATGGAAGAGTTTCCCTCTCATTGTGTGGATAACTGATCTTAGCCATAGCTAGTAAGATATGAGCTTCCTTGAACTATACAGCTCTACACTGCATCTTAAAACATACTTCAGTGTTATCCCTGTAGCCTCAGTGAGCCCCTAATGAACTGGAACACATTCATCTCTCCACTACTGTCATCACAGACAAGGTATGGTCCAAGGAACAAAAGTAACCTGGTCAAACCTTTGGCTTGGCCATTTGCTTCTGTAGACAAGCTTCTTGCTGGTTACCACCAGGTTTTTCAAAAGTAGAGAATCAATCAACATAGAGATATTTATGCTCCACCTTTACCCATCATCTCATCTTACTGTCCCAATCATGTAGTGACAAGTTTGCTTGCTGTGGGTTAACTGCTCCAGCAGCCTCCCCTAAATTGCAGCTAGTTACTCAGAGACCTCTGGAAATTCATCACTTCTCAACCTTAGGTCTTCAAACAGGTTGAGAGATACAGAGTCTACATTGAAGAAAATGCAACAGCTTTACTAAACATGAAAACCCTGCTCAGGCAAACTAGTTCCACTAAATCAGATGACGTTCTTATCAATCTATTCCAGACACTTTTTTTTTAATACACAACTGAGAAGCTCCAACTGGCACAAAAGCTGTAGAGCCATGCTGGTAGGGGGAGTTTTTTCACAACTTACACTATGAAATTTTTTAAACAAGTCACTGGAATGGGCACAAAAATACAGTTTCTGCTTGATATCTTCTGTTTCCATTTCTTATTTAAGAATATTACTTTTATCACAGTTGATTTAAATAATAATAATTAAATAACAAGCTAGTTTACACTGGCTTACATGTCGAGGTGTTCAAGACTTTCTCTTCAGCTGCAGGTCATATTGGGTGATTTAGGATTCTGCCAATAAGCTAATACATACAATAAATTTTAAAATTATTATTATAGTCTGATGGTCCAGTACAGTGATAGAGCTCAGATGTCAACTACATATACATACAAAATATAATAAATCCTGAAATACTACTTCAAGATGCAACCAATTTGTTTAATTTGTGGTTTAGTACACACGTAAGTAAAACAATGACCTTTATCATTTCAAATAAGCATACAGCAAGTTTTATTTTGTTTGGGTGTTCGCTTTTTGGGTTGTTTTGTTTTTCCTTTCAACAGCACTACACTAGTTGTTCCTGATGATGTTCCAAGCAGAGCATTCCAAAGAGTCACTCGTGCAGGAAAAGAGTTGAGCAGAACTCTGTTGCCAGCTCTTTTCTACTTCTAAGTTTAGCTTTCCTGTTCTAAAGCAAGCGTACTTCTCCAATACTAGTTAAAAGAACTTATCTAATATAACTTTCATTTTTTCCTTAAACATCTGGGAAACGTCATTTCTCTAATCAGCTTCATACTTTCCTCCACTAATTACAATCTTTTTTTTTCTACATATATCATTTCCTGTGTGACAATTTTTCATCATCAGTTTTCTTGCTCTTTATATACTTCCTAGATGCTGGTGTTCAATTCAGGCAAAGTACCTTATTCGCCTTGTCCCCATTCTCCTTAAAAATACTCAGATAAAACGTGTCACAAGAAGTTATTTGCCTTTGTGTATATCTGAATACTCAGTACAGCTTCCAAAATGCCCCCATTTGTTGCCCTGATAGCTTCATCATCAGGAAATTCTAGAATTTTAACTTACTCTAACGTGATGAGCCACCCGTCAGAAAAACTGGCCACCAGCTGTCTCTCTGCTCGACTAGGCCAAAGTCACACGGGAAACTACGAAGCCTGTCAGACAAAGGCCACTTCCCCATTTCACTTGCCTCACTGCCTGTTCTTCCCTTCTCTCCATTTCTCCTTTGCCCTAGGCCGTATCTTAATCCCCTTCACAAAATGAAAAGGTTTCTTCCTTTCTGTATGGCTCATGAAAGGTTACCACATAGAACTAATTGCTACAGGGGCTCTGCCTTCAGATTTGGGTTACTTTCAGTTTTCATTTGTATTTGCATTCTTGTATCACCACAATCCCTTTCATGTAGCCTTCAGGCTATTTCATAGATATAGGCTAAAATCTGGAGATATTAAACTCTTTTCCATCAAGACAGACAATGTATTAACATCATATACTTACTGAATCCCAGCCCACGAGCAAATCAGGATATTTTTAAAAGCTACTAGTTTATGTGACAGCACACAACTTTGGAAAAGTCATTAAATACTGTACACAGACTTTCTAATTTCTACAGTATTAGATCATTAATTAAAAGATCTTACACATCTCTCTTATAACAAACAAAATAGTGAAGGCTACATTGAAAAAATAGAAGTTTATCACACCTATTGATTAGTATCAGCAGCACAAATAGACAAATTTCAAAGTTTTCCCAAGACAGGGCTTTGAGTCTTCAGAAAATCACCAAAATTATAAGAAGATTATGTTTAACTGATCTAATGGTTTGGTTTGCATTTCTCTGTATAAACACAGTGATATGTTTACCAAACAGCCATTTCCTTCTAACCCCAGATCATAGATTTTTGAAACAGCACCAAAAAAAAGTTTGATAATGAATACAAATGTGTTCACAATATCAAAACAAACTTCAATAAATCATTCATACAGTGTGAACACTGAAGTCTCATAACTGTGAATGAAAGAATTCTGCAACATAAAAGTTTCCATAAACCTCCACATTATGTTCAAGCACAACTAGACAGACTTACGTAATATATTAGTTTGCAATTGCAAAGGACTCTTCAGGTTTTGTAATCAGTTCTCACACTTAACCACAAACAAGTAAAGAATTATCATGATATTTCACGGTTAAATACATTGCATAGCTTAGAAATATATCTTCTTACAAAAGTTAAAGTACAAATTTAGTTTCTTTCATTCATTTGACTAAACTGAGGATCAACATATGCTGTTACATATGCTCATAGATTAAGTAAATCAGCAACTAAACATTCTTACAACGAAAAACAGAAAGAAAATACTTTATTCCTTTGAGAAGATGTTTAGCTTACCTGGCTTTGCCATTCCACACCAACAGTCTGAACAATATTATCAGTTCTTCAGGTACTAATTCTTGCTAACTGGAAGGATATTTTCTCTCTTGCTGGATTAATAATCAACCTTCCTGATAGTTCATCTGTAATTCCCTGCTGGTTAACCCTTTGCAGGGTTCCCATTCTGAACTAAGCAGCCTACACTGTTCAGTTCATTTTAATACAAAAATAACAAAACATCTGATTGTACACACATGACAATCAAAGAGCTAAAGAGAAAGTTTAACAATATATTATCTTAAAAGCCTAAAAGCTTATAAATACTTAAAATAAGACTTTCTTTCTCTTAAAGATTCTACTTACTAAGCCTAAGAGCCAATAAACCAATGCATCAACAAACTGAAAGCTGTAAAGTCCAATGGCTCACACGACAGCACACTCTCATGAAGCTAATGCTCAACCTCTCATCTTCAGTCTACATGTAAATATGACACATGCCTGCTGAATTCTGAAAATAACATATTTTATAATTGAACAGTGTACTGAGAAATTACCACAGTTATCAGTTTGTGCAAGGCCGTCCATCTGTGTTGTCAGAAAGCAAGAGCAAGAGTGGCCAGGAGTAAAAATAAGATAAGAGAGGCCCAGAATAGCTAAAAAGGGGAGTTCAAATAAGGTCAGAACACTTTAAGATCGGATACCTAATAATTACATGTAATGTTATTTTTCAAAGGTAATAGTAGCAAATTACATACATTTTATCAGTTTCATAAGAATTCAATACATATTGGCAGCTGTGTTGTGAAATGAGAAAAAATATTATAAAACGAACCCAGTAAAGGAGTTTAGAGATCTAGTATAGGAGGGTGAAACATTCTGGAAATCCTGACCTAAAGAAACTAGTATTTGTTTGAGGGATATAAGACGACTTGGCTTTTAGGATGCTCTAGGAAAAATATGAGAGCTGACAGTTCTATTCACTAACAGAAATGCTTTCCTGGTAAATTGTGCTATAGCAGTACTGTACTGCAGTACTTTTGTTTTTTTCCTGAGATAAAGGGACAGAGCCTCCAAAAGTTATTGGGTAGCATAGAAGAGACTTATCTGTTTCCCTTTGCGTAAGAGCAGCCCTACAGAACATCTGTTTTTATACAACTGTAAGTTTCTGCTGTGTCTACTGCTCTCTCTTCTGTAGCACCTAACGTAGTTTTCTGTGAACTTTCTATGATATGTGCCGTAGAATTTATGATAAAATGCTACAAAGTCTTGAAGCAAATTTATTTCATATTTATAGTTAATTTTATTCTGTGTGTGTTTGAAGGAGAACCTTTTAAGAACACCAATAACGTGAGAAAGCTACAACAACTAAATTTATTGTTAAGTATCACATCAGTGGTACTCCTGGGGGCTCCTCTTCATGGGAAGAAAGCTTAAACAACATTTTCTAACACATTGGATTGCTTCCCAGAGATGTGATGGCCTACAGAGGCTGTGCTGAACAAAGCAGGCTGGAATAGGAAGTCAGTAAACAACCCTTTTCAGAGGATGGTCACAAATAAGTGCAACTTTGTTTAATAAAGGCAAATTCTAGTTGTCTTTTGTTCTTTAAAGGTGCATTATCTTTCTCTCCTGTTCCACCTGACTAAACTGGTGGTATCTCTTCTATCACCTGACTGCGTGGTTGGCTGGAAATAACGGGACAAAACAATCCTCTATTGTTACAAGAGACAATGACCTTTCATGTCCTTGGAGCTTGCCATGACCTTTCATCTCTCCTATCCTCCAATGGTCTCTCCTAACAACCAGAACTACACTCCGTTAGGCTGAATTCCAGATTGTCATAAAAAGCCCCGTCCTTTCGAAACAAAACCAATTTTTACACCAAGGTGGAGGAGAAACACAGGTCCATTGTTCCCGCACAGATGGAAGTTAGAGTTACTAAGGCAACAGCTCTAATCCCCCTTTTTACCACCTTTTTCACATCATTGGCCTATCAAGTGTGCTACCTTTTAACTCATAAGCTCAAAAGCTGGTAGTCTAACTGACTGCCCTAATTAGCTACGATTTTCACAGTACAGACAACATGATGAGCTAATCGAAATTTGCAAAATAATGACGTACCTCCAGCAAATATTCCTCCTCCTGAGGCCCAGTCTTAGAATAACAATAATGAGACCATTATTAGAGGAGGGCATTAAAATGCTGCACTGCTGCTAAACAGAGAACTTAATTGTTCTGGTCTTGTCCATTGAATCAACAACCTATTGTTGTGGACTTGAAAAATAAAGGACTGGAGAATGGGTGCCATAATGATTGGTCTGTGCTGCCATACCAGCACTCTGTAGAATTGTTTTCCTTTTGAAACTCTTGATGGACTAGTAGTTTTGTTTAAAAGTAATATAAAAGGCAATTGTCTGGATAAAAAGTCCTATTTATTGAAATCTTTAGAAGCAGTTGCATGGATTTGTTCATGACCCCCAAGATAAAACATAGGGGCCATAATAATACTATTTGTAGAGACCACTGCTTGTAGTGACACTAGATAACGCTGTCCTGTCTGGCTCCTGCAAAAGGAAGGAAGGCATTTCCTTTGCAGACAGAAATCACGACAGAAGGTCAAATAGTGGACAGACTCGATTCATCTGTAAGAAGGAAGACGTTACACTTAAAAAAAAAAAAAAAAGGCATTAATATATTGGGTCACCATTTAGAGTTCTGGTTTTAGATCAAACTGGCAAAGGTATGCCTCAGACAGTCAATATACAGGTACAGGACTTTTTTGTTTGCTTAGTTGGTTAGATACTAAAATTATATACCTTATATGCTTGTTTTCACATCTTCTATAGTATTATACCCTAAACTTTGTCATTGGGAAACCAAATAATATCACTTGAGATGTAGTGACTCAACTGATATAAATTGTAACATACTGTTTGCTTAGGATGTTCTTCATTTAAAATTGGGGTTGGGAATAAGAAATGTATAAAACCTCTGGAATATCTTTAAAGTTTTTTTTTTTAATTGATATGAAAGTAAAATCTACAACTTTTCACAAAATGTTTAAGATAAACTTGATCTCGAGAAAAAAAATATTATCCCAAATAAAAAAATCATAGTTGTATTACATCAAATTATTGTTAATTAACACTGTCATGGACTCCTCTCAATTTCACTGCAATAGAATAGTTGAAAAATTATAAGCAATAACCAATTTACACTTTGGAACAAAAACTAAAATCATGGCTTACTGTATTTTTTTTATACTTAACTCTCTTATCATACAAATTTCTCAAAAATAGACTATGAATCTAGGTTAATATAAACAACAGGGAACTGTAGAATTTGGGCTTGCTAGAGTAACCATTGGTACTTTGCTATTTATTTCAATGGGAAAAAGTTTAGGTTTATTCTTTTTCTTATTCTTGTCAACATATTGTAAATCAAGAAAAAAAGAAATGTGAAAAGGAAAAAAAAAATTGGAGAAGAAAACGTAAATGTTAACCCAAAAGGCATTTTCAGCAGTCCTTAGAACCACTCACATAATGTAAAGCTGTCTTGCATGTACTCACAGAACACATTTTCTTTAAATTCAGGCTTTTTTCTGTTGTGAATTGAAAAATACCTAATATAAAGAAGTATCAAACTGTAAATAAGACCTCTTGCTTCATTCAATCCATGCTTTGCTTCATTTATCTTCATCTTGTTAGGCTAAATTAATTAACAATCTCTGTGTTGCACACTTTCTCTTTTCATTACATCAAATAATGGCCTGGATATGGGAAAAAACCCTCACCACAGGGATCTTGAAACACTACCTTGAGGAAGAGTCTCTTACATATGTATTGCTTTAGTTACATTAACTAGCTAGATGTTACGATACTTATTAAATGGATTCTTCATTGCTTTAAAATAATCATCCTGATTTTTTGAGAAATAAAAATATTTTTTAAACATCGGAGACTTGCAAAAGACCGTGTTTACAATTCGTAAGCTGCAAGTATTAAAGAAAGAAAGTACCTGTATTCATCAATAGTTTTACTCAATGCTTTATTTAATATAAAAAACCTGCACTTTGATACGTTTTCTGGCCAACTGTGTATACAGTCCCAAACATATCAACGTGTCAAATTACTCAAACCAAGTTGCTGTATGATTTTTCTGTGAATGTTCTGTATATAATTAATTAGATGTCTGGGACAGTTTTGCTGGTAAATCTGGTTATTTTAATACTGTAACGTGCAATGTGCTAAACTATTAGGCAAGTTTTCTTCCTTTAGCCTACATTATGGCATCTAGAGCAAAAGGACAAAACAGTAAAGCCTTTTTTTAATCTCACTCTGATCAAACAACCCTCTTTCTCCAATCACAGCTTTGTGCGTGATATCTTTCTGCTAGTGTTTCTTATTTAATTAAAACAGACACTGACAGAAGGACATGGATTAGGACTGTAATGATGCATTTACTTAGATTAATCGGAGGCTCCTTTTGGAGTAATGGCTTAAACAAAGAACAAAAGGAAATTGTTATGAAACAGCCTTTTATCCCAGGCAAAGGTCACATTATGAGGTTTTTAATTTTGTCAGCCTCTGTATATTGGGTCTTGCTACTGGAACATGAGAAGTGCTTCTCTCCCTCTCTCCCCCGAGCCAAGCCAGTTATTATAATACAGCCATTAAAGCTGCAAATTAAAATGTCTGACTTTAAAACAGGTTGCTTAGCTTTCAAAACCCTCTAATTAGCATGTTGTGCATTGTTGTGAAGGAAAGAAACCTAAAATGTTAATGACCTGCTGCCAGGTGACCACACTGCTGTGCAAAATAATACAGACCCTTTCAAGTAGTAGTAGTAGTAATAACCATAATACCCAGCTCCAGGTCCACTCTGCACCACATGTGCTTAAAGAAACAAGTGTGCATCCAGCCAAATATCAGAGTTCAGTAGTCAGCAAAATAAATTGTTGTATGTTAACTGGGAAGAAGTCTGTGCCCATTCAGACACTGTAAGGAAAGAGAAAAACATTTGAAACCATCATGGCCCAGGTGGTACTTGGACCAGGCACAGAGAAGAGCATGGAACAGAAAATCCTTACCCTCTCAGACAGAAACTACAGATACACTTTTGTAAATCTCAAAAGAGCCAGCCCCAACTTGCTGTGATGAATTCTGCTTCTGTGCTTTGTTCTCAAAAAGGCAATAATGTATTAAAAGACCTGCAAATACAGGTATATTTTTGTCCTTTCTCAGTTTACTGTTCATTGCAAAAAGTTCAGTGAACACACAAAATCAAGGTAGAGCTGCCAAATAGTGAAAGATTTCCACAAGTCGTCTGGTATTTTCTTAAAACATGTTACAGGAGAAAGTCTGATAATGTGACTTCAAAGACCCAAACCAAATAGAAAGCATTCTCTGAAACCTTATGGTACTTAAAGCAGTTTTTAAATGCTTGAGTTTCAGCAAACTTACTTCACACAAAATTTCACAAGAAAAGAACTCTCATCTTCCAGTGACAAAACATATGTACACAGATCCAATCCTTCTCCAGTGACAGCGTCCACATCTCTGGCAAGCTGAAATGTCACACACAGTACCTAGAGGTCAAAACCTGATGCCAACGAAGCAGCCAAATCTTGTTGACACTGCCAGCATTGGGTCCAAACAACAGCAGCAGAGGCTGCTGGTCAGCGCCCCAAAATATACCTTCCTGGAAAGTCCAGAAGAATTAGCTGGGCGGTCAAGATTAACCCCACTTGATCTTCTTTTCACCAACAGTTAAGAAAAAAAAGCTTTCTCTGTAACTTGACATCCTTGCCATAAAGATCCTGGTCCAACCCCCTCCAAACATACCAGGACACTGTGACATCATCCTTCACCTGATCATGGCAGTCAGAAGTTGGATGAGATGTTGTGAAACTGTGCTGGCCTTGATGTCAGCTCGTTCACAGGAGGCTCCCTCCCTTCAAGTGATCCTTAAGTGACCGGTAAGGGACAAAAATTACTGCAAAGGGGATTTTCAATCATTTGTAATCCCTTATTGCATTACGTTTTACTTAAAAGTTCATCAGTCTGGAGACAAGGTACTATGTGATTCCAAATCCCAGTGTCCCCAAAACCGCTACTCAATGGAAACTACAATTTAGTTCCTCTCTAGATAAACTACAAACAGGCCATGTTAAGCAGATTATAATATATAAAAGACTATGGGTGTGGCTTCATCTCAAAGCCACGTGTCAACACACTGCGTTGCTTAAAAAAAAAGACAACTTTCGCTTGTAAACATTAACACAATTACATGCTAGTTACTGAGATGACCAACATAAAAAGAGAAAATAGACTTCTTTTCAAATATAGTAACTTCAGTTTACTTGACACTCAAACACCTGAGGTGCTTAAAAGGTGGAAAACAAATTCTGGTAAATAAAATGTTAATAAAATTAGCTATGTAGTAGTATTTTATCCAGTTTAAAAAATGCTGAACTTCACAATAGTCTCTTACAACTTCAAGATATCAGCATCATTAGCCAGTGCCACCATTTATTTATTTATTTTAACTTCTGTTCTGCCAAGATAATCACATCATAAGATACGACAACCTGTTTTCACAAACACACGTATCATTCACTACTGTTCCTTGGCTGCCTCTTAGCTGTTATTTTTTCTGAATAACACCACCTCTATGAGACAGAAAACACACTGCTAAGTTTATTTATGTAGAAAAAAAAATCACAAACATCTAATGAAAAACAGACTGTGTAAAGTGATAGGTTGTGCTATCCTTTAAAACTCAGAGTCAGGAAATTACCATCATTTTCACTTGTGGCTGTGCACATACTATGTTTGTAGAACTCATCCTGACAGTGTACTTTAAAAGTATCTTGCGATGGCTACTGCATTGATATGCACAATGCAAATACACAATTTCCCAAAAGTTCTATTTGTTCCTTAAAATATATGAAATATGCCAATGCTCTTTTAGTGAACAAGTAATAAAATCTGCATTAGTATCCTACACAGAATGTGAATTCATGCTTTAAGATCAGAGCTGCTTAGATAGCAAATTATCCGCATCATTTCACATTTAACAGTTAGAGAGCTGTCCAGGTACAGTCTGCATACACTCAGCATTAGAACAATCAGTGTCTACATGAATACTGTACTTTGTGTCCTGTGCTTTTTGCTGAATATCCATGTAGTACATAGAAATATACGTAGAAGAACAACAGTAATCCAAGTCTTCAATGTAGGAGTCTGACAAAAGTCAGGCTGTCACAGCAGCAGCTAGTAGGATGGCATGGTGGAAACACTAGTAAAGCAGTCAAATACTCAGCAATCATGCTGGCTTGGTGCAGAATAAGACACTGATTGGGACTTGATACATTACGAGTTCAACTGGGCCTATTAAAGCACATCTCTGAGTAACTATAGTGCTCTGTCATGTTGATCCTGGAAACTCTGGTGGCCAATCCAGCACAGTAGAGGCAATCTATTTTCTCATTTCTTTGAACATTGCTTTCACACACCCAAGCAAAAGTCACAATATGCTCTCCACTGATGCATAGCAGACTAAAATGTATTTCTAGGAAAAAAATTCTTAAGTCACTGAGATGTCACATGGAATAATGTAAGCATATTTGACCAAAGACATGAAGAAAAGGCAAGTTGGTTCCTTCTCAATATGCTTTTTTATTCAAGTAGCCCCACAGATTAGTATATGTCATGTATATATATACACACACACACACATAAATTTGAACTTACATAACATGGAACTATATCTGTGGAACTATATATACATAAGAGAACCCGTATAACAGTCAGACAATGGAAGCCAATACTGTTCTTCAAATTAACAGCTTGTGCCCCCAACCACTAGCACTGATTATACAGAACAGCAAAATTCTCTATCTTCATATACTGTGAAAGAAGAATTAGTTCTTATCTCTGAGCACCAGTAACTGCTCTTTGGGTTTGTCCCATTATGCACAACCTATCTCCATTTTTTCCATGCAACCTTCTTCAACAGGTTCTCCACATTCTATTCCACCTCATCAGTCCATACTGGTATCACTGTATGCACAGCTTTGTAAATTTGTCAGATGAGAGAAAGCAGAGCTGTCAACTATTTTAGTTTCCAAAGGACTGCATTTGGGCCATACAATGTAGCTATTTTTCAGTCCTAAGAACGCCAGATCAAGCACCTTACATATTTGAATTCAAGTCACTTGTCAGGTGACCACATTCACCACTAGAAATTCTTATTACTATTTAACTTTTCTTACAATCGTAGATATCCTATCTCATTCCAAAACTTCTTTCTCATCTGTTTTGTAATATAATGTACAAAACAGTGTTCAAATCCCTTATAAGGTTCTTATTTGCGTTTTGGAACTATTGACCCTGCGAACATACCATTGAACTGTTGACCTAACATCTTAAACTCTCTTTGCAATTGGAGTCTTCATATTTTCACATCTGCTAATTTTTTCAGGCCTGAAGACAAACTGGATAAACAATGGAACAAAAGTCACACACGTGAGTTTAGTAACTGATATGGTTATTGTATTCCAAACTGTCTTCTGCAAGAGAACAGTGATCTATGCAATTCATCACTGATTACTCAGTGTCAGAAATTAACTATTTCATATAAAAGAAAAGCTACCTATTTACTTTCAAGTGCAGCTAATACACTCAATGAGCATTCAAAAATGATTTTTGTATTCTAGCATGTAAAAGTAGCCTGCACAAATTATGTGAAAGTTTCACTCCAATTAAGTGAAAATACCATTATCCATATGAAAATTTGGCTTGCATCTCACTTCAGAAACACAAGCTAGGTTTCAATAGAAACTGGGCCAAATGTAACTGTTAACGGATTTCATTTAGCTGGTGAACCCAACATGAAGTAGCTGATATACAGAAACGCATCACACATAGATAATTATAGTGTCACGCTCACAAAATATAACCATGTGGTGAACTTCAATACCTCCTCAAAAAATAATTCACTAGGCATTTTTCAGCATTTAACTTACACTTTTCCCACTAGTCAAAATTTCCCAATCAGTATTGCCTAATGAAAGGGGCACACAGAGGAGAGAGGCATATTTTTGACTCAGTACCTGGTATGCTAATTACCTTTTTATGCCTTGGTTTACCCATGTGTAAAACAAGGGAAACAAAACTTTTATAAATCACCTTTCTAAACTGCTTTGAGATGTGCTGATAGAAAGAGGGAATGAGAGAAACTGAATGTCTAAGGATTCTGAAACAGGGAATACTTGAAAAGAAAACACTAAAAATAACATAAAAGGTCCAAAGGGTTTGGGTTGCGGGTTTGTTTTTTTTTTTTCATTTCTCTAATGTCAGAGCTCTCAATACCCAATCGGCCAGTCATATTACTGCATTGTTTTATTATAAAGTGGATCAGAACAGACAAATTAATCAAGTCAGGACAGTGAGTGCACTTTGTTTACATGCTATATCCTGTAGATATCTTTCCTAGGTTCAGACTGAAATCCGGCTCCAGCTGCAACAGCTTTCAGGCTGACAAATCTTCCTGGAGCTGTGCCACACAGTGTTTCAGACCTGGAAGGTGCTGCAAGCAGACACTTTCGCTACACTTCTTAAACCCCATATATCACATTTTCACACATTAAACATCCCTCCAAAGGTATACCTGTTGCAGCTTAATGATATGCACCATTCAATCTCTGGGCATTCATTTCTTCTGCTCATATAATTACCAGGAATTTAAATCTTTCTTTTCTAAAGAGTGGAATTAAAATATATAACCTATTAGAAGGAGGATACTCTTAACTACAGTATAGAGACTCATTTATATTTCACTCTCAAAGAGCTTAGGGTAATAGATTTTGAAAAGATGTCAATTTTGGTATATATTAATATTTGGGATGTATCTAAATCTTTACAAAATTTCCACTGCTGGCACAGCTAAAATCACTGTCACACTGATGGGAACTAAAGTAGTTCAGTAAGAAAAGTAATGCAAATAATTTGAACCAGCTAAATTTTTAAATTATTGTAATCAGTTCAGTGTTCCACCAAGCTACATTAGCATGGTTATAGAAGTCTTGCTGGTGGTCACGGAGAATGAGCTGTACAATTGCCTTTTTTCTTCAACATTTGTGAAGAATACGATTATCTTAAACGGGTTTTGAAAATACATTTTTTCTGACTTCTCATAGATATCGAATATCTTATACATACATGCATATACGCCTATGTGCATGCATACATATGTATGTATATATACCTACATGTACAGTTATTTTTATGCAAAATCCTTAGATCGTGTTCTCAGCCTTTTCTTCAGAGCCCACCAGTGCGAGCAGATGGAAATACGTGGCCATTTCTCAGCTCTGGTAGCTCAAGAGGACACCACAAGGTGCAGGACAGCGCAGGTGCCGCAGGTGAGTGGCCTCAGGGAATGACAGATGGTTTGGCAAGAGGAGGGAGCAGAAGTAACAGGAGGAGAAAGAGAAGAACAACAGCTTGGGAGAGCTCAGGGACTCCCCACAAAACCCTGGGAACTTCTGCCTGGCATCTGCATTTGATAGGAAACACTGGTAAGCACATCCTTCCGATAGACTATTTCAGATTAGACAAGAGATGTGAGAAACGAAAGAATTAAATAGATACATTTGTATAGAGGTTTAACAAAATAACATGCAGAGTGATTATCTTAAATCCTACAGAGAGAGTGGTTCGCTCTATTTTCCCCTCCTCAAGCCTGCACCTTTTGTCAAAGTGAAATGCATAGTCAGCCCTCACTTGGTAAAATATTTGTGTTGCCATGCAGTTAAACAAATGTTTTTTTCATTTTCTTTTAAAAGAGCCTCCCACCCATGTTTCTCTAAACAGTGGCACATAGTCCAGCTGGATAACATGTACAAGCTGAGCAGTAAAGTCTCTCTCCTCTTGCCCCCATTAAAAGGGTCCTTTTCTTGTTTCATCAGCCAGAACACATGAGGAAATAATAGGACTTCAAAAATAATGGAGGACATCTGAAAGGAATTCTGATTCCATAATATTCCCACATTCCACTATAACTCACAGCATCTGATCGGCATTCAGCATAATAGTTTTAGCACGGGCAAGTGCGGAAGATCGAGGCAATCTTTTCTCATTTCTCTTACACATTGATATTCAAAATTCCATTGTGTGCTCTTTCTCCTCTATTTTTATTCTCCCTGATTCTTCGTATGAAATATGAAGAACTCACAAGTACGATTACCAAATTTATGGTGTGTGCTTGCTACACCTCACGTTATAGTCTCACAGTTGTTTGCCCTGCAGTATGAAAGATTTACATAGCATTTAAATGGAAAAGATCTATACAAACTATAGTTAAAATATTATTACATTTATATGTTTTTTGATATGAACTAGTAAAAAAATAATTTTTTATTCCACTTTAGGGCAACATTTTACTACAATTAAATGAAAACGCTTAGCTCTGCTACTTCTTTGAAAAGAATCACGACCAAAAATACACAATTTTAGGAAATATTCCTGGAAGATGATAAAGAAAATCTACTTCCATATGAGGCAATATCACAACTGAAATATATCTTGTTGGTATTTAAAATCTGAACATATTCCCTTCTGTAATTCTTTCATCTGTGTGCACAATTTATACAGGATCTTTGAGAGAGAAAAGAATGAAGCACTTGCCTTTAATCCTGAGGGGTTTTTATGTGGTGTTGGTTTTGTTGGGTTTTTTTAACTCATTATACTCTCCCTTTCCCATCACTGGTGACCATCACTGCAGCACCATACCTCCAGCTGTGAGCTTCAACATACAGCTCCCTGAAGGCAAAACAAGTGCTGCTTTGCTGGTTTAAAACAAGGGACATTGGAAAGGGGGAAAAAGCTTAAGCTTCCATTCCTTTTGAATTTCAGTGTCACCTCTGTAATGGGGTATATGACACAGCAACCTAGACAATATGACAAATTACAGGAAAAGCTGCAGCAATTAAGATTACAGAAAATTATCAGATCTTTTAGCAGCAATTTAATATTGTGTCACCTTCGGAGGGAAAAACTCTTTACACCATGTTTTACATGGTTTATGGTTTTACATATTTTATAAAGTGTACATCTAATTTGTAAGAGTTTTTTTGTTACAGAGCACAAGATGAAATCTTATGTACCTGATGTAACTCCTCTCAGGGAGGACTATTGCCTAAGAGGAGAGGAATTCTCTCTTGCAGGAAATCCAGTGCATGTTAGACACCGACAGACAGAAGGACAGATGGAAAGAAGGAAGAAAGGAGTGTAAATATCAACAAGTAAAAGCACAGAAAATTACTTTGGCAGTTGTGCAACAGTTACAGAAAAAGAATTTAAAAGGAAACTATTATTTTTTTCTCTTCATGAAGTCCAGAGTACACATTTTATTACAGAGAGCGCTGACTTAATTTTCCAGACTCAGCCTGAGACAACAGCAGCTGAGTACAAGCTCAGCAGAGGAGTCTAAAATTAGTATTTTTAAAAGTCTTTTTATTCTCATAAAATTTGTACATTAAAAATGACATTTTAAAAGGTTACTTCTGTAGAGAGGAATGAGCAGCTATCACAATCTAAAAACACCAATCAAAGGTAAACGTGTTTCAAACCAAACTTTGGTTAGCACAGACTAAGCGCCACACCAAACAGCGGTGCAGAGCAGGAGAAACCTTTGATAAAAATTATAAATTAGTTAAATCTTGTAGTATTATTGCATCAAAGCTGTAGTTTAGACGTTTTAATGCTAACTGCTAAATGGTCAGCGTTATTCTACGTTCTTAGCCATAGTAAGTAGATATCCTACGACTTCAAACAAATTATCAATTCCAGTTGAGCAGGTTTGTGAAACAGCCAGAGAAAAAGGCTTTCTTTTAAACTTGGCCTGTTTTATTTTTCTGCCCTAATATAGAATACACCTTATTCTGTACAGATTCTATACGATTAAGGATAAGAAAAATGCAGCTACTCATTAACACAAGTCAACAAGTGTATTAAAATTACATTTACCCCAGTCTTTTATATACGAGTTTGTTTTATCTATCTAACACACAGAGCTGTAAGTATAAGAGACAAGTTAGTCCAAGGACATAGTGTCTTTCAGGCTCTATAGCACTTAGCAAGTTATTGGGCCTCCAAGGCCTAACAGATTTAACCAAGACTTTTCACACAATCAGGTAAAGAGAGATAGGCCAGTCAGCAGATGTCCCATTCCGATAACAAAGAGAATATTTTAGTGACAATGTGAGAAAACAACAGTAAAAATGGTTGAGAAACCCACTGAACCGTAGCACTCTTTTTTTTCTTGATTAAGAACTATCGACTGGAGTTTGACTATGACATTCACTGCAGTCTTCAGCAAAGGGAAACTCAGTCATACAAGCTTTGTCACAAGAAACGCAAATAAACTGTTATAAGAATTGACTACATCAGTGCTGGACAATCTTCTATACTTTGATTTCCTCTATGGATTCGGGATGAATTCATACATGAACTGTTGAAACACTGGGCTAATAGACAAAAGGTTCTTGTCATGCATGTCATCACTAAATTGATCTACAAGAAAATGTTGCTGCGTTTGTATTTTTAGTTTCACCTCAACATAATGTAAGCATTTAGTGCTCTCAAGTCTGAGTTAGCAATATTAAAACTTGCAAACAAGCAATATCTATTAGTACCCAAATTGGCTACAGTCAGTTGCAAACCAACAAAGAGGTGGTGTGAACAAAGCCAGTTACAGCGTTTGTTAGGGTCACTTCAGTTCTTCAAGTGGCTCTTAGAGTCCATTACCTCAGCTGAATACGCTCAGCAAACCATAATAATGATGGAGATAACCCATCTGAAGAAACCAATTTGAGGTGTGGTTTTGAATTTGATTCAGGGAAAAGATGACTACACACCCCATGCTCTTGCTCTTCTCTAAGGCCAAGTTTAAATAAAGAAGAATACTTTTCAGTTATCTTGGACCACATTTCAATGGCAAGGGAACTGTGAATGAAAAAAAGTTTACAAAGAAGACTGTTAAACATTAAAGTATAGTACAATCACTGTATGAATTAGTCATAGCCAGTTTAGACACTGTCCAACCCACTTTCCAACCATCTGCAACAAATGTGCTCCATTAAAACAGAACCATATGGAAAACAAGCTAGCAATTAACACAGCTTCTATGCATACCTCTAATACAGCACAGATTTCAAACTTTGAGTGAAACTGACTGCTGAATTACTTCCATATTGCTGCTGTTTAGACCTTGGCAACACATATTTATCCTCACTCACTACAGTATGTCATCCCAAGATACTGCTATATCATCAAAATAAGCATGAAAAAACCACCCACAACTGAGCCACTCATTGTGGTTTATAGCCTCTGTTAATAAAATATTTTCAGATCAAAGTATAACAGACTTTTTCAAAGATGCATCATATGTTTCTTACCAGTCATTATCAAAACTAATAGCTAATGCAGGGAAAATCAATTCATTTAATTGCTAACTGGTAATATCTCGTACTATTAAACAAAACTGCTTCAGGTTTGAGCAGCTTTCGCCCCTTCCAGATTATCTGACGTACTAGAGATGCTGCACTTAACACTGTTATCATTTCTCAATACAAAGGGAACATGCAGAAATTCTAGTTTCAAAATTCAGAGCCCTTAAAAATGCTCACAGAGAGTAATATTTTGGTTATTCTTCTTTAATAAAATAAGGAATCTAGAATACTTCATAACTCTATCTGTTTGAGTGTACAAGATCCAGAAAGTGAAGCTTACTGTAAACAAAAAGCTGACCATAAGCAAAAGATTTTGATTCCTCATTCAAAGTAAAAATGTAAGTGTTCACTACATACTATGCGTGCTTTTTTGTCCAGTACATCAGAGCTCTTCACTTTAAAAAACTGTCTCTTCAATTCAGCATACAGACATTTGTTCTCTTATGCTCAACAGTTCAGTCCATGAGGTTTGGTCAAGGTGCAGAAGCCCCACAGAATCATGTAGGTTGGCAGGGACCTCTGGAGATCATCAAGTCCTGCCTCCAGCTCCCAGCAGCTCAGGTTGCTCAGGTACTTCTTCAGTCAAGTTTTGAATATGTTCAAGGAGGGGGAAATTGTAAAGAAAATCTAAATACTGTACTAGGAAAAAAAATACACCTACACAATAAAAAAAACTTGCTGGGTGTTTAAAACGTGACATTTCCAATGCAAATTAAGTTGCTTTAAATAATGTAATCTTAAAATTGGGGGAATTCATATTTGTTTCTTTAAATAACCACTATTTATATAATTAAACAGAGAACATCATAAAGCAAAATAATTCTCCTTCATTAAAGCTCCTGTATTTCCTCAGTTACCCAGGACAAAGCAAAAAAAACAACTACAGACATCATTTTGGTGCAGAGTTTTGAATTTTCCAAAGTGGAGTTACGGAAGAGATTCCTTCCATTAAATATTACCTCAGTACTGACACAATTTCAAAAGCACTGAAATGTTTAAAGCAGCCTTTCATGACTCTAGATCAGCTATAGGCCACACTGTTTCCAAAGACCCACAATTAAACATGGAGAGCCTGGAAACAAAAGATTTAGAGGCAGAATTCCCCACGTGAATTTAATTCTGTTCACACGGAAGTTTCTCCCCCATTAAGCAGAAAACAAGAAGAAACTGTAAAACAAGGTCTGCATTTCTTCCTGGGTGCTTTTCACACCTTCAAAGGTTTCAATACTGACAGTATTACTAGAGCCCTATGGCAATAATGCACTGTCCAAGCGTAATACATTGACAAAACGATACAGTTCCGCTATTATTATGTACGTCTGTAACTGCTGCTTTGTTTTGTCCTTAGAATTGTCAGTTATAATAGCCATATAGAAGACCATATGATGTTTGGTGGTAGACTTTATGTACCAGCATTTCAAGTCATGTAACTATACTCCAATTTTCATTTCTTTCAAAAAGTAAAGTTCTAGAAAACCTTGTCCTGAAGATGTCCTTGCACATATGACACACCCACAGGCTTATGCACATTAATAGAAATAAAAGGATATAAACATGCATCATTTTAAAATTCATGGTTTGGGGACACCCTATCAGCAATATTTGAATACCTAATACAAACAATAACTCATTTTGTCTTAAAAATATGCCCATAGCATCCAAAAGAGCTGAAGCAGCATTAAATGGTATCCCGAATAATGACATTTTGGTTTAATAAAAAGAAAGTTTCAGTGAGAACCATATTAAACATCAGTTTGCAAATACGACTTTAAATAAACCATACGCATGTATCAAAAACTGGCCTTCTGCCACTATATTTATTTTCTACATTCATTAGGTAAATGATATATTGCCAAAAAGTCCAAAAATATTCAAATGGTATTAGGACTGCAAAAAATGCAATGCTTTGGAATTAGTACCTAAACCTCCTGCATCCCCCATAAATTCTGACTAATTAAATTCCGACTATGTTATTCCTCCTGTTTTCCTCACAGCTGTTTTATATATTTTCACCTGTTTCACTTCCCTTTTTGTTCAAGTAACAAAAAAAGCTTAACCTTGCTTGATTGACAGAAAGAAATAACAATATTTAATTAACATCACTTCATATGTGACAAATCTTAAAACTCTGCTCAGTCAATAAGGCTCTATGAAAGTATTCCCCCAACATTTTTAAAAGCTTTTTAAGAAATCTCAGAACACTGTGTTCTTAATTCAAAAGCACATGCCGAGTTAATTATGGTCTTATGCTTTGACCAAAAGTAGGATTTGTGGGATTTTCTTTTTCTTAAGTCAAAGGATTCAAAAGTAATTTATGAATGATACTGAAATAATGCACGAATTAGCTGCTAACATGCTGTTAGTTTCAAGCGTTATTTTTTTTTTAATGTACTGGGAGGGTCAGCATTAAAGTCATGCTGACTTGAAACACTATTTATACTAAAAACTATGTTAACTAAACAATCATGCTATTTTACAGTCCTCCTACTTGGTTTTAGATTATTGCTCTTGACTAAGTTACTTGTTTAAGAGTTTTCAGTGCAATTTCTGCCAATTTCAATACAGATGTTTCCATAGCTAAACAAATACCGTAACAGTGTCACATATACTCTCCCTAGAGTTACTATTTCCTTATGAAAATCATGTTCAGTTCATGTTCCCATATCTGTGTGAGCAGTTATACTATGGATGAATAACATCCACATTCTCATATCTTACGGTTTGTCTGTTTCATCAACTTGTTTTACCATGATCTTGTTATTACTAACACATTTTCAAAAGGGTCACAAATGGTTCAAGGCACGTACTCAGGTGTGCGTATGTGCGCACAAATGTAAAATGGCCACAATTTAGTAAGATCTATCAAAAGTATTGCTATCTATTTCTCAGTTGGATTATAGAGAGCTTCCCATTTCCCATTTGTAGTTTATTGATTCAAAATGTGATTTCAGGTTCTAACTCACATGGGATCAGCACCACTTCTCTCCCATACAATAGCTGAAAGGCAGAAAGGGCACTTGGGCAGAAGCAGCCAATGGAAGGAAGAGCCACGGACAGTTTTCTTCCCGACTTTCCCCTTCCCTTTGGGATGTGTTCTTCAACTGGCAACTGCAGCCTGAGCCAGGCAGAGGCCCAGAAAGTCCCACTGCAAGGCCTTGCCCAGCCCCAGCCAAACCCTTACCCAGTCCTGGCTCAGTTCATGACCAAGCTGAATTTCCCTGAATTTTTCCTGCTATTCGAAGTGTTTCTACATTTACTTCTTTTTTATTGCTAACAATAAACACTAATAACCATAAGCATTAGTCCAAAGTATTCTGACAATCATTTGTGTTAGGATAATTTTAGTACCCTATAAAATTATTTCAGCAAGATAAAGTTCTCTGAGAAACAGGGGAATTGGTTATTCTCTGAGAACAAGGTATGTGGAAGATTAATATGCATAGGGTTTTGCCACAGTATTATGAACCCTTGTCTAACACTTTCAAATCCATTCTGCCCACTTTACACCTCTTGCCACAGTGACTAAATGAACTCCATATGACTATTTAGTTATTATTTGCAGGGGGAGTATGTATTTAAATCAACCAATGCAAAATGTGAAGTCACTTCTGCACTATCCATTCAGCAAATAAATACGATCTAAAAGTAATGTATTCTACAGCTCATATTTCTACTGCATAATTTCATAGATTTTGAAAATGTCTTCAGCATGTTCAGTCATCAGTAAGGTCAGGGTTGCCAGTGGCACAATTCCAAAATTGAATTCTTTGCTAAGATAATGAGGAAGAGTAACACAGATTGTGATACAGAATTAAGGCAGGGGCCATGCCCATTCAGCGTCAGGTAAGAGTACAGCCCAGTGACCAAAAGGGAATAATGCAAAAGCAGTATAAATTTAGTGACAGGTGAGTTTGGGACACGAAGCCTACATGGTGAGAAAGGACACTTGGGTGGCCACAGTCAGGGACCACGTGATAGGAAGTTCCAGCAACTGAGGTAGGAGCCTGTTAAAAGAAGATGCTGACTTTCAGCTACACCACGCTCACTGGCTAAGTTTTGGGGTTAAACATCTGTTGTTCACTGTTGGAACTTACATTTGGCTTTTTACATTTAACAGCATGTACTTTAAGTGGAAATCAAAATGAAGAATTCAAGCTGAGGAGTTTCCCCACTGAAAAGAGATCTTACAGTAAAACAGAAATTCAACTAAGTTATACCAAGAGGTTATCAATGAAAAAAGCTAAGGCAAGAAGGACTGCAGAGAAGTCCCTGCATATGGCTGGTCACTAAGGCAACTAGTTTTTAAAATAATTGTCAAACATTACCACCTAAATAACCAGTTTTGTAGCTCTTCTATGATTTGCTGTAAAGAGCAAAGTTGAAACAAAAAAGCTTCAAAGTGGACATAAGGAAAATCTTTTTCACCATTAGGAGAGACAAGCGGTGGGACAGACTGCGGAGGGAGGTTGTGCTGTCTCTGCCCTTGGAAGTTTGTCAAGACCCACCTGGATAAAGCCCTGAGTAACCTGGCCAGACCTTACAGCTGACCCAGCTGTGAGCAAGAGGTTGGACTAGAGACCTATTGAGGTCCCTTTCAATCTGGATTATCCTACAATCTTCATCTTGAGGTACATACATATCAGACAAATGTGACTGAAAAACACTATGACACTGTGATGGATACAAATACATAGCAGCCAATGCACTAAATGCTACCTGAACAAGAAAGCTTTTTATTTTTTTTTTATCCCTGAAGTTCTGCACAGAGTAATATGAATATGACCGCTGTGAATACAGTGGAAAAGCAAAAATACATTTGACTCTCCAGCCACCAGTAAACGTACCATTGCAGAATCATCAGTGTACAAAGTCTTGATGGTTTTGGAGAAGATGCAGAGAATGACACAAGAGAGTACACTGACTGATGAGTAACGTGGCTAATCCTGGTATATAGACTGGAATCTGAACCAGGCTTTCAGACAGCAACAGATGTTCTAAGACTTCAGACAGCTGGCCACAGCTTCCACTGGTGTGCTTGCAACAGCTACACATGGGCAGGCTGTGGAAATAAGAGATCTAGGTAGTATTGCAAGATCTCTGCATATCCGTGAGATCTGTCTGGTTTTGGGAAAAAGAAGGTACCTTCATGTTCCAGCCCATTTTGGCATACAAAAATGATGCAGTGCTAACATTCCGAAGGACTAAACCAGTGCCCCTCACACTGTGTGTGGTTGCTACAAACACACTGGCTCCACTGAATCAACAACACTCCTTTGAGGACTACTACTTCTATACCCAAAGTTGCTGTTGCCTTGTTTTCTGCCCTTTGCCCACTAATTTTTATGCAACAATATACCTCAGTGGGTCACAGGCCTGACTGAGTCCTGAGTGCTCAGAAACAACACCCAAGTTTTACGTGCTCATCTTTTTTTTTGATGGAGCTGTACCTTCCTTCCATTTTGCTATTCATACTCTCAGACCACCATCTTACATATTTTATCGCTGGAGTTATTCTCAAGATTTCCAGCCTTTTGGAAGTAATTTCTTATTCCATTGCACAGATCCACAGGGAGAACTTAGCCTCTATAGTGAAAATCCTAATGCCAAAATTTACTTTTTCAAATTAAAACTGGATTCAATAGTCAAGCTATTTACATTGCATTTTGAAACTCCTTGAACAAAGTCTGCTGAGCAAGGATGCATGGAGTATTTATTATTTATTTATATGACTAATAAGATCTCCTCAAGAAATTCAAACCTTTTATAAATTGGTCAGAAGTAAATTTCAACTAAACGCCTTAAAAATATCTTTTTATGAACGTCACGTACAAGATTTATTCTTCCTCTTCTTGTATTCAGATATTTCAGTGTAAGTAAGTACTCACAGTGAGAAGAACACTTTCTTCAGCTAAGTATTTGTTATAAAAAGGACATTATATAAAGACTTCCATATTAAGGTGTGATCCAGTAACTCTAATCATTGCTCTAACATTGACTCCTTGTCTTGTCAGTAAAAACTAATCCCACGTGTAAAAAGATTATTTTTTTACTTTAGCATTTAGTGTCCTTGTCATAACATAAACCTTCCTTGTTCCTGTATGTTTCCTATGACTTGATAATCAATTAGCTTAATCTTCTTTATATTTACACGGTTCCTTATTAACTCTACCTTTGTTCTCTGTTCTAATACTGTAAGATCCTCCTGAATGCCACTTCTGTCCTTTTCATCTACAGCAACTGCTCCACTCGAATACATAATGACCTTCAGCCTGATCTGATCTTCTCTAGTCTTAGCTGCTACACTTCCCTTAGAGCTCTCCCCCGATTTCAGGCAACCACTGTTCCTTTCAGCTTTCATAGATCTACTGTTTCCACCCATTCCGCTCTTTTGGCAGGAACTCAGATTTCACCTCTTTTCCCTCAGCAGAGCCTGATGGATCTCATGGCTTTACTGCCTTAACTGACACTTCCACAAACTTCATCCTACTTCTCCCTATAGCTGGGCAGTTAGCAAGTTTTTTAGACAATTCTTCACTCTGGTTCTTCAACATCTCTGAAAACTACCCTTTCTTCTTTACATCTATGGCTAAAAAGCTGTAAATGAAGCTTTAACTATTCCAGACTCTTCCTCTTAGTGCCTTCTGTCAAATTCTGTTTCTTGGAGTAGTTAAAATTTCTTTTATACTTCCACGCATCTGAATCCTGAAACAACACTTAACAAAGACAACATCTGTGTATTACAAAGCTGGGACTCTTGAAGGACTTCACTTGGCAGTCCTGCACAAAATGAACATACTGAAATAGAAATTCCCAAAGGCAACATATCAAAAGTCATAAATGCCCAGAATCATTCGTGTGAGTTTCAGCGCCTATGCTGATAATTCATTGCCGCCTTCTTGGCAAAAAACTGCCTACACCAAGTACATCAAGGAATTTCAAAGTTACAGCATATGCATTCTGGTTTTAGTTAGAACTCAGCAACGTAGTAGAAATGGAAGTAAGCATCCGATTGTCACTACAGAGGCCAGCATCTGAATGGAAGAGTTCTTTCGCAGGAAGTTGGTTCAAATAATTTCTTCCCTGTAATTTCAGTTGAAAGTGTAAACCAGAGTATGTAATTAACTCAATGGTGAAGACCTTATAGTACCTCTCTCCAAACTGTAAACACGCCGCAACACAGAATCACCAGTGCTGTGGTACTCGCATCCCCACTTTAAAAATATGTGTGTTCAAACTAACCATTGCACCCTTCTGAATTTGTATTCTGCAGCACAGGCACAGAGCACTAGAGGAAACAGGAAACACTGTGCTAACATGACTCTAGTATTGATGAATAAAAACCATAACCCCCAGGCTAAGCTGCCAAATAAGTAGTGAATTAATTTCTGTAAAGTACTCCAGTATTACAAAGGTGTGTTGAAAGGTGTCTGCTCATGTTTCAAATTAAACGCACTGCTGGTCAGCATTAGCACCTCAGCTTTGAACAGCAGCCATTTGCCTATAACACTTCAGGGGCTGGGAAAAACGGATTTGCCGTTCACACTGGAATAATTAGAACATGTCAGGAAGAATTAATTTCCTCATTTTTCAAAAGGATACACAGAAATTACCATGTTATTATATGACAGGGTCCCTTGGAGAATTGTATTAAATTTAATTTCTAGCGCAGCCCACACAACAAATTAAAGTCATAAATAAGATGGAAAGAAGCGGGACGCAGAGCATATGTTTATGGCAATGAGTGAAGCCAAGGGACCAGAAACAACTATCTTCATTTCATTTTATTTAAATCAGCCAGACACTGTGTATCTGAATGACAGCACTTGTTAATGGTGCTGAGATTATAGGCTTCTTAATTTTAGGAAACAGAAGCAGTCACTCAGTATTTGAAATGGTATTTTTTTCTACAATACAGATATTAGTTTAAAGTCACTCCCTTTCAAGGCAGCTTCTCGTGGCTCTGCAGCAGCGTGCTACATCATAACACGAGACGCACTTTTATTTGTAACTGTTTTGTTTTGTCTTAGTAACAGAGGAGAGTTGACAAGTATTTTTAAACAGAAATACAAAACCAGGGAAAAGTGACTGGTAATTGAGAGAACTAAACCTTTGGGTAGCCAGAATATTTCAAGAGTGAGAAAGATGATGGGAATAGCCAGTTACCACCATGGTTTTATTTGCGACATTATTTAACTGGCAGTATCTAAAATCATTTTGTACGTTCAAGTAATCCCAAATGTTTTGATTGTACAAAAAAAAAAAAAAAAAAAAAAAAAAAAATCAGTGCAGCATTACCACTTGCTAAAATTCCAATCAGATTAACCTCATAACAAAATATACCTCTTCTAACATGCCTCAAACTCTCACTTCTCAGACCAAGACAGCCCTATGAAGTCCTTCTGTCCCTTCGGTAAAGAGCTCTCACTCACAGGATTTATGAAAGTGGTCATTTTATACAACACTGAAGTCAACCCAACTGCGCTTTAATAACATTTATAAAAATTTAATAAATGTTCATAAAATATTAACAGTACTTTAACTTATTGTAATACCCCCTTCTATATTATTCTTTGTACATTTCAATTTTTAATTGTTGTGAAATTCATGCACTAAGATGTTAAAATCAGACAGAATTACACTGAACATCCCCTCCTGTCTCTACGCATCTGTAGCAAGTAGGAAGACTTCTTTCTTGTTCAAGCTTCTGTACATACAAAGACATGACAAAGTCAGTGAAATACAGGATTTGATAAATTCTGGAACACAGGTTGACATAATTACTACTCATCTGTACTGTGAAACTGCTGCCTACCTCAATATTGTATGAAATGTCCTTTGTTTTAAACCTCAGAAGCTTTTTCAGAAATGCTCATTAGTATTTCCCTTAAGAGGAAAGGAGTTGCTCTACAGTTACCAGAAGTGAAACGTGGGATAACAGGTCATAAGGAAAGTTAACAGAAGCATTCAAAATGAGTAACGCATTTGGTATAAAATGATAGACTGAAGTTTGTTTCTGGACAAGACATTAACCTTTTCTTGTTGACACCTGTAACGTTTCTTTTTCATATAGGTATTTGCTGTGATACATGAAAAAACTCAGAGAAATCCTTCGGATACACTAACCGTCGCACTACAAACTGCCAATATCCAGCTTGCAACCATTTTATCATGCTTGTTAGCTCAAGACAATCTTAAAGAGAAAAGAGAGTTTGCACACTTTCAGAAATAGCTGTCATGGATCTGAGCACTCCCCTGGGTGCAACAAACTTTAAATAATTTGTGAATCAATTAACTGGCGACTCTCTACATAACACAGATTTCACACTCCCAGGTCACTGCATTATCAGCTTGATACAAATCATAACATTTTGGAGAAAAGTTCATAATTGAAATCATTAATTAATTTAACAGGAGCTTTTAGTTATGCATAGCATTACACAGCTGTAAATGAGCAGACACCAATTAGTTGCTTCTCTGACAATTTTTTCTACTTGGTGGAAAACTTTTCAGTTTGTGAAGCACATTAGTCTCATGGCGTTCTACAGCTATTTGAAACTCAAAATACTCAAAATTATTTTATACAATTCTAATACAAGAAGAGAAACTCAGGTGCTGTGAGGGAGAATCAGCTATGACTTCACAGCACCAGATATTATGTAGTTACTTGCATTCCTTTGGACTTAACAGAAAATAAAAATAATTATATTTAAATGGGGGTCAAATATACATTACAGAAAAACAAATATAACCAGGACTCAAAATGATTGACTCATCTTATTGAATTTGCTTGTTTCTAACATAGCTAATAAATGATATATAAGAAGGCTGCAGCACTTACATGAGAAACGTATCAGCATTATAGGAGGAGAAACATTTGCAAAACACATAATAAAGAGGGAAAGTTTTCCCTCCAAGTGACTTGGTGACAGTAGATGTGCTACTACCTCTCCATAGAATTCCTTTACAATTATGAAAGGCTAATACAGAATCATGAGAAAGATTAAAATAATGGAAAGCACATTCTGCAGTGAGGCAGCAAGTGAAAAAAAACAAAACAACTTCAGCTCAGAATGTAGCTGTACAGATGCACATGGAAAAAAGAATACAATAACAGTGAATTTTTCAACCATAGAGAGAACCATAGTTGTAAACTTAGATTAAACCAATCAAAACTAGAATTATGTCACACATCTTAATAAGTGAGAGAAATTAAACAGCAAAACAAATTAAAAAAAGTTTCTGGTACATCTGCTGTCACTGTAAATTCTTCCATTCAGGCTACATCCCACAAAGATATAGCCTCTAGTCTACCTATAGCTAGGGGACCTTAGGGGCAGTTCTGTGCCTGCATTATGTAAGTCACACTAAATAATTACTATGGACCCTCTGGTCTTCGAAGTTATGAACCTATTAAAGTCAGAGTTTTTCAAACATGCATGTGGATTTTCACCACTGGACTTTCATGCAAGCACTCAATGAAACATCACAATTAATCTCTGGCCCATATTCACATACTCAAAGCTCCTTGGATTAGTTTTTCCTGAACGATAGACATCTAAACCTTTAAAAATCCATAATTTATAATAAATATAGAGATTGATTTAATGTAGTAATCAAGTCGGGATGAATTTGGTCTAAACTTACTATCAGTGCATGAGGATTAAATATTTTCTGTCCTCTATCTTTTGTCTAAATTGTCCATTCAGAAAAAAAGCTACTGGCAGAGATACCTTCAGTTCAAAGGAGCTCTACTTTTAGCTGGAGGCTCTATATAATGCAATATAAATAAAATAATAACAATAGGAATTCAATAATACCCATTTCAGTAGTATCTTGCACCTTTGGGGAAATCATCTTATGACATAGTAGTAAAGTGAACATTTAATGCACATTTACCGATATGGAAACTGAGACATAGATGTGTTAAGCAGCTCACAGAAGGACACGTGAACGGCAACATGGGGAATATCTGATATCTGTTTTTAATCAGTATAGGAATTAGTATTTTTAAAAGAGAATATAAGAAAGATTCTTTGTAGTAGGTGAAACCAATTTTTCAAAATATTGCTTCATTTTATTTACCTTTGACAAATGTCACAAATTATTTCATTATTCAGATCAATTGGTTTCTAATTCATGATCCAACAAAAAAAAGTAAAGCCCACCCTCTTCAATCATCATGGGGACTTCATTTATCTTAAATACAGTAACCAAAATGGAGTATTTTCAGAAGAGTAAGGAGTAATTAGATACTAAAATATAAAATTTTTAAAAACTGAGACTAATAATAAAAAATAATTAGGTTTTGTACTTGCCTTCAGTTTAAGCTACCATGATTAAAAGCTCATTTTTAAGCTTTTGCATATAGGACCTGAAATCAGAGGACGTGTTATGTTTTAAAACCACGTGTGTATATATATATATATATATGTGTTTTTTTAATTGGACAAGGTGTCAAACTATTCAGTACACCATGGTGTGTATCAATTACTTTATAGCAATTATTCAGCAGTCCTAGTTATTTAACCTTGATCATCTTCTTCCTTTCTCTTCTTATCAATAAATTACTTTCTAAACACACCACCTAACAGGTCTGAAGGAAAACAGGACGTAGAAAATATTATGTGAATCAGAAACCCTTTCAGTGATTCATATGGAGTGGTAATGTGAATCCATTGCTAAATACTCATCAGACCAACTCTCAGGGCCCTACTGGAAACATTAAGTACATATTTGAACATGAGTAATTCTCTTTCGATCCAATACAAACCCATCTCTATGCAGCCTTACGATATAGTTTCAAAAACAAGTAGAAGTCAGCCGTCCTTATACTTAATGTTATTTAAAAACCTGGATTGCTTGCTATGTAGACATCAGCAGAACTGATCCCAAAATATCAAAGGGTTTAAGCGGTATAAAAGGAAAAGCTCCTTCCTGACAACAACAGAGAGCACTGCTGTTTGCCCAGTCTGCGCTGGAGAGCATTAAGGAACTTGAAGTCTAAAGATAAGTAGGCATTGGTGGGGATTTCAACCATCTTGGAAAGTAACATGCCATGCAACGAGAATTCCTGGAAACTCACATGAGCTTCTGAATCAAAAATCTAAAGTACAATCTTACTCAAACTTCAGCCTTCAGAGACACAGCCAAGAAAATATACAGAAAATAGACCAAAAGAACAGAAATTTGACTCAAACATTGGCTCCCTCCTTAGATGGAGGTCCACAACAGAGAAGGAAAAATAATGTGAAGAAAAGCTTCACTGTGCTTTGCAATTAATTCACTGATTGGCTGTATAAGAGTCCAGATGTTCCAGCTTCTGTAAGTAGGAGCATGGCTCCAAATTAAATAGCTGAACTGCCAGAGACATTGGGAAACCCTAGCACTGTCAAAGTGAAAAGGAATCTCTTCTAAACCGCCCACTCTCTTCTCTGGCTGGAGGCACTACTACAGATCACCTCTTGGAGATTTTTCCCTCTCTTAACAAATCAGAAATTCAGTCAAATTGCAATATCCTTATCGGGTTGGGAGATTACAACTTCCCATCACAGTAGGTATCACAAATGTTTGCCAATTTTTTCTTGATAAATCAATAGCAATTTTTCAAAATCATTTAATATACATATCTTATTCAGTCAGCATATTATCCTCAAATATTCGACCACTAGAACAACAGAAATACAGATTCCAGTAGGTCTGGGTGTTGTCACAAAGCTTCAAGGATTCCTGTTTCCTATTCATGGCAGCCAGCTTTAAATCCGCTGTACTAATAGCAGTTTTTATAGTCTGAGGCAGATCTGTTGATGAGGTAAAAGGAAATTCTTACAGTATCAGAACTCTGGCCTTTTCCCTCTGTGAACTGAAATGTAGAAAATAAATCTTCGTCAAAGATCTACAGATTATTGATGATCTCTGTCTTCAGTTATTACACAAGATATCCACAAATACACTATTAATGAGTTTTCTGTTTTGTTATGAACACCACGTTGCACTCTCTAACCATAAAATTCACGAACTTCAAACTGGAGAGGATAAACAGCAATACATTTGTGCTCATCTGGGACTCAGTTTTATTTGGAGATCTCAAAGAACTTTGTAAAGATGCCTTCTTTTTATAAGTGGCAAAACCCAAGCCCAGAGGGCTTATCTGAGCCATACAAGAACACACTAGAATACAGGAGAAAATAAAAGAGTGTCTAATTGGGCATCTGAATTAACAGCATAAATTACCCTACAAACAACAGAAATAGTGGAAGGCAATTCTTCACTTGAGCACATGGAACTGTCTGCTTTGGGTTTTCCACATCGCCTGTACGGCAACACTAATTCAGGCACGTCACAGTCCCAAACTGACACACTGACTCCCTGCTCCCATCACAATCTTTGAATCTTTCCTGAAGATCAAAGTGGTACTTCATCAAAGTTCAGAGAAACAGGTTAGGGGTAGGGGAAGGCAGTTCTTTTTGGTTGCTGTTGTTTTCCCTTGTTTTTAAACAGACCATCCCAATTTTGCGGACTTTGTTATTCTAGAGCAGTACTTCATGTCGTCTTTACATCAAGTGGTTGCTTTGGAATATATTTTATAACTAAAGTAGAGCAATAAGTAAAATAAATTTAAATCCAGGAATTAATTGCTAGGCCTTAATCTTATTTAGTAAAACAAAGCTCCTCCCACAAGTTCTCCGGTCATTATTCTTTAATCTATCTCCCACAGTTTTACATTTCTTTGAATATCTGCAGCACCAATGAACCTTCACAATCTTATTTTTAAATAGATTGTGTTTTCTTTTAGCCTTATGCAAATTAACACATAGACCAGTCTATCAACCAGTCTCAGCCCTTCTGGTCTGAAATTTTCCCTATGGAAAAGATTTAGACCAAGCAGGCGGTCCTACTTACATAATGAAAATCATATGAAGGACATGATACAACTCAGAATGTCATTTCCACTTCAAATAAGTCATATTATGACTTGGCAGTTTTTGTAAAGGCACAAGAAAAAAAAAACAACTGCGTTCTAGAAAACAGGCTCTCAGTTACCTCAGAACTCTTTGGTTAATTAGGAGTTAAGATTATTTTAAGGGTGATGCCTTCCCTTATGGGTTACAAAATACCCTTTTGATGCCATGGAGATGAAAGGACAATTTTAACAAAGACTACCCAGGAAAGAATACCTACTGTGTGGGTGTTCACAGAATGGAATGGTCAATAGCCAGCTGTCCAAGCAGTAAGAATTTCAGCATCATCGAGCATATTAGTAAACCAAAAATCACCATTTGCATTCATTTTCAACTCCTAGAAAAAATAACCAGAGAAAATTGCCAAGGCATGCAGCTAGCTGGTGAGGAATACCCTTGATATGAGGGCCCTCAATAGTCCTGTCAACCTGGCCTTGATCAGCAAATTCCTTCTTGTGCTGGGGTTCCACCACAGATTTCTGCAGGGCATGACAAACAAACCATGAACACCAAGTACACTTACCAACATGTTTCAGATTTCCTGAAGTCTACCTTGTATTTGATAAGTCATACTGTATATTAGAAATTTGTTAATAGCTACAGCTTAATTAAACAAGGAACAGATAAATCACTAGTTTGAATTATTAGGATCCCACTCATCAGCAGGCTGCTTCTGTTGTTATTTTGTTCTTATATTCTATAGGTATGTCTAAAAATTACATCTATAATACATATATTTCTATTAATCCTTTAATTTTCACAGGAACAAAATCTACTTTGGTACAATGACAGGTTTTTACTTTGCATGTCAAGTTTCTACAAAACATTAGCCTGACTGTGAATCAGGACACACTGCCACAGGAAGCAATGGGTCTTGTCTGTAGTTTATTTACAGGGGATCACATAGGTCAAGTTGGTAACATTGTGCTGCATCACCCACTGCAAAACGCTGGTCCAAAATTCACTGAGGTGTTTTCCTGGACTTTTCAGATTTATTTCTTTCCAAAGTGGCTGCAATACTGGTCATCAATAATCTCCTTAAGGGTAAATAGTTAGTATTTTAAAATCTTACTATTCTCAATGATTTGTTTTCACCAGGCACAGTCTCTAAAGGAAACTTGTGGCCTGTCACATTTGTTAGAAAGATATCAACTATTTTAGATTCCCAGGGCATTAAATAGATGTCTCTGGAGGTTTTTACACATCTAAAGATAATGAAATAGACTATATTTCTTTTGTGTGTGTGTAAATTTTGTGCTTTTCAGTCACCCAAAAGTAATAAAGCCTGATTTGATAGTACTAAGAATTCTCCCATTTAATGTCTAGGAAATTGCAGGAAGTTTTTAATTTCCTTTGATACTCCGCTGCGTTTCTTTTCTCTTCTTGGGACATCCTGTAGAATATAATGCTCACAGGCTGTATTTTGTGATCCAAGAATAACTGGGGAAAACTCATATATTTATTTGATTTTATGCCAAAAAGAGCACCCATTGGCCATATGCAATGCCTCAAGTAGTTCACCACGCTCCTTCTACCTCAGATCGTTATTCATTTATGTGGATCCTTTGCTACATGAGCATCCTTTGCAACACTGAAAAACTGTGAATGTATGGATGTATGTACACTAAATAATAGACCAGGACAAGTCGTAGTACATCACACTTACTGCACTTACATTTTGGTCCAAGTGACCAGTTTCAAGCATTAAAATCTCATAAGTGCACATAACAGTGAACTTAACACGTGATCTGTTTGTCATGCAACAGACAGAAGTTTCACATCCCACAAAGCAGAGTTTGGGGCACTTTATGTAAAAAAATATTTAGCGAAAACAGGGAACAGCGTCTTAAACACATGTAACTAGCAAGAATATGTAGTGTTCTCAGCCTTCAGCTGAGGGAATTACCTTTTTAAAGTTTGTTTCAAAACTGTATGTTGTGCTTGGCTGTCAGATCCTTTGCTTTTTAACAATGAGGCTTAACCACTCAAAGGTACATTTCTGGGAACAACAGATTAGCAATTCACTCCAGCTCAACGTTTTCAAAATGAAATATTCACAGCAGTGTTTATCAGAACAAAAAAGTTCAGAGAGAACTGTTATAGGGTTTCCTCCCTTTTAGGAAGACGTTCAGCTAATAAATATACTTGTTTTTCAAGCCATTATTAGCTTTTCAATACTTTGTCCATTGTAAGTTTGATGTGGTACCATACCCCTCAACAGGTTCAGTCTAATTTCTGTAGCATCTACTGATTATTTCTACCTTTCTGGGGACAAAAAAAAAAAAAAAAAAAAAAAAAAGCTACTTTACCTAGTTACTTATCTGCTGACATATTGGATTTGTACTATGAGCTAAAATGACAGGAATTAACCATAGTTGAGGAATTTCATCTTTTTTGTTGAGAACTTCTCTGCCTTGCAATATTTGAATATGATGAATCAGGTGCTCTAATATAAGCACCTGGGCGAGGGAAGTCTCTGCTGTTACGGTATCTCACCATTCCTAGAAGTTTAGCTTTATTGCAGAACACTATGATGTCACCTTTTATAGACCTGTTACAAAAGTCTGACGACTTTTCTGCTCTGTGGGCTTTTTTGTTTCGTTTTTTAGGTGCTATGACTGTTAGAGTAACATGAGTGTGAGAGTCTCACCTTTGTACATTTTTGTAAATATCCAACAGTCACAGATGTACATAAACATTTGGAAATACAAAATTGAAAGGCACAAATTTCATGAGACAAAAATGAATATTCCTTTGCTTTGGTGTACTTTTTTGAGATAGAACAGTCATTAAAGTTTTTAACCCTGGAACTTAACACTTGCAACTTTTTCTTGCCACAGACTGCACTCTCACTTGAAAAACAAATATATAGGCTTTTACAAATTTAAAAGCTGTGTCTTTTTGAAGAATCATCATTTAAAACATTCCATATGAGCCCATAAAGTCAATAAATATTTTAGAATTGAAGCAGATAACAGACACATACAAAGAATTAGAAAAGGCCAAAATATATTATGCAAATTGGATGTATTTAGCATGAGTTCTCTGCAATTTCTATATAAATAAGTGTTTAGAATGCTCCCTTCAAAGGCCAATGTGATTAGAGCAAAAACTTAGCAAATTCACTCACTGCTTAATGAAGTACATGTATTTTTGCTTAGAGTTATCATAAGTAGTATGTTAGCCATCTCTAAACTGCAAATATTTTAATGATGTCTTTTGTTCTAGAATCTATTATAACATCTGTACATTTTAGCTCTGATTTTATATATTAAAAAAAAAAAAAAAAGAAGAGGTGAGTCATCATCTTCAGACACCCACAGAAAATATGAGCTACTTGAACAAAGGTAACGGTGGTTTAAACTATGGACACAGCAAGAGGCTGAAAACTTTCTCAAAATCCTTCATCCACACACACTGAAATATTTACCAATAAGCATTGATAACACTCTCTAACTTGGGAGCAATTACAGAAAAATCAGACTCGTCATTTTTCAGTTTACTGAACAGAGACTCTTTTTTTTAATCTTGAAATTTGATCACAATTGTTTCAGAGGACTTTCTGCAGGCAAAAACAGACCGAGTAACACATGTGAAGGATTCATTACTATCTACTGAGTAAATAAGTCAGAATAAACGTTCACATGGAGGAAGGCCTAGAAGGAGCTCATATTTCCGTGTTTGTATATATTTTAGTCAGACCCTAAATGTAATCTGTACATAGTTTTTGTGGTTTCATAAAATGCTGTTAAACTGTCCAGTCTGGTGATAGGTACTATATGATGCTGCAAAAGGTTTACTGTTCTCAGACTATTAGTGCTCTAGAAACAAACAATCACTTCCAGCTGCAAAAGGCAGCCGAATAAAAATAAAAACTAAATTGCAGTAGAAAGGAACACATAGACAGCAGGGAAAAAGGATCAACTGCCACAATTTATTGCTATAGTTTAAATGGTGCGGCAACTTTAACATGGTAGTAGGGGCAGGGAACTTACGGCAATATTATTCTGAACTGTCAGAGAAAACAGAAGTTCATTCACAGACGTTAAATACAGCACAGAAAATGTGGGGAAGTGAGTTGTACTTCATGGCAAAATGGTATATCCTCCCCTTTCCTGTTATGATCTGCACTGGAACATACCAGGCAACTAGTGAATGTGGTCCACTGTTCAAAAGCAAGATTAACTGAGATGCTCCATGGCAAGCAAATAAATTTGTTTCCACTGAAATAATTATTCTTACAGAATGTCATCCTCTCTCACAGCATAAAGAGACAGGTGACGACATTCAATAAAATGTGATTTTTATTCCCATTTTCTTGACATGAAGAGATATATGACTTACTCAGCTCCTTTGAATTATATGCTCTGAGGTCATGTCTTTTTTTTTTTTTAGAATGCCATCACTGACTACATAATAGTTAAGTGACTAGGAAAAATGGGAATATTATTTTCCATTCAATATAATCCTGTGTAAGTATCTGAAAGAGCAGCTATTCATGTAACGTGCCCAGCAATATTGCAGTCTTTGTTTCTGTATTTTGAAAAGCTAATCCTACCTACATTTGAGCTACTTAGACATATCAACAGCAAGTTACTATGTGACAAGAGTTCCAAATATGACAAGAGCCATTATCTATAAAGAAAAAACAGAATCTATAACTCTTTGTACCATCTAATATTCTTTAGCATTTCAAGTAATTAGCAGCTTATTCCAAAAACATTTGAATAGTTAACAGATTTCATACCTATGGTTAATCCTCATTAAAATTACGATTACATGATATAATTACATGTAAATAAGAAAAATGAATTCAATAAAACTCTTACCCTTTTCAGTGTTGGGCACTATGTTGGGAATCATACAGTATGTACAATTAGATTTATACTGCTAAGCTAAAAATATTGGTGAAGATCTAAAAATGACGAACAGTGCCTTTTAAATTAATGTCTTATTAGTTGAGTGAAGTACACTGACAAAGAATAATTTATGCTTATTCAAACTGCTCTCGACATCTTCAGGTGTTTCCAAATGAGCTCACAGAAGAGTGATTAAATGCATCTGATAACAAGCCACACATTGCTGAAATTACTTACCGCCTCATTTTATGATTAATTAAACATGTAGATTAAAGTTGCAAAAGAATTTAGATTAATGAGCAAGTTAAGTCTTGCTGATATAAGTGAATTGGGAATTGGATGCTCTGTGGAACTTTATAAACATGCATTTTATAATGAGTAAGACAAGGCTACATGTTGAATCCTGGCCACAAGGGCCTTTGACGATGCGGTCTTTTTTAACATGGTTTGACAGCTTTCAAATAACATTCTACTATAGACTTTAAACTTTGTGCATTGCTGTAAAACATGAGACTACATAACTCATGTATTAGGAGTACGATTATTTCAAAGCTCTCCAAGGTAATGACCCCCTGTAGCAGCAGCTGTTCAGAAAAATTACAAGCTCGATTGTTATTTTAATCAGAGAGAGTTTAGTAGTTAAAAGCAGTTATGCAACTAGTAAAATTATACAACACTTCATCAGTAGCCTTAGAGCATCATTCATATCCTTGTTCCTCTCCAATTCCCCTGCCCAAAAACCTTGGTCTTATTATTAAAACAGGGTGCTCAGTCATTCATGAAAAATTCAAAGCCATTTCTTAAGTTTGGTTTCTGTGCAAGACAAAGTAACATTTAAATTTATGATGATTCTTATCAGCTCCAAGAGTGTGTCAAAATATCTGCTAGGTTTGCCAAGTGTCCAATTTTTCTCTTTTAAGATCAGCTATACCTAATCCATGTAGCTTAGTCAGTGTCAGGAAGACAAGTTGAACTTTATGACTTTGCAGGGCAAAAGCAAATTATATCACTCAGAGATGTACTACACTTTGAAAAAGGATGCTGAAATTGAAGCTACTGAACTATCTGTACACTTACGTCATTTGTCACAACTTTCATTATCTACTGCATAAAGTGACTCTTGCAGACTCACCTGAGATGGTTGGTTACTTTTAAACTATTTGGTTCTTATTTTAAAAATTTAGATAAGGATCCATTTCCTTGCTCTGGCTATATCCATTCAATATATGCTGTGACTTCAAAATGTCAAAGGCTTACCCAACAAAAATCAAGGAAAACAAGAAGCAAAAAGGTTCACATAACACAAGTTGCACGTGACAGATATTAACCTCAGGTCATTTACATATGCTCATTTTTTCTGAGCATGTGTATCAAGAGAAGCACAGTGACTTAAATTAGAATTGTACAGCAGAACATGTGCTTTGAATACTTTGACTTCTTATTGACTGACTAAAGCACTTTAGCATTAAATCTCAAACTTCAGCTGGCCTGATGTACATAAGTATATCATTTAGAACATCAAGACCGCCAATTCCTACTTATTCTGCACAGAGTGAGGCTCTAAAATAGTATATACTGCTTTAGGATCACAAGCCTCATCCGACTTATTAAGGTGGGACTGAATATATCATTTATGGTCAAGCCTGTCTTGTGTCAAGATAATCATCTTCAACTCCTTTTTGTCCTGTTTTCTAAATGATTGTAAACTTTTCTTAGACAACTACTTGAGTAATATATTTGAAAGCATCTAAAAAATCAAAACAAAGTATTTATTGTGTATGCAATGTGACAATCAAGTCATAGAATGGGCTCCTTGTACATGCTAACCAACTCTGCCTATATATCTGAATGCTGTCTGCTCTGGCCTTCCTTCAGGAGACACTGCTGATTTCATTAACTGTGCTTTGGCTTTGTGGTGTAGCAGACTGCAATTGTGTAAAGGCATAAAACTACTGAAATATACCAAATTTCACTTGTAAGTAACTGAATTGTGAAGAAGGAAAACATGACTGTGTAGGTATGTTTTACACTCAGCTTCCAAAATACTAGGATATTTGTGCTCCTCTGTTCCAGCTCAGGACAACCATATATTACTCTGAACACATTCCTGATACAAAATCTCAGTACACCACAGAATAAACTAGAAGCAAAAAAGTATGAACTGAAACAAGATTTCTTCATGATACGCTGGAAATACCCAGGATAAAAAGTTTGTCTTCAAGAAGTGAATAAATAAGTTTATAGTCAAACAAAATTGCTTAGCTTGAGTCAATATATGCAAGTCAATGGCAAATCCACATTAGTGTCACAAGGCAGAATTTGGGTTTGTTTGTTTGTTTTTTTTACCTTGGATATGCAGCAGAAAAAAAATCTTGCAGTTGATTTCACAGTTGGTCATTATTTGATAGTGGATACCAAACATGTATCTGATGTTCTTAATTATTAGAAAGTTGTCTAAACACAATAAATTTCATCATCCAGTTCACTTTTACCATGTATTTTTTTGCATCATATGCATTTAATGTATTCTGTTGAAATAAACTTAGTGCTTAGATGTTAAACTGCAGAGTAGTACATAAAATTTTCAGAAACTAACATCCTAAAGGATAAAACAAGCAAACAAGCAGCAACTTGCTGCCCAGCTCAGAGTCCAAAGGAACAAGCTACTGAAAAGGTGATTCTTCCACTTGGCATTATGAATTAAAAAATGAAAGAATATATTATCTTTCCATAACTTTCTTATCCTCCAGAACACATTTGTTCCCATTCCATCAGTTTACTACTAAAGGATCTGGCTATTTGCTCAGAGGGCAAGGCAGCTCCACCCCTCTCCCTGTTCACCATATTACACTGAAGCTGGATTCAAAATAGGTAAAAGAAGGAAATGGAATTACTGCACTAGGAGATTTTTAAAGAGTGATCTCATCTTCACTGTAGCACTAGGCTTCAGAAAGACTACACAAGAAGTACAGTTAGCTGATAAAATGTTTAATTAATCAGACAGCAATGTTCTGTTTGTCCCATTTTCCACAGATAACATCTTGTATTTTAAAAGACTCAAAAGAAAACTTTCAAATGTATCAACAAATTAGAATTCTCACTCATGTTTTAAAAAGTGACTTGGACACTTGCAGGTATAGCTACTATAAAATTGCAGAAGGATTTAGACTCCTAAACTGAATTGACTCAAAGTTTTCAGATACTCCAGCATTCTATAAACTTATTACAGCTACCATGCTGTCTTCAAACTTTTGCAAAACCTAAAGCAAAACTCTGACAGAAATCTGCTGAGATTTCTGGTAGAAATTCCAAGTCATGAAAAGCCCTGGCAGGGTCTATTGTTAAGTTCGTCTGAGGCAGGTATCTGAAGCATCCCCTAGATACGCACAGGGAAACTGGTATTTTGAAACTGATACTGCAGTTCTTAAGTCTTCAGATACTTTAGAAGGGTTTAGGAATAATATACTTGTGCAGCCAAAAACTGAGAGTGCTTTTAACTATGCAGCTACTTATATATACTCTGCAATCAGGTTAAAATTCTTATGTTACTAAGACACAAAAAAAAGCATTCAGATGAAGCATAAAGATATACAAGACCTGTAACAAATATTTTGCTCTGGAGTTGTGCCAACGGAAAATGTTGCTAACTTGTCTGTTTGTTCAAGAAGACCAACTCTAGTAAATCCTGTCTACTATAGAATGAGGTATTTTCAAAGACAGAAAAGGAGACCACTTCAAAGTTTTCAGTCAGAGCTGACTCAGAGAAGGATCCTCCTACTCAGCTGTTCTCCAGAATTAGATCTTTCCAAGACGTAAATATGGACAAAACCTTAACAACAGAATTAATGGAAATAACTCTGATTTATAGTCCATATCCGATTTACACATATATCTTCCATTGTAAGAACACAAACACTGAGAATTATTACCCTTTTTTTTTTGTACCTCAGTAACTGCACAGAAGCATTGCTAAAGGTTGTACCAAACAACATTCTGACTTCTTGGCTTTTGCATGTCCCACACTGTTTGACAGAAGAAATCAAAGATGTAAAACAGCTTGAAATTTATTGTCTCAGAAGAAGACACCTTCACACTGTAATATAAAATAAATGAAGAAACCTTATCTAGAAGGAATTAAGGAGTGGTCTTTAAGTCATCGTTGTACTAACATATGAAACAGATATAAAATTCTCCTGCTGGTAGAGCTGGCTTGCATTCAGGATTGATGGAAGGAATGTTAATACACAAATAAGCCCAATACGTACCACTAAAAAATGGACAGAAATATGTACATGTGCCAGTAGCACGTGGAGACAGATAGCCGAAAGAATGCTCAGATGATATTTGACATCAGTAGCACATGACAACAGTCTGTATTATATTTAAAGATAAGAACTAGGATGACATGTCTGAGCTTCCAGAGCTCTTCTTATTCCTTTCTCACTTAGCTTCTAATATCATCTTGAATTAACCTTAAGCATCTCCCTGTGCAAGTGTAAAAAACAGAGGAAAGAGAAGGAGCATCCGCATACTCTATCCCATGACGCAGCTGACATTTTATCAATTTTGTGAGATGAATTAATACAAAGGGTGACTTCACAAAAGTCACTTTCATATAGAGGTAGTAAAGCTATATTTAGATTAGCTAAATTAAACTAATTCTAACAAACTTGCACTGGTAATATTGAAATTCTCCACAGCAGTGGCTAATTTATCCTGTTTGTTGAATACAGATGCATCCTGGGGGGAGGAAGTGTAGAAATCAAGCAACCAACCTATAATTTCCTTGACCAGTGTCAAAATAAGACTTAAGAAATTATTCACAAAACCATACATATAAGGTTCCATTCCTGACTGAGAACAGCAAGTCAAGCTATGTTTTCTCTCTTTCTTTTAAAGGATTTAGAAGTTAACAGTATTCCAAAATACTGAAAAAATATTGTAAGGTGCTCAAGATATCACGGTGACGATGGCGACAGCAGATACCCAAAGACAGTTGAAAAGAAAGATCAACAGGCTGATAGACTGTTACAGTAGTGTCTTTCAGAGTCTGTCATCTCACACAGATGAGAACACAGGAGGGGGGAAAAAAAATATTCCAAGCAGAAAAGATAATTCATTTTTTCATTATCCTCCCCAAATCAACATTTTGAAATAACACTCAAGTATAGAGCTCCCTTTTTTGTCTTGGAAACTGATTACTATTCATATTTATCTGAAACGTAGCAGGTAAGTGCTAGATAGACTCAACAGAGAACAACCGTTGAAGATGCTTTACAGGGACATCCCTTGTAGCATGTTACTTGGCTTTAGCTTAAGCCAGCTGATCTCCATTCTGCTCTCTGCTGGGTATTCAGCGAGCCAGAACTGGGTTTTATCATTCCAGAAAGCCACACATCTCCTATGAACAGCAGAAATTTATTCTCAATGGATCCCACAGCAATTCCATCAAGATCCTAAATAGGAGCAAGAAAAAGCATAGGGTTTTTAAGCGCTACAGATGGGTGCTCTGGGAGTAAAGAACTAGTCATCCACCATGTGTCACAGGCTTTTCAACATATTTCCATTTTTCTCTGGGATTAGTTGAAGAATGGAAAGGAGAGTTTGGCAACCAAATATATGTCTCTGCGTAGAGAGAACTAAGCAGAATGAGGACGGATTACTTCCCTTATTTTATGAGCAGGAAAAGACATCCATCAGAATGACAAAAGCTGTACCTTTATAGGCTCAGGGCCCATCTGTGAAGGTCTTAGGATTTGAGCAATTCAGTGATACTATTGTGAACTCATTGCTACTTTTCTGTTAATCTGCTTAAAAAAAATAAAAAAAGTTTAACAGTAGAAAATAACTGCTGAGGACACCAAGTGATGGTGCTTTTAATAATAACCAAACATTTTAATACCTTAGAGTGTAACTATGTAACTTAAACTCTAAAAGACACAGATGTCTTTTACTGTCCTGTCTTCTTTCAGTTATTTATTTGTTTTTTGGGGGTCGGTGGGGTCGTTTTGGTTTTTTTTACAGGAATGGCAAGGAAGGCCATGAATGCCAGTTTGTGTTTGCAGGACTATCTGTGAATGGATCAGACGTTTAGAAAGAGTGGGTTGTGTCATGGGGCTCATGAAACACAGCAATGAATGATCAGAACTAAAGAGTAAGCAGGAGTAAGAAGGAATTCTTATGTTCACATCAAAAGCTGTGAACCAGTCGAGGGCACTGCCAGGTCTAAAAGATGTTAGGAAACCTAATGTGCAAATACCAGGAAAAAATTTCAATGCGGAGTGTAAGGCAGAGAAGGGAGCATGAGAATTTAGGTTTATAAAGACAATGAACATTACGATATTTATTGCCACATTAAACAGCAACTTTAGTAACTTTTCTGAGAAATCTTTTGTGTTTGGTGCTCTACAGATTAACAGGATGCCCAAATGAATCTGAGTGTCTAGAAACAGGACTAAGTGGATATTCTCAAAAGATTGTATTTCAATAGACCTCTCATGCATTGGAGCTTGGATAGGAATATAATGACTACTCCACTTCATCATCTAATATCTGTTAAAGACATTTAAATACTTCCTTAGTAATATTACTTCCTCTGGTTGCAACAACTGCAGACTGAGACATCCTGGGAAAATATTCTCTTATCTATAGAGCCTCTGTTTTTCTGTTACTATGAAACTTCTGTCCTTCATTAACATTCAAATCACCTTCTTTCTCTGCAGCTGGTAGAGAGGCACTTCACTTTTTTGTCCTAGCAGTGATATAGCAGAACCTTTAACCAAGCACAGGATGTGTCAGGGATCACCTTTAGCCTTTAAAGTTTGTAAACTAGATTACTTAGCCAAGGCAAAGAGCTAAAGTCTACAACTGTTCCTTTTGGTAATATCCCTTATCTCTTCCCTGGACAGAATTACTTATTTATGACATATTTCAGTCACTTTTCATATGCACCACTCGGGGAGGGGAGAGGAGGGAATCGCTTTTAATGGCTCTGTCTGATTATTTGGGAACTCCAAACCTCGAGGTTAAATACCAGTTCTTCAAATGCTCAAGCATTCTTGAGCATTGTCAACAATTAATATTTAAACTATAAATACAAAGTTTGATGCATTTATAATAAATACCATTTCTGTCAAAAAAAAAAAAAGGTTTTACTTCGCAACTGGATAAAACACAGAAGATCTCTAGATCTTGCATCTTGAATTATTCTACCTATATCTATGATAGATCACCATTCTATTTTAAAATTATTTATATTTGAAGCTAGCTTTTAATTATTGATTATATTTTTTAGATCCAAAAATAATCTGCTTCCATTCTGTTCAGTCTGAAATACTGTGTATGTCACTATGGGCATGAATGGTAACATTGCTATTAAATTAACAATGAATGGTCAGTCACTTTTTACATCACTGATGTTTTTCAGTTTGTAGAATTTGTGTGATTGATTAATAATAGAAGGATCTTCTTTTAGTGTTCACTTAATTTTATAGTTCCTACTTCATTATAAAACAAAAATTTTAATGGAATAAGAGACTGCCATTTTAAAAAGACAGCTTAATCTTTTTACTATTGCTGTTTGATGTTGGTATTTATTGATCATATTCTCAAATTTTATAAAGAGTATAGCATAATTAACTTATGGAATTTGAGCTGGAAAAAAAAAAACTAAAAGCTATCACAATTTAAGAGAAATACCATTATGCTGCTGCATTCAAAGTACTGAAAGCATTTCTTTCATGAACATTAAACGCTCTGTTATGCTACATGGGAAATGTTTCACCACAACTTGCACAAAAATAACTCCACAAATGTTTTTTTCATAGCTATCTAGATGCAAAATTCTTTAAACTTATGATTAGACATGGGATTATTTCTAAAACCGAAGCTAATCTGAAAATAAAATTTTGGTGCAAAATTATTGAAAAACGGTAGTAAGGTAAGAAACATCTATAACTTCTGTATAAGTCAGAACATGCAGAATTCTGTACCTTTTAAAAGCAGTAAGATCTTTTCTAGTAGTTGAGGGTGGACTTAGTTACTAGTACCTCAGTAGTTTAAAATTGCATCTACTGAACTCTGCTACAGGTAGAAGTTGCTACTACTACTACTGTATTTAGAACTGTAATAATTGTAATCAGTATTAAGGCCATTTCTGGAGGCTTCTGTTAATTCCTCTTCTGTGCACCACTTTGCCATCCATGATAAGAACATAGTTGAAAAACGTGAAATAGACAACTATTAAGAAAGGAAACAAGATGAAATGAGCTGCTGAGAAGGATAAAGCCAGGAACAGTAACCACTGGACCTATTGCAGGGCAACCTGACTTGCCACAAACACGGAATGACCTGAAGTGGTTGCATTTTCTTAACTCATGAACAATTAGGAAAACAAATATCCTCCCTATACACCCAAACCAGAAAGAATCTGAATGGCCACCAGGAAGAATGTTAAGGAAAAATATATCAGAGCATGGTACTTACCTAAGAGACTGGAGATTTGCACTAACTCTCCAGGAGAAACAAGTTCATGCAAGTTCATCCCTCCCATCTTTAACAACTGAAACCATAAAGTAGTCTCTAAGATACAGCCTCCCTTCCACTGGCAGGTGAAGCTCCCCTGAATGCTAATGTTGCTCACGTGTGCTTACAAAGCAAGCAAATTCCCCTAAACTTCATTGGGCTGGGCAGGACAATATTTCAAAAAGCAGCTGTTGTTGGTAGTGTTCAAGTTGATCGGCAATCCTTATAAAACTACCCCCAAAACACACACTGTTTCTGGTCTCAAGTTAAGAAGGCTTTTCTCTAAAGGGTACTGAATCACTTTAATGTAGATTCTAATGCTGCCTTACTCCGCTTTCAAGGTAGCTAGTAAATTCAGCTTTATTACAGTACTATAAAGATGTGAAAGAACTGTAATAGCATCTAAAAATGAGCTGTTACCACTATACCGTTCAGTTTAGAAAACCCTAAACAGAATACTGATAAAAAATGTTAATGATAGTTTTCTGAGTTGCCAAGAGGAATGAGATAAAACAATTTGCTATATTTTCGTTATAAAATGTAAATTATAATGTCCTAAAGAATCTGCCACAACTCCAGGAAGGTCTAAAAGGAAGATCGACAAAATATTATATTTCAGTAATTTAATTTTTAAAAAGAGCTATCCAGCAGCCATATTTACATAATCAGTACCATCCCAGCAAAGATCTCAGTATTCACAGCATTTTAACTCCTGCAAAGTCTCGTCAATTGCAATGAAGCACCTCAAAGTACTTAAAGCTCCTTGCTGAATTAAGGCCTTAATCACATATCTATATACCTCTGAGCAGTTCGTGTTAGATCACCAATACAGTCTCAATAGAGTAGATAGGTAGGGAAATTCAAAATGTTATAATAATGTAAAATGTTAGAAAGGAACCTTGAGTCTGTGATCCTTTTTAGCTCTGAGGAGGTGGACTGCCTTCCTTCCTGTACCTGTGCTTCTGACCCCGAATTTCAAGGCTGAAAAGGAGTAATTTCTTCCTTGGACAATGCTAGTGAAATGATTTTACAGTTCCAGCCCATCCTCAGACACTGCAGACTAAGTCCACAGCATCACCTCAGTCTTACAACTCAGAAATAGCACAGAAGGTACTGAGAAATGGCAAAAAGAGAAGGCAGTGTATCCCCTGGCATCTCTGCATGGCAGCTGGTGAGACAAAACAAAAAATCAGATCACTGCCTAGAGAGTCTATTGGCAACTCTCAGTTGCATCTGGGAACAATGGCCCATCAAAGCTAACTACATATTGTTATCATCCCTACCTAACACAGGCAACAGGAAAGAAAAGTACAAAGTCCTCCAGCAAATCCCACAACCTTCCAACCACACTCATCTCGGTTTTCCTGAGTTCTTTAAGCACATACACAACCACTGTTACAGTAGCTTCCCCAATGCTGCCATAACCATCTTGTGGGGCCAGGTGGGGAGTGAGGGAGCATTCACAGCTGCCACAAGGTATTTATTCCTCATTTCCACACAATACAGAGAAGTCGAGGAGATCCAATTTCACATTTTCACCTCACCAATCTAAGGAGAAATTAGAGTAGTGCAGAACTTCCCTATCATAGAAATACTGAGGGCTGGGAAACATGTTTCTGAAGGCTGGATTATGATTTTTGCAATTTAGAATTTTTGAGCTGTTGGGTTCTAAGCCTGCACAGTCTTAAGCTTGCAGCTATTGGCATGTTTGACATTTTAAACTATGAAATACCAACCTATTTTGAAATTGTCCAAATCATTAGTTGTGGAATTTTCCTAGCACTTCATGAATACCACTGTTAATTGGGCAATTAACTCGAAACTACAGAATATGCTGTGATGGCATGATATGATATAAGCCATGTAAAAGAAGGAACAGCCAAGCAACTCAGTATGTTGAAAGATATTAATGAAGTGGCAAAATCTGCCAGAAAAATAATAATGGGTGATTTTAACTACCCCAATATTAACTGGTTGAATAACACATCTGTACATGGTTTGGAGAAGCAGCTTATTGATACTATAAATGGCTTCTTTTTGGAGCAGCTCCTTCTGGAGCAGAGAGGAGGAGGAGTTCCACTCGGTTATTAATTTGTGTGTGTGTTTGTGTAGGAAGCAAGCATGTGTGTTCTGCTGAGCAACAATGGCCACAAGACAACACGTTTGAATCTCCATGATGAAGTATTTCAAGCAGTAACCAAATAGTTAATGGCAGGTGGGTGGGTGAGGAAAAACCCATAAACAACAGCCACCTCAAACAGAAGGTTGTTTTGGAGAAACCAGAGGAGTTGATTCATACACAAAAACAAACCACCAGAGTTAAAAAGAGAAAGAAGAAGAGAAAAAAAAAAAAGGCTGCTATGTTTCTGAGGTAAAGTGCCAGAATCTATGTGGCCTTAAAACAACACTGTTTGAATGCAGGAATGCCACCTAAATGCTTTTAACAGGACAAAACATTGATTGTTGTCATGGACTGCTGCTGAACATCGCACAACCTGAAATAGATCTATCATGCAAACTGTGGCAATCAGACTGGATCAATTCAGTTTAAAAAAGATTACAGGAAGAGAAAAATTATTATTATATTTTTTTTCAATAATTATATAATTATTCAAGTAAATTGGCCTGTGAAGAGGATGCATATATGTTATCTAATGTACAAATCTAGGAATCTGGAGTATGATTACACAGGTCTTGCAGCTGTTTTGCAGAATACAGCACAAGGATAGTTGAATGTGCATGGTTATGTTCCCCTCATCATTCTCTAAAAGTTACAGTTATGTCCATAAAAACATCTTTAAGAACAAGAGTTTAAAAAATAAGTAACAAATTTACAGAAAAGTTACACACAGACATGGTAGCAACAGTCACTTCCTAGCTGTGATTGTCTAGGAATGGGGCTGTGAAGGATCAGAAATGCAGCTTGTTTGTTACTTTATTTCAGGACCTGGACATTCAAGAACATATTAGGTTTCCACACTGAATCAGGAGAATCTTGTAGTGGGCAACAACTGATACCTGGTATTTCAGAGGCAAGTGAATATGCCTCAGTTCGTACCAAACAAATCTTTGGGCAAAAGATTATTTTCAAACTCATTCAGACTTTTTACAAACTTAGATGTACTGTCAGGCTTTAATGAACACAGTAAAGAAGTATAAGGACTATTTGCAGCGTGGGATGCTGCCTTAATATGAAATCAATTTAAAAGGTCCAATAACCTAGCAATGATGAAAACTTGCCCAAGCAAAATAGGATAAGAGAGTTCTAATAGATAACTGGTCTTTATTGGATACAGGGCGTGAAGGAGACCCAATACAGTTGTAGGGTAAATGGCTTTTCAAAAATTTATATTAAAATCTGCATCATGATTTGGAGGAGGAAATGTTCCATCAAATTAAGACCTTCTAACCATACTTTTAAAATACTAGGTTAAGAAGAAGCAGGGTGACATGAAGCAAGGAGTTGACAAACACAGAACATAGCTGAAATTATTCTTTCTAAGATGCAATTTCACTGCTGTTTTTTATACAAGCTATAATCACTTGGTAAAAATGGAACAATTAAATAAAACATCAATAGTATAAACAACCCCTAAAGATGTAAAAAGATAAGAGAAAATATTATGTCTTTAAATAAACAGTGCACGTTCTGGTAAGACAGGGTGCTCAAGTCTAAAAAGTATCTCAGAAATACAGGAGAAATAAAAGTGAGCTCAATGAACTTCAAATAATTGTTTAACAAACCAGGTACATTCTGAAACATTTTTACTTGTCTCTGAAATGCAAAGGGCTGCCTTTCCACTGATGGCTTAGCTAATCATGAGCCTGATTTGATGTTCATAAACTTGTTTTGCTGAAATAGAACCAAGAAGCATTCTCATACACTCGGAAATTAACCGCATCTCTGATCCCTTGTGCCTGCTGTAGGAGGACCTCTCAAGTTTTAGGCAGTTACGAGGTTTTGAGGAGGGAAATTTTTACTTCATTTTCATTATACTAAGCATGACTTCAACAGATTTAATTATAGTTCAGTGTTACAACTGTGACCAGAAAAATCTTTAGAATAAAAGTATTATACATCAAATACTAAAGCATTTGAGTAGATAATAGATACCAAACCATTAGCAATTCCAGATACAGACAGTTTGTTAGTCATCCATCGTCATTCTGGTACCCTACAGTATTTTAGATTTTCTGCGGGACCATGTGTCTCAGTCAGACTCTTCAGACACTTGTTCTTGCCAATTTCCAGATGAAGATGCTCGCTCTTTCTAAATCAAACTTTTCTTTTTAGACTGAAAACAAGAACTTTGGATGAAGTCTTACATTTTGTGAACTGTTTCGCTGGGGAAGGCAGAAGTGAGAGGTGAAACTTCAAAAAAAATCATGTAACATGCTTTGTTTTAGCATCAGAGAATTGGATTAATTGTTCCCTGGGGCTTTTTGGCTCCTGCAGGGAGCATCTTTCAGACTAACTTTCAGAGCCAAGATTATACAGTAATCTCTAATAAAGCCATAAAGATAATATGGTATTTACACAATTAAGAGTAGTCTCTGAATATTTTATGATGCACAGTACTGAATCCATCACACACGTATATTTAGAACAGAAGCTGCTCCCAGTTAGTTCAAATTGATTTTGTTCAATGTCTTGTTAACGTAGATACCACAAAATATCAATTCATCATCACTGTGCATGAACCTAAACTACTAAAAGTAAAAATTAACATTTTCACATTATATTTTAATTATTAATGGAAGCGCAGCCAATAAGAAAAAAATAATAATTCATGGGAAAATAATTTTTAAAATATGCACTGATTTTCAAAATTTACCTTTGTGCTTTTATCTTTAATATCTTAAAGTACCATTTTTAATGGAAGCTTCACTTTGATCAGCTCTTTTTAATTAACTTCAGAAGTGTGAGTATTTTACAGTAGAGTCTTTATCAATTTTTTTATTTAGCTATTAACACTTGAGTTTTACCTTCAACAGGCCATTATCAGATTTCTATTGAGTCAGACTTTGGTATATACCAAAGATCCTGATACATTCAGCAAGCAGTTAACCTCTTACCCCATGCTCTCTTTAACTATGATTATGATGAATGAGTGGCTAGTTCTAAGCAATTCTGTTTTATGTCAATAAATGAATCAAACAGCCATTGGTACATGTGCACTAGAAAGACAGAGAGAAAATGAAGCTGTCTGTGGATACTTTATAACCCTCACCCTTTTAAGTAATATGATTTCAAAAGTTAATGCTGACATGAACTGTAGGTATTGTTCAGCCACATTATGGAATAAGAAATCTTTTGTGTAATTTAGGCAGAACGAGAAATACTGTATGTCATTTACAACTCACAGTGTGGCTTAAACAAAATTCTCTTTACAGCTTCTCTAAGATCCTGCATTATAGTTATTATAGTTATTAAGTGACCAAATGCTAGTCACTTGCAGAAAACCCACAGGATTCTGTCCAGGTATGGACTTGTACGAATACTTTGCTTCCTATTCTTAACGCAGCTTCTTAGCTCAAATATTTCCTAACAGATTCCTCCCTCCAAAGCGTTGCATGCAACTTCAACAGCATATATAATGGTTTGGATGAGGATTTCCATTTTATTGCCTCTCTTCTGCAAAGAATTTTTTAGACAGCAGATGGATCTAGTGCATTACACATATCTTGTCCAGCACGTGGATGGAGCAGCAGTAGAGCACAGAGGTCCTCACTTACATCCAGAGTGTGACAATCCTTTGAAAAATTATTTCCAGCAGCAGCTTTACTAAATGGTTCAATTTCATCAAAAAGTAAGCAAAGAAAGACCACACGGGCGACCTCTGTCTTTGTGCAGTATGTTAGAAGCTGGTTGGATAGTGCTCTCACATTCAGTGGCATCCTCATTTTAGTAAGTGCTAAGGAGTCTTATAGCATGAAACCCTTTGGCTTTATATGAATTAAAACTGTTATTTTGTATGTCTGTTCAGCCTGGAGAAGAGGAGACTGAGGGAAGACCTCACTGCAGTCTACAGCTTCCTCACTAGGGGAGAAGGAGGGGCAGGCGCTGATCTCTTCTCTCTGGTGACCAATGACAGGACCCGAGGGAATGTCAGGAAGATGTGCCAGGGGAGGTTTAGGTTGGACACTAGGAAAAGGTTCTTCACCCAGAGGGTGGTGGAGTCCTGAAACAGGCTCCCCAGGGAGGTGTCACAGCCCCAAGCCTGACTGTTTAAGAAGCGACTGGACAACACCCTGAGACACATGGTGTGAATTTTGGGGTTGTCCTATGCAGGGACAAGAGTTGGACTCAATGATTCTTGTGGATCATTCCAAATCAGGATTTTCTATGATTCTATGATTTCATTCTTCATAAAGAGTTGAAGATTTCTGTGTTACGTTAAGCACCAAAATCCTAGTAGTAGTTTGAGTGCCCAATTTTCTTATTGTAAGAAAAACTGGCTAAAATGAATACAATGCATATTGCTTCCACAACATGAGCATTCTGTGTATTTATTTATTAAGTTATTTACTTACTACCAAGAAACTGTCTGTACGGACAATAGAGAAGCAGCCAAAAGAATATGTGCTGCACTCAGAAGGTAAATGGAAACTCAGATAGGAACATGCTTCTGTGGCACCATCATGCAACAGACACTCCTTCTATCAGAACTCTAAGTCCCTAGTTGACCTCCCACACCTGCAAAGCTTTAGAAACATTCACATAGGGAGTCCTTCAGACATCCCAACTGGAAGCATGGGCTGGGGAGACAGGACTTCAGATACTAAAAACCAAACAGAACTTTTTTGTACTTTTGATTGGACTTCGGTCCTGTTCTCAGCAGATTAATGTCCCAGCCACCTTCCTCTCTCCTTCAGCCTTTTTTTCCACACCTTCCTCTCTTCAGGTACAACTACATAGCTCTGGACGGATGCAACCACAGTTCTATTAGACCCACACAGGCAAACGTGCTTGGGCATTTACAGACCAGGTATTACCCGAGTGTGAAGAAGTGCCCTTTCCTCCTTCCATTTTGTTTCTACTCAACTAACTCTCTCTTAAGTACATCTAAAACGTGTATTTATAGAAGCTTTCACAGACAAGAAAACTCTTCAAGGCAGGTGCCTTGCTTTTGTGTTTATTTATACCTCACATTATATCTCACTTTGCTTCCTATTAGAAAATTTCTGTGCTACTGTAGTGCAAGAGTTGCATAAAAGCAGCAAGACAGTGTTCCACCAGAAGGAGATTTTATATTCCTCATTTATAAAAGAATCCCAGGAAAACAGAGCTTCAAATTCCTGATAGGCTCCTTCACGGTGCAACCACATCGTTTTACATTGGTACATCACAAATGTTGGCAGAAAAGTAGGAAGAAGAGGATAAAAACCTCTGATACCTCCAGCACACATATGCCAAAAAAAGAGTACGGATGTTGCAGCAAACAGAGCTTCTAATAAGGCATCACTTGGTTTTCTTAACAGGCATTTTGAAAGAATCAGCACTTCATAGAAAGAGGTGAGTGGTAAGTTGATAAACACAGTATATTTTCCCAAATAAATTAACTGTAATTCAGTAGAACATCAAATGTTATCAAATAAACCTGTAAAGGTAAATAGTGCCAAAGGCACATGTCTTCTCTTGCTCCAAAGGCGCTGTGACTTCTTTGAATTTATCGTGTAAATATTCATAATTTAATAGTTTTCTCCTTTAAATAAGCTTGTACAAATACAAAGCACAAATCTGTCTGGTCAGATGCTCCATGGTGCACATAAACACAATCTCTAAGTTTTACATTGACTTAAAATTAAGATTGATGAAAAAATATTAAGCATTGAGTTTGAAGCCAAGCATACTTCCTGATGATGTATTAATTGGAATAAGTGTTTGAAAAGATAACATTTACGTACTCACAATATCAATTTATTGTATTATAAAGTGTGTGTACATGTGTCCCCTACGTGTTCCTATTTTTGTTTTTAAACCTTCTTTGAAAAAATTGCTGCTGTTTGTTTTTAAAACAATTTGATTTTTAGTCTCAATTCCAATTATATTATTTTCACCATATTTTAAATACAGACTTTTCACTGGAGAGCTGTTCTCACAAGACACTGAAGTTTCACGGGCTTTAACACCATTCATTTAGTGGTTTTTCTTTCCCCTCTGTCAGTATTTTCACTTCGTAGTCAAGTCACAATAAAATGTTTACACAGAAACGGAACTGCTAATAAAAAGGCATTTCTAATTGCTGATGTACAAGCAGAATTTGTTTTAAATGCTGTGGTATTAGAGAGCATTTATTTTACCATCTGTAACTTTAAATAATTATTATTGCAGTTTACTACTGGACAAACCTACTTGGGGAGAACAATTAAATAAATTAAACAACATTAAGACCACATTCTTGAAAAAAAAGTAACCTTTAGTTAGGACAATTACTCTGCGGGCATAACACAAAAGCCCAAATGTCACATTTTCCATGAAATTTACTTTTGTATGAATCATCAATCCTGTTTTCTCCTGAACAAAACTAGCCAAATATGACAAAAAAAAAAAAAAAACAACAAAGTTGTCTGAACTGGATGATCCAAGTAATTACATGTTACAGCAGAATGCATCTATGACAAAACTTCCAAAAATTTGAGGAAAAAGTTATTATAGCCCCTGGTTGAAATAGCTTTAGTATAGACCTATAGCAGTATTTAGCTGATCTTGTTGTATTCCCATATAAAAATATGCACAAAGATCAGTCATCTTAGCACTTATCTAATCCTTCCCTTTGGAGTGTAGATGAAACAAACATGCTATAAAAATCATGCCCAAATTTTATAGCATAACATGAAAATGGTATACATTTCTCATTAGCATTTTTTATATGCGGCTTAGAACTGAATCTTCTCAAAACTCCTTATATATGCAAACTTTTTGTCTTCCACACAAACTCCCCAAAGCTCCCATCTTCTATGGTATCATTTGTTTAGGGCCTATTTGTTCAGCCTCAGCTCCTGATCCTGCTCTCATCAGCTTCCAAGGTCACCTCACATGAATAAGCATTTGCAGAAATCAAGCCTTTAAACTGAAAGATACTTGAGGTACAACCTGTCCTTTTAGTCTATAGGGCACAGTGAAAATTTATAACACTGTACATACTACTATTACTGACTAGTAAGAATACGTATCTGCTGAACTAATGTATACTGCCTACAGAATATTTGCAAGTCCAGGGAGCTACAATAGAGATTATTTAAGAAGGCTTAAACCTGTATTACTATAAAATGGATACTTCAATTCTGGTTTCACTACATGAGGAAACACTGGGCTGAATCAATTGTACATCCTATATTTTTTTTTCAGTTTATGTGCACTTCATGTTTGCATATGTTTCTAGACATATACTAAAGTAAATCCTTTAATCAGAGAACAAGAACCGTCAGCCATTGTGTTAGCTTCTCCAGATATTCATGTCAATGTGATTGAATTCTGAGTTGCAGAGAATATCTATGAAAGACTAGACTCTGGATCATTTTCTGCAGTCATTTTGTACAAGCCTTCCTTTAGCTTCATTGGTAAGGCTGCTGAAACACATTCCAGCTCTCATGGTCATGGTACTCTAAGGGGTCCCAACTGTAAAACAACCTCATCTGCAAAAGCTAGTGTACAGTTGTGTGATAACAACAGTCCATACTTCTCATTAAAGTTTAAATACTTGATTGACCTAAATGCAAACATTGTTTTCAAAGTACTTTTTACCTCAGTTTTTTTTTTACCCCAGCTTTTTGTTGTTGTCAATGAAGTAAAGTAGGACTCAGGTCAGGAGTCCACAATATAATTACCAAAGCCCTTTATATGTTCATGGGCGTGAATTAAACAATACTTACAGGTTTTCATCCAATTAGCCTGGTACACACAAAGAAGTTCACCATGAATCTACCGTTGCATTTATTCTGTTACTTTGATTGGAAAGTATACTCTATATTGAGGTATGAAGAGCTACTGTTTGTATTGACTGATATATTACTATTTCCATTTATGGATGAGAAAAATGAGGCAAAGAAAAACTAACTGATTGCTTGAAAAAAACATGCAGTGGCAAAGCCAGGAAGAGTTATAGCAAATCCTCTCTCTCCATTCAGTAATCACTTTACATTGCCTTCTCAGAACTATTTCTCAATGGTAATACCTTTTTTGAATTGTTTATTTTATTTGATAACAATATTTTCTTCAAATATGACTGACAATGCTCATTAAAAAGATGCAGACCTGTAAATGAAGGGAACTGCAAATATAATAGCAAAACCATATATGAAAATGAACATTTGTAAAGATGGAGGGTTAGTATAAATTGAACACATTTCCATATCAAGGAGAGAACCACCCATATTTTACCCTGATGAATGTGGTTTTGTGAACATCTTTTTCCACAAATGATTGAATAAATATTTATTCATAAACTATATTTGTGACTTAAGAGAACAAGTTGCATAGATTGGTTTCATTTATACCACGAGGTATACCACAGGAGGTATTGCAGTAATTTATATCATGCCAAGTCTAAGTCCCATTAGATTTTCCTTATTATACTTGACTAAGTTGAAGACTATCCAAAAAAATGCAATTCTGAAAACTTTCTATTTGTTGCATAAATAACTATCTTCCTCCCAGATCTTCTCCTCTAATGTTCCCTTTCTCAAGGCATTTATGCATAGGCCTAGTCCCATTTGCTTTATTTGAACTTGGGCATACACTGAAACATATTCTTGGGCCATGGCCTAAATGACTACAGTCTCAGTCATTTTGCTGCAACCATAAAGGTCAGCTTTCTCCAGGGTACATAAAAATACATTCCCAGTTCAGCAGATGCTGGTTGTCCTAGTGTTTCCTCAATAAACCCATATAGCTTTTCCTCTAAAAGCCCTGTCAGTCTTAAATCACAGGCCCAACTCAGTTCTAGAAATAATTTTCATGACAATAGCAAGATGCATGGCTATCATTAGCAACTGCCACAACTGATGGGGTACTGTAAGCAACACTGTTCTCTCATTATTAGGATTACGAACACCAAAAGCAAGCTTGAAAAAACAGGAATATTCACTGTTAATTCAAGCATCTGTAGTCCCTCTGAATAACTGAAGCATAAGTTGGTAGCAAAAAAAAACTACAAAAAAAAAGTTTATAAGTACATTTCTTAATAAAAGAACTGATATAACAGCAACAGTTTAAAATAGGTTCCATTCTTCATGTTAAGAGTTGTAGAAAGATGCACATAACTGGAAAATTAATGAATAAATACTTACAAATACACAAGAAAATCAGCCCCAGCTCCCAGAAATCACTGGTAAGTTGTTTTTGAATTCATGAAACTGACCTGAAAATGTAAAAGGAAAAAACGTTGAAACAAAAGAAAGCTCAGAACTGATAAATGTTACTTTTTTTTATTATTATTATAGAACAGTTGTGATTTTTAACAATAAACTAAATAAAGCAGCACACAAGATTGTTGTCACTGTTTCAGCCAAGTCATTTACACAGAATTTGTTTCCAGGAAGCCAATACCAAGAGAAACAATTATTTCATTGTTCTGCATCTTACACCATAGCAACCCAGTCCATTATGGCTTCTAAGAAGTGTCATAAATGCAAGCATGGTTATCTTTTAATAAGGAAAATAGCTGTGAGGGTTTTTTTCACTGGTCGGGGTTTTTTGCTTTTTTGTTTTGTTTTGTTTTCTAGTGTTACAGAACATTCATTACTCTTTAAAAGTGTTTTGTTAACAGTATTTTGCAGATTAATTGGTGTAAAATAATATTGTTTAGGCGCATTTAACTGGAACCCATCAAATGCAAAATTCATACCTAAAGAAATACTAACAATATTGTTCTCCCACAGTCTAGATCCTGGTTAGAAGCTTAGCGTAAATACAATGCATTCACTATAAGACATGATTAAATCCAACATTCTTTTTCCTGCATGCCCCTCAGTTCTAGTTGGAAAGGTAACAGATGCAACTCAAACCCACAGAGCTCGCCTTATAAAATTCTTTAACTAGCACAATGACTCACTTTATGCCTCTAAATATCCATGGTTTCCTCTCTCCAGAACCCCCATGCATTAGAAGGTAGTTCAGTAGTTTATTTTTATTGTTTGGTCTACATACAGCACATTTTTAGTTCTTCCGAAAACAAAGAAACTTTGTTGCACAGCCCTTGTTTTCTTTCCAAAATGTGAGGATGGATATGGGTAACATTAAACTGAAAATAGTAATGGAGCCTGGGCAACTAGTTTAGGTCAAAACCTTTTTGTTCTCTGGGAGCTATCTGATTAATTTGCAGTTCATAAAACAGTGGGTGTAAGCTCAGTTTAAAAACATGTAACTATATTTAAGATGAAATCATCATTTTTCTTAGCCTCCAGTAATCTTTAAGAAACACCTTCCCACAACATTTCTGTATCCTAAAGTGCACCAGCTAGTACTGCACATTGCCTAGAGACAAGGAGAGAATACCAAACTTATCTTGATGTAGAATATCCTCCTTATTTCTTACACCCACCCTGAAGTGCATATTATTCATTCCAACCAAGCCCTCCCCCATCCTGAAAGTACGCATTTAATTGTGTCTTCTCTCCTGTAATACCAACAGAGAGTCAACAAATCTCATTTGCTATATCAATGCAGTGTTATTATATATTTTAAAAGCAAGTCTGAATCTCATTATCAGCTGATTTATGCCATTAGTGTGCTTTGGAGCCACCAATTAAACAAGGACAGTGGTTCATAAGGTCACAGTTAATTAATCCAAAAGAGTATAAATACACTTTAATGCACACCACCTCATGTAGAGAATTTAGGAACAAAGCAACAACCCTTTATTCTGGGCAAGCAATTAGGGGGAAAGGTTAAATATACAAAATTTTAAATTTAGCTTTAGCACTCTGCTAATCTATCAGGAAAAAACTTCAGTTTGGTAAAAAGTGCTGCAGAATAATATGTATGTGAAGCGTTGATCCTTATGGCAAGAGACAACAGTGCAAGTGACGGAGAATGAAGAACAGGGCTAACCATGCCCAGTAATCCTGAGCAAATTAAGGCTTGTTGCTCAGATAACACCTCAGAACTGGGAACCAGCTGCAGGGTTACCTATTACATAGTTGGTCAGGGTGGGAAAGACAAAAACAAAAATCCCTAACAGTCCAGTCTATTCAAAATGGACCCATCTGAGCTAGACTGTTGTACTCAGTACATCATATAAAACTGACTCTTCCTTCAACCACAATCCCTTCATAAATTTAATAAAATAGTGCAATCACTTAAGTGTTCAGTAATAGCAGTAGTCTACCAACACAACTGGAGTATAAACAAGTAAAATGCTGAAAACAATCTAACCGACCAGAAACAGTTATTCACAGTGAAAATTCAAGTATGAGGTACCTGGGGTTTATGCGGAAGAAAATGATACCTGTTTCTTACTGCCTTGACTCATTTTACCTTGCACAGTTCCTGGCTGAAGAGATAGATGGTATAGCTAACACACAGACACACAAATCACATCACTTTTTTCCTTTTTAGCTTTCCAGGTGATTTTTCTTAAACAAACAAACAGACAAACAACAACAAAACTTTCCTATCCATGTAGAAAAACCCTCTGTCCATCAAACACTAACATCATAAAGTGAAATACAAAATTCCTATAAGGTATATCCTATACAAATAATATAATTAAATATAAACATATTACATAAATAAAACAGACCAAGGACTAATACTAAACCAGTCAGTAGTTGTTTCATGTAGATTGTTTTACCTGTCTCTTTTACCAGTAAAAGACTTGTATCGTTTTTAAAGGTGGCCAGCTCCCACTGGTGTTGAGAAGATAAACCTAGCCCTTTCAGAAGTCTGGCCTTTTTTCCATTAGCTTAAACCATTTATGTTTTCACTTTGGATGTCTCTAGCTCAACTGCAGGCGACTACACAGGTGAGTGGCTGTCGCATACACATATATAAGAACAAAGATTTCTTTAAAGTGTTCTGTTGATTTCATTGGTACCAGTCCCACCAGAAACTTCACTCAGATGTGTTACAGTCAAAATGCTCTCAAAGTGTTCTCAATGGCTGCAATTTCTGCAGGTATTTCAGATGCTTGTTTGGAAAGCTGTTAGCATCCTTATCAAAGACTGGCTCTCCTGTCCCACTATGAAAGGGGGGGAAATCCAGCTGTGAGAATAACCTATGCTCTGATTTCATCTACCTTTGCCAAAAGATGTTTCATACTTAAATCTGCACATGCACTACGAACCAAACAAAAAAGATTATGTTTTCTTTTTCTGTACTGTAGCTGACTTTCTGTTCTACCGCTCTGTGAAAGTGTCAACACTTTTGATGGCAGAGGAAAAACACAATGTGAAGACCTAAGTCTATGTGCCAATGACTCTAGTGCTCTGGTACTAACAAGTATTTCAACCCACAAGCTGAAGCATGGCTGCAAGGCAGGGGAACTGAGGCAAATGGACATGCAATATAGCAGATCTATATGAACTTACTGGCTACAGTTCTGTGACACTTGTTGCTGAAAACACCCAGCGATAACACATGAGGGACTCTCAGATCTTGGGAAGAAGAATAGAAGATCCCAAACAAACTGCCAACACCAGGAAAACAAGAAATAAAGACAGGGATTTACAAAAGGACATAAGGGTTCAGGCAAGCAGCCTTCTATGAAAATAGCAAAAGTTTATTATCTCCTCATTTCCTTCAAAAAAAAATCTATTTTAGAAAGCCTTAGAAAGGTTACATTTTAAATGAAAAGTTTTGCTCAAAAGCCAACATCATAGCAGTTTTCACCCTTGCTTGTTTGGGGTTGTTTTGTGAAAAGAAAAAAAAAAAAAAAAAAAAAAAAAAAAAAAAAAAAAAAAAGGTGTCCTAACGTCGGATAACGTGAAATAAGACCAAGATCATTTCTGCAAACACCAAAAAGTCACAGGCCTGGCTTAGAAGAAGGGTTAATGAAGTTAGACATCTCTCATTGACTTGACTAAGAATAATGTACATCCAACAATTCCACAGAATCTTTCAAAACAACTGATCTTTCAAAAAGCTAAGCTTTTGCTTGTCTTACAAACGCATATTGACACCAAGAGATCACTAGACATAACACAGATCACGAACATCACTAAAAGATTTCAGGATTTTGTATGCCCTAAGTATTAGGAACAAAAAACAATTCAAGAAATAGCCAAATGTCACTTATAAAATTGTTCTCTTTTCCCCCAACACACCATCACCTCTAATAATTCCAAGAGATTTTAGTTTTCAGAATGTAAGATCTCACCACTTCTGCAAAGCAGAAAAAAAATACTTATTTTATAAAATCTTTTACATAATCTTTTTTTATAATTTTCTGATTCTTCTAAGATAGAACCTATACAGGTAGCCTGAGTTTTCTGTGCACCATCATCAATGAGCATGAAGGAATCCTGCAAGTAAAAAATGGAAGCAGTTATTTACTAAAAAGCTTAGCATCATTTTATATCATTTGAGAATGTGGCCTATCATTGTGGGCTGCTGGGACTAAAATATGTACCATTCAACAACTGTTAAAAAACTATTTTTGGAATTATAGCATGATGTGAAATGAAAACAAGGAATAATATAGAAATGAAGCTATACATTTAAAGCCTGAATCACATAGCAATGTCACACCCTGAAATGTTCAAAATTTCACAATTAAAACAACACTAATGACCTGTAAGGCCTCAGCCACAGTCTCAGAAATCAAGGGTGCAGTGTGCTGATTGTGATGGGAGCCTTTGAGTTGGATTTCTAAGTATCTTACTTTATTGAGGAAAAGGGCACAGTTTCACAATGATTCAATGAAGAATGTTTTACACATGGAAAACTCTTCATTCATTATCATTTTGAAGCAGGAATTAAACACAGTAATTAACCACTACAGGTGAGACTTTCTACAAAAGAGATAAGGAAAATGCTGTTATCTTCCCTGTCACTTCTCTTCAGTGGCCCAGGATTGTATTTTACTGCCTTTACTGCCTTATTTCTTAAACTGTCTACTCTCCTAGGTTCCGTGCACTAGCAAAAGGGTTTTTTTAAATAATAATTAAAAAAAAAAAAAAGAAGTTGTCCTAATGTTTTTCATTTTAGAATAGTCTGTCTGTAAAGATCCTCATTTGGATTTTTGTACTCTGTAACAGAGATTGCAGCCCAATGATCTATCAAAGGAGGAATTAGAGCATACCACCTGTTACACAAGTAGTCATTTAAAAAACATGTTGCATCACAGTGAGGTAAGAGCAAGACAGTGCATACAATATAAACATACGTCTCCGAAGCTCTGTACTCAGCCACTGTCTTTGCTATAGATTTTCTGCTGAACCTTCAACAAGAGTTTCTTTGTGCTTCTTAGTTCCTTATTCTCTACTACTTCTCCCTTCTGTAACAGTGATACTTTACAATTCTACATATCAGAAGCTGTGATGTCGTTATTACAGAAACAAGGCTCAAAAAATACCTAAAATAGGATACATCTCCACAGAGTTTTGCAGGGAGATGTGAGCTCACTCTGCCCACACTCAGAGATGACTGGCCACAAACCCACTCTCATCCAGTTTAGCTATGGTTAGCACTTACGTAAACTACATGACTTCTAGTTAAGAGCAACTTCACATCTGTCTACAAAAAGCATGTCTACATACAAATACAATAGACGGTGTTTCTGTGAACTACCTCTTAAGAAATGGAACCCCATAAGTATCGCCCCTCAACAGTTGTTCCCTGTCTCTCCCCAAAGGGTAGCACTCAGCAGCAGCGCATGATCTGGCAGCATTCTATTATATAACTGACTATAAGAGCTCCTTCTGATCTCTTCCGTAACCACGCGTGCATTTGCAAAATTGCATTATGCCTTCAACAGGCAGCTCGTGAAGGTTTCTCTGCTCTGTGCCTGCATATCTATAAAGCATCCAATCACTACAGAACCTGAGCACAGAATACAAAATTAAGGTCTTTTGGCTGTATCACTTCATAGCATAGCAGCGGGTTAAGACTAAAAAGGTTTTTAACGAAAAAGTACTGCACATGTCCAACAACTAATTTAAATGTATTACTATACCTGCCACTAAAATTACACTTGAAAATGCCAAAAACGTCTAATTCACTGTGCAAATGAAAGAAATACCTAAATATGTATTTATTCTTTTGTATGAAAGGAAGAGGTCTAGAATTCCAGATCTGATAAGCTCTGTACTCATACTTTCAAGCAGATAAGAACCACAAGACATACCCCACGTTGCTTGGAAGGCTGAAGGGAGAGGAGGAACTCCAGCTATAACTCATAGGTTAGAGATAGCAAAGCCTCCTCAGTGGCCGCGGGTAGGCTGGTGGGCACTGCCAGCTCCGGGCTCCCACATCAAGGGACTTGGATTTCCCAGCAGTTCCTGCACCAGCCCACTGCCACTCACATGATGCAGCAAGGACACAAAAAACAATTCTGAACTTCTTGTGAGCTACATGTCATTTTAGTAGCCACAGGCTGGGTCATTGCTAATCGATATGATTGAAGAAAACAGAGAAGGCTTTCAAAGTGGGTATGTTTCTGTAGTGTTTTCATATACAGATCCATGTGCTGAAGGCACTACAAGGCAAATTAAGTCCAGAATGAAGTTACAGCATTACAAGCCTCAAGAAGTATGACTGGTGTTCCAAATACCAGAAACCCTTCCAATATGTGGTACTGTTAGAAGGATATATCAAATACAGAGAGAGTTTTACAGCAAACACAAACTGCACTTGGAAAGTTCCTTCCTAGACGTAGAGAAGCAGCAGGGTCCAGAGGACGTGGCTTGGAAATGGCATCCAGGGTCCCTCTTCAGAGACTCACATTTGTCACACAGCCACAGAAATCAACCAGACAAAGATCAATATGGCAGCTCTGGCACTCACCTGCATTATAGTATTTGGAATTTTTTTTTCTCTCCCTGTGCCCCAACTGTACTTTCTCCATTGTGCAGGGACTCACAATCATAACGGTCTCAGGGCACTACTGTAATACAATCTCACAAGGGTTCTCTGGCTACAATTTTAACACAAAATAATAACAGTGTTTCTCCTTCTTATATAATATTATCACCATGTAATAATTGCATTATACAATAATAACAACACACATACCAGGAGCTGTTAGCCTACCACACTGATACATTTTTTCTTGGTAAATTGTATTAAAGTTATGTTAGTAGTTTTGGCCTCCCTTTATCTTTTGAATACATAACATGTCTCAGGTTCCCTGCTCTTTCATCTTCAGACCAATGTTTAAAGTAATTTTACTGAGGAATTGGCTTACTTTGTTTAAAAGGGGGTACGTTCTTTCAGCTCAGTCACATGACTGAAAAGGACAGTATAAAAAGTATGAAATTTTATTCAAACTGTAGTCTAGCATGCAGTTAAATCTGTTTAATGAGCTCCATGAGCTCTGGATTGGACTAAATTTAAATTCAATTACACAACAGAATGGAATCACATTGATTCATGATTCAAATCAATGATCTATATTTACAGGTACATATTCATTTGATCCCCAATTTTTTAGCTATTATCTATATATATATATATATATATATATTTACATTTTATCTATAATTGCTGACCTCCTCTGACCAAATAAATGCTCTTTTTGGAAGGAAAAATAAAACCAAATTCCATGACTGTGTCTTCCTCACTAGACAAAGCGTCAAGAAATATGTAGAACTGTGAACAGTTAAATGACATGAAAGGCTTTGAGTCATTGGTGTCATTGCTCAAAGTCTGGAGCTGTTGCACATAGAACACAGAAAAGGTTTAGGACAAATCTTCATCAGGTTCTTTTACTAGACTTTGACATGAACACCTGCTAAGTTGTCCTTGTGATACACTTATCAGATGCAAACTACTTGGCACAATTTTTGATAGTGTTATATCTACATGTGCATAAGCAAGGCTCGGAATAGTAAGAAAAAACCTCTTCACCAGGAAACTAAAGCTCTCAAGCAAAGAGACTGGAGGGGTAGGGGGACAGGGTGAAGTGTTAATTGTGGAAGTCCAGTTTTATCATTATTTCCGAGAGCCACAAATGGTAAGACAGCTGAAATGTCTAGCTGATATTTTAGAGATATCAACAATAACATTAGTCCAGGAGAATACATTGCCATATTTAAAATTCCAGCATAAATATACCGTATAACACTTGGATCTGAAAATTCCCTGAAAATTGAAAATTGGAGATTCAACCTGTCACAATTGTTGTACACTTACATAACCACCAAAAAAATAGAGATTGATGGTTTTGATTTAAAAAAAAAAAAAAAAGCAACAATATACCCTTACCTTCAGAATTTAATATAAGGACGTTCGAGAGCCAAATGCCTGGGAGCTAAGTCGGCTGTGCATAAACTTACATTTTTGTCTGACAAATCTATTTGGTAATATAACAATATGTGTGCCATTTGCTTCCATTGAAACTAGTGTTAATCCAGACAAAATATTGGGGTTCTGTATTGGAGAATACCATATTCCTACAGCTCAGATTTTCAAAGCTAATTAAGTAGGACATAAAAATCAATTAGAAGGCCTTAAGAATGTCTGCCTTCAGGTCTCCTTCCCTGGATTCCCTGAGGGATAAAACCTCCTTACTACATATCTTCGGGGTTTTTTTCCTGAGACCCTGAAACACGATAATTATAGCTTAAGTCTCTTTTTTTTTTCCCTTAAAAAAAAAAAAAGAAAAAAAAGAAAAAAAAAAAAAAAGAAAAAAAAAGAAGAAAAAAAAAAAAGAAGAAAAAAAAAAAGAAGGAAAAAAAAAACACCCCCATATACTAAATTTCCCTCTCAGCTCCAATTTTTGAAATTCATTTCACCTGACACTATAACCCAAGAAAAGGTCCAGGTGTTCTCATTTTAATTTCATTTTAGAAGAAAGATAAGTAAATAAAACTTCTTTCTTCAAGGATCCATTCAGTCAATTAGAATCTTAGATATGCATCCTTGGTCAGAAAACAGTTCCCCAAGTATGTGGCACAGAGTGCTATCTGCAAAGATATGGCTTTATATTCTGCCCAAGGACCATTCTATTTCTGATTATGTACAATAATCAGTCCTGAAGATAATTAACTCTCACCTGCTGGATAAATAAATCACATTCCAAAAAAAGTAACCACGTTACCTCACAAAGCCCTCAAAATAAAAACTTCTCAGCCTCCTTTCAGTCTCTCCTAAAGCATATTTCATTAGTTAAAAAAAGCAAGCAAAAAATTTTGTTTAATTAAGAGTACACGTTGAAACAGAAATTTGCCTTCACTCATAAAGTTATCAGTTTGATAAGAATTCAAGCTTTGGAGACTTAACCAAATGAAACTCTAGTTTCTTCTGATTTTCACCTCTGACATCTCTGTCAAAATCTTTTTTGCAAATTTGCACAATATCTGTTCTTGTTGCATATCATATAAAGATTTTTATTTCCTTTTTCTTCTACAACATTCACCTCTGCAAGATATTTTGAACCAGAACTATGTTCATTATAGATAGAAATCCTTGGAGGCAAGACTGCCCATCAAATAAATGATATGATGACCCCTGACTCCAATTTCTGTTAAGCCAAATCAGGGGTACTAACAGCCAAGCAGGTTAAAATGCTAAAGCACTACTTTCTATCAGTCCTTAAGGATCAGTTGTATGTTCATAGCCTGGTTTTTGTGCTGTGTATAGAGATCACATATTAGTAAACTGCTGATCTTGGAGTCAGAGGTGCCCTGCACTTTAGGACAGACTGTCCTAAGCTATAAATTTAAAGATACGTTTAGGGGAAGGGTTTTGTTTTTCACGTGCTGAAAGTGATTCCTAGCCTCTTTAAATAGTCATATAAAACCATATCTCCAGGCACTTACTAGCATTGCTCAACATCTCTGAGCCTCAGGCTACCCACACCTGCCCTCAGCATGATCCTGACAGGCAGCAATGAAAAGCTGATGGCTAGAAGGGTGGCTACTACGCACTTTGTATATGATATTTCAAAAATGTAAATGGAATATTGATTTTTAAAAATATATATATCACACACTCAGAAAGTTGGCATTAACCTGGACAGCAAACCTAAAAATTTCACCAAATTAACTCATCAGCCTGACATATCTCATTACAAGATCTTATCACTGGTTTAACTAAACAAAAGAAAAATATACAAGGAATAACATATTTCTTTAAGAAGTACTTAAAATATGTTTCTGTCTTGTGCTAAATGAAGCGGCTATTGCTGTGGAATTTTAGGGTGGTGTTTTCTCAGTTTTCTATTTAATGAACACCAGAGTGAACATTACAGCAACGTCTATCAGAAATCATTAGAGCGCAAGTTATAACTACTCCTCACCAACTATAAAGTATGCAGGCTGTTTTCTTTTTTGTTGTGTTTGTTTGTTGGGGGAGTTTTTGTTTATTTGGGAGGGGGGAGGTGGGTTTGTAAAATTTTCTGGTTCCTCTATTTTACTTTAACTAGACATACGTTGTTTCTTCAAGCTAGAAACTCCCCTTTTTCCAGGTCACCCTCCCCTCTTTTTATGGCATATGCACCCAGTGGAATGCAGTGCAAAGTTAAGTAATCAAGTATAAGTAAAATTATAAGAAAACTTTCCGGGAAATGAAGGAAAAAGAAAATGTTTGACATTTTAGCAAATGCCACTCTCAAGAACTAAAATAATATTCATAGATGATCCTCCCTACTTGACAAAGTTTTTCATCTTTATGCTTCTCTTTCTTCTTTAAAAAAAACTGTAAAGTGTTATCATTCAAATAATCACGTTTATAATTTCAGTTATTTTTATTGCTGGCTACTCTTTGCTTCTGAATAACTTAATCCACTTTCTTTCCATCTAATGGCATTGGGGTGATACTGCACGTCACAGCTGTTCAAGACCCCAGTGCAAATTGCCATAAAGGGTCTTAAAACGGTGCAGTTCTAAGAGGATAAGCATTTTGAAGGTATCAGCAGACACACTATTCAGTGTGAATAAATATGATCCCTCAAATAAATATATCAAAGCCTAGGATCTCCCCTGAATTCACAGAAAGGCACGGCTATTTTTAGGATACAGGGTTAAAACCACTCTGTACTTGATGTGTTGCAGAACAACAATGATTTTAAGGGGTCTAGGATTAGATCCTTATTCTGTCACCCCAAAGATCTAATGAATCTCATAGAAATTTTCAAAACTTTGCTGAATTATCAATACCCAAGAAGTCAGACACTACTATTTTTAATCACCACAAGAATATATTGTGCATCTACATAATGTTTCCAGCTGAAATTTTAAGGTACCTTACAAGAAAATAAATATTTTAAAATACTACAGAGTATTACAGAGTAGATCCCCTGTACAGAGTGCTAATATAAAGTTTGCGGAATTTTCAAACCATAATTTGAGGATCTAGGAGGGAGATCAAGCAACAAAATTTTCTAATCCTGACACCCTGTAGTGGGTTTTTTTGTGCAATTAGCAACACCTTAATAGCAAGTCACTTCCTGGAAAATCAGAGAATAAGATTCTACTCAACAAGATCATAGACAGCAGAATCCCTGTCTAGGCCATGTAAAAATAGTACTAAAATATTTTAAAAGTTATAAATACTAAAAAATACACTACTCTTGGAAGTCAGATGAATCCTCTCTGTAAGCATGCCGACTCCGATTTCACAATGAACTAATCACAAGTTGCTTAAGTGCATGTACAAAAATTAGAAGAGATAATTATGTAAAAAATTTACAAAGTGGCTCAATGCCAACAAGAGTCTCCCATCAACCATATATGATACCCTTCTTCATATCTCTCCCTACCTGGAGAAGCAGCTGTGTTCTACAGCAAGTCCCAACAATTCTTTCATTTTATAAAACTCAAACTTCACAGCAGTCCACATCCATTACTCCAATCCTACACAAGCCAAAGTGAAGGCCAGACTTGGCCTCATTATCTCAAGTATGCCTCATCCAAGGTGCATTTCAACAAGCTGACCCGACAATCACGCTACAGTCAATGGTGAAACTTTCAATTATTTCAACTACAATAACAAGTAGAGTTACAGACAAGGGTGATGCTGTTCTCATGTAAAAACTGGAAGCAAATACTAACATCACTAGGTTCTCTAACATCAATAGGATTTAGCAAACATACCATACAAATGCAAGAAAAAAAATATACAAAGTCCTCTATTATTACAGCACACAAATTACTGTGTTATTAGGGCTGGCTGGAAGGTTTTAAAATTAAAAGTCAAATTTTAACATTGCAATATCAATGCTTCAAACTTGTATGGACTTATCAAATCAAGGAACATTACCCAAGTTATAAAACATGTTGCGTGACCTGTTACTTAGTTTCTCTACTCTCTGAATGTTGCTTGTCCAAATTCTTCCAATGGGAAAATCTTCTAAGGGAACAGATCACTCTTGAGCTGTCTCAGACTACGTATGGAAAATAAATATCATTGTTATACACCTGAACCCAAAATGTAGGATATGTTCATATCGTAGGAGAATTACACATTAACAGCACACTGTGAAAACTGAGCATGCTGGCGGGGCTGGGGGCGGGATGGGGAATAAATAAATAAAAAACAAGCTACTTGAACAAAACCAGTATTGTTCATAATATAGTTTTTCCACTTTGGAAACATAATTTGGCATCTTCTCTATTTGGCCCAAGTATTTCGAGCTTCAGATACTCCTAGAGAGAAGCTGAGTTTTATTCAGCTACAAGCAAAGAAATACATGGTTCTTTCTTTTCTATGTCTGAAAATAACTTGTCCACTCTGATAAAAAGTATACTGCTAGAGACACTGGTAATTAAGCCTTCAGAGTTTGCCATCCATTAAAACTTGGTGATCCCACCCAAAGCGCTTCATCATCAGAACCATCTGGTGTTCTTTCTGCACAATTACCAAAATACAGAACATATTTTGACTTGGCACTTGCATTTGGTAGACACTTTAGTCATTTTATAAGCAACAAGACAGCATCTTGCCAAAGCACGGCCTCAAAAGGAAACTTAAACATACCAGAATCTGACTTCTACCCTAGGAAGTCCTACCAGAACAAAAAGAAAGAACATCTTCACCTTTAGCTAATGTAGTCACCTTCACATACAAGATACCTCTTACTAGGTTTGTTACTCTGTGTTTCCTCTGTATGCTGATGATTCAGAGCATTATCTAACAGATTAGGGGTAAAGTGAATTGTCTCTAGTTTGGGACTGTTTCTTTTATATGTCTGGCTCTGAAATCAAACTAAAGAGCCACCAGAAATTAAACTCTCGGAAGTAAAAGGAACCGAAGACATTTCACCATAGTACTCTAAAGAACAATATCAAGAATATTTCACATCAGACTCTCCCACCATATTTTTTCCAGTGCCTGCACATACAGTAATTATATGAACACAGTTCTAAATGCAGGAGAATCTGAAAAACAAAGGGAGAAGACAAGAATACGGACTACTCTTGAATGATACTAGGCTTCTTTTTGGTTCTTAGTTTTCAAGTTCTACATAAAATAAAACATGATGTGAACAACGAACATACTTCCAACAGGATTAATAAGTCTCACTTGCAGATTGCCTTTAATTCACTTATTTCATTCATTTCTGACAGTAAAATTTGTAGCAAAAGGTGGAAATTTCTGTGCAGTAATGTTATTCTCAGCTTTCTCAAGACAGTACGGATAGCACAAAAAAATCAGGGAGCTCAACTGAAGTGATAATTCTCAAATCTAGACATTTCCTTTACTTTGGGAAATGTTAAGGATAGGTTTACATTTAATGTCTCTCACCTACAACCATCCCATATTCAAGGAGACTGGTTTTTTATACTAGCACAGCATAGATAATATATCCCCAGTGACAACCACAAGCTTCACAACAAACAAATATGCTGCTGCACTCTGTATGGCATGGAAAGCTTTAAACTACCACAATAGTATATAAATCAGAAAACAGACATTTTCAAATCAAAATGATCCTACCAGGACATGAATTTGCACCCATCAAAATTTTCACAGATATAAATTGGACTGATACAGTGAAAGAATAACAAATTAGATAACTATAGACATGGAGAACTGAACAAAATTTTTTAATCAAAAAATTATTAGGAAATATCTATAAGAAATTTGGATGGAAATTAAACAAGTTATTATTACAAGTAACTTGCAGGGCTAGTCCCTCAACAAAACAACATTTTGGAGAAAAAAAAAATGTCTGATCAGTTTATAATAATAAGATGCAAATAAGAGATGGATAAAATATGTAATGAGACAAAAACATATCTGCACAATAGTAAAAGGGAGGTGAACTAATGAAAGTGAGAAATTAGAAACAGTTAATTTAGTGAAGAGATCTACGAGTGCATATGGCAATCTGAGGAATCACAAACATGTTAATCCTTATTAGACAAGCCGTCAGACAGATTAAATGTAACATATGAGCAAGGAAATAAACATTTGACTACATAGAGCGTCATTCTCATTGGGTGACACTCCAAGGAGCGTATATCTCATATGTTGGCAAAAGCAAAGCGCACATTACACCCTTGTTTTTATACAAAAACTCAGAGTTTATTTACTTCCTGTAGTTTCTTTTCCCTTTAATTTTAGCATGGCTAACAATATTGTAGTAAGTAGCAAATTGTTATCAAGTCATATCCTCATCTTTTTGAGCAATAGCGTGACTTTCTTAAGTTTCTACCAACAAGTTAAACAAACAAGAGCATTTACTTTCAGGAAGGATAACCAGATTACTGTCACCTGACAAAAGCATTATGGGGCTTCCCAGTTATTTCAACTACTATCATCACAGAGCCGTGTAACAATCATAATGTGAGGATAATACACCACCCCCAAAAGGAACAATCAAATCAAAATGCATTAAATTATGAGAGAAATCATTCAACTTACACCTTAGAATCTTGAGCAAGTGCTATAACATCAGAAAAACTTTCACAGGGAAAGATGTTGGTGCTTTCAGGCCAGTGGGATTAATGTTTTGGTTTAAATTTCACAGCATCTAGAAAAGGGCAAACACAATGGAGCAGATTCACTAATGTGTTACTTTGTATTAATTCATGCTAACCTCACTAAAGCAAGTGAAGTCTCATTTGCTATGAGACAAAGTAATTAGGTCTTACATCTGCATTAAAAAAGAGGTATCTTAACATCCCCATCTCACTTTAAAAAAACAAAAACCAAGAAAACAGAAAACAAACTTATATGATAGCTCTTTGCTTTACCTTTTCTAATAAAACTAGCAGTTTACTGTTTTATAAAAGCGATACATTCTGGCATATTTTTGATGCAAATTCTGTACAAGCAATGACATGACATAGCAGTAGATCCAAATTCCTTGAGCACATTAAGACTGAGTTGCCAGCTCTGAAAAGCAAACAGTTTTTGCAAATTGTAGGAGCTAGTCACGAACCCAGTGCATTGTTCTTTCTATAATTGTGCTCTAATGGAAGTGAGAAGAAGCTGGTGGATATGAACTGGTGGAAATGAACAGAGCAAGACATTGTCTGGCCTTATTGTTACCTACCCAAATGAGAAGATGACCCAGCAGAGATTCACCAAGTCCTCCCCATGCAAAAATATATGCATTTCTATATGTTTTGGTCTTCACAACTGTGAATCAGAAACCAGGATCAGCCCAGAAATAACTGCAGTCTGCTTTTCACAGAAACATAACTTTCTTCTTATGCTTTGCTATAGTTATATATCTTGTAATGTTATTCTTGTCACATTCTAAAAATCTGCATCACTTTTTTGCTTAAGGATGAATTCTGCTTTCAGCTGTAGAGTCCCCACAGAAGCCCCAGTGGTTGCACACTGGTTTATCAGGAACAACAGACCTCACACTTCAAGTTAATTATATCCTATGTATTATGATGTATTTTTCTAGTAGTATAATACACAGTTTATGTTCTGATTTAAGAATTAAAAACTAATCATACGTAAAATTAGTCCATTCAAGAAATAACTGCCAAATAAGTTGGAATTAGAGCTGTATATGAACCGTTCGATGATTGCACTCGCATCAGTGAACTGGAAAAGCTCAATAAGCCAGCAAGGCTTACGTACGGAAGCTGACACTCCAGAAGTGTCCACAATCCCCTCTTCTTAAAACAATTAAAACAATCCTGCCAGTTAATGGCAAGGAACAGCAAAGGAGCAAAGAGCAAAAAGGAAGGAAATGATAAGGAAATAAATCCTTAAGAGTATAGCCCAGAAGGATAATTTTTTTCAGGGTCTGGTCAAAAACTTCTCCATTCCGTTTAATTCTGAATGCATCTGAAGTTCTTCCTTGTCTAATAATTAATTATGATACAAAATCATATGAGATAAGATAACATCTTTTCCAAACCTCAAGTGAAAAAAAGCTGAAGTCTGACAACAACAAAACATGTTTATTCTATTCTGTGTTTCTCAACTTCCGGTGCGCTTATTGGGAAGCACTTCTGCCACTTTTTGGCTGCAAAACATCTGTATTGAACTAAATATGCTATTTTTCACTAAACTCAGTCTAAATATTTTCCTGGAATTTAGAACTGCAAGTCAGTCACATGATAAACTAATCTAGAATATCATCAATTGATCCAGATATGATCAGGTTACAGCCAGCCGTACTAGTCTTAGGAAATTATTGTGTTGCTCATGCTGTGGCATCAGCAGTCTTTGTTTCTCTAGCTACTTGGCTGCCAGCTAGACTGAAATTTTCATCAATTCTTTGGATGAACAGAAGATATAAAAGCTAAGCTATGTCATCTATGACAGACCTATGGCTTTTGGGGGTATCATTTTAGTGAACAGACTATATAACTTCAAATTATAAAACACATTTATATACATATATTTACTTTCACAACTAGCCAGATACACACAAAACACTCCTGAGTTGAGAGATATTCCAGAAAAATGAGAACATGATTGTTTGTCTTTCTTCAACTTTTAAAATCCTACAGTAATCTATAAGCTCAGTCTTTTTTTTCCCCCAGTTTTTCTTCTCCCCCCTTTTTATGAACAGATATCCAGCCACACTAACATATATTTGGCCAGACTACTGCATTCAAAACTGCACTTTGACTTTTGGATGCTCTTTTTAACACAGAGCAAACATGACCAGTAGAAAATGACTCTGATCCTGTGAAAAGGCAGAAGACAATGCAGAGAAGCAGGGACACAGGGAATCCTGAATACGCAAGAGAAGGAGATAACCAAGTCTTTCAAGGAGAAGAAAGCTGAAATAAGAATGTACACAGCCGTACCAAACTGCAGCATGTATTTAAAAGTATGTAAAGTAAATCTGCTCTTAAAGTAGCCACTCATTTTGCAAGACTCCACCTCGAGATGACCCTGACTTTCCTAAAGATTTTGCTGAAAACTGGTTCTACAGAGTCTCAAGTTTAACCCTAAAAACAAAAGCACGCACAACTACTGTTGCATTGGAAATGTTGACATGTCATACCTTATGAGCTGGTGGAAATATACTGAACAAAATCCTTGAACTTGCAAGCTAGCTAATAAGTATAAGGAACAATCAACCAATCGTAAATTAATTAAATCATGCAATTTTAACATAGCTTTAAAGAGAGAAAAATACAATCTATTATAAAGAGAGAAAAAAGTATATCTGGCATTAAAGAAAACAGCTGGGTTATGTAAGAGGCCTAAGAAATAGCAACAGTAGCATATTTGGCCTGTTTCAGGCCCTTAGCAAAGGTTTTCACCCTCTTAAGAAAAGGAATAGAAATGCACGAATTGAGGCAGACATAGAATACATGAAATATATCTTTTCACACATGCAGATATATGGCATACAATATCTAAATATCTTATTAATTGTGGAGGAGACAGGATAGGATATTTAACAAATCAGACAAACTGAAATCTTATTGAAAGACTGCATTCTTACTGGAAATCTGGACTAGCCAGATGCTGCTACATAAACGGATTAGCTGTTTGTGTCTGCTACCCCGTTTGAGGTAGTCTGGAGGAGCAGCAGGGTTTGTAGGAGCACAGACCTGACTAGAGGCCATCACTGAGGACCTACAGCTTCAGTAGCTAGCAGAGTCATACAGCTTCTATATGGGCTGCAAGAGACAGTTGAGACATAGCCCAGTACATCCTCTGATTCTGTTCCTGCCATGAATGCCATAGAAATTCATTTGCACAGTTCCTGGCAAGCCTACTCCTATTTGCAAAGCAAATCCATACCAGCGCTGCTGCTAGGGAGAGTGAGAATGTGTGCAGGTGAATAATTTGCCTCTCCATCCTTAAATGCGGTCGATTAGCCTTGCACAAGTGATGCACCTGAATGAACTACTCACCAAAACCGAGTGGCCTAAACAGTGAGCTAATAGCCTCAGCTGTATGCAAAAGTGGATGAGAAGTATCCACACATGTGGAAGATGCGTCAGAACTCTAAACTACACTTTTCACAAGGTATCCCTGTTTTTCTCTAGTCTTACCTACATTTGTACCACAACTGCCTTTTAATGTATAATTTGTTAAAGACTTCTGGAATGCCTTTATTTAACACAGCACATTGTGAGTACTCAAATAACCAGAAAAAAAGTGTTTTCACAGTAAAAGAATAGTAATATATGGCCAGGTGACAGCTCGAATCAAAACACTGATCCTTATTCTTTCAGTGCCGACAACATGAAAGATTAAATTGCTGATAGCACTCAAATACAGCACTGGTTTATTTTCATTCTTAAAGTATGTAAGATTTCTCCACCATAAAAACTGCAAATAGAACACGTGAATTATGAAGGTCCTTCCTTTTTAAACAAATTTAGAAAATGTAATCATCCTTCACAGGTGAGATATTCTGTTTATTCTATGGAGAATCATTTCAGTCTAAATTAAACTCTTCAAATGGTTTTGATGATTACTGCAATAAGGACACAACAGGGAAAAGATCTGGGAAGAGAAAAACGTGTTAGATGAATGGCTGATGGAAATATTTCTAGTATATGAAAACTACTGTGTTGGTTTTTTTTAACCAAATATCAGTATTATTTTTCCAAAGCATAAAAACTAATGCTGCTTATCTGTCCTAAGTGAAAATGCCAATCTGTACTCTCCTTTTTAATTATCTTCAGCATGGACTGAGTACTTCAAAAATAAAGAAAAGATATGGGTCTTTCCAGCATTCAAAAAAAAAAAACACTAGTGGTACAAAGACACCTTCTAGGTATCAGACTGTTAGAAAACCCTCCACATTCACCATTTAAAAATGAAGCCTTTTTGGGTGTCTTGACCTTGAATAACCAGAGAGCAGAGTGAAAATGGCTTGTCTGTTAAAAATTTAAGACATAAAACCTGCCACAGATTGCTTAGAATCTAAGCAACTGATTTTGATAAGACAAGTACTAACAAAAAGCAAAGAGGTTAAAAGCACAATATGAACCTCTGGCATTTTCTGTTTTCTTTCTGATCCTAACCTCAAGCCTCACGGACAGAAAGAACATAACCAAATAGATGCTCATCGAAAATTTGTGGAAAGGATGGTTTCATATGTTGCCTTCTTCTAAGCTGTCTCAAAATTCATACTTGTTTAACAGCGTGATTAAGAACACTACTGCCAGCAGTCACGAAAAATTTTAATATAAAGTCACGGAACTAAACTTTACTGAAAAACAGGTGCAAGACATCCTACTACAGATTTTGATTTCTTGTAGCATGACATGCCTGTCAGTTCATAACTTAAATTATCTCAACAGTAAATACTTTTTAAGAGAAATCTCAACAGAATAACCAGGAATACAGAAATCCAGGTGACTTTAAAACAGCTGTGTGAGACACTCTACAAGTTCTCTCTTCAACCTATAACTTGTTCATCCCAGCACTAGCACTTTTTTATTTCCAAGGAATATTCAGGGTTCCTTTACATACTGCTTAAGGTAAACTGTAGTTAAACTCTGTTTGTCAAGTGTCTTCTGTAAGAATCATTTGTCTTTCTTAACGATATTTGCTTTCCATAGCAATGTAACCCTGGAGGCTTTCTTGTACATACCAAGCAGTCAACAAATCTGCTGAAGAAGAGGGAGAAGACCAAGACAGACTCATTTCACCTCCCTGGATGATGTTCCCATGGAGACTCTTTACAAAAGATAATGCAGCTCCAGGCTGCACCATTTAGCCTCCTCTGCAATGAAGAAGTCTCACTAAAACCAAAATGTTCCTGCTAGTGTAGTGAAATGGGCACACTGACACAGATCAAACCCAGACATCCAGGGTTTCCACATGGCAATGCTCAGTCTGCTACTAGTCCCAAGAACTTTGCCAGGTTTATGGATGAGATTTGAGGTTTACTGTTCAGTGCGGTCCCTGTCCTCTTCATTACAGTATAACAATGGGCAACACAAGCTATGAGCCAGTAGCAGACTCAAAGCGGAAGAGCTGCACTGCATCTCAGGGTTAGATCCTTGAGGCTATAGAAGGAACTGAGGATAAGGACCTGGGACATTGCTCTTGCTCATGGGTCAGTTTGTAGCATGGAGCTTCTGGAAGATGAGGCATCCAATCCACATAAGGGTCATAGGTCTAAAGTTACCATTGTACATAACTAGGCAATAAGAAGTTTATTATGTGCCTGATTGAGTACCTCCTAATTAAGAGTCTGTTCCAAAGCCTGTTTAAGTCAATAGGAACCTTTCTATTGACTTCAAAGGGGCTTTTGATCAAGCCCTGCCTACTTAGTAGGATACCTCTCTCCCCATGTCATAACTTCACAGTTGTCATCAGGAGGCACTCAAGCTGACAGTCTTATGGCTTAGCCATGAAGGTGCTGGTGAGAGGACAGTTTCATTTAAGGACATTTGACCCTGTTTTGTAACTCCAGCCAAGTGCTGATCTTCAGTACCTGGGACATCTACTTGGTCAGAAGAGAAAAAATCCATCGATGTGACTTGAGAGAAAGGGTAGTTAGTACTGAGAGATCTCTTGTGTTAACTGGCTCTAATTTTTGTTGATGCTTGTACAACAACATAGACTATTGGCACAGAATACAGAATGTTCGCACATATTTTTCAATCCAAACAAGAGAAATGGAGGAATGACAAAGTTTTCTCTAACACACATAATACCTTATTTATATACTTCCCTGACCATTAGGCAGTATGCCATAATAATCATTTATGCAGTTACATATTTCTGCATACATATTCATTCTGAAAATGCATACTGTGTGGCCACACTGTAACTTGTCACTGACAGACATTGTGGAAATCCCCCTTATTTCATGGATCATTGATCCAATGTGTAAATCCTTCTTAGCTTGCAAGCCATTGACCAGATAAACCATAAGGGCTCCGAAGGGAAAGAGCCTTTCTGGTCTGTCGAGCAAATTCAGCAGTAGCACATGTACTTCAAATCCATGTGCAAAGACCTCTTTGAAATTAGGGACCTGATCCTGCAAATCCTTATGCCCATAACCTATAAGTCATCCCAATACCAGTCGAATACATTTATCAGGCACCTCTAGAAAAACAACATTGCACTATTCATATTAAACATTTGTTTCCAGAATCAAGACATAAAAACAATTGGAAGAATGTCTAGAAATATTTCAGCCTTTTAAGATTCTCCACTCACAATAAATAAATACCATGTACTATATGAAACAGAAAAGAAATTGTATTTTTTAAAATAAATCACTGGGGAAACTTGCATCTATATATAGTGACTTTTTAATTTGTGTATTCTTCTAACTTTCAAAACAGCTAATTTGACTTTCCCACCACCTTTGATGCTTTTAAAAACCACAGATTTAAAGCCAGTTCTGCAAATTTACAGCTATGATTCAGCAGCCGCGTGCCTTTTAAAATTTATCTGCTAGTAATACAGACAATGCTTTTACCATAATATTTTTACTTTAAAGCATTTTGTTAAATAACCTATATTTTCCTTAAGTTCAGATCCGAGGCAAATACAAATTCAAACTACAGAAACACAAATGTTATTTTCTGTGGTGCTGGCATACTGTTATTTTCCAGATCACCCTAACATGAGGTAACTATTATCGATTGTGAAAGCACAACAGGTGGGTCACATGAAAGGTCACATTAGTTTTGTTCACAGGGCCAAACAGAAGGTTTTCATTATCCTTAATAAAAACAGAAGCAAGTAATAAAATATATCATTGCAATAACATATCTCTCCATTCATATGCAATAACCTCATACATTAGATCCTACCATTTCAAAATACTGCTGTTGGCTCCAGCAGCATGATTATTTTTGCGGTTGCTACTTATAAAAATAATACTATAAATCATAGTTTGACTTGCAAATTTCCACACTGTTCTTTTGAACTGCTTTTTGAAATGTTTTTCTGGACAAACCTCCTCAAAGCATGAGTTCACTTAGAAATATTAAGCACTTTAAATGGTCAATAAGGCGGCAAAGATTTTTAGTAATTCCTGTCATTAGTGTAATAGCAAATCATGGTACCTAGAAGTAGTTATGCACCTTGTTCAAATCCTGATTGTAAATTAAAGTAGAGTCATAACTCAGACATGGTGTAAAAAAGTCAAACCATATTAGATCCTTTCCCAACAGTCTTCAGGACAAACTGGTTGACGAGCTCCATTCTGCCTACAACTCACAGGTATGTGCACATACACACACATCTGTGCTTCCATCAGTATACCAGTATGGACAACAAAGGTTTATAGTTTAAAGTCAATATGACATATTCTTGCATTTACTGAAAGCATATTTTTTTTTGTCATTTAGATTTCTCATGTCTATCATCCATCTTAAATACATTTCAATATAAATTTTAAAAGGCCTGTATTTAAAAGAACATCAGTCTCTTTTAGCACCTATTTCAGAAAACATGGTTAATATTTTCTTTTTCTTTCCAGAGAAATACATTTTAAACTTACATTTTACTTGTATTTTTTTCTAAATGATGCATAAATATTTCTAGGCTGAATGATAATCAGTAAATTGGCTTTTCTACCCAGCTGTTTTTTAACTAGACCATTCTCCAATGCCTTCTTTTGTTGCTGTGCATCCCCATCTCAGGATGAACATACTTGAATATTACGTAGAACCGAAAGCAAAAAGTAGACAATAAATCTGCATTTTCTTAAAACATAATTTCGCAAAATAACATGGGCTATAGGCATCAATGGCAAAGTCCAGTGCCTTCTCATTGATATAGCAGCAAAGAGAAGGCCTGATCTTGAAAGCAGTAACTTGTTATCAGAAAGCAACATGTTTTGTTGAAAGCAGCAAGTGTATGGAACAATGTACAGCTATCTGCAAATGCAAAATACGCTGGCTAGAATTACTTTTGAGTTCAGTTCCAAAAAAAACGAGCTGCTTATCAGTCTGTCACTTAACTGCGCAAAGCTCATCTTGGGGTACGTTGTGTCTGCAGAGTGCCTTGCATTCTGAGGGCCTCACTCCCCGCAGTCCCTGTTCCCCCAGGTCTTTCCAGAGCCGCCCTTAGTGCCATTTCAGACAGACTAGTTTGTCATGTGATTCCTTAAGAGGTTTAAATATCTTTCTCACAATTTGAAAATACTAAGCTGCAACTTCACACTTTTTCACACCTTACTCCTCCCCCTTCACAGCTTGATGTGCTAATATTAAAAATTCTAGAACATAAATCAGTAAGTATATTTCCATGTTGGGTGAGGGAAGGGTGAGCAGGATCTCAAGTGTTTTAGGTCAGGAAAAACGTCCCCTCAGTTACAGTCTATCTGATACAGACACACACTGTGTGGTATTCTCCAGTTTACAGGGTACGCCAAAATCTTTATCTATAAAGTTCTAAAGTAAAAGTAGTGGCAGGTAAATAATTCAGATATGAAAAAAATGCATCTTGAAAGCATAGTTTGACTAAACAGAATGTGTTTCATTCTCTTTCTGCTTAAGCTAAAAATGCCAAGGAGTTGTTGGAATTACTCCACTCGATTTAGATAACCAAATTTGTATTTCACTTTTCGCTTACATTTGTGTGTGCACTGTATTGAAAACAGTCTTCAAAAAGAAATATAATTTTTTTTTTAAGTCCTCTAATTGTCTCTGTGAACTTTAGAATAAATTAGTACTCTTTGACAAATTATCTCAAACCACAGTCATAACGTGGTAAAAAGGCTTTTTGCGTCCCATATCCCAGGGAAGGGTAAAGCTAAATGAACATAATCTAAAACACGGTATGTACCTGACATTTTGTAAAGAAAGCCTAGTGTAAAAAAATAAAAATATTAGAGGAAAATTTTCAATGTCAATAACGTGATTTATATGATTTACAAAAGGTCAGTCATTTCTGGACAGTCTTTTTAAAGATTTACAATATTTACAATTCAGCTGTTTCTATATCTTTGGTATTGGCACACTACATTGAATATTTAGTTTCTTCAGTGCTCATATCAAAGCACTATCTACATTACAACTGAAATAGGGGACCTACGTACAAATGGCTTATAATTAGATACAATGCCACCGGCACTATTGACTGTTCCTCAGCAAATCCATGAGTAATCAGAGTTGTTGTAAGTGTAGGGTGAATTAAAGACAATGCTATGGTAAACCTGGCACCTATGGTAGCTGTTCCTAAAACATAACTGGTAAAGCAGCTGAAATAGGAGCACCTAAAGCAAGACTCCAAAATTCCTATTGTAGCCACCAAGTTAAAGACAGCTTGATTTTGAGAGGCAAACATCTCTTCCTCCCTGATTCTAAAGGCAAGCACCTTTCAGAAGCCAACTACATCCACTTTGAAGGCTCATCATGAATCAGAACTTTCATAAAATTAAAGAATATTTTGGGTTGGAAGGCACCTTCAAGAGTCATGTAGTCCAACCTCTCTGCAATGAGCAGGGACATCTTCAACTAGAGCAGGTTGCTCAGAGCCCTGTCCAGCCTGGCCTGGAACATTTCCAGGGATGGGGCATCTACCACACCTCTGGGAAACGTGTTCCAGTGTTTATCACCCTCATTGTAAAAATTTCTTCTTCATATCCAGCCTGAATCTCCTCGCGTTTTACCCCATGTCCTATCACTACAGGTCCTGCTAAAAAAAAAAAAAAAATCTGTCCCCATCTTTCTTATAGGCCCCTTTTAAGTAATGAAAGGCCACAATAAGTTCTCCCCAGAGCTTTCTCTTCTCCAGACTGAACAACCCCAACTCTCTCAGCCTGTCCTCATAGCAGAGCTCTTTCCAGCCCTCTGATCATTTTCTTGTCCCTCCCCTAGTCCCTCTCCAACAGGTCCATGTCTTTCCTGTATTGAGGGCTCCAGAGCTGGATGCAGGACTCCAGGTTCTCAACTACATTTCTTCAATAGTAACAAAAGCATATGCTAGCACAACAACTTTGGCTGGCTGGAAGAGCCATCTATGAACAATGAGACCAAATCAGAAGCTTAGTCTCTGGATTTTACTTGTATGATTAATCTGTAGTGTCTATAGCCTTAATACCATTCATATAGTATTAATTAATTCCACTAATTCAGGTAGCATACCCATTGACTTGAGGAAATTCCAGACTTGGGTCAGTGTAAGAAATTATTTTACATCCTGTGGATGATGAAGAAAAGGAAGGAAAAACCTTTGTACCTACCGAATTGAGCTGTTGTGATCTCAAATCAGTTGTTCTGCACGTACGGATATAATGACAGGAAAAAAAGTAATTATAATTAGGTGTCTATTTTGATTTTTCTCTTCATAGTATCCGTACTGAATGTCATTTGATTTTAACAAACTGTAAAGTCATTTCAGGCAGGCACTGTATATCCTTGTAGTTACTGGTCTACCTGAAGCCTAGTTTATTTCAACAAAATTTTCATATGCAAGCATCTAAACATTTTTAAGGTTGAAAAAAAAACAACACTTGAGCAGCATGGTGATAATGCAGAAACGTAAAACAAAAAATCACTGATCTGAGCAATGCATTAAACAACTATTTTTGAGGATGAAAACAGAAAAATCTCTCAAAAAAAAGAGCTGAAAAAAAAAGAAAAAACAGAAATCAGTGAGACTCAGCTCAATTAACAGGCAGATTTTGTAACTGGAACTATACTAAGGTTGAGTCACGAGCCCAAAAAAAGTCTTATTTGGCTTTAATGGGACTCCATAATATGCCTAAGGGTCTGTAACATATAAGGAGGACATTCATGAGGATCGAGTCCTTCATTTCCAACAGATGTCTTTATTGAAATCAAATTTCTGCTACTAATATGCCCAGTTTGCTACTCATACTTTCCCAGAAATTTTCACTAACATCGGCTTCATTGGTAGCAATAAGAATACTCTCACACTCTATAACTACCAAGAAACTGATAAATCCGTATCAGGGAATATTCACACCACATCACTTCAGATATCTAGTGTAAATGGCTAAATTAGGAGCTAGGGCTTTCCGTACATTCCCAGAATCATAAAAGCTATGCGAATAGGAGACCCTTTCTCTCTACTCACTGCATAAAAGAGCCTGGAGTTCGATAAACTGTGCATATTACACAGAGAACATTTTCATTTGTAAGACAATTATAAGCTTCTCTAGAAAAAGAAAATTATCTCAGGTAAAATAAATGGAATATTTCTATAAAAGAAAATCCAGAACATGAGCACAGAGCTCAGAACATGTCTAAGAACTACACTTTGAGACAATTTAGCCTTGGAAGTTTCAGTAAGTTTTAAATGCAGATTCTCATCTTAGGATGTTCAGATTATTACTGAAGATTCATCAGTAAGATTCACCTAGGTAGACGAAATTAATTCAATACTGATGAAACAGATTGTGATAATAAATCCATCAACCTAAGGACTGTTTTCCCAGAGAGAGCAGTAAAAGTCCAAGTACTTCACGGAACACCCAAAAATTTACTAAAGATTATAATAAAAAGATATTTCAGAACTGCAGTGATAATGAAGAAACATTTATACGAATAGTCGTGGAATATTTTAATAACTTCCATTTGTTACAGTAGCAAAAATGGGGAAAAAAATTGTTTCTTTAACAATAATTTTGCAATAGCATCCAAATAGTAACAAAGTAGTATTCCATCTTATCAGAAATAAAAACTACTTTCAATTTCATATGCACACAAAACGCTCTTATTTGTAATCTGTACCAGGCTTTCTGCCAGTTATGTCAAGAAGTCAGCCTGAAACTTTCTGAGCTCCAAAGCCAGCACTGGAGCTTCTTCAGTTGTCCAAATCACATTCAACACTTCTGTATCTCTGCATCCCACAAGATGACAGAACTATAACAGAGTAACATAGGTTATCTGTAACTAATCCTTCTTTATGTAGATCTGAAAATTAAAATTAAGATGACAGCATTACCTTCATATCGAGGCCAATCGTCAATGCCAGCAGTTCATAAGTAGACACTGTTCATACAAAACTGTTTCAGAAACGCAGAAGTTGCAAGGTTCATTAAAAAAAAAAAAAAAAAAAAAAAAAACAAAACACCACGCTAATATGGCAATATGTAAACTTATTTCCTATTTCCCTGCTCTGTTTGCTGAAGTTAAAGAATTGGCTTCTGCTTGGTTCTGTACACTATTGTCATCCATCCTTAAAATACATAATGTCAGATGATTTCCTAATCCTTGAGAGACTTCCAGAACAGAAATGCTGTCTCTTAGAGTGCTGCAGTTGCATTTATTGAAAAGTAAAGAATTTCCAGCCTAGTTTTGCCTTCCACCCCACCTTCAGTCTGATATCACCTTCCTTTGTTTTTCCAGATCAAGCAAAACACTTCTTAAATGCTGTGTCTCATTTTCTTTTACAAGCAGTTTCCAAGAGGCACTGGCATCGAATGAGCTGTGAAACTACACTGAAGAAAGACTTGGACCGAAAAATCTTAGCAACTGGATGTTCATTGTCTGTTGACCTCACAGCAAGTAAGTTTCTACCTTACGTTTCCTGAATGACCGAATCTACTTAGATTAGAAACACTGGGCAGAAAAGTACAATCATCCTTTTTAAGTTTTCATCCTATAATGGTCTCTTTACCAAAGACAGATTATGTGAACGACGTATTTTCTTCTGCATTTGCGTGGCCTAATCTAACAAAGAAAACAAAGCTGGCGTACTAAGTCTTTTTTCTCTCTCCCTGACCAAATGCTGCCTATCCCAGTCCAAGAGGAAAAGCAGTTAGACTAACCCTAACCTACTTTTCTCTACTACTTTTGCACATGGGCACCAATTAAAATAGTGAATCCATGAGTTAAATAGCAGGTCTCTCATTCAACATTAATGACAACCCCCACCACACATTGCCTAAAAGTTAAAATGCATCTGTTAAAAAAAAAAAAAAATTACTTTTCATTACCAGCAAGCATGTTAATTGTGGTAAAATGAACAATACTAAAATTGTTTGAAGATGGAATTAAATTTAATGACATTCACAAACAAACCTCTTTTAGAAAGTAACAACAGTTTTTTGAACATTAAAGAGAAGCTCATTATATCAAGACAACTCCAATGTAAAAGGCAACCCGACTTCAATCACGGCATATCTGCATGTTAATGAACTTGCTGTGTGCAGCAGGGACTGAACAGAGTAAGTAATGTGAAGACTGTCTTAAAGCATACAGTACACTTGAAAAAAAAAAAACACGCCACCTTTAATCAATGAAACACCTTTTCATTCGTGCCTTAATAGCAACTGAAATGATTTCAAATGTAACACAAAGGGAAGATGATACTTAGTAAAGGTTTCTTTAAGACATAACATTTCTTGCACATTCTTTCAGCATTCACATGCTGTCAGCATCACTGTGGCAAAGACTTTCAAGTTTCAGCAGACAGATACCGCCTAGTACAAAGTCTTTGTCATAATAATTTCATTGCAGCCCCCTGATCAAACATCTAGACAAATCTGAGACTGAAAAGTGAGAGCTAACCAGTGACCTTTGATTAGAACCACAAGCACCAGGTTTAATAAAATGCCTCATTCATTGCCTTCCACTGCCAACAAGGAAGGTGTGTTTGAGTCTGAAAAATGTAGTCAATATACCATTTACACCCATATAATGATTCCTATTATTCATGGTTAGAATTTGTGACTGCAGCAAGTGAAACATAGACATCTTAAAATAGCTAAATGAAAACACACTGACAACATTCTACCTTTAAAATATATTCAGGAGCCTGCCTCTGCCTTTCTGTTGCCTGCTGCTGGCTTTCATGTCTTGCTGATCATATTGTAATAGGGTTGGCTTTTTTCCCCAAAAAAAACCTTCATTTATACAATGTTTGGTTTGTTACTGTTCCTTAAAATCTATGACTGTTGGCAAAGTCCAGTTTTAAGGGGTCTTTAAATTTGTACTTCATTTAAGCAACAGTGCCCCATTCAAACATACATTTCTAAAGCTGCCTTTTTGTATATTATACATGAATATTTATGTATTGAGTTTTGAAAATTCAACTCAATTCTGGAGCTGAATATCCTACCAAACTTTGAAGGAAGGTTGTAAAAAGACTTTGCAAACTTGAGCAGTTGTTCGACACACATTTTTGCTTAAAAATATCCAAGTTACTGGTCTCTATCACAGAGGTTCAAGGAAATACAATTAAAATCCATTTCACATATTTGTGCTTTAGCATATCAGGCAAGAGGACAGAAAGGGGGTCTTATCACATTTATTTCCCACTTGAAAAGCGAAAGTCTTAAGCAGGGTAATAAATATTCAAATGACTTTGCACCACTGAGCTACCATATCAAGCTAATGATCTGTAGTCTGGAGCTCTATAAAAAGAAAGCTTACTGCCTGCCGTCACCTAGAGGTGTTGCTGTAAACACTGTGGGGGGATATTCTCTTCTCAGTGTGTGTGCGCGTAACTACACTTAATGTTGTTTTCAAGACAGAATATATTGCTGAGTCGTAAAACAGAAAGACAGGATGAAACAGATGCAGAAAAATGCAAGGCCAAAATGAATTAAAAGAAAGTTTCTGGAGATTTAACTTACTTCTTCAGTGTGCTATGAAGGAGTGTGTTTGCATTTCAGGCCTCACTTGCACAGCCACAAGTAAGAGAGATACAGATGTTCAGTCACACATATGGTGGGAGCTCATGGCTGGTTAACTAAGAGCAAGATGGGTGAACTCCGCAGCCTGCCGGAGCCTGTTGTAATCTTGAAGTCACTGTAACAAAACTACTGATGCTATGAAGTGGTACGGGCCAGTGCATAAGAGAGCAGTCCCTTTCAGGCAGGAAGAAAGCAGGAATAAATAGCCTATTTGTTATGAACAGTCTGCACCCTCGCTAGAGCATGGATCAAGCTGACATACGCTCCATCAAAAGCCATGGAGAAAAGGCAGCTCCAAGTACAGAAAGAACTATTTCTAACTGCATATGTAATAGTATAAAAAGTCTTATATTTATTACAAAATATTGCATAAAAAAAGAGAGATGGTCTGCAATTTAAGCATAGGCCTGGAAATGAGCCATATCTTCCAAGTTCGAATTCTGGCTAGGACCCAAACCATCTTGAAACCTTCCTGCTTCAGTTTCCCAACTGGAAAAGTGAGAATAAACATACTTGCCTACAGTATTTCTCTCTCAAGAGTGAAGGATTAATTAAACACAGCATACTAGTATCTCTTCTAAATAGAAGCTCCAATGTCCTTTATCATCTCTAAACAAACATAAAAGACAAATAGCAATTGTGCATCTTCTCCCTTACATACATTTATTTTCTAACCTGCAAGAGAGTTTAGACATGGTTAGGTAGGTGATTTAGAGAAAAAGAGAGACATAGAGTCAAAAGCAAAGCTCCTCCAAGGTCCACATTTACTTCCTTCTGAGCCTCACTCTTACAAAAGCACTAACCTTCTAAACCAGGAGGAACATACCTGTCATCAGAAACCCTCAGGTATCTCTCATCAAAGCCAGCATGGCTGTAAATGACAAGTAACCTGGAACTGGATAGCAAGAGAGGGTGAAACCATTTGTCTCTCTCCCACACAGTAACATAAGCCAAGCTTTTTTCTATCTCTGTTTTTTGTTCTTATAGATTGCACAGCAAGCCCTGCTGGCCCAAAGATGGCTGGTCGTGCCTTCTTGTGTAACGTATATAGCAAGTAGTACCTTGCCAGTTCTTTGAGCTTTGAATCAGTTGGAAGAGGCAAAGTTACATTCGGTTATAAAAACAATATATTATCAGATACTGACTTCTGATCTATCACAACTCCTTCAGGGCTGAACGACTCAAGTTTACTCAGAAGCCATTCAAAGACCTGAATCAGCCACCGTTTCTCCCATACCAGGAAACAGCTAAAGATCCCATTCAGCCTCAGTTTTGGAAAACTGTGTACACGGGATTTCACAACTTCCTTCCAGGATCTGCCTACAGTATCTCCAGTGTCTCTGACACCTCCAAAAATGGGAAGTGGCTGTTCTCCATGGACTTTTCATTTATGGCAGACAGCTCTAAAACAGAACAGAAAGGAGTCCAGACTCTGAACACAAGTGAGATTGTTCAATAAGAATGAGAAGCCAAGATAGCTAAGACTTCTGTAGAATCTAAATAACCATTTTGACCAAAAAGAGAGGACTCTTGTTATGTTTCATTTGAAGGAGAAGAATATCTCTCTATTATCGCATTGACTGTAATTCTTAAGGTTTGTTCATCTTCCAAAGGATACTCCTGAGCTGTCCCAGCACACAAGCCTAGCTTACACACAATACACATGCAAATACTTTGCAAGTAGAGATCCAGGTTCACAGTATTTTATTTTGTTTATCCAACACCTGAATGACCCCTGAAAACACAGGGTGTTTCAAGAAGATGGACCTGATTTCCAAGCAGTATATTTCTCATATGGGCCCATCTTCTTGAAACACCCTGTATAACAGAGGTTTAACATCCTGATTCATTATGTATTTACCAAAGCAAAACTGAGTGGCTGAGAGAAGAAACTTTACCACCTTCTACTGATGCTTTCCTGATTGTCTCTTCTTGCATGTTTAGGTACAAATACAAAGACAACTTCTCCGAAGTTTTATAAGTATGGTGGAGTCTAACCAAAATCCTGGAAAATCTAGAGCTATCTGTCTGAAGCTGCCAAGGAATGCTCTGTATGCCTGTACACACTACACCCCTAATGACTTGGTAGTTCTCATTTTCATTCTAGAAGAGGAAAAGGTAGCAACAGACTAACCTATCAGAAGGGTAGATTTCCTAGATTTTGTTATATGGGATCTGTGCATCCATGGATTTTAAACATATTTTAGATTTATAACATAATTAGTCTTTGTTTCCTCTAGATAACTAAAAAATTGCTTAATGCACATTCACATGCTATGCATTTTTTTTACTTTTTGCTTGCAGACAACTAAATATAATTGCTGCTGTAATACAATATATATTATAATAATACTAGTACTTGTTTGTCTCCTGGAACTGCCTGGCCTTTACATGAACGCTGCCACCAAAATTCAGCAAACCACACTGCTAAGCATTAGTCCTAAGTTAAGTATAACATGATCTATTTAGTGGCACACTTATCAAGTCAGTTCTACTGCTGTTTATTTAAATAGAAATTGAAATACTACCTGTTCAACAAACTCCAGGCATTCTATGCAAGAAACTGAGAAGACTCTAGACCTTTCTAAAATGAGAGAATTTTTGACAAGTTCTCCCTAAACAGTTTCCTATTCTGAAGCACAGTAACATCTCTAATAGTAAAAACAAACAAACAAACAAACAAAAAAACCTAACAAAGCTGCAAAAAGAAAAAATGTAACCAGGGTAGACATAGTGCAGATAAACTGCTAAGCATCATTACTTGAATGTGACAGTCTCCAGGATTACAGGCCAAATGAAAGGATCCTCTGTCCAAAATAATAAAATAGTCTAATGGATTCCTGACAGTACCCATTGTTGGTTAAAAAGCTGTTTAAAAACACAGTTTTACATTATACCTTTTAAATCAGGACAGAAAGGAAGAGAAAACTATCTACAATCTCACACTCTTGAAGGCAGTGGAACTATTGATCAATAAATACTTTAGATACCATTACTAACCTGATTTTGTCACCTATCTTTGTAATCACCTAAATTCTCTGCAAGAGCCAGGTCTACTAGTCGCATTTTTCATTCTTTATATATTCTTTAAATGTTGTGATTTGAGATTATAGAGCTAGAGGATAATTTTGTATTCCACTGTTGCCACCTGTCAGTGAGTATTTCCTAAGGGTAGTGCCACTATTCCCAGAGCTTCACACATCAGTGTAAGGGCTGAGTTTTCATTCTGAACTAGCTGCCTCTGAGTGTTCAGCCATAAAGATTTTGATTTGCTGATAGGTGTGTTGCAACGCAAGAAAACCAAAGGAGAAGTCAAGCAATGTTATCTAAGTAAACTAAAATCCTTGTGCATCATCAAAGCTACCATACAGCTCGTTTGGGTCAATTAGCATAGCATAAAAAGCATATTCTACCGCAATATAAACTTCAGAATTGACCCTGCAAGCTTTTAGTGAACAGAACAGCCCAAAAATAACCAAATGATCTGTTTATCTGAGCAAGCACCTCAGAATCATACCTCTTATTCCTGGCTATGCTTAAAAAAAAAAAACAAAAACAAACAAACAAAAAAAAACCCCACACTACAAAGAAAGAGGTACATTCTTTATGTAATTTTTCTCATGCCTGAAAGTATTCAGTATCTAGCACAAATTATGCTGGTGTCTTATTTATGACTAAACAGTATTGTTCAACTTCTTAGTTTTGTGGGGTTTTTTACTAGAAAAGTATTACTCTATTGTAGACATTTTTAATAGATGATTCACTTGCTTGATACTAAATGGAACAAATGCCTTAGTAACGTAATCAAAGATATGCAGACATGTGTTTCCAAAATTAATTTTGATATTTCCTGTCACTGAACTTGCCTCATCAGAGCATAATAGTAATTTTATAGTTGTAGCAATGCTGATTTCACCACATAGGAATCTACAGGAACATTTCAAGTTGCGCATGTTCAAGAGTTTTTTTTTGTCCCAAACAGTTACACAGCCAGTTAGTTGCAAATTCCTACCATCTCCCCTTTAAGACGGGTAGAAACTGGACTCAGAATTTCCAAAGAGCAATAGTTGAACTTGCAATCTATACAGAGTTACAGTTTCTCTCTTACAAAAAGATCCAAGTCTCAGAAATCACTATTAGGCTTTTGCTTGCCATTTAAATTTCTATTTAAAATGTGTATCTTGATCCTTTTAAGTAGTTAGGCAATCAATAAAGAAAGAATTTGGGCTATTACAATTGTTGTTCAAGGATTAATTTCTACAAGCAGTGCAGGGGCCATACTGAATACTTGTTTTATAAAAAGTCCTTTTCCTCCTGTTCCACACAACATTTTTCAGAAAATAAGCAGTTGCACAAAAATGTTAACATATGGCAGTATTTTTGGAACTGTTGTAGAAATTAAAGGCAATAAAAATTGCCCTGGACAAGAAAGGATAAATAGGCCAAACCAAATAATTATTCTTGCAGTTTTCTTTAACCACTAACTCCATTTTATATGCAGTTTCCGATCTCTCATATTAAATCTGATCATATATATTTAATTCCATTCTTAAAAATTTCAGTAGACAACTTCAGTGCTAACCTACAACTGCCCTGTCAGAAAATCTTTGATGTCACAGCATAATAGCTCCTGAAAGAACAGCACTAATACTTAATGTAACATGAAACCAGGGCCCTGCAGTGGGGCTGTCTGCTGTCAGGAACAAACAGTTTCACTGCTGTTCCCCAGAAGTGACAAGATTGAGAACTAACAGGGCAGCACCTCCTCAGTGCTGCAGGAGACCTGTGCACCAGAGTCACTCACAAATCCAATTTCATCATTTTAAATATATCACCGTTATTTAAAAAAAAAAAAATATATATATATATATATAATAAAAATCAATAAAAATGCCCAGCATTGCAGCCACAGTTCAACTGAGATGTTCTCTTCATCTGTTGTAAATACAACCCTTCTGATGTGAAGATGAATTATTCCTATGCTGCAAATGATAAAACAGGAAATCTGTGTTTATGTGGAATTTCTTTACATTTCACGCTTGTAAATGAAGATACTTGTGTTGCCTGATGCATCCTAAATTCTTTTCCAGAGTTTTTTATTCTGGTTGCTATGACCTTTGGAGCTCCTCTGTTTCTAGCTGAAATGTTAAGATTAAAAGCATTGCTAGATGGCCTTCAGCAGAAAACATAAGATACCTTTCTCTGTTGCTAACACAGGTGATTACAGGCCCGCCTGTAAACCTATTATCAGATTTTAACTAATGAAAACCATCACGTCTGACAGAAAGCATTGGAAAGATCAGATTCTAAAACCCTACATGGCCTCTGTTCTGGATTGTACCGAACGTCACTTGCTCGGTGCCTCTTTCAATAGAATCAGAGGCTCTCACATGAGGCATTTTACAAGATACTCACAGAATCAGGCCCCACATGTCTTCACTTTGCACTCCGTATTTTTACTTCTTTCAAAACATTTTTAAGATTTGCATGTACCACTGCTTTAGGTCAAAATATATTATCATACATGTGAGTACCAAGCTCCCATGGAAATGAGCTCCATTGCTGGATTTATTTTCTCTCTTGGAAAGCTGACTAGTCTATTTTATAAACTCGCAATAGCTGTATTTTTAAAGTTTATAAAACCTGGCCTCTGGCTAACTTGTAAACATAGGATATATTATCCTTTTGTTTGTAAAGCTTAATCCTACAACTGTCAAGCTGAATAAATCTTTAGAATAATAGTAAAAATACAAAAAAAAAAAAAATCCAGTTGTCATTAAAAGAAAACTGAACTCAGATTGTGATAAAAATGTCAGTGGCAGAATTTTTGATATGTTTGGTAGTATACACAGAACTGGGAACTTTTTTATAATTCAAATGTCTCAAAAGCATCCTTGTGCTATCTAACTTTAAAATTCACTAAGTAATAAATGTTTTTTACAAGTATTAATATCTATGCTTCACCATCCTCCTTCAATGAATCATCAGTAGTTGGAAAAAAAAAAAGAAAAAAAAAGTGGTTTAATCATGTAGGACCTTACTTACAATTGGAAATGAGATTCTTCTTGTGGATTCAGAGCGTATGTCCATACGGCAGTATTAAAAGTATCTGTTTGTATATTTGGAACTCTTAGCATTTGTTCCCAGAACATACTCAAATACGATAACTGTGGTACAAACTCTGAGTTAGAAACATTCTTTACACCTTGTAGTCTAAGTAGATTACACAAGAGGAAAGAAGGGTACCCTGAGTAAAGTAACACGTTTGTAATCACGGTCTGCGTCAGCATCAAAAAGCAGATAATCCAAAATTCTTCTACCTCCCTGTTCAGTACCCTAAGCACTGGCACCCACCGTTCCCTGAGCTACACGAGAGCCATACATTGTTCCTCCTCTTACAAATGCAACTGGAAACACTTGAGAAGCCACTGCTCTCCCTGCTAGAACTTACTGTCCCTCCACCTAGACATTACATGGTTTGAGCTGTGGTTTCAACTAACTCCCTTTGCCACACAGCGACACTACATTTCAAGCATTCACACAGGCATTTACTGCACCTCAGCTGAGAGGCAGGAAAGAGGAGCTAAACGTATTATTTCTTCTGTCCCTCCAGCTAGACGTGCAACAACATGCCTGTCTACACTCTAATCTAGGCTATATATACACTTCACCTCAGCTATTTTAAAGATGAAGCATAAAAAGAAAGAAAAGCAGTCAAGATTTAAGCTAGCACTTAGCTATACCCCTATTCCATCTTGTTGGGAGCAAGCAAAAACTCTTACAGAAACAATGAAATTCTCTTTCCTCACTGGTCTGAAAAGACCAGGTTTGTTCCTGCTGAGGAGAAACTTCATCCATTAACTTTGCCTGAAGCACCAAGGATTTTTCTGAGTTTCTTTTTCTTTTTAATTCAGTTTGTTCAGTTGATCCTTTATGATGCTTGGTCTTGAATTTATAGAGAATAAAGGACAAATATGTAGGTAAAAATTTAAAACATAATTGGGAATAATCATACAATAACAGAAGAAGATTCTCTAGCTTCTGTAATTCTGACACCACTGAGGTAGTGCCAAGATTATGCTTTATATTATAGCAGAACAGGTGAGAAGCGGAAGAAAACAATTAGAACCATTACCTTACGTGGCCAAAATATTTTGAGTGAAGACCAAATTTGAGTGAAGACAGAAATGCACAAAGACCTCAGTTCAGATAAAGCCCACTGCTAATTATTGCCTGAAGAACACTCTTTTAGAATCAGAAAAAAAGCTGGTAGAACGCAGAGAGAATTTGGAAACAGAAAAAGTCATTATAAACAAATATGATTTATCTTTAGAACCTGATATACATTTGTAGACAGGCATTATTAATTCCTGCAGGTAAACAACAGAGTTCTAAACAAGGGAAGAAATTAAATCTGGATTAAATGTTCATCTCTTGATCAAAATTCTTAGTACTTTCACATTAAACACAAGTTGATTATAAAGAACATATTTATGTAGCATCAGTAATTCCTAAAATTCCCTCTAGAGGTTACGCATAACCTTCTAGACAAAACAAGCCCCAGAAGTTTTTAATCTTGACCATGTTGTGTGGTGATCATTAAACAAAGGAGCAGGTCAGTGAAGAAATTCATAAGCCAGAAAAATACATAAACCACCACTAGTGAATAAGGATTCAGTCCTCCAAAGTGCTAAGCATGTTGGCTCCAATCCAACAAAGTACTTAACTACATGCTGAATTTTAAGCACATACATAGTCTCATTTCCACTGAAATTATTCACAGGCTTTAAAGCTTGGCATGTGCTTATATTGCCTATTGAACTAGTACCAGAGCACCTAGGATCTTCCAGGACTTGAACCCTGAGAGTTATCAGCTGGACCTGAAAGAGCTCAAGCAAATGAATTTTCTACCTGCCTTGGTCAATAACTCTGAACTCCATTGTAAAGATGTGAACCATTCAGACTACAAGTAGAAGAATGAGGACTCGGCAGCCATTCCTGTGGTCCATTGCATTTTCTTTTGGTTTTGGTGTCCAAAAAAAAAATAAAATCCCCTTAGGCCTAAAAAAACGACCAAAGCCCATCAGCTCCTCTTACTGAGAAAAAACATGTGCTGCTGAGTTCAGCTGTAAGAATCATCATTGCCTGAATTATTGGGAATAAATGTCAACTATCCAATTCATCATTGCTATTTATTTTAATATAAAAATTGTGATAAGAGGCAAACTGCTCTTCACACATCTGATCGTATGCGTTATGGCTCCAACACCAGCAAACAGGCAGGCTGTGGCTCTCAATGACTTCTGGCAAATAAGAGCCTCTTACCTAGCGATTGCCTATACCGCAGCTCTGGAATTCACCACTGAAGCCCAAGCATGACCTATGAAAACTGGTGTGACACCAAGCGTGCTTTCAGACAAGCGAAACAGCAGAAGAGCAAAATGCAAATAAATTAATTTCTCACATCAAACAAGTAATGGCTAATGTTAAACAGCCTTTTATCTGTGTGCAAAAGGGGCTGGTTGTTTTATGTTCTGCTTTTTTTCTTTTTCAGGGCCTTATTCATTGCAAAAAAAAAAAAAAAAAGATGATACACCAAATATTTTTAAACACAAGTAAAGGCATTTTGTTAGAATCCGAAATTTAAAAGCCTAATAAGATACTGACACATTCATCAAGTGAGAATTTGCACAGAAAAACTTAAAGGGAATAGGAAGAACTAGATGTACCTTCACGTCTGAAACAAGATTCAAAACAAATCGTGAAAGACTATTTTGTGTAGTGGCTGCTGTGCCTCATTTGGACAACTATATTACATCATGGCATAAAAATTAAATAGTGAACATGCATAACCAGTAATGAGGTGACCCTAAAATTATCAGACAGTGGACTACCACAATCTAGCAGCTTTAACTAGAGAGAACACTGTTATGGAGAGCCCTGATCTGCAGCTTTGACTGAAAAAAGCTGACATGCACCAAGGCATATTTTTACATGCTCAAGAATTCTAATCAAGCCATAGCAACAGATAATCCTACCAACCTTGGACACCCTTAGGAGAGATGTTGAGGATATATGGATCCTTCCCTGGAAGTTTCAGTGGCTCAATGCCTTGAAAGCTTCATATTTCCTGTATTTTTGGACTGCCTCCCTATTTGTTATTTCTATAACGCAACTACCAGGCCAGCCTGCATCTGTTATATAAACAGGGTGCAGTGGGCCCAGCCCAGACTAACATGCACAACTGCAGAACTGCAGGACATGGTCTAGGTTCTTCTAAAACAAACACCTATCATGGGAACTCCAAAAAAAAATTCTCACTAAAAGTACAAGAACTGCACAACTTTCCAGAAAGCTGAGAACACAGGAAAACTATTTTTCCCTTTTACATAACACAATATTCCCCGTTCTATACATCCCAGCTATCAACAGCTGTTCAGTCATTACTCCCACTCTAAGCTCAATTAATATCTCATTTGATTGAGAATGACAGAAGTGCTGATTTTGATATCTCATCCTCAGTTCCTTGCAAAGTGGAAGGGTAGAGATGAAGGAGGACAATAAAGTCATTAAATGTGCCTTGAAAGTCTGCGTCCAGTAATGCTGTTCTGTCCCCACACATCCTGAGTTTTTCAGTCTCTTTGCTTCTCACCCTATCCCCTTTCTTCCTTTTTCCCCTCTTGTTTCTGCTCATTCAAGTGTTCTCCCTCCCTTGCCATCAACAGAAACAGACTGCTTCGGGTTCTAAAGTATCTATTTCATTCCTGTTTTGCTCTTAGTGATGAAGGTTTGAGACTAGCTAAAAAGATCAAAAAGCTACCCCTATTCCACTCACAAATACTTTAAAGACATAAAACACAATTTCATTCCACATTCAGACCACAAATTGGTGTGCAAGTGTATTGGTATTACTAATTTATACTTATCATTCAGAATCTCTAAACCTTTCAACAACATTTGCTATCAATCACTTGCCAGAAGGATCAGCAAAACACAAAAATGTTTAAGATTCATGCTAAATATTCATGGGCTGTTCATAGATATAATATTTATATACACATACAAGACTTGCTGAAAAATACAAAAATGACCAAACTCAAACCTTCCCCAAAAGCCTACTTTTTCTTAGCAGTACAGATAACTTGTGTCCCAGAGTATCTGTTGTGGACATTGTGATGAGTAACAGAAAAGGAATATGGAGTTGTCTCAAATACAGTAAGCACTAAAGAGGACTTCTTTGGCCACTGTATGTTATCTTCTTAAAAAGACAGAATTACACCATCTATATATAGAAGTCTTAATAATTTAAATGCATCAAGCTATTACCAAATACTCTCTGACTACAAACAGTCTCTATACCTGTACAACAGCAACAAGAACATTTCAGTTACTATTGAGTTAAAGACATTCACTTTTCCCTCCCATTTTTGTCCTTTCATATCCCTTCCCCTCATCTTCCTCTCCCTTTGTTTTTTCATCCCTTCTTTTCTCCCACACATTTTCAAGAAGGTCCAATTCAGCAGTGTGGCATCAGCAGAGACCAGCGACAGCTGCTGTTCCAGCTACAACAGTGAGTGGATTTTAAGAAATCAAGGGATAGCTTTAAAGTTTGGGAGAGCTGTTTAAATTGAATATGTAATAACACTACTGAGGATTTGGACTTCGGCTACACTCAATAGGGGTGCTTCATTACCTACTTGTGGGAATGCCACTTGTCTGTGATGAGGTCACAGCCTCCTGGTGATAAATTCCATATCTGCTGTTTAGCCCGGTCAGCTGAAAACAAACCAGCAGATACCATGCTGATTTGCATCTAGTTACTGTTGATACTAAAGAGACAATATGGGAAAGACAGGAAGTATCATGTGGTAGCCACACTTAAACAGCATGAGGGGAAACGAGCATTCACCTTCTCTATCTAATCATCCCATGTTGAATTACCGAAACAGAAAGACTTCCACAAGAGGAACACAGTAATCAAAAACTATTTGGTGCTGGATTTGTCTGTTAGTGGTTCATTTGTTATCCTAAGCATTTTTGTGCCATTTTGACTGGGGGAAAAAAAATTTAAAAATCCATCAGAAGTAGAATCAGTAACAGCTTATGCCTTTAAGTTTACACTTCGATAAGAAATCACTCTTACATCAAATTCAGCAAAACAATTTCCTCCTGTTCCTTTTGCATTTGGTCATGTTATATGTTATATATTCACACCGTGAAAAATTGAATTCAACCTGTCCAAGGAAGGACTTCATAAATTAGAAACTCCAGCTAATCCTCAGTAATTACTCTTTGGGTCCCTCAACTACCTTCTCTCCTATGCACATTTTCTTTTTCCCTGAAAAGACTGTATATAAACACTCACAGCATTCAAAGCCTTTCACTTTTACACCATCATCTTGACTTTGTGTCTGTAATTTGATCCCATTCCACCACAGAGTGTTGTGCAATGGTGTTTTCAAATCAACTGTTAGAGGATACACGCATTCACCCCATCAAACACATGGCAGTATATCTGCACTACAATGCACACCAGTGTATCTCCACTGCCACCACTAGCAGAGTTTTTGTTACATTGTTAAAATCAGTGTTACAGACTTAATCATTATTGTTTCGAGGCAATGGTGAAGATTAAAGTAATAAGGAGAGTTTTCACTGACTGAGGGAAAAAAAGGAATCACAAGGAAAGTCTGTTTCCATGAGCAAGGAAAGAAAACTTTTTTGGCTTTCACCAAAGGCTCACTTAACTTCTTGAATACTCAGCAGACATGGTCCCTTGAAGCCTAGGCTGAGCATTGTGGGTGAGCAGAGACACACCTGAACTGACTCCACCACACCTATATGAGTTCATACAAAGAGGCAGCAAAGGGTGAAAAGTTGGAGGGGTTGTTGTACCTAGTGGGGACTGCCTGAAACTTGGCATCCCTCAGGAGCATCATGCATGTGGTGCAGAAGACTGAAGGCATGACAATGCTTAAGCGAACATATCCCTGACCTATGTAAGTCATTCCTGAAGAACAAAGGGAGCCTGTGAATTATTTACCTGCTCTCCAAATACGAAGTAGCCAGATGCCAAAATGGCCAATATTAGCACATTCTTCCACCTGAAGACAGCAAAGTGATTGCCCACTCAGTACTTTAAATCTAGGCAGATTTTCTAGCATAGAAATGCTGACAGGTATGTAATTTGGGGTACTCTAGGAGTGATCAAAATACATAAATAACACCACTAAGAAGAGTACAAAAGATATGCTGTACTACTGCTCAGCAGAAATGAGAATATGTTTTATCTTTCTCCTTTTCCTAGAACATTAGGTGGCAATAGCTTGCTCTCTTGATCTCTTCTGTTTCACATTTTTCCACGTCACTACGCTTGTCTAAACTTACTCCTCACAGCCAATGTAGCCACCATCCCACCCCAACACCAGTTAACTATCTTCTAGCTCATGAAATCAAGATGCAAAACTGATCATATCTAACTTGTTTTGAAACAAATGAAAATATTCTGTTGTTACTTTCAAAGAGAAATACCATGGGTACCATTATTTCTATGTGGAGCAAACAGGTAGTATAATGGCAACTAGAGCCTATAGAAGGCAACCGGAAAGCATGAAAGGGTTTTCCTGTAATTCATCTTTGACCTCTTGGGCAAGCAATGAGAGCAGATATAGATGGCAGAATGTAAGAACACATGCATGTAAAGCAAAGTGAATAGAAAATCTCAACTGTAGGCACTACCATACAAAAAACACTACTAAAAATATGTCGAATCATGCCTACTTACATACATTAAAAAAATCAGGGTGCACATCTACGTACACTTACACTAAAGTTTGAATAAAGTACATTCTTACTGTAGTGGCCTACATGAATCCCTCAGCAGAAGAAAAATGTGAAAGGGTCTGCAGGAAGGTAATCTGCCCTCAGCAGATCAGGTGTGACTGAAAGAAAAACAAAACAAAACCAAAACAAACAAACAAAAAAAGGAAAATGCACAGCCACAGCCTCCACAGTTAAAACAAGTCAGCAGTCAGAATCCCCACATGCTGCATATACTGTACCAGAAGAACCACTGAAAGATTAGGTATGGAAAGCCAGTTGTTCCAATATATAGTTTACATGAAATGAATTCTTGTTAATATCATCCTAAAGACATAAGCAACATCATGTAGACGAACCTGATTCCACCCTAAGTAAAACCAAGTTATATTCTACAGTGAATCCAATATAAACAGGGCCTTCAGATGCAACCTTTCTTCCAGCACAGTCACAGAAAGGTCTTTCCATGGAATCCAGAAGGAACTGCATCATGTCCTAAGGAATGCACTTGTGGTTATTGTAAAATGGCACCCTTCCACTTAAGTAAACGGAGTTATACTCGCTTATGCCAGCTGAAAATCTGTCAAATATCAAACTATATAAAAATATTCCTCTGAAATTGGTCAGCATTCAAATATCTATTAAATCCTTAAAAATGTTAATTCTAATAATACTGAGCCAGTCAAGCACATGGCACCTCTCTTATCCAGAAAGCTCCCAAAACGTGATTCATTATCTAGTTCCACCTATTACTTCAATAGCTGCATTTGGTACTTCTGAGGTAAAACGCTGCAAGTGTCCTTAGCATGTTGCTCTGCCACACGGAGGAAAGGAAGTGAGGATTAACTAAGTCAGTTAAAACTGTAAGAAGAATGTAGATGGGCAACTACATCCTATCTTAGCTGGAATTAGGCCATGACATTGAGGTTAACCCCCCTACTAGTGCAAAAATACCATGGCTTTTTACTAACCACAAATGGTCAGGAACTCAGTTTAACAAGCCCATCCACAACAATAATACAGATGTAAAAAGCACGCAGAACAATCTCTGAAAGTGTGGTATTCTAGCTCAAAGTGCTCACGTATGCATACACCAATTGTAATCCAAAACTAGGCAAAATGAAGAGAGATTGCAAGACTGATGTAATACAATACTTTCACAGTACAACCACCTGTTTAAAGATGAAAACTTCCTAAAAGCTTCCCCTCAATACTTTTGGAGCGTTAATGGGTAGAGCCTCTGTAGAACAGGAGCTATGAGTAATGAGGAAAGTTGCAGCACTCACTGCCTCCTCCACACTGGGACACTGACCGATACAGTTTATGAAGTAAACAATTCAACAGCAGCTCTTCCAGAGCAGCTCCTCACCAGGGCAACACACTCAGGAATTAAAGTCACATTTATTCCAGAAAAGAGTATCCAGATAGGGAGCACCCCGCAGTATTTTATGTCAATTTTCCCACATCAGCAAGTCCTTGGAGAAATGTATTAATTTTCCTTATGTTGTATAACAGTTAGTTGGAATTAGGAAATACATATTGTTTCATTAAAAATATTATGTTCCAGCACATGCATTTAATTTGCCATAAAGTATGGTATGTAAGAAATCACACCATCTTCAATAAATCTAAAAAGATATTAGCATTTTTGTTTCTAATAAAAGATATTTCAAGCAAGTAGTAAAATTTCAGTGGTATATGGAAGGGGTCTTAGAGAAACACACAAAAAAATACGACTATAAACAAGCCATCATTCTGGTAAGAGGAAATACAAACAACCAGAATAAAAATAGTTGATGCACAAAAGCCATAATGAGGGGGTTGCTCAAAAAATAACTTCTACTTTGAATGGTTTGGATGAAATACAAATTATCCACAGAAAAGTGTGGACTGGCATAAATGTTTGTACAAAATTACAAGTATATTTCTAGAAGTATGCAAGAGACAACCGCCTGCGTGCTGCACAAGGTCCCAACAACGCTCTGCGTAAGTACTAGTGCACAGAGTCCAAACCACTGCATTTTAATTACTATGCAGCCTCAGATATATTGCCTTTGATATGGAAATGTTCTTGTTCTCTCATCTTCACATACGGTCTCATGCACAGAAATCTTTATCTGATTCATAAAAAATAAACTAGAATCCAATCTCAACACCTGACCTCAGTGCTTAGAAGTTTTTTACTAAGCATGGTGTCACTATAAAAAGAATGGGTAATATTGGTGTAAAGTTAGATATTTGGAGCAATGATATGAAGGATTTGCAGTTAGGAATCAAATCAATACTGCGTCTCTGAGGTTTTAGAGTTGCCTGTTGCCTTATGTCAGTCTAGCAGTGACTGGAGAAACAATGGACTGCACACCTTTCTGTCTAGCTCAAGAAGAAAGATTTAAATGACATCCTGTCTTACCACCAATAGAAAAGATGTAACTTAGGCAATAAGTTCTGAAAATAAGTTCTGAAATCTAATAAATCACTAACATCAAACTTTCCAGCTTTTTAAAATGTGTATGTAATATTTTGTGCATATTTTAAAGGTATGCACTACAAAGTTCACATGTAAAGAAGTAAATGTTTCCCAAGCTTTATCAAACAGGTAAAATAAAGAATACTTAAAATATAAACCCAGTACTTTTCTGTATCCTACAGTAATATGCTGCCTGTAAGAAGGGTCAAAAATTTTACTTTGACAAATTCTACCAGTTACTTAGAAAAAAAAATAAACATTCAGACAAATTTAGATAATTCTCCTGGCTCTGTAGAATGACATTCTATTTTTATAAAGAATATGATCTGTGTAACCTCTCTATAGAAGATAATGACCCATCTGTAAATCATTTTGTTGCAGGTTATCTGTTTTTTATCACTTCTAGTACCTGTCTGTGCCTGATATGATACCCTTAAACACATTAACTTGATGGAATGTTTTGCCTGACTTCAAAAAAACCACCTATTGATAGATATTTATTCTCCACTAAAAATAAATGACTCTGATTAACCTAGTTTACCAATGTATCTAGTTTTATATTACTCTTTCCAATTCACAAGACTCAAGAAATATTTGATTAAACTAATTTCCAAGCAATGATTTTCAAACTTGGGATACTGTTCTCTCTCTTTTTAATTTAAGCAGACAAACCAGTAAACATAAAACTGATAGGAGTATTTTAAAATATACAAGAGGAGGAAAGAAATGTCTATGTACTGATTCTTGTTTCTTTAAGAGAAAATCCATTTTTCAGGTTCCTGTTGTACTAATTGAAAGAGAATTATTTAAAACTTCACTGAATACTTGAATATACGATGGGTATGTGTAGCAGTTTCACCAGTGCCAAAGAACTCTAGACTTTCCAAAAGACAGTAAACTAAAAAATTGGCAAGAAAGCTCTTACAATGATGTCACAAATATTTGTTGTTGCCACAGAATAATGTTTTAAAAGAACACCTACTTCTGTGCTGAAAAGGCTTTGGGAACATGTAATTATCCAGTTTTATCACTGCAGAAATCTGCTGCTTTCCAGCAAATATGTCTATCACATCTCTTCCTTCTGCACAGAGCTGCATCTAAGTACATATACACGTATTTCATATAGACATCACACCGGCCCAGTACACAACCTTACTAATGACAGCATTTTATCATATGTTTTTTCACAATATGTCATGGCCTGCAATGATACATCAATAAAATTAAAAGAAAAAAAAAATCTGCATGGCTTACATAAAATAAAAGGAAATTCAGTTTCTGTGGTTTGGTATCAAGTCCCCTAAAGTGCCCATTCTTGTTGTTCTGCCTAACGAAAAAAATAGAAAATGGTGTAAATAAAAATTGCACAAAACACACTGAAGGACACGAGTAGAAATGGGCTTACTAAGGCGCAAACTTGAAATGTGCACCTTTGTGTTTTGCTGCTGTTTGAAGTATAAGCTACGTGTGAGCTACCGAATGCATCACAAAGCAGTACTTCTCTCGCAGGTTCTGACATCATGCAGAAATGTTTCAAAGCTCTGTCTCTGTGATTTACTATATTAACTGAAATGTTTTAAAAATATGTCGCTGTATCACTTCAGTTGACATAGCTTATATATACACAAACACCCCTATTTACATAACTTATAAAACATTAGTCATTACACACAACCTCTGCCAAACCAGCCCGCTGATCTTTAAAGTCACACTATGGAAAAAGAAATATACATCACCTCATTGTGTGGGGTATAAAGAAAAGAGCATCACGGCTTCTCTTTCCTAAGTATTTTTGTTCCGTGAATAAATAAATAAATAAACAAAAGCCTTTTAAGTGTGATCTATGCACTTTTAAGGGGGAAATCAAATCAAACCAAGTGTAAAACATTAATGGATATGCTTCCTGAAGTGATATCTCCCAAGGTGATTTCAGTGTTTAGCAGATATAAGGTCATGACTAAAGAAACTTTCTAATGTCCACTGAGAAAAAATACATTTGTTTTTTTTATCATCATGCAAAGCTCTGGTCTTTACTACCACAAGATATTCCAAGGCCTCTAAGAACTGCAGACATACCTGGATACTTTCGACTAAAAATATGATCAAAGATGCAAAAAACATGTCCAAAGTGATTTTTTTCCCCCACTGAGCAAAAGACTTTCAGCTGGAAGTGACCACTAATTGTTGGCCATATATATGAAAACCCACTGGCCAGGGAACAAGCACTGGCAGTTCCCACTTGTGAACAAAATCAAACTGACAAGTGAAGGCAACTAACTTCGGACATCAGTTATTACCTTCTACAAATCAGGCACTAGTGGCCTTACAAAGGAAACTGATGGGCTCCACTTTGTTTCTCTTCTCGGTTTCACCAGTGTGTAAACTGGTGGAGGAAGGAAAAAATGAAGTAAAGTTACCTAAGTTAAGCTGAGAATCAGTTATAAGTGCAGGGACAGCCAGCCATCTGTCTCTCTTCCTTTACCCTGTGTGTTATACACATGACACTAGTCTGCACCCTGCGATCTAGCAGAGAAGGGCACTAAGTGAGCTATGAAACAACTCAGCTAAGTCTCCCAGCAGTACTGAAACAGCGTTCTGAACTGCAAGAAAGGGAGAGAAAATAATGCATTTAGCAGAGGGTGCGAGATTGCAGACCAAAGGGCCTCTTACATTCTCATCGCTGAATGAATTAAAGTTCTAGTGGAAGAGGTCGGAGAAATCAGGATGAGCGAAACAAAAAGTGTGACAGGAGAAACGGAGCCAGGAGCCGTAAATCCGGGGACAAGGCGGGCAGCCGCCAACAGCCAGAGCCTGCGGCCCGGCGGCCCTGGGAGGCGCGGGGTCCCCCGGCGGCGGCCGCTCCTTCCCCGAGGGGCTCCGGCTGCCCCCGCCCGCCACGGGGGCGGGAGCCCTTCCACAAGGCGGCGGGGAGGGAGCTGGCGCGGGCGGAGAGGGCCGGGGCGCTGCGTCGGGCAGCCCGGGGGCAGCCGGTCACTCGCTTCGGCCCCACGGCGCGGCCGGGGGGGCGCGGGGGCCGGAGCCGCTGCCGGGCCCCCACCCGCCTACCCCTCCCCCGGCCGCGGAGTCCGACGGCGGCCTGGGGAGCGGCGCTCGGAGCGATGCCCGGGGCTCACCTTCCCCTCCCCCCGGAGAAGTGCGCTTCAAAATGGTTTTGCAGGCGAGGTTGGCCTGGCTGCGCTTGGTGCATTGATTCCAAGTGCAGTGCCTGGTTTGGTTTCCGTATATTCTTTGGCTTTTAATAGCTAGCTGAGGGAAAAAAAGAAAGCATTATTGTTTTCTTTCTTTCCTTCTCTCATTGCCTATTCTAAATTTGACTCCAAAGTTTAAGCAGTTGAATTGGCTAATTCTGAATACAGTCTATTGAGAGACCAGACACAGCAGTATATCCCTGTATAGCAATAGATACAATGTGCTGAATTGGCAGTCTAATTATAAATGTGGCATTTGGACCTCCTTTCAGACCCAGTGCCACCTTACCTTATGAGGGAACTTCAACTACAGCAACTGTTCAAAACAAAATGCCATTACAGGATCAGCTTCACCCAACACTGGAATCAGCCAGGGGATTGTTTTACAAACAGCCTTTCTCACTTCACACAAGAATGTATTATAAGGAAAAGTTATGGACAGTGCAGAGTCTGAAGAAAATGCGTATGTAGTTTCTGCCAGGTGTCGAGCTACTTCAAACTGCAGCATACTCCAAATGACCTCATTATTTTCTTTTAAATGTACTCACTATAAATAGATTATTTCTTAGTTTTACTAGAATGAGCTGGTAGGTATGCTTGCTGTTTATATTCTGAGTGTAGCGTGCATGTAATGTTGTGAGCACAGAAACACGTAAAATATCCTGGCTCAAAACAAAAACCTGCAATAAGATCTTGCCAAAGAATCATGGTGTACTGAAAAGAAAGTTTTTTAAAGCGTCTTTTCCAGGGAAGTATCTGTATATGATTGCAGACTACATGCACATATCTCACATTCATTCTTATTATTTACTTTATGGTATAATGGCTTAATTAAATGAGTGGGCACAAGCACGTCAATAAAACAAGTCAAGTCAAGTCGAAGTCTCAAAACAGGTTTCAAAATTACTCCATTACACGAAAACAGAAAGAGAAATTCGTTAATTTTTGGACCTCAAAGCCCGTTTAGGGACTGGCTAAAACTGTTCTTCTGACCTCACCATCAGCACTGAAAATGGAAATACCAGAAACGTGTGGATGAGGGTAAAAGAAAACAGTATGAACAAAGTACCGCTCATGTGCCGAAGGCTATTTAAATTAGCTTAATAAACATATACCTTATCTACAAACAGCAGGCGAAGATATGGAAAGTTTCACCGTCTATGTTTTTGGGAAACACCCCTAGGACAGAGCTAATCTGTCGTCCCCAGGCTCCCACCAGGCTGACTTTCTCTCCAGTCCCCCCAGCCCCCGCCACTCAGACACAACAGTAATTGATTTTCACGTTGCCACTTTCACTCCTTCCCCTCCTTAAAAATAAAATACATATATATGTGTATATATATATACATATATATATGTACACGATCCCCCCCGGTGAAACGGTCCGCAGAAAGCAAAGACAGCAATCAAATCGATACGATCAGTGGCTCTGATTGACCTCAAGGCCCTGCTCTGCTGAAGCCCGCAGCCCCTGCTGCAAGGCGGGTTAACTGCTCCGCGCTGCTCAGCGCCACTCGGAAAGGCAGCTGGGAAGCTTTCTCGGTAGAGAAGCAACTCTGGCAGCTCAATTATTAATGCACGCGTGGAAGTACCTGTTCACATCACGCCTATACGTTCTCTCTCACGTATCTACACACAGCCACGCTCACGCAGGGGCGACCCCCGCCGCCGGTACACGCGTGTACGCATCACACGAGCGGGCTCGGCGGCAGAGCCGGTGCCCGCTCCTCCCCGGAGCAGGGCAAACCGCAGAGGCACCCTCATTAGCTCCCACTGATGATTCCTTTCAGGATCATGAATGGAACAATTGTCAAAAACTGCGGGAAAAAAAAACAAGCCCCAAGACTATTATATACAGACACAGCTTGTGTGCGCGCATGTGACATTTGCAGGCAACCCAGATTTGTTCATAAACTCTTCAGCATTATCCGAGATAAAACATTAAATTGCTTATACGGTTAAAGAGGCTTCTTATCCCCAATCAAAAAACAATCAACTTCGAAGGTAGTGAAAGCCAGGAAAAGAACAAGCTCTCCACCAGACACACCTTGCCTCACTCGTACCCTACAGCACCGTCTGTAAACAGCTGCGATAGCTTGTTGCAGCTGCCACTATTTTATTTTAAAATAACAACAATAATAACAATAGTAAGCGAAATACTTCCTGAAAACTTACTTTGCATTTAGTTTAGGCACTATTCTTTTTTTTTTTCAGCTCGCAAAGGAAGCCGTTTTGTCCAGGTTAGGTATTGTCTACTTATGGATCAGCCTCTGGCTAAGGGTTTATTTTAATTTATGGCTTATGCATTCTTTTAAGGTCGATTTGCATGACCTCCGGCAAAGAGCTAAGGCAGCAAGAAATCCCAAGTCGAATGTTGCCACAAAGCAGCACACATCTCCCCTTGCCCGGGTGCAAACAGAGCTCTCTGATGATGGACTGCTTTCTTCCCCCCTCCTTGCGTATCACAAATTAGGGTGCGATATCCATTTTAAAGTTTTCGGTATAACTTTATCCAAACCCTCTGCCCGGAGAGATAAGGCGCCGCCGCAGAACGCAAATCCCTGAGGCAGCGCCCCCGTGCGGCCACAGCCAGCACGGCCACCGGCAGCTTTGTGCCGCGCTCCGGGGCCAGCGCTCGCCTGTGGCGAACTCCGGAGCAGTTGCCCACCTCAAACTTAACGGGGAACTGAAAAGCATCACTAAAGTCCCTTCGCCTTTCTCCATCCCGTGTCTCGTGGGGTCACCCGTGAAGGCAAACCCACGCGAACACTTCGGAGTAATGACAGCAGCGCGCTGCTCTCAAAGATTTATTTCGGATTTTATTTTTCCTCTCTCCCTCTCTCTTTCTCCCTCTCGTGTTAGCTCCTTACGTACAATATCTTTCCAGCACCATGTGTTCGCCTGCCGTGGGTGATCTTAAAATACAACGCTGATCTGTCACTACACTTTTAAATAAACTCTACTCGGGAAGGATGAGAAAGTGTTGTGATTGCAAGGTACTGGGGTCCCTTAACGTCTCGGAAACCTCGGGATTCAAACAGCCCCGGAAACTCGCACGGGCACGAGACTATAACTACTTTTCCCTAAAGAAAGAAAAAAAAAAAAAAAAACACACAACAACAACACCCTCGTGGTACAAAAGTAAATAATCGTGCAGGGGGAGGCGGGGGGAAGGGGCGAATTCAGCAATGTTAAAAGCTAAACAACAGATCTACCTCCGGACGCTGCTGCTTCACTCAATTGCAACTAACAACCCATTAAAGACAGCGCAGAGGGAACCGGATTCTCTCCTGCAAAGCGACATAAATCCAGCGAAAACCCATTAAACCACCACCACCACCACCAAGCCACGCAGCACTACACACCACAGCAAACAACAGGTATACAACACAATAGGGCTTTTTTTTCCTGGTTACCTCCTCGGGATCCAGTGTGGCACAAAGCACTGGGAGAGCCTCCTTTTTTTTTTTTTTTGCAACGCGCTTCGGTAATTTTCATTAAAAATAAAAAAAAAAAAAAAAAGAAAAAAAAAGGGGGAGGGAAGAGGTGAAAGGGGAGAGAGAAAGAGGAATAAATGAGTGGTAATTCAGTAAAATAAAATAAAATAAATTAACTAGAGTCTGCTGATGTTTCTCCGGGCCATGGATGTGCAGGATCCCGATCGTTAGAAGTTTGCGGATGGGTTGCCTGGAGATTTGGTTACAATCAGGTTCATTATTATTATTTTTTTTTCCTCCTGAAACAAGTGAAGGCGATGGTTACTGCTGTCAATCTTGGCAATCAATGTGAGCGGCCATGTCGTAAGTATTCAAAGCATTTCCCGTCGTGCAACATCAGAAAGTGAGTGGCCAGGGCATTGATCTGAGGAAGGCAAAAGGAGGCAGGGCTCCCCCGCCCAGACAGCACAGGCAAGATGAGACAACACAGAGAGAGAGAGGGGAAGAGAGAGAGAGGGAGACTGAGAGCGAGCGAGAGGGGAAAGCAACAACTACGGAGAAAGTGAGCACAAAACAGAAAGTGAAATCACCCTGGGCTGCCAGCCGCATCCCCGCGCAGCTATCACCACTCACATTGCTATTAGACACATGAAACCCTAAACCTCTCTCCTCTAATGACCACTGATTGCCCGGAGTGGTGAGGAAAGGTACTAGAAAGTTACCGGGGAGGGGGTGCGAGGGCGGGGAGGGAGGGGCGGGCGGGGGCCGGAAAAGGAGGAGGGGGAGCGGGGGGGTCCCGGGAGAGCCGGTTCGCCGGGCCGGGGCTGTGCGGGGGGAGCGGCGTGTTACACGCCGGCCCTCCCCCGCTCGGTACGGCGCTTCCCGAGGAGTGCGTGGGGAGACACACACCAAAAAAGTCCTACCGGGCTCACAAATTAAAAAAAAAAAGGTGGTAAAGCAGGAGAGAGAAGAGACACGATCTGCAGGGCACGGGAAGGACTGGTGGGGAAGCGTGGACGAGCACTCAGCAAGCGCTTACTGACAGTTGATAAATGGGGCTCTGAGGAGCCCGATCCCACAGCCCCGTCTGGGTAAAAAACAGATGAAAAGTAAAGTATAAATTACAGTAGAGATGGGAGTCCAGCTACAGGGACGCGGGGGAGAGAAGGAAGGAGAAGGCACTCAAAGTCCATAAACTATTTAGTGATGCGTTCCACAGAAAGGTAAAGCGTGAGTACAGTTAAAAGGGAAAGACAGGTATGACCGGAGAAGAAAAACTCAATTAGGACGGACTCGAGCTGAAGCTGGGATTCTCGTGGCGACGACGAGAGGTTTTAGCAGCAGCAATATATAAATATATCTCTCTCTGACTACCAAAAGGCAACAGATAGGGACTTGAATATCAGCTTGAATACCAATTTAGGAACTCACGCTCCCTTGAAAGTGCTAATTGGGAAGGGAGGGGGGTATCTGGGAGAAAGAAGAGAAAACTTTAAGGAGCTGAGGAGAAAATCAACCAGTGGCACAGAGTACTGAAAAACCAAGCAAGTCTCTCTGCTGTATTTTTACATTCCAAAGGTAAACATAAAAGAGTCTTTCAAACTGTCAGGGGCCCGCAGATCAGGTGGGCAAACAGCGCTGCAAAGCTAACGTCTCCCTCTTTTGATATTATTCACACCTAGGCTAAACTGTTGTTAAGATGGGAGTGCGGAAAGCAACCTCAAGCCCACAAAATGAGAGAGAGAGAGAGAGAGAAGTTGTTGATTCATCTCTGTATTTTTGGCACCTTCTCCCCATTTTCCAGAAGGCGCCTGGAACAGTTAGTAACAGAGAAACTTTTTAATTTTAAAATAGCTTCATAACTTATAGAGGCCAAAAAGACGAGGAGAAAGCCTGATTTCGCTTTCCTCCTCTCTCAAGTAGGAATTTGCAGAGTAAGTTAGACCCAGAAGCATACTCAGCCCCACTGCGAATGTACCTCGCTTCATAAGGACGTGATGAAAATCGAGCATTAACGTGATGGCACAGGACTGATCTTATCTGGCTCTATTTCATTTTGTTAACTGGCTGTAAAACTCAACATGCTACTGGAATCGCGCACATTGCATCCTCTACCTTGCTATCCGAGGTCCTATCGTCCCTCTCGAGTCGAGTCCAGGGAAAATGAGTTTTAAGTCAGAACCTTTTGGAATAGCGGACCTATTATAGACAGTATTTTTGGCAATTCCACTACAATATTCGGCAAGCAGCAAACACCTTGAAACAGAACTTCAGAATTATCTAACAAAGCTTTATAGTCAAATTAGCTGGCTGAGGGCATAGCTGCTAATTTCCAGGCATTATCTCAATTTTAATAAAATACTTAAAAATGAAATTCGGAAACGGGGTAAATTGTAAATACTGAGTTTCTATTCACCTGCGTTCAGCTCATTCACAGTGTTCACCTTGCTGCAGTTATCTGGGCTATGGATTTAGCAACAGGAAATAGCTGCCTTTCCAGATATTGCTATGTCCTTTTTAATCTTTAATTTTAAAAATTCCAGTGATTGGTCACTAATACTTGCCTTTCAACAGATTTAAACCTGCTGCAAGTAAAGGAAACACCTTGACTTTTTGCATAACTAGTAGCTTTGGCGCGCAAAATTAAAAAAAAAAAAAAACCAAAACACTCTGTAAGAAAAGAGATATAATCACAATATAAGGACGAACCATCCTGCCCGAGTTTGCAACCTCATCAATTTGTTACTGGAAGGTTTTTTTTTCTTTCAAGAAACAAGCAGGGAAGAAAAAAAAGCCCAACACCTCCGCTCTTCAAATATAACGTCCTCCTTATTAAATACGAGGGACAAGAGGTAATGAAGGCATTAGATCAATCTAACCGCCCACCTAGCCCCAAATCGGGAGAGCATCTCGCTGCACTCCCGAAGATCCTGTGCAGAGAGGGACACTCGGCTGGGGCAGGACGCGCAGGGATGCGGCCGCGTTCCCAGCCAGAGCGCAAGCCCCGCTCTGCAGCTTGTTGCTTCCCCTGTGTGATCAGTGAAGTTACAGATGGAAAACACAGTGCCAGAGCTACAACTTCTCCGCGGCAGAGAGGACTCCTTGGACATTGTATGCAAATGTGCGTGTGTGCGCGCTGCACAGGAACAATTGTGGTTCCCGCTTTGTTTGCATAAGTGAACACCCGCCGTGTAGATACGTATACACATGCCGAGAAACAAGAACACGCTTTTACTTTTAGCGTTACCATACGTTTAGGGATCGCGTTTGAAATTACTTCCCTTGCTTTTGCTTCATGAAGGCTAAAACCAGCCGGAGCAGCCGGCGCAGGCAGCTGTTGAGGAGAGATGCTGAATTGCTGCGGGTCCTTGCACAGGGAAGGGATCGGAGGCGCTCAGTTCAAGTCGGGGCACTTACCTGTTCACAGCTGTCACTGCATTTTGCGGCGGCTCTCATTAAATAAGTTAAAGTAAAGCGATATTCAACAAGGGAAGCAATCTGTCTGTTAAGTTTTACATGCCGCATCTTTAACATGATGAGCAAACCTACAACTCCTGCAGAGTTGGTGGAACAGTCTCGGAAGTTTTCATTCGAAGGGCAAGAAATTCCACCTGAAAAGTCATTCACCCAATACTAAACTCCCCTCTCTCCCCAACTAATGCCGGGCAATTAACAGGCATATTTATAAATTCCCTCTACTGACACTCTCCGACAATTAAGACTTTTTATAGGCTTGTTAAAGATGCTCAGATCAACTTTTGCAAAATAATCAACAGCATCTGAGAGAAAGCTAAAGGAAAAGAACTTAAAGCCTGATCATCCAACTGTGAGAAAGTTTTGTTAAGAGTGGATAGAAGCGTATTACTGCACGTTTCTTCATAAGCAAACCTATCAGCTGACATGAGTTCGCCTAGAACAAGAACCTCTGGCGATCTCCTCAAAATTTAGAGAATGTTTGCATTTTATAACGCTCAAAGCTAAAGATTTGACTGAAAACCAAAACTCTGAATTCCTTATAGCGTCATCTGCCAACACAATGTATTGTCCTGGCGGAAAGAGGATCAAGCAGATTTTAATTTCATTTGAAACTGTGCATCATCTTGATAGGGAAGCAAAAAGCCGCAGCAACAATCTCCCCACTCCACCCCCTACCCCCCCACCCCCCCGTTCCAAAAGAAAAAAAAAGGAGGGGGGGGGACACGACTGAAAAAAACACATAAACTTTTACAAAGAAAATAAAAGCAAGTTTGACATGAAAACCCCTTCCTGTTTCGGAAAGTTCATTTTAAAGGTCCCCTCTGTAAATCTAAAGTGCAAACACCAGGCTAAGGTAGTGAGTGGCTGGAATTTGCATGCTGATAAGAGAAGGCTGTTGTACTTACAGTGACAGAGGGCAGGCTGCGGAAGAAAAGCTGTTTGTGTTAGCCTGAGAGTCACCCAGGGCTGCAATGAGAGGAGAAGAGAGGAGTGGGAGTGCCAAGCTGGATACACCTTCACCGCATCTCATCACATCTGCCAGCCTCTCTCTCCCTCTCTCTTTCATTTCCACATTCCCTTTGTTCCTGAAAAAAAAAAAAAATCTACACGTCACATCAGTCCCCAGATGCAGTCTACACCAAAGAAAAAAAATGAATAATTCAATCAAACTGTGCATAGTCTCTAAGGCAATAAATCTATTGCACTTAAAGAAACGAAGGGTAATTACCGCTATAGAATTAGAATAAGGCCAGAGTGCGCAGGGATCCCAGGGTCTGTAAACTCCACGGTCAAATAAAGTTTCATTTATTTAATCCTTTGACAACCCCAATGTAAACTCAAGGGGAGGATCGGAACTTACTCCGGTTGGGTTTGAGAATGCTTGAAGTGAATGTTATAAAAGGAGAGCGCCCGTGATCTGTAACAAACACAATGCAAGGAAGTAGAAGTGTTTCACCGCATCACCTCCAGGGTCCGTTCCCCCCTCCCTAATGAAGAGCAGACCACACTCCCACTTCCACCGGCTTCTGCTGCTCTCTGCAAGTGCATCGGGAATCGCTGGCAGCCGGCAGCCGCCTTACCTGCTCCTGGTTGCCAAGAAAGCCTGAGAAAAACTCAGGGTAGCTGGCAATTTTGTTCCACGCTCTGGCGGAAAAAAGCCATGGGGGATTTGCACCGGCACGGATTGACTCGAAACGCTGCCCCTGACTTGTGGACGTGTGCTGGGCTCAGTTTGGGGACTGCCTGCGGGGGCGGAGGTAGCACGCCGGGGAGCCGATCCCGGCTGAGCAGCGCTGCTGGAGCCCCGCGACAGAGCGGCCGAGGTAGAATGGAGGAGAGCCACGGTTTGCCCTCTCCTACATCTAACGTTGCTCTCTCGGCTCGGAGGTAAGATGACTCTATATTGTGTTTATTCTCTCCGGGTAACTCGGGTCCCAGGGGCACGCTTCTGTATTAAGGAGGGCGGCGGCTCAGGGTTGTGTCTCAGACCGTTATACTCAAATCAAGCGGGAGTTTAACGTCGGCATCTGCTGCTTTACACTTTCAGTTACATTCTTTGTAAACTTCTCTTGGGGGGCTGGGGGAGGAGAGAGACGGTGGGGGAAGGAAACAACCCCAGGTGAGGCCGTGCTGTTCAGATGCCACAGACTCTCGCTCTAATTGAGCCGGGCTTTATGCCGGCCGGGAAGATTAAAACACCTTCCACTGACGCAGAGCATCGCGCAACTCCTGTATTTGAACCACTTTCATAGACAGTTTTGATTTATCCAAAACATTAACGGAACTGTTATTCTAATAAAGGTAAACTAGAAAACACACTTGCCTCTCCGCTCACTTGGGTTTTGTTTATGTGCTTAAAACGCCACCGTGAGGCGAGTGCAAATAAAGCAGCGAGAGCAACCGCCTGCCAAGGAGCTCTCGGATTAGCACTTCGCAAAGCAAAACAAACAGCGTTAGCGGCAGCGCGAAAGTCATCGCGGAACCGGCGGGCGCGGGGCCGGTGTCTCCGCCGCGGGAGCGCCTCCCGGCACCCTGCCCGCCCGGGGCAGCACACGCACGCTCGCTTTCGCCCGCTATCCCGAGCGAGAGGCGGAAGGGTAGAATTTAGGGAGACGGGAATACACAAAGAGAAAACCCAACAGTGTTTTCCCTAACCATCTGCCCGGAGTCCCTCTTCTTTCTCTGCCTTCCCCCCCACGCCGGCCCCGCTCCCTGCGAAACGCCCAGCCGCCCCGCTCGAAGGCAGAGTCCTCTCGGAGCGTGCGCCGGGGAGTATCCTGGTCCTTTGCCCATCTTCCTTCTACCTCCTTCCCCTGGCCAGTTGCACTGTCCAGGCTTTCCTGGAAGATTTTGCTTCTGTAGTCTTTTAGGTGATTTCAAGTCAGAGGCTGGGTTTATAGTTTATCATCTACATTCGATTTTTTTTTGTTTGTTGTAATGGTAAAAAAGAAAAAAAGCCTAGGCTGTTATGATCTATGAACCCTGGGGTGATGCTACTAAAAGTTGTGGGTAAGACTCAACATAGTGAGTTTCTTGGGCATGCTCCAGGCACAAGAAAACTATAGGAACGGATCAGCTTTAGGAGACAGATCCTGGTTTATAGGGGCACAATACATCACAATACATTGCAGGGCCTACCCTACTCCCACAAAAAGCCTTAAACCAGGAAGGGGTCCTCTCGTGGGATGTCAGCAGCTGGTGGGACTGATGCTCTCCCCAAGCCACCAAAAAGCACTCATCACGCTGGAGCATCCTGGCACCTGGCAAAGCACTAACTGCACTGTTGAAGTTGAAGTCACCAAACTCTTGACTACAAGCTGCACTGGCAGAGTAAGCTCTGCAAATGAATCATGAGAACACTAATAACAAGCTTTTTTTTTTTTTTTTTTTAAAAAAGGCAATTACATTCAGCTTTGATTAGAAATCACATTAAGATTGAATACCTGATACTTGGCAGGTATAGAGTAAAAAGGAAAAGCAGTAGTATGACTGTGAAAGGTGCAAACACTTCCATTGAAATGCATTCTGCTCCTCCTATTCTGGGTATTTCACCTAACAGCTGGATTTGCGTACTTGTCATCTTAATTATTTTTCTACTCCCATCTCTGTATAATTGACTTGACCATAAACCACCGTTAACATACTAAAAAGCAGTTCAAGATGAGCAATGATTTAAAATGTACTTTTTCAGAAGGAACCCAAAGCTACACAAGAGATGCTTACAGCAATCACCACAGACATACCAAGGCATCTCCTCCTGGAACATACACCTGTGTGGCCGCACGTATTATATCAATACTCCCAGCTTCATCTGGAAATAGCTGAGCACATCTTGTGAATGAGGAAGGATGGAAAAATACACTGGCTTATCTATATTTGCACACACATTTGAGGAGCTAGGAGGGGACACATGCTAGAAGGCCCCCTTGCAGCCCGCAGCAGTACTATTTTATATTACAGCCCAGAGTAAATCATAGGTCAGTGATAGAAACATGAGGGTTGCTGCTTATTTTTCCCTAGAATCTCAGTCACAGAAAAACCTTTGCTAAACATGACTACTGCAAACCCCTATGAACCATTGTAGGGGTTTATCAGCACATCACAGTGATTTTCTTTTTTCACTGGTAATGTCCCATTCTGGCAGCACCTGCTGGAATTCAACAGAGTATGTACAGACCTTATATTATAACACTGTAATTATTCCATCAGTTTATTTTTGTTTCATACCCCTCTTAAAAAAATTAAATCCCGACAACAAAGCACAATTTTTAAAGTTCCAGACCCAACTATCGTGCTACAAACTAGACACTATGTTAAAAAAAAAAAAAAAAAATCTAAAAAAACCCTGAAGGCTAGAATAAACATACAGACCTGAGGACTGGCCCACATTGCAAATAAATGCATTGCCACAAAGCCACATATATGTGCCACATGAACAGAAATAAAAGGAAGCTTCAAGATTGGCCAATGATTTTGTATTTTGTATTATTACTGCTGTGCACTTATAAACTGCATTTGGTTTAAGATGTTCCTGTGGATTTGCGATAATACGGCCTAATCTTATAGGCTCGTGTCATTGTCAATTGTTTCACTCAGAAGCTCAAGTCCCATGCATGTAAAGTGCATGCTTCTTATTAAGAGGATCAAAACAATGATGCTGGAAAGGATAAGCTGTTTAGAAAATGTCAAGACAAAAGGTGCAAATGTCTACAAAGAAATGTTGGGGTACAATGTTGTTTTGGACTGTCCCATTTTGCCTGGAGCTTATAAATATCACGGTATATTGAAGGGGTAGTATGGCTGTCTCCTCTCTTTGATCACCTCTTGGAACACTTTACATTTTCTAACCAAAATATGCAGTAGTAACTTCTTGCAACAAAGTTGACTAAGAAGCAAATCACTGTATAAATCTTTCAAAGCATGTTTAAATATAGCTTACTAAACTGGGAACATTCGGTAGAAACTGCTGAAAGCATTCAGACTGTTAAAAACTAATAGCGACACGATCTCAACGTATTTGAACATTCAATTATATGAAACCTTTTTCCACCATAATATCAAATTTAAGACTGAAGTAAAGTAAATGTGATTTGACTGCTTTGGAATCTTCCTACGACAAATGACTGAAAGATCACGTTGTTTTATTTCCTATTTGAATCAATGATCAATAAGTCTTATACACAAGAATCATGTATTTTGAATATAAACCACACTTTTAAAATACGTGCAAGTTAGACTGAATAAAATAACTATGTTTTGAGAGCAAAACACACTATTTTTTAAGTCATTGCAATCTATATAATTATGAAGTAACTTGAATAAGGCATCTTACAGTGGTCCTAGAATTTTTACTCAAGTAAAACACTCATTGATTCCAATATGAGTGTTGCCTGAGTAATAGAGTTCCCTGTCAAACTGTTAAGATCAGCTAACTTCTAAAAGCCTGCAGATTGATGGAATAGTGTGATTATGCGAAAGGTATGTATTTAATATGGAAAAAAAAATCAGGTTACGAGGCAAAGTTTTTTAGCATTTACAATAAAATAAGGCAGTAATATAAGTATGTATTTTTAGGGGGTTCATAATTCTGTGCATGGTCAGGCAGACACTTATACTTGTGACTTTATTTGTGTAAGTTATGCCAGTGAATCAGTACTCTCATGTCACAAGCATTTGAGGTTTAGCATCTAGGACAATAGAAACAGGAATAAATTGGCTTTACATATTCCACTAACAAAACCAGACTACTTGCAAATCAATTGCAGTGGATTACATTGTAAGAGTTATTTCGGAATGTTGTTGTTAACAGTTTGTGAGTGGTGATATACATTTTCTTTGTTTTGATTGAATAAGCTCTTCAACATTATGTAGCAGAGTTAGATTTTTTAAATGTTCTCATAAACATTAGAAATCCCTTACAAAAAGTCAACTTCAAACAAACGAAAAACACTAACACACACCTTTTTCTTATTTTTTAAAATTAAGTATTGAAAGCTTAATTCTAGTGAGAATATTAAGTAAATAAACGTTAACTCTACTCAGTGGTATTAGCATAGTTGAAATTGTAGTTTATAAATTTTTGAGAGCATCAGCATCATGATATGGTTGTCATAGAAACTGCAACAATATGTCATTTCAATTAATTTTACATGCAGTGATGCTGAGATCCATATAACAATTCTTTTAATAAGTTCTAGAAGTAAATATTCAAAAGCAGGAATAAAAATATGAATTGTTATTTAACTAACAAAACAGGGAGAATTCTAAATTATTTTAAAACTGTAACTGAGCTGGATAAACTAGTTAAGCAGACTTTGACTTCCAAAATACTGAAATTAAATGATGAAAGCTACAGAAACATTCAAACTCTAACTCAAAAAAGTATCTTTTCCCATTGAAGCAAATTTGGCAAAATCTGTAAAAAATATATATATATTCCCGTTAAAGAAATATAAAACATAAAATAGTTTTAAATCATGAATGTTCCTTTTGTGTGTGCAAGAAGCTAAAAGTCAAATGTTACAAATCCAGGACCATAATACAAGACTAAAGAAAAGCTTTAAAGGTAGGAAATGTAACATGAATCGATTTATTTTTCCTGTATAATGCAGCTACTGTGTGTTATGAATGCTACCTTAAGTAAATCATTGCCAGACACACTCAACTGACATTAATGACTTGATTATTAGAACAGAAAAACGAACCAAAATAACAGCAGTGTTTTGTTTTGGTTTTTTTTTTTTTAAAGTAATAATTGTATTGTAACAGCATAAAATGTATTTACTTACTTTTGCTGTTACAGGGCAGTATGAACATATACTCTTGTTTTCTTATTACGTATGTATGATACAATAACTAGTCTGATAGTTTACACATGAAAGAAAATACTCAGAAGATCCTAACGATTTAAAAAAAATGTAGATTTTCAACACATTTTACACTGTAATCAATAATTGCATAGTATATTTTGTTTAAATTTCCTGAGTGGCCACACAGACTAGAAGATGCAAGACCTTTCAAACTGAGACCTGAAACATGCTGTTTGTAAGTAAATAAAAACTATCAATATTAAAACCAAACAAAAAAAGGGAAAAATAAAAATAAACCCCACAGCCTAGAGAAGCTCTCTGCAGTGAGAAAGGAGAAGCATCGAGTGCTACCCTTTCTGATAGGATTAAGGAATGCTACAAAAGAAGCATTTAAATCTCTAGTTTTCCCTGACAATTAACAATGAAAAGCAGATGTTTACAAAGCTATTTTACATGCTCGTTTATAAGATGCTAAAAGATGGTTTGTGGATGGTAAGAAGGAAGAGCTGGATAACTGCTTGTCTGGTGTATATTTAAAAGCATTTTCATTGGCTCAGTTATTGTTAATAATGAAAGAAACACTTTGTGCTGCATGGCTGTGACTATAGAAAACTGCCGTCATAAAGTCCTCAACAAACTCTTAAGATGCAATTTACAAAGATAATAATAACACAGAATTATTTCACTTCTCTGAATGCTACACATTTGCATACCAGGACTGTGTACAATATACTCATAATGCACATTCATAACAACAAGGACTTCTTAACATTGCAACAGCACAAGATCTGTGCATTAAAAATCTACAGTTCCAAGTTTTCCTTTTTGGTGGGAAACCATTTGTTAGTACAAACCAGATGCTCTGCATCTACACAGGGTAAGCCCACATTCAGTTCTACACCTTTATTGAATGGGATCATAGCAAGAAAATTATTATATACTGCAAGGTAGCAACAATAGTAATAAATTCCCTCTCATATAGAAACACAGCAAATTAACTTTCCACACAAATTTGAGAAATCTGGTCTACAACTGTGAGTCAGGAGATGTGGGTTCTATTTCTGGCTGTGGTACAAACCTACGGAGTGTTTTTGAAGAAGTCACTTACACCAAGTCACTTGAGTTTAAAAAAAAATCAAAGAATGCATGCATCAAGCTCAATTTAGACAGATCCGTATCTGCTTATATGGGATGCGTGCAAATGTAGGCATACGTCTCTGAAAAGCTGGGGCCTACCCTTTTTGGACTTTTCATCTTCTTGTTCTATTTCTCTACATAGAGAGAGATTGTTGGGAGACTTAATTCATAAAAGACTCCTCACATATCAATTATATTTATGCATAACAAGATTACCATTAGAAGTCCCAGCCCTGCAAAGACTCATATGCACGTTTCACTTCACACATTTGTAGTAGTCCAATTTACTCTAATAGAATTATTCACTCTGTATAATTCTAGGCATATAAACTTCTGCAGTATCAGGAACTAAGTTAATGGAATAGATAATGTGTAAAAATACTCATACAAGTTAGTAATGAGGTTCAGGATTCACATTCTCAAAGTCCTAAGTCATATTCAATAAAATTATTTTTAAAAGACTGCTATTATAACATTCTGGTACAAGTAAGAAGATGCATACCCAACTTGACATTAAAAAAGTTGCTATCTTATCATAACTACATTTTTAAATTAAATAAAAACCTCTTTGAAACATGCAAAATAATTCCAAAAACTCCAGTTCTAGTCATAAAAGAAAGTCATAAATCTCCTGTGTGTTGCCACCATCCAAGCTGTTTTTGGTTTTTACCTCAGACACTGTATAAATTCTAATTTCTGTTAAAGCTTATGCTAGTCCTGCTATTCAGTTGTGAACACTGAAGTACAAAAATATTAAATTCATATTAGTTAGACAGGTTTCATGTCTTCAAAGGGCTCTTCCACAACTCTGACTTCTCATCCACCGACTATTCTCTTGGAGTAAAATTACGCTACATACATAATGATATGCAAAGTAGGTCAAGTTTCCAACTTGCAGCTATGGCCATACTCAACTTCATCCAAATGGATACTGCTCACATAGTTAAAACTAAACATGCATATAAATGTTTATAGAATTAGGGCTGAAAGTAGCAAACAGTCTTCCTGATTTGGATGGATTTTTACCATAACACAAACTATTTACACAGAAATCTAACAGCAAGGCATAATTGAAAATATTTTGTATACCTTTCAAAAAACACCATGGGGAAAATACCTTCTGAGCAGCTGCTGCTGGTAAAGCAGATAGGGACAAAAGAAGGAAAGAACTTCCCTCTCAGTTTGTCACAGCCTGCACTGGTATTGCAGTACTGCCAAGTACCAAACCAGCTGACACAATGCAGCTCACAATTGCCTGGTTTTCCTAGTATCACGTTCTTCAGCCCACACACAAAAAGGTATCCTGCCTTCGCCCTCCCTTTTTCCCACAGAAATTATACTCCTGGCTGGGTCCTCGAATGCTGGCCTGCAACAACCACAGAGGAGGGGACACAATTTACTTCTGTCTCAGTATTGTGCCGTTATTCTAATTTGATGACATTTTAATAATATGGAATGGTTAGCTTTCTCAGACTACCATCTGAAATGTCTGTGACTAAGGTTTCTGTTCTGTGGGTTTTTGGCTTTTCTTCTTCTTTTTTTAATTTTTTCTTCTTTTCTGTTTTCAACACATTTTTCAATTCGCTTTCTAATTTATGCAATAGCAAGGTATGCCCAAGGTGAACATTATAAGTTTTTGTCTTTGTTTTTTTTAATTAGCTTAGGAAATGTTCACAGTTTCCAGAAAAGGAGCCCATGCTCATGGAAGCTGGAATTAAAAAGAAAAATAGGCAGAGTAAAAGGAGAGCACTTCAGAATAAATATGGTCACACACCCCCCAAGTCCCCAACTCTTATGGTCAGCAAGTAATTATTTCTTTAGTATGGTAATTTTCCACTTAAGCACTGAAACCTAAACCTAGATTGTAAAGAATTACTGAAGCAGTCATAGCTTCTGCCTTTGCTTTTTCCTGTCCTTTCTAGAACTCAGAGCTGCAAATAAAATTTGTCATGTTACAGTTTTTAATTTACAGAAGTGGGGGGCAGTTCAGTGTGGAATTAGCAATGTATTAGATTTGAATGCACACATCTACTGTAGCTACACATGATGGACCTTTTATAAAATATTATCCATAATCATTGTGTTCAGCACAGGTAGCGACTCCTAAAAAACAAAACAAAATGCTTTGACATAATGTCTAAAGTTTTGGATCAAAGGAGGTGAAAAAAGGATTTGTTGAGGTCTACTTGATTAAAGACCGAGGTAAGAAAAGGCTAAAATCTGTGTTTTAAATATAGCACACCATACCGGATCCTTTTTCAACTCTAAAAAACCCGATCCTCTCCTATACAGTATTTGGCACACTTGTTTTGTAAGAGTGCAATCCAAACTTTTCAAAGCCCTTCCATGAGGAACTTGTTTCTTTTTGCTAAAAAAAATAATGTAAGATACAAATCCTTTGATTTACAGAGAAGCTTTATTTTGTGGAGAATATTAAGGGATTTTACTGTTGATATTTTCACATTAATATACATTATTTATCTCCACAGGGTGGCAAAAAAGAGAAAATTGCAAAGACTTACTGGGTGGCAGGAAGTGGGATTCACTATAATCAACAGCAGCAGGGGACTCTTTGAGGTTGTGTTGCAAGATATATTCAAGATTTTAGCAGAAAGAAAATAATTGCATTTAATATTGTGCTGGTGGGAAATAACATATGTTCAATCTTTTGCAGCTTTTATACTTACATTCAGATTTAGACTCTTGGCCTTTAGATGCAGAGGTACTACTCCTTAAGATCTGGATACTTTTTTTTCTTTTAAAGTAGACTTCTGCAGAGCATATCCTATTACTAGCCAGCTAGACCTTTATGCTACTCGTAAATGTTACTTCAAAAATTTACTAAGGTTTCATGAAAATACTCACTAGACAAAATAAACAGCTCTATGTTCAATAAGTAAGCTATTGCCAAAACATAATTAAGCTTCCAGCGTTATTTTATTTTAGGTTTTTTAAATTAAAAACTCAAAAATCATGTTCTCCCTCAGATGTTTGCTTAAAATTTCATTCTGGGTCAAATCAGTACAGTTCTTATAAATACAGAACTTCTTTCAAATGGGTGTAGTTCTGTCTGTGTAAAGAGTAACTAGTCAGTCGATGAAATAAGTGAAGTTAGTTAATACAAAAGAGAAATCTGCCAGTCACATAAAGATTTTCCACAGTTAAAAGGGATGAAAATTGGTGCATATGATAAACTGATGTTGAGGCTTAATTATATCTCTCATAAGTTCAGGAAATTAAATGTAACTGTCTAGTCTGAGCTATTATAATTGTGTAGAATTGCTTTATAATCAGATACATACATACAGAAAGGTATCACCACAGCAAGTTTCAATATTGCCCTGTTCTGCCCATAAATATCTGAAGTAGAAGAGACAAAGTGGCCACTGGAGGAGCCTGTCCTTTCTCCAGACTTAAAAAGGACCTGGAAACAATTAATTTAAGCTAGATACCTATATTTTAATGACTAAAGCAAGTGAGATGAATTCTATCTTGCACAACTATTGTAACCCTTGTCTAGTCTTACCATCTACCTTTTGTCATTCTGCTGCTTTGTGTTACTTCAGAATGGGAATCTTGGTGCAGACCATCTTCTGCAGAAAATGCTAAAGGAACAGTGATTATTTCCACTATATGCAGATCCGCATATTCCTCCCCTATTAGTTTAGCTGCACACTTCAGGGAAGCAAATGAAATTATCTTTCAATTAAAATCTGCTAAAGCCCTATTTTTCATAATCCTATTGTTTTCTTAATTTTCTATGTAAGTACAAATGGTAATACATGTATATATACAAAACCACATCATAAACTTCTGCAATACAAAAGACACCAGATCTGGGTTTTGTACTGACATAGACTTACAAGTGCCTACAAAAAGACATAAACTGGGAGTTGTGTGTTGGAGGAGGTGGTAGGGGAAAACCATCTTCCATTCAATAACATCTCTTAAAAGTCATAGTAAAGCTAAACATACTGGTTTCATTTGTAAAATGTAATACGCGTACTTCACAAGATGAAATTTCATGGTTACTTTACATGGCTTAATGGCTGGCATCACAGAATTTACTTTTTTTACTCCATCCTCACTTCCAGCAGTAACATTAAGTTACAAAGGTGAGTGAATGGGTGCTGGTATGGAGATCATGCCAACTTAAAGAGAGTGGAACCGTACCCTGCAGGTGGGATCATACGGCATCTTAAACCAACAAACGCTCAGGTTTGACAGAGCTTTGCCTCCCATCCTTTCTCTAACAACTAAGCATTTCTATTCTTTCCCTTGCATCAGCAATAACACCCACATAAGTGCGCAGGAGCCAACTCAGGGAGGCAACTTGTCTGGAAGCTAACCCCACAAAAGTAGAAAAAAAAAGAACAACAAAACAAAAAAACTTTTCAGACAAATCTACTCCAGTGAGCAATTCACAGAATGATCAGAAAAGAGCTAGTGCCAGCACAGTGCAGAAGGTGGAAACACAGAGCCAGAGGCAATAGAGGAAAGGACAAGGCAGCCCAAACTTATATCAACTCCAGCTGTGATGGACCCAGAGCCGGAGCCAGCCTGACCGCTTCCAAGCTTCCTCTAAAACCTCTGAACTTTCTTTGAAAACACTATGATAGAATAAGTAAGTATATAGAGTTGAAATTACCAAAATGCCAAAGAAATAAAATCAGGACACTTACTCATACACTGAATGAGACAAGACGCATCAAAAAACCCCATGGTCTTAAAGCTACCTAGCATAGTTTCTGTAGAAGGTAACAGACAAGGACAAATCATTCCTGCCTGGAGTACTGGAGCTATACAGACCACGCTTTTGAGTAAATTTCTACTTTCTAAGCATTCATTGTGTAGTTTTTGGCTGGCAGGAAGACATTAGCAGTGGCTTCAGAAAGCATTGCTCATAGTTTACAGGACTCCATATCATCATAATTATAAAACACATTATTCTAAGTATTATTTCTTGCAATGCAGTCATCATGGAGATGAGAACATAAGGTAGGGAGAGCTCAAAAAGGATTGGAAAAGGCTGAAACAAAAAAAAAAAATAGGAGCTAGCTTTTGGAAAATTAATAGTGCGGAAGGCTGGACTTCTTTTCTCTATGCGAGTATCTAAACTCTGCCATCCCACATCCACAAAAACATGAATTTTTTTGTTACTTGAGAATATGTGTGTTTTTAGAACAAACAGATTTACCCTAGCTACTATGTAGACATGATTAAGTGCTGGAAAAATGAATTGAAAAGAAAGGAGAAAAAAATCTTTATTCAAGTAAAAATAAAATCAACAACAAAAAATTTCTAATATTAGAGTCACACTGTAGATAAAAGAAACAAAGTCTAATATGTTGACTACAGTAGCAATATTAAGAACAAAATATTAAGAAAAAAAATCTCTGTAAAAGAGCTTAAAACTTTGGAAATAGCAGACAAAAGCTGAAGGGAAGTTATAAATGATTGGCATGTTAATTCCTGAAACAGAGTAGGCTATTTGTAAGGACCTTTGATTAGATCAGTAAGCCAGCTACATGGAGACTGACTCAGACCACTGAGATATTTTATTAGTTTATGTATGCAAAATACATAAATAAATTATATTAGTTAGTAGGTTTAGATTTCCTAGCCACACCCTGTACTAGTGGGAGGGAAGATAAAAAACTGTCACTGATTTAAGGGAAAACATCTAAGAAAACATTAGAAAGTTTGATATTGATCAGCTGACTTGCCAAGAAGGCCCAGAATGAAGGATTCTAAGAGACAACAAAGTGACATATGGACTGTGAAACCTCCGTTCCCACAAATACACATCGACTAGCAGACAGGTCTTTGAATCTAGCTCAGATAAACCAGCATTTACAGATAGTTTTGTGCTCCCACTGTTGTATTATCTTCCTGTACTGAATTACAAATATTCTAGGGTCCTCTGCTGATAACTTAGGAAATCGGTATAAATTATATGAGGACACGAAAAGATTTCCAAAAGTTAAGTGGGATGGACAAGGTATGCCAAAGGTTAACAGAAGCATTTGAACAAATGATGGGATAAAAATGCCTGTTTTCTGGAAGACAGCAGTGGAGACCAGCATGAAAAGAGTGTGAACAATATTTCAAGGGCAAAATGCTGGAAAGCAGCTATCAAGGGAATTCAAAGGACAGAAAAGGGATCAGAAGTAAATCACATGCAATTAATCCATCTACAGGTTTGGAGAATTGTTGGATTACAGTTTTTGAGAAATAAAAGTTCCTCAGAAATAAAAGTTCCACGTGTGGCTCTCCCCTGGCCCCATGTACAGTTATTGAGGAGAGGGTAGGTAAAAAATTAGATTTCTGAAGCTTTGATTACTGGCCTGCCGTGGTTGAGATAATGAAAGCAAAGTTTAGTTGAGTTAATCTAATTTGGATGTACATTTTTTTTTTTTTTTATTGTTTCATTAGCAGCACTGCTAAGGTATAGTTTCTGTCTTCTTGAGCAAGCGTCCTGGAAAGGGAAAGATATCTGGTAAGGGGAAGAACAGGATGGCAGCTCTGAGGCTGGGAAAAGGAAACATGGGTTTTGACGATACAACTGCGAAAGAACCCGTAAATCCCATGTCTTTCTGGTCTACATCATTTATACGGATTTGGTAGCAGTCCCCAAAACTGAGTTCTCATTAGTCAAGTAGATCAAGTCAATTGAATTCAAACTGCCTGTAGAAGTACAGCTCAAGGATTCAACTACACTTAGTGGCTTCACTTAATTATCCAACATCTGAATGTATTTACTTAGGGAATTTGTCATAGAGACACAACAGTCTTTAAAACAAACAAACCAACAAACAAAATCAACGGCATCAACAAAACAAGCACAGTTTCATCTTAACAGCAGAAAGACAGTAAAACACACGAAAAAAAAAAAAAAACAAACCTTAAGGACCACAGAATGTCTACACTATTTTAACCTAGAAACTACAACTATTGTCTAAGTCAGTCATCACAGAGTGGAGTGCACAGATTTTAAGTAACAGTCTTCTTAATCAGTATGTGTTGGTCTACAACTGCGTACCTTTGAGTGAAGCCTGGAACTGCTGTCTGCTCAGAGCAGAAGATTCAGGCAATGTTTTGCAATTACTGTATACTGTATATCAGAGGATTGTTCAATCCAACATGCTACCTCACAGTCCTACCATCACAATAAATTATGATATGCTTACAGAAAACATTAACACAATTATGAAGTAACAAACTTTATTTACTAGATCACATATAGTATTTCGAAACAACAAAATTTTTCTTATCTAAAATTTAAAAGATTGCTACTAGTGGGGGGAGATCACTGGTCTCCTTTTGTAATGAGTTCATGATATCAAATATCCTCTTCAATGGATGTTGGTCACTGGGAGAATTTGTGGGCAACTACTGATCTTTTAAAATCTGCTGGATTGTCACTCGCTTCCTGTAACACCCTAATATATATGCCCTTTCCTGATATTAGAAGTTTTGGTGCCAAAAAGGGCAATTTATTAAAAAATCACAGTGAATTTAAGGTTTGCAAATGTGTATCAGTGCAGCAAGTATAAATTGCCATATGAAAACTGTAAAGTAGATAATCAGCATGCCAAGACACTAGAAATAAAGGTTGCTTTTTTTAATATTTAAAAAAAAAAAAAAAAACCACACACAAAAAAACCAAACTCCCTTCTCCCAGATGGAAGTCATGTTATACCCAAAAATCTTAGCTCTCTCCTGTGGAAAGATATATAAAAGGTTACATCCCTAGACAACAAAGAGAAACCCAAACAAATTCCTCCATCCTCATTTGTCACCAGGACTACAAATCAACTAATTACAATGCAAGATAATGAAGTAGGTTGTTTATAGGCAACATGTAAACTTAAAACTGTTCTGGACTGAAGGTTCATTTTTTTCATGCACGCTGCCCTGTACTAGGCATAAAAACCTTTTCCTGCACAACCACTGAAAGTACTTTTGAGTATACACATACTCTGCTCATTTCTCAGGAATTATAAATGTGAACATTTGAAGTTGATAATTCTTAATTTAAATATACGTAGCTACAGACTGTCTTTTGGTGTCTTACAATTTTAAAGTAATTTAAAAAATACAGTAGTTGCCTATTTACATGTTGAAAAGTTGTACTTTAAAATGGAAACATTTATGGTTCCAATCTGCTACTAATAACATACAAAAATAACAGATATACAGAATTCCAGAAGGCACTGTACTTTATAATATTAGCCTTTACCAAGAAAAACATTTTCAAGTAATTTTTCTGAACAGAAGTTTATGAACTGAAGTTGGAAAGGTGGTCTATAAATCGAGTAAACAATTTCACTATCCATTACTTTCTCCCTTGCTTCCAAGTATCTATTGCACACAGAGACTTCACAAAAGGGAATTGCAAAAAAATTATACAATACCTATCTTTCATGTTGCAGTTTTAATTTACAATATATTATCACACCCTTCCAAATCAGTAATCAGTGGCCTTAAGCTTAAAATTGTTTATCTTTTTTCACCAACAAAAAATATAAAGTACTTTAAAAATTGTTCTTTTAATAATGTTGTGAGTATTAGTTTCATTAACAACAAAGTGAAATTAATTATATTGCTGTCCAAGAACAACAAAGTTACAAACAACAAAACTGCCATCAAAAATAAAAAATAGCCTTTGCCTGTGTGTTAATCTCATTATGTGTCTAAAAGATTTTGTTATTCTCTATTCAATTGCTCAACAGTTCAACATTCAGAATACATTTTTATGGTCCCAACATAGTAAATTTAGTCACTTGAGCTGTGTTATAAAATCATCGAAGACTAGAAACCACATCCCACAACTGCATCCTATTCTACCAGGCACTACTCATACAGACAGAAAATATACAGTAAAAGGCAGATTCTGTCCTAAATAGTCTGAAGTTTAACCGACAAGAGAAATAGAAGGTGCAAGGAAAGAATGTAATGCCTAAACAAAAGTATGGAATGTGGAACAAAGAGAAACTAAGAAAATGGCTCATGGTCACAAAGACAGACCATGGTAGAGCTAGAAATTACACCAGATCTCACATTGTCCTCTAACACAAAATGTCTGTATACATATGGCTTTGCTTGCCTTTATGCAGGTTTTGGGCCTTATTAAGACCCTAGTGAGATAAAGAAGATATTTAGGACCTTTACTCACTTCTTCATCCTAAATTCTGATCATTAATAGGCAAAGCCGGAAGCCTTAAGCATCACCTGTCAAGACGACCACACGAACTTGTCTCTTACTTGACATCTTAAAATGGGATCACATAATTATGACATGGGAGATTAACTGCTAGCATTAATCCTATGTTCTCATTGCATTCCTAATTCTTAGTTCACACATTCACCTAACAAGAAATACATAGCATACAATATACATAATCCCACTGCATTGTAATATTAGTATTAGAGCATACACACATTTGCATTCTTAACCAGTTATATACATGTATGTATATATGTATATCCATATGCACAGAGACACAGGAAGACAAATACATATATAGTATATAGACACATAGATACATATGCTTCCTGCAGAAATCAAAATATTTTGAAAGAAGGAAAGAATACCTTGCTTGACCACACTTATCTGTTAGTGAGCTGTTAATTCAGGCTTTTCTTAGGAAAAGGCACAGTCATAAGTTTTACTATGAATGTTTTTTTAAAACAAAAACTTTCTTCAGCAGTTTTCCAGTAACACAAACCAAGAATTTTCCTTCTACCACAATAATAGATATATTTGTTTAAGTGTCTCAACATTTATAATTTCAAAAATAATACCTGCCTAAGTAAAAATAATGAACACTATTCTAACACTAATGAGTGAAATCAGTACCTGTTAAAAAGACTTAACAGGCTCCAGCAGAGCAAAAAACCAAGCTGGGTTCTTCATGGTTTTCTGCCACATCTCTTCCTATGTTGGACTGTGCAATGCTCTCTTTCATTTTCTGTTTCTCTAATCCTAATCCTTGCCTCCATGACAGAAGCTACCAGTTTTGTGGCAGTCAAAGCAAAACTGATCAGTAGTACAGATGTATTCTCAGAGAAGGTCAAAACACTCATGGAAATAAAGAAATCAAAGGCCACTCCAAGATCCAGCACTGTGCTTTAACACAACTTCAGATAAAGCTTCCCTTCTCACATCTGTGTTGTAATCTTTGACCAACATCTCTGTTCTGCTTCAAATGTGCACAGGTATCAGCATTGCAGTCATCAAATTGCTACTAAGGCCAGGTATTCACAAACTGATAGCTGAAAATCATGGCAATACTGTTTAGCAGACATGCTAAAGAAGATAAACTATGTATTTGGTTGAGCTCCATATAGTACTAGAGCCACCGAAGCCCTGAAGGAGTTCTGCAAGCACTGTACCTACTTTCTCTGACAGGTAAATTCAGAAAAATCTTTCAACCAAAGGTAAGATTTTATTTTAGATATAACCTATCCTTATTCTTCTGCTGTATTTCTGCAGGCATATTTGTACACTATTGTAATTTATCTATCACCAAATTATATGTGTTGTTCCCTGCTTTGTCCAGCAGAGATTTTGTTGTTGTTGTTGCCTAAGGGCACCAGCCAGAATAATAAACAGTCTCAAATAAGTTCCCTTTACACAGCCTTGGACAAGCTAAAAATTTACCTGCTAAAGCCTGATCACAAGTGAAATGTGCTTGAACTTTCTCAGTCCTTAAACCAGAAAGCTTTCATTTATCCTGACATAAACATGATCAAATCTATGTTTAATTTTTTTTTTTTTTAAGTCCCATCACTGTAAAACAGAACCAAGTGTCCTGTTTCTTGGTAGTGCTCAAGGAGAGCACTCTGAATGTTGGTTTAAAAACAGAAAGCATGTATATAAAATAAAATGCACAGATTTGTCAAACACATGGAATATTATAACAGCAGATCCAATGTTGTTCCTTTTTTACTTTCCTGATTTGGATTAACTGGATTGCTGCTACTGGTAAGTGTCTCTGCTACTGCATTTGACATGAAAACTAATAGAAGACTAACTTTAGGAATATTACTAATATAAGCATCCTTCTAGAAGTATATTATACAGGCTTTTTTTCAATATGCAAAACATTTTTCTTCTAAATACCAAGTAGATAATAGACATTTGTTATCTAAATTCCTTTTTAAAAGTCCAGGTCCCCCACATTTCAGGACAGCTGGCCATCAATAGTGAACAGAGAGTTGAAACTGTTAAAATAATTGACAGGACACTGTGCAGACTCCAAAAGGGTTTCCTGAATGGGTGTGTCCTAAATCAAATATTATAGCTTTTCCCTGAGTTTATAACACGTGAGATACAGTCCAATGGCATGTTCATTACAGTCTTTTTCTTTCCCTTTTGGTTTTTGTTTGTTTGGGTTTTGTTTGCTTGGCTGGTTTGGGTTTTTTGTCTTTAGTACACATTTGGATCTATTCCCTTTCTTAAATGTCAGAATATAAGGTAAGAGCTTATCCAATAAATACTTTTTCAAATGTCCTAAAATATGCTACATAGCTCACAAAACACTTAAATAAATGGGTACTGCATTGAGGTATTCAGCATCTTTAACACTCTTCACAGCAAAACAAATTTGTTTAAACAGTTTAAAATGCAGAGGTCAGCCTATCTTGGTACATCTCAAACAACTACTTAAGCAGCATGCTTAAGGTTTTCAGACTCACTAAGAATAGATTACTGAAAGATATAATCTTTTTGGAAGAGTGGCATTGCCCATTAGGAAAGATTTTTCAACTCCCAACACATAAAGCAGCTGAATTGCATCTTTAAAAGTAATTGCATGCACCTTTAAAAAACAATAAAACAAATCTTGTAATATCCCATCAAGTGCTGCCAGTACACCATATCCACTGCACCTACAGAGAAGCAAGATATAGAACGAAGACTTGATTTACCCCATGCATGAAGAATGTCTGTAGCATAGCTACAAGGAAACCTCTGACCTCTTGAGTCCTTTTGCCTTAGCCACTCGACCAACATAAACAGCCCCCTGCTCCTTAATAATTATTTCCTAAGAAATAAATACAGCATACTTGCAAAACTGTAGCACAGATAGACTGAAACAACTCTTCAGCTGCTTATACTTACAGATATAAACAGTACGCAGTTCATAATCCACCTGGAGTTTTCAGGAGGTTTTGATGTCAATGCTCTTCAAACACATTCTCTAAAAAGTTGAGTCTATAATCCCTCAATATGTGTCAGATAAAGGATTTATTATTGATTTGAGGTCAGGATTTCAGCATAGTGTAGCTCATGCAAACTTAAGGCTTTTTATGTTGTTTTTTTCCTTTGTCTGGCTACTCTGTTTTCACTTTTAAACATGCAATCTGTGATCCATGAGTCTTAGGAAAAGATCCAAAACTGTTTTCCTTGTATTTCAGTACATCCAGATAAAACCATGCTAGAAGGTTATCATTGATGCCTTGTTTGCTCATGCTATACACACAATCTATTATATGTAATCCCTGGATGTTCTGAAGAATCATTGCTAAAATTAAAGAAACTTTGTTTAAACTTAAAGTTTCAGTGAGTGAAAGACATCTGCTAATAGAAAAAAAACTTAGAAATACTGCAAGAATCTGTACTTCCTTACTGTTACTACTTTTGCAAACCAGCTACAACAAAATCATGCTAGATAACCTCAACAAATTGGTTCAGGTGCCTAAGATTAACATTCACAGTGCTTTCCTGGGGCATATCTTGCCCTCCTTAACACATACAGAGTTGCATCATTAACTCATTAAGTTTATTTAAAAATTGTTCTCCCTATTTGTGTGATAGGCTGCAACAGTCTGTTTTGTAAACTAAGCAAGTTTATTCTTGGTCTGTATACAAAAGTTATGCTTAATTACACTGATTTAATTTAAACAGCTCAAGCCCTGTACTGTGATGAGATCATAAGGTTGTTTTCTAAGTGTGAAGTTCCTCTTGTTAGGGAAGATGGGCATGGCCCTTCTAAAATATTACAGTTGCATCCACATCCAGGTTATACCTGCACAACTATTTCAATAAAACATAATGCATAGCCAAAGTACTTATACTGCTCTAGAACCCATGTTTAGAACAGAACCCACATCTGAAAGAGTTGATGGTCCTTAGAAACTTTGGTAAGAGGTTCCATTAGGAATTACAATAATCTTATTTTTGATGTGTACTATTTTAGAGCTGATGGAAAGTTCCAGATATAATAATCAGACTCTACCAAAAGAGAAAATGGCATGAGTACTGGCAGAACCAGCTTCCTGAGTTTCTGTGGCATTCCAATAGCTGGGAAGATGTTTCAATTTTCATGGCAAACAATCACTAACTTTGGACGCTTTTAAACAGAATTCAGGATGTATTTGTAGCCTAGAAAACTGGAAAACTGGAGATGCAAGGTCACCTGAGCCAACAAATCCTAGTAAACATTTGGAATTTCAGAAACTGTTGAAAATGTCCCAGAATTTCTTTCAATTTAGGAAGATATTTTTTGGCATTTTGCAAAATATAATGGGTCTTTGCTACATGGTAGCACTGGCAGTGAACTATAAAACCAATGTAAAACAATAATTTGAGATTTTCTTAATGAAAATACCTAATAAAAATTTTAATCATTGATGAGATTGCTGTTTTTATAATTGAGCAGGAATCTCCATTCTAGGGCACAAAGAACAGAGGAAAAATAAAATTTAGGTAGTGGAAAGCCCTGAAATATGTAGTTTCATTAATCAAATTTCAACAGATATAAATGGTTTCAATGAACAAATTGCTCTGTAAGCATTGGAAACATTCACGGTGTGGCTACCAGTTGATTTGCGCGGTGTCACACTCATGAGTTCAACCACAATAATTGCCATTTGCTGCATGTATGTTCCATGGCCTCTCCCTCCATTCTCTCCTGACCACGGATAAGTCCACGAGCTCTGATTCCATTTGGGTTTCACAGGGAATGCAGCTGGGTGCTTGGCTGGGAGCTGGGCAAGACTCAGCACACGATTCATACAGAAACTAAGACAAGCTGCCTGGTCGGCTGTAGATACTGCTGCATTCACTCTGCAGTTGTAGCTGCACACAGGAACACTTTGGATCACAGAATGTTAGGGATTGGAAGGGACCTCGAAAGATCATCTAGTCCAATCCCCCTGCCGGAGCAGGAACACCGAGATGAGGATCACTCTCTCTATCTAGTCACCAGTTTCTTGGAAGCTCGTGAAAACCTGAAAATTTTCAGACCCTACCCTACCACCAAATTCTATTGAAAACAGCCAGCATTTTCTGAGATACAGACTGGCAGACACATGGCAGGTGTGTCACTATCAGAAATGAGATTGAAATACACTTGATAATGAACTTTTTTTTTTTTCTGGAGGTAAGTGGTTGTCCTTTTCTGCTCCCAGATTCATAAACTTTGTTCCTCTATTGTGTAATACAAGAGGTCTCACATTGCATAATCACAATAGATGATAGCAGAATGCTATATCCACAAATTTTTTAAATTCCACCATCATCAGTTTCTAAGTAATCCTCTACTTCAATAGCATAAAAGCATTGTTAACTACATGAATATAAAGACAGAAACATTTTAAATGCTATCAGACTATAAAAGCAGTTTGTTATGGACTCCTGGAACACTGGGCAACAGGTTATGGAATATCCTATTTGAGTTTTCTATTTTGGATAAGTAACATTGTTTGCATATGGAAATTTCCAGGTATATTATTTCCTCACAAAATGCTTGTGGATTCAGAGAGACAAAAACACATAAAAGTGTAGAAGTTAGGTATATATGCAAATGCAGAGTGCATGCAAAAGATTGTGTACTGTTATTCATGTATTATATACAGAGTATATATGCATATTCATGTATGACTTGAATAACTTATGAAATTCAGTGTAAGATAATGAAAATACAAAGAGACTTACAGATGAGCATTTAGGCTTCTCACTCTAATTTCTGCTATCTACTGTAAAGCAAAAGTAGTCTGAAATGGCCAAACCTGTCTTCAACACATATATATCTTTTTTAACTAAATATGCGAATGTTACACATGGTCTAAAAACCTTCATGTTATAAATCACTTCGGAAATAACGATGGATTTATAACTCTCTCTCAACAGCGCAGACAAGTGCTACTCTAATCCAAACCACTGGGATCAGGCAGTTTGCTCGATACACCCTCACTCAGGATCGTTGAGATCCACCTAAGCACCAGTTCTGAAAGTTATTAGCAAGGCACAAAGTATTTGAAACTGTAGGATATTTACTATTGTTCACATTTAAAATCTCCTTTTAAATATTTTGTAACTTTCTGAAGTTCTATTAAGGAACATTTATTGGTTATTAAATCATTCCCCAACCTGTTGCTCTACAGAACAACACTGAATGCTCTTAAAGGCTTGGGTGGCCTAACAGAGTCTGTGGCTGCTCTCGGACTTCACTTGCTAGATATATTTACCTTACTTCTACCATTTCATATGGAATTATTTGTCGGTTTCAGTGCCATTCCTTCCTGTGAGCCAGCACTTTAATTTTATTTAATTTTTATCTTTCAGATCCATTTTGCCTCTTCAAGGGATAAAGAAATTGAGGAACTAACTCCAAACGTAACTTCATATGGCTTACATCTCTTCATGAGAATCCTCTGGATTAGCAAGCACATTTTGAAAAGCACAATGATAGCTTCCTTTGTATAGTTGTCTCTCTTCAGATCTCACAAATAATCACCAAGAAAATTCTTAACTAATATGGAATTTCTGCTTAGATGGTCACAAATTAACCAGAGAAGGGTGTGTGTTAGTTTAAACAAATTACTCACATTTTCCATTTTTGGTCTATGGCATAAGAAATTAGATAGTTAATTTTAAATGCAAAACTTTGTACAGCGTGCAAATCATGTCTGTATGTCAAAGTAAAATAACAAACCTAATGAGGAATGTTAAAAAAGCAAGACCCATTAGTTTAAAGATACATGGAATCAGCCAAAGATGACAAACATGCATAAAATTCAAAACATGATGGAAAAGGGAACAGGCACTGAACCACATAAATCAGTGTTTTGAATTCTATTTCTCTGTGGGTATAATTGTACCTTAGTTTCTTATAATGATTTATTGAGGTAAATAGTCTGTATGGTTTAACAGCTACAGCTTCAAAGTGTCAGGCACAGACTCTCCTTTATTCATGAGGCAGCTGAGTATTGGGATGTGAATTAGCTTCTGTATTCTGGGACTTGGCAAAGTTTGTTTTTAAGGTCCTTATAAAGGATTCATGTTGATGCAGCTATTCAAATGTGAAAAACACTGTGCTGTAATGGATGAAATAGAAAAGCTTTACAGTAATTCTGGAGGTTAAAAAAGTAAAAACACTGAAATAAACCATTCAGAATTACCTTCAGCAAAAGAAAGGAATAGCCTAGAGCTAATTCTAATACATTATATCATTTTGAGGAACATGAAAAAAACAATTTCTTGATGAAGTACAAAAGTATGATGGGATTCCAGAATTTACTTTTACGTTAAAATAAGGTGTGAAAAAGAAATGGTAGAAGTTTAAGCTGTGATATTCACATTTTGGGCTGATTGCCAAACCACACGTTCTATTGCTCTCAGACCAGGATAAACCAACCATTAACTAATCAAAAGAATCATCATCCATGAAAGATATGATGGCATTTTAACAGTTCTTAATCTATTAATAAGAAATAATAATTTGCAAAATATATTCCCTCTTCTGTTTATATTCATAGAGCCATTCTTAGCAGAAATTATATGTAGGCTCCCATGGTGTAGAAACCCTATGAAAGCCATGAAAATGCACTAAGCTTCCTTACGTACTGTGCCAAGATATTCAGCAGGAACTTTGGTCGTTGCCAAGAAACACGTGTGCCTCAGATACAGAAGCTCTGCATGTACCGGTATTTCAACATTCCTGGAGAGAAACGTGACCCCTTGATGCATACACTGGTTTGCTGGCATGCTTGCATTCCTCCCCATCTGTCAGAGTGGCATTCTGCCTTCTTACAAGGTGGGATGCCAGTTTTGGAGCACAGGTGCCAACCAAATATAGGTTCAGACTAATACTTTGCAAAATGTGGCAAATGACATTTCACCTGCAAGATCATTCTACCTCTGACTCATGCCAAATTAGGATTGCATGCTTCATTAGCAAAGGGGGTCATCAGCTGAAAATCATAGGCAGCACCAGAAATACTGGTTTTCTGTATAACATCTCCTAGCTGAGAGTTTTCAGCACTAGGGTTTAATTTACAATACACCAAATTTTCCTAACATTGCGGACATACAGCCCTTGTGAGAAAGCTGCGACAGACCATGGACAGAGATCTGTTGAATTCATCCTCCCAGACTAATATCTCACAAATTCCAAGATTCTTAAACAGGGCAAATAAATAAACAGTGGGGGAAGGCGTAAGTAAAGATTTTTGTTACCTATAAGGGGTTTGCTAACAACACAAAGAAAACTACCTTTATTATGACTGTCGAAAAAAAACAAACCAAAACCACTTGTGCTCATATTATTCTAAAATTCTTAAATTATAATTTAAAATGTTATTCTTAAAATTGACACATGATATTAAAAAATCTTAGCTTTTAGTGTAAGAATTTATGTACATGTGAAAGCCCACTAGTCATGAACAATCATTATACAAAAACCATCCAACATACAATGACAACACGGGATAATATTAAATGGTGTTTCAATATCCTCAGAATAAAATATATTTTGAACTCTTTCATTAATGAATATACTCCACAGTAAATTAATCTAACAAGAAAAGTTAAATATTCAGTTGATCAATAAACAAAATAACTGCAAAGTAATGTTGCTTTTCTTTCTGAAGGACCATAGCCTACTTTATTTATAAATGTACAAAACAAAAACGAAGCATCACTAGTCTAAAAGTTATTTGCTCTCAGAAAACAATTCACTATCCCTTCTCTGGTAATTTACAGTGATTTCTGTAGTTTATTTATCCCAGGATGCACCTGATATGTCAACGGCTTTAGGTGATTTTGCTAAACTTACTATCCAAAAATAAGGGTGATATTATGCATAATTCTGCGTTATTTAGGCTATTCAGAAGGCATGCTACTGCTATTCCCAAATGACAAACTCAAAGCTGTTAATTCTTACTAGCACAAAATTATAACTCAAAATGTTGAATTCTATAATTATAATTCAATACATTAAGATGCAGAGTCCTGCATCTGAGATGGAATAACCCGATGCAATAGTACAGGCCGGGGGCCAGCTGGCTAGAAAGCATATTTGAAGAAAAAAAAGTAGAGGTCCCTGGGGACAACAAGCTGATCATGAGCCAGCAGAGTGCCCTGGCAGCAAACGCGGCCAACAGCATCCTGAGCTGTCTCAACAGGAGCATCGCCGGCAGATTGAGGGACCTGATAATGTCCCTCTTTCTGGGACTTGTGAGACTGCATCAGGAGCAATGTCTCCAGCTCTGGTCTTCCCAGTACAAGACAGCTACTGAAACAGTGGAGCAAGTCCAGCAGACTCACCAAGACAACTCGGAGGCTGCAGCATTGATATACAAGAAGTTGAGAGAGCTGAGTTTGCACAGCCTGAAGAACAGCAGGTGAAGGTGAGAGCTTATTGCTGCCTCCAACTGCCTATGAAGAGGGAGCAGGGAAGATGGAACAAGGCTCCTCGCAGTGCTGCGCAGTGACATGACAAGAGGCGATGGACACAAGCTGAAATATGGAAAATTCCAATTCAATACAAAGAAAAAAAATCACCTTGATGGTAGTAAAACACTGGGCCAAGTTGCCAAAAATCTATGTGGCATCACCATCCTTGGAGATACTCCAGCTTGACTGGAGATGGCTCTGTGCAACGTGGTCTAACTGGACTTGAGCAAGAAGTAGGGCTAGATGACCCCTGGTGGTTCTTGCCAATCTACATAATATACATGGCATGATTTTGTATGATACACATACTAGTTTTAACAGTGCCATATACAGGAACATTTATGACTATCACACTCCAGGCACTCACTGAACTATTTATCGACAGCATACAGCCTTACATTTGCTTCCCTCAGCTTTTCATTCAAACAAAGGCTTCAGTCTTTTGTACAGAACTTACTTCCAGTAAATTAACAGCATTATACACGGCATTTGTTCTAAGCCTTCCCACTTTGGATCCCAAATGCTTTAGAAATGATGCATTACTTAGAACAGAAAAAGGCACCTGTTATGCATCCAGAAAAAGAAGGAAGGTGGAGTAAAGTCAGTAGAAAGGCATATTTGTCTTCCTGGCACACTCTGTCGGTATGTCACAGCCACTGTCCTAATGTGAAGGACACTGTCCTGCCACTAGGCAGGATACCACAATTCCATGACAGTCTCAGACCTATCATAAATATCATGATATTAAGAGGACATAATCTTTCATGCTTAGGTTAATTTATTTAAAATTTATTATCTCACACTATTAAAAATATCCTGATGCTTGGGCTACAAATTTCTAAGCTCAAAGTCAAAATGTAAATCAATTACTGCAGTACTGCACCTGCAACTTAATGTCATTTATTACAAGAGAATGAATACCAAAATGGTAAAGTCAACTTCAGTATCAACAGAGTGCACAGTAGGTTCTTGGCAAAGTTGCCGGATAGTTTAAAGTTTGTTAATACAGTGTGTAGCTTGAAAAGATCACTACATTAATTTTAAAGACCTGATGTAAGACACAAGATGTTGGTGTTGAACAGGTAAAAGAGTGTAATGAATTTCCATTTTATTTTTGCGTTTATTGCAGTCTCTCAAAGCCAACAGGCTGTGACTGATGCACAATTAATAATTCATGAGCCTAGTACATGGACAAAGCAAATACGCATTTCTATGTGCTTTTGCACAGTAAAGATCTTCCAGTAGCTAAAATGAGCAAAAATCAGCATTGCCAAGGAGACACGCTGCCTGCGTTTTAAGTAACACAAGTCACCAGAACACATACAAACTGGCTGCAATGGATCTGATTAATCTCCCTATAGGCTCCTGTAAATAAGAGGGGTAATGAATTATCACACATTTGGAACATATACTGTCAGGACACAAATCAATGACAATGTTTTTGCAGGAGGAAAAATCTTTCTGATGTGGTGGCAGCAGACAGTATTGTGATATAGCTCTATCCTGGACATATAGATATTGTCAGAAAAGACAAATCTTCAGCAGCCTTTAAAGTGTATTTGGACAGTGGGTGCATATGAAAATTCTGAGTGCTCCACTGATGATGAAAGTTAAGCAGAAACATTTATTTTCAAAAAGGGCTCTGACTTGGGAGCATTGCAGGTACATCAGAGTTTTAACATGCCCATTTTTTCACATGTTTAAAATCTGTTTCACAGCATTTTGAAGCAAGTGAAAACCAGCAGTATCTAGATAGCTGGTGTTATTTGTTATTCCTTCCCAATGATCACTTCCATAAATGTTACTTGAAGTCCCTAGAGAGGAGCAACTACTACAATCGTATAGGGCTAGGAAGAACACACAGAGCCACTCTTTTTTGCATATCAATTACATTTCCTTCTAATTTCTCTTTGCCCATACAGTAAAAGACTCAATGGTGTGAGGAACAGGAAGATTTATACTAAGGGACAAACTCTGTATGCAAACAATTTTCAACTGACTTCAGAGACTTTGGCTTTCACAGCACCACATGACTCAAAAAAAGGACAATGTTAATTCCATTCAACCTTTTTCAGTAAAGTGTTAGTCACTAAAATATTCTGATGAGTGGCTTGTCCACACCATTTTCAATTTATCTGATAAATTAAATTCCCTAAGGGATGCAGACAGAAATGTTAGATTCCCTTTTCCTTAAAGTGTTCTGCTTTACTACAGATGGATGAAACAGAAGATATACCAAAGGAAAGAACTACTGAGTTTTTGCTCTAAACAAACAATTCGTTTTGATAATACCGAAGATGTAGTCTCATCTTTCAGACTCACAGTAGAATAATTGAATTTGGCAGATACTTTCTGTGAAATGTCTTGTCTTTATTGGTGCTTTTAGGTGTTAGCAAGCACAAAAGAAAAGAAGGAAAATAAGTGAGACATATAAAGCTATATCTTCGTTGCAATAAAAATGATTTTTAGTCAGGTACAATATTCTAGCACTGTACCATGTACTGTGGTAAATGAAGAGGCCTAGTCAGTCTAATACAATGTAAAATCTTAGAGGAATCAAAGCGCTATATTTCCTTATTTTGACGTAGCTGGTTCACATCAGCTCCAAGCAAGAGATATGTGGTTGGCCTTGATTGGCTACACTGGTAGAAAAACTACCTGGGTCCTGTCTCCACCAGGACTGTACCTAGAGAAAGGTGTCCTAACATACCTTTTATGATGTTAAAAAATGGGGATTTAAAAAAAATCTTTGTATTGAGGACAAAGCCTAATACATGCAACAGTACTTGAAGTCTGCACAGTGCTAGGTTCAGGGACATCATTACTCCTTTCTTTGTTTCCTTCATTCATTAAACTGGGGCAACAATTCTTTTCTCTGTGGTATTGAATAATGGCCTGTTCTGCTAGCCCAGAAATAAAAGTAACTGAGGATAGTCTTTGTTTTGATGTGCTGCCTGTCTTGTTTACGATAGAAAGTATTTTGTTTTTAGAAGGGAAGTGTTCTAAGAAAAGCTTTTATAACAGGTTCAGAAATATAAAAGCCATTTCAGGGTGAGGACATCTCTATCCTTTATTTTGTTAGTCCTTGAAAGGGCTTTTTAAATGTTAACAGCTATGACTGCCTTCCCTCAACTGATGCTCCTTTCTCAGCAATCCTTCTGTCTACATCTCTTTGTTTGCTCTTAGCTTGTCTCTCCTTCTTCCCAACCCCTTAAAACAAAACTTAGCAAGAACTTGGAATTGAACTTTTGACAGGCATTGGGCCACTAACACTCACTGAATAAGTATGTTGCATAAGTCAGATTAAAATATAAAAATTTTCCCCACCGCCAGTGATACAGAGAGTATTTTCCACTCTCCTCTATGGCAACCTCTATATATTGTAGTGACAACTACTAAGGAAAGACGATCAGAAAACAGGAAGCATTTTCAGCTTTAAATATGCTGAAATAGATGAAACAGTTTTAAAATGCTAGGATAATGTCCTGCATCCATTTAAAAAAGAATAAAGCTTTCTGCCTAAATCAAATTTAATTTAAACTGTGCACTTAAAGTAGTTATATGTGTACATACATACTTTTTATTATTATTTCAAGCTAAAAGAAATCAGTAATCTCCTTGTTAAACTTTCCTACAGGCAGATATTGGCAGCATTCCTTCTCTCACAGTGATAGCTACTTTGAGTATCAAAAGTTCATCAGTAACAATTAAAGATTCTACAGCACTTGAGAAGAGGTTGATCCTATTTTATATGCGAATGTCAGCATATTATAAATTACAGTAGCCCAATTACACTATAGCTAATATTTAGCACTTATACATTGCTTTCAACACACACTGTGCAACCCTTAATTAATTCCTAATGCTGGCATGCAGATATATTATCCTAATTTCACAGATAAAACAGAAAGGTGAGATAATTTGCCAAAGGTTACTTAGCCTTGGGTGGAGCCAGGACTATAACAGGGGAAGATTCATTTCTGAATCCATGGCTTCCAAGCTAGGGCTGTCCAATATCTTGGTCACCATGTAACAGTTTTATTACTGCAGCTTAGTTGGTCACCACATGGCAAAGATATCCTTAGCACATTATACAATGAAAAAATTATTTTGTCTGTCAGACCTAGTTCTACCTCTAACCAGAGAGCTAAAAAAAAAAAAAAATTAAAAAAAAAAAATTTGAAGATTCTACAGAAGGTTCTTCAAACATGAAACTGCTTCTGTGAGATCAGGTTAAGCCTCAGCTTTCCCATATCTAGCTTTTCTAAGCTGTTGTCTGCTTGAATGTTTTTATAATACAGATTGCTGAGGTTCAAAACTTGGAAATGGGACTGGGCTGGAAAATCCTCATTAAGGTAGTTTTTCTAGTGAAATACAGTAAACCTGGTGTTCACCTAGTCTCCACCTCCAAAGATGGTTCCCACCCACAAACTGGAGCCCACTACAGAAACAGTAATATATGGAAAAGTCTAAGACAGAGTATAATTGTACATGACAGTGAACAATTTTGTTACTTTTTTCATAATTTCACCTTATCTCACTCTCAACATTTGTATCTCTGTTCATTTCCAACAAGAAAGCTCAATATTCCTCCCTCTTGTGCTTTAGCTATACTGATAGACAGTCAATTAATCGCGGTCTGACTTCCGCATCATAGCCAGTTTCTGCTTCATGAAAAAATCTCATCTCCTGTTAATTGAATGTTAATTTCAGGATAGTCTCTTCAGAGAGACTATGTCAAAGAAGTGTGAAAAACTCACACAAATATTGCCCAGGATCCCTCCCTACTCTTTTGTTTACACTCTAAAACAGTCTCACAGATTGGAGAAAACAAGTTTCTTCTTAGAAAGCCAGTGTCTTGTTCTCCTGCAAATCATTATATTTCTCAGTTGTTCAAAAGAATACAGCAAATATAGCATTGAACCCTAGTGTGACAGGATTTTCAGAACTCCTTTATTATCATTTACTAGTGTTACTGGAATTATATAAAGCTCATGAGTTGCACATCCTCTGAATTGTCTATACTATGTCCATGAAGATAAGTGAAACATACTGCTACTGAGGGAATCCATATTTTTGTTAGCAGTCAGATAATTCAATTTTTAAGTTACCCTATAGTAGACGAATGCCACTGAGTGCCAGAGATGTATTTGCTTATTAAAGTACCTCTCTTCTGCAAAACCAGAGCATTTTTATCCCAAGTGAGCAATAAACTAAGGAAAAAAAATTGTAACAGCCTCTCACTAAAATATAACATCATTACTCAAAATGTAAACAAAAACAAAATTACCAAACCATTAGTCAGCCATATAAACATTAGTACACTTCACTTGTCCTGAAAAAGACGAATTTAACAGTAAGCCACAACTAAGTCCCAATTACAATAGCTGATTTAAACAGTCTCATTTTCTTGCACTTCTTTTTTTTCCAACTGCAAACTTTCTCACTTTGTCCCATAATGAAATCATAGTCATGAAGCTAAAATCTCACACTTGTTTTTATTAAGGAACAGGTCTTTAGGCATAGTAGTACAGAAACTGTAATAGAAGTTTAACTTAAAAATGGAAAAGGTACAATTTCACTGGTATTAGATGACCACAATTCCTATTAAGTTAACAGACTAAAAATGCTGGTAGATACTACTCCAGAAACATGAGATATTAATTTAGAAAGTGATGTTATTTTAACATGTTTTGCATTTTTCTCCTCTTCTGTTAGAAATAATATTTTAAATATTGAAATTTAAATTAACCCACCATTTCAGTCATTATATATTCTATATATTTAAACACATTAAAATGAGGTTAAAGTTGTAAATATAGTACTCTCTCATATTAATGCTCCCTTCTGCTCTTTATCATTGTAAAAAAATAACTACAGAAGTCATAGAAAGCAGGTGCAACAGGTGTGCCTTTCTATTTGATTTTGCGCACTCAAGCAGTGCAATATACATGAACATGAATTTAAATATCACTGCCCTAGTGCTGTTTTCTATAAATAATCATTGAAAGTAACTATATTCTACATATATCTTTACCTCTGAATCTACCTACCAAGGAGTGGAAGGGCTATACGAGCACACCTCTACATTATGAGAGCTGCTGAAGTTTTGCACTCCACCTTCCAGAAGATTTTCTGATTAACTCTTCTATCACTGTATTTCAGTCCTACAAAAGAACAATGAGTAACCTCTGAATAAGAAGGCTCAGGGAAAATGTTTAAAAGTAGCAAAATTACCGAAGAGCTTAATTGCCATGCTCACAAAAAAACATTATAATGACACAGTTTTAGTTCTGTAAGGAGAAAATTCATAAAGACAAACTTAGGTAGGAGCCGTTCATCCCCCCAGCACAAAGATTCCTCTCAAAGGCAGGTCAGAACAGAAGCCCGACAGGAAATTTTCATTCACCACAGGGAAAGCACAGGAAAACTACATTCAGAAAACTGAAGGTGGCCACTGCAGGATCTTCCCAAAACTATTTGAAAGGTGGACCCAGGTCTGAGCAGAAGTCTGATCACCTCAGCTAAAAGCGAGTGAATGGAACCAGACTCATTACCATTGCCCACCCCAAGCTGCTTCAGCATAAGGACAAGTTACTTGCAAGGAACTGGACACCCTTCCTTTATGAGATGTGTTGTCCATCAGCATCTTTAGACTGTGTGTGTTACGGGACCTGTGTGCTATGTTTTCAATGTTAAGTTTGCCTCTAATTGCTCTTTGCAGAGTGTGGCCCTCTGTCGTGCAGATGTCTGCACCTGGCATTAGCAGACATAGCACACCTTGTCCTTCCATCCCTCTAACCTTCCAAATCCAAACACTGCCTTGATGGAACACAGAGCTAGACAGGTAGGTGAATAGACATATTGGCTCAAATCCAAAATGTTTACCTGTTGTAGTGACAGGAACAATAAAAATGAGAATAAAAAAATTGTGATTAGAAGAAAATACACCAACAAACCACTAAAGCAGCTTAGATCACTGCAAGTTAAAAGACAGTTCGGATTCAAGCCAACTATTGAGAAGAACTGAAGATCTGAGGCATATTCTGACCATCTATAAGGTATGCGCAAAGCACACAAGATTGAGGAAACAAGCACGCATAATTTATGGGTACTGCTAAAGATGAAAAGTCCATGGCTAAAATAACTGCATTTATGCACATGTACATGAGCCTGAAGACTGACAACCACTCAAAAAAGATCTGATTAAGACACTGCTGTGGTTTAACACCAGCTGTCAACTAGGAGGAATCATGCAGCCACTTGCTCCCTCCTCCTGCAAGTGGGATGGTGGAGAAAATCAAAAGCGGAAAAAAAAACATAAGTTGAGAAAAAACAGTTTAATAGGACAGCAAAGGAGAAGAAAGTAACAACAACAACAATAATAGAATAGTAATAGAACACACCAAAAAAAGTGATGCACAATGCAATTGCTCACTGCCCATGACGCCAAGAGCCCACCTGTTCACAAACAGTCATAGTTGCCCCCGGCCAGCTCTAGTTTATATACGGAGCACGTGAGCACGATGTAATTTGGTAAGGAATACCCCTTCGGCCAGCTCAGGTCAGCTATCCTGGCTTTGCTCCCTCACAGCTTCGTGTGCCTCTAGCACAGCATGGGAAGCTAAAAAGTCCTTGACTACCTGGCAACAACCAAAACATCAGTATATTACCAAAAATCTTCTCACATTAAATCCAAAGCACAGCACTATACCAGTTACTAGAAAGAAAATTAACTCTATCCTAGCCAAAATCAGGACAGACACTAACTTAGCTGTTCGACTAAACAAGAAAACTGTGATTATTTGTTTTACATCAGTTGTTAGGGGGGGTATCAATAAGACTACATATGCTTACATGTCCTCATACCTGTTTTGAGTAGTTTACCCCATTTTAATTTTAAAAAATCCCTAAGCACCAACTTTAACCTTAATTAGCCAAGTTTAAGCAACCATATGAATTGGCACACACCATTTGCACATTTCAGCACATGCACCTTAACCTCCCGGTATTGGTTGGTCTGCTACAACTTTATGATGGGGACAGGGTCACTATGCAATTGAGGAATTAAAAGAGAAGGGATTTTCTTAACATTAAGGTGAGAAGACCTAAAGATGTGACTGTTCATCTTCCCATCCAATAAATCTACGCAAAACCTCCAGATTAACGCTCAGTGGCATCCCATTCAAATTAAGCTAATTCTGAAGCAGACATATGTGAGAAAATGCTAACTGTGGGGCAGTGAATTTTTGTTTTGTATACGGCATGTATGTGGAGCGGATGGGACCGCAGGAACGACAGTAATGGCAAATGGCCGGAGGAACTGAAGGCTTCACTGGAAACACCCGTAGCTCCACACCCAGGATTCCACACAGGTCACAACCTGCCATTCCCCACACGAGGTGGCAGTACCGGTCGCCGGAAGACGAACCCTCGCGTTCCTGAGGTGCGGCGCTGAGGGGTTTCGCGTTGGGCTGGAGCCAGCACAACAGAGACACAACACAGCCGGTGACTGGAGCGAACCGAGAGCAGCGGGAGAGGCGCCTCAAACCCGCCCGTCCCTCCAGCGCCCGGACACGAGGGAAGCGGCGGGAACCCCGCGCGGCGTCCTCGCGACTGCGGCCGCTACCTGAGGCGCGCGGGGCCCGAGAGGCGCTGCCGCCGCCTGCAGGCGACCGTTATGCAGCCTGAGGCGCCGGCCAGCGGCGGCTCGCACACCTCACTGCGGCCAGAGCTCGCCCCGCCCTCAGCGGGGATTACCTCAGGCTCCAAGCCAGCCGCCACCCGGCCGCGCTCGCACGACGACAAAAGCGCGGCCCCGGGGCCAGGAGCCGCTGAGCCTCTTAGCCCCCCCGTCCCCAAGCAGCACTTCGCGCCTGCCGCCACAGCGAGGCGAAGCCCCGGTGACCGGCGGCGACGCCTCCACAGCCCCCAACACAACGCCCAGCCCCCCTCGCAGCCGCCCAGTGCTGCGCGCGGGCGACACCACCTCCCAACCAACGGCTGCGCCCGCGAGCCGCTGCCGCGCCCCGCCTCCTTCTAGCGGCCGCGCGCCCCTGTCAATCAGCGAGCAGAGTCGGCCCCGCCGCGGAGGCTTGTGGGACGGGTAGTCCGTACCTGCCCGCGCCGCGCCGCCAAGGGCCGGGCGGGAACTACCAGTCCCGGCGTGTCCCGCGGCAGAGCCCGCGCCGTGACCGCCGCCGGGCGGGGCGGGGCTCGGGCAGGAAGGCGGCACAGCGGCTCGGTCACTCTGCCGCGGCGATGAGCTCGGGCCGGGACTCCCAGGGCCACCACGGCCTCAAGCGAGCGGCCTCTCCCGATGTAAATGGGCGCGGGGCCTGGGGCTGCTGCGCGGCGGGAGGGGGGCAGGAGGTGGCCGGGCGGGAGGCCGCGGTTAGGCCTCGGTACGGCGGCCGAGTCCCGCGGCAGGACGCAGGCAAGGCCGCGGCCTTCTCGGCCGCCCCTTTTCTGGCGCTGTCGGCCGCCCGGGGGGCGGCGGCGGGCGGAGGCGCCACGGAAGTCTGTGGCGGGGGGTGAGGGGCTGCTCGGGGCCCGCCCCTTGGGCTGGCGCAGTCAGCGTGTGCTCCCGCAGGGCTCCAGCAGCTGGGAGTCGGCGGACCTGGGCAACGAGGAGCGGAAGCAGAAGTTCCTGCGGCTGATGGGCGCTGGGAAGGTGAGGCCGCCCCGCCCCCCTCCACCCCCGCAGGGACACAGGGACCCGGGCGGGAGGAGCGTGCCCCCGCACTGCCCGCGGCGGCTTTGCTGTTTGCGGTGAAACGGAACCTCCCCAGAAGGAGGGTTGCTGCAGGCCGCGGCGCTCACCCAGGAAAAAGATGCCGTGCAAAGGCAGTTTCACTTTGGGACTCTCCTTTAAGGAGGATTCGGTTTTCACGGTTGCAGTTGTTGTGTCAGCAGCGGTAACACAAAACATCCATCTGAAATTGTCAGGTCTCTGCTCTGCAGCTCCCTCCCATCCCACACCTTTGCACTTTCAGACGAAATAATATTATTGTAGACACTTCTGAGAGAGTCTTTGTTACAAACTAACAAACCTTTGCACTAAGTCTGTAAAAGTCTAATTAGAAGAGTTGTTTTTTTTTTTTTAAAGGGTAGCTGATAGACTAAATCAGTGAAAAAATAAACATAAATAATTCAGGAAATATTTTTAAAGAGAAGAATGCTCTAAACCAATATTTATACTGTGCTTTGTGTAAAAAATGCTGCAGAGTTAGTAAAATGTAATTGTGCTTTTTCCATGTATGAAATGTTTTAATATTGCAATTCTGTTTACCTTCAAGAAAAATAATTTCACTTTTACTGGCTTGTTTGGTTGAATACAGTATTTTTGTAAGCAAAAATATTTTACTGTATTAAAGAGGTTAAAGTTCATGCTCCCTGGGAGATAGAAATACAATACCCTATTAAAACATCCCACTATTACTGACCTTAATGTCTATTTGGATACTTAATGCTGCTTCCCATGTAATGCCACTCCTTGCCTATAGGAAGATATTTGCTCATGAGCAACTACTGAACCAATATATTAATGAGCACTGTGAAGGTCTTACCTGATACTGTGACCAGTCTAAAAGTGGGATCATCGTAAGATGCACAGACTGAACTGTTGTGTAGTGGCAAAAAGAGAAACCCAAAGGGTAAATTGTCAGAAACTAAATTCACACTTGTCCAGCATTGTATAGTATAGTTTTCCTGCCCGATGATTACCGTTGCTCCTCATTTAGCTGACTTGCTTGCATGGTTTGTCTTCATCTTTGGAGTGGCAAGAATCAGACTGAAATAGAACCAGCTTTGGGATGTGGAAGAGCAAAGACTACCTAGTTGTTGGGGTTTCTTTTGCAGAATATTCAACGACACAAAGGTGAAACAAGTTCATCAACAGGCAGCAGTTGTTAGCTAGTAAGAGTTACAGTCTTATGGTTGGTTGTTGAGGTTTGACAGCAAACCTTTTCCATTCGCGATGTCCAGAATGTTGGCAGAGCTGTCAGTGGACCCTAAAGCTCCAAAACAAACTACCTTTTCTTTTAGAAAGAACATACTGGCCGCCTTGTTATCGGAGACCACAGATCAACCTCTCACTTCAGGACAGGTCAGTTGATCCAAGAGCTGATACAAAGTTGGAAATCAAACACTTCTTTAGGAAGATCCCAGTATTTTGAGCTTTGTAGATGTTGCAGGGAGGGATCATAGGTTTCATGGCTGAAATTGAAGACAGGTCAGGCTGCAGAGTTGCAGAAGTTCCTAATTTCTCATGTTAGATTACTGACAAACAGTTTCTCTGACTGCACTTGCATTCTGAAGTCCAAGTTCAACAAAGTACTTGACAGTTAGTTACATTTGTGTACAGCTGCCCTGGGAATCAGAGCCTGTGAGTCCTCAGTCTTATTTTGCTATCAAAGTAAGAAAGTAAAATTGTATTGCTATTGGTACCTAGCAGTATTACACTTCTTACTTGCTGCAAGGTATGGATATCCAAACATCTAAATCATTGTGTATGGAATAGAACAGGATTGATTACTCCCCTCAACCAGTTGATTAGCTGTGAAATAGAAAGATCTCTGCCTTAAAGCAATGAGGCAGAAGCTGAAAAGATCTGCAGGGTCATCTTGGCAATCAGCAATAATTTTATGTTATGACCGTGGTAACTTCTTATCAGGCTTGCTCAGGTAGTAAGTCACAGTACATCGAAACCAAGCTGGGCTTGACTGCCTGAGAGAAGCTTTGATAAAGGTGTCTAGAATAGAATAGAGAAAACTCTGTTCCCTGATATGCTCCACTAGTAATTTTTCAGTTGACCAAAAAATTACCTGTGGACCCAAACACTAAAAGAAGCCTGAGAATTGGGTCCAGGTTCTGCTGTTAGTTTGCAGAGTGACTGCGAATCACTTCATTACACCTGAATGTCCTAGAAGGGAGGTGATGCTTCCGCTAAGAGCTCATAAAGAACTAATACTGCTTTGTTACTAGCAAGAAGTTAAGATGCTGGTTTTTAACAAAAAATCAGAACAGCTGTTTTCTTAACACTTGCTTGTCCAACATACAGTTTTTGTCCTTTTTACAATAACACACAGCTCTAACTTCCAAATGAGGAAACATGAATTTGCAATACAAGCTTTTAATTTTACAGAAATACAAATTAAAAACTAGAGCATTGTAGGCTTATTGGGGGAGAATTAGTTTCCTGCTTCTCACAAGAACAGAGGATTCTTAACTATTTTAGACCACAGTTTTCCCCAGTAAAAATGACTCTTCATTTACCTATTCAAACAAGTAAGTAAAGGGCCTGTAGAAGCAGCGCTTGAAAATTAGTTTTTCTGCTAATTCCTAAAAATAGAAAAATGCACAGCTGTAGTAACCTCTCTGCTATGAAATAGTTTCAGATACAGCTCTGCAAACAAGAGTGGTAGCGTTGCCCCAGCTTCTGTTGATATATGTTAATCATGGTTTATTCATAGTAATCACATGTTATGGAGTGAAGGTCAGAAACTTTCTCCTTGTTGTGACATGTTGCAGTATTGGCAGGAGGCACAGAGAAATCATACAGTTTACATTTACCTTGTTTAGTAGAACATACACCATGAATGGTACAACTCTGAATGCTTCATGCCTTAGGAACTTGCTGTCCCATCTTTGTATCAAAGCAGTTTTACTTGCAAACTTGATATGGTTGCTTATAAATCTGATGGTTTGTATGCAATAATCCAGTAGTTTAAGATGGCTAAACTTTTTCCTCATATATAGTGATAAACTTTGAAAATACGACTTCATGTAATTTGATGTCTTTGTTAATTCGAATGAACCATAACCAAAGTACACTGGACAATGCAGGGGAAGAAGACAAGAAAATGAATGAAGAGCTGGAGTCTCAGTACCAACAAAGCATGGACAGCACGATGTCTGGACGAAACCGGCGCCATTGTGGACTGGGTTTCAATGAGGTAGTAAGTTGTTTATTTCCATAATGATTTGGCTTTCTCGTCACTAGGACAAGATGATACACAAATGCTGGCAAAATTCTGGAATTTGGTTTAAAGGACAAACTTCACTGCAGGCACTTGACTGTGATTTTGTACACCATGGTGGCCACTTAGATGCCCGGAAGCAAGTGATGCTTCTCATTGTTCTGAAAAGTGATACGACATGCCTAATGCTCCCTAGTAGTCAAGACAGATATTTTTAATCAGGGTGTTGCCAAGGAATGCATAAGGTGGCAGGATAACCATCTGCATTGTTGCTGGCTTCTTTTTGTGATAAGGCACATACCTCTCTATGATCCTGAAAAGTGAGTGGCTGTAGAGAGGTCAGACAAGGGAAATTTGCCATACAGAGTCCTCCAGCAAGCTCACACATGACTAGTCTTTTACAAGGAATTCCGTAGGAATGAGCAGGAAGATAAGTGTGACAAAAAACAACAGAATTAGGTTATTAGGAATATGTTTTCATCTGCCAATTGAAAGGTGCAATAATTCATCTGTTGTGAACTCTTAGCACCAATTACTGCATAAAAACATAGCTGGTGTTCCCAGAGTGAGTAAACCAACCTGTGTGTGCAGTGCTGGGAATTCTTACTATTACAGACACGGAGGTTTTGCTTTTTAGTAAAATTCCATTTTGGGATTGTTCTTGTTAGCAATATCATTGGATTACTTTGGTAGTCCTCATGCTGCAGTGTGCTAAACTTATTTTCAAAGGTTAGTCATGAGTATGAATTCGTTATGTTTCACTCAGTGACAAAAAAGGTGCCATGATATACTGTGTACACCAAGGTAAGGAATTACTAAACTGATGTGACCTGAAACTTTTCAAGCTCATATAATTGTCTTTAGGATTTCTGCTGTAACTAGATAAGAATGTTGCTGATGAAGCCATGAATGTCATGGTTGGTATGGTTAACCACTTCAGCAGAGTTGCTTTCTGTCTAATAATTTGTATAGTAAAGACCTGTGTCTAGCAACATAGTCCATTTGACTATTAAAATGAAAGGAGCAAATATTCTCACTGGGAAATTTTCAAAGCTGTATTAAAAACCTGCAGTGGAGTTGCCAGGAAATAACGGTTTATCTGTCTCATAATCTGAACTTGTAGTTTCAGGACAGTGAAGAACACGAAGAGGCAGCGGGACACTCCTCTGAGGAGAGTTCAGAGGACTCTGAAAGTGGCTCTGAGTCAGAGCAAGAGGAGTCTGCAGAGGAGCTACAAGCTGCTGAAAAACATGATGAAGCTGACGTTCCAGAAAACAAAAAAGAAGCAAAAAGCAACTATAAAATGATGTTTGTTAAAGCCAGTGGTTCATAACTGCAGATGTAACAGCTTTGTATTTAAAGTACAGTAAGCCTTATTGTTCCAGTGCAAAGTGGAGGACTGCTACAGCACAAATCTTTATATTATGATTTTAAAAAGACCCTGTTAGATGACAACAAGTAGTATTTGCTTTCAGTTGCCATGGATAACATTTTTATGGGCACAGTGATATTACTGGTTTTTGTAAAGTGTATAAAATACAGGATGGAGAAATAAATTCCTTTTGTTCCTGCCCAATCTGTAGAATGTTATCTAAACTACCCCTTTCCTTATTCCATGCCAGATTAGGAAACTTCATGTTTGTGTTTTCTTTAGTTAGTGCCCCAGTCTTGAATTTTTAACTATTAAGATTACATGTGAGTTGCTGGATGTTGCATTAGTTGTAAAGTACCAATATCAGCACTATTCTGTGATGTACTAGAGCTTTAAACAATGATTTTGTCTATAGATGCTAGTGTTGACAGGGCTAAGAGGAGAAATCACTCACTTTGTGACTGTTAACCACTGTATCCATCTGAAGTCCTACAGCAGTTGCATGGGAGATGTTTTAGAAACACATAATACAAGAGAAGGCTCTGTTTGCTTCTTTGGCTTTATAATGAGGGGGATAAGCTGTAGTTCTTCATACCTTTAACAGCAGAAAAGAGTGAATTTTGAATTATTGACTCTTGGTTGTAGCACTGAACTATTATTAAAAAGAATGCCTCCTGAAGAAACCAGATTACTTTAAAAGAGAAAATATACTTTGATAATGAAAAGGATATACAAATCATTTAGCTTTTTTAAATATAGAATCCAGAGCTAAGTATGTAAGCCCTTCTTCCTTTTCTCCCTGTACCTGCACTTGGAGCTCTCAGTGAACTCTCACAAAAAGTTTGTACCACTCGAGTAAAATTGATGCGCTGAAAGAGTCAGGAGTTGCAATAACTCCTTCAAGCAAGAATTCTACACATCCATTCCTCTGCAAATTTATAGTTTATTGGATTTGAGTAATTAATAAAATATCGGAACATTTTAGACTTTGTTTCTTCTCAGTACATCAGACAGATGAACTGCCTCTCCTTGCTGGGAGAGCAGAACATCTGATCTGTACCTCTGGTACAGCCTCACGCTGCCACAACAGTGTTTCAAGAAACACTCCAGATGCTTGTGGAGAATGTTCCCTTTCTGTATACAATTTATGACATGCAGACAACATTTGCAAGCCAGTTGGCTGACATGAAAGCAGTAGTATGTACGATCATTGTATAGGTTTATTGAACGTAAACATTGCAGCATCAGTTATTGGGGGAGGACTTGGAATAAGTTACATTATGGAAAAAATAAAAGTAATATGATTGTAAATAAAAGCTGAGTGCAGATTTTTTTAAGCTGTTTTACTAAACTTGCATTTAGTACAAAAAAGTCATTCAGTTTTAAGAACAATTTTACAACAGCCACTAACGGTCAATGATTTGTACTTTATTTGTATGGATTTTTTGGTTTCCCCATACAACAAGGTTCTAAATACACAGACAAAGATTAAAGTTGCTTGTACATGGTGAAGAAAGAAAAGCTCACACCATGACTTAGGAAAGCTGCTCTATCTCTGGGGAGAGCTTGACGCCCTCCCCAGATCAGCTGATTAACTTCCCTAATAGATACCAGAGGGTTTTTTTTTTTTATCTATTTGGACACTTGAGCTGCACTTAAACAAGCATTTCACTGTTAAATTCTTCTAGATGTGGCTGCTGGCTGTTCATTGCCTCGAGTGCAATTACAAAATTAAGGTGTACGTACACAATGCCGCATATACACTCACCTCTGCCTTCCCCGTCCAGCGCTGACCCTCTCGCTGCTCTCACCGCTTCCCTCGGCAGCTGCTCAGCATCAAACAGGGACTCACTTTCAGCAGGTGATGGGAGCTGCTGCTGTGGAAGCACCTGGGTGGGCAGAGCCCTGCTGCTTTCCCACTCCCCTCAAAGGGCACAGTAGAACCCCACCTGAGAGCTTTTCTTCATGCTGCAACCAACCTGGAGACCCAGCGAAGGCAGGTCCAGCTGGCAGGTCCTGCAGGGTCTCTGCCGACACAACAGGCTGCCTCAACAAACACGCTCAGCATCCTCTGCCACTCAGCTCTACCCCAAACTGATTACAGCCTCCTGCCTCGTAAAAGAGATTTGGCTGTCAGTTCCAAAGAGAAAGAAACTGTTCTGGTAGCAGAAAATAATCATACCAGAAAACAATCAAAACAACTTTGATTGCTCAAAGTACGACATCCAATATTGTGAACAGCTGATGAGGTTTGGTGCAGGTAATTTCTGATGCTTACCTAGCACTCATCTGCTCAAAATAGGAAGTGTTTTACACAATCATGTCTGTTTCTGTGTAACATTTATAAACATACTGCAGATTTATCTACAAAGCAGCCTGTCCAGGAAGATTCTCCATGTATACTGAGAAAGGCTGATTTAGTTCAGTGTAAATTCTACAGCAAAGGTTTTAATTCAGGAGTCAGTTTTAGCAACATTTGGTATAACAGCACCAGCAACAGTGGCATGGATAGCAGAATGGTTTCAGCTGTCACTGGAGACACAGAACACAGAATCACAGAATGGTTTGGGTTGGAAGGGACCTTAAAGATCACGTAGTTCCAACCCCTGCCATGGGCTGGGACACCTTCCTCTAGACCAGGTTGCTCAAAGCCCCATCCAACCTGGCCCTGAACACTTCCAGGGATGAGGCATCCACAGCTTCCCTGGGCAGCCTGTTCCAGTGTCTCACCACCCTCATGGTGAAGAAAAATACGAAAAACATTTTGAAAAAAAGAAATTTAGGAAAACAAACATGAAAAAGAAAGGTTGGTGTCTTGGCTCACTCTAGCCAGATCTTTGCTTTTTCAGATTGGTATGGAAGGAGCTCCCTGAGATGACAGCAGAACACATAAGCAGACAGTGAATCACAAAGAGGGCAAACAAGGTCTGGCCACTGAAATTCCTCAGCTCAAATCAGCATTTGACTTTGGGAGACTGAAAACACTTGAACAGGCCAAAAGCCCCAGTGTGCCTGTTCCCCTGCCATTTGCCCTGGAACAGGGAACCCCTCCAGATGAGTCCCATCACAGCCCCGCTGCCCACAGGGTCCTGCATTCACAACAGAGGACGCTTCTCATCCAGGTTAACAGGGATTGTCAACATCGTACAGGAATTCTTCCAGGCCAAGGAACCCAGATCTATAAGTTGCCCTGTAACTTTATGCAACTGCTTTACAGTTTACTCTCCTTTCTTCCTGAAGAGGAGGCTGACAACTTGATTCCTGAAAGCACAATTTATAGGCCAGCTTCAAAGCTATAGGTCCTTCTAAGGCTCCGGTTGGGGAATTCACATCAAAGAAGACGTGCACATGTTGTTCTGATGCCAGAGAGGACGGTTGGTAGAAATCTCTGTGGATTTACTACAGTCCCCAGAACAGGGATTAAATTATGCACTGAAGCTGCCTCTGTAAACTGCAGGAGACAAAGAGAATAAGTGGCAGAGCAATATCTCATAATCAAAGCCTGGCACAGTTACTTGCATCAGTCTCCTGGAAGCTGTTGGGGGATTAAGAGAAGGGACATGTGTCAAGGTACTCTCGCCGAAGGGACAAAGCAGAAGTTGGTTTTGTTTGCTTTTAAAACTGCCACCTCAACTGCACCTTTCCTGAGAAAAATACCCAAGTAGTACGGAGGTGTACGGCATCACAATGCATAGATGAAAGCTACTTTAGTTTTTGCACAGCATTAAAGAAATGAAATGCCTAGTGATTTAATTTAATTTGATTTGGTTTTGATGTGTAGGTGCAGAATGAGCTCACACTGACAGTTCGTGCTATTATCTGTCCAAATTGAGTACTGTTTATGGTGTCCATAGCTTAGGATGAAAAAAATTAAAAAATAGAAATTAACATACATCAGAAGAAGGTTTTGAATCATCAATCAAGTAATACGGGGGGGCTCATATTGAAAAAACTTCCTTGCTTTAAACTTTTTTCTCTCAAACCATTACCATGAGTAAGTGTTCTTAACACAAATATATCGAGCTATGTTAAAGGCTGCAGAAAGGTTTGATAATCTGAACTGGCTCCTTTTCACCCTCATATTTATTGCTAAAGCTTTAAAACAAATGCAGGTTAAGCTTTTGATTCTTAACTGGTTGCAGGCAAGTGTCCTTCTTCCCATTACATCCACTAAAGCAGGCAAGTGTCCTTCTTCCTGTTACATCCACTAAAGTCTAGTAATTGTGAACTGTTTGTAAGGATGTAGTAACAGAACACCTCTCTCCAAAACATTTTTTTTTGGCAAAAAGACTTCTTCTTAACGTAAGAAATTTATATTAGACACAAAAAAGATAACACATTTACTCAGTAGACAACTGATGAAGCCACTACCCAGATCCTAAATAAAATCTGCATATAAAATCATTTGCCAGGTCACTTTTCAGTTGGATTTGGGGAAGACAGCTGAGGAGTCCTCAGGCACAGGGCAGGCAGTGAGGAAGGCAGGGGACACAGCTGCACTCACGAGACGTCGCGCTCTCTTCCCCCAGCGCGTCTCATGCAGGTTGGGGCTGGGGAAGCGAGCAGAGCAGCCAGACCCAGCACCTGGCTCAGCAGCGGTCACTCAGCTTTTGCCGATTCTGTGCCTTAGTGCGGAGTGAACAGAGAATGGGATCAACATGTGTGTGTGTGTCCACATTCACACCCCCAACACATACACACAGACACTCGACAGCCATGTTGGGCAGAAGACGAAATCCTGTTCCTACTGGGAGAACATGTGCTCAAAGGTGCAGTGTGGAAGAAGCAGAGACACAGAAGTGTTTAACATGAACTAAGCAGTCAGAAAAGCCAACAAAAGAGACAATACAAGAGACAAATAGAATTAGCAGTGACTTCTTTGACGTCAGTCTCCTTCCCCCGAGCGGTACAACTAATTTTAACCAGAAGTCACCAGCCACTTGTTTCATTAGGGTTACATCTTGCATAAGCCATCAGCCAGGGTTTCAAAAAACCTCCTGTGTCTCAAGAGAGGAATCGGAAAACCATGTTAAGACTTCTCTCAGTTCTGGCTCTAGAGATAAAATCAAGGCAGCCCAAACCCCCAGACAACGTCATAGAACTGAGGCCAGAGACTGCAGCAGCCACACACCACAGAATCATAGAGTGGGTAGGGTTGGAAGGGACCTCCAGAGATCATCTGGTCCAACCCACCTGCTAACGCAGGTTCACCTGGAGCAGATCACACAGAAACGTGTTCAGGTGGGTCTTGAATGTCTCCAGAGAAGGAGACTCCACAACCTCTCTGGGCAGCCTGCTCCAGGGCTCTGGCACCCCTGAAGTAAGGTTGTTTTTCCTCATATTCAGATGGAACCTCCTGTGTTTCAGTCTGTGCCCATTGCCCCTCATCCTGTCACTGGGCACCACTGAAAGGAGTCTGGCCCCATCCTCTTGACGCGCACCCCTGCAGGGCCCTGGCACGCTGCAGTGGCTGAGCGAGCAGCACTCAGCTCACCCTGACCGGGCTCTGTGACCGGGAGGACCAACCTTCTCCAGCCCTGGCTCTGGGACAAGCTGTTTCTACAGGCATAGAGAGAGTTTCACTCACACCAGCCATCTGTAACTGCCGTTTGCCTTAAAACAGAGCACATCAGAGGGCAATAGAAAAGACAAGTGTCCTGTTGGCAGAACACTAAATCATCAGTGATTCTCTCCTTCACCCACTGCAACCAACACTACTTTTTTTTTTGTACTGGGACACTGGACTCACATCCTCACCTGCCAGCTACTCCTTATTCTTACCTCCTCCTTTACAATTTAGGTTGAGTCCCTTTGTTAAAGCGTTTTGCGTCCATTCAAGCCCATGTATTCCAGCTCCTTCAATCTTTTTACTCTCACTTCAAACCACTGAGCTGTTCTCCACTCTCACCTTAAGCCTCTTACTTATTTTTGTTTCCGGATGCATCCCTGCCATTATTTCCTACAAACGCACTACTCACCTTTGTGTTTTTAATCTTGTCATTCCTGTAGCGCTTTTCTTATGCTGTAGCACCTGGTAAAAGGCTTTTAGCTGGCAACAAAAAACCAGCATTGTCCTCTAAGCTTACATCTTGTAATGCTATTTTCATCAATAACTGCTCCAAAAAGGTGCCTAATTCTGTTTGCATTTTCTTTGGAGGCTGTTTTACAGTGTCTGTAAGGCAACCAGGAGCACTGACAAGAAAACAACAAGAAAACAGCGCACAAATGCAATACTTTCTGGTTTTATTTACTTTTATAATTAGCACTCCAAGTTATTCTGCCATCTCCCAGTAATTTCATGGTAGGCTTTATAATTTTACCTTCTTCTTAGGTTTACCTGTAGTTTAACATTCAAAGTACAGTTGTTGCACAGAGTACCTCAACAGGCTTGTATTAAAAATGCTCTTTAAAATTCCAAACCTTTGAACTAAAGAAATATCTCCAGAAGTTTTCATGGAAAGTTCATCTCGGTTGGTTCAATTCAGCTACAGTTAGATGCACCTTTTCAAATAATGGAAAAAAAATGTAAAGGGGTCAGACCCAATCAATACCGTTGTTCAAACAGAATTTCAGGCACTGTGATGTGTGTATTTTTTGTGCTCTTTCTTTGTACTGCTCCACTATGAAGAAAGGTTGCTTTTGCTAGTAGAGCAATAAAAGTCTTAGCCTTTTGAATACAGCCATCTAACCAATGAGAATGTTTACCAGGTGTGGAAAATACAGCATTTTTCATGTTTTTCTTGTGCATGGCTTTGTTCTTTTTACAACTGTGCCATACATAGACACACACGCGGCACAAGCAAACACTTTAAAACACCCAAAGACAGACATAAATCAGAGGAGTAACATCAGATCATGCCTTCTATATTTTCTAAGCTTTGACACTAAGTAAATTTGGTCTTTCCTTCATAAAACATCCACAAGTTAATTGCTAAGACACATGGGGAATATGCAGTTTTACAGAGGGGAACTGACGCTGATATAAAATACACACGTATATTTGAAGATCTGGAAATCAGATGAGTGAGTGGTGCAGGTGGAAAAACAGTGGTGTAAACAATAGCAGAACTCATGGGGAGTGCTCTGCTTTCCTAAAACACCACTCCCCCTCCAAAGGGGTCCCTGAGGTCACCTCACTGCACCTGGGACAATTTTTCTGCAACAGCAGCACACAAGTTCAGCAGCATCTTCCTGTAGCTTTTAGTTCCACACAAGAGCAACTTTCTAGAACAGAATCCCTTAACCCAGTCACTTTAGGAAAACCCTTCTAGCCAGGGCTGGTTTCCAATTGTTCCACAGCAGTCTGGATGCCTCCAACTACTGCTGCTGTTCAGCCCTTCGACATAAACAGCTTTATATCCACATACAAAGACAAGCAACCGCCCTATAGCTCTACAGGATTTCCTAGCAGCCCTGCAATACATACAAACTCAACATAACAGTAGTGAAAAATGGGGGGGTGTTATGCAAGTTCAAAAAGGTGAACACAATGCTACTTAGGAGTATCGGGCTGTACTTTTATAAATTCAGTGCATTAAAATTTTAATAACTTTAGTTGAAGAAACTGAAACCAAATGTCTAAGGGAGGGCAGTCTGAATAATTTCTGCTTGGTATAACATTACAAAACACTAATTAGAAAACAGCTCCTTCAAAAGAAGAACTGATACTGCTTTTCTAATGAGTTTCTGTTTCTTTAATTATAATTAATCCCAAATGTTTAAGCTGCTTAATAAGCAGAGGGGAAAAAAGCAAGCCCCTTTCTGACCAAAATTATATTGATCTAAAGCAGACATTTTATTTCTAGTCTTAGTATTAGAGAGTAGTATGTAACACCTACAAAACAGCATTTTTATTAAAAGAAATGGAACTGCAAAAGGAAGTCGACACAAACCAGACACTATATGCATATGAAAACTAGCCCTAATTACTTAAAAACTACACCTATCCCTGAAAAAAAGCCCACCAACATGGTCACCAGAGAACAGCATTTCACATATTCAATAAAAAGCTTCGGAAGGAAAAAAAAAAAAAGTAGATAGCTTTTTTCCCCAAATACAGGTTTAACTATGGACACCGACCAAAATGTTCAGATTAGATGTGTTAAGCACATTGACTGTGTAGTTATTTAGGGTAAAATCCTTCTCTTTCATGCAAGCTTGAATGAGCGGATTTTGTGTGTGCGATCGCAGGAAAGAGAACTGACACCCCGCACCTGCTGCAGAGCCCAAGCGCGCAGCCCCTTCCCTCCCTGCAGAGCCCGGAGGCCGCGGATCCCAGGGCCAGGCCCTTTGCTCGCCAGTTTCGGCCACAAGCTCTCCCCTCATTGTAACAAAGCCTCTGGAGGAAGAATGCAGCTCCACTGAACCACAAAACCTGCGGTCAAAGGCTCCTTTGTGCGCTGAGAAACAGGACGAGCATGTCACGAGCAGCTCAGCTCCCAGTTTCTCCTGCGTGCATCAGGAGGTCAAGCACTCACATTCTCAAATACTCACTCTCAAGTTCGCAGAGTCAACACCAACCACAGAAATATTTCTAACTGCTTCTTTACATTTTGTACTAGAGATTAAGTTTCAAAAGAATCAAGCATTTCCAGCGGTCTCCATCACGCTGGTGTTGTCTGAGGGAACGTTCCAGTGTCGGTCACGGCTGGTTCGCTGCTTCCGAAACCTGCTACACCCCATGCCCGCCGACCCGCGCCCGGCACCCCTGCTCACAACTTACTGTGCCATGCCTCCAGGTTCTGCTTGTTTCTGTTGAAATTACTTTTGACACTTAATTTCACCAGAAACTAAAGGGCTAAGAATATGTCAGACAAACAATATGTATCTACAAGATAGACAGGACACTATTGTAGACATAGTGTTTAGGGGAGAACCATGAAGAATCTTCCGTTTAAAGAATAAAGATTTAATCAAATGCTAAGGAACATTTCTAAAAGAAAAAAAAAAGGCAGGTTTGGTGTAGGGGGAATCTGATCCGAATCCCAGCGAAACAAGCGCAGAACTGGGGAACTTCAATGGGATTTGAACCAAAGAAGAGCAAAATGTGATCACAGTACAAACGACTCTGGATTTTCAACCATATGGACACTGATAAGAGAACAGACAAGACAGAAGCTATAGGAGGCAGTTATGTTAATATTTTAATATATACCATTTTCCAAACTGTTACATTTTATTTAAATTAATGTTTTCTTGCAAAATATTCATTTATGCTTTCAAAACTTTTTATAAAGGCAAAAATAAATCATTATTTTGGCAAAGGTTTTGAAGTTGATACTGGCAGTATTGAGGTAAAATAAATTGCATTAGCTAAATACATACTTTTAGGAATATTTTTGAGTATAGTGTTAATATATGATTTGTTTTAAAGTCTGAAACTCGAAGGTCAATCAATTTCAAGGGGTTGTAGCTATTACTTGAATACAACAAATAAACAAGTTACTGTTGTCACAAAATACTGCAGAAGTAGTTCTCAGTCATCTCTCATCCAGAGCTGAACTCAACTGATGATTACATAATATTGGGAAAGTATTTCATGTCTTGCATTCAATGCATACACATTGTTTTTTTCAAGTAAAGTAGTTGCAGCAATTCATTTAATCTCATTTTCTCCTTATGTCACTACCTCACCCTCTGCCCTATAAGTAAAACACTGAACTTCGAAGTTTGGCAAAGTGAAGTTCCATGTGAACATACACAGGGAATTAGCAGGTGCCACATTACATTAGTTTTGCTGTTTCCAGGATAAATAGTAGTCAATACATCATACCACAATGTTTATTGAAAAAAAAAATCAGAAGAAAAATACATATTTACTAGTAAAATGACACATGCTATTATATTTTATTGCTTAGTTCACATATTTGAATTAAAAATTTTCTTCTTCCACATCTCAGCTTTCAAAAAATAGGATTTGTTAGCTGGTTGTTATTGAGGGGCAGCACTACTGTCAAGAGCAACCTAGTATACTGTGTATTGATGCCAATACATTAATCATGTGGAATCAAAAAAGGAAACAGGAGTTAAAACTGGCTTTCCTTATGGCTTTTGTGGAAAATTTCAGCTAAACAGTGGTTACTGATATTTAGAAATTCAAGCTAATAGTTCCTTGAAATGTATTATTTAACAGACAAAAGGGTGGGTTATTAACTATACAAAAATACTCAATCCAAAACACCCTTTTGGCAAACCTCTCACTTGCATTAGCTCTACCCATACCCTAGGAATGTTCTAGGAATGTTCTTCTAGTTTTGTTCAAATTTACATTTTTTCTATGAAACTTTATATTGTGCATCTGAGCCTGAGGGGGAAGTAACAGCATCTTTTAACATCTGTGCAAGTCGTTTCTCTTAAAATGAATTCAGCCCTTGATTGAAAAAAAATTTTAAAATATAATGTTCTAAAAATACATTGTCAGTATTTTACAGAGTTTATTAAAAGTGCCATTTATTCATATAAAAAGTCTGAACTAAACTGAAGTCAAAATAAAATGATTTGCAATTCTCCTCATTTTCATAGAAAATCCCCCTATTATTCTCTGAATGTATTTCCAGAAGAACACGTCATCAGCCGACGAGCACCTTCACAGAAAGCTGGTAACGAATTATCCTCTTTCTTCCACGCGGCATCTCTAGGCGGGATTCGCTTTGAGTCTTACGTCAGTGTTCGCTTACTGCTTTGGCTAGCGTGAAGTAAAATAAAACATGGTTAAATATTAAAGTGAGCAAACTACTGCCCAGCAGTAAGCACTTTCAGCAAACAGTTTTTTATTAAAGCCTTCTGCAGTTTGGCAGAATGAACAATTCATACAGACACATTAAATGAACAATTATCTCATGATGCCACTGAGCTCATGTTCAAACTGCCTGTTGCTGGTTATTGCAATTATTTTCTTGATAATTTTCCTGAAGGAAGTGTAGGTTTATTTTTATATATATGTAGATACATATATATACATACACATATATGTATGTATAATTATATAGACATGTGATAGATACATGTTTCTAAGTCAATCTGGAATGGCAGAATGGCTGGGGTAGAACGGCACCTCTGAGGGTCACCTGGTCCAAGCCCCCTGCTCAAGTTTGCTGTCCTGGGCCCATATGGTTGTTTTTCAGGGTTCTTGAGGCCACACCAGGGTACGTTACTTGTATGCAAAGCACTCATGTGACAGTGACAATCAACCAGTATATCCATGGATATAATGGTAGAGCCAAGTGTATTCAGACACAGCAAAGAGGGTAGAATCTCATTCTCAGAAAGATAAACGGAACCAGGAAAAGCAAACAGCTGTTTCCATCAAGCTCTGTAGGGGCTCCTAACGTCTACACACCTTTCTTGATGTAAATTTGCCATTTTTCTCAGGCCTTGTAGAAGGCAAGTCACTGCCCAATTGGGTCTTTCTGGTATGTGTGCTCCCCCCCTCCGCCCAGGTATTTGACTCAGATTAGTGGCAATGAAAACAAAGGTATCACAAGATTAACACTATTTGAGGTATTTAAGGTATTCACCCAAATCAACCCTCTTTCCTACTTCATCTGCGTTTTATCTTTTTGTCCAATATCAGGCAATAAAATCAGGTCAAAGGAAATAAGAGAGGTGAGAATAGTTTCAAAGGGAACTATGGAAGCAAGGGGAGTGTCTTCGCTAGGGACAGGATTTCCTGTTTCAAACAGAGAAAACTCTGAAAATAATCCTGGAAAGAAATGCTACACATTTCTTTATAAGGACAATGAAACTATGATAATTTTAATACTTGCAGTGGCAAAATAACTTAGACACAAAAATAAAGTCTTCTGTTAACACAATTCAATGAAAAACATCAAAGGCAAGAAAAGGTGAAACATGATATTGTAGAACTAAACAGTTACAAAGGGCCAAATTTTCAGCTCACCTCAATTAAGATTCGGCTGATGGTTCATGTGTAAGATACCAGCCTATAAACGAACCCCCTGCTTATACAACTTTGTTGGCACTTTGGATTCTCTTGCACAGCAACTGCGTATGTTGTGTGCAAGCAAAACCGCCTCGCACCCCTACGGCAGCCACCGCAGTGCCAGCACTGGCCAAACCGCTGCTGAAAATCTGGCCCCATGCTAATGAGAGCGCAGAGGTGACTCTTCCCTTCACCACAGTAAGATTACAGAAGCATCTTATCTGTAGAGCGCCAGCAGTTATTTGAAGACTTTTAGCCCACATGTTAGCTCATTAGAAGCACTATTTGCAAGAATAAAAGGTTTCTGAAAAAAACAGATGCATGCGTTCCTCTGGATCTAGTTGAGGTTTAGTAAAAATGCTAAAATTCAGCAAGCCACAGTGAAGGTACAACGGCAAATCAGACATGCCGAGAGCAGTTAGTTCTTACTTTTAAGGTGTTTAAACAAATGTGTAGTGAAATCCATTGCTTAAGGGGGAGTGAGGTGGCTGTGGTACAGAAGGTGAGGGTGCTTTAGGTGGATAAGTCAACTGCTGAGCTAGAAGGGATCACATACAGGAATTAGGCTGCACAATCAAACACTCATTTTACAACAGAGCCACCTTCATTTTCTAACACATGAAGAGGAAACCTGATTAGCAACGCAATGAGGTGTTACACTATTTTAGTTACGTGGAACACAATTTAAACAACATTTCTACTTGCTGGGTTTTTCTATTAGTTGCATAAATTACACTAATAAACATTCCTGTTTTGACGAGAATATGGACAGTTGATCTCACGAGGAATTTTCACTGGAACATTTTAAGGTACACACCACTGATACACCTTAATCCAGCCCTGCTTTTAAAACGGCAGTTCTGAAATAGCTCCTATATTTACTAATACGATTTCAAGATTTCACTGAGCTTTGTACAGGTTTTCAACATTTCCTGTTATATGCCAATGAGCAGAAACAAAAATAATATATAGAAAAATCATCCCCCAAAATTACATATGCATGTAACAATTTGCTTAGTACGGTGCATGATTTAGTAAATACATTTTCAGACCTCAGCTTGAAATTTTAGGATAAAGAATACAACAATTAAAACTATTCTTGTTTATAAAACAGAGTAATGGTGTTAGAAGACAATAATCATAAAACTAAAGAGATTAAAACTCAGTCTTAAATCCTACTTTTACATTTTGGAGGGCCAAAGGTAGACCTATTTCTAAACACGCAATTTAGGAAATGACTTCTTGATACTCCTACACTTGATTTTGATCTTTCAGATTCTTGGCATGATTCCAATTTAGAAGGCTGATATCTTACTAGGAATAGAGGAATTCTAAAATGCTCTTTTACAAGGATTAGATAACTGCATAATTTATTTTAAAATCCATTTATATTATCATAGCAGCTTAACTGTTTCCCTCCCTCCCCGCCCCAATGGGAAAACTTAAGCTTCAGTCTTTTTCATAAGCACATCTTTTTTAAAAATTCTAGTAATTTAGTTTTGGATTTTCAGATATGGTCTGCAACAAGGAACAAATGACAAGCCATGCTTTAAAAATTAAACTAGAAAAATAAAAATGTTGAAGAACCTGTGAAATTATAATAAATGGGAATGTACAATCAGCTGTGCAAAGCATCAAATGATTTTCTTTTTAATCACTTTAGATCATCAGAAAATGGGCCATAACTAAGAAACCTGCATCTTTTCTATGGTTTGTATATTTTCTATCAAAACCAAATTAGGCTGGCTATTTTTCAGAATTCCTTGAAAGGTGTTTCGTTGTTAAAGGAGTACGTAATAATTGAAATCAAGGCAAGACACGTTACAAGAAGTATTTGAGATACAAACATTGCAAAGGAAACTGTGCATGGACATAAAGGTTTGGGCTTCCTTATGGAATCAAGTCCTTGGCTACTATTTGAGGTTTTTTCAAGTGTCTGAGAGAAAAGAGCTAACTACCACAGCTCACAAAGAAAATTACATTAAAAATCCTCTTGCAACGGACTGCAAATTTCTTCAAGCAGCATATAAACACTTCAGAGCCGATACACATTTTAATTCCCTCTTTGGGGAGAACTAAAGAATTAGGAAGCCACGTGAAGGCTGTGTAGCATGGCAGGCACTCCACTCTCCTTGTACTGACAAGATGGAGTAATTTCAAGTATGGGTTGCATTCACCTTGGTTAATCTTAGCTTCGGTGCTACCTTTTTGCAGAAGCAGCCAGAACTCATGTGGCAAAACACTGTGTTGGTTCCCATCTCCTGAAACACCAAGTCCCTCTCCATAACCAGAGCATGTGAGTCCCTGTGACAAGGACCTGACTACCAGAAGTGGGACCAGACTGTCTGCAGAGAAGCCATTTGGATGCACAGATGCCTGAAGGTCCAAAAGGTTACTCCTGAAATGCTTCCAAGATTTTCCAATTCTAGGTGCTTTTCTGTTTGTCAGTCGTTCTATTCTTTCGGTCAATCATTTTATCCCTTCCAGTCAGTTAAATTACCCACAGAACCACTCCAAAATCTCAAGATTCAGATCTTGAAAATGTATTCCATCCCCTTAAAATCACATTCCCCTCAGGTTTAGCTGCCACTACCTCTGTGAGTATCCAGCCACATTCAGTCAACAGTGTGTTACTATAGGTGCATGTTACGCATCTGGATATTGGAATAATCTGTCTTTAACGGGAACGACTTAAGGGCTTCTGTGGCAAGTGCCATCAACTTCAGATGAGGAATGTGCATATTTTTTCTCCATTGTAGTTGAAGTTTTCATTATTTCCATTCTCCACTGGAACAGTGAACGGCGCCAGTTATAAATGGCCAGTCAATCCTCGCTAGAATAGCTGCTACATGTATTACTGTGTGATACAAATCTCTTGACATTTCAACTATAAAGCAATCAAGAGTGAAATTATCACTTTTAGTAACATTTTGCAAAAGATCTATTAATTTCCAGGCATCAAGCAGAATTCGTGCATGGCTGTCTTGCTCTGACCTCTGATCTTGGTCACCAGATGGAAACATGCAAATACCCATTTCAAAATGTCTTTTCAGCTCAAGCTGCAAATCATCACACTCTCATCTCAATCACTGGACCAGGGAATCTTCCTGCTCAAAAAACAATTAAAAATCCCTTTGTCTTGATTTTTTAAAGTCACAGATCAATTAACTTCTTAAAAATTAATATAGAAATACCTCATTTAATATAATGATACGTAACTAATTTAAAATGTTATTTTTTTACTAGTACTAGTAAGAGTAAGTTACCAAGCTCTGAACTTCCTGATCCTACTCTTTTGTCCCCTTCACCTTGTCCATGGGAGGCCAAATACTCAATGCAAATTTTTAGTTTCTCTGAATTTGTTATCTACGCACACTTTTTGCTATTTTGCATATGAATGACTAAAACGCTCTCTTATACCAGGAGTTCAGCACCACCCGCCCCCCAATTTTAGAGGCTAGTAAGAACTAGCTGTTATTTTGTAAATAACTAAGTATTACCTGCTACCTCCTTGCTCCTCTGAGATGCTTCAGAAGCCAAAGCGTATGATATGGTAATGATGCGCTCCTGCTCTTGCAGCTGTGAATCTAAATCAACCGAGTTGTGTTTGTCCTGGGCAACAGTAGGCTGGAGATTGTGCATACTAGTGGGAAAGCGCAAAACAACATTAACATTTGCAAACATCAAGAAGACTCCACCATGCAGATGAGAACAAGCCTGAATTCACACGGCAGTTTTCAGATCTCATCTATCAGCCTCTATATTTTATCGATGATCTTTAAAAGAGAGCTAGATATAGTATGTAAATGACTACAGCATACAAAGACAAATGATGCACACGTTACACATTCAGTCACAACATCTGCATAGCTTTAAGTACATCTGAAAGTCCTTTGTTGTAAATACCCTGTTTACGTGAACGCATTATCAAAATATGGGAGCACGGGCACACCAGCAAGGCAGTTCAATGTAACCTGGTTTCAGCATTAGCAAGACAGCTGTTGTAAATATGGGCTGTCTCGCAGGAAGTTTGTTTCCCAGGTGAGTCTGAAACAAGTGCTCTTCAGAGGGCCCATGCAACCCATTAGTTACTGGGGGTCTTTGAAAGGCCAGTGAGTCTCCAAGAGGATGGAGAGTATTCATTTGTCACTGGGCTGGAAGACCTTCCGCACCCAGAGGAAAAGGCATATAACCTGGTGGTCCTCAGGCACAGGCTCTTTAATTGTCTTCCAGAGAGACAGAAGATACTTGAGGTATTCAAAGTCTTGAAACTGCGTGTTTCGGGTGACTCTACATTAGCTGTAACTAGCCAAAAGTGTTCTCTCAGCATGCCAGCTCTCTGGAGACAACACAAGTTTGTTCTCACGCTGACTTTTCTTCTGGCTTTGGTCAGATCTGTGCCTTTCCTTCCTCTTCACTCTTATCTACAAATTGCTTGGTAAGGACTCACTACTATTTTACGATGCTCTGAACAAGAAAATGGACATACACAAAATCAGTCATTATCTCTTCTCCCTGGTTTTAGAAAGGAGCTTTAAGTATACTACATAAATTCTGTGTGCATTTTCTAAAAGCCACAAAGTACACTTAGATAATTCAATAGGAATCAGACTGTTGTATGAGGTTAGTTCCCAATGTTTAACACCAGCCCTTATACCGGAAAAAACAAACCAAACCAAAAAAACCCCAAGCCAACAACAACCAACCAAACCTGACCTTGATTTAGTAAGAATATTCTTTATCTTCTCTGCTTTACGCTGCCTTGCTGCCAGTTCTTCTGTAGAAAGAGGCTCTTCTGGCTCCAGTTCAACATAGCGTTCTGGAATTGCAACCTTCTCAGGTTTTGACAACTGTGGAAAGCAAGCATCAAGTTTTTAATAACAAAGACTTAAAAAAAATTGATGTAAATTCTCCTCAATAGGAGAACACAGAGAAAAGAATAAAGCATGGGTTTTCGCAGTCAATATATGTACCTGACGCTAAACACTCCCTCTGGATATGAGCTGATGCCCTTTTAACAGTGTCTTTCCGCTCTGATTGATTTTACTTTAGAAGATAGGTCGAACAAATATTAAAGCGGATTACAAAAGAAATCACAGTCAACAGGGAATCTTTCTTCAGCTCAGGCTTAGAGCCCAAAGTAAGACACTACCCAAAGCTTTACAGTAGAAAAAAGCAACCACCACAAGACTGACTGGAAAATGTGAGTTTTTAATGCCATGATATTTATGTCATGCCAGCAAGAACTTCCAACAACTGAAAGGAAATGCCCCCTGAAGTTTTAACCTAGAGCACCATTCTTTTGAGAATGCATAATCTTCTGTGAGCAGCAGAGAAAAAACCAAACCAAACCAACAATAAACCCACAGAAAACAAAACCAAACAAAACCCCACCCCAGCAGTTTGTAATAAACTCAAGAAATTCTTAACTATAAAATCTGAAATCATAGGTGTTCAAAAGTTATCAAGGGAACTGACCCAAAATACCCTAACATTGTGCAATTATAACAATATGTTGCATATACATAATTCTGTAGATTAAAAATGTTAATATGATTGCACAAAAGCTAGCAATGTATTTTTGTTAGATCAGTTTCTTTGTGGGAAATTTTTTCTCCACATAGGAGATCTAAACCACCCAATAAAAATTCAGTTTACAAATGGACTTTTAAAAACCAATGCTTATTATACAGAACAGGCTGCTTTTGAAAAGCACAAACAAAGGATGTGTGAATAAATACAAATAAGTTAAGGGTAACTATTTCTGATTCTCCTCTTTGTATTTTTGTAATACACTGAAGAGGCAATGAGTTTTCAAAACTCGAAGTTTTAAATAAAAAAAAATCCTAAATTTTTCACCAGTGAACTTAGTCCACACTAATTCAATTGCATATGTAAAGTGGCTCAGTAATTCACAGGCAATCATAGGCCCAAAACATACAATACGGTCACTGGCACTCAGAACCACATTCAAATCACAACCTCAAATTTTTATAGTTCTCAGTAAACCCAATGCCAATGCTCTCTGAAAAACCCTCATTTTCCACTATACTTCTTTACCTTCAAATCCAACTCCACTCTATAGCTCTGCAGCTATATACATATGTTCTTTTTTAAAAAAAATATATATGTATCTCCATACTACAACTAATTTAGATCAGCTCATCCTGTCACTTCCAGAGTAACAAACTCAGTTGTCAGGTGAACAGCAGATTTATTTGCCTTAAAGATACAAGCGAGTACATCATCTTATGAGGCACAGAAGTACCTCAGCTACAGAAGCGCTTGCCAGGTGAAAACGATGGGTATCTGAAACAGAAAAGGCCAAGCTGGGTAACCTGAGAAAGAAGCTTTACATTCAGAGCTTCCGACCTGCTTCAGGTACTCTGAAGCAGGACAGAAATGCCTATAAGCAAAATGTTTCCTATCCTAGGACTGGGGTACTGGTCTGGATATATGAAGTGATTGACGTAGCCCTGGAGGCCTTCTGGAAAAAAAATTAATAGCAGAGTGCAACAAGGAAAGGCAATACAATGGAAATATTTTCTGGTTTTGAAGTTTACAAGAGCACTGTGTTTTCTGTAGAAAATATACAAAGATTGATTGAAAGATACATTCATTCACAGAGATCAACAGATAACAGCTCACAGATTCAACTTCACACAAATATCTCTCTGTATACAGCTTTCAGAAGAGTAGAGGTGCTTACTAGTTTAATTATCACGAGTAATTTTACTGAATTTCCATCTACCATGGCATTTTACACAATGCACAGTTCCACTTGCTACATTCTTTCTTTTCCACCAGATGGCTCAATCACATTTCAAACAAATAATTTACTCAGTTACTAGAGCTGAAAAAAGAGATTTAGGGCCCAAAACACCAACTGAGTAATTTGAAAAGCTGACGGGAAAGTGTTTTCTGCTCTGCCCAGGATAAAGCAGTGCTCCCTCTTCTCTACCATGGTTTGCCAGTCAAAATGAAGAGTAGGGTAGCTCTGGGAAACTAACTTTTGCTTCATTGCTGTTTCTTATTTTCAAATACTCTTGTTGTCTTCTCTTTTTTTTTCCAATTTATATTACGTTGCCTCACTTAATCACTTTTTCCTCTATAAAGTCTGAGATGTATATTTCAAACAGTAAAACCAGCTCTTCCATTTCTTCTCTCCACTAAAACACAATGCAAACATGAAACTTAAAGAAATTCTAAGTTTCAGGCCATAAATTTACAGTATCCAAAAGAATAATTTTGGCTCAAACTTCCCGCTAACTTTTGAAAGAAAAGAATTCACTACCTAAAAGTTAGAAAGGTTATCACTTTGAGGCACAGGAGACAAAAAATGATGAGTGTTACCTCTCTGCTGATATCAAAATCATAGTCTTGAGGCTCCAGGTCTGTCTCTGTCACTGCTACCGCCTGAACTTTTAACCATTCATTTTCATTCTTGTCTTCTCCACGAATTGCTCTCTCAAGTAACTGCAAATCAAATTCTTGCTCCCGTTTCCACTGGTAATAGATACAAAACAATTACCAGAATTCAACCATACTGACAAATTCATCATGAATAATGTACATTACTAGTGCTGCAAATGCTATCTTGCTGACAGAATCTACAGAGCAAACCCCTTTACTGACCTGAAAAAAGAAAATGCAACTGTATTTTTTGGACATACAGTTGGGAGATTTGATCTCTAGCTGTACTGTAGGGATTTTTGAGTATTATTTAATTTTGCAGGAAATGTTCAGGAGTATTAAATTCTAACAAATGTAATCATCACAATTTCACATATCCTAATTAACATGGAACTAGCTACACACAAACATCTTTGGAAGCACAGATGTTAATAAAAGTGAATCTACGTGCTGGCAGACTAGTCCCAGCTGATCTAACGGGGCAGGACTGTCTGTAGTCATTTTGAATGACTACACAGAAAGGATATTTCTATTGCAGGTTGAGAATTGCAACTTGAATATTTTATGTATCTTTCTAGAATAATGCCTAGTTATTAAGGATGATAATATTTTACATACTAGCATTAACCTGTGTTGAATTAAAAATATAATAATTTAGTAACTTGGAAGCTCTTCTGACTTTACCAAAAGCAGTATACAGCCACCTGCGAAGATAAAAAGCTTTTCACATTCTGTCTTTAAAAGGTAAATATTTAGCAACAGCAAATGCAGAACGTATTTAAATTAAGCAGCATAATTTTAGAGTTCTCCAATCATTTCATAGTAGCTCCTTTGCAACTACATACAACACAGCTGCATAAAAACTTGTGCTTAAGAACACTAGCAACACTTTTTTGTTCAAAAAATTAAGTTCACTTGCAGCATAATTCCATCCAGCAGATCTCAGAAACTTTACCATGCAGACTTGAAACACAATATTAAAAGTAGTAGGAAAGAATCACTTCAGCTGTATGAGACCCTCACGATCATCAAGTCCAACCATAACCTGACTCTAGCACTAAACCATGTCCCTAAAAACCTCGCCTATGTGCCTTTTAAAGAGAAGGGAAAAAAAGAAAAACACCAACAAAAAAAATCTCCTCAAGCATTTGAGGGTATCATAGGGGAACATGCCATTGTATGTTTCTTAAAAATATCTCTAGCATTTCTGTTACAAATACTTGGATTGTTTTGGTTGAAGTTTGAACACCATATGAAGTCCTTAGACTTCATTATGCTACTTGCATTAATGAATCTAATTGAAACCTATTCATGCACAAGCTCTCAATGTTCACTCAGAAGACAGATATCTTCCATGTATATTTTTAAAAGTTAAATAGTTAAAAGGGAATTATATTTCAAAATTTATATGTTTCTTTACGGAATTCAAAAGAGAAAAAAACATTTTCTCATACGAGTACTCCAAACTCATTCTTCTACTCATATTCAAACCAGGCCTGATTGACATAGTATATTTTAAATACACAGTATCATTTCCAAGTTATTATATATTGGTAAGAAAAACATCAAACCATTCTTATGAAGCAGTATTTTTATTGGCTTTGATGTTGCAACTTTTACATGAAAAAGGCATTGTATATAACAAGTGAATTCATGTCCTGTGATCAATACTTAAAATGTCATACTACATTTGAGAGCTGACCCATTAAAAATTAGAGTTACACAAACAATATATGTTTAAAGCAAATGTTACACACTGAGCAGCACTTCAATTATACATTTAACTGTTTGCCATTTTGGCTGCTAAATAATTGTAATGCTGTAAGTAATTGTGCTATCAAACATGCCTTTTGTGTATTGAAGCCCTACAGGTACAAGAGATGACTCCTACAAAACATTCCTAGGGCTGAAAGATTCTATTTTAACTCTTTACAGCAAGAAAAAGACCAAGATGGCACCCAGATTTATAGATAAAATGTTTGCCGTCAATGTTAATAAGAAGTGTTATGAAAATGTTTAAATTCAACTTGTGTACGCTATGTGAGTCAGGAAGCATAAGCAGCTCAGATTTAGTTATTCTAATTAAAATATGAAAATAACAGTGATGCTATAGTTCTACGCTTCCCAAATATTATGCACTATCTCGAATAGATTTGTGATTGCAAAACAGAAGACAAAATAAATGAATGTCTCCAAGTAGTGCACTCGTATTCACTGAGAAAGTAAATGCAAATAACTGGCTGTAAATTAGTGCTACTAAACAGTGAGAATGAAAGGCTGAATATTATAGGGTTTTTTTAATGCTAGCAATTGACACACGTGTACTAAATGCAATTAAGCCTGGTAAAAATTGAGTAGTCCAGTTAGAAATTTAAAAATAACTACAAAATTCTGCAAATTAAAGACAAGCAAACAAAAAAAAAAGAGGCATTAGGGGTATGATGAGTGACGAATCTAAAAGCAAGAGATCTTGTGCAATGAATTAGGTAAAACAAAGTGATCGTTCTAAAGCTCTAGTGGACCAAATAAAAAAATAAATTAAAAGACCACAGCATAAGTGCAATTACAGTACAATCTTGGTTTAGCACCAAGTGAGCGACTGGGTAACTTCACCAATTAGAATTGCTTTGGTTAGTATCCAAAAGGTATCATTACAAACTTATAATCTGTACAGCATTTAATCTCAGAACGCAACAAAAGTCCTTTTCTTCAGCAGCTTAAATTTGAGCCTTATTAGAATATTCTACATTTTGAGCTTTAAAGAAGAATTTGTATCAATTAAAACATGCTAGCTCTAATCAGCATGATTAGATTTTAAAACTGATTATCTATTTATCATCTCTTTAAAAAAACAAACATCACCTTGGTCTGATAGTACCATGACTATCTTGCAGTCTAATTTATGAATTAATAAGAAAAATACCCATGCTGAGTGAGAACATTCTAAAAGGCCCATTCCATTATGAAGCAGTTTTAAAACTGTACAAGCTTCTTACACTTTTTAAATACAATTCTAATACAAATGACCATCTCTCTGAAATCACTCCAATATACTCACATCTCCACTCAGCACACTAACCGCCGACCAACTTACCTGCCAAACCTCCTACATGTACGTAACTATAGTAAAAAAAGATCATCTGTTGCTCATACTCTCTGAACTCATTTTATACTGTATAACACTTATTTAATTAGACTAGAAGCATCACACACACTCAAGTGAAAGTGCTTGCTAGGAAAAAAATAATCCAAAGGTATTTTTAGTTTAGTCCTTTTAAGGCATATCTAACATACTGAGCCTACGTCTGCAGAAATGGGCCTGATGAAAGACCGAGATGAAACAGACTGCCTTTCTCCTTGGCTAAGAGTTCTCTGGCGTTCACGAACTAATGCCTTCTGATGTCGCTTCATTCTTTCTAGTTGTTCCTCTGCACTCATCTTGCCTCTTTGGTGGTCTCCAGAGTATAAACGTTCCAAGGCACTCTTTGGTCTCTCCTGTAGAAGTCACAAGGCACAGAAAACATATGTTGTATTTATTACTTTATAAGAAGTATACAAAAAATTAACTCTTTCCCCTACCTTATCACTAAATTAACATTATTTCGTTCTATTATTTTCTATTATTTTGTATACTTCAACTCTCTATTTTCTATTAGTACTGCTGATTTTTGGTACAAGACCTTGTTTTATAAAACAATTTCAAATGCAGTAAGTTGCCTGTCTGCTTCCTGATTCATTTAAGTGAGTGAAAAATTGCAGATTTTATGGGATCACAGCCGCTGGGTCCTCTGACATGCTACCACAATCCCACTTCCTGCTATGCAAAATATATTCTGGGCTTCAATATTTTGAACGGTTCAGATATTTGCCTTCTGATGTTTGTTTAAAACTTACCTTGGACCTATCCCTTCGAAGTGTTGCATATGACGCAATGGTAGAAGATTGATGCAATCTGGAAGTTGATCCAGATAAACCTTTATAAGAAGGAAGAGAATGCTTTAAAACCAAATGACAGAATAAAATGAAGACAAGTGTCAGATATTTTCTTAAATTATGATGCTTTTCCTGTGATATTCTGGACTCTTTTTCAGCTCATGTTTCATATTTTGCAGTTCAGAAGATCAGGAGGGGCATGAAATCTCATTTCAGCCAAAAGTAATGTGTTTTAGGTCACTATTGATCAAAATCCAGAAGTATCTACAATAACTTAGAAGGTTATATTAAATGAGCTATGGGGTGAACTCAGAAGTACAACAGTACATAGGTTGTACAAATATAATCTATGAAGAAAAATCAAACCTTAACATTCCCAGTTAGAAAGGAAAGAAAAAAAGAAGAGAAAGGCTAAGAAATTAAATGCTTTTCCCCAAGTATCTTCTCTATCTTAATTTGTGAAACAGTTCCAGGACTGCAGTACAGCAGGGATGCAGTGTCAAGGGGCACTGTATTCTTATTCTTTGTTGCTTTTATTTCAATGGCAATGTCTTTAAAAAAAAATAGTTGAATTTGTAAAAGATCACACAGAAATCATCAGGAAAAATAACTCTGAATAATAGGTGACATTCTAACAGCTCATTTCATGTTTTGCTATGGGTTTTTTTTAAGCATTATATATTAGGTTGCTTTGCAAATGACTGGTTGTCTGTAACAGCACCATTAAAATGCACAAAATATCTAGACTTTCACAGCATTGTGTAGTTAATCTAAAATAAAGATCTGATGATAAAGACCATGTCCAGGAGATCCTAGGAGAGAAAAGCTCCTATGCAGACCATACTAATAAAAATCAACTACATAAACTCCTGGCTTACCACGGGTAGGTAATGTCTGGTATCCACTGTCAGAGCTTATTAAACCATTGGAAGGTTGGCTGAGGTCACCGCCTATTGTTGCTAGTTCTGGTTCACTCATGTATGAACGCAGTTCCACCTATATGGAAAAATACTCATCAGCTCAAATGAAGTCACAGACAAGAAGTCTTCTTAAAATAAATCCTAAAACTTTGTTTCTGGATAACTAAATCTGTCCATGCCATTATTATAAGTCATAAATCTCTCTCTGCCACGAGCTCTCTCTCTTTATTACAAGACCTAGAGGCTCAAGTGGGGCAGCTGACACACCTAAGGGACAGGATGCCATTCAGAGGCACCTGGACAAGCCCAAGAAGTGGGCCCATGTGAACCTCATGAGGTTCAATAAGGCCATGTGCAAGGTCCTGCACCTTAAGGGACCTGGACAAGCCCAAGATGTGGGCCCATGTGAACCTCATGAGGTTCAATAAGGCCAAGTGCAAGGTCCTGCACCTGGGTCAGGGTAACCCCTCATATGAAGACAGGCTGGACGATGAAGGGATTGAGAGAAACCCTGTGGAAAAGGACTTGGGGGTACTGGTGGATGAAATATTGGAGGGAGGTGATTCTGCCCCACTGCTCTGCTCTGGTGAGACCCCACCTGAGTCCTGCATTCAGCTCAGGACCCCTCAGTACAGGAAAGACATGGACCTGTTGGAGAGGGTCCAGAAGAAGGACATGAAAATAATCAGAGGGATGGAACAGCTCTATGAGGACAGGCTGAAAGAGCTGGCATTGTTCAGCCTGGAGAACAGAAGGCCCTTAGGAGACATTCTTTTGGCCTCGCAGTACTTAAAAATAGTCTATAAGAAAAACAGGGGTGGACAGGGCAAGGGGTAATGCTTTTAAACTAAAAGAGAGGAGATTCAGGCTAGACATGAGAAAGAAATTTTTTACAATGAGGGTGGTGAAACACTGGGAGTTTGCCCAGACGGGTGGTAGATGTCTCAGCCCTGGAGCATTCAAGGCCAGGCTGGTCAGGGCTCTGAACAACCTGCCCTAGTTGAAGATGTCCCTGCTCATTGCAGGGGGGTTGGACTAGATGACCTTCGAAGGTCCATTCCAACCCAAACTATTCTGTGATTCTATTCTACATTTTACAGACAGTATCTTTTATTATAAATTCACATATCTTTAGAGTGCAAGTGTATAGATGTATGAGTGCTCACCCTATAATCTCCATTTACATACTGCCCAAGTTCTCGATCTCTTTTTCTTTCATCTGACTGACGTTTCAGGCCACGCACTGATGTGTGTCTGATGACAGTGGCTTCTCTTGGGAGAGGTGGGACAGCTGGTGGCTGATCATCAGGACTGTACAAGTGAGGGAGAGGAGGTCTGGGCGGTGCTTCATCTTCCTGGTAACAGGAAAGTACAGCATTTGGAAAACAGCCCGAGAGTAGTCTGACATAAACTGACTGAAAGTTCATTACGTTATATGAGTTATTTGTGAGTTCTTCAGCATGTTCTCCTCTGTCCACAGCAGGAGCTTGAGGCTTTAAAAACCAAACAAGACCCAGGAAAGCAATCAACTAATCAACCACAAAGCATCACCAAGGAAGGCTCTGCACTGCTATGTTCCGAAACAGCATATGGCTACTGCACATAAAGCTTCAGGTTATGCATATATATTCCCCTGTAAGTGCTATTGCTCAGTTTCGATACAGTGTTTCCCTGTTGTGCCTCCACACTGTGTGCACTTTCTAACTGTGAAACTTTCACCATTTCTGCCAGAAGTAAACATTGGTGAATGAATCTCTCAAGAGCAGTACTTACAACCTTTGGGTTTAGCTTAATCGGTGACTGAAGAGGTGGATCAATTTTCTTCAGCTGCTGTGCTTGGTGCTGTGCTCTGGCCTGGAAATAAGGCTGCGGATACAGCCGAACCTCCAGCGAGGATTTAACCGGGCTGGGTGGAGGGCTTTGCGGAACTGAAAGCTTGCTCTCCGCAGTTGTGAGGGAAGCTGGTAAGGAAGGCACTGAAGACTGAGAAAATGAAGGCACTATTTTTCTCTCTAGGGGAGAAAAATGCAAATGTGTTAGGTGTTGTTTCTTATCAATAATGTTCCTAAGAATACCAATTCACATCCTTAGACTTCATAAAACAGCCCTAATACCCTGCACATTGCTTTGAACGCAAACGGGTGGTTTTCTTGGGCATAAAAATGTTTGATTGTTACATTATAGCAGGGGTGGAAAAGATTTTCTTGATGAGGATCAAGCAAGCCTTTTAGGCCAAAAATAAAAACACACACTTTAATATCATCCAGTAAAATTCCTCGGAGAGGCCAGTGGGAGGGAAGGAAGGAACAGCCCAAGGATCATATGAAATCAGTTCATAGGCTGTATCTGGCCCCATGCCACAGATTCCTTAAGACACCTATAGACCTAGAAAAGGCTGAGCACTCACAGCCATACCTTAAATAAAATAAGATCTCACTATCTCAGAACTATTTTATCTCTGTATGTAAAAGGTGAGCAAAGATACTTTAAATATAAAGTGAATTTACAGGAGGCATTAACAGTCTCTTGCTATCCCAATGCCTTAGGTCTTTTTCTTTGAAACATAATAAAGCAACTGAACTGCAGACCACACACACTTTCCCTTCCTCTTTTCCATAGCTGATGCGGTTGCTCTGCCCACCAAACACCTGCCTCAAAGGGAACAGGGAAGGCAACTGCAGCAAGGGCAGCATCCCAGTTAAAAACAAACAAAAAAGCAGAGGATACCACAGAGAGGAGTTCCTGGACAGAATGCAGAATAGTTGCTATGTTGGCATGAATCTGGCACGTGACAGAAACCCTTTCTGCAACTCGCAGAACTTAGCCCATTATTATAGTTCCCTTTTTTATGGTTTATTACATTTTAGTGCCATCAGTATGTGAAAACAAACAACAACAACAAAAAAACCTTTCTGCCATCTCAACCAAAGAAACATCAAGTTAATGTGCTCAATCAGAGATTTATGATGCCACCCATAGCAGAATGAACTGGATTTTCTGCAGTAGAATAAACTTCTAGACTATTTGCACAGATGCAAGGATTCACCTGAATTTGTATATTTTTTTCATGTATTAATTAGGTTCTCTTTACCTGGATTCTTGATAGAGTCTACTATGGTTTTGTAGTTTGCTTTATTTGCACTCAATCCAGCTGTAACATCCTCAATTCTCCACAAGTCTTTTTGTATTTGTGTTTTCTCCTGATGTTTGCAGTAAAAGAAAAAGAAAAATCAATTACATCTAGTTTTTAATTCATTATGGGCTTAGACCTTTTGATATCAAAACCTAATGAATGTTTCAGAACTTACATGAAAACTTCGGAGTCTACAAAGGAAGATTAGGAAGATTAGGAAAACACATCTACATTTACAATATTATTCAGGGTACACAAAAGTTTAATGTTCTTCATAAAATGAGCTTGCAGAACCTTTTCAATTGAACTTTGTTCTTTAATCCTATACTTACACATTTAAGACTGCTAAGGCAGCCTTATGAAACTCATCTGAATGTATTTAGGGGGGATGCCCAATATTGAAAAAAAGAAGAAAGAAACAGTAGTCTCCCTGAATAATGCTGTGAATTTCCTAATAGCCTTTAATGGATGAAATATAAACCCAAAGCTAACTCAGAAGGGCTGACAAATTTAATTCCTTCTTATATTTGGGTTGTCAGGTCTACTGGACATGATATATTATAGGTTGAAACAATATATTGTTGCTGTTCCAGGATTCAGTCTCATCTCACATTCTGTTTGCTTTAGCAAGGCATTCCAAGAAGGAGAGAGAGCAGCTTTGGCTACAGTCTGGATTTGGCCTTTGATAGTATCTTGCAGCCAGAGACCTTGGCTACTGAAGCACCACCTCAGTCAGATGTTCACCACAATTGTCATGAATAGCCATTCTCATCTGCTTAATCAAAGCCTGGTAATTCTGCCTTCAAAAACTGGTATTAAGAAAAAACTTAATATCGTTTCCCTCTTGGAAGAAGAAAGCAGAGGGCAGTGAAACATCTTAGTTAAGAATTTCTTACAAACCGCTCAAGAAGCCTAGAAATCCATCACTTGCCATGAGCTGCAAAATAACCACTAATTAATCCTATAAGCTTGAAAGAAAAAAACTTCAGCAGAAGCTCTTCTACCTCACAGAGCTAAGGAAGGCATATAAATTGCTTTCCACTTTCTGTCTTAGATCAGAAAATATGTTCAGCCAGGTTATAGATCAGCAAACAGGGTGCCAAGAACACAAACATTGAAATGATGGAGAATGTTATTTGCCTGTAGTAAACTCACTCAACGGATGGGACATATCTTGAAAGACTGTCAGGATACAAACTATAAATTTGCATGTCTCATTTCATTTTTCTGAGATTCATCATACTACAAGGAACCAAATGATGGATTTACAATAATCAAGCCTCAGAACTGGCTAAAAATAAAAAAGTACCAAAAATCCTGCTTCTGAAACCACTCAGAAAATGTTCGAGCCTTAATGTACAAAAGCTGTGAGATCTTTTAATATTATTTCTTCCCATTAGTTTAATATTAATGCGAAGAGAATACTTTAGATCAAGAATGGACTAGATCGAAAATATAAGCAGACGCATTTATTTTTAAATTATGAAAGCCAAGACTGCTGTTTATGAAAGGGTATAAATATACTTTATGGGCAAGCATGAAAAGGTAACTTGGAGAGATAAATCAATTTCTCTAACTTCCTTCGCACAGAAACATAAATTTGAATGATTTATAAAACCAGAGCAGAAACACCTACCAACTAAAAAGTTATCACTGACAAAACATCACATCTCAGTTAATTTCAACATACCCAGATCCCCTCAACCCTTAAGCAAAAGACAACGAGGCTACACTCTTAAAAGCAAGATTTACTCTGACCAAGCTGCTTGAAACATTTGGGTTTTAACCTCTTAATTAATGCTACATAGAAACAACACTAGCTGTTTCCTACAGCAACTTGAGCCTGCAAATTTCTTGAATTTTTAATAATATTCCATGAAGACTGCATTTTTTTAAATACACGTGTATTAATTTAGTGCTCTTGGAAAATACTAGATAAACAATCTTGAGCCTACATACTCCCGGGAAGAGATCAAAAAGACGAACTATTATGGTTACTTCAAGTGAGACTTGTTTGAAGGGATATATAATAGTTTTAAGAACATCCCGTACTTTCTGGAAAAATCAGCTCCCCTTTATATCTCCAAAATAGGTATGTAGAACCATTTTTAAAAATCTTAGCCAAAGACAAATGTATGTATGCATACGTATTTACATTTATATATGTAAGTATACACACACAGAACACATAACACGTATGTTTGTGCGTGCACATGTGGTTTTTTATAATTATGCATGTATGTGACATGAGATGACAATAAAATTGAGTTAACATTTGGTCTGTGCAAACCACATTCGCTTCTATATGTATTGCTAAATCACATGCCACACATCCAGTATGCTCAATGCACAAATGGAAATTGTTTCCTGAAGTACTTTAACAGAGTATATTTTGTTTAAACCTGTAATTTCCCTTTGTTAACCAAAATAACTTCATATAGGGATGATTTTATTCTAAAATACCCCTAGGACTTTTTGAAGAAACATATTCTACAGTTGAGCTCAACTACACATACATACACACAAATCTGGACTGCATTCCTTGCTTTAAGAATAAAATGACCAGTCTTAAGCAGGTATGGAGAAATAATCAGGTATGTGACAACCAGTTCAGCAAACAGAATAACATGGCTTCTAACAAAGCTTCTCTGTAAGATTCAAAACTGAATAATTGATTTAAAATCAAGATGCCTTTCAATTACTGATGGCTGTTAAACATTTATTCCACTTCACAAAACAATCTGCAGGGATAAATCTTCCATAAATAGAAGAACATGACAAAGACCAGGTAATGACAGTAACGAGACAGTGACTGATGTTTTTGAAAATGGATACAGAAGCGAACAATGTCAGATCAAATAAATGGAAGACTAAGAAGTCCTGCATAGTCTTATGAATTAAATACGTTATCAATGTCAAGATGTCAGCATGTAATAAAAACATAATAAAACAATGACAAATTTGCATAGACAACTTATGAGAAACTACTACATGCTACAGGACAGCTAGTAACTGCACAGCCACGCTGTTACCATGTCTGAACTCTGCAAACTAAGCCACACGACAGCTGAATAGAGTGCAAAGTTGTAGAGAATTTCTCTTATGAGATGATAGCTTTCAGGTTCACATAAAACCATCTCATAAGTAAACCAGTGTCAGGAAATGGACTCACCTGAGATACCAATGAACTATTCATTTGTTCCTGTAAGGCTTTTTTCAGCTGGTTCACATCCTTTTCTAATTTCAGATATTCATTCCAAGCATTTTCCATTTCCTGTTAACACAGGGAATACTCTAATACAGTGTTACAACAAACTCTGAATCACTCTATCCATTCTCTAATTGAGCACAAAAGTGTTTTTAAGATGGTGGTATTCTACTATAAAAATAAGCAAAAAATCCATTTTGGAGTCTACATTTTTGCTTCGAGTTGATGATAAACTTCAAAATGCTTTATAGCTTGCAATATCAAATTAAGAATCTCTAGTTAAAGAATTCTGGCCATTTTCCTCACACAAAACCATTTCTTAGGCATAAAACTGGCATTTAATAGAATCTGAATGATGACTAACATGCTATGAAGGAATCGAGTCTATTCCATTTCCTTTTATCTTACTCCTCTATTTAAAACAAGTTTATAATTAAAATCCAAATAGTCACCTCAACCAGAACTCATGTTTTGAAACACAAACCATGTTGTTCTTTAAAAGTTCTACTGACGATGTTATAATGTCATTAGAAGTGGGAAAAATAAGCAGAGACCTGGAAAATAACACTATCCCATCACCCTTACTTTACTTAGATTATCTCAGCATCCATGACACCACAGTCTGCCTTGTGACCAAGAAGTGAGAAAAATGAAATATGGGGAGCATTTTTATGTAAAGAATGATGAAGCAGGCTTTTCCTCTGAAGTCTAGAAAAGAGATCACTCAGGAGTTGAAGGGAAGAAATAACAAAGGTCTACAAAACCAAAAATGGCATGGAGAGCAGTAACGACTGACCACTCCCCAACCTTTCTTATACAAGAGCAAGGGTCTACCAAATGAAACACGTGCAAGTCAGGCTCAAAACAAATACAAGGAAGTAGTTGTCCACACGGTGGGGAAAAGATCTATGTCATAACTCGCCAAATTATGTTTAGGATGCAAAAGGTTCACAAAATTTAACAGAAGACTGTACAGGTTCTTGGAAATGAGATCTACTAAGGATTACTAAATAGACAAATAGAAAATATCAACCTCAGGAATTTCCTGAGCAGAAAATAATTAGAAGCTGGATTGGTTATGATAGGACACGCTGCCCACCTCTGCTGTCTTCACTCTTCCCTAAGCATCTGCTTATGCCCACTGCTGAAGCCAGAACCCTGGGCCAGAAGCCTCAGACTGGACCAGTACAACCATTCCTACAATTACCTGCTATTTATGCCCCTGATTAAATTTTGAATGCCATCTGTGAAAGTCATACATTTTCTACAGGCACAAAATACGGCATGTATATATATTTAAATAATACTGGCATTTTAACAACCACATCCTACTACAGGAAAGGTTTTTCATGCAGTTCTAGGAACAAAATTATGAAGAGCTGCTCACATATTCATCAAAAGGCAGGAGTAATATAGTGAGTACACAACACCCAGGTTCAATATACTCTTTCATGGCCGATTCTTAGAAATACTTTTATTATTAAGAATGTAACATTAAATTGCATTTTAATTTTATTAAGTCATAATATCAACAGTAAATATTTACCAAAATATCAACAGTTTCCCAATTCCTTTTCCCCTGGAAAAATATCATTGAATTACATTCATATTTTCAAAGAATTAGCTGAAAGATTTGCAACGTAAGCCCCATGTATAAATGAAAAAGGCATAAAAAAATTTTCTAAGCTTTTTTTCTGGAGTGGGGGGGCATGGAGGGGTGGACGGATGGGAAGGGGGCAATGAAAAGGAAAGCTGGAGAGACTAAGTTTTGTTGTTCTGGTTTAGTATCTTGTACTTTAACCAAATCAGTTCAGAACAGGACTTAACTCCCCTATCCAACTAATTATACAATTTTACTCTAACTGGAATTCTAATTACGGTTTTCTTGAAACAACCAAAACCACGTACCGTTGAAACTTTGGATATTTCAGCCCGAATATGTATGAGATCCTCTTGCAAAAGCCTCTGCTGGTAAGAAATTTTTTCTGCATGTTGTGGTTGGTCTTTGTACTGTTCCATCTGTCTGTGTAAAACTTCCAAAACAGACTCCAGCTGATCCTAACAAAGATGATGGTGGTAAGCTTGCAACATTTACATGGGATTTTATTGATGTACAGACAGGAAAATAGAAATTGTTTTCCACCTCCCCACCTCAGCACTTCCTATAAGACACTAGAGGTTCAAATTGGCCTCCTGTTGTGGAGACTAAGATGTAAACAAAAAAGTGCAAGAGCCTTAACTAACTATTAGAATAAAAATTAACTGATTTAAAAAACTAAAAATTAAAATTTTCCATTAAATCTCTCCATTCAGTAGCCAGAACTGCGGAAAACGCAAAGCAGTGAGAGGGAAATTCTTCTCTTTACCATCTGTACAAAACTCTAATTTAGAGTTTCAGAAAAATTCCTACTAAGCCATATAGAAATGTGACAGCCCTACCACAGCACATAGGCAAGGAAAGACAAGGGAAGGCAAACCATTTTGTTATTGTTTACTATTTTAATTCTGAATTGAATGGGCACAGACAAAAGGAGGTAGGTTCCAACTACAAACTCATCACAGAAGATATTCCAGCATTTCAGTCAGAACCCTCAGAAATAAATTCACAGTACTATATATATAAACCAGCACAGGTTTCTGAAATTACTACAAAAATACTCTCTCCCTTTTCTTGCTCCTCCTTCTAAAAACCAACCAACAAACAAACAAACACACGCACACACAAATAAAAACCCACCACATCACATAGGTTACAGTGAGAGCTCAATATGGTAGCACACTGCTATATATGCAAACAAAGTTTGTGTAGGTGGGAAGAACTGCAAATGCAACATGACTCTGCCTGACACCATGTACATATTAAGATACAAAGTAAAACTACACAGAAAAAGTGTATGTACCCCAATTTATAATAAATGCCAGAAAATTAAGTGTATGTGCTTTTAAAATACTCATTTTCAAAATCATGTTTTCTGAAAGTGGGTACACAGTCCTAACATAAAAACCAATTCTTTTCCTTACCCAAGTTTACATACACGTCCAAAGAAAACTATGATGCAAGCAGCATCTAGTAATTAAATTTTTTGTTTGTAATTCCATATTTTATGATTACATGAAAGTTGTTATTTTATTTTCTAAACTCCTCCTTAATTTGCTTACTTTATTTTCCTTAAGGGCTCTTATTTTGTCCTCCAAGTCCTGTAGAATTCTGTCCTGCTCACAGAAAATGCTCAGCTTGACCTGAAAATGAAATAATATAAAGATATAATGTTAAATTTTAAAAGCCAAGCAGAAAAGTCTCCACTAGCAATATTTTACCACAAAGAGCATAATAACGCAAACATGTAGCAACACAATATAAATAGCCAAACCAGGGCATGAGGTTCTGAAGTGGTATTTGATACTCACATCAATATCACTTTCTGCAATCTTGACAGGTTTTGTACTTCGTTCTTTTAACGTGTCGCGCCCTGTCACCTAAGAGGAATAGGTTTCAAAGATCTGAGAAATTAGTTGCAAACTAAAACCTAATTAAGCTTCAGCAATGAAAAGTTTTCTTAAACACTCACATTACTAACAAAGATGAATACAATTTTGGACCTAAGTCTTCAAATATGGCTTTAGTTTTAAAAAAAAGTTAGCAAAAAGGACTACTAGTTATATTAGGCTATTTAATAACTTCCAGTAGCTTGAAGTTCTGTACAAAACAGCATAATCGCACTTGTCTATGGTCACAAAGGTTCTGTTCTTGCAAAACCTAATAGTTTTAACAGTTCAGCTTCAATAGCTTTCTTAAAGCCAAAGGATTTGAATGGTTTCTTTAAATGGGCAGTGGCAAGAATAACAGCATTAATTAATGACTGAAAAATATAATGTTTTGGCAACTATTCTTTCTACAAAGGATAGTCTCTTCCATAGTACAGTGTGAATTTTATTAGACTGCTATAGAAGTGCTATAGTGGAATTAAATGTAATTAATCTATTTTGACATATTTGTAACATACCGAATCTCTCATTCCATAAATCACTGGTTTCATATTCAATTTCTGGTGAGAAGATTTTCTTCTCACATTACAGTTTTTAAATCAGTACAGAAACTATATTTTACTGTACTTCCAACCTTCACAGCAATCTTAACATGAAGGCATATCTATCTCTGTTGAATCGTTTATTATTTCCACAGTCTACATGGGACCCTTTATGCAAATAAATGAAGTCAGGAAAATGGCAATATAATTCAGTTCATTAATCACCTAGTTTTTAAATTCCTTAAAATCTAAAGGCTTAATATTACTAGATTAGAACACTTTTAAAAATTCCTGAAAGGAAAGACTATATTAATAAACAAACACCTGGTGTTTAGAAGTATAGTACCCATGTACAATATATTCTGTTCATATACAGGCAACAGTTTATGAAGAAAACTTCACCTAAATATTGCCTTTAATAGTGTAAGAACAGAAGTTTTAATATAAGAGCAGAAGTTGTTGGCTTTTTTTAGGGGGGTAGAAGGGGTAGTATGCTTTTTTACTGACTCTGACTGGCAATCTCCAGACTTGAAGCTACTTAGTTTACTTATTAACCTAGCAGGCACCTACAGGATCATGTTAGCTTTCTGAAAGTAATTAAATTTTACTGTAAGTGTAAATAAATCTGTGATACAACCTTAGTTTTTCATTTAACATATTATATGAAATTAGCTATCTACATAGAGTATTTTCAAATAACAAAGCAGGATTAAGACAGAAAAGTACGGTCATCATTTATGTTTACCGTCTTCTCCAATGGTAGATTCCATTCCAAGTAAAATGCTACTTTCCTACCACCAAAATCAAAAGCATTTACTGCTTCCCAAAACTTATATTTTTTTTTATTTTCAACAGTAATGGTTTTATATTAAAAAATGCTTTATTTCAAAAGTATTAATGTAATTGTTTAAACACTAAATAATATGTATAACTAGTTAAATATAAGCATAAATACTAGCATGTTAAAGTAATAATTTTGCATATTTAATTACCTGCCTAAAAGAGTGCAAAAGCCTTTTTCAAAGCAATGGAACTAACGTAACAGCTAGAGTCTACCGATTTGGGGCTATTTTAAACTACGTGATCAGAACTGTAAAAAATTTGTTAACTATGAAGCAGTGAACATGAGAACACAATGAAGATTTAGCATGCTTTCACATTTTGAAAATTACATGTAGGAGTCACTACTTGATACAATCATTGTCAAAACATAAGAAAATGAAACCACACTGAGGTCAGCCATAATATTGCATACAAATAGAAAAAAAATAAGGAAAGAAAAAATAAAAGCTTTACTGTTTACTATAAGACACCTGTAGAAGCCAGAACATGTAAACATTGACTGCTGTTTTCAAAAGCAATGGGATGAGCACATTTCAGCTGCAAGCAGTCTTACATGTATACTGGATAGTAACCCTTGTGCTGAGTTCTTCAGCACTTTGTATATCATGTTGATCAGAGGTCCATTATTTTCTATCTGTTTCAAACAAAAGTTTAGCAATAGCTTGTTACAGATGTCAAAACTAAAAAACCCAAGCCTTATAACCCGAGACTCCATGAGCAGCAGTCATCACATGCTCTTATGTCACACCAATCCTTGATGTTTATAGTCTATACAATCTGTCAGTACCGAAGCTACAACCAGACATATCGTATTATATTGTGGGTAGATTGTTCATCCAACCATAAGACTTTTTTACTTTTGCAAAACACACATACAAATACACGACACACAAGATTTGCTCAGACTTGCCCAACTGCAGTTTCAAGAGTGCTGATATTTTCTGTTATCTACTATGTAGTAATGCTTGCACCAAAGCTCTGCATTGATAATTTGAGCAACCTAGTTAAAACCTCAGTGAAAAAAGCTATAATCTAAAGTCAATATTGCTGAAGGAAACACAATTAATGATATTTAGCAAGTTCAAAATTATCAATAATTGTTCCTCATACTTTTTTTTTTTTTTTTTAAATAGACTACTATAAAAGGATAAGAGCAAGAGGGGACAAAACAGGACTACTGACAAATTACTAGATGCTGTGTAACCACTGACTGATCAGTTTCAAAACTATGGCACACATTACGCAGTTAATTGCTTGATCCCTATTCCACGTTGAAAAGTGATATTTCAAAACCTCTAGGAAGAGAGATCTTCAGACATAATGGATTTAGTGCAAAAAGTTTAACTCCAGTTCTAAAATCTTCAGTTGTATTTGAAATCGGTTAATCAGAGCTGGCCTAACTCAAAGCCCACTGAAGTCAAAAGAGAGACTTGAATTAAAAGGCTTTCTGTCTAAGCCTCCGGTGTATTAAATGCAAGCTACTACATATATGAACAGTAAATTTCTCATATTCCACCATTACCAAATTAATATGTAATTTGCTTAGTTTCATTCAGCACTCTACTCATACTGCAAAACAAAGCATCTCCTCAAGAATTTATATTTAGTGACAAATACAAATTTAACCAATACAAAGACACCTCCTCAAGTTTCACATGGTCTCTTCCAATCTCTCAGCTACCTGACCTGAATTTTTACATTTCCAGACCGCTACTGAAAGAAAGTTATTAAGAAATGCTGATTTTGAAAAATCAGACCATTCTTATAGAAACACACTTGACACCTTGACTGCCAAGATTTTTAAAAGGGAACTGACTCTAACATTAAGTTTCTTTTCACCAAAAGATCAGGAGCCCCCACACATTTCTCTTTCTGGCTGCTGTCATCAGGTGCTACCCAGGCTGCAGGAGGCACAAGAGCAGCTCCTGGGACACCAAACAGCCCTTCATGTCCCACACCACAACAAATCAATCTGGATGGAATCCATTAAAAAGTTGCAACCCATCCTAATGATTTTGCTAAGCACATCTCATTTTCAGAGGCTTAAACTGTGGCCACTTTTAACTGTGAGAATGGCTTTGTTTTAGAATGGACAAAACAGTGTTTTTATTAATAATTTCTCAGATTGTAGGACTTTTTTAATTGAAATTTGTCACAAAATTCAGCTGATGGCTTAGGATGCAGTTACATTTGCAAAAACCATGAACAAACGAAGAACAAGACTTAAAGCAAAATGTGTCCAAGGAACTTTAAATTCATATATTAATTATTACAACCATTTACATATTTGATCATCTAGATTACGTATACCACATGCATTGTATGAAAAATATTCTTGTTTTAAATATATATTAGTAATACATATTACACACATATGTAGTATAATATTTTCCATTGATATATTTGGTTATATATTCAGCCATTAAAACATCAGATAAAACTGAAATATGGACACTAATAAGTTCAGTCAGCTCATTAATTGCACATATGCAAAGCCCCATGGCAAACAATAAGGGTAACAAGGTGTCAGGTTTCACTCCACCTTGATTTTCAGAAACATCGTATGATTTATATATGACGAGAGATCCTACACACCATGTAAAGTGGTAGACTGCTTTGCTAAGCAAAATTATTTTACGTTTTTCTTTTGTTTTGGTTGGTTAGTTCTTTTTGTTGTTTGTTTTTTTTTTTTTTTCCTTCAAAACCTGATATTAGTAAGTCTAGATTTACTTTCTAATTGCCAGCTACCAGATATATCAGATACAGAAGTAATTTAGATGTTTTGTTGCTCAATTTTGGCTGCCCTTTTTTTTTTTTTAAAAGGAAGTATCATGTAACATTTGGGCAGATTCTATCTACAAATGGATGCATGAATTGGTGGATTTGAAATCTCTTAGCTTTAATAATAGGAAAACAACAACGGGTGATAATTAGTCATCACATTTTCACAAGAAAGCAAGACATAAATATGGCATATTATAAAAACAAGGAAAGATGTCAGCTCAAGAAGATTTAAAGGGAGAAAGTTGGATTAAATAACACTTTTACTTAGAGGAGTTGACTTCATATTGGTTCTAATGCTACAGGAGACAAACATTTTGAATCAAGTTTTTGTACGATTTCACTAAACACACATAATATCATCCATCTAGCAGCAGCAGTAACACAAGTTCTTCTACCAACTGAAGCAACTACATTTTCTGATTTTGGAATTTAATTGTATAGTCACTACTATAAAAACACTCACTATTCTAAGCACAATAGTGATGGCAAAAGACACAGTTTCCCTTTCTGAACAGAAGGTGATTTGAAACCTGCAGGTACAAAGATGATACACAAAAGACTACCGGGGTAAAAAAAAAATTGAAGTAGACTCCTATAGAATCTTACCTTTAGATCCAAATACTCCAAATCCTTTTTCAACTGAATATAAGTGTCATCCGCCTTCATGTAAGTACATAGGGAAAAAAGAATGCAATGTATTTGAATGTTTGACACAAGCTTAGAATATTTTAATTGGTTATACACAAGAAAAGGGATGAAAGAGGAAACAAAATAATAGAATAGGAAGTACACAAAAAGCACACTTGCTCCACCAGCATATTGCTATTTACAGCTGAAAAATGGGCAAAATATTTCCTAATAATATTATTACCTCATGCCCTCCCTCCAAACATATAGATTTGAATTTTTGACCTCTAATGCGACATGTAACTACCCAAAACAATAGATTTGTGAAAGTTATTTTTTCAAGAACACTTTCTACTATCTCCTCACTGAAGAAGTCATGGTGGTGTTCTCCAGCACAACGGGTCTCTTGGGAGAAGAGGCTTGTACCTAACTGAATGTCAATTGTAACTAGAAGCCATCATATAATAAATCATTGTAATACTTTAGATTATATTTCATACACATTTTAAGATACAAATTCCTTTACCCAGGGCAAGTATGACATCAGTTTTGTGAACAAAATACTGAAAAATATCTCACTTATATGATTAGCGAATTCATTTTGACTTTTAAGTAAGAGCATTCAACTTGATTCTTAATTTTCATTGGCTCATCTGTAATTGCTATAAGCTTCATTTTAAAGTTATGTTAATCTAACAACATCTTCATTACAGTCGCTTCAATAAAAGCATGCACAGAAGACATAACGAAGTTATTCATCTGCTTTTCAAGAGAGGTATGCAATACACAACAAAATAAAGCTTAACTGTTGCAAAAGTGCTTTGTAATCAGCCAAAATGCCCCCAAATTGCTAGAATTTTATTGCTATTTTGACAGGATTTTATATACCGGGTACATTAAAGTTCAGAATAACAGAAAAACACAACTATACCTTTTCTCAAGTTTTGAGCCAATGAGAATGTGTAGTTAAAAAGAAAAGAAACACCTTTTATGCAATAAAAATCAACAAATCACACTTGCATTTCTTTAGAGGTGTTTACTGACAATTCCTGTCTGATCAGCAGAAACTCTGCCCATTTTGGAGAAATCCCTGTCACTACCGGCCATCTCAGTGTGATTGTTCTGTAGGTGAGGTGAGGCAGGAAATGAACCTTTTCCAAATTCAAAAAAGTTCCTTTAGTTTTGGGCCAATATAAACCCTTCACCAGTTCCAAGAAGAGTCACCACACTTTATTCGCAGGCGGCTCCATTTCTGAGGCTCTAATACGAACCCAAGAGCTCTGTAAGCACACTGCACTTTGATCTCACTTTTACAAGTTTCATACACCAGTGCAATCAAGAGCACGGCTCATGACCCAAGATGCCCTTGAGCTTTAACGAACCAACGTTCACCTGCAGAACCGACACAGTTACAAGCTCATACGAATGTACAAATTGGCTGATGAATTTCAATTTGCAGGTGATGCAGCATGTGGCACAGGGAGCCAATCCCACCATGAAAGCAGCACAAAGAAATGGTTTTGCTTTAGAATGAACTTCTCTATCATTGTAAAACGCATTTCTGAAGACGCAGCATTTTCAGAAATAGTACAATGAGGGAGTACACATAGCACTTTGAAACATGTGCACTGGTGCCCTATAACTTAAACCACTCATCTTTTATAGCATATACAACAGCAAAGAAAAACCGCAAACAACCTGGGGACTGCAGAATACCAAAGAATGGGCAGGAAAGCACAGACTCAAGCATGCCACTCATAAAGCGTCTGCAGAGTCACAAAATGTCATACAGCACAGATGAGCCAAGCAGCAGCTGACCTGATAGGTGGAATTAGTTGGCAAGTGCTGCAGTAATTGTGCGATTGTGTAATTTCGTATACTAGCCAACTTAGCCTGATGTCTCCTTAATCGAATGAGAAGCAATGTTAGCTCTTCAGGCTGCAGGTATTTAGACACATTGTAAAGAGGAAATTAGCAGTCTTCAGGGAGAGTAATCGTAATTACATTTTTCACCTCACTGCCCAGAAAGCAGTTACTTGACATGATTAGGTAATTGTTTAATTAACTCTGCATTTGGTCAAATAAACACAATAAAAGTTGAATCCTGTAATAACAGACAGCTCACTCCTGTTCATGTTGCAGGTGACAGCAAAATTCCTATGGGCTTTATTGGGAACTGGTTAAGATTAAGTTCTCATTCAAGTTATTCATGTTTCAGCTAATAAAAATACAACTACTATGGAATGAGCAGGATTTTAAAACTTAACACCACCACTATTATGACACAAAAGGAGAAGTAACAGTTATCTCAACTTACCGATTTGCCATGCAAACTGGGTGCGCTCACAGTATGTGTCATGTAACCCATAGCAGGCATAGAGCGTCGATCGATGTGAGTTGAGCTCTGCAAGAAGCCACAGCCAGAACTGTAAGGATTGTCTGAAGCGAGAGGTATGTTCTACTTCAGGGCAAACTGAGAAGATGTGCACCTCTGCCACAGATTTTCTATTTGAATTCACAGCATGCTTGGATGAAGGTGACAATCATGGGACAGCCGTATCCTTTGATGTTTAAGTAAAACTTATCAATGAACAAATGCAAATGTAGCGCCTGTGATGCTGGGCAAATCATCGGATTCTGGCAGCACAAGGTGCTTCAGCAGAATATGCAAAGTGGTTTCCAGCAAACAGAAAAAGAAGTATTCATAAAGTATCCCTCCACCTAATGTCTCCCAGAGAAAGGCTGGTTGGCTCATGCCCTTCAACAGCAGCTTGTACTCCATACAGTACCAACTTCAGCCAGAGAACACTAAGCTACTGACATGAGTGACACCTTGTGGCAATGGGCTCCATTAATACCAGGTTTTATTAAATAATCATACTTGTTCTGCCCCTTTCTGCTTATAACATGAAAACCTACTACACATCCATTCTTTTCTCTTAATGCCAAACTTCTTCGGCTTTCTTCAAGGCAGACTAAATATCTCACCATTTATTTTTATTCCTGTCTCTGAACTTCATTGAATCCTGTTTTGTTCTTTTTTTTTTTTTTTTTCCCCTTTAAGTGTAAATGCATTCCAAGGAGGGGGGGGTATCGCAGATTTATGTAGACATATACATTTACATGTAAAATAATGCCATGTGCCTACATATAAAAACATGAGTATTTTTCTTTAGAAACTTCTACAAAAGTTTTACGGAAAAGTTTTACATATGATGAAAATTGTCTTTCTCCATATTAGTAAAACCAATATGAAATTAAGAGTTTTATTTTATGAGTAAAAATTTATACAGCTACATTGCACAGGAACAGACTGCCGTACACTCCTTCATAAGGAATATAATGCTCCTTCAGCTTATAGAGAAACCAGTGTCTGGTATAATATAATCAGGAGTTAAAAAAATATTGATTTCCAGTGCTGCACATCACTGGACTATTTCATCATCTGACATAATATAAACCTATAAATGCTGAAAGACATCCGACAGCTATACTGCATATACATCAGGAAGAAAATCTAAACTGTGCATGAAGCTGGCATGCAACCTAGTGTCATGGTCCTGAACCCGTGCTGGGCATCTGAATTTACAAGTCTCTTTCTCTGCAAATGCTGGCCCCATCAGAGCCCATGGTGGAGGTCAAAGAATGAGGTGAATATAAAGGTTTTCATTTCCACTTATTCCAGTGCAAGAGTTACCAAGACAAGCACATTCTACACTGATCGAACCCTGAATTTCCCTGATTTCCTTAGGCAAGGAGAGCCACATGGAGTATCAACCAGGGAAACCTCTCTTACCTCTGGATAAGAGGCTACAACAGTGCCTACAAAAAACCCACACTGAAATTCTGCAGAAGGTTAAAGTTTCGGACCAACGCCATTTGAATTTGATTAGTCTGATACTAATGGCTCTGCAAAGAGCTTAAACTATCAAATGCACGAAAAATTATTATGATTTTAGCCATAACTAAAAACTGAATCAGTTATAAGACTAACTACACTAACTACTAATATGTAGAGAAAGCAGACACAGCAAACAGCGAAAACTACAAGCACAAGTAAATAATTAAGGAAGAGTTCATCCTGCTTAGTTTTGTATTCTTGCCTGCCTACTCTATACATTAAAATACTATGATTTGTATATTTTATACATATAAACATATGCCTTCCAGTGTTTGATTAAAAATATTCCAAATCAATGTGACATGCCAGCAACTTTCCTAATCAACCAAAAGTCATAAATCTGAAATTATCAGAAAGCTAGGAGTTTAATGAGAAAATTATTCATTGTATTAACTTTTACAGCTTGCATAATCTTTCACACACAAGGAAAGATTCAATGAAAATGATTAAGTTACATTACCAATGTGTGATACCACATTTAGAACAGTATGAAATCAGTTATGTTGTATACAAACCTTTACAGCATGATTTCGTATCTTCCTGGGTGATCCAGCAAAAGGAACGTCTACAGTCTGTCTCTCATCAGGCGGTTTAACTGTAAGCCTTTCTGCAGGAGTATGCGGTCTCCTTGGGAGAAAGCTTTTTGGAGGTCCAGGTGGAGGAATATCAGACGGAGAGGGCGGAACAGATATTGATCGTGGAACATCTAATGAACTTTTTGACTTACCACGATCAATAACATCTGAAGAACCTACATAAAGTGGGGCAGTGGGGCTGCCATGTTTGAATTGCTGTCTCTGCTGCCACTCATATAGCTGCCAAACAGTTCCGTCCTTATTTGCTTTCCTCTCCTCCTGGGACATCTTCAAGTGGCTGACACGATCTTGCGCGTATTTGTAGTCACTCGGCAAATTGCGGTTGGGTGGTGGTGGGGAGCTCCCTGAAGGCTGCCTGGTATTCTTTGGCAAAGTGTGATAGTTCTCAGGAAAAGGTAGATTGGGACCCTGACGTGTGAGAGTCTGATCAGAAGTGAGACTGTAAAGGAGAGGAAAAAAAAACAAACAGGGTAAAGTTTAACATACATTGATGAGTGGGAGTGATTAAAAAGAAATCTCTGATGGCATTACATAGAAGCTACAAGACACAAGAGTCATTTAAGAAGAATTTACAGAAATCTTAATAAAGTAATATTAATGAAATCTACCCTTTACAAAAACATGACACTGTATTGCTGCAAAGATGCAAATAGTGTAAATACAGGCTGTTACTTTTGTGTCTAGCCTAGGATGATCTACTAGAAATAAACTTACAGGATAGCTGTGTTATGCACTTAGACCAAATAGAAAGCCAAGAACATGAAGAAATTAATTACTGTTACATATAAAGAGCAAATCAGTAAATTAAAATATTTTTTACTGAAAGCTTGCTCACCACTAGATGGTGCAGTTTACGAACAACAAATGCACGCTCGTTATAAAAAAACCCTTTAAGTGCAAGAAAAAATCTCAACCACAGAGTGAGTACTTCAGATAATTTTTGTTCATGTGAATGAAGAAAACAAAACAAAACAAAACAAAACACAAACCCAGAAAGGCAAGAAACTGCTCCAAGTCCCCATGTCTGCATGATGTACTTTAATCTGAACTAATGCTACTGGTTCTACTGTTTTAGGCAACACAAGGCTTTTTGCAACAGAACTCATTGACAAATTAGAATATAAAAAGAGGCATGACATCCAAGCTTTAGTATTGCATCCATAATGCACTTAAACTGTAGAAATTAAAACTTTCAGTAGACAGAGAGTTAAGACAGAATTGGCAAAAGCTTTGACAAAGCGCAGTTAACTCCCTCTCCTACTTTGAAGTCAAAAATATTTCCATAGCCTCATGCATAAGAACCTGTCTAATTTCTGATTCCCCAGTTAAACATCTGGAGGTGTTTTACTTGCCATCACTCACCCAATGTTTCAGGATCTCCAAAGAGAAAACTATTCTGCTAGACTTGCTACAGAGTAACAATACAAAAAATAAATACAAACAACGAAAAAAAACACTCAAATGAACAAATTTGGAGCACGCTTATCACTCAGCAGGCTCCACTCTCTGCATGAGAGGGAGACCTAATGGTGTAGGAACTACAGGAATTCCACATGAAAGAATGGGCAGGATGGATCAAGAACATCTTTGTTCAGCATCCAAGAATAACAGAAGCAAGGGGAAAAGTGTTGCTACTAGTAACTGCTGCTCAGTAGTCAGCCCCATCTATTTCTAATTGTAGGATTTGGCACTTTTGAGCTGTCTTGAAATATGGATACCCTTGAGAAGATGTATGATTCCTCATGTCAGAAACCAGAATAACTGCCCTGTGCTGTATGTAGGATAACAAATCCATAAAAGCTCTGCTCTCTCATACCATAGAACCTTCATGTGCTCTCAGATTTCATAATAAAGGTTAAAACAGGCAGATAGTATGAGCAGAGGGAACTAAAAGATCAGCATTTAATGGTCAAATAACCTCTTTTATTTGTCTAGCTCATTATATCACATGTATTCTGTATGGTACTGCCAATTCTTTCCACATGGAAACCAAAGTGGTTGGTATATGTGTCTTCTCTCAACGGGAGTGAGAACTGAGAACGTGTGGAGCAGACAGTGTTTCAAAAGGACAGCTGAGGCAGGCATGAAACTGGGACAGATTTCTCTGTGGAAAAAAGGGGAACGGGGCTTGGCCATTCCTATATTCCAACTCAGCAGAGCCCTCATGAAGGTATCAGTAAACTACTGAATGTTGCAAACCATCTGTGCGTGGTCATTTGCTAATCAGACATGAAAGGATAAAGTATTGAAATCAGCAGGAATTAATGGGAGTCAAAGTCATCAGGGCTAGCAGCTTTAGAAGCAAATGCAATCTGAAAACAAAGATCTCAAAAGGGGGAGCAAAATCTTGCCTTTCTTCTAGAAAAGGATGCATTTGTCTAAGAGGAACCACAAACTGTTTAGATGAAAGCAGTACTCTGCTTAGCTGGGAAGTGCTGGCTTCATGCAATACTTCAGCCTGCTAGAAAAAAAAGAACTAAGTTGCATGTGCATTACACTGCACAGGCGAAGTCACATTCAAAGCTGAACTTCAGAGGCAAATGCTTACATACAGACGGATTGCAATTTCTCAGTATATTAAAGCAGGTTTTAAGCTGGTAGCATCTCTATCACACAAGGTTTCAGACCCTTAAAACTAACTTGCATTATATAAAAATAAGCGCTAAGATGACTGAACAATTTCTGTAACAGGGACAGAATAATGTCCCAAATGACTCAAATTGGTCCACAATGGACTCTGGGCAGGGATCAAGAGTACAAACAATCAAAAGCAGCTGTACTCAAGAATCTCCTCTTGAATGATGATGTATAACTAACATTAAAAGAAAAGCAGACATTGAAGAGTGAAAAAAAAAATGGCCTGATGCCATATTATACGACAGTTTGCCATGAAAATCATTCAGGATTTGCAATGGGAAGGAACCACACAGAAAATCTTATACTAAAAGAAGACAAATGCTGAAAAGAAAACAAATACAGTTATTGGAAACACAATGTCTATTCATGGGCATGTACAGAAGCTAAAAAATTTCTTCTTTAAGCAAATCAGGAAGGAATTGGAAGTTCTGAACAACCAGAAGTATTTAACACTGTATTTGCAATGAAGGAAATTCCTCAACACGTTTGGTTCGGAAATATTAAGCTTACATTTATCAGATTTATATGGGGTCTTTTTTAGTGCAAATAAACTGTTCAAAATAGCAGATTCTTTACAATTATGTATCCACTATGTGTATCCAGGCACTGGAATCAGATCAAAGACTAGTAATTTCTGGGCAGCTGCTGTTTGATGGTCCTGACCTTTAATTACTTAAACTCAAAATCTCCTCAAAGCCTCCTTTCAAATCTCCTTCCAATTCTCTCAAAGGCTGGCATGAACCCCCTTCAAGCAGGTAGTCCCTTTGCTGAGAACAGAGAGGGGTGAGATGACAGTTCACTGTCTAAGAGAAATGAATCTCCAAAGTGAGAGCTAACATGTACTAGTGAGCAAACAGTTCTGAGTGCTTTATAAAATGGGGGTGTAAAATATTTATTTGAAAGATCTAGGTATCTATAAAAGGTGCAATCCCTGCAAATAATTATACAAGAGAGTTCTTTCTTGTCATAATCAACTTGTTGGCAAGCATTGCAGCTTTATACACCTGAGCCAGGAAACAAAAAACTGTACTCATTCTGTGTTCAAAAATTATAAAAGCTTCTAAACCACCAGAGGTTCTTTAACATTTCAGCTGGAATAACAGTAAAAATGGAGAAATTAAGTGGTCCACACGCTTACTAAAATCAAAATGTAATGTCAACCAGATTATCATCTCCATCTTAAATTTCTCTATCTTGAAATCAAGAAGACATTTGATGACTAATATGCCACTTCTACCCATCAGTTAAATGCACTCCAACAACTGAGCAGGTTGTGAGAAGGGGCCATTTAAAAGACCAATCCATTAATCTTCAGGAAGGTAACCTGCAATATATTCTGAACGCAGAGAATATAACGGCATTTGTCAGGTAAAGACAAAGAAAAGAAGGTAAACTGAGCTAAAATAGAACTTAAAGGAAGTTCTTAAAATAAGAAGAAAATTACTCTATATCCACCTATAAACTTCAATTTTGGCGGCATCACTGCAGTTGGCTCTTGCGAAGTTTCACTCAGTACTTAACAGCTCCAGCTGAGGTTTAACTAAAACAAAAACTGTCACCCACATCAGCGCTATCTTAACACTACACCCGATACACACTTAAAGTGGATTTACTGGAAAGAGCAATTAGGAGGAAAACAGTGCTGATTTAGCTGTCAGTCAAGCCTCTTCAATGCCTATACTTCTGGTGTGAAAAACATCAACAGAAGTTTTCTTAAGCACTAGTTTTCTGTATTATTTTAGACTAATAGATCCGTGCATGCAAGAAGAAATAACATACCAAGTGTTTTTCTTCATTAAACTCATATTCTCTCGGGAAGCACTAATTGATATCCAAGCAAAAAAGATGCAAGTAAACTGACTCTAGCAGCCTAGTAGAATGTTAAATGAAATCAAAAAGTATGAAAACTTCTTTAAGGGTAATTCCAAAGATAAGAAAGTAGAACAACGGACTTCCAAACAGAATTAGCAAGTCCTAAATTTCTTACTGGATCCAAAATGACAAATATTTGCTTCAAAAAACACTAAAAAAATGCCTCAAATGTTTTCTCCCTCCTAAGAACTACATGCTAATGACCCTTATTGTTCTATATTGTAATTAGATTTTAGCAAATTTATAAGGCAGTAATTCAGTAGGTTACCCATATCTGAAAAATCCTCACATGCAGCACAGAGCCCAAGCGTCTTTACGGCCACTTGACACAAGGTGACATCCTGAACATAATTTCATTTTTTCAACTGGTTCCTGACTGCATACTTTGAAAGTAAAGCAATTATGAGATTTTCAAATTACAAAAGCATTCCAGTGTGCATTCCACCTCTTTAGGTAATTTCCAGGGACTGAAAAGGGAAAAGAGAATCCTGGAGACCATGGGAACATCCTACGACTTCTTCATTAATTAAATGAATATATGGAGACCTTTCAATTTCTGACGCACACAGTGCAGTGATCTGAGTAGGGGAGTGAATGGGTGTTTGAAAGAGGAGCAGAAAGGAGGCTAAAAAAAAATCAGCATTCTTCACTTGTAAGTGGAAAACAAATTATTATCTATAATTTATATTGCGTAGTTGTTGATGAATAGGAGGTAACTGAGGGCTAAACTTCACTTTCTGGCTCTTCAATTGTTGCAAATTTTAGGAAGCTTTGAGCATCGACAATGATTAAAACCAGTAAAAAAATAGCACCCTGGTCAAACTTTTTCTATTTGCAATATAGTGACAACATTAAAAGGATTTCATCAGCCAATCCTGTATTGACTTTCCCATGAGATAACCACCTGAAAAATACCATTATGCACTAGAGAGAAAAGTAAGCTTTGTTATATATTGTCTCTGTAAAACATCATTCTGAGTTGCATATTACTAATATTTTCCTTTAAGAAAATGCCACTTGGCAGCCTATTTACAGATGGGCCTACTACTAACCTTCGTGTATCTCCTTTTTGGACTTTTACCCAGTGCTCCACTTGAGCCATGTTACTTTTTCTCTGAATCTGTTTATCTGGATTTGTTCTGGGAACAAACCCTCTTTTATAGGAGCTGGTACCATTCTGCTCCACTAGGCCAGCACTCATACTTAATGAACTAGGAAGTGTTCCATTCTTCTCAGCTGGCTGGAGCTGAGCTACTTGGGACCTTGGTGCATTCGTTAAGTCTGGAAATAATGAATCAGCTTCTGTTAACGCGTGCTTAGCCTTTCCCTTCTTAGTTTCCAGAGTTTCTTTTCTGTGGATATGACGCTGCTCTTCCTCTTTTTCTTTTCTTATCTCTTCACGCTTATCATATCCAAGCATCTCAGCTGATTTTTGATAACTTTCTTTTGCATCCATAATCTCTGCCTTCACACACTCTTTACAGGCATCCACATGATTGACTTGAGGAACAGCTTGCTGATCCACTTTTTCAGTTTCCCTGAAAAGAAGATACATGTCAGTAATGAACACTGCTTAATTGTTAAAAGTTGATGTGGTCTTGTTACTACTTTAGAAAGGATACCCAGAAAAGCACCTTCACCAAGCTGTGATTAATTCGACATGTTAAGACACACTCAGCAAAACTCAGTTGTTATCCCAGTTACACAAAAGTTACCTTTACAGTCCTATTAAAGAAGCAGAAATAATTTATACACATCTGTAAAAATGACTGAAAATACAAATATTGTAGGACATAAGTATTCAACTTGTATAATACTATGTACGAACAGCTGTAAAAAAGGAAGTCTTCCTAACCTAGGAAGCACTGAAAGCCAAACAACCAAAACCAAACCGCCAACTGCTCATTTCAAAGTCAAAAAAGCCTTTCACGGTGCTGTAGATGCCTTAGGGACTAGACATTTCTGGTCAAGAGGACAGAACAGTATCTACATTTGAGTCAGTACTATTACTGCCCACAGAATCCCTAACCTGGGGCCTATTCCTGGAAAAAAAAAAAAAAAAAAAAAAAATCTCCATTGCTCCTAGTACATGCTGCAATGCACACTAGTTTGCTTACTTACCTTATTACCTAAATATTTCAAAAATTCCGTACCAGAAATCTTGATATTAAACTTACAACACAAGAAAACATCTAAGGATCCTGAAAGTTTTATGTTGCTTTTCACATATAATGTACTTCATTTACAATTTTTTTCATATCCTTATAATGACAAGCTTCTCAACAATATTTTTTCTCTAATAATTCAATGGAGTATCATCTATCTCAAAGTAGCACCTCAACTTCTGTGAAAATAAGTTCAGCTTCTTTAAAGCTTTATGGAAGGTGAATTTTTAGTAAGGGCCATGACACAATTGTTTTCACTTCACTCTACTTAGTGTCTCAAAACAGTCTACTATGAGAAAGGACACTAGATCAAAACTTAAAACACGCCAGACTTCTCCAAAATTTCTTTCAATTATTCATATCTTTATAAAGAAGACAAAGAAAAAAAAAACAGGTAACACATTACATGTTATTTGTAATATAATTTAAATCCAGAAAATCTTAACACAAAATCAATAGGATGCAAAGCTCTGGAAGAGATTTTGATCCTTCATTTATATTTGATCTGCCAAAAGCAAGCAATAGTGTGAGATCCTCTGAGAAACTGCACCACAACACACTAACCCTCATAGCCCCAAAGGGTTAAAAGCAGGGCTGTCTCACAGTACACAGCCTTCTTTCACGAGGAGTTGTAGGGAAAGAATCACATTCCAAAGCCAAAACATCAAGAATGTTAGATCAATTTTAAGAAAAGAGAAAAACTGGAAGCACATGAAGGCACAGCTGAATTCGTTTGCTTCTAGCACTAATTAAGAACAATGGGACAATGGACAACCTCCTTTTATAACAGTGCTTTTTTTTTCCCTAACACCAGGAAAACCATAACAAACACTTAAAAGTACTAAAGGCCACCAAAATGAGAAAAATTGTTAATACCTGCATAGCACAGTTAATATCTGTAACTCTAAACACTACCCATCTTTTACATTCTTTTCCCTCTTAAGAGCATTTTCATGTTAATTCTAAACACTCATTTGAAACAATTCCTTCCTCTTCTGTCTTTTCCTGTTCACTGATCTCTCCTCAAGGCTGCCAACTGGCTTTTGGAGGGGTATGAATTTGCTCACAAAACCTGTAATTTTTTAACCAAAATTCCCTAAAAAAATTACATATGTACAAAACCTAATCCATGTCACTACATGTGGGCACACAATTTGTGAGTAGATACAAATGCTGAACATCAGCTTTTTTTAACTGATGTTAGTTAACTGTTAGTTAAAAATAATGATTTCTTTTAAAGGGGAATGAGTTTCATGCATGCATTTACAAATATCACTTTCATAAATCACCACCAATCTGATTTTTTATATACATACATTTACATATATATAAAATATATATTAAAAAAAAAAAAACTAACAGTTTCTGTATTGAACTTGCCTCTTCAGCGAAGAGTGTGTTTGCATAAGAGCAGCTTGGTTCATAGCCCGGATCCAGCCATTCATGTCCTCTTGGGTATCTGCACTGAAGTAGTACGTCCGCATCCCTGAATGCTCTGCCTGAGAGCCAATAACAGAATTCTTATTATAAATATATGCCCGCATACCTGTATGAACAGCCTGTTGGGGGGGAAGAAAAGAAAAAAGAAGTCAGACAGCCCTGTAACTTTCCCTGATATCTTTAAATAACCTTCCAGACTCTTTGACTTTTTCTTGAATTTTGGATACAATTATTACACTGCCACAATGGGCTGCAATGCAAAAACTCAAATAGCACTGAGTGATTTTTACTGAAATTCTTCTACCTCTTTCTCGCACTATTAAGCTAAAAGTGCAGCACTTCTTTTTTTTCAGAGTAGGAAATTCAGCTTTTAATTTTCTCTTAAAGGTATATTTAATTTGCCATAAATACCATACAAAACAAATTAAAGAATTCTCACTGAGACATACGTAAGCAAGCCAATTTTCCCAGCTCATTTAATAAAGCAATTTAATCAGACAGAACACAGACAAAAACCTTACCATTCAAGCAATTATAACTGCATACTTAAGAACTTATTATTACGCACGTTAAGATCTTTTGGTTAAAGCGTGCACTTGAACCTCTATATTAGCCACAAAATCACAAGACTTACTGATAAAGTTAGTAATCCTGATGAATTTATCATACACATAAAATATTGACAAGTATTTTTGCACACCAAAACACTCCATGAAATTCCACTGCAAACTAGAGGTATTTGGAAATTCTTCTATAAATATATTCAATACTCAAATATATTAAATATGGAAGGTCTTTGCTAACTCCAGGCTACTTGAATTTAATCAAATCTCATCCACATTTGTATAAGCAATAGTGTAGATATTACTAAGCCGCATCAGTCTCGAAACACTTCACTGTATTTCCTTAAAGTTACTTTACAGATGTGCTTTAGTTCAGCAGAGAGAGATTAATCTCCTTAGTTTCCAAAAAGCTGAAGACAGTATACCAGGTTCGAAAGCTCTCGTAATGATATTAAAACAAAATTAGTAACTTAAATTGGTTTTTATGAAACTAAACCTGTTGTCACATACAAAAGCATGAAACACTGCTGAAACAGGGCTTTTTTAAAGAAAAAAGTTATCTCAACTTTTCTATTTGGCTACATCTTATTTTAAAGCTTAAACATACTTCACAAATCTTCCCTAAATGAGTGGTCTTTTTATTTTGATGAAATCATCTCCCTCTCATTATTCCAAATAAAAAAACCACACCAGTCTACAATCATAAATGGATTCAGAAACACAGCAATTGTTTAGCCCAAACCCATCCAATCTAATTCCCTACATGTTATAATTTCAATTGTTTACCCTGAATTTCCCAAATTACCATAATCTTAGAGATTCATATGAAAAACTCTGAAGAGCAAAACACTTGCTTCCTCTTGCAGTGCTTTAAGTTTTGTGGAGAATTTACTCCCTTTCCATTGCAGCCTGTTCCTATAAATGTGCGAAATGTGGTCTTTCGCTTCAGTGCCTCAAATGAGGAAACCTCTATTTGTTCTGAGCACTGTGGTGCAGGCCCAGCCTGCCACCCCTGGGCCGGCCACCCCTGGGCCGGCCACCCCTGGGCCGGCCACCCCACCCATGGTGGAAAGCTGAGACCGCAGCAAAACAGCCAGAAAAAGGAGAAGGAAAAAGAAGAAAGGGTGACAGAGAGAAGTCCCAGACTCTCTCCTGCTCGAGAGAGTTTGCTTCCCATCAGTGTTGGCCATTAAGGGAATACAAGGTGTTTTCCTCTCCCTTTCCACCATTAGCTACCCATCTTAACACAGGAAAACAGGACTGTCGTGCATGAAACAGCAGCTCTCATCAATTATGTATTGAGGAAATATAGGATTTTTTAAAAAATATTTTCCTTGTTGAGGTATATGGGTTTGGGTTTCCTTTGTTATTTGAGGTTTGGTTTTTTTTTTTTTCCTTCATTTTGAGAGCACTACAAATGGTCAAAACAAATATGATTTAGAAGCATTTAATTCATTGCGATTTATGGTTAGCATCCAGTGCAAGAGGAGACCAAAAACTTGCAGCTCCAGATGTAAAAGGAAACAGTGATTTTAATTTAGACCTTATGAGTACAGGGATCCTTCACAGACCATGTTGAGCCCCTAGAAGATGCTGGAATTCAGAAGTGAAGTAACTCCTGCAGAAACCAACTGCAGAGACTCAGTACCACATCAATAAATGGATTTAACAGCTGAATGTCTTAATTGACCTGTAAGTCCTGATCAACATTACCCATTTGCCTTTCAGGTTCTCTTTCAGCGGTGCATGATGAACACAGCTAAAAGCATCACCTAAGAGGCTGTAGGTGAAAACGCATAAAAATGCGAAGTATGTTGTACCATTCTCCCTTGAGAGAGTGAAGCTATCACAGCCATAAACATTCATGGTTTCAGCAGGGATAATGGAGATGGCGTGTTATTATCAACAAACATGACATTCTAGAGTTCGTAATATATAAAACTGCTTAAAGGAAAATTAAAATATATTTCAGTTATTTATTAGTAGTGTGCCGTATATGCAAGAAAGCCACTTTGTGCAAATGTCCTGTAGCTGTCACTGCTAACAGACACAGAAGCTAGTGAATCTTTCTGGGTTTTTTTTAAAGCAATAGCTATTAGGACGATTACAGCATACTAAAAAGCCTAAAACACAGCACATGCGCACGTGTACACCATACACACAACAGGGAAAAAATAATACCGGTACCTATTCATGCATTCAGATGCCTTAATGTGGACAGATTGAGAAGAAAAGCAGTCTCTCTCCCATAATGCACAGAAGGAGAAACGGACAGTAAACCCCAAGAGCATACCAATAGGACAAGACAAGGACAAAAAGTTAAACAAGTTAAAATCATGAAAAGATTCATGTTTCCAAAGAAAATACTTAACAAAAGACTATACTAGAAATAACTAATGCCTAGAGCTATTACGTTCACCTACAATAATTCAAAATTCCTAGAAGAGGAAAAGACATGCTTCCTAGGGCAGAGGGACAGAGAGGGGAACAGTTTTCTAATAATTGTAATCTTTCAAAGTTAGTCCTCTCAATAAGCTCTAAAATGCAGAAAATTCTCTCTTCTCCAGAAGTTCAACATCTATGAAGCACTTATAAGGAAAATTAGAAATAACAGTCTGAGCCTTAACTATAAACACAACAGCAGAACACTGCAATCTAACTCATCTTCCACCCTCAAATAACATTTTCTTCAGAGCTTCTAGAAGTTAGAACCTTCTCTCCTCCAAATTCTAAAATGGTACCTCTTAAATTTATAGCTGAAATAGGTAAGACGTTTGCCCTTGTCCCAGTAGATCTAAGCAATGAACAGATACTTCCTTTAGTAAGTCTTAAGAGTGTCAGTAATGAAAAGATATTTAAAAACAAGCTGCAGTAGCATCTTTTGGAAGTAATCATTTGCCTGGCTTCCTAGGCTCTGAAAGCCCTCATGCTGAAAGAAATATCTCTGAAAAAATCTAAAAGGTAGCATCAAAATAAAAAGGAGTAATTTGGATCTCCAATGCTACTTCCTACTTCTTAAAGAGACATCAGAGCATCCTTTCTTGACTTTATTTGGATGCAAGATACACACACAAATACAATCATATACTTGCATACATTGTCTTTGCATGAAGTTCTATTGTTCTCTTTAGAGCAAATGTTGGTAGGTCTTCGAAGATTCTCAATTTGTATTACCATCAAATTTATATAAACAAATTTACTTTCGGTATTCTCATCTATTTTAACCCATACATGATCAATTAAAAATAGTTTTCATGATTGAGGACAATTAGGTTTATAAAGAGACTGCAATGACATTAACTTTCATAAATTGATACTGTTCATGTTTAAAAATGTTGTATTTCTAAAAAGTACAATCAATTATCTGTTAATCACAGGGACGAATTTCAAGTATGTATTAATGTTGTACAAACTTTTTCAGATTAAAATTTATTCATTGGATTTGTGCTTCCTCGCATTTGTTTCAGCAAGAAATGACTATTACAAAACACAGCAATTAGATTAAGTATCTTTAAGATGTTAGCTGCCAAACTACATATGCTGTAAGGATCCTGAGTTTTAAAAGGCTCTCACATAGCTTAATGGCAGTAGTTTACAGCTAGTCACAGCACTTTGCTTGGGACAAATAAACAATGTGAAAAATTCATCAAGTAAATACTTAAACCGGAGTTTCTAAACAAAACAATTAAACATACATACTGCTACACTTCAAAGTAGGTTTTTGAATGCATTTGAACCGCCTGCATGCGGTTCTGAAGACCTGTAATTGTTAAACACTCAGGCACAAAAGCTTAAAGCTGGGCCTTAGGACATGATGAAAGGAAAAGAATGTTGAGAACTCCATTGGTGTACATTTTAACAGTTAGCAGGGTTTAATATATATCCTAGTCACCATGTATTTTACAAACCTTCTTCTAACTGAATCATATGCAAAAAAAATCCACATCTCTGCTAAGTAAATTTCCTCCCTCTAGTTTTACAAATCAAAATGCTGAATTTTTCACTATTAGACTGCTTCCTTAGCTTCAAAAACTCATTGTTACTTAAAACAGTCATTTAAAATGGGAACCAATACCTCTATTGCAACAGGCCCAATGTAAAAAGTAACACAACACCTTCTCCCACTCATTCAGGACTTAAATGCAAAAAAGTCCTATATTTATTTTGAGCTTAATCTGCTTCTGTTTTCTATTTCTGACTGCACTAAGTCGTGAGACAGAATGTCCGTCTATGCTCTGGATATCAAAGTGTACTGAAGAGATTAGATAAAGGTAATGGCTGGTGAGTCACAGAATGCCGGCACAGCCGTGCTCCTGCTGCCATGTGCCCACAGCCATCTCTCTGACAACTGAACTTGAGTTTTGGATGGGGTCCATGTGACAGGAGTCTTACAAAATCCTCCTCCTGCCCTAGGAGTTGGTTCTAAATAAAAATGAAACTATAGCATCAAATCTGAAGCAAATCAAACACCTAAAGCAGAATTAAGATTGGCGCAACAAACTAATACATACAACAGATGTATGTTGTGGATTTTTTTATACAGATTTCTAGTATGAAGTTTATTTTCCTATCAACTCCTATTTCTATATCAGCTTCTGTCACAGGGTGCAATTTAGGGTTCTGCTTCTTAGTAATGACCCTCTGTTGAAAGTCTCAGGTTAGTGGCTCATGCTGATTTTCAGAAAAATGAATCAGATTGAAGACTTGGTAGATCTCATATAAGTATGATATCCTGAAATGAACAGAATAAGTCTGCAATTGCTTTTGAAAATGTTTAACTGTGACCACAACCATGGATTCTACTCCACAGGGAAGGAGAGGCATAACTTGGCAGTGGTAACTTGCTCGGAGCTTTCCCATAGAACATACTGGTTGGAAACCATGTGTTTCCACACACTAGGGGTTTTTCCCCCCCCCATCACTGATACTGTTAAACTAGTTAACATTCCTAGCATATATTCAATTAATATTTACAAACACCTTTTCAATAAACTAAAAAGCAGATTATTTTTTTTAAACCTAAAGCAACTCAATACTATCATGACTGTCGTTATCTCCTTCCCCAGTCTGCAGTAATAGTTATCCAAGTAGAAGCCTACAAGTCCATTGGGTGGTCCTCTTTCAGTCTGTGCTTCTTCCTAGGAAAAGTCTCTAGAAGAGAAGGGCTTGATGAATCACACTCACTAAATATTGGAGTGGAAACGTTTTTCTTAAACAAAGGTTCCTTTGTAGCTTTTCCTGCTATCTCATGTTCAACGCATTTGAAAAAGTACAATAAACATTTCCACAAAGTGCACTGGGTCTTTTTTTAAATACATTCTCCAAGTTAATATTTGTTTAATAAATTTCAAACTATTATCCACTTAAAAATAACACCCAAAGCAACAAAAGGTAGTCTACAAGTTTAAAACACCCCAAAAATCAAAATGCAAGAGAAAGTCTAAGTTGAGCATGTTTTTCGCAATTTCAGCATGGAATAGATTTTAAGAGAAAGTTTCCTCCTAGCTCACCTGAGGTATACCTGATCTAAACCTGATTTATATATTTTTTTGAGTACATAACTCATTTGCTTGATAGAAAAACAGGTTCTGCTCCAAGTACAGATAGAATTTAATTCTACAACATACACTGAGTTTTCTAAACGTTGCCTTAGTGCTGCAGCTCAGACAATCAATTGGAGTCAGGTTTCTCCACTGTTAAGAAGGAATGTACATTTGATTTTGGTTTTGTAAGTTTTTATAGAAAAGAATGTAACAGTAAATGACACTTTTTTTTAAAGTAAAAACACAAAAGCAACATCAAACTATATCAGAGTATTTTTTCTTTAAAAAATTCCATGTCACTTCAGATGATTATTGCTCCCTTCCAAAAAAGGAGAAAACAATTGATTTCTCTTTTTCCCCTTGAAATGAGGAAATTATACATCAAAAGCTACAGTGTTGTAATTTTCTAACTGTGAGAACTGAGCTGATGATTTTCTTTAAAAAAGAACACAACAAAACCCAAAGTCCACCAGCTGGCCACTCTGAGATCAAGTACCCTATAAAGAAAAAATAAAAACTTTTCTTTCAATTTGTAAGCAGTACTGGAACAACTTATCAATACCAATTTCTAATTTTAGAAATGGGATCTTCACTCACAGACACATTATTAAGCTCTAAAAGACACATACAAACTAACAGACATACGAATGTCAATTCATAAGCAACAAAACGTGCTATGCCACATTTGAACAGGTAGTCAATAAACCTGTCCACTTTTAGAAAAACATAAGAAATACAATAGAAAGGCAGATGATGTTTCTGTTTACAACATTTTTTCTAATGCAAATAAATATTTAAAAATACGATTAGCAAATAAGCTTGGTAACTGTACCTTAAAAGAAAATTTGCGATTTATGCGATCTTCAGGTCCAACTGGAGATATTACATAACTAGGCAATGGAATACTACCCAAAACAGATTCTTCTCTGCTGTCTGTTGAATGAAAAAAATAGAATCTAATTCACTGCACTTTTCAGTGCGGTACCTATACATCCTCCTTTATGGACACACAGACAACTAGCATTAAGCAGAAAGAAGAGCAGTTCAGACTGGGTATACAGAAAATAATTTCCCCCATGAGGACAGAGCAGTAGCAAAACAGGCTGACCAGGGAGGCTGTGCCATCTCCATCCTTGGAGGTTTTCAATGCCTGACTGGACTAAGCCCTGAGCAACCTGCACTGTCCCCTTCCCCTGCTTTCACTGGGGAAGGGGAGACGGGTGGGGGAGAGTTTGAATTTTTCAAGTTCAAACAGAAGAATACGCTTTGGGAATAAATCTTATTGTGACAAATGAACTTGAACAGGCTGCATAACATGATGGACGCTCCATTTAGCATTCTACATCTAGGCTAATTGCTACAATTAGGAAAACTCTAACTGCTGGCTCTAAAGCGATCAGCAGCAGAAATGCAGCACCTAGAAATAGGAATTCAAGTTACATATTCTGTAATGCTTTTTAAAAATTGTAACACACTGCACAATATTCAAAGCTTCAAAGTAAACTTAGGCTGAACTAGGAATGGCGTGGTATTACATAAGATCACATCTAACCATTTTTGGTAGAAATACTGGATTCAGAAGTTCAAACTCTTACATTGTCTCTTAGATTGAAGCTGCATCAGTGCCCTGGTCTGGCCGTAGTACGTTCTCAAAAAATGAGCTGTCCAAGCACAAACAAGTAGGTAACACAACGCAGGGATGGTATACATCTTAAACTGGTATTGCCGTCAAATGTTTTGCAACATAAACCTTGGCGTATATCAAAGATAAGTTATGTGACAAAAGATCGTAGAGCATCCCCTTGTTCCCTAACTCTAGCCTGAAATTCACTGCACATTAAAGACATACCGATAAGTAATTGGTTCATAATGCATGTTCTCAGAATACCTCACTATATATGAAGAGTTCAATTCCTTCATGTTTGCAATGTGATTTGAACAGGTGAACTGTTACAGACTAACTCAAAAGTGCTAGTATCTACTCACCTTTGTAGTAAAACAAGCAATAATCAGCAAGCACAAACCATCTTCTTTTCCATAATCGCATTCCAGAGCTATCCTGAAATGCAAGAAATGTGATAAACTTTTTATTTAAGTTAACAGCTTATTATACAATGCTGTACCAGTGACTAGTTTACCAGAAGTTTGCCAAAATATGGTATTAATTGCAAAAACAAGTGGCTTGTATTTTAGCAAAATATTATGTATGAAGAAAGAGGCAAAACATCCAGTTATAAAATAATCAGGGTAAAATATTCAAACTGCTAATTTTCATTAAGTAATTACACTCGCATTCCAAATAGCATTCAGATTAACCTTATACACAACCAATGCATATTTTATCTAGACAGTTTTATCTTGTAATAAAGAAACAAAGCAGGCATCTTGGATGGTACAAACTCCAACAAGGAATGCTTGTAGAACAAGATGAAAATCACTACACAGCTGTGAAGTACAACCTTACATTTCAGACAATGATCCCCTATAATTCTAGAGTCAATTTCCCATATGTCATTCATGCCTACAATGTAATTTAATCAAATGTTCCTAGGGAAATAAAACAGCGTGCAAAATGCGCAAATTTTAATGAACTATAATAAAATATGCCTGTAGAAATACAAGTCTGTATCTCTCTATACAATATATATCACCTTGTCAAAATGAGTAATATTTACATTGAAATTAATTTTAGAAGCTTGTAAAATTGCCAGACTGTAACCTAAGCAAGTCCAACTTATTGAGCTGAGGTAGGCTTTGATGTGACCAGCAGCAGAGAGTATCTTCCGGCTTTAAGTGCTTCCAAGTAGTGGTAAGGGGACAGAAGGAAACAGCTAGTGGAACGTTGTATATACTATTTCCCTTCTTTCTGCAGTCATATTAAGCAGGCAAGGACTTCCTTCCCTTTCTTTCTTCATGCTTCAATGCTGTCAACACATACTGTGTCTGAGTTGTGATTATATCCTGAAAACTAATGGAATTGGGTAGTAGATATCACCAGAGCTGATGGCAGAACACAGCCCTCCATGCAGGAGGAAGCAGATGGCTGGCAGTAATTTCACCATCCTGTTTATGTAGAATCGTAACTGTAAGCCTTAGACTTAGACTAGCTGCGGAATCTCTGGTGATAATCAGATGGACGCTGACTGCCAAATTAGAAGCAAGGAAGTATTCTCATACAACAAATAGCTTCATTTACTTTTTGCACTCAGGACGTGTTTCTGTCAGTTTAAGAGTTCAAGATGCAGCAGCTGTAAAACTCTGTTTTCTGGATGAAATCCTATAATTCAGCCTTTGCTTGGACAGTGGTCTTGGTGACAGTGATGTATGGTGAATGGTTTCCTGTCTCCCTTCATTTTGTCCCTAACACTTCTGGAGAACAAAAGGCATATGAGTTGGAATTAAGCCTTTGATCAGGGTATAAGTAAACAGATGGAATGAGGACTTCACAGTCATCCTTGGGTTTATAGTGTGTTCTGAGGGAGACTGAGATCATCATGGCATCAAGGCAGCAGGATAAACCAAGGAAAATAAACAGATTTAAAGAACTGAGTGATCGCCTCAACATTTAACCATGGTGGCAATGCATAGGTAAAACTTGTTTTTCACACTTGTTGAGCAAAAATCCCTCATTACAGAAGCTTGTGGGAGTACCCAACGCTGCCTTGCATTGCCAACATGCAAACTTCTGGGTTTTTTTAGTTACCTAGAAGGCATTTATGTCTACTTGATGACTGTTTTGAAGTACATGAACACAAACAGATGATTAAATGCATACCTGCTTGTGCAGCCAGCCTCTTACTATAACAGGAACGTTGGGATTCCTTCTGATAGCTTGTTCCCTCTTTCCAAAGCTATGAACTTTGTTTCCAGCCTTCACAACCTGTAAAGAAGTATAATGCAGCAGTGGTTTCTAAACTGTACTGAAATTCACTTCATATTAGAAATAACCTCACTGAATAAACTCACACTTCATTACACATTAACAAAGAATTTATAGCATTTTCAAGGGCAAGTAAATAGGCAATGATATTTCCAACATAGTAAAGTCAATCTCCAGCTTCCATCAACACATCAGTGCCAGGACAGTCTGCCAGCTTCCAGTTGAACAGCAGCCCTGGTGACTTAAGCCTGAAAGGCAGAACTGCTGCAGTTTTAGTGTGCTTGGGAAGGATTTGAGTGCACTACAAGAGCTGCATGCAAGTCGCTCTGCAACATCATACAAGTCTCTTACACACAGAAGACTTTGTGCACGTGAATCCTACTCTTTCTCTTAATTATTTGTGGGGGGTGTGTTTTTCTTTTTTTTTATTTGTTTTCTTTCCTGTTTAAAATCAAATAACCTTGATAGCTTGGACTTTGACCCTGCAAACGAAAGGAGAAGAAAGAGTGACACTGCTGAGGAAGAGACCTAGACAGCAGTAAGTACTAACAGAAATCACAAGGACTAGGGAATCATTTGTGTTTTACTGCAACCTCCATTTTGACTCACATAGGTGAAACTACTCCAAAAAAAAAAAAAAAAAAAAAAAAGGAAAGCTTATCAGCCTGTGAAAAAGAGAGTGAGAATCTCTGGATCTGCTTGTTCTTATCCAATCTCAGCACAGTTTGCTACTGCAATTGCTTTAGGAACCTGAGGTGCCCAAACCACCCTTACAGTTGCTCCCAACTTCTCCAAGGAAACAGCTGCCCAGATTCATTGCCTCCTTCCTACAACACCTGCTTTGTTTGAATCTTCTCTCAGCTGGTCAGGGTACTGATGCTTTATCAGCTGCAGAGAAACAGCAGCTCTGGAAATGAGTACATTTCTCATACACAACGGACGACACCATGAAAATATTTCAGCATACCGCTTCTGCAAGTCAGGCGACATCTGGACTAGAAGACAGCACATATAACAATATAAAATGAATTCTGTTAATTTTGAGGCCAGGTTTTACCTGTCCACACTAAATGTCACATATTTCAGTAGGCATAAGCATACATCTTAATGCAGAATTAAGATAATAGCAATAATCAGTAAAAAATAAAAATCCACATTTTCTTTGGTACCATAGCATATAAAGCAGCAATGCAGATTTATCTCCTGTGAGGTGATAGCAAAGGGCAGAGTTTACTAGGCAGTTTCTCCGAGGCCTCTTTACCAGGAAGCAGCACACCGCTTTCAGCCCTGCTCAGAAGTCAGGTGAGCTGCATGTCACAGTCATTTCTAATGCGTTCAGAAGAATGTCAAGCCTGGGCTCTTTCCTAGGAGAGACACCTCACCTGGCACCTCTGTGAGGGTTTGCACAAGACCCACCCGCGGCCCCAGGCAGCAGCCCAGAACAAACCCAACAAGGCAGGCTGCAAACAGCAAGAGCTTTCTGAGCAGATGTAGCCACCACTTCGCTGGCAATAACCAGCTCACGTCACCGTATCAGGCAGGTGAGGATGGTGTCACCAGGATCTCGCAGCCCATTTCTTCACCATATCTGCGCTAACAGGCTGCAGAGTGGCAGCTCTGTGCAAACACAGTGTGTCCATTATAACCACATATCCCTCGCTACTCACTCACAGACCAACAAGTAGCAAGTCTGAGACTAAAGGAAGAAATAACATTATGCATTTTGTGTTTGCTACTGAAAAATATTCCAAAAGATAACTCGTGAACCTGTGTTCAAATATCACTTTAAATGAACACATGAAAATGTATCATGAGGACAGCCAAGCTCTTGATGATCCTCTCATCATCAGGCCAAGCCATATATACTTTTTCTTAAGAAAAATGAGAAGTAATCGATTCACTCAAGATTTTAAAAAACTGTTGGCAAATGTTACACGCAACAGCTACATTACAAGGACTGACAAATAATGAGGCTCAAACTGTTTCAGGCTCTGAAAGTAAAAAAATCTATGCTTTGCACCTGAACAGAAATCAATTTACAAGATGTACAGAATTTAGTTTTCTTTCTTTGATTTACCCTAGGAAGGGTGGAAGAATGGAGGTACAGTTAAAGTATAGCTGATCTAGCCCAACAACTGGGTTTAATTTTATTATTTTTTTATCAGATCCCCTGTCAATGATCAAACACTTTGATTCTCTGACCTTATTTAATTAAAAAAAAGCAGACCACAATAGAAAAGTCATCCTTGGACTTGGTAAAAAGACCAAACAATTTCTATTATACAGAAGGGGGAAAAGTTTTCCTAAAGCTGTGTATTCTATATATATAAAATACCAATAATAGAAACAAAACCAATAACTTAATGGGCTTTACATAGTTAAAATTTTCATTTAATCTGCAGCATCAATCATCTCTGCTTTCGAATATAACAAAGCATAATAGATACTGAATGTCATCTCTTGCTTCCACTGGCTAGAATAAAAAAATAGTTTAAAAGAAAAGGTATAGTTTTAAAAACTATTTGTACTGCTGTAGTCTTTTCCTAACTTAAAATATTCTGATATCATTGTCGTATGTTGAAAAATGCAGGTCAGTGCAGCTGCCCATGTCTCTAAAGACAAAGAAGTCACTTTTGATTTCAGTGCATTTGTTACGTTGGTTTGTTTGTGAATAACTCATAAGACTTTGCAAAAAAATTCAAAATGTCAAGAGCCAAAATATTCAAATTCATTTTCATCATGGTGTCATCTTTTTCCTTACAGTAGCCTCTAGCTGAGGAGGAAAATTGGTAACTTAATTATAAAATGCAATTATGTTTTTATCTAAAACTGGACAGTCACCAAAAACGTTAACTGACTTTTACTTGGAACAGATTTCCTAAATAGCAAAGGGGAAGACAGTCTCTTGGCAAAAATACGTGTACGTATACAACACAGAAGAGAATACATAACTTTCAACCTACATGGAATTAAAAACCAAACCAACCAAACAAAAAAAACCCAGCCCACAGAACCCCCACGTGTTTAATTCTAAGTCAGAAACTCTTCTATTCAAAGAAATCTCAGTGTTTCACTAAAAAATTAACCCATGAAACCTTTTGGTATCTCCAAGACAATTAGACAAAATCCTTATTTTTCAGACAGGAGAAACTGAAGCTCTCAGAAATTCCTGTTCTTCCTATTGAACACTCATCTGCAGCTGCCCTGAACCAAAGCCTGTGTCCTGCACTCCAGCTCCAGCCAGTCTCGCAGAGCTGGCACCGTCACACACCTGTCACCATTGCCTGTTTCTCTCACCTGTTAGACATGTTCTTTATTTTCTTGTAATCCTCACCAGTTTGTCTTTGAAAAATACCAGCAACTATCAGTGTCACCAACAATTCAATTACTTCTCTTACGCGGAATCCATCCAAAACACATTCACAGACCGTAGATAGCAATAAATACACTATAGCACCATTCTTTGTGCTTTCAACTTGGCCAAAGTACCTTGTAACACAGGAACATTTACAAGCTTCCATTCACACCATCACATGCTTTAACAGACTAAATTCCAAAGTACCTTACTCTCCAACTATAACAGTCTTTATTCCTCCATACCCTTCATTTGTAATCAATATAAATGGCTTTTAAATATGGTTAATAATGGAACTGAATTGGCTATGAACAAGCAGATCTTTGGGACAGAGAACTATTGTGGTTTATCAGTGTTCCCTTTTGCTTTTTAGTCCCACAACTCCATACCCCTCAAATTTCAAAAGGAAGGGTAGGCTGTGTTGCTCTAAGTCTTCAGATGATTTCTTCCGAAAGTGCCAGCATCGAAATGGTGGGGCCTGCCCCAAGAATCTATATGCACTTCTGCAACACCACCCACCTCTGGCGTCTTACAAAAGGAAGCCTTATATATATACACACATCAGTGCACAATGACATTTTGGTAAGCATAAGTCTCATTTTGGCTTTTTTCTTTTTCTTCTTTTCAACATGCTGTTCTTTTTGTACACTCTACAACTGACATTGTTGGTTAGAACATGTGAAACTCTCTTTCCAAACAATTACTTTTTACTTCAGAAGTTTTATCCAATCCAAATTCAACAAGCAAGCCAGAAGTCTTCATCTCTTTCATCTTGAACTGCAAACGATCAATCTGCTGCAGAGTTGGCAGCTTACCCTCCTCCTCTGCCCCAAATGTAGCAATACTTAGTTGTCCACTTTCTGCAGAAGAATCAAGTGAAAAGCCACGTACCTGCACTTTCTGTTTTGGTAGTATTTCAATGAGCATAGCTCTATCCAAAAATCAATTTGAATTTGGCCAGGATTCCAACATGATACCTACACTGTTCTGTGATTGCATTTAGAGCACAAAATTATGAAAACATTTCATAAAATATAATAATTTGCTATGGGTAGCTAGAGGCCTTTGCCATGACAAACAGAACATGTATTTGGCTTCATGACTGTGTGTCAAGTCTATGAGAACTTACTCTGAAAGAATGACTATGGAATTCATGGAAGAAAACATTTAGAAAGGATGTTAAAATCTACTTTCAATATGCCAAAAGTCAATTTCAAAATGGAGGTTATTCACTCCACAACCTTTGTCCTCATTGCTAGTTCGCTTGAATTAAATTTGTGTTAGGTTGTGAAGGAATACGACAGAACTTCTGACCCTAGAAAACGAAAGGAGTGATTTCAAGTCTGGAAACACATGCAATGATGAAACAAAGCATATCTAAGAAAGATGTTGGCTCTCTTTCGTAACGAAAACTTCAGTAAAGTATTTACTGAAGGCCCACATCAGGATGGATCTCATACAAACAAACTTGGTGGAGGAGGAAACACAGGCAAGCCCTCTACAAGAGCTCTATCCAAAGTCCAAAGATGTCACATATTAAAAAAATGCCACACCTGGGAGTCTGCCAGAAGACTGAGTGGCGACACTTACCCTGGACTGCAAACAAAATAGAAGCAGAAACTAAAAATAGATAAACTGAAGCCTGGGGAGGTGATTCTGGATGTTCTCCAAGCTGTGATGGAAAAAGCATCACCCTCACCTTTAGCTGTGTGCCTCTCACATCTCCAGTGAACTCACCTCTAGCACGTGGGTGGTCCTGTAAGTTGTACCTAATCACCACTTTTGATCTCAGTGTTTTGCAAAGCCTGATTAGATCAGAGCAAACTCGTGACAAAGGGAAGCAGCAGGAGCAGGTGATAGAGGACACACACTTCTTGGCAGAAGTGTGATCCTGGGTAAGTTAAAGCCAACTGTGTCACTGGAGAAATCCCCAGCTCAAAGGAGAGTATCAGGTCCCTATTAAATTTGCTGGTTTTAAGAGTGAAAAATTAGCCTTCTGCCTCTAATGTTTGCTTTAAAAAAATCAGAACAAGGAGGATAAATGCAGTAAACACAAATGCTCAAGCACTTTGGTAAATTCGACTGTTAAAATGTCAAAAAGAAATGCATCAAGTAATGCAAGTAACCTCCTAAGTTTACTGTTTTCAGTGATAAACTCATCTGACACTTTGAGGATGAAAGTACTCTTGAGATTTGATACATGACAATCTTTGTGTTGGTCCAATGACCCATACACTTCGGATCTAAAAAAATAATTTTAAAAAAATTTTGTAGCTTTTCATGAAATTGTTTTCATCTTCTCCAATATTCACTCAAGCATACAAAAACATTAGAAAATTATTTTAAGTGATTCCAACTCAACGAAATATCTTTGCAACTAACTTGGTAAAGTCTTCTTCAATTCAACTACTTCGCAGGTTTCATACTTTTGCATTTAAAAAAAAAAAACTTGAGAAGTCTAAAAACTGCAGGCAAACTTAAGAAATCTATCTTAGCCCTGCTAATGCTTCCAGGTTTCTGTTTTTTGTTGTTTTTTTTTTTTCCTTCTTTTTATCCATGCCCCTCTCATTCTCACTGTACTGGAATTTATTGTAAGGTCAAAGAAGCATTTAAACAGTTGGAGACACTTCAAGTACAGCACTTAATTATATTTTGTGCAATAATAAACACAGGCCCTTCGTCAATGTCAAATAATGGATTTTTCTATCATTAAGCATTCTGTGTGTAAATTCGGCATCTACACTGTTTGTGCACTCCAGTGATGGCAAAAAAGGACCCAAGTTGTTAGTAAGAGGAGGAAGAGCAGTAAGCTTTGATGGAAAAGCAAGAGCTGCAAACTACAAATCCTGGTGTTCTGCAGCACTTTTTGCCACATACACTGAACTATCAAAAGACTTGCTGGAATACTAGTGTTACATAGACGTACTTCCATTCTTAAGAAGCCTCTCTTATGTGTCACAACGATCACTATTTTTCAATTTATCATTCAACACTATCATGTGGGTATACAGTGCTCCTGTGTTGTAAAAAGGTTTTTGCTTGGGTGGAAGACATTACCTCTTCTTTGAGGCAGATTATTAGACTTCTAGGCTAAACCCACGGCCCTGTTAAAATCAGCATTAAAAGAGTATTGGATTTTAAGCGAGTGAAATTCTAATCATCAAGCTCAAATAACAGCCTTTTTCCTTTACCTTAGAGACAGGTTTTGTATCAACAGCAGATGTAGTTACCGCAGTGGACGTTTCACTGACCATGCTTGAAGGTCTTTGGTTTATTTGTTGCTTGGACATAGATGAATTCTGTCTAGAAAACAAACAAAAACAGATAATCTAAAGCACATTGTTTCAAACAGTCAGCTTTGCCTTTTTATGTATAAGACTCACAGTGAGCAAATGAATGTCAGTCTAGTCAAACATTTCCCATGAATCTGCAATGTCCTTTGCACCATCCCTGTTATTGCAATTTCAGGTAAGATGCTGCCAGACACATCTGAAGATTGGTACTTGCCAACATAACAGGAGAAAGAAACCTGCCAAATTGTCTGCAAATCCAACAGAGAACCAAGCTGTAACAAAGAGCACTTGGGGAAGATAAAGCCAACACGAGAAACTAAATTGTGCCCAATTTAGAGGCCTGGCTGCAAACATGTGGGAGAGCCAGTGCTGAGGAGGGAACCACTGGAGTCAGCACTTCGCAATAACAGGTTTCTTATTTAAAATCAAAGTGAGACTAGTCTACTGTGAGATCTTTCACTAACTTAATGTGAGATCTTTGAATCTGCCCAAAATATGATTCATACTACAATATTAATTATTAAAATACCTTTTAAGTGAAATGGTGCAATTCCTGGCAGATACCGTTAGAAACAGGTAACTTCTGAGTCATACTAAGATTCAAGAAATCTTGATAACTAGCTCAGATGCAGATACCCATTTAAAGAATAAGTGAGATCAATCCTTCCGTAAGAACCTGTTTAACGAGTAAAAATTCAGTACAGATGCCCAGATGAAGAAATGAGAGGATAAACAGAAGTGCAAAATCTTGTGGAATCCCATATGCAGGTTGCAAAGAGAGGCCTCAGCAGCCAAGCTCAACACCAACTTGTGATTCAGACCCACAGGTGGTATTTAAAAAAAAAAAAACACACACACATTAACAACATTGTTTAGCAAATTGTATTTCAGGAACAATTAGCAATGCAGTCATATCGGAACAAAAAATATGAAGCAAACTAGTAACAACCTACGTTTTTCTTTTTCCCATCTCAGTAAGTCACCAAAGCCATTTATTTAAAAAAAAAAACAAAAGACACACAAGTCACACCAAACATTACCATTGCTACTATTGAAATTCAATCCAATTCTAAACACAATAGAGAACAGAGTAATTCTGAGCAGTCATCACTCTTAAGAACAGAAAAGAATTTGTGATTGTAGTAGCTCAACGCAAGGTTTAACTGAGGATAAGGTGTTTGCCACTATTGCTCTTCCTCGGCTACAATCTGAACAATTATTACCTGTTCAAAAGCTTTTATAGTTGATTTGGTGTCAGGGAAAGCACATTTTTCCATTTGGAACATACAGTTTCAATTAAACTTGCATGGAAGTAACAGAAATTTGATGCCATTTGCTTTATGTCTTGATTATCTGGAAGAAATTCCTTCTTTCTAGCTTTTTTTTTTTTTCCACGTCCAATACATGAGAACAAACTATGGCAAGTCCCAAAAATCCCTGGCCAGCCTTTAATGCATAAGAGTTTCATCACATCAGTTGGAGCCACTTCGCCTCACCTCTTATGGACCAGGTATCCTACTTCAGCATTTAATCAGCTTTAGGAATATCCAGTTTCAGCAAAGAGCAGATTAAGATACTTCCTGTATATAACGCTGCCCAACCAAGCTATTTCTGTTCATCAGCCAAGTCTCATCACCTGCTTTTGACTCTGTGCTCACTTGTTCCCTTTCCACTCAAAATTTCAAAACAGGTAGAAAATCCAGTCTTACAATGTGCCTCCACTAACTTGCAAAAGCATCTTACTTGCTTTTTCCTAATATTTACTTATCAAAAAGGTTCAATTTCCCTGCTCGAGGCAACTAAACAGCGAGTAGGCATTTCAAGAAGGGAGGCAGGCTCAGAGACATGACTGTCTCCTACACTGACTCCTCAACAGGAATCCGAAGCATTAGATTTGGTATCATTAAGAAGGCCACTAGAAATTAGTCATAAGTATGAAAATAAAACACATCCAAGGAAAATGTTTGGCTTTAGAAGACACAGACTTTCTCTTCATCCCTTGAGGTTTGGATTCTCCACAATGTCCACACCACAAACTATTGAGTTCTAAACTGTAGGACAGTCACACAATACACATTGTTTTCCAGATACTCACTGAGGTGAGGATAGGGGAAAGGAGGAGGTAGAGGTAAGAGAACACATAACATACATACTCAGAAAATCTGTAGGCTTTTCAGACTAGAGATAATCTGATTAAATTAGGTTTCTTCATTTTACAGAGTAGCTATTTCATAGAGAACTAACTTCTTCAGGAAAGACAAAAGTGAAAAAAAAATACATTAGGAATTAACAAATAGGAATTAATCTCTCCAATAAAAACATTAATATGGCAATTGAAATAACCCCAGGGAAACAGCTTTAATCTACAAATCATGGTTGACAAAGTCAGATTAAACAGATATTTACTATTCCACAAGATACTGTTTCACAGTAGGTTAAATGCACTGCAGTTAAAAAAAATAAAAATTAAAGAGGATGATAAGCTTCACACCTTTAACAAGACCATCACTATCAGAAAACTATAGTACAATACAGAACAATAAATGCATAATTCCTAAGAACTTATAATTTGGCCATTTAGCGATTTCTCTTCCACTTGCTACTGAAAACCATCACTGCCAATAAACCAAGCTTTCCTTTTCTAATAGTACCAACGATACCAACCAATAACAAAGTTCAACTGGGAAAAGAAGAAAAATCTGGGGTTTTTTAACTTGTGAGGTTGTTGCCATGTGGAAGAATACTCATCAGTAAAAGAGGCCGTAAGTCCACCAAAAGAGAAAATACAGTATTAAAAAAATGCCTTTGGCAGCAAACACTGGTGATTCAAACTTCCTGTACCTGAGATGTAACAGAAAACACCAAACAACACTGAAAATTAATTTAAGTACTCATACATAGTATGTCAAAGATAAAACAGATCTGCATGAAATAAGACCGTAAGGAAACTCAATTATTCAAGTCTCTTACTAGCTAATTAATATTCTCAATGTTTTAAAAGCAAATATAAATATGCAGAATTACCTGAAACATTCCAGCATGTTAATGGAGTTAATGCTGTCCTAATAGTGTTTACAGATTCATCTTCGAAAACAAGTGACTACAGCATTAACTGTGCATTCAGAAACATTAGTTCAGAATTACTATTACCAGAGACATTGAATAATATCTGTTATTCAAGACAGCCCACTCTGTCTCCCCAGTGTTGTGTTTTGTCTGTTTGCAGGACGGTTTCCTTACTGCCTCCCCAGGTGTGTTTACACAGGCGGAATTGCAGCATGTACATTCACAGCCCCAGTGCCTTGTAAATCTTTTTAAAATATGTGAAAATAACCCTAAATATAGTATCTCCTGTCAAGCAGCTCCTCGCTCTTCTTACATAGTGCTAGTACGTCTACAGAAAACACATTTACCAGCTAAAAGAATTACATGCTCAATACACAGTTTATTAAAAACCCCCAACACTGAACAACACAAAAAAATTATTACACCAGTAGCCCATATTGAAAATGCAATACTTACAAGACAACACATTCCTTTTCTCTAAAGGATCATAAAGATTAGTCAACTTAAAGATCCACATTCATACCAGACACTTTGAAAGTTCATTTTGTTGAAACCAAACACGACACAAGAACATCCTGTCAATCTAGTTTTAATACTAATCAATGTCCTCTTCAGCTAGATAAAAATTAACCGTCCTAGTATTTCCATACATGCAAACATGGCAGATGTTTATTTTGGGACTGTTTTGGTTTCCTCCTTTCTCTCTACCTGATATTTTTGCTGCTATAGTAACCAAATGCAATAGACAAAATAAGATGGCTTTCTCTCCCCAGAGGTGATACACGGCTTTGCAGTTGCACAAAAAACAGGCAAAAAAAGAGGGTAACACTCACTGGATTAAGCTCCCAATACATACAGACATATTTTATACATTTCCACATTTAAAGTAAAAAAAATATAAGACACAACACAACACAAACTACTATCTTCTCATTTGCAAATGTAATACTATCACAAATACATTGTAGAACTTATAACACAAAACTACTGGTGTTTAGCAACAGATGCAATTAAATACACAGCTGTCAGTTATTTGAAGAATAGTTATTTAAAGAAAGGTAAGACAGGAGAATTCTAAACATTATGTACATCTATCCTAAGTAATTCTGTCATAGAGAAATACGCATATAATTATATGGTTAAACTAAATTTAACACTTGTCCAGCAGCCTTAACCTTAACACACTTTTCTACTGATTGCTTAGGAAAGGTCCGATTGGGGATTAAGGGTTGATTAAGAACATGAAAGTAAAGCACAGAAATTAAGATATCGTTGTTGAATGGAGAGATGCTACCAGAGGGACTTCCCATAAAACCAAGATGTTCAAACTATTTAGAGGTAATCCTGAAAACTGTGAGGTGACAGAGGGCAAAAATTCATCTGGACAAAAACTGAAATGCTGACATCAAGAGATAGAAAAATAAACTTCAGATATGAGCAACCATGGGATAAGATGCCAAACTGCATTCAGTGTCGACAACAGACAACTAATTCAAAGAAGGCAGAAATTAAAAATATCTCCGCAGCTTTTATCATGCAAAACAACACTAGCAATCTGAGAAAAAGATATTTTTTTAATCTTAGTAGAATGACCAGCAGCAGTCAAAGTATGTTAAGAATTATTAGGAAAGGATTAGAGAAGAAAAAGTATAATTATATTATTATTGTTATTAAAAAAAAAAGGACTCACACATTGCATTCACCTATAATCAATCACTCCATCAGATAAAATACAAATCTAAGCCTCATACCAAAAAGCAAACACTCAGGCAGGGCCAGTGACAGGTACAGAACACACATCCCACACACTGAGTGACCAAAGCTTCTAAGCTGGGAAAACAGATTGAGACATGAGGATTTGACAGTAGTCTCAGCTAACAAGGAATAAGTCTCAGGAAATAAGGAATTATCACTGCTTCTCAAAAAAAAAAATCTGAATAAGAACACCTTTAGGAAGAAGGAATAGCATAAGGATCATAAGGTAATGTAATATAATTTAAAAGCTCCAGGTAACAGTCTGTTTTTATCCTCCAGTTACAATGGAGTTGAGGAAATGAGATTTTGGCTTAAAAAGCAAAATTGATGTGATATTGTTTAAAAGGGGAACTGCTTTGGGAAAAGACTAGTGAAATACAGTCTCAGCCTTCTACAGAAAGTATCCAGCTCTCATTTAGATTAAATAAGGCAGGGTGTCTAGTTCATAACTGACTCATAATCAAGCCAGGATTTATTGACATCATTTTCCGAAACTTCTTTTCAAATCTTCTTGCCAGAACATTGCTTCCTGGATGAGAAATGGCCAGAGCAGTCTGTACATTCATCATTTCTAGATTACTGTAAATTACTTTTCTGATATTAAATGTGTCCTTTTAATAGATAGATTTGTTGTAGCCTGTACCAGTTTGTGCTTACTTCTCCCCACTAGCTCCCAGTCAACATCTGGTGACAACTCCTGGCTTTGGCCCTAATCTTAAATTAAAATCAACCCATAAGTAATAAATCACATCACAACTGCAATAAAGAACAAATTGCCATTTATTAAACCCTTAGGAGTGCTACTATTCCAGACAGGATCCTTCAGCTATCAAAAAACTACTCTTGGTCAAAAGGATCCCATGATGGAAAGTTTCCACAGACCATGCGAATCCAGAGAGTGTCTTTCTGACTGCGTCCTGTCTGCGAGTCATTTCATCACCAGGTACAATCTACAAAGAGATACAATCTGCAACACTGATTCCGAACAACACCAACTCCATACAAACCCCTGATGCTGAGGGAAAAGAACTGAAACCACTGCATAGCACTATTACAATTCCTAGGCCTACAGACAGCTAGGTGCTCACACCTCCTTTGGTTTCAGCGGAGACATCCACGTATGTCAACAGTGTCGTTTGACAAGAACTCAGGTATGACTGTGATGAATACCACCCGGGTAAGACTTGCACTGTCGCACAGAAGCAGTGTAGAACTCAGGAAACCAGAACATCCCACACACTTGAAAATTAGTTCTTTAAAGTAATTTGAACGGATATACTAAACCCACCTGATTTTAAAAAACACTCTGTATGTACTTCAGGTCAATAATGAAGCTTAGAAAAATGTTCTCGCAAAGGCTGTTTCCTGAGCAGTCACTACAAATATATACTCTTCTCTATATTCCTCCAGCCATTCTCCCTTTTACAATAAAAACCACCTATCTCTATTAATTCTACTACATTGTAAAATCTTTTTCCCTGCTTTTGATACCATCTATCTCAGTTCTACAAATTGAAGTCTAGAGATGACAAGTTATGGTGGTTCATCTGATTGCCCTCCAAATAAACACCCTCATTTCTCTTCCAAAAGAGTTTCTAACGTACACAAAAGGTCACTAAAACTATGTGCCACCAGCAAGTTGTTCTTTCAGTTCTGCTTTTAATATTTTACCTGCTACTACAATTGAAAGACCAAAAATAGTCCAGGGTAGTGTGACTAACCCAGGGAGGCACTCCAGGGAGTTCTGGCCAAACACCTATTTTCCCTTACACATGTGCAAATTTTCTTTATATATAATTTGAGCAAACCTTTACAACAGATGAAATAAAAAAATCAATTAGCAGATTGAAGCTGGAACACAGATGTACAGTGGCTATTGTCTATACCGTCTCTGAGATCTTCTCCATTGCAAGACACCTGTTCTTGCTAAATGACTTGGAGCAGCTTGTTCACACACTTGGATCAAGCCAAGACCTTCCTGAGCAGCAAGCCACCACATACCAAGTAAAGCCTGGGGTGACTTTCAGCTTTGTTGCCATCCGACAGGCTTTATAACAAATCACAAGGCCTTTCCCACACACTGCAAAATACATTCAACCTTCTACTTCATGCTGGTTCTCAGCAGAGGCCTTCACACAGGGATTGGCCCTTGGATGTGCTGTGGGCTTGGGAGAGAGCAGCTGTTCAGTTATTTTGTTGGGTTTTTATTGTTATTGTTGTTTCGTTTGGTTGGTTTATTGTTTAAACCATGAGAAGTACTTCTCAGGGCTGTACCAGAAGCTCTGAGCAGGGGGTTGTTCAGTCATGCTCTACTTCTCCTTTCCTCTCCACATCCACAACAGAAGACATGGCCAGAAAAGCCTCAGCCTCCTGGGAGTCTTGCATGGCCCTTCTCTGGGCTTCATTTTTCTTAATGCTATACTGCTCTAAATGAAATGTAAAGCAAATTAAATATCACATAATTTAACAGTGTGTTCACAACGGTGGTAGCCATACCAGCCACCACAGCATGGTGCCCAACCTCTGCGATGCATGAAGGGCTTGAGGCTGCTCAAACAGCGTCGGAAGAGTAGGCTGGAAAAGGAAAAGCTATCTGGTGATGTCCCATTTTTCTCCTCTAGAGTGGTTTTGGAAGTGATGTAGAACTTTCCCCTAGACTCTGGCTAGGGAAGATATCCAGTCATCCCATGGCAGTGGGGACTCCAGGAGCAACCAAACATGCGGCAATGACAACAGGACCAGTTAAACCCTACAGTGAAACAGGGAGTGATCCAAACCAAAGACAGGCCCAGACAGACCAGTTTGAAACACATGCTTTTTTTTTTTTTTTTTTTAAATCAGACAATTAGGAAAAAAAATATGATGGAAACTAATATCTATGATTCTATTTCTCTAGGATAAATTGAAGAATATCTAATCAAAACTTTTTTAATAAATACCAGCCCAAAACAGGGAACACAGAAAATCTAAAACATAAGAAAATCAAGGAATTACAATGGAAACGATAATATTCTGTGTATTTTAACTTCAGTTAAAATCTTCCAGTCTGCTCTAAAGACATTTTACATTTATGTCCTGTATATTTTATATTTATATAGGGTTAAAGCATTATTATTTAAGTATCCTATTTATATTGCCTTTTGTTTATTTTGGCCTAATACAGAACAGTGCTAGAATCAAAACCATAATATCACAATGAGAAGTAAATTTTTAAGCATAAACCATCTCTATGACATTTTTGCTACAACAGCAGAAAAACTGTCAAACTACTAAACTACTGTAGGTAAACATGTTACTGTTTTAGATCTCTTGACATGGTATAAAACTACTTACTCTTCTCGCAAAATAAATTCAATATTTTCTGGAGAAACCTGTCCTGTCACAGGATGTCTAAATGATGTGGTCTGCTGATTATGGCTGAAAGGAGAAAAAAAAAAAAAAAAAAAAGGAAAAAAAGGAAAAAATAAATTAATATTGCTAAACTCAGAAAAATGTATCTATTATCTCTAAAACGCAGAACTGTTTATATTGATCATTCACTGATGCTACTCCAGAAATGAAACATATTTCCTATGTACTTTTCAAGGCAGAAATGTTTTCAGCTTCTTCCTGAATTCTTGTTGACTTTGCCAATGGCACAATGTACCATTTAATTATTAAACAGGTTAATGTTTTAAAAGTAAACTAGTTGCAATGCTTAGTTAGGGAGATGGACTTGGATTTATGATTATTTACATCTCTTACCAGATTACTTAAACATAACATAGAAATTACACAACATAAAGTACTGATTTGTATTTCCATAAAATTCATAGAACAGAACCAATACAATCATTTAAAGTGTTGCTGGAGAATGTTTTACACAATTTGTAATATTTAATGAGATCACAGAAAGAGATTTTGTGGAAGTCATTTGTTGCATGTGCTTTTTTTTCCTCTAGTATGGTATTTCTACAATGATTTTTCTTTACACCTCCATGCACAGCATCATATATAACCTTCGCTGTTCAGTTACACAGCCTATCTAAACCAACATAATTCAGTATTTAATCTGAGTTGAATTAAAATTGGGATCTTTCCCCTCAAAGTACTATGTAGATGTTTTGCTACCCTCTGTGAAATACTGATATCCATTAAAGACTATTAAAGACTATTTTATGTGTAACTGTACTCATACAATGCAAAAATATGGCGTGAAGAAAGCTTATTTCAAGATAAACTGTTAGTCTTCCCTCCTCCTTGAAGCAGATCATTTGAATTAATTGTATAGAAAACACAAGACAATTCCTAAAGAGTCTCACATCTAGTAAGCTCCTTATTCCGTAACCCTGTCCAAAGAAGCAATCTATAAAAATCATAAATCTTAAAGAAACAAGAAAATTAAGATCTTATTGCAGGTCGTGTCTGAGATGCTGTTAGGGAGCCTTAGAATCAGAGAGAGTAACGAACCATAAATAAGTGATCTCTTGGTTCAGAATTTTTATGGGTTTAGTTAAGAATATTTAGGTAAACCTCATCCAAAACTAGAACTCCCATCAAATGCAGCAAAATCTTAACACACTGTGGGTACATTCAGGAAAAACAAACAAAAGAGGCCATTAAATTAATTATAACTCAAAGAGCCAAAAATGAATACTTCCTTTTTTTGTTGTTTTAAAGAAGATTTGGGGGTTTTCCTCCCATAATGCCCAGCTATTTCAGATCTTCCAGAATTGACTAAATTGTCTAGCACATTGCAGGATTTCTCCTCAGAAACAGAATAAGGCATAAAGAAATATTTCAGAGTTTCTAAGTTAAGAAATACTGAAGAGGTAACAGCCTTTCTGTAAAGAACAGCTAAAAATCAAACAGCTCATTACCCATAACAGGACATGTCTTGATTAAAACAAACACCACACATAAACCCCAAAATAAAACAAACAAAAAACCCCCACAAACAAAAACACACCAGCAGGAGGAAAGGGAAAAACAAGCAAACAGACAAACAAAGCCACCACACACGCAAACAAAAAAACCCCACACAACCAAAACCATAAATCGCTAAGTCCCACTTGGACCATGAACAGCAGAGGATGTTTTCTGTGTTATAAACTTTTCACCTCTTTCCAATATGCCTTGCTACAGAAAGTCATACACAAGGGACCAACACAATCAACATTTTCAGTGGTAAGCTGAAAGCTGTGACAACTTGTGTCACACTAGAAGGACTTTTTTCAGCCACTCCTATTACAAAAATTTGAACCCTACGGCCATTAAAAACTGTGAACAACATAATAAGTCATCAACCAGCCCAGGGCCCCAGCAACAGCATTCACTGCTGAGACTGGTGAGAACTGGCCTCTGCTCCAGAGGTGAATTAATGAAATAAGTACCTTGGTAGTTTCAGCTTTCCCACAATATCAGAGATCAGGAGAATGTATTTCCAGTAAGCCTGCAGTGATAACATCTACAAAGCAACCGTAATCTTTTTCTCACAAAAGGACTGAGGAGTATTATTTCCTGAAGAAGCACTTTTTTCTGAGTTTATATTCCAAGTTTGAATATACATCCAAAGAAAGGACTAGGAACTTGCAGATGTCAAAGAAAATAATAAAGAAATTATAACAGTAACAATTAAACTGCATTTTGTCACACAGTTCAAATAGTTTGAAGCTAAAAGTCTTTTCTTTCAAATCACAACTGTCTGTTTTAACCTTTGATACTTAGGCTAGAACTACTAGCAAAATGCAAATACATAGTTAGCTTTAAAATTGAAAGCACATTGTCAGCTTTATTCTCCAGAGGCAGAAGAACTGTCAGCAAGTTCTCATCTGCAGGCTTTTAGTCATTAATAACTCACTTGATGATTAAGACTAAGAAAAAGGACTCTATTCCAGAAATGTTCTAGGGTTATTTCGGAAACTAAGTTAGTCATTATACTATACTAGCACTTTTACAAATGTTTTATCCTTTCCCATGAAATAAATTCACCAGGTCGTCAGAAGATGAATTAGTCCTCTTGTTGTAATTAAAGAGCAAGTCCATTACTGAAAGACTAAGTATTACTTGCTAATAATTAAAATTTCAGCTGGAAAGTATATGTTTCCTAAATATCTGAGCAATTGCATTTATAGGAGAAGTTTTGCACTTCGAATAGTAAGAGCACAGAAAGAGTTCTGTTAGCACATAAAATGCAGATGGTAATTTCACAGACAAGTAACAGACACAAACCTAAAACTTTATGCAAATCTGCAGCTTCAATACTTAGTACTTGATTGGGAAGAAAGGAAACCACTGCCACTAACGATTAGTTTTACGGAACACAGTGGTTTATTTGAATTTGAAAAGTGAGAGTTTAAATGTTTTGCCTCATAGGACTCATTAAGAATAAGCAATGTTCAAAACAACCAATGCAACAGATGGCTAATGCCTTGCAACAAGGAATTACATAGCAGGGAGATTTTTGTCCACAATGAGAGCAGTCAGACATTGGCAGAGGTTGCCTAGCAAGGCTGTGGAATCTTCATCCTTGAAAACATCCGAAATGTAGCTGGATAAGGCCCTGAGCAACGGAATCAAACTTTTTGAGATGGTTCCAGCTTTGAAGCTGTCCTGGCTCTGAACAGGAGGGGCTGGATCTGGTGGGGTCCAGAAGGTCCTTCCAACCTAAATTATTCTGCTCTGTCACTCTCTGCTCCTCTCTCCTACTTTCTCTGCAAATATGATGTAACTCTTACAATCCCTTTGAAGCTTTCCCAGTATTCAAACGGATGTATTCCAATAATATTAGTAGTTCCTTATTTTGATCAGAAAAAAAAAAAAATTGTAACATTCAGTTTTTAGCTTTAGATCACAATAGGTTTTTTTGTTTTTATGTCCTCTAAACATTTGCTTAATGGTAATATATGTTTACACAACAATGATAACAACATCATCTCCAGTAAGAGTCATCTAGTCACTTGTTGCAGTGTTAAGTTATTCCTCCTTTCCAAGCACAGACCAAGAGCAGACCTGGCACAGTTGTTTTCCAGACAGACCAGCTCACCAAGCCTTTGAGCAGTAGTCACCTGTATTTCCTCCAAACAGCAACTGCTGAATGCATTTCTGTTGTCCAGAAATCTACCTCATATAACAGGCACAATAAACGAGCCTTAATAAAAGGTCACAATACGCCGCTTCATTTTCATGCCTCCTTTATTCTTTTTTCACTAGAGAAAGGCTTAATACCCCCAACAAAACTGGGAAATGCTTATGGTGCTTCACCATGTGAATTCTGAACACAGTGGAACTTCCGTTAGTACAATGCCACACATTTGAAATGCCAAGATCACTTTTCCAGTAACATTACGAATTTTCTGTATGATAAATTACGACATTTTTCCTAACAGTCGCCTTTTAAGAGTTTTGTATTATTCTGATTTTGGATAATTGCTAATCAAGAGAACCATCGAACCAAAGCAAGTATGAAAACATGAAGAATCCACACAAAAATGCCATTCATTGTCATCTACCACTACCATCTTTATTATTAATAAATTACACTACAGACTACTAAAAGTAATTCTGAATCTCAAAGTTATAGAACACTGTTTTCCAAGGCTTGTTGTTGATTTGTAATATTTAACACTCGGACTTTTCCTAACAGAATCACAGTTCAAACACTGCGTCTTTGAAACCACATACCGCAACACAAATTCTATCAGTTCACAGCATGTGTACCCAGCATTTACAAACGTAAGAATCAATAGTCACCCATTGTCTTAAGATCAACGGACTACAGCAGTTCAGAAAGACTCAAGACCTTCAAGATGTCAACAATGTTAATACACCTGGCTACCACTAGCCCCATGGGAGAGGATGCTGCTTGAGCATCTGGCATAGCTTCAAAGTTGGCCCTGGGTTCAGGGCTTGGTGCTGGAACCTGAGAACTTCACACACTGGATGTTGCTTATGATCCTAGGGGATGGGCGGGTGAGGGTGCAGACAGACAGCTATTGCCTTTGACAGGACCTTACTGCTTGCCATCCGATTACAGCCTAAAACATTTCTCAGGTATTGATTAAGCAAGTCTGCAAATTTAACATTGCCTATCACTTGTTTGCACTAGCCTAACCTATAGTGTGATGAAATTTTACTGACTTAAACACAGGAAAAACACACAATTACAATCCAGTCTCCAATCCTACAGTATAACTGATACAGGCAGGCACTTCTGCCTGCATGGATCCTTTTGCATAACTCATATAATTAAACTTACTTCATCTATTTTTTTTTCCCTTTTAATTCATTTTGTATTCAAGCCAAAGCCAAATTTTAATAATTAACTTCTGGACATGACTGATGCTGATGACTTTCCATTTGAAGTCAAGCAAGTTTATAGATTGCCCAGGCAGATGAACCTTCAAATGTGTGAATTAACTACTGATTGAGTCTACATCACATTAACAAGAAATTTGTAAGTTGCAAAAAAAATTCATGGTGTCATTGGACAGAGTGTTCAATAAATTATTCCCATCCGTTTCTACAGCATTTGTCTTCCATCTAGGCTGACTCCTTTACGCTTACCTGCAAGACTAGGTAAGCATTAACATCTTTATGTTGAACTCCCCAAATGGTGGAGATAGTTACGGGGGAGCACCCACACTTCTATGGGAGTTAGTGGTGTGGGTGCAGTCGACAGAAGAACTCACGCAGTGAAGAACTGCTGTTCAGCCAGTGAGTTGTTGCTCCAAACAGAATGTGCTTGTATCTAACCAGGCAAATAGCCAGGAACAGTTTGCTTTATTTCATAATGCATTTTTGAAATACATCAATAGCTTCAAAATAGCATCAGCATTACCTTCTGAGCATTTTTCAGATATTAGATTTTAGAATTGGTTAGAAAGAGTATCATAGCTTAGTTCAACAAAATCAGTGCCATCACAGTTCTGCAAATAGTGTTATTGGAACAAAATGCAGTGTAACACAGACATAATTTGGAAGAATTAGAAACAATACCAATTAATTGCATTACAAAAGCAATAGTGCCCACTACAAGCTGGACACACACCAAACCCCATCTTTTCAAGATGCCAAACGTCACCCACAGTTTAAAACAGTAAAGTGTCTCCTTAGAGTAGCTGTAAAATCCTTGCTCCACTGTAATGAGTGTCCAGAAGACTGTACACAGTTAAATTAGCATCATAACCTACGAACAATTACTTTAGAATTCATTTGGAACTTCGCTATCTAACGAAAACAAACTTGACTTTCAGTGAGAAGCAAATGTCACTAACATGACAACGTGAACAGCAGACTCAATCGATTGTACATTCCTTACAGATGCCACATGAACATCTGTGCTAGAACTTGAAAGCTTGAAATGAAATTATTAGGTCCTATAATTAAACACAGGTATTCGTGATATATATACACACATATATCTGTATGCATACTTATCTACATGTATACACCTATATATATATATATATATATATGGTATATATATACACGCACCTCTCTAATTTCCAATGCTAGCACAGATATTTCTGCAATGATACAAATATACTCTGGCTCCTATAGGACTAAATGGTTGGGACAAATGGTCCCAACAGTCCGATTAGATGCAGAAACTTCAAAGACAGATGCTCATGTAGAAAACAAGTATATTTTTTTAAATCAAGGATTTTGGAAAGCATGGAGGTGTTCACTGTTTTGGTTTGGTTTTTTGTTTGTTTGTTTGCTTTCTTCCGCTGGGCATCATTGGCATCACAGGAAAGCAGCAACTTAACTTTTTTCACTACTCGATTCTCTACTACGCGTAAAGCATATTTGCTCCATAGCCTTTCACACAAAAGAAAACTACACTGACCTATTGTAACCATATTACAGTAGCAGTGTTGCAGAATAGTTACACATGAAATGCTGATATAAACCAATCGTGCCACAAGAAAACAACATGTAGAGAGTGACACGTCACATTATTTGTTTCTTCTGGATCTGACACACAAACTAAATTAATAAATTCATTCTCTAATGAAAAATAAAGTGGTGATATCACTAATATGATTAAAACTCCCTGGATAAATGCAGCATATCCTTAAACTCCAACTTCAACCACAATTTAAAGAGTACAGTGAGGAAGATGTCCAGCAAGTATTCCCATATAAGCATGCTATTTTGGAAAAAGTATTTAGGGAAAGCTTTACACAAAAATATTATATATGTCAATTTTTAAGCCATAACAAAACTGATTAAAATAAGAGATATTAATATGCACAGCATCTAAATTTACCAGTGGAGGTTGAAAACCCTCACCAGTCCTATTTGAATACATTTTACTTTGATGAAAAGACTTAGATAAGAATAGGTAGAACAATACACATTGTTCTAAATATGAAAGCAAATACAAGTTTTCCAGTAGCCAGCTTTCATCTAAGTAGCAAGCCATAAAGTCTAGAAAGCTGAAACAATTTAATATAACAGCTACAAAGCCTGAATAAGACCGTTTTCAAAAACTCTACTCCTCTGCCATGTAAGACATACAACCTCAAAACAATCTCTTCATTGGCTTTTTACAGTTGAAGACAGATTCAAACTTCTTAAGAAAAATGCACTTCTGATATATTATTTATTGAATTTAATGCATAATATGAAAAAGTGGTTGTCAGAGAACAATCCTAGAGACTGAAACCTTGCTGGGTTGCTGCGTGTGCCCTCAGACAACATGGAAACATATTGCCCTTTTCCCCTTTCCGTAAGATCACAGTATCACAGTATGTTTGGGTTTGGAAGGGACCTCAAAAGATTATGCATATATTGAATAATATTGGCCCCAGTACTGACCCCTGAGGAGATGCTCCACTCCCTTAATCATCTTCATTGCCCTGTGCTGGACTCTCTCCAGCAGTTCCCTGTCCTTCTTGAACTAAGAGGCCCAGAACTGGACACAATATTCCAGGTGTGGTCTCACCAGGGCAGAGTAGAGGGGAAGGAGAACCTCTCTGGACCTACTAACCACCTCCATCAAGTTCTCTCATGGCTACAGTCTAGAATACTGCATCCCATTTTGGACCTCCTCATACAGAAAAGACATCAAGAAACAAAAGGGAATTCAGTGGAGGGGCACCAAGATGGTCAGGAGCACCTTCTCTGTGAGGAGAGGCTGCTGGAGTCGGTCTTGGTCAGCCTGGGAAAAGGAGACCCTCAGGGTGACCACCCAGCAGCCTCCCATGTGCAGGTGAGCAAGAAAGCTCTTCACAGCCATGCATGATAGGAAGCCAAGAAAGAGTAGGCACCAACTGAAACGAGAGCTTCACACTGCATGTAGGATAAGCTTTTGTACCTTGAGAATACAAAGATTTATGATGAGGATGGTATAGTGCTGGAACAGGCTGCCCACAGAGGTTGTGCAGCCTCCATCCTTGGAGGTTTTCGACACCAGAGTGGGGGAAAACCTGAGCAACCTGCTCTGACCTCACCACTGACCTTCCTCTGAGCAGGAATCTGCACTAGAAACCTCCTCAGGTCTCACCCAAACCAAATTGCTCTAAAATCCTTAGGTTGGGTATAGTTCTTATTTGTACCACAAAGCCAAAAAAAATGCAACCAATACCCAAAACAACAAAAAAAGTTTTGCAGAACAGATCTGGCTAACAGAATAATATAGAATCTCCACATCATTCAGGAAGAAAATCTCAAAACAGCATTAAAACCTGGCTTCTTCCTTCAACCTTCATTAACACCGTTAATTAACTTATTCACCAAATAATTAAATCCAAAGTCCATTCACATTCTACTAATAGTATTCCGTGAAATAAGAGAATTTACACAGCCGAAGTTCCCGTGGTTGTGTGCTTTTTATCTAACAGGACACACGTTCTACCTAAAGCCTGTCCTGTAGTTAAGGCCATTCAAACCATGCCTGGGTCTGTCTCAGTCCCTGTCTAGCACCACCTGTGTCATCCACTGCTTCACAACACCGACAGGGTACTGACCGTAATCCTACAAACTTCATCTCCTTCAGACACCAGGCTAAAGCATAAACAAGGATATTAGCATCATATTCACTGAAGTACCATCTAATATGAAAAAACCACAATTCCCAAAGCGCACACCTATTCTTGTGGGTTGGCTGTTCCTGTTTACTGGCATATATGTTAATAAAAGTTCCTTCATGAGTAACAAACTGTTCCAGTCTATCTTGTGGTTAATGCTGAAACACTTCAAACTCTAATCACATAAAGCTTGAGCCATAAATAAAAAATTACAGCTACCAAGTTGTTTCCTTTGGTTTATGTTATTCTTGGATGTTTTGAAGGAGTCCCTCCTTCCCTGATCTCATTCAACTCACTGTGTTGAATAAAATACAATGCACCTCCTCCAAATTTATTTGTAAAACTCCTATTTTTTTTTCTAAAATGTTTTTTCCTATCAAATATTAAGCACAAAATGGACTACAGTACTCTCAAAAGGCACATTACATCAAGCTTCTACTTGAGCGAAGATTAGTACTTCGGTATCATCTTGCTGAGAGCAACAAGTATAAATTCAAGTTTATCAGACCAACTTTTTGGAGCTTTGATTTACACACCTACTGGTTGCTTTCCTTTCTAGAGAAGCCCAGCATCTACAGCACTGAAATAGTGACACATACAAAAGCCATGACATTTGCATCACATCACTGAATGCTACTGTAAGTCACACACAAATCCATCCCAACTCGGAGCTGAATTTCCACTCCACAGTCAAAACAGAAGGCCCAGGGGGCAAAGAAGTCATTCCTGGCAGAACCTCCCCATCCCTGGCGGGACCTCACCATCCCTGGCAGAGCTTCACAGCAGCCTGGCCCCGTGGCCACAAGGTCTGCACGGCACCACCAAAGGGACGGTCCATACAATTTAGGAAAAAAACCCAATATCTTGTAGCTGCCACTGCCATGAAATAAAACTTCAAAGATTACAGAAAGGGGTTATTTGCACTGTCAAAAGCTAGTATTTCTTAAAAGAAAAAAAGAATCCCATTAATCAATATAGTATCATGAGCTAATGTGTATTAATCACACTCTCTCAATACCTCATACGAAATGGTTCTGGTGCCAAAGTTGTAAAGCAGATAAAAATTTACTACAATGTTATTTACTCAAACATTTCCATCATACAAGTGACCCTACTGTGTAGTGAGAAACCCACAATGATTCATAGTCTAAACTAATTCCAGATTGGAACTGGAAAACAGACATGGAAGATTCTCTTTTTAGACTACGCACAGAGTTTACAGATTATCTAGAAATGTATTTTTAGTTCAACAAAAAGCTCTTCAGCATAAAAAAAGGGGGATTTATAGCTAAATCAGTTCTTGATGACTTCAGTCAAACTTGCCCAAAGAAATAACCAAGAGCCAACTCGTCTTTATGGAGATGTACAAATACTCAGCAGCCCCAAGTCAGACAAGCAGAGAAGCTCCCAAGACATTTCCAAACAATCACAAAAATACTGGTGTACAATTAATTTAAATCACTCTCTTTGGCATTCATAGAACAGAAAACATGCAAAAATATACATAACACTGCTAGACAAGTTTATACAACCAAACAGCAACAAAACCCACATTAAGATATTAAAAATTTCAACACTGTAATAAACAATTTTAATTGCTAAAACTTCTCTGCTTTTAATACTCATTATTTTACTTAGTGGAGAAACCCAAGCAAATTGTTTTGAAAATTAACTATTTTGGTGTAATGCTAGAATTTTCATTGCTAAACATAAACCAATGAACTAATTCTGCAGAAAGAAGGCAATTATTTTCAGTCATGCAGTGTCTCCTCCCCAAGCCCCAAACCAATTCACTATGTAATCAAAGCATGTCAAGTCACAATATAACCTATAGCAATGGGTTAATAACAATTTACATTATTGGCGTAAATAATGCTAAGTGTATTGAATGTCTAAGTATGTGAACCAAACATAAACCAAATTTAAGAAAACTCTCATATAATCACATCCTGTGTTTAATTTCTTGAATCAACAAATTGCACTATCCATGAAAATCTGAGACTAGAATATTAGAATACAGTCAGAAGAGTGGCACTGAAAACGACCCAGCCATGGAAGAAACATTTGCATTTTCTTAACATCACTTAGTAAACACATCAACAGGGCCCAAACAGCCAGTTCAGAAAAAGCCTAAAGTACACAACTGATGGCAATAAGATGATCTAGTAGCTAAAGAAAAAAGCACAAGGAATGTATAAAGAAACACAGTTTCACTCTTTCCATCTCAGAAATAGCTTTAGCTAGCAAACACATTTTTTAAACTACTTTTTTAGTTTTCTATGAAGTGGCTCAGAGGTTTCATTTCTATCAGCAAACATCAATATGCATTATTGGATAACATGCAGTCATCTGGGGATAGCATGCATCTTCTTCAAAATCAGATCTGAATTAGACTCTCTGTGAAACCACATTATCCCATTGGGAAAGATGAAAACTTCCTTAAACACATGAAGCATGCTATTATTTTTCAAAGTAACTGGAAGGATGAAGCAACTACCACCTTTCACAATAAGCCTGGAAGTCAACAGCCAAATATAACAGACAAACTACCAACAGCCAAAACAGATTAAACCAGACTCCTTAACTTGGGTTCAGAGAACAAGGGTGCAGCAGAATCCAGCCAAAAGACAGCTCTTCATACATGACTATATATAGCGGAGCTATCAGCAGCATTCCTCCTGCACCACTTGAGCAGCACATCACAGCTGCTTTGTCTGGCTCTTGTCCTGTAGCTCTGCACTGAAACCCCCACCAGAGCACCCCATTCTCACCAATGTGAAGCCAGTGCAGATAACACCTCCAAGAGTACAACAGCACGGCTGCTGCTTTATCATTAGGGCCTTCACAGCCCATACAGCTCCACAGCAGAGCTCACACAGCTGAATATCACAGAAATGTGCCCTTAAATAAGACTTTGGCTAGAGGACCTACAGCGCTACCAACCATGAGAAAGAATGAAAAGGCCTCTCACCTTTGTAATGCAAGGACTAGTTCTCTGCCATCTCCCCAAACTGGCCAGCGAGCTGGGAGGGCATGGTTCGCTTTCTCATCTCAAACCACTACCGTTTGCCGCTGTCAGGAAGGCGGCCAGAGCAGAGCATGAGTTCCCCTCAGAGAGCACTCTGGTTCTCATGTCTCACTGCTCGGCTGGATCCCTCCGGTCGGCCGGCGTGCAGCAAGGGCAATGCTGAACCCTGAACCCGGCAGTCGGTGAGCTCACATCGCTGCCGAGGCCTGGGGTGAGGTCGGGGAGAGCCGGCAGGGTTAGAGATTGAAAGAAATTCCGAAAACTTCTGCAGGTCCTGCATTAAGTCCTTCCAATGCTGAGCCAGTCTCTATCAAGCATGTGACTGAAACTTGGCAGCTGCGAGGGTGAAGTAACTTCACATGAAATAATATTTGTTCTTTGGGTAATTATTTAACAATACATACAATGACAGGCTGCTTTTGAGAAATGTGCATCTTCCACTTACAGAATTTTGTAATCTCTTCAAGATGTAGGTATTAAATAGTCTTTCACTATTCAGAGAATTAGAGAGCTTTTTCCCTTTCAGATACAGCAAGATCAAAAATAGAGTACTCCAAAGCCATGAGTGAGCAGAGCCAGACTAAAAGCTAGACACTGCAGAGAAGTTCAGACCAGCACTATAATAAAACCAGTTTTATTCAATGCTAATTTTTAAAATGCAAAAAAAACCTAAGTGCCACATGATGAGTATTATAAGCATATATATTTGATCAAGAGGATTACAAGCAGCACAATACCTTTTCAGACTTTCAGTGCTTCGGCTGAATTTTAATTTAGTAATTATAGAAAATGCACAGTGTTTTAACAACGTTTATATAAATGTATAATCTAGCAATTTAATTACTTGCAAATATGATGTAGTTGTTTCAGGGGCTTTTTTGGTGTCTTTGTTTTATTTTTGTTTTATATATTGACTATTTTGTAAAATTAAACCACCACCACACATCAACATCACAAGTGTTTTCTCAAGAACTCTTGGGATCTTGCCGTCCTCTCCATTACAGCAATTGAAACCAAAGCTAAGATTTATTTCTACCTTCTTGGACAGTGTGCAACACTACATTAAAATCTTCAGTTTTAACTTCATAAAATGTACTTAAATTTGCCTTTTAATTTGTACAACTGTAAAATATATTAACTAACCTGGTTTCCTACGTAGTTACAAAGAGTAACATAATTTGTCCGCACAGCAATTCACTCAGTCCCTCATTTTTCCACATGAATTCTGTGTGCTTGTGAAATAGCTGTAGCTTGTAGCAGTGATCTCTAACAAAAGGGAAACACATCTCCAAACCTGCTGTTTGGAAGCTGGTTCGCTGTGACTGCTACATTCACTTTCTCTGGGTCTTTATATGATTACAGGAATTCAAAACTTCCCAATAGGGAACGTCTCCTCTTAGAGAAGAGTATGTACTTGGGCAAACTCTGTATTATTTCCTCCTGCGGACTTGTTATGTTCAGCATATAGAAATTAATCTGAAATGAAGCTTCTATTTTAATTTCTCCCAGTCAGCTATTGGAACTACTCAAGGTCACAAGTCATTACAATTAACATCTGCTGCCAGTACTTGTTTAATTCTAATAGAGTGACCAACAAATTACGCTTATTCCTAAAACGTAACTTAACAGACATGGCAATTGCAGTACATAAAAAAAATAATGAATCTGTAAGTAGCACAGAAAATAATAAGACAACAGAGTGACTGATTTTTGCCAAATAAGTCATCAGTGACTCACAGAGAGATTCTGCTTCGATATTATATGAATCAGTTTTGCATTTTAAAGTTGAAACAATCTGAATAAATTGAGTGTTGACATTTCAGGTATTTCAGATAATGGATCAGGACTTGAAGTGTCTCTTTACAGAGAAATGGGGTTCTCCCACAAGAAAAGAGAAAGAAGTGGCTAAATTTGTAAAACCTGAAGTACAGTACGTTTTCTGCATCGTTAACAAATAAAAGAAGTTAGAGGTTTTGGCACTACTACACGGGGATTTGGGAGACGAGGATTCAGATCTTGGCTCCGAAGCAGATTTCTTGTATGACCTTGTTGAGTAATCTTATTTTTGTAAAATCATCATTTTATTAACATTCAAGACTTTCAAGAGAGAGAAAAGGCACCTACCAATTCAGAGTCTTAACCTCATTTGCAGCTTTCAGGGTGCTACTGCAGTGCATACAAGCAAAACCATTCATTTTCAATAGCAGAAAGGACTACCTTGACCTTGTCAAAGAACTCCAGCAAACCTGGGAGGCAACAACAAGCTGGAATTTCTGAATCTAGCTAAACAAGACATGTTGTTGCCTTCCAAGTTTGTTTACAGATTTACAAAAAATCTCTTTCAGTGCATGGAAGTTTGTTCTTTAAAATATTTACATCCAACATAAAATCACCTTTATTCTGAAAATAACATTTTGGCTACATCAATTATTCTTTGCGCTTCAAGTACTAAGTGTATGGATATAGGAAGAAGGAGGTTGCTTTTTACACTAGTGCACTTTTTCACAGTTGTGAGGTGAAACACTGTAAAACAGGGCACAATTCTGTTCAAGCTTAATACATAATAATACCAAGAAAGCAAGTTTATCAAAATTATTTCACAAGATTAAATTGCCAGTGCCGTTCTTCAAAACTGAAGCAATGTCATCTGAAAACTTGCATATCCAAATATAAGTCTCCAAAACTAAATTGACTCTGAGATGAATTTTTCTATACTACTTAATCAAAATCTTTCTGCTCAATTACTTGTATCCTAGTTGCTACGAAGTTAATTCACCCAGGTACAACTTATAAATAACTGAACTGAAACATCAAGTTCAGCCTAACATGTCCCCCAGAATGCTTCTGTGATACCACATACTCTTGTCTTACTACAGTTCTGTGAAAACTATCTAAGAATCTAAATCTAAACTAGGGATGCTAATACAACAGATCAGATTCCAGAAGTGATGAGCGGCAATATTCACTTCTCTCAAAGCACACTAGAAAGACGTAACCACATTGTAACACAAATTACTGTCAAATCAGAATAAAAGAAGGGAAAAAGCCCTGTTTTTGAATAAGAACCTCTCTAGAAAAATAAAATAAATTAATTATATTTTTCTTTTATGCCACAGACTTTCTTTCGTATCTAGCATTCTGGGACTTCCATGTTATATACCATAAGTTTTAATACCTCTGAATTTAACCATTCTCAGACAGCTCACAAATTCTGCAAATACCATGTGCATATTCCACATTCTTCTGATGTGAACATGTTGCAGAGTAAGACACCGTATTCTTAAAATATTAAGAAAAAACGGCCCAAACTTCTTGGCACCTTGAAATGTCTGGTCCTACATACCTGTTTGCACTCTCAACTATTTCTGTTGATATGAATGTAAATTTTGTCAGCATGAGAACTAGAAAACAGAAATAAAAGCTATTTTGTTGATATATCAGAAAATGACAATTGAGAGTCACTATGGGAAAAAACCCACTAGAGTTCTACCATTAAATAGTATTTTAGGGACAGAAACGGGAAGGTCTAAATATTTTTGTTTTAAATTACATGATCTAAAGGAAATAAACAATGTTGAAGTAACAATACTAACGTTTCTGATTAGTCAGCATGCCCTACAGGGAAGGACAAGAAAAATAAGAAAAGAAAGGAGAACAAACAAAAAATTCCACCACACATTCCTACTTCCACAGAGAAACTGAAGAGCACTTACTCTCTAACGGATATTTTACTGAAAATATTTCACTATTACTTGTTATCAGTAATAGTGTTAGAGAACTTGCCGTCAACTGAGGAAACCCAAAGTCTGCATTAGCAGAACCCACCTGAACTATACTAGTGCTTAGTACTGAGGCCAGTTCTGTTTAATATCTTCATGATCTGGACCAAAGGGATCCAGTGCACCCTCAGCAAGTTTGCAGACGACACCAAGTTGGGTGGGAGTGTTGATCTGCTGGAGGGCAGGAAGGCTCTACAGAGGGATTTGGACCTGCTGGATCATTGGGCTGAGGCCAGTTGTATGAGGTTCAACAAGGCCAAGTGCTGGGTCCTGCACCCGGGTCACAGCAACCCCACGCAATGCTACATGATGGGGGAAAAGTGGCTGGAAAGCTGCCCAGCAGTAAAGGACCTGGGGATGCTGGTCAACAGCAGCTGAATAAGAGTCAGCAGAGTGCCCAGGTGGCCAAAAAGGCCAACAGCATCCTGGCTTCTGTCAGGAATAGTGTGGCAAGCAGGACTAGGGCAGTGATTGTCCCACTGTACTTGGCACTGGTGAAGCCACACCTCATATTCTGTGTTCACTTTTGGGTCCCTCACTATAACAAAGACATTGAAGTGCTGGAGAGAGTTCAGAGAAGGGCAACAAAGCTGGTCAGGGGCCTGGAGCACAAGTCTGATGAGGAGCAGCTGAGGGAACTAGGGCTGTTTAGCCTGAAGAAAAGGCGGCTGAGGGGAGACCTTATCACTATCTGCAAGTACCTGAAAGGAGGTTGTACCATGGAGGATGTTGGTCTCTTCTCCCAAGTAGCAAGTGATAGGATGAGAGGAAACAGCCTCAGGTAGCACCAGGGGACGTTTAGATTGGATATTAGAGAAAATTCTTCACGACAAAGGTTGTCAGGCATTGGAACAGGCTGCCCAGGGAAGTGGTTGAGTCACCATCCCTGGAGGTGTTCAAAAGACATGTCGATGAGGTTCTTAGGAACATGATTTAGTGTCAGTGTTAGGTTATAGTTTGACTCTATGATCTTGAGGGTCTCTTCCAACCAAAATGACTCTATGATTAATATCTAGCGGCAACTGAAGAGATCACACAGGTACTTTGCTGCAAATGGTGAGGCCAACTCTCTGCATTTGATATTGAAGAGTCATTAGAGGAAACAAAAGAAAATAACCAAGAATCCTGTTATGTTTCTTAACACTATTCCCTAGAAGTTTATATGAATGAAGAAAAAAAAGACAGGTGTACCATTTTTATTAAATGGTCTTATCCTACCCACAAAACCACAAGTATAAGGACCGTGCTCCCATTTTAAAGATCTTTCTGGCTACAGTTGAGAGCAGATTCTTGGGGGGGGGAAATCCATATACATGACATGTAACACCAACTATCTTTGAAACCAGGAAACCTTCATCTAATGCCATGTGGTGTGTATTGAAGACATATGCAACATGCCAGTTTTTTAACTGCTTACCAACAGAAGAGAAAAACAAACACTTAAAGATTCCATGAAATCATTAATAAGACAATCAACAAAAAAATAAAGGGAATTACCAAACTTTTTCAAGGACTATCCTTTAAGTTGGATTAGCTTACCCAATCTGACTCATCACACGCTTGTAGAATTGATACACCAATGTATTTGGTAGAAAAGGTAAAGAGAGCACGTAAAATATCAGAATTACTTATGATCTCTATTGTCACCTTATGTAATTATTAAAAAGTTACTGTAAATAACAAACTACCTCAACCCTTAAGATAATTACAGCATTACATGGCTCCTGCACCAGTGCAGCTCCATAATCAGTGGACCACAGTTTTCATACATTTCACACATTTCATTTATTTTCATCTGGATTCCATTAAATTTGCATTCACTCAAAATAATGGGATGCACACATAGGAAATAATGTCACTCCAATCTAGCACAGAATCATGGAATGGCTTGTGTTGGAAGGGACCTTAAAGATCCTGCCATGGGCAGGGACACCTTCCTCTAGACCAGGTTGCTCAAAGCCCCATCCAGTCTGGCACTGAACACTTCCAGGGATGGGGCATCCACAGCTTCTCTGGGCAGCCTGTTCCAGTGTCTCACCACCTTCTTAGTGAATAATTTCTTCCATATATCTAATCTAAATCTACCCTCTCTCAGTTTAAAACCATTACCTCATCCTGTCACTACACTCCCTGATAAAGAGACCCTCCTCATCTTTCTTGGCAGCCCACTTTAAGGCCTGAAAGACTGGTATAAGCTCTCTCTGAAGCCTTTTTTTCTCTGGGCTCATCAACTCCAAGTCTCTCAGCCTGACCTCACAGGAGGTGTGTTCCATCCCTCTGATCATCTTTGTGGCCTCCTCTGGACCCACTCCAACAGGTCCATGTATTTCTTATGATGGGGGCCTCAGAGCTGAACACAGGACTTCAGGTGGGGCCTCATCAGGGAGGGCAGAGTTTGAGAATCACTTCTCTCGATCTGCTAACCGCAATTCACCCACTGAAACTTCACGGTTCATTTAAAATGTACTTTGACCAGTGTTCACTTAACATTGTCTGCATATATTCTCATCAATGACAGCTGTATTCTAGATTGCTCAAGATTTCCTATACTTGATGAAAGTATCCAAAAGTATCATGTATAGTTCATAAACTAGTCGTTCCACAAATTCTTCTCACAACATTTTTGAGGCAGCTGGAGATTTTGAATTTTCTCTGCTCTTTGTGTTATGCTATCTTGCAGCGGGAACAGCTGAATGAAGACCCAAGAGTGACGACACAGGAGCAATAAGGAAGAGTACATGCAAGGAGACAAGGGAGGGGTATGTACAGGGTTGCAAAATGTCAAATGCCCACAACAACAGGAATTCTACGCAGTTGCCATTAAGGAATAAATAAAGGTTCACGAGAGTTCTGTTTCTACTACAGGAAAATTGCCATTAGAACTCAGAAACCAACTACTGCTTAAAGCCACCATATGAGGGACTGGACTAGCAAGAAATTGTATGTCCTCCAGTATGCAAGCGGCATTGCAATACACACAGTTCAGGTCACCGGCTTTTCACAGGACTTTCCCTCAGATTAACCAAATTCCAGCAACTAAATAAAGTCATATAAGCACTACAGGGATTTTCCTTCCTCCGTAATCCTCTACAACTGAGACGTTCTCTTCTGTTCCTTGAGTTCCCAACTGTTCCCTGGGGCTGGAAGTACAGGTAATTCCAGCTCTCCAAAGAAATATCCTGTCCTCTTCTCCACACAATAACTAACGTATAACCATATTTATTATAATATCATAACCATATATGCAGTATTCATGTATAATTATACAACTTTACAATCAAGATTCATAAATTCAAGAATCAAAACCTAAGTATTAGCTGACCTATGAGATACTAAATGGAGCAGACTTTTTAAAATGCAGATATGCAGAATGCTGAATGTGGGGCATTAGCAGCAGCAGTTGTTTCTACAAATTAAATCTCAATGGTATCAATTAGCAGATTTCTCAGGAAATCATTAAAATGGGATTCTCAATTGAGTCTTCACAACACTGCTTCTACTGCAACCTCTGTAACAGAATAGACTCTTAAAAAACTTTTCATCTTAAATTTTGTCAGAGCCTGTATTTACAGTATTATTTTGTAAATGAGACGTTTCAGACACTCCTATCTCCATATATTATAACAATGCTCCAAACATACTGCTCCAGGCTCTCCCACCCCCAATGTCTCTAACCTATTCACCTCCAAGCAAGATTTTCCCTTTGCACTACTTTTAGCCCAACCAGTCTGTCATAACATTGGAGTCACTACAGAAATCCTCAATTAGAAGCAGAAACACAAGACTGTAGAGACATCTTATCTTCCAAAAAACAGCTGAAGTGCAAGACCCATCCATCTCAACCCTAAGCATAATTTCCACAAACTTTCCACACTCTTCATTCACAGAAAACTATCAGGCATCTGCAACAAGCTGGCACCAAACTGTAGAGAGAGAAACAGAATGTAAGCCTTTGAGTTACAGAATACCATTGTTCTAGCTCACTTTCTCTTTCTTATTCTGTTTTCTTCATGTCTACCAGGAATACAATTTTAGGTATTTAGCTGTTTTCATTCACAAACATTTTCTTGTTACTAAAAGGTCAGAATGACCGAAGAAGGAAAACTACGACATATCTATTTCTATTGCGGAGATTCTAAAAAAAAAAAAGTTAACAGCTAATGCTTCTAAAAGCATGAACAACATTTGTTACAACTAAACCTATATAATTTACTTAAACATCCTCAAAAACCTGAATTATAGTACGTAACACTTCCTGATCATAAATTAAGAATTACTACAATGCAGGCAACAAAGTACAGATTAGGATAGAACTTGTAAAATGCCAGTTTTTCTTGGCTTTTGTCCATCTACTATTTCGTAGTTAAATGCTAATCACATTATTTTAACTGGTAAGAAGCAGTTTTCCTACAGAGGACTGAGGAAGGAAGTTGGGTTATAGGCCCTTATTAGCATTTTCCAATGTGAAATATGGTTATTTTTAAACAAAAGTAATGATCATATCATTTGCTGACTGGATCACAAAACAATTTTGCTTCATATTGCTTATATTTACCACATTAAAAAAAAAAGCAACCTTTGTTTTTAAATACTTGTGTTCACTTTTCTTTAGATGACAAATGTCTGTGCACATTCTCTTCTCCTCTGTATCCAAGACAAGACTGGAATCACCCGTTCTAATTTCTGAACCAGTACTCCGCACATTATTGGAATTAAAATGCCTAGAAATGCCATCACACTCATGTAACTTACTTAGCTTAATGTAAATTAATGTAAACTAATTATAATGGACACTGTGACTATAGTACCAGGAGCAATTTTGCTAGTAAGAAAATAAAACACACATGTACAAAACATAGTTTAAAACAAACAAACAAATGTTTCAATGATTAACCGGAAAGTCTATTACCTTCATTAGGAAGGAAAAATTTATGCAGTGACAGAAGCTGCAAGTTCCAAGGAACAGCAAGACTTCCACAGCAGTGCAATAACCTTTGCATAGCTGAGACCTATGGTATTGCCTGAAAGACTAAATTACAGCAGACACTATTGAAATTACAACAGACAAACAGATCAGTAAAAACAAGACCTGAAAAACCTGGAGATGACATTTACCTACTACAATACAAACACTGATTAAAGATTTGCTTTAATTTACAAACACTTCAAATGTGACAACTCATATCCCTCAGTGCTTGCACAATTAAGATCAATGGACACCAAGCAATAGGTCTGCTTTGGTCCACCTGTAAAGGATTCTTATGAACTTTTTGGTAGAATGACGTCTTCAGAGTCAATACTTGTGGGATGAGTTAAGACAGAAAGGTAATCTTGGAAAGTGTATGTCTACTTATAAAACAATGACATTTAAAGATTATTATACAACACAGTAAAAAAAAAAACACTTCAGTGTTCTTGATGTAATGTATTCAACTTCATTTTTAAACAGTGCTTTTCATGTAAGAATATGTTCTAAACTACTGAACCAGTAGCAAACAGAAAAATTCTTTGAACATCCTTAGTTCGCTTATTCCTTGGAAAACGAAACTGAAACCTGTCAGGGTCTGCCCAGCATAGAATGGCAGTTCAGGTCTAAAATACTTCAACTCCGAGAAAAATCTGACCAACCTGGGTCAAATTCACAGTTATGGAGAAAATTTCATTGCACAGCCCCAAAAGAGTTTTCCTCCACAAGCACATTAGTCCTTCAGCTCTCCAGTTGTGGCAGTGACAGTCTGCAGAAAGTAAGGTTAACAAGGTTTCCTAACTATTATACGGCCAAAACCAAAATGAAAATTATTCCCCTGTACTATTGCTTTTCACTAAGAACAAAAATAAAATAAACAAATACATTTACTGATACATTTAATTGTACTTTTAATTTTTTAAAATGTGTGCACAGGCGCATATTTGAGGTTTTCATTTTGAGGCTCCAGACAAATCACAAGTTAGGCAGACTTCCCAAAGATTAAAATTCTTGAAATTCACACAGCTGATCTCTCTCATGTTTAGGAACAGCCTGCAGGTTTTGATTACAATGTGCCTTTAAGCATAAAGGTATAAAAGCAAACAAATCTAAGAAGCACTATAATGGATAGAATGAAACAGTTAAAATCCAAGAGAAACCTTCAGTTCAGCTTATTATCAGAAAGCTGATACATCAGTAAGCTGCTATAAATTAATTAATATTTACCAGTGGTAAGAACACAAACTTGGGCAGCCAGGTTAACACACCGTAATGATCTTAAGGAATCCTTGTTTCACAAGCATTTTGAGGGATCTTGAAATAAACTGGTGGCCATATACTACCTACGTTTAAAGTAAAAGCTAAATTTAAAATATTTTTCTTAAAACATCTCTTCGAACTTAAGAAAGCTTCTTAGAGTTGAAAAACAGGTATGTGGTAACAAAGAGACATATAACTGGATTCCTGTTGCATACAGTGTTTTGAGACAAACACACTTTAGTGCAGTACTACCTAATGCAAATCGGAGTTTACAAACACCCTTATACCTTGTAAACCTTACTTCCCTCTTCATTCTTGAAATCATGGAATTGACGGGGTAAAAGCACTGTGGAGACTGTAAAATCAAGAATACAGAACTTGCCTGCTAAGTGTGTCACTTCCACTATTCAGAAATGGGATTCACAGCAACTTTTTAGGCTCTGAAAAGCAACTCTAACTTTAAGGTGACTTTTCCAATACAGTCTTCCAAATATGAATTTATAAAACTTTTGTACAAGTTAGAAAAATCTTTATAATCCAATGCTATCCTTTCCACAAAGGATCCATTAAAACATATCACTTGAGACACATTGCAAATCATCAAAATGCAGCAAATACAAAACTATATATATACAGACGGTACATGCATGAATACAACATTCATCTTCTATAGTGAAATGCATGCACACCTCTGCTGTGAGAGCAGTAGAGAACAATTCAGTATACAGACTGCAGGGTGCTGTGAACTCTGACCAACTGAGTCTGTTAACAGTTCTGTGAATTTGGCCCTTCTCTTCAGAGCAGGGCAAGAAAAAGCAATTACCAGTGATACTTCACATGGCTCTTAAAAAGAACCATCTGAAACAGTCACCTAGACACCACTTTTTCATACAAAAACATCAGGTTAAAAAAAAAAAAGATGTTTTGAAAGCCGGGTAAAGAAATCCTATTCCATCCTGAAATCCTTTCTGAAACATTTAAGTGTTCATAATGGAGCTCTCAGTAGCAATTACTCACTTTGAAGCTGTCACTCAACTGTCACCATGACAACAACAAAACCTTTTCACGCCTAGAGACAACAATAGGAATTTTTAATTACTGCCATTCACTCTGCTGACAGCTTGAGCAAAACAAAATTCTACTCTCTAAAAAAAATTAAAACACCAATTTCAGATTTCAATAATATTTTTTTCCCCACAAGCATTGTGCTCTTTATAATTTCCCACACACGCACGTTTAGATTTGACATTTGCTATTTATCAAATACTTTGGTGAATATGAATTTTAGGACAGCTGGCAGAATTCTCTCCATGTCAATGCAACTAAGGTTTGTAAGCCACCTCAGGGGGAAATCTAAAATGTCTATAAGGGACTGACTTGTCTAAGTATCAGACTAGAGGCAAAGCTGTGGACAAGGCATCTCATCTTTTCCAATTGTTCCAACAGCATGAAAGATTCTAGTCTTGGGGGAAAATAAAGATGATTCTTCTAAGTACTGTTGTGGGGTTTTATAAAAATAATATTCTAGATATTTGTTTCAGAAAAACCATGATGTTTTGGATCCTGCAGATTCTTAAACATCAACCCCTGAACTTGACAGGGCTATTCATTAATCACATTGTGCATAAACAATCCTGCAGATTAGAAAATATTTTCAGCTCCCTGATCAACAAACACAAGGGGATAAAAAGAGGAGCACTTAGTGGTAATTTTTCTGTATGCTACCACAAAACACAAACTACAGGTGTTATTTTGTGTAACTGCATAGCAATACTTTAACAAGCTGGCAAAAAGATACAGCTTGATAGCCTCAAAATTTACCACTTTTTGTAGCTGTTTATATAATGTAGCCTATCATCAGGCAACAGTATTTGAAGTATATTTGGAATATCAGGTTAGATCATGCAACAAAGAAAAAGAAATTACTTCTTGGCCTAAATCCATCACGACATGTCCTATATGGAAAAGTGGGTTTTAAAATAAAGTATGATGCAAGAATATATAAATGAATACAAAAACGCAAAATGTCAGAAAAACTAGTATTTATACAGGAATCAGAGTAATTATGTTGGTTAGAAATTGTATAATATACAAATAAGTGATACATGAATCAACAGGAAATGTAGTTAGATTGTCTAGGCAAAAAAATTACTTTTTCTTTTGATATTAAGGACATTTGCTTACCTCATAAGAAAAAAAATTGACCACTAGGCATGTAAATTTAGATTATGCAAATAAATTCCTACAGAATAGATGCCATCCTAATCAGTAAAGTGTTGGGATTCTTTCTCCCATGTTGTTTTAATCAAGCATACCTACTTGAAGTAACAGCTGCATTCATACAGATTCTTCAGTATTCACAGATGCCCGAAAGCCACTCTATTATACACCGATGCTTACGTTTACAGAGACAAAAGCGTGTGTAATCTTCACAGAATATGTGAATATGACATTTTAAATTCCTTGCTTGAGCAAATGAAACAAGTAAACAGCAACAGTTGTTTACAACAAACAACAAAGACGAAGAGATGAATGAGAACTAATTCCAGTTCCCCAGGACACGAACATTTTAAGCAGAGACTACAGCCAACGTGATGAACTGCAATGTGAAGGTCGAAACAAAGCAACAGAAGAAAAACAGAAAGGAACAAAGAAAAGTTACTTCGCCTGATATAACAGGATGTCCTGAATAGGAAATACAAATTCAATCTAGAAAAGCACTTTTGGTGAAAGAGTTCTAAAACAAACATTCAGCAAGGACACTCAGAAACTAGCAATACTGAAAAGTTTCAAGTTCAATGAAAAACCTGTTCAATACAGTGAGAAAGAGTAAGTTTTTATTGATCAGTAAGATCTTCAAGTCAATGAGAAGGCAGTGTTGCATGGAGAATCCTGAACTAACTATTAATCTCTTGAAAGTAAGAGAGATGACAGGAAACTCAACATTTTGAGAAGCAGCATGAAATTCAGCATTTGTAGACTTAAGTATCACAGTATCACAGTCTGAGCCAAACACATAGTTTCACCAGCAATACTCAGCAAGCCTGATCAAAAGCACAGCACTGAAGCGAAGTTCTTCACAAGTATTGCAGAAGCCTCAGATTTGTCTAGAGAGAACAGCCCCAGAACTAAACCACAGCTAAGTCATTCGAAGAACACAGATGGGGAAACAAAAGAACAGTACATGTTAAACAGTCCACAACTGCTAGATATAGCACATAAAAAAACTTCTCATCTCAGTTTTTAATTTCCTATGCAGCTGAATGGTTTGGTTTCTTATTTTTTCTGAAGCAAGGGCATCATTTCTATTGTCATTGGAATTAATTAAGGCACTCAATCAAGCAGCAAAGGACAAAAAGTAGTTGACTATTCTCAGAAAATATGTACATCTTTTTCTACAAAACAAAGTGTCCTTTTATGAAGAGTTAGTGTTGAATTACTCATTACTGCAAGGGCAAGAAGTGGTGGAGAGTCAAAGCCCTTTATTTCTGCATATTGTTCCAAATAATGACCAAGCAATGCTGCATGCTGATTGCCTTTCTAAAATGCACCATTTAACAACAGCAGACTTATTCACACAGCTTAGCAAGTTCTACAGGCAGAATGTTCCACATCAGCATAAAATAAGAAAATCTAGCATCTATATTGACTAGGAACAAAAAAAAAAAAAAAAAAAATCAACTAAATGAAAATCTATAGCATTAATAACCTGTATTTACTTTGTTTAAACCATCCCACTATAAAATATAATGTTCAAAACCTGTAAGGGTTTTGTCACTAACACTGATTTATGCCAAATGTCCTCCAGGGACCAAAGGAATCAGGGGGACTAATGGAATTATTTACATCAATATCTTGAATCCAGACTGGGTTGGTAAAGACAGTAAATCACTAAGATGCAGCGCCTGAATGGAGGTTTTTATGAAATATTAATGTAATCAATCCTTATCACAAAAGCCTCAAGTGATATCAATTGCCAGTATCACTTCAGAAAGCAAAGTCTTTTTAAGAAGTGTCAGAACTAGCTATTTGTCTTATAGCTGATCACTCAGAGCTGTGCCTATTATGAATGGAGAGATGTGCAAGTTGCTTGTGTTATGATATAACTCATCAGCTAAAATGCAGCAGACTTCACTTCAACAACGGATAAGATTTTCTAAAGAAGGAAAATAAAAAGAAGATCAGAATTCAAGATGAACGATCCACACTGTGGTAGTTCTTTTAGAGTTATATCTTTAGATATAACCATTAAAATGGTAATAAAAATAACAAGATTTATACATGTCCTTATATCTCAAAGTTGTATTTTCCTTTTGGTACTAAAATTTGTTCCTGTGTTACTTGAAGCTTAACCAGTATTACAAGTCAGGTGAGAAACAAGTGATCTTGGCTCCATGGAGATTTACTATACCTTTCAGTAACTGAAAATGAAGGATTCCTGAAAATCATATCCAAAATAGAGAAATAAATTTTAATCCTGCCAACTACCTATTTATTAGCTTAAATCATTCTAAATATTTTGCTGGCTATCTTCAGCACTTTGACTTGCACCTTAATCATACACTGTCTATTTAAAGGGCTCAGAAGAATTATTCTGTTACTGGAGCCTTTGGCTTTGTTCTGGGAAACAGACCTCACCTATTAGCAATATCTAATTACACTTGTGCTTTACAAGACTTTTATGTTAGATTCTTTATATTTTAAAGTTTATTGGTAAAATTATAAAGTGATGAAAGCCAGTATCAACTATTGACATGCACTCATAATATTAAACATCAAAAAAAAAAAAAAGGGGGGCTAGTAAGTAATTCCAATTTTATTTCTTTAATTATAAAGCCCTCATATTTGGCAATTCATCAAATCCTATAAATACTGTAATTTGTACTATGCACAGAAGCATTTAACTTCTGTTGTATCAAAACACGAGTGTCACTAGTTGAAAGAAGCAGTAACTCAGAAATAACAGCTTCCAGATGCCAGTAATATTAATCATATTGAGCAGACTACCTATTTCTAGCCCAAGGGCCACTGAAATAATTTCAATCATTATTTTGTTCTCCTGAGAGATCTTAAACATAAAGAACTTCCAAATTCACAAACATCAAGATATGTTATATAAGGCAAGTAGTGTATTAGAAGAAAAATGTAAATACTAGATTTTAAAGGGTGTGACATTTCAGCATGTGTTACAGTTTTAGAGAAAGCAAGTTCCCAGCTAAAATTATAACCACCTCTTTCAAAATAGGAAAACAGTACATGTTAAGTTGTGTTGTATATTTAGTACTTCTAATCTTTAAAGTTCTTCGCTTGTTTAGACCACAAAATCATTTGCCTCAGAAGAGTGTTCAGACATACTACCTGCTCCACAGCCTCTCCAGTAAAAGACCTTTTGGCTCTACATTCACAGTAAACCACAGCTAAAAATCTTTTGCTCTTTGCTAATCAAACAAAAGAAACTCTCAAGGAATTAATGTGAAGATACTCTCAGTGAGAGGTCCTAGTGATTACTCAGTGACCGCACATACATTTACTGCCAGATTAGATTCCCGTGTGAAGTCGTGCACTAGCACCAAAACTCAGTGATCCAAATAGGCAGCAAACAGACTGCACCTTCTTTGAAACATACTTGCCGGGCATCAGTACTTTGCAAAATAGAAGTGTGTCACAAAAATAAGACCATTTTCATGAGAAGAATAAATCACGAAAAAATAAAAAATATTTAATCCTAAAAAGAGCAACAAATGAGCAAATTGGACAGGATGCCTGATGGCACGATGGTAAAGAAGCAACCTTAATTTCTTTTTCAAGCACCGTTTAAGTTATTGTTTCTGCTCTCGCTATTTCGGCAGCATTTTTCCAAAAGAGTGTAAGAGGATGCTTACTTAAGCAAACACCAAATTACCAAGCGCATCTGACCCAAGTAATAGAATTATGTGGGGGTTTTTTTGGTGAAAATATTAATTGAAGTCCAAGCAGCAGCTTTACAGTTGTCTGATATGAAGACGCCGAAGTCACCTCTGTCCTAGAGACATCTGCTATTTCTTCCTTCTGCCCTCTTTACCTCTGAAGAAAACTTCCTCAGCTTCTGTGTATGTGAGAATTCTCCATCCAAGAACACAGTAATATGTGCCACTGAGCACATCATGACTGGAGCCCTGTCACCACTACTCTGAATCCAGAATGAAGCAACAGCTGAAAGGAAGCAATAGACACCAACCACAAACAAATTACAATGATTTAAGCTCAAAAGGATGGTCTCAGTACTGAGTACTGAGTTGTTGGCATAGCTCTGACTTCCAAGTTTTAAAGACACAAACTGTCATATGTCAGAAGGCTGACAGCAGTGTAATGGCCCTGTAAAAGCAACCTGTGCATTCAAACTAGTGTTTGCAGGTTTACATGGGACAATCAATGAGGTTATGAATTCGCTCTAAAGCATTTTTTCTTCCCACTGCCCAGAAAGGGAATGTTGAATTAGTCAGATAGTTGAATTACATTTCTAAACTTGAACCACAAAAGCTTGCGCAATACATGGTGCCTTCAGCTGGGCTTCAGTGAAGGCTGCCAGCATTTAATCAGATTTCTGTGAAGTATATAAACATTTACGGCTTGGATCCAAGATGCATGTCCTAACACTTACAGATCTCCATTTCCAAATCAGTGCACTTAACTATGATCAGCAGATTAACAACGATCACTCCACCAAAAAAGTTCTGGCTAGTATTCAAACTGTATTTCATATGCCATACTTGATGCAATGAGACACTGAATAAACTGTCGAGAAAAACCAACAGCACAAGGATGTTCACAACTGTAAAAACAACCAATGAAGAGGTAACAGTTTAAAAATAACAGAGCAAAGAATGGATTAATGTATTGGGACACAATTACTTAACAGAACTAACTAGGCAACAGCATTGCTTCAAAGAACCTAATCCCAAACACTTATAGAAGTTCCTAACCCCTCTAGTTCTGAAGAAGAATAGATGCTGCAACTTATTACATATCTGTAATGGCTCCAATGTCTACAAATTCATAGTCATAATACAAAACCCAAAGATTATGGGAGTACGCTTGTGAACTTTGATAAACCACGCTCTACCCAAGTTTAAACTGCATCTAGAAAGATTAGAGAACACTTTAGAAGTATATTTTAATATGCATTAGTGTTAGCAAACTACACAGGAAGTTTCTTTCAAATCACTGTAGTAAGTAGACTATGCAAACTTCCGAAGTACAACCATTCTATAGCTTAGCTGTTAGGAAAATCTAGGTTTTAAAACATTTAAAATTATGACATTCAAGCAACTGAGGTTTTCAGAACATCTTGTGCTTAAAAATAAGGGGCTTATCTTTAGGAGCTGTTAGCATCTCAAATACAGCAAATCATGACCCAGCAGGGTGAGAGTGGGCAGAAAAGAATGTAGAGGGAAAGCACAATGGAGGGAAATCAAGGCCTATGGTGCACAGCAATAGAAAAGTTTACATTAGCAAATCCACTGAAGATTTCCCTACTGTTTTCAGCACATGGAAATAAGGTAGAACTGGCAGACAGCAGCAATAAATACAGTGAAGGAGCATAAAAGACTCTTAGCTGGCATTAACAGATCAGCGTTGCTTTTCCACAATTGGAACAATTCTGAACCGTGAACTTAGATTTTAGTATACAAATTGACACGGCACAAACTCAATATTCTGCATTTTATCCATCTATGGTAACACAGAGCAGGGATAAAATAAACCTGCCTGCAAGGTTTCCACACGAATAGCCAGAATTGGAACAGAAACTTGATTGCATCTTTCCCCATGCAAAAGCTTTATCAACACTTGCTACTGTTCTACAGACATCACAGAACAGCTCACAAAATCTGGAGTTAAACAGAAGTATCTTGTGGACGTACCTGAAAATCATTCTAAGTAAAATCCAGTTGACCTACAAGACAATATACATACATGTCTCTAATCCACACAGACATGCTGACTTTTCATTAGTGTGAACAATTTAAAACAAAGAAACTCTTGTGAACAATATTTCTAGATCTCTGACATCACCTGGAACACACCTTCCCTCACATCACATCAACAGAAGACAAAAGCACTTAATCTAAAAGACTTCAATTAAAAGAGTCCATGATTGTGGGTAATGCTCCAACTTTGTCTTGTATTTCCCTTCAGGCATCTTTTAGAGCAATAGAAAAGGCAGAAGGGCTCTAGAAAAATCAAAGAGAAACACTCCAGCTTTTACCTGAAAGGGAACAGGAGGGGAGGGAAATCAGTAAAAGCCAGAATAGGCTGAGAAAGACCAGACAATATAGTTTTCAGAACAGCAATAATTGAATAACTACTGTTATACACCAATAGTTACAAATTCTGTACACCAGGACATATTTAAAATGTAGAAATCTTACCTAGTCAACAGCAGACAAGCGTAGAATAAATCATTGTTACTACAGCCACATTTGAATAGACTTTAACAGAGGGAGCAAACTGGTAAGAAACCAGAGTGGGGACAGAGCTAATGACATGTCTTAAAGCAAGAAAGACAAGCTTGAACTTGATGCAGTTTAACAGGAGAGCCAAGAAATGGATTTTTTAAACGGATGATGTAGTTAAAGCAGGAGGTAAAACGTGGATAACTTACAGGGGAAGAGGAGGATAAGTGCTACAGATCTCCAAGTGCAGGCTCAATTGGAATTTGGGGAGTAAAAGAAAACAGCAAAGATTCTGTCCTGCTTCAGAAGAAGGCAGTAGCCACAGGGAAGACAGAAGTAATGTCACTAAAGTCATAGCAAGTAAAACTTAATAGTACAATATCCAAGAGCTTCCAATTGAAAGACTAACGCACAGTGCCTGAAAATTACAGGGGTTTTAATTTCATTGTGTTTGTCACTTGGGGCAAGTTGTCCCTGAGACAGTCATGCTCGGGAAGCAGTGTGGTTACAGAGTGCCCTGGCACCCTCCCCACATGAGCTCATCATCTCAGCCATGACAACCTTCTCCACTGTCATTGTTTGTCTTCTGCAGCTGATTATTCCTTACCTAAAGTTATGAGGAAATGAAACTTCCTACAGGAGCTGAAAACCTGATGTAAATTCTGAAAAGGCTCGCACATCAGCATTATCTGCATTGCAGTCATCTCAGCAGCACACAGAGGCATTAATACGTCAACAGGACTGACCATCTGTTTCAAGTAAGTGACTTTAAGATGGCTCTCTTCAGCATGTGAGAAAGAAGTAGTCTATTTTTTGCAAAAAAAAATCTAAAAATGGAATATATAAGTATCTGTTTATGAACACTCAAATTTATGCTCATTTTCTGCAGGAAGATGTCCTTCAAATGAATTGCAGGACTCATGAAACTGGATTAACAATGTAATAAATCCTACAACTGCCAAAATAACAGCATAAAAAGGGAGACTAAATATAACCTACATCTTATCTGAATAGATACAATCTATATTTAACAATTTGTTAAATTCAAATATTAGCTGACACGTATTCAAATTTAAACATAAATCACTATATGGCTTATAATTATCTTATAGTTAATTGTCTTATAAATAACTTTTAAGCTCCTGCAATGTTCTCATTCCTGATTTAATAAGTTTTGAATTTGCTTAAAGAAGAAATATGTAAATTTATGCCTCATAATGTTTCTGCCAGTGCTTCAACTTTTTTTCTCCAAACCCAATTGTAACAAATTCTTAGTTTACATTTCTCAAATTATCAACTAAATAATACACAAACCAGGACCATTTCTAGGACCACCCTTTGAACTGCAGGATTTATTACAAGTCAATGTTTCTTTTACATATACTAGAAAGAACAATATTTCTCTCTAGGCTCAATTTCTAAAACACAAAGTTAGTTTCCATATTTAATTTCAAAACTAATGTAATTAAGAGAGAAATTCTCTGTGTTATAGGATGGTTCTTTGACGTACATTTGGTGCATAACCCAGATCCCCAAACACACCAGGTAGATCTCAGAAAACCTCTAGACGCAACTCTGTAAGGACTTTACAAGGATCCAAGAGGTACCCAGGTAGCTTCAGCTCTAAGAGGAGCAATCACAGTGTAAATCTTGGGAAGTCCAATACAGAACCAAGAGCCGTGATAATTCGTTAACTTAATTCCATAAGTAGATTGATCAACTGCTGAGGTAGAAATGGTAATGGAAATAAGAACTGAACAGAATTCTGAACAACCATTATCACTCAGGAAACCAAGTTTGCGTATATTTATACCAACAGAGCAATTTTTTTTGGTGCACACATAAGCACAAACTCCTCTCAATCAACAGAAATAAAGCACAACATTAAAAAAATACAGAAACAAGCTGCCATTTCATGCTGAAATCCTCCAAATAATGGAAGTACAAAAGATTTTACATCTGAATCTCTAGTTATGCCTGACATTTTCCTTTTTTATAAATAATGAAGAATATGTTAGAAAATAGCTGTTAAGAAAACAGTAACAAAGAACTTGTTGTAACTGGTTCTGCTAAACCAAATATCCATGTCATTAGAAGAACTACAATTACGTTTCTGTGCATAAGAGCCTGAAATACCAGATATCACAAAATAAACAAAAAGAAATATTCAAAGTTTCAGTCAGAATTAATTAGAAAAGCAATCCACATCAGAGCTATTGCTTTGCATCATACGCAGTTGATACTTTCATCTCCTTTTAAGGACACTTAACAGGTAACATTCTCATAGCGCTCGCATTTTTCCCCTCACAGTTTCCTCTTTTCTGACAGAATGATTTATAATGAATCGTTGCAATCGGCCATGCATTCATCTGATTACATCCTTACCAAGAAGCGTAACATGAGCCACGCCAGGAATGTGGAATGAGACCTGAGGATCCAGAAGGTAACGTGGGTTGAGGAAGCCAGAAGTGACACGCACACCTCAAGACGGCAATACCCAAATACAACTCAACAAGGGTGAAACTCGGCGCGTTCCACTGCCAGCCTTTCACAAGGTTGTTGATGCTCAGTTCAGCGCTGGAACAGCATCGAGCACTGGCAGTTTCACAGCTGGTTCTATAGATCACAAGGGTGCCACGTGTAGGATTGTGTTGATCTACTGGTTGCTCGCAAGGAGCTGAGGCTTTCAATTTCCAGTTCAAATAAGACAGAATAGGGGAGTTAGTTTGTTTGGGGTTTTGTTGGTTGTTTTTTTTGTTTGGTGTTTTTAAGTGAATAAACTAAAGCAGAGAAAAAGGGGTGGGGAGGGAGAGGTAGGAGATAAGGCAGAGCAAAGAGACATCCCATACCAGAGGCATTTTGTGAGAACAGCATTCTTACCCAGCTCCATTTCTCCACGCAAGCAACGAAGGAAAATCACACAGGAACCACAACACCAGCCCACTCCTCCATTAACATCTCTCACTCACGATTCTGTGCTTGGATCTTCTGAACAAAACTTTGAGATGGTGATCTTGTAACCTTCCTTGTCTTTAAGCTCTCCTATCATATTGTCTTCCCAGAGAGCAGCCGGTACTTAAGATTTACTCCCTGCAAGCAAAACTCTTTTTTTCAAGTTCAATCTTGCTTAATGAGTTACTTTTTATTATGTCAAGCTTTTTAATGCGTTGTTTGTTCTGTCAAGCCCAAATAACTGCTGACATTCTAATCATGAGGCCCCTTGGAAAAAAAAAAAGGGGGGGGGGTGTTTTGCTTAAAAGCAATCTTTACATTTGCCTATAAAGCAATTATACAATGTTCAAATCATTTTAATATAAAAATAGCCTGCTCACATTTTAAACATTGCAGAAGATAAAACATATAAAAATGTCTTCTTTGGATTTTGATAATTCTCTTTCTTAAATCAGAATTTAATATATTCCTTTTTAGACATCAAGGAGATAGCTAGTAATAGCAGCACCAGCTTTCTTCACTGGTGCTTCCCAAGTCTCAAAAAAGGAATTATCCATCTAAAAAGCAGAGACCAACCTCCCTTTCCCAATATGAAAGCTACATTTTATTGTAGGCATATATAAAAACACAAATTCTCTGGGGAAACAGCTTCTAAAGCAAGCTTGAATTTAGCACACTATGCTCTTCCATATATTTTGTAGATTTTGACAAAAATCTTGCCCTCCTCTTTCTCCTCCTCATCTCTCTGCAGGCGAAAGGGAACAGCTCCAAACCAACAGAGAACAAAAAAATACAGGCAGTTTTGTTCAACTGATTTAGTTATCCCAAGACAAGTGCACCTGTAAATCCATGACATACACACACCTACTGCTGAATCTTTAGAACAGCAACATTAAATAGTTACCCGGGACTTGGGTTAACACTACCAAACAAATAAATACTTTAATTTTTTTTTAATTATTCTTGATTGCTATTTGCCTGATCTCATTATTTCTCAAAGATTTTAGTGTAACTAAATTTGTTGGATTACGCTACAAAGAAAAGTCAGTAATTTTTTCATTTCTTTGAAAGCACTCACTTTCTCCTAACACTTTATAACATGGAGGTGATCAAGATTTATTACTCTACCTAAAATACAGCAAGTTTGGGGTTTTTATTTTAATTTAAGAAATGGATGCTAATTGAAGACCAACATTTGAAGTGGTCAGTGGCTCCCTTGTCAAAGGAAAAGCAGCAGCTTAACGCTGCAAGATTTCTTCCCTTTCCACAGTTCAGCACTGTTAGTTTGTATCAATTATAACAGTTTATTTACAATATTGCTACCACCTGATGGAATCTGCGTTACTACATCTGGAATCAACTGCGCAGATGCAATAGACTCATCTTGAATTCACAAAATTACAAGTTTTCACTCTCCCTCACTGGATAGCCTTTTTTTTTTATCCCTTTTCTTTTTTAGAAGATGGAAGTATTATAGCACATGCAGTTCCCCAGAAGACTTGATATGAACAGGAGCCTCTTGTTGTGAACACGGTTTCCATCAACCTCCCTAGAGGATAAAATTCCAGTGTTCCAAAGGGCTGCAGAAGGCTCTGTTATTGGTTATGCCAGAGGACTACAACAGCCCTGATAAACCCTAAAAACCATTCTGTGACTTCAAATGCAGCTACTGGAAACTACAAGATCCTTCAACTATGCAGAACACCCCTGTCTTGACCCCTCTGCATCTGTGTCAGAACCAAGAAGATTCTTTCTAGAGAGGAGTCTTCTTATGAAGAGTGTCACAGTCCACCGGCAGCACCCCAACTGCACTACAGAGCCCCTAGCAATCGTTCCACAGCTGAGACAGGGTACTGCATTTGTATTGCCTCACATTTCTGTGTGAAGACAGACATGTAACTCCTTCTACACAAAACAAGTCCTACTACTCAAAATTGGTTTTGAATGTGTATTTTTAAGGCAAACATAAAAACAAGAACCATTTTTAAAAATGGCCACAATCTACTAATATCCCAGTGGTGCTGAGAGCTGTGTCCTCTCTTCTCAAACATGGCTTGGACAACAGATCTCTTCTCTTTGCCAAAGGAAAATTCATGAGGCTACCCACCTTCTCCTGTAGTAGCCTAAAGCAATGAGAAATAGCAAATGTTTTTACAAAAAAGGTCTCTTGCCATACTAGTCTAACTGGAAAAAAGACATGAGCACAGCCTTTGCAAGCTCTGCCAGGGAAAACTTTGTTCTTAATCCCTACTGATTAAGCTAATGAAAAATCAAAGCGTTAAAAGCATATTTTCAAAAACTATCTTTTGAACATATTTCACTCTGCACTACATATGGAAGAAAACTAACATTACAACATTAATCAGGTGAAAAAATGCAAGCTATTTGGCGAATGCCATTCTAGCTGCTGTAACATGGCACATAGCAGATTTACTTGCATGCTTTGGCTATCATTTATAGTTTAACCACCAATGCTAATTTTACATTTGCTGCTACTTATCTTAAATACAAGAATCACAGATGGTGATATTTTCTTTGAATTTCTGTAATAAATACCAAATCTGTAAAAACCAAAGATGATAAATTACTTGAGGAAGTGTTTTTTTCAATCACATGGAATATCTTCTACAACTAATATCTAGATTAGATATTTTATGTTGTGCCATAAAAGAAACAAGAAATTTGTTATCAATCTCAATATAAATGCAATTAATCTGTAAATTTTGTCTGAGTATGGAAATGCTCCCAAGAAATTCCAATTCTGCAATGGATGGACACCAAAACCTAGTTACATCTCAAAACCAGTCCCCAAGATGAACTCCTGATTTAAGGAATTCCATAATTCACAGCCAACCAAGAGATCATGCCACCCTGAGTTTGAGACTGTATCTTGGTCTTTTCCAAGATAAAGTATAAACAACATCCCAGGCAACCTTAAAAAAAAAAAAAAAAAAAAGCAAACCCAAACCATAAATAAACAAAATGCTGATTGTACACTATTCCAGAACAGGCTATCATCAATACTTCAGACCACATTTTCACAAAAATGTCATACAAAAACTATTACTCCTTATGTGTAATGGAAAACACAATCCATTCCAAACACCATGCAATTCCAATGATAACTCTAATCTCTGAAAGTTAATCTTGTCTACACAAAAGGCAAAGTTTCCTGAAGACAGAGCTCTTCCAGAACTCTGTTCAAGGCTTTTATGCCGTCCAGTTGCAAGCCACATTGGACTAAGGTCTCTGCCACCGTACACACTTAGCATGTGTACTAACTCTCCCCACTCCATAGAGATTACAAACCACTTATGATAAAAAGTAGTCTCACTCCCTATTTATTTTACCAGAAAATGTCCGCTCACTAAAATATGCCAACTCGAGTAGAATTAAAAATCATAATTCCGTCCTATCTCTGTAATCTATCTTACACCCCAGACAGAAACAGATGTATGTTACTATTCTGAAGAAAAATCTGCAGAGGACAAGCTCTAGAATGACTTCAGGAATAATTTTTACACAGCTGGAGCTTCTAAGTTATCAGTGGTTATAGACCATGTAAAGAATTTCTCCTCACAGGTACTGGAACAAAAACAGAGTCACAAAGTCAGAATGACTTAGTGATGAAAGGAAGTAAGTCCACTGAGTTCTACATACGTAAAACAGGATTTAACAATCTCAATTGCATATCACAGAAACTACTTATGTTATCTGAAAATTGTTAAACACAGGCTTCACTAAAATGCAGAACAACTATTTAAAAACATTTAAGAAACAGAGAGAAAAGAACTAAAACAATAAAATGCAGTTAAACAACCGGGATCCGAAAGTTCAAGAACTTCAATCTGTATCTTCTCACAGCACAGAGATGAGGACTTGGAACTCACCCACAAAACCTTCACTCTGTCCAGAAAGTCACTCTGGAAAGCAGGGAGCTGGATGGCAGGTTCTAGTCATTTTGATCTCAAGGAATAGGAGTGAAAAGGTGTGTGTTTGAGTAAGCACCTAACATACTTTTGGGCTGAGAAGGCTTTTACGTCAGCTGCTATTTACTGAATTTCTGTTGTCTTTAATATCCAGCTTATTCATGCCAATTATAATAAAAAAGGCCAGAAAAAGGGAGAAGGGCTACTAGACTTCAGCATCCTCCAAAGTTAGGCCAAAGGACAACAACCATGAGGCAATCACTGTGGTTGACCTCTAAATGGCTAACTCTGGTTTCAATAAAACCCTACTGGTATCTTCAACCAAACAGCCTAGTAATGCTACAGAGACATAAATATGCAAGTAAGTGCAGGAATTTATATCAAGAAACACAAAGAAAAGTGCTTAAATGAACTACATAGGACCACTTTTGTTTCTCTTCACAAATTACTATCACTGCAGCCTTACAAAACTAACCCTTCCCACTGGGTGCTGCAGTTTATGAATATTATTCTCTGGATATGAATATGTTCATAATTAACTTATTCTATTATCCTACTCTTCAAATGCATTACAGAAAGATGAGTAATAGCACAAAACTCCTGTTCCAACCCTGATTTTCCCCTCCCTCTGTTATTGTTGCAGCATGAAAGGCAGAGACTTCGGATTTAGACACAATAAACAGAGATTACATTCCTTTACTAAGGTGTGCCAGAAACCTGAGATCTTTCAGCCAAGGAAGTAATGTAACACATTCCCTCTAATTATTATGCAATATTACAGTCTTTCACAGCAGGAACAGTCATTTCATGGTTGGAATCCAACCCATTCACTAGAAAACTGTTATACAGCACTCTCAGAAGGAAGGATTTTTAATAACACAGGACTGTTGAGTCAAACAGATAAAACAAGAAGCTTGTATGATCAAGCTTTATCACGACGCTAGTGTTTATCACCTTTCCATGCATATATTTTTTTGTGAATTGTCTTAAAATAATGACAGTAAGTACTTTTGTTTATTTACCTTATGCACTTCCGCATGAAAAGACTTTAAATTATTCACATTTCTAGAAATCAGTATATTTTCCATTTCTCAACACCATAGATATCTGCTAAATGACTGATACATAAATGACTGAAAGATCTAAATAGATAACTCACTTAAAAAATCCCCAGGGTTAAAACTTCATTTTTCCAGTTAGGAAACCTCTCAAAATATTCATTATGCTTAGAAACAAAAAAAAATATTTGCTTTAACTAACTGCAAACCCAATTACAAAGTCAGGCACATAGCATCCTAAAACAGTACCTCTGTTTTTCAGCTTCTTAATTCTCTGATTCCCTAAGTTTTTTCAGAGAACAAGGAAATGGAAACAGAAAATCTGTTAACATAAGCATCACGCTACAGCTCTATATGCAAGTGCATTAGAAGATAAAACTTAAATCACGATATACCTGCATGGCACCTGGTAGAATGGATATCCCGGTAGAGGAACAGAGTTTGAAAATCCAGACTGACTCGACATTGCCTTCAGGTATTGTATCCACTTAAGTCGCTTCTATATTCCATATGTTAATTCCTCACAAAAAAAAAAATAGGTATGTATGTAGCCATCTGTACATTTGTTTCAAGCTAACTAAAGAGAAAGCAAGTGCATATTCCAAGGTCTTGAAGATTCTGCCTGCATTTCAAACTGCTTCCTCAACAGTGAAATTCCTAAAAGCCAACACCCTCCTGACATCACATACTACAAAATCATAAACGTGCAATCGTTTCAGAGAAGCAAGGACAGCGCGTCGTTTTTGACTCAACGTAAAATCCTGCACCACACTCCTCCTGAAAACACAGTGTCTTTGAGGCTGGCGCAAGGCAGAAAGACCTGCTGCCTCCAACAGCAGCTCTGCTCTGGCAGTCGGCCAGCAGCCAGCACAACTTATTGCCAATGCCGCAAATCCCTCCTATCGGCTAATGAACATCCAGACTGCAGGTGAAACACGATTTGAGCCCTTGACAACCATTTCCTTGAAAATGCACGAGATCCGTGACCTTGAACTCGGTGACAAAAATTTATTTTAGAAATTTCGGTTAGATGCATAGTATTGTTTTATAAGCAGCATCAGATTGCATTGCACATTACAGTAGTATGAAAAAAACATACTGAGTTTTCCCTTGCTGAAAAAGAATCCTATCATGCTACACTCTCAGCTGTGGGAAAGCAGGAGGGAAGGACAGGAGGTGGAATCTTAAACCACATCATTTAAGCTACTGAATACAGAAATAAAATTATGTGCATTCATTCCTATAGTATTTTACTACAGCTTAAATCAAAGAAATACCTAAAGCAAGATTTATGTTGATATACAGCACAATGGTAGGTTGCATGCAAGTGTATTTAGGCATGTCTGCCTCGGGAGAGGAAATGACAACTAGAAAGCAGGAAGACGTGTGAGTTGACACAGTATAGCCCAGCAGCATGACTAATGTCAAATAGACTTAAATTGTTATCTACCTACACTACTCTTAGAGTAAAGAAGGTGTACAGTGCCCTCACATGAAGACTTGCTTAGTTTAAGCAAAATATTAAATAAAACCAATTCTAAAATTACTTCGTTATCTGTGCTAGCTGCACTGGAAAACATTGCAATGTTGAATTTAATACCACTAGCCCATTACATATTATATACTCTTGCATTATTTTGTTTCTCAGTTTTGGAATAAGACTGAATTGGTTTCACCAGGTTTATCACAAGTTTATAATCAACATCTCAGTCATCAGGAAAGTGGTACAAAAGTTTGTCATTATTCTAGATACCTTTTAAAGCCTGACTGAAGAGAATGGAACCTTGTTCTTCTACCTTAAAGGTATCTTAAATCTAAAACTAAATCTGATCTCAGTGAAATACTTAGTTTCTTTTTCATATTAACTGTTTTTATAATGTTTTAACAGCACTGTGATGTTTCACATCGCATAACTATTACTTGTCGAGGTGTAAATAAAGGGTGGTTCATTTGCAAAACTTTTCAAATGGAGATAAAACAGTAGGGGAGAAAAAAAAGACCAAAATTATCACACATTTCAGAATAAGGGCTTGGTCCTCAAAAAAATGAGAATGGTTATTAATTAGCTCTGTACACTGTCACACATGGAGTTCAGCCAAGTAACTGACTGTTCCCAACAGCTACAACTTGTGGAATCACAGGTCATCGTATGCAATAAATGCAACGCACACGCAGAATAACACACAGATACCACAGGTCACCGCATATAGCACCTATTTCTGAAGTCCTATAAAAATGCCAGGAAAACACAAAAAGAGCACAGTTTGCCTAGAGAGAAGTTTTTGTTCTTTTCTATGAAAAAACATACAAGCTTCTGGGCATGTCACTTTGCAGTGAAGAAAAAGCTTGAAAAGACAATTCAAGTACAAATGTCTTGTGGCATCAGGTGAATTTTTACAGAAACTTGAAAAAGCAGCTTTTATAAACATAATCTCTCTCATCTCGACCATGGAGCATTAAATCCAAAACCCACAACTTCCAAAAACCACACAGGTAACAGCAAAAAGTTGTGTGCATGTGAGAGGAAAACTCTACCAGGTGTGTTGTGCAAGTCATGGTTCCCTGGTGCCTCACCGGGGCTGCCGGGGTAGGTGCTGTCAGCCTTTGTCCCCACAGCCACAGCTGCGCTGGGCCAGGAACGTCACCCTGCCACACTGCTGGGCTTGGACACCATGGGACACCCTGTGTGCACGGCCCTACACCACTTATATTACTATCCTGTATATTTACTCATGGTTTTATTTGCTGTCTCCTTGACACCGATAATCATGGCATTAACACGTTTCTCCAGTAATTCTTATCTGAGAAAAATTATTAGTCCCAACCAGGATTTAGGGTGTTTCCATTTGATTTGCCAGCTGAAAAGAAAGTTAGTGTCAAGTCAGCAGATTACAGACTTATAAACCAGGAGTCACAGAGGCTGCCAGTGGCTCATCATGCCATTTTACAAAAATCACTTATTACTCTAATGCCTAGCTTATCCACATTATAAGGAAAATACTGGCTGACAGCAAAGGAACGATGCAAAGTGAATTACCAAAAAAAAAAAAAAAAAAAAATTAAGTATTGAAATCCTCTGATTAAAGATTTATGAAGGAAAAAAAACAGCCGTAGCATTTGAGGGAAAAGATGTGTGGGAATATTCAGAATAGAGCTTTCTTTTTGTCTCCTGCTCCCAGCTCTAACACGACAGAAGCATTATTGCTCTGAAATTTCAATTTAAATATAAAAGGCATTTAAATTTTAAAATGTGGTGGAAACTACACAGTTTTTAAATGGGTGGACAGCATTACATACCATTTAAATATGAGGATAAGTGAGACGACAATAGGCAGACAAAAACTGAACTTAAGGTGAACTTTACAGAGGCAGAATCCTTCACTGGTAAGCATCATGCCAGTTCAGTGATTTGGAAACAGGAAAGGAAAGTGTGGCACAAGAGGGTGAAAGGGAGAAGAGAAGATCTGGCAAGGGTCAAAGAGAAAGCCTCCACAATGACACCCAACACTGACCAAGTGTCCCTTTAATTTCTTTCCACATACAGGATTGATTACACTATAGAACAACTTCTGACTTGTCAAACACCACCTCCAATAAAAGAGACAAGTGGGTTTTGTGCAGTCATGTTTGTTTGAATTTTACTTTGGTGTTTCAGGGCCAACAAACTCACTTAGAAATAACCACATTAGTATTGCTTGGCATGGCATGTCATGTAGTACTTATTACTTTGCTGTAACAAAATTAAACAAAGAAAATAAGTTTGAGGCACAAATACTGTGTGTTCCAGAATCTACGGTGACCTTAATACTGAAGTAATGGACCTGTCAGGCATTACAGCATTTAATGCCGCTAGTTGAAAAGGTATGTAATACTTAACTGGGGTGTATCTGTACTTCAAGGAAGAAACTTTCTGCACTAAGAAAATTCCTGCACTGAAGAAGAAATAGGGTGGCAAAGACTGGCCCAGGTTGCCCAGAGAGGTGGTAGATGCCCTATCCCTGGAGACATTCAAGGCCAGGCTGGATGTGGCTCTGAGCAACCTGATCTAGTTGGAGATGTCCCTGCTCATTGCAGGAGGGTTGGACTGGATGACCTTTGAAGGTCCCTTCCAACCCAATCTATTCTATGTTTCTATGATTCAAAAAGCAGGGACAGGCTGAAAGACTGGACAAAAGCAAGCTCATGACCACTTTCAGATATTTCAAACAAGTAGCATCCTTGGTAAACTAATGGAAAATTAGTTTAAATCTAAAAGGCAGACTGAAGGAGGAAGAGAACTAACCACATTACTGGAATCTAGATCAACTTCATCAAGTCTAGAGGTAGAAGCAGAAACATTGTAGACAGTTATGTAATGTTCTATCTAAATGCATCTAAAATGTTTAGTATTCATAACAACACAATTAAGCGCCATGCAGAAATTATTGTAACATCAATACCATCAATCAGTAATTTACTCCCATACAAAGTGTTCTATTTGATATTTTCCCTGAATATATTATATAGGGGAAAATTCTTACATGGTGTTTGAAAATATCAGTATTACTTACAAGGAAAATACTACAAAGATACTCAATATAATGAGTAGTACTTAGAAGACATAATAGAAAGTCTTCTTTTTCCCTTTCTGTAGAAAACACAAGAATAGGGAACAAAAACACTGAAGAATAATGGCAAATTTGAAGCTGATGCAGGACACTATCACTGAAAACCCAAAACTGATCCAGGGTACTTATATAGGGAAAAACAAAACCAAAACCCACCGAAGTTATAACAGAAAAGCACTGGAAAGAGGATTTGAAAACAACACCAGAACTTGGGAGAAAACATCCATGTGAGAAAGCATTATCTCACCCAGCTGCTGAATGATAACCTTCGCTCTTTTCGAAGGCAGACTAGTGGGTTCAATGATTATGCAAAACCTCTGCTGCCCTCCTGAACTTGTTGATCAAACAACTGAACTAAGATTTTTTTTTTTTTCCACTCTTGTTTCCTAAGAAAACTCAAGTGATCTCTGTCACATAAGCAGATTAATTGTTTTCAGCTGGGCTACCTAAGGAAAATTAAAGTGAGTAACCTCTGAAAGAAAATAGGCAGCACATGAAGATGTTTGTATTCTGACTTCAACTAAACTGGGTTCTCCAAAGCAAAAACTACATCTACCTCCTCCCCCTCCCCTATCTCACCTTCCAGTCTTCAAAATTTCCCATTTACCTGCCCTCCTAATACGTGGTTGCTCTCTTCACCTTTCAGTAGCTTTCAATTTCTCCAGCCCCTCTTTCACTGCTGCTGTTCAGGCAGCTTTCTTACCATTTACATGGCACTAGGCAGGTAGGCCTATTACAAGCTTGTTCAGCTTGGCAGGCCACTTATCTAGCCTACAGATGGCTGTCTGCTACCCATCCTCACCCTCCATCATCTTTATATCATTCCCAGTAATATCTTTAAAAAGAAGCAAACATCCCAAAGGGCAAGCAAGAGTTGATTAAACAACTAAGAGTTTCACACTCCACAAAGACAGTGAAGTTTCCCGTCCATATACCGTCACGGCCTGAAACACACCTGGTCATACGGACACAAAACTCATTCAAAAGTCAAGATTCTCAAGAAAAGCAAGAACCTCCGCTTAGTTTCTCAAGCTTGTCTGTTTCTTATGTATTTTTAGAAGGGAACACTGAGTGTAAAGCTCTCCTCTCAAACTGAATACCGGAATATGAATATAGCATCTCATGATAAAAAAATAAGTGAAATCTCCTCTGGAAGGAGTTTTAGATTTGCAGTTGGGCCCCATGTTAGTCAGTCAGAGGCTGGACAGGTCAGGTGAAAAAGTACAGGAGTCGGGGTGAAGGTGTGGGGGTGTGTGTGTGATATCTATTTAAACTTCCCCTGGTATCCAGGTGTGAGATTAACTCCACTGGCTATTACCCAACACCAGAAACAACACCCAGGTTTTAAGACTATTCAGGCACTATGCAATCCTCCATCCTCTGTCCTCGTAAGTCTTTGTTCCTCTCAACCCGCCATCACAGCTGGAGCTCAGCACCCTCTGCACTACAGAGGCGCTGCCCAGCAGAGCCCACCCTGGGATGCAAATCAGAGCACAGAAATGTAAAACCTACCTATTCTAGATCACTCTTTCCTTCTCTAGGGAAGCCTGTCAGAGGCAAAATGCTTGCATTTTTCCTTGCATGCGCTTTAAAGAGAGAAAAATCTCTTCCCAAACCTAATTTTCTAGATAGGAAAACATGTCACAATTACACAGGACCTGGCTTTCAGTTGCTTCTGCAACACTCACGTTGCAAAAAGGTTCCTTTGAAGCAACTTGCATAGCCTGTGAAATTCTTGAGAAAGGCATCTTTTGCAAGACAAAATGCTAATGCACTCCTCTCTGTGATCATGTAGGTTGGTAAGAGTGATGGAACTCCATAAAGTAGAAATGACGGCCTTGAAGCATAAAGTGTCTGAAATTTACAGAATTTATTTCCATTAAGGATTTGTCCTTCAAGGCCTAGACAAATAAAAGTAACTGCAAGATAGAGGAGTAGGTTTTACTTTAGATACAGACATATTTCTGCATCCAGAAGCTTAATCTTAAGATGCCACATACAAAAACAATTCTGTTTCATTCCACGCTCCTCTTCAGAAACACAGAAGTCCCACAGAGACACCAGCAGCACCGGCTTAAAACTCACTGTCCTGAACACAGACACCTGCTTCCATGTGTTCTGAACTTCATTCCACAATTGGTCATTAAAAACATACAATAAAAAGCTAAATACTACTTGACAAAATGAACTTCCAAAGACATTGGATTTGGAAGAATTCCACAATGAATACTTTATTGGGTAGATTTTTAAAAAATAATAAGTCTGCAGTAAGACTTTCTGTCAGAATCTGAAGCTAGATTTTAAAAATCCCTCCACCTGAAGCAAAGCCTAGACCTTACTCAAAACGTGTAGGAATTCATAATGGAGTTACCAGAACTGATATGTCTGCTTGCTACATTACTCCTTCCAACATTCTTATTTGAATTAAGAAGCAGTATTTTTGTCTTTGTTCTAATCTTGAGGGGGAAAAAAAAAAAAAAAAAGGCAAAAGTTATTAAATTCTCACCTAAACAAAATTATATTTTTAGCCCAAACATAAAACTGCTCTTAGCTACTTTACTACCAGACAGGTTGTAAAGATGCTCAATTGTCCAACAACAGGGCCCTGACCTGCAAGGCAATCTAAACAGCATTACCCAAAAGCCATTCCAGCTACAAGCAGTTACAGTGCAGCCCACGCAGCCTCCACTGACCTGACACATTCCAATTCCGTATCAAGTTAGAAAAGCACAGCTTAAGTACTGATCACACGTGGCCATTAGCACCTGAAAGTACATCTTCCTCGTCTTTGTGCCCAAAGCAGAGGTGGCACATCTGCCTCTCTTGCCTCTTCCACTCTTCTTGGCATTTGCCACTTGCCATGTGCAAGTAGCTTAAGGCTCCATTCCTTCTACTCTCTTCTGGCTGCTCAAGAGTCAGGATCCTTCTTCAGGCTTCGCATATTAATACTGCCATCATCCCTCCACCGTACTGTCCCATGGCACCTACAGGCACCAGATTTCAGCACGTTATTCCATAACAATGACCAATGCAGAGTGGTTGGAAGGCCACGTGGAGGTATGTACCAGCAGCAACTCCGTCCTGTTCAGAAAAGAACCCTTTATAGCAAAGTATCTGTTCAGGGAGTGAGATAGAACAATGGTGTTTACTACTACACCTCAGAGCAAACAGAGGTCTGCTGTTGTGTGTAAAACCTGCGTCACTGAAGAGCCAAAACAGCAGCTCTCATGTCCAGAAACAATCACCATCCGTGCAAGCCCTGTGAAATACTGTGTTTCACACTGCAGCTTCCCTGCTTCTCACACATGACACCTTCAGAGATTTTTAAACAAAAACCAAAACTCTGTTTCTGTTTTCACTTACAGCACTTGTTGTGGTTTTATTCTGAACATAGAAGGCTGGATGGATAACTAAGCAATCATGAACAAAAACCTTAAGCTCATAGACCAAAATAAGCCACTTAGGGAGCCCGGAGCCATAACAGTCAAACTTTATTTGATGTAATTATTTCACTTATTCGTAACTTTTACCACCAGCTGTTTCAACAGTCAGCCAGGAACTCTCAATGGGTCTCCCAAGTATTGTGTCATAGCAAATAAGCGAACAAAGTATGGACTAGAATTGAGATTAATAAACTGCAATTTTGGTCTAGATGTCAGATAAGCAATTCATGCTTCTTTACTGTTTAGCCATTGTTCAGGCAGAGGCAAAACAACTCTTCATTGTGGCCAAAGGTTCTCAATTGATTCATCAGCAACTGAACACAGCTGGCATTCTGCCTGTCAGAGACAACCCTGGCCTGTTGAACTAGAGCAGTAAATCCTCCTGCCTGCAAACCTAAAATTGCAATGAAATTGCTATGTAACCAGGTATTGTGTTCTCAGCCAGGCCATTCTGCCCTACAGCTGGCTAAATTTGCAGAATGAGCAAGAAAAATTCTTGTCACCAATAAAACACCATGATGTCTGCTGGAGCAGAAGAGGAATACCTGGACTGTAAATTAACCCAGGTGCTAGCAGTCATGAAATATACAAAGCCTTTGACCATGGCATAGACAGAAAGCGGAAATACCCTCTTTAGGACCTTGCCTTTCTCTCCAATTCCTACTGAAACCATTAGCCACATGCAACCTGCAATTGGAAACAAACTTCCAGGATTCACCCAATCACTACCAGCAGTCAGAGGTACACAGATGTTAGTTGTTCTGTACCTGTGCATATACACAGTCTCCACTGTACATCTCTGAATGCTAATCTACGTAATCTTTGGGGGATGATCTCACTCTCCACCAGCAGGTTCACTCTGTGCCATTCCCATGACACAAAGTAAACATATCACCTGGCCACACAGTCACACTTATTACCAGCAATCCATCACCTGCCAGTAGATGAGGAAACTGCTGTTGCTAGAGAGCAAGAGGTTCACAGGCCACAGCACAGGCTGCAGCAGGGACATTAACACCACAGCATTTCATCTTCAGAGTCTGGTTGGCCTGACACTGCTCTCACACTGCCTTTGGAAGGAGGTGGCTAAAAAGGACTAATCATCTTCCCTCAGCTTTACAGCACACACAAATTCTAAGGGCTGCCACTTGTAACGCATTGAGGAAGCCCAGGCTGGGTACACCAGTCTGGTGGAGAAAGGTGGCAGGCTCATGTGCCTGAAATCCAGGGCTAGCAGAACTGTAAGGCTGTGACTTCACACTAGCAGCAGCACTGGTCAGAAAGAACTCTGAAACAAAGCAAGCAGCACACCCCCACCCCAAAAAGAAAGAAACAAACAAGCAAGCAAAACAAAACAAGCAAAAAAACCACTAAAGAAGCCCAAACCAGAATCCCACCTGGGGGGGACTTGTCTATACAATACCCATCTATACAAGACTTTTCCAAACCATTCTACAGAGCAAAGATTTTTAAGGCCTGTACAAGGCATTGACTGTCTTCAAAGACCATCTGGGAGTGTCCATTCCATTTCCTGCTTACTGCATTTGTAAACACAAGAGTATAAATCTCATGTGTTGTAGAACCAGCAAGTATTCTACATTTCAGTTCAAAGAAAATCAGAGACTCAAATTACATTCTCTCACTCTATGAAATAATTCCATATTCATAAATCTGAAATAACTCTTCTTAACAACAACAAAAAAAGGCATTCATGAAGACAGGACAGTATTATATAAAAAAATCACACAGAGCCTGAAATAGGATTAAGCTACTTTATCCTACTTAAAAATGAATTATACTGGATAGAGACAAATATTTACTGCCAAGTGCCATAAAAATGCTGAACAGAAAACTAACCAAAATGATGGAATAAATTAAAAAAAAAAAAAATTTGATTCAGTCAAATAAACTTTAAAGGAATTAACTTTTGCTAAAAACAAACAGGAAATCTAGTATTTCACTGAGTATGGATGCATGCAAATTAAAGTTATTTAATAAAAACAGTCACTACAAACATATGTAGAAGCCAGAATGCTCCTAAGTAATATTTTAAATTATTTTGAATTTAGAAGGCAGGCTTCTCTCTACCATGACCCAAACAGACCTTCATTTACTTGAGCTACCAGAACGTAATAAGTTTCTCTCTCCAACAGACACAACTCATTAATACAAACTAAGCAATGCCTATTTAATGGCATCCAGGCTTCAGCTTGCTGGCCCTTGATGAAGCTCCAGAGTGAATAACGTACATCTCACAGGACTGCAAATAAGGAAGGCTGGGTCTATGCTTGATATTCAGGATAAAAAAAAAAAAAGTCTTCTAAATAAGAGGACTGTCATACAGAGTCCTTTGAACTCATATTTTAGGTTAACAGTTCTGATGAATTCTTATCCATAAGAATAATATATTCAAAATTCTTACTAGCAAATAAACTGTAACTACCATGCCTTGTAAATTGTGCAAATCCACATATCAGATTATAGAAAAGCATTACAATTAAAGACAAATGAAACACTGTAATTTCAGTTTGAAGTTGGAAATTTGTATAATTTGATATTCCTCAAAAGAACATGAGTAAAAAGAAATTGTAGAGTGTACACACTTCTGTGGTCAGGGTGATAAATGAAACCACTTCCAAAATAAGCTTTCCTAATTAAGGTTTCTAAACCAGAGCTGGCTTGCATTCATTTAATATCACTGCTACAAGTAATCTGAAATATTCTTGATAGAATATTTTTAGTATCAACTCCAGCATATTAAAACCAGTTGAAGGTCATTATGAGGATGAAAAAAAAAAAAGTTCAGAACCAGGAAAGATAACAAATTCATCGCTAAACCGACATAAAATATTTTGATAATTCCATAACTAAATTGGTTCAAGATTAATTCTTTGTTTATAACTATCACCTTACTCATATTGTTTCTCTTTCTAATGCTCAGGTTATTGTATCTCTGAGTCCTTGGAAAACATCTACTGATTTGCCCCACAGGCACAAACTGGACTACGAAAAGCTGGGTGAGTGTTTATTAGTTAAAAGACAGAAACATCCTATACACAGTTTTAATCAAGTTTATACCATCCCAGCCTCCCTGAAGAAATGTTTAATATGCTTAATCAGACAGATGGCACTTTTTGTTCACTGCACTTAAATTTAATTTGCATAGGAAAACTTTTTAATTTGCTAGGTCAGTTCACGCGGCACTAAATGACATTTCTGCACTACAAACTACAGAGAAATCTAAACTATTGTCTGAAATGTGAATACTTCATACTAGTCTTTTTAAACAGTTAACTGTTAAAACTCTTCATTCTGTATTGGTGTAAGAACCTACTTTATTTAATTACGGCACGTCCTTGAGCGTGTGACTCAGAATAAAACAATGCTAAAGAATCATTTATGTGCCATTACATTATTTGATTTCCATTATCACACAGAATCTTGAAATGGAAGAAATTACACTTAACCATGAAATGATCCAACATACAACACAGATCTGAATCACAGTCACACTGTTAAGAACTGAACGGACTGCACAGAATTCTAACATAACAATGAGATTTATGGAAATACAAAAAAAATGAAATCTCTTAAAGCTTAGGAATGGGAGCGTGCAAGGTAACGCGCCACATGCTTTTCAAGGGCATGGGATGTATTTCTGTGCAAAACAGAGCAGAGAACTAGGTTAAAACATACGTGGACTTACACATACAAATAAAAATCACTAATTATATTTTGATTAATCTTCTGAAGCCACTGAAATGAAATTATTCATGTTTATAACCCCTGACTAACATCAGGTGCTTCGCCAAAGAAGAGCTTCTTTTCCCCCCTTCGTCCCCTAAGAACAAGGATAAAAATAAGAAGGATATAGACTTAAATCTGGACAATAATACCTATCACTCGCCATTGTAAGACATAGCCAGATATTTTCCTAAGGCATGATTTCATTCACAAGTGAGCTTTTTGATTGCTAGAGAAATTTCATTACTTCAGAAGGCATTACAAATATTTCCACTCTCCATCTCTCATAATAAAATGTTTAAACACTTTGGAAATATTGCAAATATTTATTCTCTTTGACAAGAATTAATCATCAATTTGAAGGCAAAGTCCACAATGACCAAGAAACAATGCTATCCTTCTCATCAGGATCTTTCACAAACCTGGAATGTAAGTACAGAGAGAGACTCAGTGTTAACAGTATGTGCCAGGAATATTCAACATTCACTGCCCTAACTATTTAAGATAACAGTACTCAACTTTCAGGCAGGTTATTTCAATCACAAAGCAAACTTTGAAAAACAAGGCACTGTGATTTAAAGTTACAGAATGGAAAACTCAGAAAGGTTAGCAAGACATCAGTACAAAATCCTAATATTACTTCAGGCATTTAGTACATGAAACACGGGAAAAACACAGCGTTTTTAATGAACCATTACAACCTTTTTGCAAGGACTGAACACTGATACATACCAAAGATAATACTTTTTCATAGCACGGTTTACAGACCGTCAGCTTCAGCCAGTCATTAACTGCTCTCATGATTAAGCCCGAAGCATTCATAAGCATTCAAAAGTGAAGCAGAGTCATTAAAAAGGACCACGTCTGCCCTCTCCCCATTTGCTCAAAAAAAATAATCATTAACGCCTTTGCTCGTCTCCTTCTGCCAAGGGAAAGAAAGGAAGGGGTGGGAAGAAGCTAGAGCAGAAGACTGCCTACTTCATTGCCATCATTTCCTCCCAACCAGTCATCCACATGTACAAATAGCACTAGAGCTAGTCTCTAAATCAGTTTCAGTATTTCAGACTGGCTTAAGAGACACAAACCATGATTAACTCCTTTTATGTAACTGGTGTAAGTTTGAGCATTTAATGTTTAGCTGATTTTACGGTGCTGTTAAAACCACTCACTCCTGGAGACGCCCCAGCATGACTGCAAGCACTTAGCGCCATCATTCTTTCACGTTTCAAGATAAAGGCACTAAATTTAAATACCAAAGATGAGGAAACCATAATTTTGATATTGTATCCCAGATAATTCCTAAAATCAGGAAGCTGATGTTTTAATAGAGTTGCATTATTGTAATTAGCTCTCAATAAGAGTCCCTGGCCACACAACTTCTGTGGCTGAGATGACAGCAGCTTTGCATAATTACATTTGCAGACAATCACCTTCTGGGCTTCCTCCCATTATCTTGATATATAATGCCAAATAAGATATAACCTTTCAAGATAATCAATTACTCAAAGCAAAGCAGATACAGTTATTTCAAGTATGATATTCATGGAAGTTCATATAAAGTTAGAACACTTTCCGGATGAGTGGATTAAATCTGTTAAGTTCTTCCTCAGAGGTACAAATTAAAAATATCTTCAGTTCCATGAGATATTAGATTTATTTTAAAAGCCTTGACACATTCCATGAATGCTACTTCAAAGTAACTAAATTTTTTAGAATTATTATGCTTTATTTTAAAACTGCCTTTGAAATAGTGCCTATCACAAAATGACTTCCGGTCCAATCGCTTCAAGAAGTTTAAAACCTTTCTGTGAAAAACTTCCACACAAACCAATCAGAATACGTGCTGTAGCTGCTCTTGTTAATTTAATTTTGTCTCAACAATATGCTGTGTTAAAACAATTATCTAACATGTTATGCTAATTTAAGTAGGTCACACTGTTTCTATTAGATTTGCCTTAAAGCTCTCCCTAATAAATCCAGTTGCAAGAGAAGTGTTTGCCTTATTTTATCTAAAATGTTGTTCATTTAAAATTATATATTAGGCAACCCACAGCTTTTGAGAGACTCAATACATTCTCTGCCATTTATATCAAAATATAGAAAATGTATTTTCTATTAATTTTGTTATGCTGCAGATACACAGAGAGCCCTTTGTGAAAATACTATTTACAACCACATGACTGAAATTCTTTCTGTATTTGGGAGGAGAAGGGGGCTGAAGAGGGGTGTTATTTATCATGAAGCTGCTGTGACTTAACTCTCATCATTGAAATGCTCTTCACAGCTCCCATGATCTTCACCGTTATCTGTATTTGTAATATGGCTGTGCTCAGAAGAGCAATCTGCAAGGCATGACAAAAATCAGAGATCCATCTTTAGCGCTTAAGCATAGATTAATTATATTTACATATAGTATTCATTTTAAAAAATGTTTTGACAAATAAAATGCAATGCAAATAAAAGGCAAAAGTAGCATGCTCTTTATATTAAGGGATATAACTTCAAAAATATAATAAAGCAAAAAAATTTAAAACTGTGAGCCTTCTGTGTCATTTCCAGTTCACCAAACATATGTGTGAGAAATTAAAATAAAAGCTTAAGAAAAAGTTTACTCATCACCACAGGATCAAAAACTTCAAAGTTTGGAAATACTCCCATTACTCCTTATTTACCTTATAAATGAGATATGAAAATACATGCAAAGAAGTGGTTCTAGGAGTAAATGCTATACAAGTGTCTCCATTAAAACCGAACAGAAGATGAGATCTAGCAAGTAAGTGACAATCCATCCTAACTCAACATTTGCTTTTTATTACTTTATATTTAATTGCAAGTGTTCAAAAGGTTTAAAAAATAACACTGATCTCTGCTTACTACAAAATATTTAAAGCTGGAATCACTAACAGCAGACAACAGTAACTTCTTTTCGCTTTGAAATAATATTTACATAATTTTCCATCAGCAAACATGTCCCAGACAGTACTTCCTAGGGGTACATACAAACCCAAAACAAGCACATACAAGGTTTAGAGCAACATAAGAAGCTATTGTATTCCAGCTGCACTGAGCTGACAAACATTCTCTCTTCTACTTTATACAAATGTGACAGTAATTATTCCCATAGCCTGACACCACTTCCCACATTGTTCATTCCCACAAACTACATGGGGTGAAAGGGGATGAATTTCTTCCTGCAGTGTTGCATGTAATTGCCAAAATCCCAGTGTCCCATCCTTCTGAGCACTTTTCAGAACTTGCCAGAAATGCCTTCTCCATATTGAACTACCAGTAAAATCAATGCTTACAACCTCTGTCTGCAAGGGGTATTTTTGCCTATAGAAATCAACACATGTGCTAAGTAATGTTTGTTAGACTGCTCTGTCCTGGTTTTTTGGATATTCAAGCAACTGCTTCTCTTTCCAGATTTTCCCACTTCTCTCTATCACAACTTCACCATCCTGGTGACTCTCTTATTTTTTTCCTCCATGTGATCTCCCAATACTTTAGCTGCTGTTTCTGGCCTTCCAAATTTAGGAACTGTGTATAACACGAAATCTTCAGGCACTTGCAAACCAGATTTTTTTATTATTATTATTGTATACATAACTAAGAAATTCTGGCCATTCCTAATGGAAGTATTTCTTCTCAACCTGTTTCAAGTTTAATATTGGCTTACTGGAAAATGCTAGGTTTCATAACTCTATCACTCATTCAAATATCAGAATTATCTCATTACCAAGAAGTACACAGCTTTTTACATGTTAATTTTAAATCCTAAAAGGGAATAGTTGATAAATATGCTAAAAAATAAAATTAAAAAACAAAATCAAGATCACCTCTTTTCCCCCAGTGTTTAGATTGAACAAGCTGAAGATCTCGAACTTGCTTCACAGTTACTCTTATACCTAAACAGTTTACTCACTTAAAAGAGCAGGAAGGGGAAACAGATTAGCCTTTACCCTAATGATGAAAAAGGAAATATTAAGCATAATATGAGGTACAATTTTCAAATTTCCAAATAAGAAGTTAACAGAAGGAAACCTTAAACTCCAGGATCTATGTTATTGATGTCCTTTAAAAAGAAAGGAGGTCACACAAGATGCCTGTGATGATTTGTGGACCTGATCCCCAGCTTTGTTACATCAGCTAAAACAGAATAGATCCAAAGAAGTATCAATTTGCTAAACAGCATTTCTGCATATAGAAATATTTTGAAGCCATGTGAAGACCGAAGAGCTTTCATATGGTTTAAGCTTTTGGCACAGAAAAGCAATTTTGTAAGAAGCTCAAATTAAAATGGCTCTACAAGTACTTAAAAGCACAAGACCAAGACCAAGAAAACATTCCCCCTCATGCATGACAGGTTTGGTACTAATAAAGAAATTATAGCTGGAATACCAGAAACTGTGTGAAAGTGCTACTCTCCAAGACCACATGTGATACTTGAAATTCTGATTTGTTTCCCGATTTAATATCCTAAAATGTCAAAGCCATTCCCAGTTTACTTGTGTTCCAACATATTCATTTTGCCATCTAAGATAGAGAAAAGCACTGCAATTCCATTTCAGAAGCTTCGAAGTGTTTGTTCAGCTTAAACATACATCATAAACTTCAAATCATAAATGATTTGTTATACTGGTTATACTAGAACATTTTTCCTTCTGCATTGTAGACTAAAAACAGTATAAGGATCTAGAAGACTACAGAAGATGTCCTGTGGTTTAATTCAAAATGTCAGAAGACAAGTATACTGCAGGCTTCATTGGATTTCTTTAAAAAAATTTAAATCTTCAAAAGTGGAAAACCTCGAACACCAGACCTACCCAGATTCATTTTTACATTTCACCTTATTTCCAAATGCTTGTGCTTGAAGGATTTTTAAAGTTTTATTATTTTTTAACTAATTTAATTATCCAAAATATGCTATTAATTCTGTAGGCATACGACAGAAAATTTAAAGGAAACTTCAACAGTCTTAACTTCGAATTGTTTAAATGATTAACAAGTACCACAGTGTAGAAGTAGCTACTTGTAATAAATTTCCTCATGATGGCAGCATAAACCATTCTGATGAAGTGCTAAATGACAATACACATTCTTACTCATACAGAACAGTAAGATCTGAACTGCTCTAGAGTGTTCGCTACTTTTAATTCTCTCCCTCTTCTCATTGCCATTTCTTCAGTCCTTTACAGTCTTATTTAGTCCCTAGAATTCTATAGTAGTATTATTCTACTTCACACATATAAATTTATCAGGAAAGAAGAGGTACCACCCTACAGAGTATTTTGACAAGTGATATTTAATTGTATGCATCTACGCCACACACTCCATTATATTTTCTATCATTTGTATAATCTATTTTGAAAATTCAAGAATTGTCACTGCACAATCTATGCGCTTGCATGAATCACTAAGTTGAGACTTCAAATCAAGATCTATGAAGTTCTTCTGAAGGATGATCTTCCATGAAGTTCTGTTTGCCTTTAACATTTCTGCATTACAAAGACGACAATGTCATGATTTCAAAGATTCCATTATTTTCTCAGAAGTAAGAGTAATTTCAAAACCAGCCAGAAGGATTCTAAAATTCTTGCTTTTAATCTTACTGACCTTCCACAGTATATACGTTACAAAGATTTATAGCCAGTTGTATAAGGTATGAAATCCCTTGAGTTCAAAATCTGCATAGATTTCAGCTTATAAATTGATTACATCATTCAAGTCTGTGTTGATTAAAAAGATATTAGAGATTTAAAAGATGACCATGCTTGGAAAGACTTTGTTTAAAGGTTATCGCTAGTGCAACTCACTCTCTTCACGCTATGCAGCAAGCGAGGCATTGCTGAGGCTACTACCTCCAGAAGCTCAGCAACCTCACACTTCAGAAGGCCAGTCAATGTCCCCCTTGGATCTGCCACTGATCAGTACACGTAGTTGTTTCTTAATGCAGTTATATCAAAATAAACCACGCAGAAGAGTACAAAGGAACCCAGGTTAGGAAGAACTACGCTGGCAATCCAAGGGGACAGTAAACTCCTGAAGGAGAAAAGACAGAGAAGTAAGAATGAGTGAGCACCTCAATCTCCTGCTCAGTTGCACTCTTCATGTGGGTCTACAGCCTTTCCAAAAGCACTAAGCCCCAACTTGTTTCTCTCTTAGAACACCTACACAGAGCTGAAACATCAGAAGTACAGCTTCGTTGATTTCATCTTCTTATTACTGACTAGCTGTGCTTAAATATACCTAAAAACCTTACCAATTTGTAATTTTATATCATCTTTGATTAATTACCAAGTGCTTAAAGGAAGCAATCTTGAGACTACATCAAACTGAAATCAAACTGCTACTCATCCTATTTATAGATGTTAACAAAGACTGAACAAACATTCAGAAGGAAAAGAAAAAGAAAAAAAAACAGTCTGTCTTAGATAAAATAGAAGCTAGAAGAAACACAAATTAAAATTTCTAAGCCATGAAATGCAGAATGGATGTATTTGTTCCGTGAATTTAACTCGCAGCACATGTTGCAATACTATAGCCTGTATGACTTGGCCGTTCACATGACTTGGCATTCCTGGGTAGCACAAGCAAAGGTGCTCGCACACCAATGTGACAGCCAAAAGCAGCAGTGAAGGGGGTTTTGGTTGTAGTTCAGCAGTTCCTATCAGCATTTCATATCTTGGTAGTTTTATCTCCACCATGGTTAGGAGGGTGGTTAACATCAGTTTTCTCAAATCACATTCAGATTATACTGACTGAAAAGATGGACCGTATCCTAATTCGAGGGTTTACAATAAGAAAATTAAAACAAACCAGCAACATGATTGTTTTTAAGCGGTATACTCACCGCATAGCAAACAGACATTTACCACATCAAAGCAGCTTTATAATGAAAGCCCATCTCCCAAACATTTATGGTTTCTAATAGAATTATTATTCCTCCAGAAACCTCCCATGTTCTTCTCCACACACCCTTCCAGTACACTTCTTTTGGTCAAGACAGAAACAGAGCTTTATAGCATTTCCTCTGCTAACAGGATTTTTCAAATAAGCAAAGACTGGGAACAGCTGGAGCTTCAGAAGAGGATTGCCACATTACCAGCAGCAATAAACAGAAAAGATCAAGCCAAGGAAAAAGCCAAGATCTCCATGCAAAAGAAAAATTACTAGGTTTAAAAATCACAGCCTAAAATCAAGACTCTGCTGCTGGTATGTCCATTTGTGTGTATCATTATATAAAAACAGCAATGTAATAACAGGAGTCCTATATAAATTTACAGCTTTTTGTTTATTTAAGTAACGTTAGTTTAACTCTGGAAACATGATGAGGTCAATTGAGTCATGAAAGAACAAGTTAGATGCAATTGGAAACCATGACTTCTACCATTTTCAGCAAGGCACTCCTTCAAACATACAATGAAATATTCATGGCCATATTGTGACAGAAGAGCCTATAACCAACATAAAAGAAGCAAGAGGAATTGTATGACAGGCTGTCAATTAAAAAAAAAAAAGAACAAGAAATCCAATAAAAAGTGTATCTGGCAAGACAAACTTTCACTCCTAAATTATGTTTTCCTCCAGTCTTGTCCCTCATTGTTAGAGACTAGCAGCAAATACTAATTTTATAGAGATGTAATTGAGCAATAAATATACCATGTAGAAATTTCTTTTTCTATTCTCAGATAAAGGGTTTCATATGTAGGAGATAATTAGTCAAACACAAAATAAAGTGAAGTTTTAAAAAGCAAGGGAAATAGAACATTCAAAATTAGTTCCAAAGCATGACCTAACAACTGAAAGTAGAGAAATGCAGAGACAATGCATCATGGATGTCCAACAGTATTGGTAAGATGGGTAAGCAGGAGGTACCCTGAGCTGAAGCAAGCCAAGCTAGTGTCTGAGCTAGACTGACTGATGATGGAACACTACAAGACACCTGATAGCCCAGCACATCATGCTGCAGACATCACTACACTGCTGCTGGCTGAAAACTGATGCCTCTGACTTGCCCTGTGGTTTGCAGGTACATGAGCCAGGCTTCGTGTTCAATCCACTGCACAGGGCAGACATGCATTAAGATGTAGTTTATTCCACCCTTTATTTTGTAGGGTGTAGTACTGCTCTGTTTAAAAACAAACAAGCCAACCAGTAATACAAATACCAGAGAACGGAAAGTTGCCTTCATCAAACAGTAATGGCAGGAGACCAACAGATACCAGATTTACAGTAGTTAAATACAAGTCAGAACTTAAAACAGAGTTCCCAAAATGTCTTTATTTTTAACACAATCTGATAGGTACAGGGGGAAAAATAACAAAAAGAAAAAAAAAAAACACCAAAAAACCCCACCACCACAACAATCAAATAAACATAAAAAGCACAAGGCCAACTGGCTAGAAAACAGGTTTGTACAAATGGGCCTAGGGTCCTGGTAAAGTTGAACACAACTTATTTATTACACAGTTTTCATTCTAGATCTTGACCTCTCCACTACATTACAACAGTGAAATGCATAAAACTAACAAAGAGACAGAATCTACACCAAGAGATAATTACACACCTTTAAGTTTTCTAGAACATGCAATACCAGGAAAGCATGGAAAAGAAACAGACTCCTTCTCTCAAAACCACGAACTAGCATATCACAATAAGGTAGCTTGATGATAAGGACGCGCTCTTGCAGAAAAGCACAGATGGAGAAAACCAATTAGAGAAGCTTTGATATACTTTGCCGACTGGAAGTCGGCTCCTGCGCTCCTTGGGCTGCGCTCCCCAGAAGACTAACACACTGCCAGGAGTTCCTGGAAGCCAAGTGTTCACATTCAGAATAAAGATGAAGCGAAGACAGAAATGGAAAAGTAAAAATACACTATTGACCTTCATTACCTATCTGAGAGAAGTACAAACACTAAGTTCTTTGATGTATGAAGACTTAAGTTATTCCTACGTTCAAAATCTATGATGTTCCTCTAAAACAGGCTTGGATAAGATTTTTTTAAATTACATTTTATTTCAAGATTGATGTTCTCCCAATGTCTCAGGAGTACTCATTAACCCTAGATAAAACCATCCACCATTGTATTTTACAGATTCATCAATAAATTGCCTTGGCTTAAACCTGCAGTCTTTAAAACATACTTCTCAACATCAATTTTTATACTCTTCCTGACTGCCATTTCTAAAGATAGATTTTGTCTAGATTTGATTATCTTCTTTGCTTCTGGTATTTTCTTAAATTCTTTGTAAACTCTTTTTGTAACATTGAAAATTCTAGCCCCTCATCAAAATAGAAACATGTCAAATACTTGTCATCTTGCATTAATTACAATGTAATATTTCCAGCGAGGAAGAAATGCAGAGAACAGAGTGCATGACAGGTAGATCCTCAAGAAATCAATCAGTCCTATTAATAAGTTTTTACTTTTACAATACACAGTATTCTATTATTTAGAAAACCTCACAGCTGATCCACTGGAGCTTAAATTTGTAATTATCTATCACTGATTAAATGCCATAATCACCACCACATTCTATCCATACAGTTTCTTTCTGGATATAAAGTTACTGTTACCAACCTCCCTCTCCCAAAAACAGACACTTTGTCAAATACAACTGTTAGGGCTTGAGAAATATTTTGGTAAGGTTTGTTACCATAACAAAAAAAAAAAAACACAAAACACCAAAAACCAACTCACAGTTCCTATGGTCTTTGTTCAATTTCATTAAGAAACAGACATAGGACAACATCCAAATTCACCACCTTGAGTTAGAAATATAAGTTTGTTTTGCCATCTCTGGAAACTATTTTGCAGCTACTCAATACCACAAAGATCAATAAATCCAATAACAAGCTTCCTTCCTAGACCTTTGCAAATGACACCATATTAGCATAAAAAGCAGACAGTAGAAGACTGCAGATTAGCTGGAATTCTCAACATGACTACATAAACATTTGAAGAACAATAAACAATTCCTCTTACTTATTTGAATTAATCATTTCAATTTGCTCATCAGGTAACCCTTCTGTAATTTGGTTTAAGCCACAAATACTTGGAGAACACTCTCCGGCAGCACAATCCCATTTTCTACCTTGGCTGAACTGTAGGAACAGCGTGCCATCTTGCAGGAAGGGCTCCCATCGCAGAAGTCTTTACAATTAGGCTGGTCTTTCTCAAAGCTGTTAAGCAACATTTTGTTAAATGTCACACCAAGTGCATTCCATGAGATGGAATGTACGTGGTGTCCCTGCAGAAACCACAACCTCCCACCACAGCTGTAGATTTGAATGTTCTTTTGTACTCCTTGTTTGGAAAAAAGGACAAAAATACCAAGTTTTTTACAAAAGTAATTCTCCATGCACCAAAACAATGGCTTGGTATTTTGCAAAGTTCTTTAAAAGGAAATTTACTCAGTTTCCCGATCTCAAAGAGTAGCAAAACAAACCAAGTGCCAAGCACCATCATCACATCTCCCCAGGAAGGTCTGTGTACCATAAATATGTATCAGAAGAGAACAGTTATCTAGCCTGGGTGTCTGCGTATTCTTATATAACACTCAAACTCCACAAATGGTACTTTAAAGCTTAAACTATGTCAAAAGTATGCATATTTGCATTCAAAACTCCACAAGACGTTCACTGTCTATAAGCATTTGTAAAGTCCCCATTTTAAAAAACACAAGCTTAATGCTCTTCCAATAAAACTTAAACTTAGATGTCACTTAGCAAATTGTTAATTTTTCCTATCTCTGTAAAAGGATTTTTGGCATAGTAACTTAATTTCAAAGTTGACATGAAATTCGAGGTAAGACTTCACAGGTAAAACTATTTAACTTTAATTACACATTTTTATTTAACTGGAGCTATTTGAGTTCTGTTCAGTGGTGGGACAGGCAAAAAAGTAAAGGTCAGGAAAGAGTTATTGAAGAAAATTAGTGTTTTTAAAAAAAAAAAAAAGGGTAAAACAAAATTAATTACTTCAGATGGGAAGAGTATAAACCAAATTCTTTAAGGACAAATGTCACATCTCAAGGAATGACTAGTCTCTTGGGAGGTCTAAATCTCTAAGACATGTGCTACTTAATTCTCATCTGCCATGTGGTGATTTTCTGAAGAGCTGAAGATCCCACCGCTACTGAAAGAACAGTCCCACCTCCTGCCTTCCCAATGCTCCCCTGCACCAGCACCAGTGAAGGGCAAGTTATTCAGCTGAAATCAGGCTCCCATCAGATGTGTTTTTCAGGTACATCAAGGAACTGAGCCTGAGCATCAGGCTGCTAACCAGGTGTTCAGGACTGGTCAGGAAAAGGCTGCAAAGGAAAGACACAGTGGAAATGTTGGCATCACTGCCACTGGCAGCTCATTTTTAGATTAATTTAAGCCTCTCATGAAACTTATTAGCTAATCAATTTGTGTTCTTCTCATCCACAGCAATCAAGATAGGACTTCACATCTTTTTCTTCTAATGAAAGTGAAGAAGCCGAATTAATTGGCCTCTAACTCAGCCACGCAAAACCAGCAAGCCTTAGGTTAGACCTAGAGCGGTAAAAGCATGTAATTTACTTTTCTTGTCCTTTGCTTCTACAGAAATGCTCAGAAACAGACGTATACTCATTCCTTTGACTCTTCCACTCCCACACACTGGATTTAAGTAGCCCACTGTGTGGGGGCAACAACTATTTCAATCAAGCACATACTATCCCCCTAATAAAAACAGTAACCTAAGAAAGACATTTGAAGCAACAAGAAACTTTCAGGGAACCATTTAAAACTTAACAGAATATGCAACGCATATGTCTATGATGGCATGAGTGGATTGGACTTGCAAAACAGTACCAGACAGAAGACAAAAGTACAAAACTACCCAAGGGCAGTTGTTTTCAGAAATCTTGGTTCTTCTCCCTATACATTTTCTAACCTGAGAAGGTAAACAAAGACGTCTATTGAAGTGAAAAAACAAAAATGGAGAAGAGCTTTTTAATAATATAACTTTCTAAATAGGTGCTTTATTCATGGATTTTCTGACTTTAATCTCTCTAGTTCTTTGTCTGACTGTATTTTGTTAGCTGTTTGGAATTTGAAAGCTAACAACAGCTATTGTCACAAATGACAAGCAAAACTAAGGACTTTGTTGAACAGCTTAATTATATGCAGGCAGAATACATTTTAGAGCCAAACTGAACATTGCAAACAAGCAAGATATCCGAATCTGTGTTGAGACTCTATTTAGAATCAAAACTTTGATTAATCCCAGAAAGTATCTCAAATAAATAAGACAAACCCAGAAAATGTTACAACACATAAGCAACTATTCTCTTTAAAATAATAACATGAATTTTAAAAAAAACCAACACTGCTGTTTTCTTTTATAAATACTTTTTATTCCATCAGTCCCAGACCAGTAAGAAGCTGAAAACACTGCCTAGTAGGGAGAAAGTCTGCCTCTCTGGATCCAAATTGACAAGCCCCAAAACTGACAAGTAGGTATTGATTTTAGGATTTTTACTGAAAACATTTCAGAAAGAGAAGTTCTTTACCCAGAACAGCTACAGAGGTAAGCAACTTTTCTAGTTCTGTACTGAAAGACCTACCATCAACCAGGGACTGGGGCTGCACTAGTTGGTAGAAAGCAGCTGCAGTTAGTGTCCACCTAGGACATAACGTGGGATTTACTTCTTATATCTCTGAATAGCAACAGCTGAGCCATCATTGCATTGCATTTCACAGTAAAAAGAAAGGGAATTTGGAGGAATAATTCATCTGACCTATTTAAATGTGAACTTCACGATAGATAGATGAAGTTGCCCTAGAAATGCCTTTGTTCTGCTACCTATAAATGAACCTGAAAGAGTCATCCTAGTTACACATACCTACAGCTGGAAAAAAAGGTAAATCTGTGTGTGATTTCTAGCTGAAGGCTTCAAGACCATAACAAATACACAAGATAGGCGTGAAAGCACCAAAGAAAAGCTATCACACCACAGATTTAGCTGAGCTTGCTAACTGGGAAAATCATATAATAACTGAGTCCCCACAAGACCACAAGTGGTTTGAAGGAAGGCACAGCTTTCAGAATACAGACATTTGGTTTTACACACTTAGCCCTCGGCAGCTGTGATTTCATAGTCATATCAGGACACACAGCTCCTACACACCTGTTGGCACAATCGCTCTTTTCACTCTTATGAGGTAGAAAACCCCATAAGAATACTGAGATCACGTTTGCAGCATTCTCTAGAAACTCTCTACTGTAAAAATGCAGAGCAGCCCTAAAACACATCCTCGGGGACTAAAACTGTGTAAGCAATGAAAGATGCTGAAAAGCAGGACCAAAACTATACTTCTACTTAAGTAATATTCAACAACTAAGCAGCATGGTTAAAACTGATCCTACTTAAGTCTTCATGAACATTTTGCCTTTTTTGTGTTTAAATAAACTGCAGTACAATTTAAAAGCATTTAAATTATTTGAGATAGCCATATTTATGAACTCTAGTGTAAAAATATGTCTCGGTGTAAAATTTGGTAATGGATAGGACAAAAAAAATGGGATTAATCTTCTCAATTTACATTTTTAAATATAACTATTATCTGGTTTTATACACACGTACACATGTATTTATATACATATTATATAAAGGGTGTTTCAAAAAAATAGACCCAATTTGAAATCACTGTATATCTGTAATCAGGAACTGCCCCTGAATGAAACTCTTCCCACTTGAAAAGGTGGGGCAGAGACTTTCAAACCACTACCGTGAGATGCCTCTCCCAGCACACAAACAGCCCCCAGCCTCAGTCATTGCAAGATGGAGAATGAAATTAGGTTCACCTTTTTAAAACATCCTATATATTTATGCATATAAGTATTCTGCCAATTCTTCTCTTTATTCTCAGACTGTACTGAAGAGATGTATAAGCTAAAATATTAATTACCAAAGTAACTGATAAGGTCAATAGCTATTGTTCTTCAGCCAAGATCAGTATACTGTTGAATACCATCAAATCACATAGTATTTATTCTGATATGCATACAACTACACAACATTCAATGAATACCTGGAAGTTTCTCTCTCCTAAAACTTGCATGTATAGTACAAAAAGAAAAAAAAAAGTATATACATATCTATATGTATATATACACACACACACATACACTAAATGCTGTTCAGGAAGAGCTACGGCAGCATGTTTTGCAAAAAAAAAAATCATGCCAGGGAAAAGGTTTATAGATATAAGGTTTACAGAAACAGGAATAAGAGATACTGAAAAGAATAACTTTTAGACTAGAGCCTTCAGAATCAGTTTATGTCAGAAATATCCAAGAACATACAGGAAGTGGACACCACTAGAACTGATCTATGCCAAATCTGAAAACTCATTTAAATGGTTAAATTGGTATCACAAGGAAGTCTAGTCAAGAAACATTTATCCATTTCCTAAGGCAGGATTGCAACTTGTGCTAGATCAGCAGGGAGTACAGTAGTCATGTATAGCGCAACTCCAATTTGGAAAGGATTTTTAAAAAGGCAGGCATTACACATTGTGTAACTTTCAAATACACATGCAAAGAGTACACTAAATTATTATTTGACTGTTTGATCCTGTCTGTACAAACATCAACTAGAATATTTAAAAGAGCTGGTTCAAACTTTGAAGTTAAAAAATAAGAAAAAGGGGAAAAACACTGAAGGAAAAGATGGCTAAATGTAACTAGTTTGGAATAACATTGGTTAAAACATTATTAATTAAAAAAAAAAAAATGGGGGTGAGAGGGAAGAGTCTGAAGGTAGTGAGACAGAAAAAAAAAAGAAAAAGAATAATGAATACTCTACCCAATTAAAAAAAAAAAATCTTACTCTATATACTTCCCACTTTCATTTTATTTTTCCAACAAAGAGATGCATACAAACATACAATAAAAGCTCCCCAAAGCTTAGTTAAAAACACAAAAATATTGTTCCTTAGACAGTTCCCCAGATACCTTTCTGTCCCTTACTCCTCTTATTGCAGATCTTTACAAAAGTCCAGAACCGTACTGGCTTTGCTACAATGTCCTTATAGCCTGAAAGCTTAACTTGTTATCAAAATGTTTGGCTATGTTAAAGCACCATATTTTCTCTATAAATTGTGTTTCCTCTATAAAAATATCCTGGTTTAAAGTGCAGAAATCTGACAGCCAAACTTTCCCAGTTTTAATATATTCCCTAGCACAGTTGAGAAAAAGTTAAACTGCAGGAGAAATGCATGTCAAGAACGTAACAACACACAAAAATGAACCTAAAACAAGCCCAAGTTTTACAAGAGTGTAACAACATTTATTTTCAAGACGTTTAGCTTTTTTCTATAGACTCATTTGAGTGACCCGTTATTTAGCATTCTTCATCTTCTACCCATTAAAATTTCACCTATGAATACTTCTCACAACTGTCAGCACACTCAGCGTACTAGAAAAGCTATTGATAAAAGCTCATCTAAAAGGACAATATAGAGACAGATACTCTGGGTTTACCTCCGAGAACAGAAACAGCTCCTGGGAAAAGTCAAGGCACAAGATTTAAAGATGACAGAATAAAGCCTTCAATTATCATTCAGGCGATCATCTAAGTAAGCTAATTTATTAGTGTGCAAGTAAACATTTGGCTCTTCAAGGTTTTCCTCCACTTCCCATGCAATTTTTGCCTCCTGTCTTGACATATATTTGCTAACACTCACTATTTATAAGTAATTTGGTAGAAAACCCATCACAATGGATGACGTACATTCTGGCAAAGCATCATATGCAAGGAGGACTCACAAGGAGGGGAGGGCGGTGGGATCTCAAAAGTGTCATTTGAAATTCAGCACCTTGGTTACAAGCAAAATATGAGGCTTCAAACTGTCAACTTTGACTTTTACTTAGAGATGAGCACTTCAGCAATCATTTTAGAAGAGCAAGGGTAACACCCATAGCTACAGAATTAACAGGAAAAAATGCTATAGAACATCCTATTCCTTTACATAGTAACATTTTCCTATGTGTTTCCTTCCATATGTAGACTCAGTCAATACTGTTCCGACTTACTGATATCTTTTCCACCTTTACAATAATAGATTCTCAGCTTTCTTGTCCTGGAGGGCTACTCGATGCTGGCCACAAACCAAACCACTGTTTACACAGTCCTACATTTCTTCTGCGTGGCTGCCAAATACAGTATCTCCACTACTTTTTCAGCTGATTACAGCTCAGATAACTGAATAGAACTTATGAGGCACACATAATGAGAGTTAATTATATTCACATGATGCAACTGCATTTATGGTTGCACAAAATCTCAGCTACTGTACCAATTACATGGACCTAGCACACCCTTGCATACAAAGCAACAAGAACACTACAATTATATTAAAAGAGGTAAGTCAGGACAAACATGCCCACCAGTACTACTGTAAGGCATGCTAATCTAAACCATGGCAAGACTGTTCACCTAAGTCTTCTACATAAAGTAAATGCATGTATACAAAATCAATATACTGTCTTTCTACAAAGTTTTACTCTAGGATCTAATTACAAAAGGTACACACATGGCTTACTTTATTCTTCGGGAATAAACAGTAATAACTGTTATCATACTTCAAGTAGTTTAGCTCCATAAATTTGATCTTTTTAAATATTGACAGAAGTCCAACCGTAGTAAAATTCAAATTTGTGAACACACAATCTACCGTCTAATTTCATTATTTAGCTTAAAAACAAAAGGCCTAGACAAATGCCTCAAAATGGATCACAAGTTTGAACATTAACTGCTAAAGAAATTTCATTTTCTGAAAAGGTTCGCTCAGGATCACCAGCTGAATCATCACCAAATGAAGTTTATATTCATAAACCAATCCAGACATCATCTGATATATTTCAAGATTCCTCCCCCCAATAATAATAATTAAACAGGCCAGTAGACGTAACTGCCACATCTACAAATCTGTGCATGTATCTAGTGTATATACAGTACTGACACCTTATTTTGTGCCAAGTAAAATGTGGAGATGGTGGAGAGGGGAAGTACCACAAAACAAAAACAATGTGCTAAGTAGAAGGAAAAAAATCTTTTCTTTTAGCAACTTAATTACTTTCCCATTTGTTAAATATATATGCTGTTAATAATTGTTCTGGTTTTGTTCTATTACTTTAAGTGCAGAAATTACAAGCCAGACACATATTTAAGGAATATAAGCAAAGATATTTAACTCCAGTCAAATGGATATTTTCTCCAGGTTAAAGAAAACTGTTCTCCCTTTCGTTCTCCTTTAAAAACCCTGGAACATCACACATAGAGGATTTTACAAAAGTATGATGCCTTTGGTGGAATACTCTCCACACCAAACAATGTGTCTGCAATAGAACAGCAGCACATGACGTATTCAGAAGGACTGCAAGTAAGAGCATGTACACCGTGGCCACATTAAAGCCAGGACTAAATCCTGGGAACGTTAAACCACAAAGTAGACATGCTCTAGTTATATCCTGTAATGCAATATTGTTTGTTTTGATAACTACTGCAATTTTTCCACACCAAGTGATACAGCAATCACAGAAGCAAAGTGGGAATTAATGTTGACTCATTTATAGACCGGTATATAGTTGAATAAATTAACAATTTCTTAGAAAAGCTCACATCCAAATAGTATACGTTTAAGAACAGTCACATTCTGTACACACCTCTCCACTAGTCCTTTCCCTCTTCTCTTACGAATTACAAAAATGTCTTATGCAGCACATAATCACACCGTTCACTGTTCTAATAGTTAAAAAATGTAAAAAGCATGTGCAATTTAAAATGTTTCAGATAACTGTTTTTCTAAATAAGATAGTGTTAAATTAGAAAATTATTATGAAAGTACTATAAAGTACTATCTATTCAATAATCAATCACCTTAGCTGAAGATACTCTTTTCCAAAGCCATTCTGAAGGCACTAGAAGTTAAACAGTAGTACTTGAAACGTGCGATTTACATTACACATATGAACAAAAGCCATCATTGTCTTGTCCAAATAAGGCTGACTGCAAATACTTTACAACAGACTCTTTATTGTACTATCCAAAAGCTTTACCAATTTGAAGTAACAATGAAGTTTTAATAGAACTTCTCTGGAACCTACTGTTGATTTGTTGGATAAGTCTCCACTGGAAATATTTACTACTAGCAGCATCTTTGTAAAACCTTACCATGCAAAACGTGACTTCTGATGAGACATTCCATGTCTTATTTTCCACAAATCCAGTGTGGTTTTTTCCTCATGTGTATGGATCTAAGTTTTGCCGTTCTATGCTAATGCAAATGTAAAGTTCTGTCATTTCTACACATGCATGTGTGGGAAGAGGGAGTGTACGTTTGTTTTTAAATACAGCTAGCACAACTTGTTGTACTTCTCAGACTCTAGATTTAGAACAGAAAGGTTTTTGAAAAGTGTTTTGTTGGCAGTATGAGTTCCAAGTCATGTATATATCTGCAGGCAAGTACATCTGTTGCATAGCTGTATCTCTTTGGACTTCCACCAGCTTCCCCTGCAGTTTAACACAAATTTATAGCAGAATTTACAGAGGGAAACAGAGATTCCTTGAGTAATCCAAGCCAAGCCTCAATTAAGACTTTCAAAACAATAATTACTTGGTGCCGATTATGACAGTACTTCTTATACAAACACACTTTCAGAATCCAAGAAGGGCTAGCCAAAGACTGCAAATACTTAGCCTTTATTCATTTTTATTCAACAGTCTCTCTAAAAGCACGTATAAACCCAAAGCTCCAGCAGCTTTCTACATTTTTTATTATTGCCCCAAACACCGTCAAAAGAATAGAGCTTTAGTTTGGAACTAGTTATTTTTGCATTTCTACACAAAAACAAGCTAAAAAGGCTTAAAAATAGAAATAGGCTAAATGTTTTTAATCACCATCTTAGTGTCAACAAACTCTTTAGAATGACAAAACACGGTTCCTTAAGGATAAACAATACAAATTACCAGCACATGCACTTTCTCATTGCAGAAATGTCACAGCCTCAAAACAAAGTTGTTAGAAGACACAGGCGCACTGCAGAATCCAGTTTAAAAAAATCTGTTAAGGTTATCTTTCCTTTAGCATATATTCAGTTTGCTATTTCTTCTTTCAAAGCACATGCATTACAACAAAGATTTCACATATCTGGGGTGTTTTTTAAGCCAATAAAGTAGATATTCTTAACAAAAAAAAAAAAAAATCTAAAAAAGCAATGAAGTAATCTGATTATTGGCAAGCAAAAACTGGCAAATCATATACAAAAGCACATAAACGTCAGGAAAAATATACAGCACAATAAAAAAAAATTCCCAACAGAAAACTCTATTGGCAGATGAATTAATGTTTTTCGTAATATCTGTCAAATCTAACTGAACAACATTATTATAAATAAGCATCCACAATATTTAACTGATGTACAAACATCATTGATGCCACCATACTCCTCCACATGAAGTATTCAGAAGGCTTCAACCATCCTTGGAGGAATCATGCAGAGGTGCAGCAGAGCTGAATGACAACAGCACAGTTGTCTGCTTTCCTGACACAGAGCATGTCACTGACTTTTAAAGGCAAAATTTCAGTACCATTTTGATTTATGAATTGGAGCATTCTACAATGTTAACAAGACAACAAAAAATGCCAAGTGACTGAAGTAAATAAATCTAGATGTATTTCCATAATTTAAGTTTTTATGTACAGAGACCTGATATCACCTTTGTGGCTAATAATGCATGGACTGGTAATTAAAGAAGTAAGTTGGTTTGGGTTTTTTTGTTTTGTTTTGTTTTCTTGGCTTTTTTGTGTTTTGTTTCGGTTTCAATGCAAATTTGGAGGAGCAAAAATTACATTCAAGCAATTTTGCCAAATTTTGCTGCAGATAGAATTTTTGTGTCAAGTTTCCAAATTCTCAATGTTTTTTTTCTAGTACTTGCTAACGTCTTCATCCTCAATTTGGCCCACCAATCTGAGAGCACAAGCACTGGTTCACAAGTCTTAAATTGTCACATTTAAAACAAACAAACAAATTAAATCCTACCACAATTATGTTTTCCATTCAGTGACACAGGAAAGCAAATGAAGATTAGAGCTGGCATAATAAACCAGACCTGCCAGAACAATTTATCTGGCTTATGTGCTGTTCCTTATGGCCATATTTCTGAAGAATGCTCAAAACCAGACATATTTCAATTTGGATAAACTTCCGGCATTCTGCTCATGCAACTCTCTTTTTTGAGTAGAGCCCCCTTATCGCACGACAGGTTTGAGAATCACAATAAGCAAGTGAAGTGCTTGCATGTCTCCTCTCACCTGAGAAGAGCACAGGCTGGAGGACATCTCTGGGTTCTCAAGAAGGACACTCACAGGTTACAGGCACACGATGAACCAGCCACCTGCAGATGTCCTTATGCACAAGGAGGAGGCAACACACATAGATCTTCCAGGGCTTACTGAACCTAACTATGGCTCATCCCACTACAAAGGGTGGGCACCTCTGAATTCAACAGCAAGTCAAACTTCATATGCACTTTTTTTCTCCCATTTACAATATTACTGATCTTCAGTGATAAAATGCAAACATGTTAGCATGACAATATCTTGCATTATTTAAAGTATTTTATGTTGATGCATTTATAGCACCTTTCCTCTAGTTTTATTAGTCTGGTATTTCACATAAACAAAACACAGTTCTTACGATCACAGCCTTCTACACTGAACCACATTAGTTTAAGTTACAGGTCCTAAACGGAAAACAGTTCTAGCATTATCTTTTCTTCAATGTCCAGTTTAATTCCTTGTAATCAAGACTAGGAAGATCATTTAAATAAACTTCACCAGACACAAAGTTCTGAATCTAAAATAATTCTACCTCGAATTCTCAGGCTTTATGTAATTACAAAAATCATTCAACAACTCCATATTAACTACGAAAACAAAGATCTCAAAATGTTCTTTCTTAATAATGAAACTAAGGAGTTTAGGAAAAAGGCGCATGATTTCAGTTCTGTTTTTCAAGATGAATTCACCCAAAGTGAGACACTTAAAAGCACATTTATCCCTTACTAGTTGCAAAGTTGGCACCAAAAATGCCCTCTCATGGCACAGCAGAACCCTGCAGAGCCTGCCCTCAGTTCTTGCAACTTAAATTTTAAAACAAGCACATATTACTCAGGACTTATTTTGAAACTGAGATAGAAAAGCATGTAATTGGGTAAACTAAAGCTGCAAACATTGTTCAGAGTTTGAATGAATGCCTGAACTCAGCTTCTCAACGTGGTTCTTTCATTTTCCTTTTTTTGAGCTTTAGTTGTAAGCAGTGAGAACTCGGCTCCCTCCCATATATCTAAGCATAACCAAATTCCTGGGGAAAGCTGTTTCGGGAACAGAGCACTACCACTCTGGCAGATTCCTGGAAGGAGAATCTTCGTGCTGTTTGAAATCTTTTATTCAAGAAGTATGTGTATAAAAACAACTTCACTGGGAGAGCATCCACGCACTTGCACATCTACAACAGGCGACAACTTCCAAGGCTGCCTCACTCTCAAGCCCACAGACTACTAATTCTTGGAGGTACCAATGAATTTAGGAGGAACAATCAACAGACAACTACCCAGCAGATTTGTTTTCCCATGAAGCAAAGCTAGCACTCTACACATTTTTCTGTTAAGAAACGTGACTGTGACGGCTTTAATTCCTTTATTTGAAAGTGGCATCTTTCACATAGGTTTTATTCTTGCTGTTTTTTAACTCTTAATCTGCCAAAATGACACTGACATAGTGATCAATGTGCAAGCAAACCAAAAAACACTACGAAAAGCCTTTCAGCTCAAGCCAAACCTCACCAGACACTGAACACCTAATGCCCAGTGAAGAGGGGAAAGACTCTCCCATCTTGCCTCGAGTATGCAGCAGAGTTAAGAGCACATTCTTTAACAGATCTCTCTCGGTGGCATTTTCCCACCCAGTGGCATTTTCCCACCCGGTGGCAATCCAGGCTGCTCGGCAGCCTGCCAGACTATTCATGAGGATTGTCACTACCAGCTTGTTTCCCTCCTCCTGTGCAAACAGTCTGCTGTCAAAGGTGTTACTCTGCTGCTTCAAAACACCGCTCAAGTAGGCAACAATTGTTTGTAAGCACCGGAATACCATATTTCAGCCGCCAGTTCATCTGCAACAGCCCAGAACACGGTCATAGTTCACTAATCCCTGCTCATGACAAGCTCTTGGCCTGAGCTGGTGGTGGCAGAACACAGAGCAACTCAGCGGAACAGAGCACCAAGGAGGCAAGTTTGAAAGTGTTAACTCTGAGAAGAAAGAGGAAAATAAAATACAATAGATATATATATACACATATATATTGGGTCAAAAAGGAAGTTATTCAACCAGTGTTTTTACCTTAAAACAAACAAACAAAAAAGTCCAATAACAATACCCTCATGACCTATTAGAAACCCTCAATCAAGCCCAGAATTTCAGCTGGAATATGCAGACAACCTTAGAAAATAACTAAATGTTTTAATTATTTGAGTATCTGAGACTTTGCCTTTTCAGACAGAAAACATCCATGTTTGCTTTATGCAAAGGCATGTTCAAAGTTTTCAACTGAAGTTTCAAGTTATGAGATTTTTTTTAAAATTCTTGTTAGAAAACCAACAGAGTTATCACTTAATCAATATGTCATTTCATCACTAAGAATACACATGTAAACTTCAAAAAAAATCCTTTTTTGACCAGTGTCACTCAGGTTTTCCTCAAAACTTGGTTTGTATGTAGCAGAGATGCAAGTCTTCCTGTGAAGTCAGATGCACGCACTGGGGCCTTGCTCTATCTTGTATTTTTGTAGCAGTCTGGGCACACCAAATGACTGAATACTTTACTCGATGGTCATGGAGAAGCAGATTCCTTGGGACAAAGCCCTGTTAGCCACGCTGCAAAGCCACTCAGTTCAGAAACCACACAGGATTATGGCAAGAGAGTTTTATCAACCCAGCGTGACAACATGGGAAAAATCAATGGCATGTGAGATATTTTTGATTGTTTCATTCATGCAGCGTTTCCAGTAAAGATTCTCAAAGAGAAGAGAATCAAGAGTCATTAAGCTGCATTCTTCAAGGTGCTACAGTCCAGCAGCCCTTTTCTTTCCAAGTACAACCAAGTTTTTCAACCCTTTCAAAACCAATAAATCAGTATTTCCCTCCAGACTTATCCTAGCTTCTGTCTATTTTATACATCTTGGCCTTGCTACCTAAAAGGAAAAGTTTTAACTACCAAACACTGAGTAAAGCCAAGCCATAGGAAGACCTACAAAACCAGCTATGTTGTCAAGATCCCAACATATCAAAGCTGCAGTCTTTCATTTAGTTGTATACAGTTCTCCTCCATTGCTTGCAAAATATAAGAAAAACATGCATGTGTGTACACACCCATATAAAAGGAGCAGTATGGGTTGGGAAGAAGAGAAAAAGAAATCACTGAGTTTCCTTATTACCTGAGAGTAGCTATTAAGTCACACCTAAGACTGGAACAGAGAAGTCTCCCATCAGTAATACGCAGCCTTGCGCAGCTTCCTCTTCAACCAGCCTTCCTCAGGCATACCCCCAACAAAAATTCCTCTCTCCATCAGTCAGCCCAGATCACTAACCTGCGCTGCCCCAGGACGTCTGCAGCTCTCTTAACCTCTCTGTCTTCCAATCCTGGAAGGAAATTCTCAGTCTCTGTACCCACCCATCTTGATTCAGCAGCAGCCCACCCATTCAGGCAGACAGCACCATTTCCCAGCCCTTACAGGAAATAACTCCTCACACTTCTTGTGCAGTTCAAAGTTAAGAAGGTCTGTCATTTACAATTTCACTGCAGTCTATGCATGTTTTAACAAACACTATTGATTACGCACGTCACAAGTATCTCAGTTTTCTTGAAACTAGGAGCACTTTCCCATCAGTTACAGTATCTACACCATCTAGTACCAGTTGTGTACACAGGGCAAGTATTCAGCCGTCTATTGTAGGTCCCTTAGCTGTTTGCAGCTACTCTGAGCAATTAAGACAACATACTATACAGAATACTTTTAAAAGGCAGCTGTGACGCTTAAGATAAGCTTATTTAGCAGGCAACCTAAGGAGAAGCCTATACTTACAGAAAACAAAAAAATCCACATTATTATTAAGTGCATACTAAGCAGTAGCCTATTTGAGTTGACTGATCTGCCTTTGTTTCAAGCACTCAAACTGTTGCTTTCTAAAATAGAGCATCTCTAAACCCTGTTTTTATTATAGTCTCATTACAGTGTATTTCCAGAGAATCATTACCCAACTATAAACCTGTTTTTCATGCCCTGTAGAAACTGTTTTCAACACCAGGGGGGAGGGAGGGAAGGTATCAACCTAAGAGCTACAGAGCTTTAAAGGACATTCCTCTCCTGTCCTAGTTCAGATTAAGAAAAAACACCTTCCTCTAATTGTTAGACCTTGTCAACAGACAAGAAAGTAGCCATCCTGATGATTAGCCACCTTAAAAAAAATGTAAAAGCTTCACTGTAAGAATTATCCTACTCTATCTGAATATCAAGTTAGGGCAGAGTCCTCATCCAATCAATGGTAAAGATCCATGCTCTAGAAATGAAGGGAAACTAAAAGAACAATATCTACAAGATGTAAGTTTACTGCAAATCTCTGACTGACCTTTTAACAGCTGAAACAGCATAAATTCCAGGAAAGACGTAGACAGAACTGCTCCTACCATTTTCTAAAGCTTTTGAAAGAGATACGGCTTCTTTTTTTCCTAGCACCAAGAAAAACACCAATCCAGATATATTTCCTCAAAGCCATTTGTCACAATAAGTAGTGTATTTATAATGTTGTCTCATGAAGAAGGCAAGTGCTCACCTCTCCGAAGATTTATTTGTCCAGCATGAGATACAAAACCAGCTTCCACCAGCCTTTGACCTGCTTGAGCTTCAAGAATACTTTTTGCAGGGGGAGGGGAGAAGCTATTAGCTACATCATTATAAATGTATTTTAACATAAATGCATTTTGACACAAACTGATTAACTAGAGGGAATAATTTCACTGTCCAAATCTTCCAAAACTAGAGATCTGTATCTTTCTTAAAGAATGGAAGCCATCATAAAACAATTGCTATCTTAGATGGAATTACACAAAGAAAATTTTTACAGAGTAATATATATATTTTTTTTACATATAGCATTTAAAATTCCAAGGGTTTGTGTTTGGTTGTGTCCTAGTAGCAGAAGAAATGTAACGGCTTGCTTTTAAGATCTTGATGCAAGACCGTATCAGGAGCTTTTCAAAAATGTATGCATACATGATTATTTCAACACAACAATGCCTCACAACTCTTTTCTATCGTGTTGAAAACTCCACAGTTTAACATAATCCTTGTTAATTTAACTTGCCCATAACACATGATGATAGAGTAATTCTTGCACCTCTAAACTGCTTGCAAAAGTTTGTTTAATCCTTTAGCTTCTGGGCAGGCTGAGAGAAAACATTTCCTTCTCTTATTCAGCTAATTAACAGCTCTGTCAGAAGCTGAGCAAAACTACCAGGAACGCACTTAAGCTCCTTTTTCCTTTTGTAATTTATAAGCCATTAGCAATGGAAAAACTAATTTACATGGTTCTAGATTAAAACCAGTTCGAAAACCTAAAATGAAATTAAAAAAAAAAAAAATTATCACATACTAATAAGAGACATTTTATCTTAGCTCACTTCAGAAGTGAAAAGCAAGTGAGACCCACATATTTACTGCCACACTTTAAGTCACTTTATGACCTCTACTTCAGATCACCAAACGTTCATTTCTGGGAACACTGGTGTGCCATGAAAGGATTTCTTATAGCAAATTCAGAAAAATCTAAAACATTACACAAACAACTACAAGTAAGTAAAACTAGTTCAACTGTTAAGCAGAGTATGTTTCATAGATAGAAGTAATTTTGTTTATGAAGACAGGAGTTCCAACTAACGCTAATTTCTACTGACTACTTCCCTGCAAAAAGCCATTTCTTTGATTATTAGACAGAAATTGTTTATGTCTACCCCACATATAGTTAAAAGCTTCCAGGAAGGTGAGTTTTTTTCCTTGCAATTATCCAATCCCATATGGCGGGTTCAGATGTTTCCTAAACATTTTTCATAGCTCTTGAACCAGAGCTCAACGTAAAGAAAGCAACAACACAAGTGAGAAACAAGCACACTGCCTTCAAACCAGCTGAAAACTTTGGGGCTCTCCTAACACTACTGCTCACTCTGAATATTCACGTGGGCACTCCTCATAGACCACAGCACTCTGAATTCACACCTTCTTCAGATTTCTACTCACCCCCCTGGTAGACAAGTTTTACATTGCAGTTTAGCATTTTCACTACAAACTTTGGTAGACAAAATAAATGGAATGTCAAGTTAATTGACATGGAAGCTGCTGAGTTGAATAAAACACAAAAATGAATAATACAGTAGAATCTGAAATATATTTGCAGAGGTCAACAATGTCTCAGATTTCTGTACTACTGCAGAACCAACAAAGCTTGCGACAAAATACTTAAGAACTTTGTTAAATCGATTGAACACATAACCAGTCTCAATTTATATTTTCATCTACATGCTTTACAAACGTTGAAATTCACCAAGAGCAGCATTCTCAGCATGTTTCTTTAACTCAGTTTCACTCAAAACCATTACAAAGAACCCATAGCAGGTACAAAAAATGTTTGTTATCATTAATGGAATTCCTGAAAGTTAAATTGAAAGGAAAAAAAGTTAATTTATTGTTAGCATTCTGGATAAAACAAAAACTGTTGATGCTGCACTTTGTTCTTAGGCTGACTCCACCTGCATTATCTCATTTGGATTATCACAGTTTATTCACCCCATTTATAGAATTTCTTATCGGGCTTCTAATCATAGAAATCTCAAAAATGTATCAGAAATAAACCATCTGAAATTTTCTTTCTAAAGGAAACAAAAATAAAATTCATTAACAGGTTGTTATCTATAAAAAATCACTTTTTTTCTATTCCACAAAAAAAGAAATGTAACAGGCCTGTTTACAACGTACCTCATCATAGAAATAGCTGTATGACAGCCTGAACATAAATTCACATGTCTTCTCATCTCCCTACACAAACAAAACTCTCTTCTATACACCTATAATTCAAAAATTCTTGTAGCTTTACTATTCACATTACTTAAAAACACAACCTGCAGCTACTTCTTTCTAAGATTTCAGGCAACACTTCACCTGACTTCTACAAACCACAGTTTACTTGAGCTTCTGCTGTCTGCCTACCACACTGATATAGGCACAGCATGCTGGTGATCAGAGACACCTCTTAATTTGTCAGCTGTAGTTCCCCTATTAGATCCATCGAGGAAAATGAGCTGTAAAAAACTGAACTCCTGTAGCTCCGTTCTCTCTGACTGCTATTTTTCTGGTGAGGGAGGAGAAAAGTCACATTATCCATACACAGAAGTTTCAATTTTCCTCCTTCCTTCTCTCTTTAGTCCATCTTATTTATCATTACCATCTGTTTGCAACTAGTTTAAACTAATGTGTTGTGGTTTAACCCCAGCCAGCAACTAAGCACCATGCAGCTGTTCACTCACCTCCCCACAGTGGGATAAGGGAGAGAATCAGAAGGATAAAAGTGAGAAAACCTATGGGTTGAGATAAAGGCAGTTTAAAAGGTAAAACAAAAGCCGTGCATGCAAGCAAAGCAAATCAAGGAATTCATTCACTACTTCCCATCGGCAGGCACATGTTCAGTCCTCTCCAGGAAAGCCGGGCTCCATCACACGTAATGGTTACTCAGGAAGATGAAATGCCATTACTCTGAACATGTCCCCCACTTCACCTTCTACCCCCAAAATATATACCAAGCATGACACCATATGGTGTGGAATATCCCTTTGGCCACTTTGGGTCAGCTGTCCCAGCTGTGCCCCCTCCCAGCTTCTTGTGCACCTGGCACAGTGTGAGAAGCTGAAAAGTCCTTGACTACATAGCAACAAGTGTTGGTCTCTTCTCCCAAGTAAGAAATGACAGGACAAAAGGAAATAGCCTCAAATTGCTCCAGGGGAGGTTTAGATTGTATACTGGGAAAAACATCATGGAAGGGGTTGTCAGGCACTGGAACAGGCTGCTCAGGGAAGCAGTTGAGTCACCATCCCTGGTGGTGTTCAAAAGACATATAGATGTGATGCTTCAGGACATGGTTTGGTGGTGGGCTTGGCAGTGCAAGGTTAACGGTTGGATTCAATGGCCTTAAGAGTCTTTTCCAACCTAAACGACTCTACAATTCCTTACTGTAGTCAGTATACAGGAGTGAATGTTTCCTTGAAGAGCAGAATTCCATCAAGTATAAGGGGTATTTAAATCTCATACAAAACTTGAAAATATTTCTACCGAAATTCGCTGGATCACCTGGAAAAATCAGTAATATGGTTGCAGCATTTCAAATTGCTCAGTAAGGGAGAGGGCAACTACCAGAGTTTAAAAATCCATACCATTTGTAAATCTCTAAGCAAGGACTACTCTGCATCAATATGACAAATATAGCAAATAGCAGGGAGTATGTTTCAATGCCTTAATTATATATTTCCATATCTTGTGTTTAACGTAGACACTGGATGTTCTGGGTTAGTAATGTTGACTTCAGAAATAACTGCAATTTGTTTCTACCCATGTTGGATTTTAATCTTTCAACTGCAATAAAAATGCAAAAGCAAAACCTGAATGTCATGCCCAACAAGCACATACTGATTGCCCAGCAGTCACATGCCACACACGGAAATATACTGAAAGTCATAAAAGCGAGTGCTGTTTTACTTCATTGTCATAGACCTCAGTCATTTCAATTTTCCTTCCTCTGTTCTGTTGTTTCAGTATTTCCTTTGTCAATTCAATATTCTCCAAAGGCATGGAAATGCAACTCTCAAGATTGTTTATCTGGAGATTTAGCTGTCATCCTCCTCCTCAAACAAGTTACCAGTAAGAAGAGAAAAAACAGCCAGTGACACTGAAAAGTATCACACTAACACCTTGATGAAGATTTATCACTTCACATTTCAACTGAGAAGACTAAATACACTGTTAAATAAGTCTATCAAAGCCCAACTTGATAGCTCTAATCTGTTTATTAAAAGGATTTTATATAATGATTTCACATGAGTAAAAATATGTCATTTGGGTGTTTCTTCTTGTTGTTGTTCCATTGTTGTTGTTTTTAATATAAATGAGCTGAAACTGCAACTCACTACATAGCTAACTGGAAGACCAAAAGGAAAGAGGTCAGACTATCTAAAATTGAATACTGGGAGTAATACCATACACAGCGTTAAAGGAATAAATCTTATTGCTATCCGAAATGGTTTTACGTTTTCAAGTATTTCTGTGCTAAAAAAGTAAAGCACAAATGTAGCGTTTAAAGAACAGCATCAACTATTTGCAAGGAAGGAAATAAAAACAATTTTTCAAGTCACTTGACAAGATTATTATCTTAACTGGAAAGCAAGCAATGACTTTACATTAAAAAATGGCATGTTCACAAATGACTCTTTTTAAATTTAGAACAAAAAAAATGATGGTTGATACCCTGAGATGGTAGCAATATCAAATGTGTGATAACTGCCATCTAAGAAAAATGGTTTTCAACATTTTTGCAGCTAACTTTTATTAATTTAATTTTAATTTAGTCCAGGCAATTCTACACAGTGTTGAACCACCACATCCCCTGTGAAACAACCATCTACATGTAGATTTTGTCAGTCTTATCTCACCATGTAAACAGCTAATATTATAACTACTGATCCTCAGAAAAACGTAATGAAAACATTACTGATGCTGCCTCACCAACCAGTGAAAATTACATATAGTGAATCACACCAATTGGCATAGCTCTGTCTGCAGATGCATTTAAACACTCTCTTGAAATAGATCTAACAGATTTATTATTCTAGGTGTTAGGATAAGCCTCATTTCTTTTCCTTTGATCCAAAGTAGAATTGAACTCAAGCACTAAGAGGTTAACCTGCCAAGCACACATTTAACACACCTAAAAATTGGCTTAAAAAGACAGTTACTTGAAGGAAAAGAAATACATTTACCTTTTTGCCCTCTGACTTACACTGCTTGATAAACTTTCTCACTGCTCTCTGTTATATTAATACCAATATCTTAGGTTAATAAAAATGAGTCTTCCACCAAGAAAAAGGACAGGCAAGTAAGTACAAAAAGCAAAGCACCAAGTAAACATGAAAGTTGCTGCTCAAGCATTTGCTAGTTCAAAAATGACTGTGAAACTATGACACTGAAATAAATATGCAGCTCACAAAAAGCCAGTAACTCTACATTTTTTCAGATGAAATAAAGTAGAAAATTAACAGCAGCTTTTCTGCTTAGTCATATTTGACAATCACAGTCTATACAGAGCTCTTGGAAAAAAATCACCCGCATGCTGCGGAACCAATATGTGTTATCAAACTGCTCAGCACTCTGCTCTTAGTTCAGGATTATTTGGCCTCGAGGAAGTAAATAAAGACATAATAAAAATTCTCACTTGACAAAGAATTGTAAATTAAATCCAGTATTACTTAAATTCTTCAATTCAGCAGTGTATCCAAATCTCATTTTTAAAGTTTTAGTGGTTTTAGTTTTTACTAAACTAAAGATAAAACCTTTAAAGATGCAGATAGACAATAAGGAAAAGAAGGTTTTAAACAGAAAACTTAGGCAGAAAAGCACATACCTACTACGTATTGGTAACAAGCCTTTGCACCTGTCTAGACAAGTTAGCGATGTTGTTGCCAAGCACTACATGGCAGAGAATCAAAAAGAAAAGGGTTGGGCGCTTAACCAGATTCTTCTTGGATTTTAACATCTTTAATTACAAATCTGCTTTTAAGGACAATATCTCAGAGCAGACCTTGTAAAACCATCTAATAATGCTGCAGGAAGAGACAATTAAACTACAAATAAAATGAGGTTTTAGCCCCATCTTTTACCGTTATCCAAGACAAGGTCATTAAAAAAAAGGCACATCTAGGGGGCACAGACAAAACAAATTAGATTTAACAGTAAATGGGAATGTATAGTCATACTGGATAGAATCGGATGCAATATTAAGTAAATGTGACACCACACTATTCAAGTTGGTCTTTGCAGAGATGCGGCACTATCGTACTAAAGCAGTACACTTAATCTGTACCGATGAACGTAAATATTTGAGATGATGGCAAACTTTGATCTGTAGAGAGATGAAAACTCATTGTAGTATAATCCATCTGCAGCAAACAGAATGATGGGAAAATGCAGGGCATAGAACCCAGGAGAAAGTCCTGCAACCATGTAATTCCCAGTATGCGCTTCACTCTTTACCAAAGCACTTGCTAAGATTGTTTAGTATTGCCAGACTCGCCCAGAAAAGGTACTTTTTAGTTTCCTCCAATTATAAATACAAAAATATCTTGCATTATACATTTGCCTGCAGATGGGTAATCCTGTAAACTAGGTCTAATTGCGAGAGATTTTAATGGCTACTGAGAGACTGAAGAAGCCACCTTCTTCAACAAAATGTGTAGTATTAATATCAAGATTCTGTTGTCCCAGATATTTGTGATTCTCTCTTCTCTGGTAGATAATAAGTAAAAAAAAAAAACAAAATTAAAAGCATTGAATAGGTTATCTATTTCCTCATCTGTGTGGCAGACGTATTGCACACTTCTAAAAGCAGTCTGAAATGTACCACAGGATTAGGAAACCTATTTTTAAGGCCACAGCAATACCTACCTGATACAACTATATTTATTTTTAATGTTTATATTTTAGACAGACTTTCACAGATATTGAAACCCTCACTGCAAGGTGCAGCTTCCTAAAACACACACATGCTCCCCTGAACACGCATTCAACAAACGCAGAAGTGGACACTACTTCAGGAAAGAAGCTGAATGAACAAAGTTTTTCTGACAGATTCACGTCAAAGAAGCTAGAATGTATACTGAACAAAATGTGGATTCCAGCAGCTCTGGAGAACCCGTTTGTACCCTTGTTTCTGAGCTACAACACAAGTCCTATAACCCTAACCAGAACAAAAGAATGTTCCTCTGTTCCCCACACAACTTTGAATTTCAGAAGTGTTCAACACTCAAAAAACATCTGAAGTTAATACAAACTGTACTTTAAGTGTATGTTATCCTTGCTGGCCCCTCAAGTAATCAAAATTAAGTTTTCCAACAGTTGTAAATTTTGGAAGAAAGACAAACAACGACTGATGAACCAAGCTAAGTACTTTTTGGTGCAGCCTTGCTTTAAAAACAAACAAAACCCAGCACCTCCCCTTATGCACTCCTCCCTCCCCCAGGAATGCACACAACCTTCCTCTTCATTCATATCGGTTGCTGAATCGAACCGCACATGGCATTGTCCTTATGCACAGCTCCGCATCTGCTCTTCCAGAGGGCACTCGGTAGTGCGGGCAGCATGATCAGGCCCTTCTCCCGCTTTCTGAGAGCTGAACTACAAAGTACTTCTTTTGCTGACTGCAATCGGCAGCAATCTCTGCCTGAGTACAAATCTATCAGCATTCCCTTCACTCTTACGAGTGATCTCGCACTTTAACTTTCATCAAAAAAGGACATTTAATTGTTTCCCCAATCTGAATGAAACATAGCTACTGTCTCTACCCAGTGGGTCCAACATTCCTAGCTCATTTGGGTTCACGATCCAGTAGAATAAAATCTATAAAACAGGCTGTTGGATCAAGCCCCAAGCTGGAGAACAAAGGATGAGAAGAGAGACACAGAGAAACTTGTACAAACAGTACTATTTACTTTTACTGTGTATAGTTCTCTTTTCTTCCCACTGCACAAATGGAACACTTTCTTACAAGAAATTTTAAAATCATAATTAAAAGCCCCAACACAGACTGACCCCCACCCTGGCAGCTTTTCCCTTGCTGCCTAATTCCCTGCAGTGAACCAGCAGGGGCCGCCCAAGACCGTCTAACGCTTCTGCAGACCTGCAGGACACCAACGGCTCCACCGCCCCCGAATTCCACTACAGAAGCCCGTTCTAGGGTTTTCCTTCCACTTCTCAATTTCATATGCATTTTTCCACCCATACGAAGTACCTCAATGAAGTCTAGTCCCCTCAAGGGCAACTCCTGACTGAATTCTAGTAACCAGTCACAACCTACAGATTGCTGCATATGGTGCCCCTCAAGATTTATTCAAACTACAGCTTTACCCAGTGCTGTGGAACCAGTCCAGGTTTCTTTCCCTAAAAGTTTCTCTGTGACATTTTATATCACACGAACTCTTGTCATTTTGCCAGAGACTGTTCTCAAATTTGCTAGTGATGGTGTAAACATCTTCACTTTTGGTTAGTGACATTCTCATCTGGTTCCAGCCACATAGTTATTTTACTTCAGTAACTCCACGTAACTCAAACTGGTTATCCACAACAATGACAGAGTGAAGTACTTCATAGGCCACCTCACAGGTGGATTTCATTTCAGTTTGTATACTTCCTTATTCACTAATTAAGACCTTTTACCTAAACATGAGTTCAAGAACCACAAAAGACACAATCTTTATTGAAGATTCATTAAGAGGGACATCACTACTCTTTACTCAGTATTTAAGTGCTCCAGTATCTTTTGCTTCTACAGCAATAACCATCACAAAAAACAGAGCAAGAAAAGTATATATAGCAGACCATGAAACACATACAGTAAGTCTTGCTTTAGCCCACCTAAACAGCCACAAAAAAACCCAGCATATCCAACATCCTATCAGGAGCAGGGAAGACAGAAATTTCTGCAGGGCAAACCTGTTCATTAAATTTATTAACGAGATTATAAAACAATGTTATCAAATAATCAAAAGGACTAAACTCAGTAATGCAGATGGTCTCTTCCCCTTTGGGCTTCTGTGATTAAATAATCATTAACTGGGTATCATCTATAGCTCACAGTGGGTGAGTCTGAGCTCCTGTGTGGTTTTCAGTGATAGGCTATTTGAACGAACCAAAGTTACAAAGGCAGACTTGGTGATCACCATCTTCTGTGTTCTTTGCTCTTTTACTATTTCCAGATACTTGAAACACATACCATGCACATCTCCTACACACAGTAAAATCTAAATAAATGAAAAAGAATAACAGCTGCAAACAGTTACACACTATGGCTACGAACAATGGCAATTTCATATGAAGTTTTGTTTCATGTACATTCACTGTTACCTGAAGAAGAGGCCAAGTTGGACTAAAAACTGATTTCAGAAATAAGCAAAGGGTTAACTTCAGATATTTAAGTGCTGATTTCCACCTTTTTTGTTCTTATTTAGGCTACAATTTGAATGCAATATTACCTTTGAGATGTGCAATATTATTGCAGTGTTCTAAGACAATATCGATAGCGGCAGTACCTTTTTTAACATAAATTAATACGAGCCAGTTACGTATCTAATACTGGAAGAATAGATTGTATTGCATAAATACTCTTCACAATCTTTCAAAGCTATAAGAAGGTAACAAAAAAAGCATTCCACACTTTCAAAGCTTTCCCACCTTCCTTAAGTCTTTTGGAGTATCAAAAAAATAAGCAAACGGAAACAGAAGCCTGAACTATAATGTATACATGCACTGTTTTTCCATTAGTCACTATTTTCCCCACATCATATCTCCTTCCCCAAAATTAGAGTCTGCCAACCACACTTACCACCACGCATCAGAAACCCAACTACCAGAAACAAACCAGAGCAAGCGTTGTCAAGTCCTCATTCAATTCCACACAGGCTCAGCAACAACCACCTTTCTGCAGTGACTCTAACATAAAGCAGTTGCCCAACAAACACAACATATTTCAAAAACATCAGCAATGACAACAAACAAAGAGATGGAAAAGAGTAGCGCAAGCTGTCCTTGGCACTTCAAGTCAGAAAATGCAAGATCCAGGACACTTTCAGACAAAGAAACATCCAGTCCTATTATCACTACTAAATCAATATCCCTCTTAAAACAGATCAAAGGTTGGCATACCAAACAAATTACACACTCCTTTTTTTTTTTTTTTTAAAGTCAAATTGCTCACTTTTACACCTTTTTGTCAGTCAAAGAAAAGACGAAGTAACATTGATGAAAAAAAGTCTAATGGTTCACAGGCAACAGTAACCAAATTGCAACCTTTCCTAATTGGTACCTATATTGAGTGCAGGTGATTATGCCATGTCTTTGTTTGATTAAGAGTAACAGAGATGGTGAGGCTACGTATGTGGAAAGACATAAAATTGCATAGAGTTACCCATTTTCTTCTCAGGACAAGCTATTGAAAAATTGCAAATAAGCCACAGAAGAAACAGTGAGATTTTACCAAAACTATCAAATGGAGATCCAGAAAATAAGTTTATGCATGATTTATTTAACATTTTATTTAGTGATTTCATGATAGAAGGCAGGGCTGCACTGACAAGGTTTGCCACTATCTGAAGTATAGTGAACCTGAAGAATAATCAAACAGAAAATAATTCAGGAAGATGTGGATATGCATAAATGGGAAGAACTAGAATGTAGCTTCATACATGACTTCCTAATATAGCGTCTTAAAAGTTAAAGCAGCAAAGAAAGATCTGGATGTATCAGTCAATTGGCAGCATTCGCATGTGCTATCAGTGTGGGTGTCTTCCCCAAATAGGCAAACAAACTAAAATGCAAAAAGCTGAGAAATTCTGAAAACCAAGAAAGCACTTTCGTTGTTTGAGAGGCTCACAAAAGCTCATTCCAGCATACGATTCTGTACAACAACGATTACTTCATATTGCAAGAGGTGCAGAGAACTACAGGGTAATCAAACAGAAGGAGAGCCGTTTTTAAAGGGCCAGACAAAGAACCCAGTTTATTTAGTTGAACAAAACAAGACTAAGGGGGATGTGATTTCATACAAACATCTCAAATCAATAACGAAAGAGAAAACAGTCCCCCTGAAACTACAGGACAGCTGCTTAGCTATAGAACAGCACTGACAGACACACAAAAATCCCACACATCATAAACCAGAGCACATTAATTTTGAAAGCTTCTGTCCATCAGAAGTGGAGTTCCGGAAATTTTCAATGTCCCACTACGTGGAAGTGAGAGAAAAGCTTACCTGGTTTTGATATTAAGCTCGACCAGCTTATAAACCTTTGTTTGACTATACAATGTTTCAAGGTTGTCCATAGTATTGAAGGAAGTAAAAAAAAAAATGTTTAATCCTGTGTCAATTTAAGTTAAACATGGCTCACACCCAGTGTTTCATCTAACATTGATTACTGCTGCACCAGAAATCAGTCATGTAAGTGGAATTAGCATATATACATTTAAATAAAATGTTTGATACTATGTCCCACGTGAAATTATTTAGGATAGATACACTACTTAGTAACACTTTCCTTTCATTAAAGAAATAATATTTTAAAAATAAATAAGACTTACAAGATACATAAAGAAATCGACCAAAGAGGAAAAACTACAATAAGTTGTCTTAATAGTGGAAATCAGCACAAGAGAGGAGTTACTTGTAGCATTCCTCCTGACACTCTTCAATAAATTAGTAGCTAAGGAGTGCCAATGTGCTGATGAAATTTCTGTGGATGACACCAGACTGGAAACCATGGCCAGTACAAAAAGGACTGGGTAGCTGTACATGAGAGCTCATGGGTTTTGTGAGCTGGAATGCCAGAAAATGGAATTTAATAGTACAACATGTGAAATCATGCGTTTAGAGATCTCTTCTGTAAGCTGAGAACTCATCAAGTGGAAGCAACACAGGAGGAACGGACAGGGTAGTGAGGTAGGGAAATCCTCATCTAAGGATGCTGATGTTTATGTGAGCCCAAGGGAAGCTCACTACGTTCATGAAAGAAAATCTGAGAAATTCCACTTGGATAAGGAAGTCTCTGAGCTGAAAACAGAGAGGTCAGAGCAGTGCTGGGGGAAGTATCACTGTTGAAGAAGATCCTGTATCAGGTGAAACTTTGGTCAGAAGCAATGCAGCTGAACAGATTTATGTCAAAAAATTGTTGCTGCTCCTCACAAAACTTCAGTTGGCTAAAGATGGTCAAGTTTATACAATTGCTGTATGAAATACACACTCCTTTTCATATTTCATTTCCTGCAGCACTTCCAGCCCAAGCTAAAGAATGCTATTAGCACAAGTTATGACAGCACACAGCTATAATTTAACAGATCAGAAATTAAAAGTTTTGTAATTGCCTGACAAACAAGACATGAATGTGGTCTTCAAAACAGAGCAGCGGGGAAAAGAAACCTAAGCTGTTCTAAAATTGCACTAGTAAGCTCCTGGAAAGGACAGAAAGACAAATAGACGCATTCCTACAAGTTTGTGTTGATTTACCTGTGTAAAAGATCTCTCTACTATACATTTACAGACTGTACAGTTCCATCAGCCACTTACGTAACCAGAAGAACTCTTATTCCTTCCTTTCAATGCACTGACCACAGTTACAGGATGGCTGCTCTAAGTGGTATTCAGCTGCTCTCCAACGCCTTGCTGCTACCTCCTGTACACAAGTTGAGAGAGGTAAATCTAGCACTGTAAGGAATTGTCTGGCTCAGTCAAACAGGGACCGACAGCCTTTTTCCTCCTTTGTAGGTAAAAAAAGGACATTTTAGGATCATCTGGAATTTTATTTAATACACATCCTACCATGTGAGGTATTTATGATGGCTTCAGTCACTTCCTCCTTCACCTGGCCCAGCATGGTTTTGAAGTTGGATCTTTATTAAATAGACCTCAGGTTTCTCAAAGGTTTTGGAGCATATCACTCTGCAGGTATTTCAAAACTTGACATCTGTGACACAGTTGTCAGCAGTTATAGGGGACTGTACCTAATGACCTGGGTTAACCATTCCAGTCCTGCACTGAAGCAGTAAAATAGTCCGAGTGTTTTCCAATCATTTTCTGTTAGTTTCACTGAATTTATCACACAATCATCAGATTTCTAAAGGAAAATGCTAAGACATCGTAAGTGGCACACAGCTCTATATCCAGGGCACACCAAAGTTTTACTGATTAGAACTCTGCTTTTACAAATGTAAACACTGATGTAAAAAGCCTTATATAGTAATGTTTGAAATAAATTATCTTAGTTACTCTCTTTTACTGCAACATGCCTGCATCTCATAGAGTAAAAGAGCCTTAACAGGCAGCACATACCAAGTTTTTAACTGTTCTCTGAATAAGATACAGCACATGAAAGATAGGACGGCCACCACCAGCCCAGGCAAGGCAAGTTCATCTGTTTAGCCCTCTCTCTAGAAAGAAGCACTGAAAGCCTTTTCCTTGCAAAACTTCCCAGTGCTACATCCACAGCCACCAGCTATTTAAAATAAATGGAAAAAAAAAACCACACAAACATCCACCTTCAACCATGACCGGCGCTCAGCAATGCATCGCTCCACCTGCCGCAAAATGCACTTTAAATACCAGGAAGGAGGGAGAGAAAAAACACACAGACGAAAAAAAGAAAAAAAAAGGACAAAAAAGCCTGAGGAGCCGCCTCCGGGGAAACCTGTTGCTAGCCACCGAGAGCGGCAGGCGGGGATCCCGCAGCAGCCGCGCCCGGCAGCCAACTTTCCCCATCCGACACCGCACGGCTCGTCACTTTCCCTCGCGTTGATCATTAATTAAACGGGCGGACGTGCCGGGTCGAGACCGGTTGGAGGTGGCAGCGGCCCGGCGCCCCCCCACCCGCCTGAGGCGGCCCCGCGGCCGGGCCAGGGCCGCGCCGCCAACGCGCCCCGCGGGGCCGGCAGTTACTCACTCGATGAAGTAGCTGGCGCCCTCCTCCGAGAACCCCTCCTCCCATCCGCGGGGCAGGTCTGCAAGGGAGGGGGACAGAGGGAAAGAGAAAGAAAGCGGGGAAGGAGGGGTGAGAACTTCGCCCGCGAAGTGCCTCACTGGCCGCGGAGCGGAGGAGGGGAGCGAAGCGGCCGTTAACGGGGCTAGGGGCGAGGGGCGAGGGCCGGGCGGGGCAGCCTTCCCGCCGCCCCCGGACACCCACCTGAGCGGATCATGTGCCCGGAGTTGACGGGCTCCCCGGTGCGAGGATGCAGCCAAGTGGTGGTGCGGGTCAGGTCGCTGCGGGGGAGAAGCGGAAAACATGCACCTGTTAGAGACTGCGTGCGGCCGCCCTGGCGGGAGGGAGGGAGGGAGGGAGGGAGGCGGGCAGGCAGCGGCGGGAGCGGGGCCACCCTCCACCCCCGCATCTCTTCCCTCGGCGCCCCCGCCCGCCGGCGCCCCCTTACTCGATGAAGAAGACTCGCCCGTCCTTGCAGACGCCGTAGGACCAGTGCTCAGGTAGAGTGTCCCGCCCCACCGCCGCCGCCATGTTCGCGGTGCGCGCAGCCAGCCGGCCGGGGAGGGGGTGCGGGCGGGCGGCCGGCGCTCGGCGCCCAGCGCCCGGTTCTGCTCGGCAGCGCCACCGCGGCCGCCGGAGGCGCGGCGCCCCGGCGCGGGCAAGGGGCGACACCTCCCGCCCGTCAGGAGGCCGGCACCGGCCCCGGGCAGACGGCTGAGGCGGCGGGAGCCTGAGGGGGCGCCGGCCCCTTTGTTCGCCGCGGTCCCGCGCGCTTCCCCGAGTCCCGCGTGGGCAGGCGGCCCCGTCCCCGCGCGGCAGCCGCCGGGGTCACCCCCGAGTCGCAGGACACCGAGCGGGACGCGGCGACGCGGGCTCGGAAACAAGCGGCGCACCGCGGGGGCAGGAGCGGCTCCGCGCTCTGGCAGGGAGGGGGCACGTCCGTGGAGACGATCTCCGTTCAGTGAAGAGGCCGGATCAACCTCCTGCTCCAGTCTCGGAGTCCCGGCTGCCACACAGAACGTGACAAAAGGAAGGATCAGTACAGGTGTGATTGCACTTGACTTCCACCGTGTCCCGGGATACTCACAGCAATGGTGGAAGGTGAGGAGAGAAAGGACATAGGGACTTTGAACCTCAGTTTTGAGGGACGATGGCTGGAGGATTAAAAGCAGAGTCAGTAACAGTCAGTTGCCAAGTAGAGCTGTCACCGGTATCACAAGGGACCTGTGCCAACCCCTATATTCATCAATATCCTAGAAAAGGAGGGAGTGGTAACAAGAGAGAGCCTGCCAGGTGAATTTCGGTTGCACATCACTCCCTCCAAGCTCAGACTTGTGACATCAAGTTTTCTACCGGTGCTGGTGCACAGTGAAGCTGCAGCTACGGACAGAGTTAAGTGCTCCAGGAAAAGCTGCAATCACCAGAGAATATCGCAGAATCGTTAGGGTTGGAAGGGACCTCTGGAGATCATCTAGTCCAACCCACCTGCTAAAGCAGGTTCACCTGGAGCAGATCACACAGGAATGCATCCAGGCAGGGCTTGAATGTCTCCAGAGAAGGAGACTCCACAATCTTTCTGGGCAGCCCGTTCCAGGGCTCTGGCACCCTCAAAATAAAAAAGTTTCTCCTCATATTCAGATGGAACCTCCTGTGCTTCAGTCTGTGGCTGTCACTCCTCATCCTGTTGTTGGGCACCACTGAAAGGAGTCTGGTCCCATCCTCTTGACACCCACCCTTGGGATATTTATAAGCATTGATGAGATCCCCTCTCACCCTTCTCCAGGCTGAGCAGACCCTCCTTGTAAGAAAGATGCTCCAGATCCCTAATCACTGTAGCCCACCGCTGGACTCCCTCTAGTAATTCCTTATCCTTCTGAAACTGGGAGCCCAGAGCTGTACGCCAGATGCAGCCTCACCAGGGCAGAGTAGAGGGGGACAAAAACCTCCCTTGACCTGCTGGTGACACTCTGCACCCATGGTACTGTTTGCCTTCTTGGACACAAGGACACATTGTTGACTCATGGTCAGCCTGTTGTTGGCCAGAACTCCCAAGTCTTCTGCAATGCTGCTCTCCAGCAAGTCCACCCCTAAGCTGTACTGGTGCCTGGGGTTCTGGGCGAGGAGTGACAGCCTGTGCCTCCCAGCATCAGCTTGGCAGGGAAGATAATTGCAGCAGAAGAGGGGGCTGAGAAAGCCAAGAGGGATCATGGTAGGGAAATCCTTCACCTGCTTCTCTCAATGAGAACAGCAGTGGTAGAGCCAAGTGTGGCTCTATGGGGTTTTGCTGTTCTGATACGGGGGAGAGAGAGGAGGATCAAAGAGCCAGGAAATGGGATGTTTCCTAGCTTAGGGCAGAAGGAAACTATTAAATAAGGAAAAGACAGGCTGCAAAGAGGGGTGAGAAAGGGCAAATGGGTAAATGAAAACAGGAGTACTGAGGGCATGGCTGTCAGGGAGAAACCAGCAGTAGGGAGGGTTGAAGAGTGTGGTACAGGGAAAATACATGTATGCTTTTTCTTCTAAATAACTAAAATGCATCATCAGAAGAAAGTAGGGGACAAGAAAAGCAATAGCAATGGGAAAAGAGAAATTTTGCTGTATTTCATAGGAGTTTCAGACAACATGCAGGTATGGTGCATCGGGATGGCATTCTGTGAGGGTCCCTTTTTGGCCACTCTTGGAGAAGATGGCTCTATAGTAGACCAAGAATAATCATTACTGTGGGACATGTCACAGGCTAAATGTTGGAAAGTGGTTTGATTTCAGTTGCATATGAGAAAGCATGGGCTGGAAATCAAGGGGGAGAGGGGGTGGTGTGGAAGTTTAGCCAAGTCTTGCACCTGCAGAACTATTGCTAACTTCTATTGACTAATTTCCCTGAGATTACACTATCAAAAATTCTTCCTCAATATTGTCATATTCCAGCAATTCATGGAATTTTAGTTTATTCAAAAGCAATAGAGACCATCTTCTAGCCCTTTATACCAAGTCCGAATTTTGATTAAAACTTTTGTGCTGCTTCTCTTTGAAACACTAACAATTTGGACTCATTCTGGTGATGTTGTGATTAGATGTGTTATCATAGAATCCTCAATAAGGTCAGTTCTCATGCAATTACAGAGTAAATCAAATACAAGTTGCTTAGTGTCATTGCATGTTTAGATCTGTGCAGAAGAAATAAATTCTTGCTCTGGACAGATTAATTTACCTTGATGCTATGAAGCAAGTCTTTCATGTTCTGTCAGCTTGTAACTCCACCACACTTTTGCCACTAAAGCACTGTGGCTAGATAGGCTTCTCCACTTACAGTGAATAGTAACTAAATTGAATAAACATTATTGTGGTGTGTATTTTGGGTCCTAAAAGCATCTGTACTGGGTCAAACTAAGTGTCTGTTTAGCCTAGTATTCTGTCTCTGATCTCAACAAGAGCAGGTGCCAGAAAGCATGCAAGAGCCAAACAATCATATGCAACTCCCCAGCTTCCTCCCTTCTTCCCTCAACTTGATGATAGTATCTACATCTAGTACTTGCCTTTAACAGCTGGGAGCTCAGAAGGCTCTTGAGCAAGATTTTGCTTCCATATGTAACTCCCAGCAGATTTCTTCTGTGAACCCATCCAGACTAGAGTCCACATAACTTCTATCATCCAAAACAGCCAGTAACAAAATGTTCCTAATGCTCATCTTACCTGAACCATGTATGAAGAATCACCTCCTTTTATGTGGAACCCAGCTCCTGTTTCATTGATTCTCCTCAGTTCTTGCAATAAGAGAGAATGGTCATGTAATGCAACCTCCTGCAGGGTCAATGTTGAATTTAGACCAGGTGGCTCAGGCTTTTGTCCAGGTAGTATCTAAAAAACTCCAAGGATGGAAATTCTACAGCCTCTCCAAGCAACTAGTTCCCATGTTCTTGTAGTGAAAATGCTTTCATTACATTGAGCTATTAGCTCCCTGTTTCAGTTTATCACATGACCAAATCATGGTGCATCATGGTGCCTGTAGCAGCTGTTAATTGCAGATAAATGCATTATTGCAAAAGTATGTTTTATTACAGTCACTTGCAGAGCTCTAGTCTAAAATTAAGATCAAGATGAAAACTTACTATGAATTCATAAAAGTTCACAAGCTGACTTGTATTGGGCTGATCAGGAGGTAGGTTTGTGATTTAGAGTCCTGGAGGAAGAATGTCTCCAAGGCATCATTCATTAATAAGATTACAAGGTTCTTCTGGTTTCTTTTCTCTTTTTTTTCCTGCACACAGCTTGTTCTCAAGCTCTGGTTCCAGCTTTCCCTGGCTAGTTTAGGCCACTTATTTTCTAATACAGATCATTCGTTGCTCTGTGGAGGCACTATGTGGAAGAAAGTATTTGGGCTTAAATAAGGAGTTTCAGGCCACAATATCAGGAACTCACCCTAAGGAAGCGATATATGCTATTTAACAAGATTAAGGGTCTAATAAAAGCTAATTTGACTCTCCTTTTGTTGATAACTGGGTAATTCAGGTGGACATGCTGAGGAACCTGAGTACTGCAAGTTTGCACCCACATTTGGCAGCTTTATGTGAACATGTTAGTAATGTTACTTGCTCTGTCTGCATCCCCTGGGAGCACTTTTTCGGATAAGTGATATATATTTTAAAGTATGCCAAAATCTGTAGCTACACTTTGCTATTTCCAGAATAAAATAAAACAACTGAACATGAACATCCTTTCTACCTCCTCCCTTTCTTTTTAGCCCTTCCCCTTACAACTCAACTTCACCCTGTCAGTGCCAACATCCAAATCTTCTCATTTCCTTATTTCCCATGTTTATTACACACACCACCACCCCTACCCCATTCAGGTCTGCACGTTCCCCTGCACTTTTTCAACCCTTTACGTGCTGTAACCTCTCAGCAAAGCATGGAGTCGGAATCTAGAAATAACACTGGAGATACTAGATGAGAATCTCCAACTAAGAAAAACTGTTAAAGTGTAATTCCATCGGTCACAATTAGATCCAGTGTCTAGGAGGTTACAGAATCACAGCTGCATTTCAGGCTGCTGGGTGTTCTAATGTTCTATTTCCTATTTTTCTGAGAATGGAATTGAATTTGGTGGTCTTAGAGGTCAAAAGCTGCTGCTGTTTCAGAAAATTTAACTGAAGAGAGATACAATGCGTAGAAAAGCCTGTGAGTTATAAGTTTTTCATCACGGTCTGTACATTTTTTAAAGGACAAGCACAACCTATAAAAGGTGTCAGGTCAGACAGAGGCAAAACGTTTGAGAAGCAATGAATCTGAATTATTAAATCACGGTTAAGAAAGCTCTTAAGCCATAATGCAAAATGTGTAATATGCCTTTTAGCATGATTTACCAGCTGTGCTCAGAACAGCTGAAAATTAAAATCACAAAAGGTTTCACAGATTGGTTTGCTAGATTGGAGCAGTTTGCCCAATCTTTCTCATTACTAAGGTATAGGTTGTGCAACTGAATTGTTCTTCAAGATTGTGCAGTGAGATTCCCGTCTGGCAGTGGCAAGTGCTTGAGAGACCAGAAATCAAAACACTGATTCTTATAGACAGAAGAATATGTTAATCAGACAGTAGGGGAAATATGAAAGAGCTCTTGGAGAAATCAGGCAAATGCACATTCCAGGAAAATTTCTGATGCCATTTCTCCAAAACTGCAACATCTTTTTGGATGATGGAGGAATTTCACTAAGGAATAGATATGATGTATTTGTTCAAATTAGAGAAAGCAGCTTTCACTGTTGAACTCTCAAACAGCATGGGAAAAGCCATCTCAAGAGAACAATGTTAATTATTACATATATATTTATATATATTAAAAAATTATTAATAGCACTATATATAAGACATATTGTCGAGGGTTAAGATTGCGGGGTGACAATCAAACCCTGGCAGATGTATTGTTAACCTCCTCTCCCCCCCACTTCCCCCTTGAGCCCCTCCCTCTCCCCCCTTCCCACTCAGGACAGGCGATCGGGAGGGAAAGAAGGACAGAGAGAAGAGAGTTGGAAAAGTTAAAGATGTTTTACTAATGCTACTAATAAGAATAGAGAAAATAATACAAAATATACAAAACCAATCTTGTAAGTCTCAGCAACTGCAGAGCCAGCACCCAAAGTCCTGGATTAGACTCTGTAGCCAACCGGAGCTGAATTCAGTCTCTCACTAGGCCTCAGTTCGCAGGGACGACCAGCAAGGTCCTCTCCTAATGTCAGCCATGAGGAAAAAAGGGAAAAGGGAAAGAAGCCCGAGATCCTCGTGATCTCCCACTTTTATATGAAGTATTCATGTGAATGGAATGTTATACACGGTTGGTCAGTCTCTCAGTCACCAGTTTCTCGTTGCCCCTCTCGCGAGATGTCCATCTGTGCTTATCAATAAGTTTGCATTCCAGTGCTAGGTTTAACCAAAACATGTGTTGGGTTCTCCAGGAAAATGCAGCTAACATGAAGGCTTTAGCTGACAGGCAAATTCACTAAAAGAGAAACTTGTTTTTAACAAAACCAGGACACATATATAATGATTAATAGCACAATAATAGATTCCCTTGTCCCTGGCTAACTCAAGGAGACATGCTGATGTCCCTGATTGCTGCAAGTTTGAACCCACAAAAATGGTAGACTTTGGACACTGCTGGGTAGGGTCTCTTCAAAAGCTATTACAGAGAAAAAAAATAATGTATGAGATTGATTACCCAATGTCAGTAGCTCAGTGCAGAATAAAAATATTAGTGACATCAACAGGACTCTTCAATAACCTGAAAAACAAAAAATGGCCATGCACAGCTAGAGCCAGATTCGTGCTGTGGGGTAAAGGAACACTGTATAGAAATAGATCAAACATGCAAACATACAAATATATATTTTAAGTCTGAGGTCCAAAAGTTGTTTAGAACAAAACAGGACAAATTGAAACTATTCAAGTCGAAGAAACACCAAATATTACCTTACTGGGTAGGGAAAGCAAACAAGATAACAAGGTCAATATTGTATCCTTTCAAAACGAAAATATAGTTGTTGTGTTTTAATACATACCAGTCAGTTGCAGTACTTGTTAATCCATTTCAGGGTGAGAAGAAATTGGCTTGATTTATGCCAAGATAAATTTGAAGATAGATACTACATAGAAAATTTTCCAAATATAATTAGCAGTAAGACTAAGCAGGAATGTTATGGTATTCCTTTCATCACCAATTCCTGAAGGCTGGTCCAAACAAAACTTCTGTCAGGGAGATTCTAAGTATACATATTTTGTCTTGGATCAGCAGCTATGAACACACAATCTCACCAGATGCCTTTTAGCCTAGGTTTCTATGAAAACAGAAGATGATTCAAAATGTTAAGATTTTTAGAAATTGGTGGGCATCAAGAATCGTCATCACCTGATATCTACTAAAAAGCACCATTATCCAGTGGCTGTCTAGCTCCCAGAAAGAATACAGAGCAACCATTTATTTACAAGAAGACGAAGGACAATCCCTGATGTAGTTAAGAAAGATAAGCGACTTGCACTACTGATGACATGACTAAAGATAGAGCACATGCTCTGGTCCGGCTCTGGAATGTTTTCAGTTGAACCACACAATCCACAGAAGCCAGGAGGGCTGGACACAAGGAAGGGTGGCAGGAGTCACAAGATATGTACAAAAGTTTGGCAAACCTACCTGCAAGATATCACCCATTTCCAGCCTAAGTACTTTCCAGGACAGCATTAATACATATTGCTCACAATGCCAAATAAATCTTGAATGGAACAGGGAACATATTGACACCAATAGATTGTGTTTTATCTTTTTATGAACTTTGACATTAAATTAAACATGTTTTGCATTTTGTGCACAGGGCAAATTATGCTTTGAGGAAAGCAATGGCAAATTATAGACAAAGATTTTTGGAGCCTGTCCTGGTTTTGTTAAAAAACAAGCTTCTCTTTTAGTGAATTTGCCTGTCAGCTAAAGCCTTCATATTAGCTGCATTTTCCTGGAAAACCAGATACATGTTTTGGTAAACATAGCAATGGAGTGCAAAGCTATTGATAAGCATGGATGCACCTCTCGCGAGAGGGGCAACGAGAAACAGGTGACCAAGAAACTGACCAATGGAGCATAACATCCCATTCACATGAATACTTCATATAAAAGTGGGAGATCATGAGGATCTCATCCCTTTTCCTTATGGCCAACATTAGGAGAGGACCTTGCTGGTCATCCCTGCAAACTGAGACCTAGTGGCGGACTGAATCCAGCTCTGGTTGGCTGCAGAGTCCAATCCAGGACTTTGGGTGCTGACCCTGCAGTTGCTTTCAAGACTGGTTTTGTATATTTTGTATTATTTTCTCTATTCTTATTAGTAGCATTAGTAAAATATTTTTAATTTTTCCAACTCTCTTCTCTCTGTCCTTCTTTCCCTCCAAATTGCCTGTCCTTAGTGGGAAGGGGGTAGAGGGAGGGGCTCAAGGGGGAAGACAGGGAGAGTGCGTTAACAATACATCTGCCATGGTTTTATTGTCACCTGCAATTAAAACCTCGACAGACCCTGTTTCCCTTGCACTAGATTGAGATGTTTCCCTAAATTTCCATGGGACTAGTGTCAGGCAATAAAATTCTAGGAGTACCAGAAGATAATATAAATATAGCTCATAAAGTAAGAAAGATTAAATAATGGCAAATCTGTTGTTGAGGGAATTCCAAATATGGAAAAAAAAAAAAGGAGTTATTCATTTTCCTGGCCACTGGAAAGAATATAAACAAGTTCAAATTGTATCCACAGTTCCTTTGAGGAAGATGTGGGACGCAGCAGACACTGTACAAGAATAATTTTCAGGCTCACTGTATCACTATGGAGCAAGATCTGACTGATGGCTGCACACATGGATCAGCTGAGACTGTTACACTGCTGAGCAAGACAGATGGGGAAATGACATTGAGAAGGCAACACTCCTGCTGCACAGCAAATCTAAACTTCTCCTTCCAAACCATGCTGAACTCTCCTAGGAGCAAGAAAAATGGTAATTATCTTTGGTTAAAAGCTTTTCTTTTCCAAAATACTGTCAGTATTTAAAATTGTGTTCATGCTGAAAGTACCTTTTATGGAATCCAGAAGATATCTTCAAAACGGTTCTATTTTCCTTGCAAATCTCCTTCATTTTTAAAGATACTCTACTGATTTACCTTTTAGATGCTAATATCTGAATATATCCAATTACCTCTCACCTGAGCATCCTATTGCCCCAAATATTTATATTTCAGGAATCGTTAAGCCTGTCCCCTGAAATGCCCAAAAATGCATGCAAAAGCAAAAATTAATGAATACATTTCCTAAGAACTATGTCAATTTACAATTTCTGTCACACAAGCTTTTATGATTACTATATTTAACAGTCCTATCACTTCTTCACTTCGTTTTCTCTCCTTTGCCTTTCACAAAGTCCCAATAATTTACATACCTAACGCCTAGAATCCTTGTGCTAAGATATATTTGGTAATCAGTAATTAAATAACAAATAGTCATAATTTTGCCATAACATGTCTTATCATTCTAAACACAAGTGGCTATAGTTAAATGACTGCACAGCGTTCAAGTTATTTGTAGGAGGGAAAAATACAGAAGAAAAATTATTATTTGTAGAAGGGAAAAATACAGAAGAAAAGTTACATGCCAAAGTCACTTACAGGATCATTTCCAGACATTTAACTAAGATTTTTATAATGAACAGCTGAGGGTCTTTTTCTTACTTTCCTGGCAAAGGACACTGTAGGCCTGCCAGCACTAAGAAACCCAGTTCTTCAGTCCTTCAACATTTCCGTACCTGTGACTGTCAACATTTGGTTTGTTTTAAAGCAGACAGCTGAAGTCAGTTCCATGTTAATGAACATAAATAGGTCCACTGTCATCCCGCAGCCATGGACACCCGAGTATGAAGAGACGATCCTTCTGTAGGAAATGGGACAAATGGAAAGATGGACATCTCTGACCTTTAAGACTAAAAGCTTTAACATTTTCAATCAAACTGTTGAATTCTCTGAGGTTTCCTCACTGATTGTGCACTTCACTCCTTTCCCCAACATGAGATACCTCACTTCTATATTCCCATCAAAGCCTTTTTCCCAGCTTTGAGTCCGCTATCCTGTGTAATAGCCTGAGACTGGTGTTACTCTCTTCCACACCTCTGGCAACTGCCATTACCATATTGGCCTTTTTTTTTTATTATTTGCAGCTATATGCCCCACTCAGGGCAAGCAGAATGTCTCATATTCCCAGTAATCTTCACTATGACATTTTTTTAAAAAGCAATTAAAGACCCCTGAATTCACTATCTGGGCTCCTTCTGAAGTTTGTTGCTTGTTTGCAAGACCCAAAACTTCACTCTAGAGTCCCCTTGATAACAATCCCCACACAAAACTCCAGACAGGAATCAGTTTTGGCATCTTCTGCTCTGTCTTTCCAGGGGTGTTATTTTCTCAGCAGGCTTATAACTCACCAAGGTCTCAGCCCTCTTTCTAAATAAGCTTTTGCCAGGCAGAGCAATCTCTTCCCACTGTGGTCTCCCAGATCCTCTTTCAAAGACTCCTTTGCAGGGGAATCTAAGATTTTGGTTATCTGCTTGTCTCCAGAAGGAGATAACTGAGGGTTAACTTGGCTCCTTGATTTTTCTGGTAATATGAAGTCTACATACCTCATCACAGGTTTTCCAATATCCTCCTTCTTTATTGTTTCTTCCAGCTTTCTATTACAGCCCTAGCAAGTGTGCCTTCTTGCCAATCCTTCGTGCCTCTTCCTATGCTGGGCTCAGGTCCTTCCATGATTTTCGAGTCTCCTGCTTCACATCTGTATCCCCTCCACTCCTGGCTTCAACAACAATCAATCAGCTTCCAAAGACAATGTGATAAAGTGTCTATATGTGAGCATGACAGCGCCAGTAGCTATAGTAACAGAAAAGCATGCTTTCAACAAAAATGAGGCAAAAGAAAACAATAAATCTGAGAGGTCTCTTTCATCTCGTCATCATGAGGAGTTACGTTAGTGGTCAGGGTTAAGGTGACATCCAGCATTTGGAAAGGAGGACATGGTGTGAGGTGATAGGCTGTGGATGTGAATGAGGTAGTGTGGAATGAATCACGGTTGGACTCGATGATCTTAATGGTCTTTTCTAACCTAAATGATTCTGTAGTCTTTTCCCCCATCCCCAAATACTGCAAGGTTCCATATATAGCCTCCTACATTTCTTCACCTAGTTTTATCTTCCCCTAGTCCAAAACAGGGTGATATTAAAATACAACTTTCTTTTGTTTGGTTTAAGGAGGAAAATAAATAATTAATAGCACAACAAAACTAGAAATAAAAGATGGGCTTCTTCCTGGAAAAGGAAAAATACATCTGTAAGTTGCAAATCCAGGATAGGCAAAATTTTCACTATCCCAGTTCTGCCTTAATTTCTGACACATGTTCAGCCATAGAACCCTTTTGTGGGCTGTGAAATTAATTTCCACTGTTCCCTTCTTATTGTCTTGTTCTCTTAATAATCTTTCCTTCCTGCAATAAACCATCAGCACGACTGTTGCCTCTCAGTTTGCAAGTCAGTTCAATCTCAAATGCAACAAGGCTGAATAGTTACTCTTCTTCCTCAGAAGGTTGGCTGGGATGCAGACGCATGGCTATTACTTTTGGGTTACAAATTGGTCTTCAGGGTATCACCATCCAAAGGCTTCACCCAGGACTGAGGCTGGCATCACACAGCAGTTTCCACTTAAATTTGAGAAGAAACTTCTTCACAGTGAGGGTGACAGAGCACTGGAACAGGCTGCCCAGGGGGGTTGTGGAGTCTCCTACTCTGCAGACATTCAAAACCCACCTGGACACCTTCCTGTGTAACCTCATCTGGGTGTTCCTGTTCTGGCAGGGGGACTGGACTGGATGATCTTTCGAGGTCCCTTCCAATCCCTAACGTTCTGTGATTCTGTGATCACTGCCTGGCTGCAGGGTCCTCTGCCCGCAATCCCCAAACCCCGGGGTGCAGGTGGGTCCGCAGGGCCATGGAGCCAGCCCTGGGGATGAGAATGAGAGTGGACCTCCCGCCTCTCTGAGCATGCACAACCAACTCCTGCCGTACTGCTTCCCACCTCAGGCAGCTCAGGAACTACTGGGGTGTAGATCCCCAGGGAGCCCTGGGAGCAGTTTGGGAGGGTAGCAAGGGTTTGAGAGAGGACGTTTTCCCCAGCGCGGTGCTGTGCTCTCCAAACACATCTGTGTAGGTCCCAAAGCAGTGAGGGCACACACTAACACTTCAGACCCAGCTCACTGTTGCACAAACCTGGTGAGCAATCTCTAATAATTAAAAATAGCATAGATAACTTTTAGAACACAGATAGAAAAAGAAGAGCCTTCTGCAAGTTCTTGAAAAGAGATCTTGAATCTGACTGGACTGAGTCAAGGTATTAAAGATGCTTTTTTTAACCCTCATATATTCTTCATTCCTCTAGAGCCTGTGTAGGTGGACTTCCATAGAGAAGACCAAAATAGACGCAGTGCCTCAGCTTACTTTACCACTGAACAGGTCAGCAGGGTACAAAACATTGTTCGGTAATGGAATGCATGTGTACGTGTATCACACCTTTTCATTCCCGCTTTTTAAAATGTCACTGTTGAAATAGGTGAACAATACAGACTCAATTCATACAAAAAAGATGTCTTGTGAACTTCATTATTTTACATAATTTAAAAGAAATGAAACCTCCTTCATTTACTGCAGTATTACATTTCAAAAATTATTATTTCTTACCCGAGACTTCCTTTCTTGAGGGAGTAGGAGTATTCCATATATCTCTTAAATATACTAACTTGTTACTATTCATTATAAAACCCACCTGAAACAGATTTCCTTTTAATCAGTGAAGTAAGTAACCATGCAATTAAGGAGAGAGAATTATGTATTTCAGCGAGTTATATCCTGATATTTATTAAACTGGAATATTGTTATACCTGATTCAATTTTATACTTTAACATCTCTCCAGTGTTATTGATTAATGGTTAAAACTCTCCAAGGTTATTATAAACCACTGTTATAAATAACTTTTCTTATTTAGATACCTAAGGAATGTGATCTCTGCAAATGATGAATTATATCCCACTTCTTAAGTACAGAGTCCTCTGAAATCTAATTTAAATAGTAGCTAAGCAGATTAAATACAAAAAAAGGAACAAAAGCAAGGCAGTTTGCAAAATGATAAATTTATGGTTTTTTTTTTCTCAGCACTGTATAGGTTTTCACAGACTATTTTGTAGAGTATCATGTTTCTCACTGTCTTATTAGATCATTGTAATCTGGATTTACATATTGATTCATTCCGTTTCAATGTCAATCATAACACGAAAATCTAATAAAAAGCAACTCTAATTGTTCTTCAGAGACTTAACAATAATTACTCCCATCTCATCTCAGTCAAGGAGACATCTTTCACATGTTCTTTTTTTACAAGCATAACAATTGTGTGTTTCTTTGGGGCACCGCATACTTTTCAAATCAGTATTTCATTCACTGAGCTGTTGATGGCTGTCTTAACAACATATCACATAGGGGTCACACTTGATAAAATTGGAACTGTATTCTGTCAACAATAATTATGTGGGTGTTTTGCTCATTTCCTGCTGTAGCTGTCCCATGGCAACAGCCTAAGAGTAATGCACATATTTTAAATACATAAATGACTCCTTAGATGACATGTTTCTGGCTGAGGTTTGGCAAAGGCATGGTAAAACCAGACTTTTTTGAGAAACTATCACAACTACTTCCATTATATGCAAATCTGTAGGGAATGTGCTAATTCCCGAGTGGCAGGTGCAGTTTTGCTGTAGTAGTAGCAGTGGTGGCCTGAGGCGTTTCCATAGTTGGGTAACCAGCTAGAATTTTCACTTCGGGCCATTCTCTCCACTTTCTGGTGAAGTTCCCAAGAAATGACTCAGCCAAAGGTCACTATTGCAATTAACCCTGCTTTTGGGGTTATTGCTGCTAAAGCAAATCTGATAAAATCACGTTAGAAATTCCATTTTTATCAGCATTATGTCCTCCTGGAGTGCTGCAAGAACAGCTGATGGTAATGATATTGTCATCTAAACTCTAGAAAATAATTTGTTTGGTACATGGGAAATAAACTTTGCAATTTTCAGTTGTTGCTGTTTTGAGAATATTTACTTTTCTAAGATTGAGTTTTTTTGCTTGTGAATTAAGAAGATTAAAAGGCGTCGTACATACAATTCATAAAGCCGTTACAAGATGAGTTAAGATATTACAGGCTTTTACCCTCGGCTCTGAGAACAACTAAGTTCTGATGTAATAAGACCTGATGGCAGGATTAAGCGCGCCTACAACTCCAGCCATTCAAATATAAGCTTCACTGAAAAAATTAGCAAAAATGATGCCATTATGGCTATTTTTTTTCTTAATATGAGCACCCCAACTAAACTTATTTAATTTAAGCTGATGCTAATGTACTGAGAAACATATGGAGATTATCAAAGTGGATAAGATTCAGGCTGGATTTTTAGAAGAAACCATTTAATAACCCACCATATGTCCCTGGAAGCATCATTTCTTTTGGTTTTAACATTCTAGAGGGATTTTAAGAACAAAATACAGCACTAGCCAAGCGTAAGATATATAGATATACGTAAGATACATGTATTTAAGATATGTCTAGGATAGAATTCAGTGCTCAACAATTTTGCACTAGGAGAGAGAACCACAACTCAAAGTAAGGTGACATCTAATGACAAGCTGTATATTAGTATATTGACAAAGGCCAATGTGCCTGGAATGTCGTGAGTGAATCTTCTGCAAGCCACATGTCAATTGTCTTTTGTATTATGACATGGAGGTGAAGGAAACCGGGAGTCTTTGCTATCAGCATCTGATTAACCACTGGATTCTAACTCTAGTTTTGGAACAAAGAATGATTTTATTTGATGCCAACCATTGTCTGCAGCAGTGGAACAGCACAGTTTCCATTAGAGGAGGAAGAATTTTAATTCTGATAAGATGTGGGGATGAAATGTTAACTTAAGAAAAATGAATATTCATATAGGAAAGTGAAAATAGGTGTCAAGGACTTGCTGCACTTAAGTCCTTGGCTACATGAAAACTGTACACCATTCGACAAAACAACAGGGTTTCTAATGATTACTTCCCCCATATAATTTATTCATCTATTCCAGAGCAGTGTTTGGGGGCCTAATGAGTATTTGTAAAGCTCTGGCTGAAATGCACTCTCTAAATGCAAAACATTACACCATTTACAATGAATGAAGTGGTGTAGATTACTGGTTCAAAAAAGCCACTAAAGCTCATCAACATGTGCGTTTGAAGGGTGGATTACTGCACCAGCCAGGAAAGCCCCGGGAACATCCTGCCCAGCTGAAAGGCCAAGTGTGTTTCCTTCCCACTGAATCCACAGTGAAGTGCAGAGAGAAAGGAAAAGTTGTGTAACTTTGTCTCTTCTCTTATTTTCACCCCATTTCACCTTTATTTTCCCCATATAGGGCAATTATGGATCACATCTCAAAGAACTTCTCAGAAAATAAATAAACAAGAGTAAGTTTCTGTTTGGAAATGGCTTTTCTTCATTTCTAAAAAAATGATAGCTGTCTTACTGACACGGTCCTCTCTATGTCCTATGAGTTCAAGCACTTTCATTACTATCATTAGCAGCAAGAAGAGATGGAGCAGCAGGAGGGTGGAGCTCTTTCAGCCCATCTCTACCACCTTGGCCTGCTGTTGAAGTCAGCCATTGTTCCTTGCATGGCCATGTTTCTCCTTGGAAGTCCAGCCTTCTGAAATACAGATTTCTGAATGTGTACAACACACAATGAACTTCTATCAGCAGAAGTGGCAAACAAGATGATCTCATGTTTCCCTGTGCTATCTGCTTGATGATGTGATTCTCTTGCCCATTGTTGTTGTCAGATGCCCATTGCATCTGACAGAGATGCTCTATGCCTTTTTAACTAGTTAAATGTCTACGTGAAAAAAAAAGTAGTTTTCTTAAGCTTTAAATTGTTTTCATTCTTTGTATGCCTTGATAGTTGCATTATCACTAACCATAAAACCTAAGTAACACTAGAGATGGTGAAGAACAGTTCCACCAATTCGAGAGACAGTCCAAGACTTTATAACACCAGGTTTCAGTATGAAAAGAGAAACATCAAGCACAATAAAGACTGTGGAATTCATCCCCTGTTAACTAACTGTTGCCCAAAGAATTTATTTCTACGTTTTGCTTTGCACAATAAATGAGAAGTCAGGAAAGGCAAATCCCTGGCTTTTAACATCTTGCACTTTTCTACCTGTTAGTTTGTCTCTCCCCACGTATAAATGGTGACTGCTTCTACAGTAGTTCTTTCTTTCCTCATACGTGCCTTCTGCTGCATCTTAGGACATGAGAACATACAGCTTCTATTATATGCATCAACGCCAGCACACCAACAAAAAAATAAAGCTGTGAGTGATTCATGGCAGCCTCCTGGACAGAGAAGGATACAAATTATTATTACATACGTTTTATTAAATAGCCAGCTTGGAAGCTAAATGTCATTTTTCCTCATTAGCTGGGCATAGTAACTAGTTTGGCTAAAGTATAATCTCATAAATAGGGTCAGTGTGGAGACTGTATTCTGTTGGGAGGGAAAAATAAAAAATAGCAAAAACATTGTCCAGCAGAAACATGACTGGAATTCAAGATTATACCCATTTCCTTAGCAGTACTGTACATGCAGATATTTATAGAAACTAGCATCTATCAGAAAGAGGTGTTAAGTTAATTAAAATATGTTGTAGCCTAGGATTACATTTTATTAATTCCTGCTTGCAAGAAGGTCATGTCTAACGATTTCCTCTTGGAGTTACTGATTTTTGCAATTGAACTATTAAAGATTTTTATTCTTGTTCTACTTGTGAAGATATTCAGATTCTCGCGAATGTGAGTGCCAATTCTGATCTTTCCCTGTTCCTTTAAGTTTTTGCCCCAATGGGATTCTCTTTTTCTCAAGGGAAAACAGCTGCACAAACATCAGGAATTGTAAATAATTTTGCATCAGTCCAAAATAAAAGCCATGTATCCAGATACCCAAGATCCTCCAGAATTCCAAATACCCAGGACAACTGACTGTAACAGCCTGATACTGTTCTCAATTGCATCATTGCTGCTTTACCACAGCTGTGACAAATATACAATTCCTTTTGAATACTTAATGTTGACTCGCACTGTAAATGCATACTAAAGTAAGTATGACATTTTACAGAAAATCATGCATGCAAAGTATTCTAGATGAATGAGACATGAATTAAAAAATAACCACCACCTTTACTTTAATTCCTTGGGCAGTGGAATGTCCTGACCACTGTTGAGAAAGTGTATTAAAATCTCATCTTTTAAAATATTTTGGAAGCATGTAGAAACTCTGTGGAGAACCTCAGAGTGGTTAGATATAAAAGCAAAGACACAACGACATGCAACCAGTTCATCTGTTTAAATAAAAGGCAATGGTTTGTCATCAATCTGTTCAGAATATAGCTGTGTCTAATATTACTAGTAGCAGTGGCATATAACACAGAGCACATTCCACCCTTCCAAGTAATATTGAGTCTCAAGCCCTTCTAAGTAATATTAATTAATCACATTCCTGACCTGAGTTCGCAGAGGGATCAAACTGAAGGGGGTTAACCAGTCAGACACAAGTGGTCAGTGCTGGGGAAGGGGCGAAAAAGAAAGCCCAAGTTTACCTGAAGTTCTTTTCATCCTGAGTTAAGTTGATGTGCAGTTTATCTTGTCTGCTGTGTAGACATCATGATTAGTCTTTCTAAATGTACTATTAAGACAACCAAAGCTACATCCAGTCCTGGCGACGCTGAAGTGCATGCTGAACTTCACACAGATTGAGCCATTTAAGTCAATGATGAGGTTCACCGCAGTAACACAAGGTGTCCATCCAGATGCCTATAGCATCAAGGTTGCACAGTCTTAATTGTCTCCCAACATATAAAAGGACTCTAAGACTTATTTCCATTCTCCTACCAAAAAACTGGTGCTCTGCATCTTCCAAAACATTTGGCCGTGTCTGGCAGAGATACCAGGTGCATGGGGGAGGCATTTTGGAACCTCACACCTATTTTGCACACCTTAAGGATTACTCTGTGAAATTCCTCTGTGTATTTGGGGCACCCCTAGCACCTATGGTGACAGAAAGCATCTTGTGGTACCAGCATGTGCTGTGGTTCTGTGTCCAGGGTTCATACTTATGGGTGCTTTTAAAGGTGCAGCCTCCTCAAACTTATACACAAGCTTAGCCGTCCCTAGCGATCAATACAATGTATGTTGGCACAACAAGTGCAAATATTTGTAATGGTGTCTCACAAGGGGTGTCTCCTGATCTCAGAGCAAAGAGCAGGAACATGGTGAAAAGCGAGGAAGGTGCTTTGAGACAGGTAAGGGGGAGCAGAACAAGAAATGCAGCTCCTCCTCCTAACACAAGGTGGATTCGGGCAGATTTTCAACATTCTCTGAATTTTGTTAGTTTTATATGTCCTGAATTTGTTCTACAATTTGAAAATCCTCTTGCTTTGATGATTGCCTACGCAGGAATGTCATTGCTAGCATCTGCTTTGGAGCTCCTGCAGGAATGTGTCTCAGTGAAAGTCGCTGTCATCTAAAAAGGCAGCAAATCAATGTCGCAAAACTTGATCAGCTTCCTGCTTTCCCATTCCCCGAAGCTATGAGCTCTGAAAGGCGTCTTCAAGGAACAAGAAAAATCAGATGCAAACTGAAGGTCACAGTCAATGTTTTCTAGAAAATTTTAAGCTTAAACATCTACTAAGCCTTTGTTCACATAAAGAAATATCAATGTAACTAAATTTGTTTAGCAACTTACTTGGTGAAGTGTTATCCTCCTCCTGTGGGGACACGTCAGTTTATTTAAGACAGTCTAAAATAAACAGTTGTATTGTTTTCACCAGAAGCAAAGTCACACGACTGAGAAGGACCCAGTTATGAGAGCAAAGCAAGCTACAGCTGAGGCAAGTGAAGGGCACAATTACAGCATGTTATCACCCCCATCTGGCCAATGTGCCCATGCCAGCAGCACAGCAATGGGGAAAAGATTTGGAGAGCTAAACAGCATCTCCGCTTTACTTGCAAGTGCAAAAAATGGCTGTTATTTCGCCAGGCCCCTTGTGTGGCATTTCTCAGTCCTTGCAGGCCACCTGAGGCACTCAAACATTTCTCCCTCTGTCCACCTGCCAGTGACCTCCCTCATCCCCTTCCTTCCCACAGCTGACCTGCAGTCAGTCCTGCCTTCACGCTTGACCCGTACGTTGGAGCAGCTCCCAAAAACGATGCAGTTGCAAAATGGTACAGTTGTTATCTGCAGATAAGGCTCAGTCTGCTCTACAAAGCTTTGATGATACATTATGTCAGCTAAGAATGTGAAAAAAAAAAAATCCACACCTTGTTTTCTATGGCTATATTGGCAAACTTACAAAATACTTTGTTGGCTCGCTTTATGGCTTTCAAGAAAGTGGAGAAATAAGCCCAGCAGACACACTTCCCTCTGTCACATGCTGCATCTTCAGTATGGCCTTATGCTATCCTGGCTGCGCCAGCTCAGGCAAACTAATAATACTTACAAGTGTGAGATATGCAGGTTTTATAACAGAATTCCAGTGGGAGTAATTTTAACTGCTTTTACGACAGAACTTGGCAGGTTTAGGACAGAGACCGAATGCTGTTGTACCTGTGATAGCAGTTGGCTGCATGTAATGATCCAAGTGTTCCTATATTTAAAAGTAAAAAGGAAAATGAAAGCACTGAAGTCCAAAAAAAAAAAGCAAGCTGATGCTCAGGAAGAACAGCAGCAGCAAACAGCTAGTCAGCTAGTTACACATTAGCCAACACACGTGCTCCTACCTGGCCTCCAGGATTGCTTTGCTGAAGCTCAGAGAGACAAGTGTATGATCCAGCGGGGCTGGGGCAGTCGCTGCCATGTAAGGTCTCCTTTCCCACAAAGAATAAGAAAATATTACAAAGCAGGAAAGAAAAAAAAAATATTTTTAAAAGCAGCGCTTCTCCATCCCCACTCCATTTCCCAGACGCAGAGCAAGGGAAAAGGGGGAGAAGGGAGATAATCTTTTCAGGGATGGCAATGCTTCCCCAGTTCCTAGCAGCGGGGAGGTTGGGCAGGCTGGTACTTGCAGTACTGACATGACTAGAGACCTTCACTGCCATCAAGGTGCTACAACAAGGTGCCGTGAAAACGTGCTGAGAGCGCATTCGTATTTGGAAGAGTATATGCTTTTAAAAAGACAAGATAGACAAAAAGCAAGAAAGCAGACGGAAAGTCATTATCCAAAGGGCAAGTCACTTTTCAGAGGCAAATGCAGGCTCCCGAGTGTATGTAAGGCCAATGCCCTCTCTACAGCTGATTCTTGTGTCTCCCTTCCTTCTATCTCCAGTTCTTCGCACCAAAACCCATTCAGTGGAAGTCCACTTCAACCAGATTTTGGTGGGTACCAGGACAACGGAAAAGTTCAAAACCAAGGAGGGACATGGGGGTTGTTCTGCAGAGGGTAAAACATCAGCCCAGCCTTCGTGGGAAGGGGGATCTGGCAGATTCCCAAGAAAGAGTTGCACAGTATTTGCTGAGCTCTAACTATATTCCACAGACCTGGAGGTGGAAGAGGAGAGAACAATGGATACATTCTGAGAAGGAACCATTTCCCACATCCTAAAACTCTGCTTGGAGATTCAGGAAATTCTGTGAAGTCAGAAGAAGTTTCTGACTGTGAAACAAGCAATATTTCTGCTGGTTCCACTGTAAAGTGAATCCACCTCCTTATTGGACTTCTGCAACTCGCCGTATCATTTCTGCTGAAAAACATTTCAAATCTCAAGTTGAAAAGGATTAGATAATAGAATCATAGAATTGTTCTAGTTGGAAGGGACCCTCAGGATCATCAAATCCAACCATAACCTAACTCTGGCACTAAACCATGTCCCTAAGAACCTTGTTTAAACACCTTTTAAACCCCTTCAGGGATGGTGACTCCACCACTTCCCTGGGCAGCCTGTTCCAGTGCCTGACAGCCCTTTCCGTGAAGAATTTTTTCCTAATATCCAATCTAAACCTCCCCTGGCGCAACTTGAGGCCATTTCCTCTTGTCCTATCACAGATTCAGCTTTTATAGCTCCATTAAGGCCACCTACAATTGCTAGCATCTCTGAAGTGGGACAACACTATTCTTCTGTGGGTATGATTGAAGTTCAGCTATACACGAGTGGTCACACTGTGGTTTATTTGTGAATTTTGTTTGTGCCTTACCGAAATTGCTTGGCAAAACACTTTGAGTTACATTTGGTGGCATTTTTCATCAAACAGTTTCATTGGCGTAAATATTTAGTATACCCCTGCCAAAAAAACCATGACAGAAAATTAACATGCAAGGCAAACAGCAAAGGACCAATTCAAACCTCCTTGGAATTTCCTTAGGAATCAAAAGCCACTTGGAGAAAACATTTGCCAGCTCAACAATTCGAAATGTCCTATACACATCTCTCTAATAGCCTCTGTAATAATTGACAGAGCACAATACACAGAAGAGATGCCAGCACATCACAAATATGAGGCTGTTGAGAGGATTAAGCATAATCCTGTCTCACCAACGAATAAAGAAAATAAGAAGCGGAACTGTGTTGTGTTGAATAGCACTGAGTCAAAGATACACTTATGGCAAGCTTTGGGGTTTTTTTTTGCTCAGCAGAGTTTCACTGAGAAGGTCATGCATGAATTCTGAAAAAAATGGCATTATTACCAAGGAATGCCAGGCAAAGCAGGAAATAATCTTTAATTAATTTGCGAGGAACTTTCATTTGGCAGACACAGTCTGCCAAATAAAGACAGAACAGTAGCTTTCTTATTAAGCTGATAAAATCGACCAAAAGTGAAGAAATCTCGTAGTAAAAAGCATTAGAACAATGGATTTTTACTAGCAGATGTAATAGAAATCCACAGGGAATCCTGGCAACACTCACCGGGATTTTTTGTCCTGAAATCAAAGGTATTTGTGACAGAAATGTAAAGAAAGAATCTTAACATTCTCTGCTTTTCTAGACTTTGACTCAGTATTTGATCTCAGACACGCTAAAATACAAGTAGGTTCAAACCTATCCATTAATTCTAACAACTCAAAGTACCATACTTTGTTTTTTCTTATCAGTATTATTGTCTTTCTATTTCCAATTGCCACCTCCATCTCCCACCAGCTCCTACAGGTATTAAGAGATATTTTTGTCATTTGTAAAGTGCTGGGAGGACTTGAGATAATAGGCACTTCATAAATGTAATGTGTTATTTTAGTGAAACTGGGACAAACTGCTGGTTTCAAACATAATTGGCTACAATGGAAAAACTGGAGCATCCGTAGAAAACTGGGACATGGTACGTGTGAGGTGCTAATATTTACCCTAATGTGGCGGATCTGTCCCTGTTCATAGGAGCTCACCCTTATATTTAGGGGTGTGAGCAAAAGAGCGTTAAAAGAACTTCATCTGTATTTGAAAATGTTTCCTGGGAACAGGAAGCAATTCAGCAAGTCAACGTGCTTGTTTTTCACATCCACAAGCCAAAATTTAAATCTAGCTTAAGCCTGAAGGGAAACAAGTTGGGCAATTTCAGCATAATCCCTTCAGAAATGTATTCTCTTCACATGAACACTGCTCGGCACAGTAGCAGCTCTGTGCAGGAGAAGCCTCACACTGAAACATAAGAACTGCTACAGTTTAGGTTAAGAAAGGGAGTCTTTATTGGCAGGCTTTATAATAATAACCTATACAAATTCATAAATAATCTTAGCATATTGACATCCTGTACAGGAAATGTGGAAAACTTGCCTAGGAGCTGCCCGCATTAATCTTCATTCTATCCTGTACTGGCGTTTTTCCCAGTTTCCTATGCCCGAAGTTCACAATATCTGTTTTTAAAGGAACACACTGACCCTTACAGAGTGGAGCCCAGAAAGCCTGATTTGCTACTAGTTTTAATTTTTACATCCTCTTCCCCTATCACAAGTAGGTTTTGAAGTGCAGCTTCTAACGAACCAGTGGAAAATGGTATTTATGTCAAAAAACTTGGTGTGCAAATCAAATGACTAAAGAATGTGGATTTATTGCACCACCAGGCCTTATGGAGAGAGAATAATATAAAGGAGCAGTATGCAACGACGATAAAGTTTATGGTCCAGCCTCACTAACACGTATCAACACTGGCCAACAGCTTTTATCATGGGCTTTAAGCAGTGACCCAGGAACTAGTTGAAGTCACAAGACTGTTTTCAGCCGCACTCTGCAAACTCCTTGCCATGACCAACGGTAATTTTGCCTTCACAAAGTGGATTTGCTGTGGATAGGAGACTCCTAGCACCTCCCCTGACCGAGAAAGGGAGAGGTGAGATGAGAGCCAGGCAGCTGAGAGCTGCTATGCAGACATACTCGTACAAAGGTTCCTGGGAAAATGAAGTGTTGCATGCTGTGAGGCAAGGGGGTTCAAGGGTTTTTGTACAACAGCTCCGCTTCACTCAGCAAGGAATCTGCCATAGCAAAATACTTTCCACGTATGCGCAGATCTAGTGGCAAAACACACTTGGTGTCATCAGAAAACCAACCTCCCTCTCAGTGAAACAAGCTGTCTAGATCACACCCCAGGTTACTAGTGTACTTGTTTCACAAGTGCACCTCTACCATCGCTTTAGGACACCATCAAAGTTCATCCCTCTTCACAACACAACATGCACACACCATCAAAGCTCATTGTACAGGTCTGACTTGTCTGCATCTATGAGAAGTCAAGGGGTCCTGGCACCTGGGTCTGGGGAGGAGGCTACTCCAGGGTAGATGTTCGGATGCCACCGAGTATGAAGTCCCCAGCTGTCCCTCTGCTGAAGTCTTCCACCTGTGCAGTGCTGAGCTTTCCACCAGCGTGTGCACCCCTCACAAAGCTTAGTGTGTCACATTCAAAAAGACAGTAGCAGGACTCGACTGTCACTGGCTCCTTCAGTAAATGCCATGGCAGACAGGCAGGCAGACAGCATCCCCGCGAAACCCCCAGGAAAGGAAACAGGGCTTGCCCAAGTGTCCTGTTCAGAAGATGTCATTGTCATGTTCTCTAAGTGAAGAGGCTGTGTCACCAAGTCAGAGGAGAAGGCATTACAAAATCTGGTTCTGGTGTATGTATACAAAACTAGAGAGACAAACAATGGTATGTCTGAGTAATCATACCTGTCCCTATCCCAAAAAGTCTCTCCAAGGTCTTACTATCTACTTAACTTTTGGGTTATCTACTTGATTTTGGGTTATCAGGCATCTTCTGAGATGAATACATCGTTTCCATACTAATCAGCTCCAAGGTTAGTGAAGGGTACTGCCTGCTGTTCTTGGTTATCCAAGCCAATTTATTGAAATTACATCTGGCCTACATGAGATGCATTGTGTGTTCTCTATTGATTCATGACACTATCCCCTGCAAAAGTCTTAAACAGGAGAACAGACTAGTACTTTCTAATGCTTTTCTAAGCAAAGTTCCCCTGTGGCAAGGCTGTTACCCTATAGCTCCTGCCATATACAGCGTTCAGATTATATACTGTGCTAATAGAGACATGACACTAGCAGATATTCTGGGTCAACTTCCATACAATTTCAGCACAGCTACTGCAGGTTTAGTCTAGCAAATCTGAAATAAGAGTTTATCCCTTGCTGATGCTGTGAGGATGCGAGGACAACGTGACATGACCGCGTAAATTGAATACAATGCACCTTTTTTGTACCAGAGATCAAGAATATCTCTGTTTCTAAGATTTTGAAGTTTTCCCTCTCATACACGAATGTAATTTCCACTGATAACTGTGATGCGATCCGTGCCCCAGTTCCCTTTATCCTGGCACGCTGCTCTCAGTGACAGGGGCACAGAGGACAAAGACAACAATAAAAGAGACATTATTAAGGCAGGTGAAACTTCCCGCATGAGTAAGTCTTAAAATATGTACGTTAGACGAATGGAAACAGAAACCATTTGCCTGAAGTTGCCTTTGTTACTTGGCTAAAGAGACATCTAGGAAAAAAAGATAATTCCACTGCTTTGGCAAGACACGCAGCCTGTGTGCGCTCCCTGAGCACATTCATTCACAGCTTTCCCTCATTTTTATACAAACACCATGGTCTACTCTAGCCAAAAGTTTCACCCCCTGCGGCTGATGTAATTTGCAGTTTGGCTTTATCGGCTGTGCACAGGAAAGTAAAGATACCACAGCCAGGCTGCTCCTTGCTCCCAACGTCTCTCCAGCTCCTTCTCCCACCCCACCTGGGCTTGGTGCGCAAAGGACGAGCTGCTAGAACAGGTTCAGTGCCCTTTGGTGGAGCGCTTTGTGTCCAGGGCGCTTGGCAGCAAAGCCCAACATCTGCTTTGTGCCCCCAGGGTTATCGCGAAGCAAAGGGGTCACAACCCAGCGTGGATCACTGTATTTTGGGCATTGTTTTGAGACAGGACATACAACACAGTATTACCAACCCCACATATTCAAACTTGAGTCAGACCCTAAAACCGACAATAATAGTTTAGAAATCTGATTAAAAAAAAATTAATCTGAGATTCTATGTTTTCTGGGTTTTCTGTTTTCCAAGCCCTAGGTTGGCACTCTTGAGATCCCAACCACCTCGTGAGAACTGGAAACATTTCATTTTTCAGACAAAACCTGGCAGTCCGGCCTAATCTTATGACTCCACATCACTAATAAATAAATTTTTAAAAAAGTATGAAATACATAACAAAGCATGAAAAATTAGCAATAGCGAATTCAGGTCTATTTTCCACAAAGCTAACAGCCAAAATTATTCTGTTTCGAATAACTATTCTAACGCAGCAGAATGTGAAGTTTAATAAAACCCCTCAGGTTTACATTTTACTGGCAGACAAAAGTGACAGATTCTGGCTGGTGAAAAGCCAGGCAGAGACCTTTACTTTATCTGCCAGTTGCCATTTTTTGGAACAACTTTTTTTGTTACTGGAGCACTGAAATTTTGCAGCAGTGAAATTCCAGTGTATGGGAATGGCGACCAAGGGCAAAGAGAAACACATAGAGAAGACGCTCATGGAAGAGCTGCCAAACACACCCAAAGTAGCTTGAGTTTATTTCGCTCTACTCTCATCCCAACCACGCAGTAAATACATTTATAAAAATAAAAAAAAAAAAAAAAAAAATAAAAAAAATAAAAAAAAAAGAGGAAGGATATCTCATGATTGAACACTGGCCTGGGGACATCTGAGTTCAGTTCCCAAATATTTCATAAACTTTCAGACTCAGTTGTCATCCTGAAAATATACAAAGGAAAATAATGTTTCCTTTCTTGCACTCTTGTTCTGTCATTTTTCTTCATGTTGTGAATCTGTCTCTTAATTTATACAAACTACTTAGCAAAAGGAAGCTCTGATCTCAGCAGGAGCCCATAACTGCTGTAAGAGCAAATGATAACTGGCAAGAAATCTGAACCAAAAGCCCACCTCAAACCTTTGCCAAAGTTCAGATCCGGATCTGCCTTTAGGAGCAGGAACATTCCTGCTGTAAACAGACTTCTACCTCTGAGCCAGTTGTGAGCAGACATCCCACAGTTCTTATTCTAGAAATCTCTAGCTGTTTGACTAAAATAATTAAAGAAATCTAAAAATACAGTAAGGAATAAATCACGCTGCCTAAAATTCTACCTTCCCTCCCCTCAAATCCTATGCCTTTTATTCTGAAGCGGACAAATGGCAAAAGCAACAACGAAAGGCTGATTATTAATCTTTGATCCTGAGTCACTTTCTCTTACAGAGCCCTATTCTTCAGCTCAGGAAGCGCGACACAAGAGCACTCCCACCGCCTGATTAAAGGTCCAGGTATGGGGTCACACAATGCACAAAGAGAGCTGCAGCGTTTCAGAGAGCAATGTGTATTTAACGTCTGACTAAACGCAAGTACGATAAAGAATGAAATAATGAACATTCCTAATGATTGCCATCACTGTGAAACTGCCACAGAACTGCTTGAGGTAATTGTGGTAAGAAATGGAGTTGCTTTTTAAGAAAGAAATGACCAAATCTGTTTTCCAGAGTGTTAGCCTGGGTGATTACAAAACTGAACTCGCTGAGAATGCCAAATTGTTGGAAAATGGCAGCGTGCCCTTCTCAACAGAGAACAGCCAAATGGACCTAGGTTTTACTGGCTCACCCGAAAGCTAAGGAATTAGAATTGAAAAGAACCTGAACGAGGTAGTTAACAACTGGGATTTCAGGTTTGTCAGCAAAGAGATGCCTTGCAGAAGGGTCAGAGGTTACACCTGGAGATTTAGAAGATAATGACAAAGTTCAGATAGGCATCAAACCCATCTTGTCCGTCAGAAAGCAAATCATCATTAAATCCAGTTTTGATGAAAACAACTTGGCTTAAGATGCACAATTCCTTACTTCCTAGGGAAGATGCTTAGTCCAGCTCTCCCTTTATTTCTTCTTGTCCTATCTGAAAAATAAGAAGAAATATTTTTAAAATGATATCAAATTCTGAACTTTAGAAAGACTCCACAAACAAACCAGGAGCCCCACGTGATCCCGGCTGACTGAAATAGCAACCCGCCCGTGAGCTCTTACAACCGTTCCCTGTAAAGTTGACTTTTATGACAACGACTTTTCTACAGGGGATTTGCAGTTCTTGGAAAAGCACTGAAATTGCCGATGACAAGAAAATTGTGTCTCTGGGAGAGCGGGCAGCGCGGGGAGGGCGGCAGCTTTGGGAATGGCATCCACGTCCCGCCGCCCCGCGCGGGGCAGGAGCCTCTTTTCAGCAGCACAAAGGGGGACGTGTGAGCATGAAATCCACTCTGAGCACTGCTCACCCTGCATAGCTAAGTCTAAAGGTTGCTTTGGCTTGGCCACCATGAGGAGCTGCACTTTACATTCACACTGTCAGAGAGTACCTTTTTTTTTTCCCCCTGTACCATTCATGGGATTTTTATCTTCTAAGTCACCTTAGGAATTCAGCTCAAGAACTTGATTCTCACTATCAGTAGAGTTTATAGACTTTACAAAAGGGAAACAGCTGTAAAGATTATGGGAAATCTGTAGCTTTACTGTTAACCTACATGTCTCTCAAGATTTCTGCATCCTTGGTCAGATATGAAAAAACAACTTTCTTCTATAAACTCCTATTTTACACTCATATATAACACCACCAAATTTTAAAGGTGATAATCAGGAAAGAACTGGCAAAATATTAGGGCGAACTCAACATTTCATATGCATTTTACTAGACCTAACAGCAATTCAGGATGTGTTCTGGTCTGTTTATTAACCTGTGAGCAACCTTCTAACTAACCTAAACATGCAGGCTGAATGTAAACATAAAGGCTTACTCACCTATTCTGCCAACAGGTTTTTTTAGTCTCTTAAAGAAATTTTGATCAGATGGAATACAAAGGAGGAGTTTACAACCATTTAATAACAGAAACTAATAAAATCGCATACACTTTATTTTAAACCTGGACTTAGTCAAAGGGAAGTCCTGAAGTATGCAAATATATTGGCTATTAGATGTTATAGGGGCTGCTGTACTGACAACTATATATGAGCAGAAGACAAAAGATTCTGTGACCTTGTTTCTGCACCATAACCAATGCTGAAATAACCTCTACTTGTGAGGGCTCATGAAAAGCTGCAAATCTATAAAGCTCTGGAAATCCTTGGTCTCATCTTGCTGCGTCTTAGACACATATTTCCCATTCAAATTCAACTTACATCAATAAGCAGCCTGACTTCTGATACTGAGGTACAGTGAGACAGTTCATGTCCTCTGTGACTCACAGGCCATAGTCAAATATTCTGTTTTACAAAAGCGGTGTCAAGGACACTTGTCAGTATGCTGGAAAAAAAAGAACCATCACAGATAATTCAGACACTGTAAAATCCCTGCACTTTTTCTGTAATCATTGTTTAAAATAAGAACTGAATACAGAAATAACTTCCAAAGATTAAGCACAGGTATTTCAGTATGGCAGCTCTGCATTGTGTTATTGTTAACCTTTTTTATTTTTTAGTTTCTAAAAAAGCTGCTGCATCCATCTACTGTACTGGAAAATTCAGTAGGATGAATGGTTCTAAATTTAGGATGCAGGACACTGCAGCTGCGATAGCATTTTGGAAGTGGAAGGCATAGTAGATACATGACATATTTAGATAAGACAACTACTTTTAGTCAAACAAAGCTCAGTTTTGGCTGCTTGAGCAAGTGCACTAATTTGGCTAATCAGTTCAGCTACACTTCATTCCAGCTCTCATTCTCACCTACAAGATACTGTGGCCCCCTTCTCTCACAGGCAAAGCAGGAGAAGAGTGATCAGAATCTTGTCGCACAGCATTTCTGCTGCCCCTTCCTGAGCACCCAGCTGCAAATCCTTGGAGACAGCGCAGTGCCCTGGCCAGTCCGCTGGCCCCTGACGTAGCGCAGCCGTGCTCTCCCATCACTTGCCCTCACCCAGCTGCTTTTGTTGGTCTCCTCCAAATGGATCAAGTTATCTGCTGATCTATTTCTGCTAAGTTCAGCATTTTATGGTACCAAGACATAATGCACTCTGCTATAGCTCTTCCACTTATTTCAAACTTAAAATGTTGCTCCATGACTGAATCATTTTTCATCTTCTTTTTTTTTTTTTCCCTAGCAACATCTCTCCATTTACATCCTTTCCTCCTCTAAACACATCTTGTCTTCAAAGTAATCCATCCTGCTTTATTAGGCCTAGGCCTGGCTTCTGTTGGATCTCATTTTGACACATACTTGCCTTGTCATTTTTAGATAGCAAGTTTTCTATCACATGGAAACAGATCATTGACAGCACCAAGTGAAGTGGCAGTTTTAAAATCAGACTCTGGGCTTGCAAGTTAGGAACTGTAAGACACATGCTTTAATAAATTTAGTATCAAGTCTTGTTGATGGAAAGAGATTTTTAATACGTTTCCATGAAAATGAGTCATTTTAATCAAGATGTGACTACAGTTATTTTCTGTAATATTGAAACAGATTTTCATTAGGAAGCCACACACAAATTAAGGCCCATAACTTCCATACTAATCCATACAAATTTTTCCAAAGTTTGTAGGGTTTTTTGAGGAGAAATTGGCAGTAATATGTTTCAAGTAACTGTAGCTCTGGTGTCCAGCCAGGAAATGGTGGAGAGCAGTGAATCTACTGGCACAGTCCTAATTATTTACTATAATTGGGATCTGGGCATCTGCAGCAGAGCTGCAGTTTTGAGCTTCTCCAACAGCATGCAGTTCAGCAGATTTAGACATTTAAAAATGAAGCCAACTCTGGGTGCTAATGAGCCCAATCCAGCATAGAATTTATCCAGTGAGAACTCAGTCTGCGACTCCCCAGAGCTTAGACCCAGCTCTAAAAAGTCTGGAGCAACCTCAGCTTCTCGTGCCCTCAGTGGAAGCTGCTTCCTGCAGAGCTGAAGAGCTGGCTGGACCATACACAAACATGCACCTGTCGCCAAATGATGCTCTCAGGTATACCAGTGAAACAGCACTGATTTCAATGGAGTTACACCAGCAAATATGGGCACAAACATCTTTAGATTGTCAGTAGTGTGATGAAATTTATATAAACTCCTTGAAATTTCGCAAAGATTCCAGTCATATCAATTATGCCTCTAAGAAACTTAAAACTCCATACCTGAAATTAGGCACCATTCATTATTTTTATCCCTTAATCCTGCCGAGCTTCCAGAAGGTTTGTTGTACTGTATCTGAATTTCTGTTGCAGTACTTCAGTGTACATTTTGATGGAAGAATTAAGCTACCAGAGGTGCACTCTTTGAGCTTATTACACCAACACTGCTCTCTTGTGGCAGACACTTAAAGTGAAATATTGATATCAGGTGCTCTACATACCACAACTTAGCCATAACACAATCCAGTTGGCAAAGGTATATACAAAGCAAATCACCAATAAAACTGGATCCTCAGATTTTTTTAATAGATAAGAGAGACAAAAAGCAACAACAGATCACTAAATTTGCCTTCTCAGATATAAAATATTCAGGTGTTCATCCCCATGCCTGTATTAATGCCAAGATTTTGGACAGAAAGCAATGCTATTGCAATTCTCTTTTCCAGCCCGTTCTGTTGAGATGCTTTTATCAGACCAAACCTGACAGCCATTCTGTGTATTTTCACCTGCCTTTCAGAAATTCAAATCTCGCTCCTCAAAATGAAATATTATTGTTTCTGTCTTTTAACTCTCACAGTTCTCTGATGATTCGAATTTACTGTTCTTTTGTAAGTCAGGCAGATCCTCATTTTTTTCCTCAAAGACAGTAAAAATTATTGTTTCCCAGCCATGATTCATATTAGCAAGCTAGGGAACATAATTAAACAGACAGCTTCAAGCACTGATTTTCTTGACTTGAATAGCACAAATGAGCAGGAAGACTCTGGCCAAGTGACTAGAAAGTATACATCTACAAATGGGAAAGAGGTTCCCAGGCTGCAGTTAGATACCTATAGCATCTAAATTGTCCTCCGTTTCTATGGATTTTTGTCTTCATGATCTCTGAGAATATCACTGATGCAGTATCACTGGAGCAATTCATCTGCAGATAAACATCAGCCAGCAGGTTTGCCACTTTTTCTCTTTGTGCATAAAAATATATATATTTTTTAATTCATCATGACAGGAAAATAATAAATTGTGCATAGCACGCACAACAACCATTAAAAGGCCAAGTATCCCTAGAACAGGCATGTACAAGCACACACAGCATAAGAGTCTGACACATGCATACATGTATAATCACAAGACATTTGTTACAAACAGACATGTTGTGTTAGTGACACTTCACCACAACAGACTCATGGCACTAAAACAAATCAATACTAAAAGGTCACACTGACATCAGCAGAATTAAGACAATCCACAACAGTGAAAAAAGTCAGCTAAACATACATACTCCAGTGTGATAATCCATTGGATCATTATTGGGTTTTTTTTTTTGAATGCAGTTGAAGACATTATTCATGTATTGATCAGAACTGAGTAGGTGGGATCGCTAGTGAGAACAGGTGTTGGATTTTTACCAGGTAATGGCTTGCTCTCCCCATCCTCTGCCTTTGCCTTCCTAGATGCACACTTCGACTTGCAAAACTTAAAGCTGCTTTACATTTCTTAGTGGAAAAGGGAGCCCTCTACATGCAAATCTCCCACACCAGCCAACAGGTGTTTTGTCACTCCAGGCTCAGACATACCAACTGCTCTGCCAACTTTCGCACGTTTTACAGTCACGCCTTTTCCATAGGAAGGGTTTGTACATGTTGCACCTTTCACAAGCAAGGCAATTGAGCAGTTCCCCCAGGAAGCCCCTAGGAATCAAACCCTTCTGTTTGCTCAGCTTTTTCAGAAAGGTCATGACCACCACGTCAACGCTTCTTTATCCTTGATGTAACTTCTGCTCTGTATATGTACAACAGTCCCCAGCCCTCAACAGCCACCACGGGGGACCACAGAGCCAGACAGAGTCCACGACCCCCACAAAGACAGACCAGCAGTTGCTCTGAAGCTTCAAGAGGGCAACCCAGAATTGAAAGACAACATGCCTTGTGGAAACCCTGCCCTGTTCAAGCACGCAGAACTTTTTAAACTCGCTGCATACAGATGCACATCCTTAAAAAACAGTCCCAAGCTAAAACTGATTTTGCTTTGGCAGTGACAACCTGCCAAACAACAGAACATGAGCATCTGATATTTCACTCAATTGTCATGTTTTGATTGCATCTGTTACACACTGGTAGATCTTTAGGTTGAGCAATATGATGAGCTTTTAGATTTCCTTTCTTACAGCTTCATACTGCATGCCTCTACAGGAATGAACTTGTCAACTCAGATGCAAAATGAGTGAATGGCTTTTAATCACTTTGATAATGTTAATGTTATTGCTTTGACAGGATAGCAGCAGATACAGTTTGCTGATTCAGCCACTTGTATAACGATCTAATGGGCTTTTCTGACTAATGCCATGCTCTAAAAATATACACTGGACTAATAGATGAGCCTCTGCTATACTGAAAAACAGGCTCATTAAGACAATTCCTCTGAAAAGTGGCATTTTTATGACAAGATACTGAAGCATTTAATTACCTTGTATCCTGATAGAGCTGAAAGAAATTAATTGAAGAGGAAAAAAAATGTGCAGCGATGTAGCAGATCTTGAGGTAGAAAGAGATGCCAATAGTCAGTAGTGTAAACTGGAATTTGAGAACTGCAAAGCTGCTTCCCCAGAGGAAACGGGCTGTTGATAGGCTACAGATTGTCGACCATTTATGCAAAGCAGAAGGCCAGTTTCAGAGGGGAGGCTTGTCATTACAGAGCAATTAATTTGTCCTGCCGTAGTCTCTGCCAGGAGAATATCAGCTGCTGTTAAAGGACAGGGAAGTCAGGTTTGGGAGGGCAGAAGAGTCTTTAGCGACATGTGAGGTAAGGAACTTGTTTTCACTGCAGTGTTAGCTCAGATTATCCACCCGTAAGCTCATTCACAGAATTGTTAGGGTTGGAAGGGACCTCTGGAGATCACCTAGTCCAACCCACCTGCTAAGGCAGGTTCACCTGGAATAGATCACACAGAAATGCATCCAGGTGAATTTTGAATGCCTCCAGAGAAGGAGACTCCATAACCTCTCTGGGCAGCCTCTTCCAGAGCTCTGTCACCCTCAAAGAAAGGAAGCTTCTCCTCATACTCAGATGGAACCTCCTGTGTTTCAGTCTGTGCCCATTGCCCCTCATCCTGTCATTGGACACCACCAAAGAGTCTGGTCTCATCCTCTTGATGCCCACCATTGAGATATTTATAAGCATTGATGAGATCCCCTCTCACCCTTCTCTTCTCCAGACTGAACAGACCCAGGCCTCTCAGTCTCTCCTCATAAGAAAGGTGCTCTTGGACCCTTTGTAGCCCACTGCTGGACTCCCTCCAGTAATTCCTTGTCCTTCTTAAACTGTGGAGCCCAGAATTGGATGCACTTCTGTGCTCTTCAAGTGAGTGCAGAGGGAGGGTCAGAAGTCCTGCTCAGGCTGCACCCTGGGGCAGTGAGGTTTGCATGGAGGTTTTGGCAGCACCAGCAAGACATGATTGTTGTGCCAGGAACCTGCTCCAAGTGACTCTGTGTCAAGCAGCCCTGCAGCCAGCTGTGTTGGTGTGACTGAGGTGACAGCCCTGTAATGTACACGCAGACAGCATCAGCCTGCCATAGCTCTCTGTTCTTGCCGGCACTGCTATCAAACATCAAAACAGACCTCATGCAATCTCTCTTGCTTCTCGGACAGGAATTTGCTCCTACCTTTGGTCCACTCTGACATCACTGTTTGTACAACGGTGTGATAAACCAGACCGGAGAAGTCTGATTTTAAAAGATTTTTTAAAAATTAATTAATTATATAATTGATGAAATTAACTCCCACCTTGGTTTATGATTATGTGTTTTTTTATGACAAGATACTGAAGCATTTAATTACCCTGTATCCTGATAGAGCTGAAAGAAATCAATTGAAGAGGAAAAAAAATGTGCAGCGATGTAGCAGATCTTGAGGTAGAAAGAGATGCCAATAGTCAGTAGTGTAAACTGGAATTTGAGAACTGCAAAGCTGCTTCCCCAGAGGAAAGGAGACAGAAGGGAGAGTGGACAGGTAGGAAGAGGGGCCTGAGGAGGAGACTGCTAAACCCTGCTTAAGAAGGGCTGATACCAAATAAGAAATCCACAGCCTGTGTCATCCCCACTCCAGCATTAAGCAAGGCTCAAGGCACATTTGCTTACAAAGAGCTAACATTTAATCAGGCTGAAGGTTTTTGCATGTGAATGCAGGCTCCATTACAGGCCAGGCTTTGAGCTGAACTTCAAAGCTGGTAGTGGTGAAGACAGGCTCACAGTGACCATGAGTGGAGTAGATGGAGTTTTTCCCTGGTGAAGAATAGCTTCACTGGGCACAGACAATTCATCAGCTGTTCAGTGCACCGTGGTTTGGATCCTGCCTTTATAGCAAGTTCCAGCTTTAAAAGAACCATGGGACTATGGCCTGTGTGTCACGCACGGTTTGCCAGGGCAAGGCCTCCAGCCCACAGCCATTTCCAGCAGCTCTTTCCATTTACAGCACAGGCATACATGGGTCACAGAGCAGGGAGAAAGGTCTCACACAGAATAGATGGCACCCTCAGCTGCTTGGACAGCCCGTCCCAGTTTGTCTCATGATGAAATAGGGTTGATTTTTCCAACCTTTTTCCTTTTGTCATTTCACCATTTGTTTGGAGCCAGCAACATCTGCCTATCTTTGAACCACAGTGACAAATTGTGACAGCTTCAGCTTGAGGACTGTCACACTTAGCAGCCTGCTGACAGGACTAGAAGAGCATGTATCTCCCAGAGTTATACATAGGTTCACTCTATCGGAAACGGCATAGCATTTGTTACTCTTTGCTTTTAATTCTATACGTGCATGTAAAAACTGGAGCTTTTTTTGTTGTTGGCACAAAAGCACAGCCACATACGCCTGTTTATTTCAATTCTTCAGAGAATTTTCATTGTTTGAAATAACATGGTCTCAGCAAACATATAGCTACCCAAGCACCCCTTTACTAACTCTAAGCAAAAGCAGAATCCAAGCCACAGCGTCAGAGAGCAAGTGTGGGCATTGCCATCGACAGGAGACGCGTGGGGTAAGAGGACACTGCAAATACTTGTACCAAGGGCACACCTATGCTCCCTGCCACCCTGCCAGATGTACCCGGTCCACACTCCCTGCTTCTGAGGCATATCTCACCAGCAAGGAACTTAGAAACAGGCAATGAGGCATGGGGCACACATCTGTGACCAACACACTCCAGGGAGACCTGTGAAGAACAGGTAATTGCCTGCACGGGTAAATACGCTGGCTTAAAAGCTGGGGAAGCAATGAACTAGGTGGTCCCCCAGTGCTTCCTTGCCTTTGGCTGTCTTTGGGAAATCAGCACAAGAATGTCCCTGCTCACTCTCGTCCCCATCAGTGGAGCAAGGTAGCCCCACATCTGCTTTGCATTGCTGCCTGCCTGGGAAAGGTGACCCCGTTCAGCAGGGGAGAGACGGCAGCAGGTCCCTCTCGGGGAGAGCAGCTCTTCACTGGCACAGGCAACACCTCTGCCCAAGATGTACAACATTTTTAGTACCGCAATTAACAAAACAAAGCGGCTGTTTGAACAATATATAGTGACAAGTGCTAATACTTCGAAGAACGTATCCAACTAAGAAACGTTCAGCACATCTTTTCCCTCCTTTGTAGAGGATAAAAGAAGGACTGAACACAGCTGAGTGGGCATAAAGAGCTCACAAATGCCTTATTAATAAGTATGTTGGATCTAATGATCTGTGAAACTGAAATGAGATTATTTAGATTATCTCATTAAACAAGAATAATAGCAATAGTAACCAGGCAGTAATTAGGAGTGGGCCAATCCAAGGACAAACTAAATAATAGGGCCAAAATACTCTTAATTGATACTCTACATTTTTGTGCTTGCACTCCCACATTCCGAATTTATGAAGAAATCAAGAATCATGGCTAATCAAACATCCAGATTTCAACAACCACTTATTAAGCCACTGGCTACCCACACCTGTATGGATCAGTCAGTCTGAAAACGAAACAATAATTAAATAGTGCTATTTTGGCAGAGCTGGCCTTGTGGAAACAAAAACAACTAGCCAAAATGTGAAATAGTTTTCAAAGGCTCAGCAATTAACAACCAGCTCAAGGCAAACCTGCAAGCAGGGGCAGAAGCAGAACAGGAACAATCCCTGATGCCAGCCCTTCATTTTAATAGCTGGCCATCACAACCTCCCAACAAAAGCATAACTTTTCCTCAAAGTGTGAAAGTAACCCCTGAATGTGTTCAATGCATAATTCACGATGAAGCACCACATGAATTTTACCTTTTACGCCTTATTTATATGTAAGTATTCAAAAGGTCTTTAGTTGTCACCAAAGAACAGGACATCTCTGCAGCCTCCCAGGAACGATGGGGTGTGAGGGATTAAACATGACAGATCCGGCCTGAGTGGCAGTAAGGTCAAAAGGTCCCAGTATTAAAGGCCAAAGTAATTACTGTTGTGCAAAACCTAGCGCTCCCGTTGCCTTCCCTAAGTGCTCTTTACTTAACAGGAAAAGCAGGTAATATAATATACAGTGCAGTAGTAAAAGACTTTTCCAGGGGATTGGATAAATGAATCTAAAAAGTTAAAACAAACTGCTCAAAGGCCTGGGACTTGACAGATGGCACTGTCATCTCTAGGGCTTCCTAAGGCAGCAAGACCTTGTTGCGCTTAATGCTCCAGAGTTACTGAGGCCTCACCACAGCCCAATAACAAACCACAGACTGCATTTATCATGGGAATTTAAACTCAAAAACATCCATCTTATTGGTCAGGACACAAAGTGTTTATTTCTCTTTTAAAGTTTTGCTTCCACATACTGAATTATTAACATTAGCACATAAAAATAAAGGGTAATTGAAGGAAGCTACTTGGAAGAAAGATGTCTTTGTTTCTGGAGTTATTTTATTAAGAATAGAAACTGCAGCCCTGCCCAACGCACTCATAATTCTCTACACAGTACAGCACAACTTAGATCTTGCTTTTGTAGCAAGTTTGAACTATGAAAGAACTATGGTTTTTAAAAATTAATACTAAAGATGACAATGCCTTGGTAGACATTTGAAAGACAAAGAGGAGCAGAAAAAATAAAAGCAAACCAAATAATTCCTCAATTACGCTGCAGGATAAGGAGACAAGAGCCACCTCTAACACAAGAAAAGCACTCAGAGTAATTCAAGACTGAGGGAGGGAACATTTTGAACAGCCATAAAAGGAGAAAAACTCTACTAAAAAAAAATCCCCCAAGTGCTTTAGGGTCCTTCCTAATGGAACTGTGACACCGCTACATATAAGACTAATTATCCTAATTTCCTGGGTTTTGACTTGGCTCTCCCAGGGCTGCTCAGGCTGTGGCCTGCATGCCACCCAGGGCAAGCGAGGGCAATGCCTCAGGGCCTCAGCTCCTTCCTCTTGGCTTTTCCCCCTTTTATCACAGACCTACGTGTATCACTTAGCGGGGACGGGGAGAGTCTCCCAGAAAAGGTGCTGGTGGCAGCAGCCTGTTGCTACTGGGACCACAACAACTCATCTCACACAGTTTCCCACATTTGTTGGGTCGATGACGCCAACTGAGCATGAATGGAAAGTTTGCTGACGTGTCCAGCCTCCTCCAGCACAGAGTGAGCTACGTGACCTGTGCACCCACTCGCTTCTGTGCTGCCTCCAGCCAGCTGCCAGGCAAAGCTGAACCCCACAGGCAGCGTGACAGTAAAGAGCATTCAACAGGTAGCTGTGCACTGAAAGGGATCCTTTTCTGTCTCCCACTCCCACATTACCTCCTTCCTTATGCGAGATCAAATGTCTGCAGACTGAGCTGCAGCAGTGACTATAGACTGGATTGCACTTGCAGCAGAGATGGGCTAATACACCAACACTGCTGAAATAGTAAACTACATCCTACATAGCTGATAATAGAACTTTGCGTCCTATTTGAAGGTGATAGCAAATGAGGGTGTCAAAGAAGTCAGGAGTGGGGTGGGGAAAGGCATGGGTTAACAGAAAACAGCCCTGCACCTGATGGACAGGGAACGCATCCAAAGTGCACGGATAGGTAGACATTCTTCTCCACATGATCTTGACCCCTAGAGCAAGTTGAAGCCTACATCAACATGTGTGAGGTTTGGCTCTTCTCAAGCCGTGGAACTGGCAAAGGTTCCCATCACCAGGAGCCAACATGGATGCCAATAGCCGGCAGGCAGCCCATTTCCCTGCTTGGGAAACTGAGGCAAAAAACTAGGTAAAATATCTCTTTCACCTTCCTCTTCCATAAAGGAGGAGGAATGCCTGCCATTCATTGTGTCCTGCATTAAAATGGATAGCCATTTCTTGTTTGAAAGCAGAGAAAACTTCCTGGCAGTGAGAATAAAGTTCCTGTGACTTGAATGGGTGAAGGTTTCTGTTTAAGCTGGCTCTTAACATGTATCTTGAATGGACTCCAGCAAGTGAGACTGCATTTAAACAGGATGCTGTGTGTATGAACGACACAGGGGTCAGTGTGTGTCCACCAGGCATGGGAGGTGCAGCAATCAGATGGGCCATCTTTGTGCCCTCTGGGGAGAGGTAACACAGAGCCAGGCACCACTTTTTCTGATAAAGATGGGAATGAGGCATCTTGAGCAGATCAGCAGGATGCATTGGTTTGGAAGGGAAGTGATGGAAGAGACAGCATTCAGACTACCCCAGCTCTCTGTCTGGCACGGATCAGAGAAAGCTCCAAATAATGCACATCAGGATCCCAGACACTTTAACATGCTCCCTGATGAGTCGCTGCACTTCAGTAAGTGCAGGAGTACTTCGGGACTAGGGAGCAGAAAAGAGCCACTGCTTAATACACATAGTGCAATCTAATCCATAGTCTGTCACTTCTTTGTAGACATAAAAGTGTGAGGTGATGCTAACACTGTAGACCTCCAGGACAACGGTACATCTAACAGCTCTTCACAGTGGCCATGTCTTCCCATCAAAAACACACAGTGAGAGGGAAGTTCTTATCTCCCAGCTCATGTGAGAAGAAATGTGATTAAGACTAAAAATATACTGATGGCCAGCTCTTAATATACACACATCAGGTGCTTGTGCCTACTCTGCAGTCTGATGCCAGCAGGGCTCACTTTCTATCACTGCTAACATGTTGTTAACTCAGATGTTTAAGCACTGAAAGGTAGGGTGCAGTGAGGGAGGCCTATTATTAAGGTTAGTCCAACTAATAAAAGCACTGTATTTTAAGACTGGCTGACACACACGCAATACATTCTGAGGTTATTTTTTTAAGATAAGGTTCTTGCACATTTGCATAAATTCAGGAGATGGAGCTTTGTGAGAGTTCCCATGCTGACAGATGAACCAAATGCAGCCATATACCTCTAAAGTTTGAGGAAACCCACCTAATCAGTTACTTTACCACACCTGCTTTAGTGTCAGTGTTGGCTCTTGCATGACTCTCACCACCACTGCAGTTTTCTGAAGCTGCTGCTTAGTTTCTTGTGCTTCCACAGAGAGCCACTGCAAAATGCTCTGACGGAGCTCAACGTATGTGCTGCTGTAGTGAGAACCGCTGGGTTAAACCTCAGGTTCATCATCCCAAATGCCATTTCACTTCACCTTCACTACACAGTAAGTGATGTGGGCAAAATACTCCAGTTTAACATGGTTGTTGATCATGTGGCACACTAGAGCAAAAAAGAAAAATACGAGCATGTATGCGACAGCGAAATAAACACTCTCAACCAAAACTGCAAGCTATATAAACAGTACTAAACTGCCGTATGCCACGGGATTATCCATCATTGTGATGAACCGAAGCCAAAGCCCATGTTTTGTTAAGCTCTATCTATCATCAGTATCTGCAATATGACATTTCCGATTACAGTTGCTTTCAGATGAGCTTTTCAATTTTGTTGGGCAGACAAGTCTAATTGCTGTTTAATACCAAACAAGACTGCAGCAGGACGTGATTACTTTGCTTAAATAACATTGTTTAATGAAATCGCTCAGACTCAGTCCTATTAGTTTGATCTTTGGATCAGACCAGAAGCAAGGCTGATGGGAATCCTTAGCTGAAATAGAATTTCTTACTAGACTAATTTGTGACCCTCAGAATTCTGTTACACACCCACAGGAGGTACTAAAGTTTGCTAAGAGGGTAAGACACAATTTCCAGAAATGACTGAAATATAAGCTTTACCTGTGCTTTAAAGGAGAATACTGTATATTACACAGCTAAATTGGGGGGATTATTGTGCAGTATTTTACCACAGAACTTCTAAGTCAAGAAGTTTCAAAACTGAGAAATGACAGTGTCTCAACTGTACAACGTGGACAAGCTCCTAACTTTCTCTGCTTTTTGTACCCTCCTTTGTTATATCCTAAGTTGCCATACACAGACAAGATAACAGTTGGAGACCACACCATGACCTGCTTGGAGTTGGCAGGAGTATTATGTGCCCCACAAGAGCACAATCAGGTAGACAAAGCTCTGAGACAGAGTCTGGCTCCATTTCCCTGGTGCTCTATGGAGGAAGGAAGAAAAGCCCAGCCCGCTCCCCACTTTGGACAGGAAGGAGTTGGGGAATTGTTCCCTCTGCTCTCAACCTTGCACATACACAATATCAGTGCAAAAAGGGATTATTGTAGCTGCCCACTGTTGTCCACCAAGAGTCACGCTATGGTACCCTGTGCCAGCAGTAAGTGCCATGGTCTGCATCACCAAATGCCTCTGCAAACTGCTTCCATGCTCAGCTCTACCTCACTCCCCACATGTGCCATTTACATATAAACATCCATCTTTCCTTGAAGTGTAACTGTATTACAGGCTCAGGGGTAGGACACAGGGCTGGGATGGAGGACATCAAAGCTCTATGCCAGGCCCCCCTGCTACCCCAGGCAAGCTGATTCACTGCTTTACGCCTCTGTCTCCCTGGAAAGGGTGGGGGACAGTCTATTCACACACAAACCACTGAGATTTATGGGTTAAAACTACTACATAAGAGATAGAGATCAGTGAAATAGTGCTCCTGTAGCATCAAAGTCGCAGCATTCACATTCGGTGAATTCCAGAAAACTAAACGCTTTCTCTGGCAACTGTTTATTCCTACATCATCACACAACACTCACAAGTGTAATGTTGCAACACGCAATTTGGGGCCACTGAAACACTGGGTCACCTCCCTGCACATCACAGGAATGTTAGGTGTTAGTAAAGGCTTTATTTGTTAATCATACATGTTTTTTGAGATCCTAGCTTGACTGAAACTAGCTAAATATTGTTCTTAAATATTATTCTTTTATTGCTTTCCAGATACAGTTTGGCTTAACTTAGAGAATCCAGATCTGACTCTACTGCTGAAGAAAGTTATCAGGAAGAACTGCTGAAGTCTAAGGAGGTATCTGTAGCATGAGTTTACGCTGTAAATGGAATATCCAATACAAAAAATAGCTATTACTACAGCAGTAGTTTCTGAAAAATTATCAATATATAGTCCTAGTTTTGCCAATACCAGCACAGCTGAGCAAGATGGGATGGACTTTATTTTATGGAAAATGAAGACGTTATGGTTAAACACACACACACACACACAAAAACCACAACCAACAAACCAACAGCAAACCACAAAACAAAAACCAAGCAGCACATACACAAAGAAAACGCACCACAACGAAACAAACAAAAACAATAGAAAAAACCTCACATGGAAACAAGTTATTTTACAGCCTGTATTTCACAATAGCTTTTGGTGTGCCCCGTGTCCACTAACATGTATTATACCGAGAGATGTTTCCATCCCTTTTCTTGCAAATCTCAAATGCCTTTGCCATCAGAACTGATCCTCTGAGATTTGGATCCTTCCCAAGTTCATTTAACCTGATTAATTTTTAATGGCTGTCAGTGGTTATTTCACCCAGTCAGTCAACAGCTTCAAGAGTTCAAAACACCAGCCACCCTCTTCCCACTCTGGCATAACATAGTGCGCAGGATCTACGGAAATAATTCATCTGCATCATAAAGAACTTGAAGGAGCTGTAAAAGAGATTGATCCCTGAGAGCTGCACTAAACTTGAAAGCCCCTTCCTGGCTCTGAAGAAGGAGAATTCTGACCTGAAAAGGGGTCTTGAGTGAGCAGCCTCAAAGGGAATAAAGTATTAGCCTGTAAAACCAGCACTCACTAGGAAACTCAGGTGATCTTTTAATGTAGGTACACCTCTTGCCTCAGGCACAGCAAACATAATTACTTGCCACAGTAGTATCTCGAGCTCAGGGGTTGATGTAACAGGTTGTTTTTTGGTTCCTTTTGTCCAAAGCACCGAGCAAGCCCCCAGGAAGTAACTGCCAGTACTACTTCTCTAGTGACCCAGCCCTCTAGGACAATGCTACCATTTATTGTCACATGCAATGCATATTGCTATGCCATTAACATTAACCTTTTATATTGATTCAGCTGCAGTTGCTGCATCTGTGCTGGTTAATGTCTTAAATAAATCCTGTGGCAACAGGAAAGAACTCAGAATAGTTGGCAACACTGTTCATTACAAGGGTTGTAGAGCTCTAACCAGAAGTAAAATTTATCCCGAAAGCAGGAGAGAGTGGAAAGAGAGAAGCCTTAATTTATCCGTGATAATGTCTAGAAATCCTTGGGAAGCAAGAAAAGGACATTCACAGGCATCCCATTTGTGCAGTGAACACTGCTGAACCCTTTCCTGTTGCCAAGGTATGTGCTGGCACTGGGAGGTTACCAGGGCACGACGATATATTGTCATGCAAATGATGGGGAGTTGTTGAAGGGCCTTCCCAGCAACAGAGCACATTTTTTCACTGGTTTGATCCCAGCATTGAAAAGGAAACAAAACAAGTGTATGAACGTGAAGCAGCACTGGCCTGAGCCAGAAACACCAGCAATGCTGGAGCTGCGGGAGCACCAAACCTGCCTTTGGGGAATTGAGCAGGCCCTACTGCTCTTCATCGAAACAGGATCAGGGAAAGAAACCAGCGCTCGAGTCCCGAGAAACACGTGCAGTGCTTTTTAACTGGGTGGTTTTTCATGAGCTGTAAGTGACACTGGAAATAGTGGAAGAAAGTGACATACACACACGCCTTTGGTCAGAAAAATCCAAATACATCTCATTCACATTTTGCTATTTGGGATTAACTCACATGCAATTATTTTTAATTGGAAACTGCAGAAAGTTTAGTGGCAGAAAATGCAACTGGAAACATCCTTTATAAGCTCTGTTTTCTAGAAAAAGCAGACGAGCATGCTCTTGCAGTCATGCATTTATAAACCCAAGTAATTTCTTGCCTTTTCTGATTGTTATTACTATAGCTTGGTTGACTTTTTTGCCCTTTTCAGGTAGAGAAATTCATGGTTTCCAGTAATAGTAATGACTGAAGAGTAGAATAACTGGTGTTTAAGTTTCCTTACTTGAAATAAATTACTGGAAGTTTCCCGTTTTCACAGAAGTACTTGTAAACAGGAACTGTCGATTAGAAATATTCACAGAGGTAAGAGACGGTTTACTTCCCTCCACGAGATTAACCAGTCGCACACCACAACACCCTTCAGACCAGAAATCTAACACTCCAAATGTCCTCTGGGCATGACCAAGTCAAAACTTTCCCTTAAATCCCTGGCAGGGTTAATCTTTCGCATACTTAACAGCCTCCTGTTGATTTAACCATAGAAATTAAAGACTCACCTTTCTAGACTTACCATTCCAGGATGAATTGCAGAAGTGAAGAAAACATGAAGTCTTTTTCATATACTTGAATGCTGCCCTAGCTGACTCAAATCAGGGTAAGCTAAACTCATGCCACCTAAAGGGATGGAAGGAAATTGGTTTGACTGACTTGCAAGGGGAAAACTTCCTAAACAGGAAGTCAGACATATAAGTGTCAGGGCAAACACTTGGAAGAAAAACTCTAAAAAAGGTGCAGGAAGACAAGAGAGGCAACAGCTTAATGCTCCCAGGAAAAATCCCGGAGTAGAAGGGACTGGGAACCTGCACAGTAAAACCAACCTGTAACCCAAAGAATGACCTTGTCCCATCTCCCTGTGCCACGTCCAATGGAGGACTTGATGGCTCAAACCTGAAGGGAACCAGTTCTCTCCCTAACACCCTCAGCAACCCAGCAGCGACTGCGAGAATCATTTTTCCTACAACAAGCTTTCCCAGGGAATGGCACACAACCCTGGTCACCAGGGGCTCTGCAAGAGGAAAGGTGCCTCTGCATCCAGCCTTCAAAATCACGCATCAGCCAGAGGGAAGTAACCAAAGCCCTGAAGAGCTACAAAGCTGGCAAGGGCTGAAGTCTAGTCAGAGGCTTTTGTGAACAAGTCTGGCGTGGAGCAGCAAAGCTCAGCGTGGCCACACAGCTGCTGAGGCAGCCCCTGCGTACCATGGCTCACCGTGGAGGCAGCAGCCCCATGGCTGCACCTCTCTGTAGTAGGAAGGGGAGGCTTCATTGCACCAGAGGGGCCAAGAGCGCTGGAGGTGGGGGAGGCCGTGAGCTCCTTTCTGATGCATGCAAAAAATACTGCAGAGCAACACTGGAAATTCAGAAAATGCTGCAAGGCATTGGGTAGAAACAGGAACACAGCTTCTGGTGAAGCCAAAGCAAGAGAAACCAAAAGACATGAGACACTGTGATGGGACAAAGCAACAGGGCAGTGGGGACCAAAGCCTGCAAAACACCCCAGACTGCCAGGAAGGTACCTGGAGACAACCACAGGGCAGACAGCTTGTGCTGGTTTGTATAAAGAATTATTTTTGGGCAACTACTTTCAGATGTGGATTTATTCCCATTATTACACCCCTCCAGCCAAGGGAAGTCGTAGTATTTCTACCCACAGCAGCAGGAAAGACTCCATTAACTCTCCCAGGCAGCCACAACTGGCATTGTGCCTGAGCAGCTGGATCACAAGTCCTAAGCTGCCCAGGACAGCCCTGCTGCTCAGCTACATGGACGAACACTTATGAGACCGCTGGAGCGTCAGTCTCACCCACACACAGTCCTGTACCATGCCCCAAATGATAAACTTACCTTGTGTTTCCACATTCCTCATAGTCCCGCTCTGCTCTCTTCAGCCATTCCATCCTCCAAACATGCTGCTGGGACCCACACATCATGGGAGGCCACTCCCCGGGGAGCAGTGACACCTGCCAGTGCCCTGGCTCTGCTGTCCCCACACCTGGACAGGCCCCACTGCACTGTGGCACAGCAGCAGCTGAGCTGAGAACCTGTGTGCCCCGCGGCCTATGAGTTCCACCCATGGTGTATCTGTTCTGGCCATCCAAAGGCTAAGGCACTGGCAATCTCCATGAGAGTAGACAACTTTCTTAAGCTAGCCTATATGATTTACAGGAAATACAGAATCTTTAGCAGTGTAATTAGTAAAAATATCTGCGCACAACAGTACAACCACAATTTCATTACCATTCTTCAACAAGAAATTGCCAGATCTTACAGGCAGTAAATAGGTGTACACCTCTTTATCTTCAGGAGTCCCTTCAGCAGCTGGCTCTGACCTGCCTGCAAGCCTGGGTAATTTCATTCCTGACAGTACACCACAAGACAATTATTTACATGGTACTCCCCTCTCCTCCATTCCTGTGAGATAGATGCCATCACTGTAACAACCTCTGCCCTTCCTCCTTCTTTTGGCAAGGTCAGCAGCTCTCAGCACCACTGGATGGGGAAGACCCCACAGGAGCACAGCACAGGCTGCTTGCAGCCCCTCCAGCAAACCAGGGCTGGAAAAATACTACAGGTTGTGTTCAGACTGCAACACCCCAGTAGCATGAAATGCAAGAATTGCGTACACTTCAAGATGACCACGCTTAAAAATCAATGGATCAGTTGGCACCACATATATCATAGTATTACAGTTCTAAAGAGATCTGTTCACTGGCTTGGATCAACCTTGAAGTTTGGTCTTTAGGTGGCACTATTTGCAGTACATAATTTAAAAACACTAATGTTTCAGAGTGCCACCTGCTGGTACTATTGTTATTTACAAATACATTACATTTACATTACAACTGTTCAGAACAATGAGTAGTGGAAGCATCCACGTGCTTTTTTTCAGTTGGCAGTATCTCCAACCCCAAAACCCCACAACTTTTCTTTTCTGATATCATTAAAGCATTTTTTACATCTACAGCCCTGAACATTTAATTATCATTGTGAGAGCCTGGCAGGTAATTACCAGAAGCTTTCAGAAAGGAAAGGAAGTATTTTTACAGCATATGGAGGTTGCTAATTTAAGTTTTAAGATGGACCAGACAGTATCACTTTAGAGTTCAACTGGAGTGCAGTGCTCTTGATAACAAGCCTATCTTTAGCTTCATAATCAGGGCAGAGGAATCCTCTCTTTCTGCAAAATTCACTCCAGAAATTACCAGGTTCCACTGGTTACAAAATAGAAAGTAGCTACTACCCTTTACAAAAATGTTAGTGCTCATCTAAAATTACTTAAATTAACTTATTATGGTGAAAGTTAAGTAATGTGCCAAAGCTTAGAAGTAACATTCACAACAGCTCAGAAGAACTGCATTCATAATTTTCTCCTAAAAAAGGAAAAAGCTGTCAGTCTGTTCTCCGCAATTTCTCCAGCAGAAAGACGACTCTTAAGGTCAAATTTATTTAGAAACTGTAGGCACAACATCAAGAATAGTGACAATGCAAGTCACTGCCCTTTGGGTTTAGGAAAACCACCTCAGTGAAAGCTTAACATCTGAGGAGTGTGAAACTTGTATTTACCCAAACCTCAAAGATTGTTCTTAAAATTACTTACAAATGACAGCAAGTTACTGTCTGGAACTGTTTGAGGTCTGCTTAAGCTTTCTGCACAAGGAGCAGATGCACATTGCCTGCAGTCAATCAATCAACCTATCTAATGCTGTTTCCCTTCCCCCCGCCACATAATGCTTTCTGCATTTTCTGAAATTCCAATTCCTCATTTTCTTCCCCAGTTCTTCCTATAGGACACAGAGGCACAGCCCCAGAAGAATAAAATGCACTTGCTGTGAATGACTAGGTCACACTACTAACTTGAGGTTATCAGACCAAAAACTCGATTTAAGCAGAGACGCAAACCATACAGCTGATCTAGAACAGCAATAACAATCACCAGATTTGATACTGTAGGACAGCGATATGGCCACACATCTGCTCCACTTTGAAAATAGTCCATATACACGCAGTTTCATGAAACAGACAAATGTTTGTAAGACACCAACCATTTAGAGACAAAACAAACTTAGTTAATGAAAATTTATTATTTCAGTAAGTCATAGGCAGCTCTTATGCGACCAGGGCAGAAGCTGTCGATGATTCACTAAAAAGAGAGAAGACAAAAAGAAATATTAATTGCAGAGGCACTTTTCAAACTAGTTGCCAAAAATACTGCTCCAATTTAAAGCTTTAACTGCAGGTCCTGAGCTTAACCACTATGTGTTCAAATTGTTTTAAGGTTTAAAGAAATATTTCACTTTTCCTTTTCAAATATAAATACTGAGACAACAGCACGAAACCATATATTCAAGAACCTGGCTAGTTGCATTTCAGCCTTTTCAGAAAAAGAGCAGCTCAACCTGACATCTATGGGAAATCTACAGTGGCTAAGTTTTCCTAGAAAAAAACCTACAAATTAGTTTCATTTTTGCCACAGCTACTAAACTATTTCTCAAATTTTGAAGTAACATAACTATACAAGTGTCTGAGTGAGAACAGGGACCACAGCTTGTATGAAGCACTAGAAAAATATCTAGTAGTGACTTCACTCATTGAGAGAATTATTTTTTCCCCAAGTGTTGTGACAAGTAATTTTACCCAGCAATAAGTTCCATTAGTTTATTGGTTAATATTTATGAAAATACCTCTTCTTTGCTGCCCAGTGTACCTATAGACCTGATCATAATGCACTCTTCACCCTTTGAGTAACAGCCCCAACATATTATTTACAAAGCCTACAAGACTTCAGTGAAAGTAGTAACGTAAGAGAAGACTTACTACTTCCAGTTGGGTGGCAGCACTCTCTTGGTTTTGTAGTAGCGAGCCAACCTATGGATTCTGCTTTCAATCAGAATCAGGCGGAACTTGGCATCTTTATCCTTGAAAAGAAAGTTACATTACAATCAAACAGTGCTTTGGTTTCTTGATACCATACACTGCAAACGAGCTTGGGTAAAGTAAAAAAAACCCCACCTACTGCTACAAACTTCACATTCCGACTGCCAAAGTATGATGAGTCTGGTAAAATCAGAACAGGACCAGAAACACGTACCTTAAGCCCTGCTTTTAAGACTCTTCTCACAGACAATTACAAAGACTGCTCCTTTATCAAAATGCCTCCCCAAATGTGTAAGTTTACTCAAAGGGGTTGGCTAACAGGAACTGCACTGTAACTCTTTGTTTTGTCAAAAGAGTGACTCCTTCCTTTCCTCTTTTCCCAACAAGAAGATAAAAAATACTCAATTCCTCTATAAAATTGAGATCTTCATATAAAAAACACCCATAACCCCCTACTTAGCATTATATTTAAAGATTAGAAAATGTTTAAGCTGCCAGTGATAGCAATCAAGGCAGATATGTATTTTATAGGACAGTGGAGGGGGGGGTCTCCCCATATACACACACTGGTAGAATCAGCTGCATAGTTTTACAATTCGATCAAACAGAACTGTTACAAAGAAGCCACTATATTATTTGGGGAAAACTAACAAACAAATATAGACAGTATCTACTTAAATCAGCACTCACCTTTCTGTTTCTCTCAAGATGTTTGCGAACAGCAACAGCTTTCTTGATCAAGTGATAAAGATCCTCCGGAAGGTCTGGGGCCAGTCCCTTGGATTTAAGGATTCTCAAAATTTTGTTGCCAGTAACAAATCGAACCTGGGCAACACCATGGGAATCCCTCAGGATCACACCTGAAACAAATGTTTACCTTTACACTGAAACCAAAAACCTTACGCAAACAGGTCTTGTACCTATAAGGTTGGTTTCACAAGATACCGAAAAAAGGCCTTCTCTAAATGGAAAACCTTTCTGGTGGAAACTGTCAACAAATGGTGGACAATGAGTAAGCTAAATACAACTTACAGAAGCTGAAACACTAAATCACACATCACTTAACAGGCAACTAACCTGTCACACTTAGGCAGGTAACACATTAGGCTTCCCCACAAGGGGAGGAGGGGCAGGCGCCGATCTCTTCTCTCTGGTGACCAATGACAGAACCCGAGGGAATGGCAGGAAGATGTGCCAGGGGAGGTTCAGGTTGGACATTAGGAAAAGGTTCTTCACCCAGAGGGCGGTGGAGCCCTGGAACAGGCTCCCCAGGCAGATGTCACAGCCCCAAGCCTGACAGCGTTCAAGAGACTGGAACTGTGGGGTTGTCATGTGCAGGGACAGAAGTTGGACTCAGTGATCCTTGTGGGTCCTTTCCAACTCAGGACATTCTACGATTCTCTTATTGGGAAATTTTCCAAAGGATTCATTCAAGCCAGCTATTCAATCACCCTTTATTCTATTGTTAACAAAGATGTCATAAGACACCTTAACTCTAAAAAAAATGTACACACCATAGGGATCACTAATACTCTCGGAATTACCATAAAATAAAACAATTATACTGCAGAACTCATTACCACGTAGAGTTGCAACATTCGTAGACTTAAGCAGAGCTCTACAGGGGTCCAAACTCCTGAGAACTTGTCAATTATGCAGCTACAGTGCTCAGGTTCAGTAAACTCCTAAACACAGGGCTGCTGGTATCTGAGATGAGATATGAAGTTTTTCTCCAAGAAACTGGGCAGATTAAACTTCCCTATAATCTCAGAGGTCATTCCTAAGGACAGCTTATAAGATTGAACAGAAACTTCACACTTTCTGCTTGAAGAAAAAACACTCACCTACTTCACCAAATATGCTTCTTCCAAAAATGAAACATATTACATTTGTAGTGGTATCCACACAGTAAATAAATAGGTACATCATAAAACCTGTATTTTCTTAGCGTGTTATTCAATCTGGGTTGAAGGAACAATTACATTATTAAAGTCAGAAAAATGTGGTTTGTCTCCATTTAAGAGTTATTCATAAGCTTTACCGATTTGCGAGGGAGTCAGGCCTTTTTTAGCCAGCTTGTAGATCTGTTCCTTTACATCATCAGAAGTAAGTTTCAGCCACTAAAGAAAATCAGAAAAAAAACCAAAAACTGATGAACACCGTTTAACACAGAGGCACAAGCTAGCTATACGAAAGCTTTTTATAAATGAGAGAAATAGATACTTTGTAATACTTGAAAAAATAATTAAGAACTGAAATGGTACTTCTAATGATAAAGAAACTTTCTTCTATATTATGAACCTATACTGTTGGTTAAATATGGTGGTGGAAGGCAAAAGGTAGAAAGTATCTGTTTAAAATAGCCGATGTGTCCTCCAATGAGCTGCTTTATCATCAGTTTAACTGTTGCACTGCACGCATGAATACAAATTCACAGAGGAAAATATCACTGCCATTGGGAAGGAACTGCTTAATTTGGCCTTGGACAGAAACATGGAACTGAGAATCATTTAGCCATCTCCTGGCAAAACACCTACAGAAATTACTGAAAATTACAGGGAACCAACAAGTTAGGTAATCCTCACTCTTTCACTAAGCGGTAAAGCCCCCTGATTTCTTTTTTCCTTTTTAATATCATCCATCACATGAAACAGAAAAGCATGGCAAAAATGTATTTGGAAGTGCTCTATTGATTACAATTCAAAACAGAATACAAATAAAATTAAGAAAAAAAGGTATAAGGGCTTTTAAAAATAGGTAGAGCATTTGAGTAACCTAAGCATTAAACTGTTTAATCATCAGCATCAGTACTTCCAACAGCTTCACATTATCTTACTTGAAATTGTATGTCTTTATTTTCATGTTTTGTGCTTTAATTCCGTGTTTGCTCTAAACTATTTCTCAGTACATGCTTTTCCACATGCACCACAAATTATTTTCCTGCCAAGAAACAGATCCTTCAAGACCGAGTCTTGCAAGGAAAGATGGATTAAGCAGCTGCTCGTTTAGCTGACAGGGAAACCTCTGAAGCGGAAGTACTCTGAATGAACTAAGGGCATGCTGAAACTAGTGAAGTTAGTGTGCTGATCAGTGAGCTACTGTTATACACAGTTCAGAAAACAGGCAGCTTATTCCATAATTGCAAAGGTCAAACTCCAGTGTAAAAAGAGTAATTTAATTTCTAGGAATTATCAACATACAGACTAAATAAAACTGAAGTAATACTTATATAAAGAGAGGAACAAAGAGGAAAAGAGAATTTTCCCCAACAAATCATCTGGCCAGCAAACAATATTTGCTGTCTCAGTATCCTAAAGACCATAGGCTAAAGTAGCATTTTATCAGACCACAATTTAAAAACGATGACACCAAACACTCCACGTCTCCTAGCTGTGTCTGTTTTCCTAGGCCGCACTCTGGAAGCAGCCCCTGCACGGACGGGCCCAAGTTACTCACCGTGGGCACGCTGCGTCTGTAGGGCAAGGCTGACTGGGACAGGCCCTTTCTGTGGGAGGAAGCAGATCAGACGCTGAAGGGAGCCGGCCGAGCCCGCCCGCCGCCTGCCTCCGGCCGGGCCTGTCCGCTACCAGCGCCTCCCGCCCGGTCGGGACCGCGGCCTCCGCCACGGCCTGGACACGGTGCCGCCGGCAGCACAGGCCGCGCAGAACAGCACAAGGGGCAGGAACGTGGGCCCGGCCAACAGAACCCGCACCTCAGTACCGGCCCGAGCCCTCCCCCGCCCTGCCGCCATATCGCCACCGCTGCCAGCCTCCTCCTGCCACCCCCACAGCCCGCACTGCTCTCGCAGCAGCCTTCCAGCGCCCGCGCCCTTCCAGCGCCCGCGCCCTTCAGCCCCGCAGCAGCCCCTGGCCGGCCCCAGGCCGCGGCTCGGCCCTCACCCGGGAGCGTGCATGCGACCCATGATGGCGGCGACACGAAAGAGGGAGCGGCGCGAGGCAACAGCCCTTCCCGCCCCACTTCCGCAGGAAAGGGCGGTTCCGCATCTAGCCCCGCCCCGCGCTCGCACGCCAGCCAATCAGTGGTGCCAGCGCTGCGCCGCGCACGCCGCCACGAGGGGCGACCTGCACAAGCGCTCCCGCCAGCGGGGCCAGGGAAGGGGCGGGGCCAGGGAAGGGGCGGGGCCAGGGAAGGGGCGGGGCCAGGGAAGGGGCGGGGCCAGGGAAGGGGCGGGGCTGAGGACGGGACACCCCCCCAACCCGGCCCCAGCGCACAGAGAAGACTCGACCCGCTCTTGTCTTTCGCAGAATAGCGTTTAATGTACGTACAGGACAGTTACGGAGTCACATTGAACGCGTTCAGTACGGGCACGACATTGTATAATATATCTTTATTAAGAGCTCGTTTAATTAAAAGTATTTGGTTCTTACAGATACATAGACAACGGGAGGCAAAACGGTTGCTGCTTTTCATCGCCTATAGCTATGAGGCGCAGTGTGCGAGCGACAAGCACAGGCCATGCCCACGTTAAGGCAGGGACAGGCATTTCTACACAACGCCCCCGGCTGTAAAAATAGAGAAAAAGAACTTTTATCAAAGATCGCATGTGCTTCCTGAGACAGGGAGCTGGAGATCCTAAAAAGGCAGTAATAGAAGTTTCAGTGCAAAGTTGTAAGGTAATAGAGAAAAGAAGAGGTCTTAGCACAAGCCAAACAAGGTCCAGACAATTATAGTTCTGGCTGCAGATCAGATGTGCATAAGAGATTTATTTTCATTAAACAAAATATAAAAAGCTGTTAAAACTACAAGTTTTAAGCTATTTAATGTAATGGTAAATTCCAGCCCAATTGAGTACTTTCCTTTTTCTCGTCCATTTTGTATTTGCATGTAGTACATTGAAGTCTTATTGCAACAATTGCTTTTTTCTTGAGGGCAAAGAGGTGCAAGCTTGGTGCTGTTCCTCTGTGAGCCAGAGGACGCCAAGGCCAGATCCCCAGACAAAATAAAAACCATGACCCTAAAAAGCTCCAGCCAGTGAGTATTTTGAAAAGGAAGGGAAAGGCACAAAAGGAGTTGAGCTATGAAGAAGAAATCAGAAGTCAGGACAAGTGCTAACAATAATACAGTACTATACATTTTTTTCAGAGTCCAGACAACTGTTAAAACTGCAAATCATTTTTTAAATGATTTTAGTTTATTTGTCTTTTGTGCTGTAAGACACTGTGCTTTAATAGGAAACTGCAAAAAAGGCAGTACATATTGCTTTCATTTTATTTCACAATGGAACGTTTCACAAAAACAGTAGTCTACTTTCCTGTGTTTAAATGACTTGTGATTCTAATGATGGAATGGAGTAAGTCTCAAAAGCATCAAGTAAGCAGGAAATATATCTAGTAAGTTACATAGTTTATTATTTACAGGCTATGTACTAAATGAAAAATACGCAGAAGATGCCTAATAAAACTGGGATTTGTTAGCGCCCATTAGTTTCTAAGATTCAAGGTATTCGTAGCGTTAATTATATTAATTTGTAAGAAGTTGAACCATGAATATTTTAGGCACCAGGAGATTCAAGTTTACTTCCCTCTTCTGTATTGAAGGGAGATCGGTCAGTAGCGGGGTAAGGAAAATCAGATAAAATAGGTTTTTAGTGTTGGGTATGTAGAAGGCTTTCCCCATATTGTGTTTTCATTCTTAGTTGTATATTTTACTCTAAAATTTCGCTCTAGTCATAGTCAGCAGTGATAGTCTGTCTTGCTTCAAGATTTAACACTAAACAAAAGTGTGCAATTTTACTCTATAGTAAATTAATTATCCTAAACACCAAGTAAGGTGAATAAAAAGGCTACGCCTGTAGTGCAGGAACACCTAATTAAGTAACCAGTGGTATCAACAGGAGATAGTAAGCAACATGTGTATTCACTCCTCTCTCACAGTACAGTTCAAATCTAATGTTCCTTGGAAATAAGTATTTTTAATGAAATTAATTCTGGTTTGGAGTGAGAAACAGTGTTGCTGTGAACTCTGAAAGAAAAAAGTGACCAAGTTCCTCTCTCAAAGCTCTGTTAATGCAGCTCCTTTCCAGCCTGCAATCCATCCAGCAGTTGTGCTTTTTAACTAGAGGCCACCCTTTACCTGGAGGTCCAGCTGAGGAATTTAGGTGCAACTGTCACTTTGGATTTATTGCTTGAATCTGCTCCACATTTAATCACTGCAATATTTAAAAGTTCTTGAAATTACGACACTTCAAAACATAGAGAAGCTGGGCACATTTCCTATGGCATCACATTCAGCCAGTCTTCATCCCATTTTTCGGAGATCACAGGTAGAAAAAATTTATACAAGTTGCACTAACCATGAAGATCAGTACATTAAGTGATGTTATATGTAATAACATCTCAGGAAAAGACTTCCAGTAGGACCTGCAAGGTATCAAATATGAGAATGTTTCCCCTTTTAAAGGAGCTGAAAGTTAACAGGTATACATATTTAAATACCAGAAATGAGGTAAAAGAGAAGCATTTGAATTGTAAGGCACTGTTATTTACAACTTCTATTATTGGCACTCACTCCAGTAAGTCTTAGAGAAGCATAAATCTGGGACTAAATGCAATGCTAAGGAATTTTTCCAGCCCTTCAACCTTCATTTCTACAGGTGTGTGTGAAGCCACCAAAATTTTACCTGTCACTGCTTCTGTGATCTCTAGTTAGTAGCAGGAATGTAATCCTAAAAATGTCATTGCTTTGATGTTCTCCAGCATCACGCCATGGATGACAATGCAGGCAACACAATTCAAAAGCAAAAAATGCACTATATCCACAGGCTCAATGATTAAGTTATAGTTTAACCATAAACCATAACCAGCTAACCACACTGGTCAAACTGTTCATCTCACTTTCATGACAGTTTCAAAATCCCTTCTTTCACCCACAACTCTTAAACATTTACAATGATATTTTGATAACATAAGAATAAACCGGGTTTCCTAGAAATCCTCCAGATTAGGCTACATGAACATTGGTCCAACATATCTGTTGAAATGCGGAGTCTCCTATTTTAAGGTATACAAGTTATCTTCAAGTAGGAAGATGCGCAAAGCACAAGTGAATACAATTGTTCTGGTCTTACTCAGGTGTCAAAATGAGTTCACAGATAGGGTACAGCAGTTAGTCGATACCAGTTAACAGTCTCCTTGCTCAAGTTGAAGTCTTTTAGTGAGAGCGTAACTCCACCCAAGAAGAAGTTCTCACGTAACGATTCTGCGCTGAGAACACTTAACTGAAGTTCCCTCTGTTTCAGAGTCTCCATGCTATATCCACTGTACACAAGCTAGAAAGTAAGAAGTGAACAATTTTTTGGTTATCCAAATGAAGTTACACAGATTGCCCTTTCTTGTGACTACCTAGCCAGCAGCTGATGTCTTAACTGCACATTATGGCCATCCAGCACATCTGATTCTCAGCAGGTGGGCTGAAGTACATCTGTATTTTATTTTGTGCTCCCAGTGTTGTGTTTACAAGGACCAGTGTTTTTAGCTGGAAGCATTGTTTACATGCCAAGACTTCTAAATTCATTCTTGTCCACATTATGAATCAGTGAATCCAGGGCAGGGGGATCTTTAGTTTTGACTCCTTTCCTTCACCCCATGAGACTGAGGAATTTCTGCTTACTCGTAACAGTACATTTACCTAATCAGTTGCTTTGGGGTTTTTGTGTTGTTTGTTTGGCTTGGTTTGGTTTTGTTTGTTTTTTTAAACAGGTAAAAAGTTTTTGAACCAAGTTCCTTTTCCAGTTATACACCTTCACAGATTTTTTTTTTAGTTAATATTTTAGCGACTGCTTAGAATAAGAAACAATAGCAAACCAAAGGATAAATTTTAACTTGCCATTTCATTGAATGTTGGATTTCTTGTCTTCCGGGAGATTTTGGTTTTGCGTTTGGATGTTTTGTGTGTATCTGGAAGTAAGTATGTTTTTACATAGGGATTTGGATCTGCACCATCCTCTGTAACCTACAATCCAAAACCAAGACAAGTTAGAAAACTAGTTAGTGCACACCTATTTGCATATTTATTTTCAAGTATCTAGACTTCACAATCAGGCTAACCAAAACCATCAGTTAAGTTGGCAGTTGGAAAATCTGGAGGAAGAGAGAAGAGTTTCACCATTCCTGCATCAACCTAACTCAAGAAGATAATTGACAAAACAAAGTTTTCGGCAGCGAGCTCAATATCTCCACCTACCAGGTCTTTAATGTGCATCACCATGATAAACAGAGTGCTATTTCTATATGATATGGATAGCTTCACTTCTCCTCCCACTTTGCCTGAGGTAGGACTTGATGGACTTGCATCTGGAAAAACATACAATTATTTCCTCTGTAGTATTTGTACATTTTCATCAGTACTACACTGACTAATGAAATATGGGGAAAATAATAGAACAAGTTCAGTTTCTGATTTTATTTACAGTTCTCTAAGAGGACAAGGCCATAGGTTTTAAAGATTTTTGCATTCTCTCTTAAGAATCAACTTGGAGGTTTCAAGTAAAAACTTGAATAATTTAGTCAAGCTATAAGCAAGTCCTTATGTTCACATACATTATTGCAATTTTTGGTATGTTGTAATTTTCTTGAAACTGTATGCAGGAACATTTGGACAGACAGTGATGCAAAGTTTTCAATGAGGGAAAACGATAGGTCATTAAAAAAACATACATTACATTGTAGAGGTGTCATACTATAGTCATCGAATTTATAAACACCCCCAAAACCATTGCCTACCTGTAGGTCTGGCTATTCCATCTATTCCTTCCACTTTGTCATCACGAAGTAATGGATGGAAAAAAGTATAAACAAGATCACACTGAATTTGGAAGAAACGTTACATATTAGTTTAAGTGTTAACAAGCACCAAAATCTGAAAACTTACACTGCATTTGCTTAAGTTATTTGAACTTACTTCTGCCACCTCTGGAGAGCTGTTCATCAGACTCTGAATGTAGCTGTTGAGCTCCACTTTTCTTTTAGCTGCTACATCTTTTATATGTGTTCTTCCCAGAACCATCTTATTAGGAAAGCTACAGGGGAAGATCAAGATAAAGAGTTTTCAGTTAGTACAGTTAGATTTCATTGTAATTTCTATCCTGAAGTGCTGGCATCCATTTTTTTTATGTCAATCAGGAGTGTAAACACAGCACACTAATAGGAAATTACATTACAGAAATGCAGGGGAACAGTTATAGGTAATTGTTATATGTGATATGACACACAGACTAAAGACACTGATTGCTTCTCTGGCTTTCCTCCTTAAAACTTAGAGACAACAGTTTGCTCCCTTAATTGCCAACTTTGAGGTCTAGTTTGCCCATCAGCAGTTTTGACTCTGTTTCAAGCCATTTCTTCCTCCACCCTGCTGGGAGCAGTTTTTGTTGCTTCCATTATAATAGTGATGAGTGAGTTAGGAACATACCCTGGTAACTTCCAAAGAGGAAAGAGAATGCCAAGTTTGTTGTGGAGCTCCTGGAACTCATCAAATGTTCGGAAGACAAATGTTGGCTCAACTTGCCCTTCTCTCAAAACTCTCACTACATAGATCTGCCCAAAACACAAAAAAACCCAAAGACAAAAGTAGCAACAATATTACAGAACTGACTTAACATCATTTTCTTAACAATTAACTCCTCCTACTATGGTAACCCTTCTCCAGTATACATATCCTAGTAACAGCATTTGCATTTTATAGTAGAGGTAGAATTATAAATAGTTGTACTCTAACGCAAAGTAATATCACATGATCTTCCCATAACATAGATCCACACCTGACAGGGAATAAAGGTAGTTAAGGCTAAGCTGTCCACATTCTCCCTTTTAAACCTTATTGTAAGTTCACACCAGATAGCAGGTGTACAACATTTTCACATATTAGTGCAGGATTACATCTAAACATGTATCTGTGGGGCCAGAACTACCACAAAACTTTTCTGGTGTGGAATACAGAAGAAACGAATGCCTGGTTTTTTTCAATCTAATTCTCCGAAGATTCTAAAGGATTCCACTTTTAAAGTGATAATTTGGTGGGTAGATGCAAGTGTAGTGCACCATATAACATACATTTATAAAAAAATACTGGGGATATAGTCCCAGAATACAGTTCTCCACATTATTATGAAAGGGAAATGAAGGCTGAGAAATTGCACAGGAAATTCAATTTGGTGGATTCATTTTATGGGCAGATGAGTGAAATGTATATTTAAAAAATGTACAACTGGGAAGATGTTTAAAAATCTAGACAGAGACTACATCATCTTAACTGTTTTATAGAAGATAAAAGGCTGTTCGGCTTAGACCAGAAGGGCTCAAACACATTTATAACATAGCAATTCGGTGCAAAGCTCTTCTTCACTTCTAGTGTTATTCAGCTTTGTTCTACCTTTGCTAGCTGGCGTCTTTACCAGATTAAGACATCTACAGCAAATACAGCTTGGAAAGAGGTGTTCACTTGCACATATCAATATAGCTCACTTTTTAAACAACTTGAGGAAAATGCAACTTGAGCTGACTATTCTAGGCCAAACAAACAGCAGCAGTTAGGTAAAAAAAATGTGAAGATGGTTGCACATCTGCATAGGAATACCAATAATACTAGTCTTAAAGTGTAACCCAGACCTATCAAAATCCTGAGGGCAAATTGTAATGCTTGCTGCCTCTAACAAGACCAATGAGGATTATAGGTACGATGCTTTCACTTATGAGGAGCAAAAACAACCTTAATGGAAGGTCAGAGCAAAACCAGAAAGTATTTGACTGAATGACTTCTATTCAGGAAGGAACCATCTTACAGAGGGCAGCTACATAAATGTGACTCAAATCCCCATTTTTTAAAAAAATCATCTCCACCAACACAACTTCTATCCTTTCTGCTTCCTTCTAGATCCTTCTCAAGAAGTGTCTTCAATTTGAAGACAATTATTGGATGCTAAAAATACAGGTCTGTAAGCTAGCACTCCTGTGGTGGGTTTACCCTGGCCAGCAGCTAAGCACCCCCACAGCTGCTTTCTCACTCTCACTCCCACTCCCACCATGGGACAAGGGAGAGAATAAGAGCAGAAGTGAGAAGACCCGTGGGCTGATATAAAGACAGCACTTGGGAGGGGAGGTGACACAAAGACAATCTCTCACCACCTCCCACAAGCAAACCCGTGCCCAGCCAGTCCCCAGGAAACAGCCACCTTGGAATAAAACATCCTCCCACCCCCTGCTTGCTTTCTCTACCCCCATTTTCATCGCTGAGTATGACATTGTATGCTACAGAGTATGTCTTTGGCCAGTTTGAGTCAGCTGTCCCTTCTCAATTCCTTGCCTACCCACAGCCTACTCACTGCAGTGGGGGGCAAGGGGCAAAGTAGAAGAAAAAGAGAAAGCCTTGACACTGCACAAGCACCCTTCAGCAACAGCCAAATCAATGGTGTTATCCATACAGTTTCAGTTAAGCATCCAGAACAGCCCTGTGTGGGATGCAATGAAGAAAGATGACTCTATTCTAGCCAGAGCCAGTACAGCTCTGGTCTTCTCCAGGAATCAAGCAAGTAGGCCCATTCCCATCTAGAGTTCGATTACAGGGCTTGGTTTTGCTTTCAAGCCATCCATAGTGGGGCTTAATTTTGAGTGTCAACATTGGTGCGAGTTTCTAGGCTCTCATTATAGACAATGCAGTCAAGCTTCAGAAAACTCTTCAGTGCATCCTAAATCTGACATTAGTGCCCAACTGAACAGTGAGTATCTATAGTTGTATTTACTAAATCCATCAGTAAAGAGAACCTAGCTATCTGCCTCACAGCAGGCTAAACAAGACATGTTTCCCTTGGACTAATCCTCTGTGATTAACTGCTGAACTTCTGGCAAGGAGGACTATGTATCTCGTTGGAAGAAAATGCACAGTATCTTCACCAAGTGGAAACAGATTCCACATACTTACATAATGTTTATCTGGGTTATATCTCTTCTGATATGTAAACACAGATACTTGTTTAATTCTGCCGTCTTGTTTAAGAGAATATGTTTTAGCAGAAAATGAGAGGATGGGTTCATCATTAGAAGGTAGACCTGAGAAACGCAGCTGAGCCAAATTGTGAATGAAGAAATTAAACTTTGTGGCAACACTTCCCAGACTGGATTCAATCAACCTAGGAAAGAAGGAAAAAAAAAAGTCAAAACCCATCAAAATGGCTCTGTCAATAAATTAGACTTAACTCTAAGAAAAATAAAACCCAATTTCTTACTGACAGAGAAACAGCTTTTAAACCAAGTGTGATCAATGGGCTATATAAATAGCATTGTATCAGCATTTAATAGAAGATTCAGCATCCAAACTTTGGAATAGATTGTTACCCAAGAAGTAAAGGCTTTCCAGAGTGAGCAGAAAAATTGCATGCATACTACTCCAGTTTCCTCCATTTATTTAAATTAAACATTTTGTAACACATAGCAACAACTCAGTTAAGCTATATACACACCCCCACTTGCCACACTGGGGCATCATCCCTCCCTCCGCAGTGTAAAAGCACTTCTTGAAAGAGAGAACTACTTCACATGCATTACAAGGTTCCCACCATATACACGACTAAGCAATTCAGGAGGTACTCAAAATGCAAGTCTCCAACAGCCAGACAGAATTATCTATTCTCAGTGTTTCAAACACTTTTTTTGCACAAGGTTACTCTTAAAAGCAGGGAAGTACTTTAGCATAAGCATTAATCTGATAGGAAAGTGATCTTATTCATGTACTTCACTGGTTAACTGATACATTATGATTGTACAGTGTAACTATTCAACTTCTACAGACACGTTTGTCAACATCCTTACTGTATCTCTTCATAGCAGCAAGCTCCTATTAAGAGGATGATGCTGGGAGATATTTTAGTTTTCACTTATCCAGTACCTCGTAAAGAAAATGGTAGCTTCTGCATCTGTTGTTTGGGGCTGGAGAGCATCCTGGACATACTTCAAGTCCTGAACCCCACTTAGTTCTGGTAACCCAGAAGAAAGCATCTGCAAGAAATTAAAACGTACAGTTTTAATACAATAAAACCAATATGATTTTACACTGAAATGTCTAAAGCTCTTACACCCTCCAATTCATTTGAAGCTGCAATAAATTGCTAAATGCTGATAGCGACAGCCAACAGTTGCTTATCATCAGCAGTTATTCACCATTTCTGCTGAATTAAAAGCAGTTAGAAACATTCTGCAATGTAATTTATGGTATCATCTTAGTTTTAAATGTTCAGGAAACAGGTAGGTCGTAAGAAAAGCTTAAAAAAATCCAAATACTATCTTCCTAAAAAGTACCACTGATGTTTCTGATTTTTAAAAGCATGCATTAAGGGTTTCTGCAGCATAAAAAGCACAGCATTTAATACAATCCAACACAACAGATCTATCAAGTTTCAATTGAAATTAATAAAATTATTACCAATGAAAGCAGGTTAAGGAAGAGGCTTGCATGTTTTCTTATCAAATTGTAAGCTTGACAACAGAGATCCACAAACAACTGAAAGCGAATAGTGGGTTTTTCACCACCATTAATGACATAAGCCATATCCGATGTTAGCACAAAAGGAGCTCGATCCCTGTTCAAAAGGCACAGAATTCATAACTTAATTATAGGATCTATCTATTCCATTTTTCATGTGCTTCCTTCTCCCCTCCATCCCCACCCTGAGGTAATATTAAATAATCCATTAATGCCATTTTACTATTTTTGGGTGGGGTTCAGCTGCTTAGTGCCATCTCAGATTCCCAGCACAATCGCACAGTGCTGGACCTACAGCACATCTGCTAGAGCAGCGCTTGGGGCCAGGTTACCTTACAATGCCTTCCACCCCCCATTTCTCCAAGCCATAGCACACTCAAACAAATGCAATAATTATATTATCACCTGACTAAAACATAGCTCCTCTATCCTGGATAAAGATTATCTTCCCCTACACAGAGGAGCAGTAAATAAAAACCTGGTATTCACTCTTTTCTGTCATGTTGACATTCACTACTGGTTTTAAGAAACAGAGTCTGTTCTCATTTTTTTCACACTGAGATATTCAGATGACAAAGGTTCTGATACTCAATTTCTTATTCATTGATAAAGTTTACCTAACAAGCATGCAACATGTAATCATATGAATATAGCTACAAAGGTGAAACTACACTACAGTTTTAACCAGTATTCCTGGAAAAGTATGACACCAAGATTTGTGTCAAATGTGAGGCTCCAAAATATCAATAAGAAGTTTTATTAATCTTTTCCTGTACCAATATACATAGTTCTCATATCTATTGTAAATCAATTCCCATTCTATTCATGTGTATAGCACAAAGCTCTTAAGGAATGAATGCAGTTGGGAAGCACTGAAGTTAAATGATGTTTAGGAGACCAAATTCCTTATTTCAATCTACCATTAGCTAGAACAGGAGCTTTATTTGAAAGCTGTGCCTATGTGCTTCGCCTTAAAACAGTTCCAGAGATCAGAATATGGAAATAGGAAGCTGGAACCTTTTTCAAAAGCAGTTTTATACAGAAGTAAGTTTGAATGCATTCTGGAACCTTTGTGGTTAAACTGGAAGATATTGGCTCCATAATGAGAATGGCAGATAACAGTAATTTAAAGCTTAGGCTTAGACTTATAATGCTTATAAAAACATACTAAGAATCACTTCATTTTCTACTTTGCTTATCTACAGCAAATACCTTTTAAAGCTACCAAACATCTGCGCATGACCCAAAAATTTTCCAAAGTCAATGTGAAACATATGCCCTGTGTTTCGAAGCATTATGTTATCATTGTGGCGGTCACAAATTCCCAGGACATAAGTAGCTACGCAACATCCTGCACAAGAGTAAATGAAGTTTTCTGAAGCCTGGAAGGGAGAGGAAAAAAAAGTGAATTGAGATCAAATATCAGTGGGAAAACAGCGTTCATACATTCAACAGGCAATCCTGACTTGAGTAAAATCAAAGCCAGACAAAACAGGCCCTAAACTTTTTTTCCCAAACAGTGTGCTTCAATCAAATAGCTTTGCAAAAATCTTTAGATATCACACTTTCCAGCAAAAATGGTTGCTTTGTTTTTCAAATAAATTAAAGAGGAGTTGAAGACAAATCACAAAAGAAATGTTAGCAGAAAAAAGGGTACAAGGCTTATTTTTCCAATGTGTTTTAACAACACTGTAGCCAGAAGAAAACGTTTGCTGCTTTAGTTCCCTGTCCTTGTATGAGAAGACGCCACTGCTGCTAAATCAGAATTAAGAACAGCCATCATTCCTCCCTATCTTCAATTTGAAGCGCATTTTTTCCTCATCCAATAAAAACTCAGGTTCTCAGGTTTCACAGTCGATCTGGCTTCTTTTCAGTTATATAAGGGTTTTTCATTTGCTCTTTTTCAAGTATAGGAAAAATCTAGTTTCCAAAAGATAAAAACCAAAAATTTTAATGGAAGATCTGGAATAATAATTTCATTATTTCGAAAGGCAGTATTTATCCTTAAAAAAAAAAAAATCTTCAAAAAATAAAAACACTGAAGAAAGTTACCTTGTCATATTCCTCCTCTGTAGGATTATACTTTCGTAACCATTCTGCCAGGGGCTTGTCTTTAAAAGAACCTGTCACTCCATATTCCACTTGAATTTTCCTAAGTGTATCTGAAGCAGGAACAAGCTCTACCATACCTTTATACAAAATACAACAAAGTGTATTTAACCATCTCCTTAAGTTATACTGCATTTTCATTATTCAGTAGAAACTTTCTTGACAGCAATGGATTTCATAATCTTAAGACTAGTTTCTTCCAAACCCCAGTTAGGTCTAAAAATAGTGCTATTAGTCTACTAAGCATTTCCAGACTACATTACAAAGCATACCATGAAACACATGTAGCAATCCAAGTTAGGATTACTCCACTACAATTAGTTGTGGCTGTTAGAATGCACATATAGATTATATTTTGAATAATTACTTTCTACTACATAAACTAATATTGGTCTATAAACAATAACTGCAAAATATTTTGCTGCTGACATTTCTCATGCACTGACACTTGAGTAACCTGGTAACTTCAGCTGCTGCCAAGTGTTGAAACAGACCAGACTGCTGCTCCAGAAATACAGCAGTGGGTTTTGTATGTGGCCTTATTTTGAGCTATAGTTTACTAAAAATATTTGTATAGCTAAATCATAAAAGGAAAACATTTACTTGATTAACAGAATTTTACTTCTCTCTTGGCAAGAGCCACTAAAGAAATCTGTAATTTATACCCATTTTTTCTTTTTCACTTTAATCCTTCAAGTACTTTAGGAATGCTAATATTAGCAGCAACAAAAAAAAGTTAACATGCTCTGCAATCAAGTCATCATTCAAAGTAGGAAGAAAAGCCATCTGTTTCTCTAAAAGGCAAGTCTTACATAAATAGAAGCTTTTTGCTTAAGTTTTGCCAACCTAAATTTCCAATGTTTCCATGTACTTAAGAGTTTCCATCATGCTGTTCTAGCATCTGACTGAAGAAATATTTATGTTATTGTTTATCCTCTTAAAGATCTTGTAGTTTCTATTGTCTGGCTCTAGAGAATAAGGGAAAACTAGCAGAAAGCATGCTCAAGGTGCAAGGTGGTATTTACGCTCAAACTTAGAGTTCTGTGACCTAGTTTCAAACCTAAAAGACAGTCTCGTATTCCCAAGGAACTTCTACCAGCATATGACACTGATTCTGGGGGATTAGTCTGTGGGGAGGGTGTTAAGTTTTTCTTCTTTTTGCACATTTCAGCACATGAATGATGCTCCCTGACTCAACTGCAGCAGATTCCAAGTACTTCAACAGTTCAGTTTTGACTTGAGCACTTTATTTCACCGTAACTAAACTTTAAGAATCAGGGTTGCTATGGCACCATTATTTTCTTGTCTTGCAGTAAAGGCATCAACAGAAACCTTAGCTTTTATAATTTTATATACTTGTTCGCACCACTGTTCATTGACAGCAGAACACATAAGAATCTCAGCACTCAAGAGAAGAAACACATTTAAATGTATCTCAGCCATCAGGAAATTCAGAACAATTTGACTTGCTATATTGGAGTACTGAATTCCTTTCATGGAAGGCTTCTGGCCTTCCACTGTTTCTCGGGCTTGCCTCTGCACAGCAATTTTTCACTACCAGTGGGACAAGAAATTGTAGTGGGAGAGCAAAGATTATAGGTAGCATCTGGTTTTGCACCTCGGTCCTTTCCAGTTGAGAGACACTTGAAGATAACCATCCGTAGATCCAGTCCCTCCTGCAGCCAGATCTTATCCATAATCTTAATCATTTGTAAAGCCAACATATCTTGTCTCAGATCTTCTCCAACCTTAAATGCAAAAAACAAGTTAACTAGATAGATAATATGCTTTCAGCAAAACTACACTGATTAATTTCTTTACATTTCTAGGAAGTGATACATTATGCTTCTTCATAGTTAAGCACTTAAAAAGAGAAATAGGCTACATTTAAGTTTTCACATGCAGCAGACTTCATTTTACATTTTACAACCTCTTCAGATGTCCATTTCTAGATACACAGGCGCAAACTCACAAAATAACTAAGCTTATCGGTCTATGCTAAAGTTAATGGATACCAATGAAACAGCAATTATCATTCAACTTTTTTTCTCCAAGACACATTTAAGGCCTACCTTAAACATCACATTAATTTCTTCTCCCAGAGGGTCTGCATTTATCAGCGTGACCTTCAGTGGTACTGCATTGGAGCTGAAGAAAGAACATGCCTACAAGTAGACTTAGTGTTAATACTCAAAAAGGACTATTCCTGCTAGCCCAGAAAACAAGACGCTCTGACAACAAGCAGGTTTGACCCACAATGTGCCTATTCAGACTTTTCACACTGCACTCATGGCGAATACGTGCTTCCTTTGAATAAAGAGCCCTTTGGCTCTTATTTGCTGAATTCTTGTACAAAAGCCAACTGTGCTGCACAGTGATGTCGTACCCTTTTTTGAAGGGAAAAGCGAATAAAACATGGATAAATATTTTATTAGAAGCTTTTTTTGAAACCTAAAAGATATTATAAAAAACCTGGGTATTTGTGTGTTTCACAGTGTTTTCTCATTTATGTGCTTTCAAGTACATACTCATGATTTAACAGTTACAGAGGAGAAGGAAAGCAAGAGGAACTGTCTCTGCACAAAGGATCAAATCCAGTGTTCACAGACCTTTAGGTTCTCAGTCATGCATGATGATATAATCGAGGTTGTGCTTGAGCAGACACTGTCAAACCTTGCAGAGTTCTGGAAAACTAATTTATCTGTATCTTCATAGTAAAATAAGGCTACTGTCTGCCTCCCTGGATTCAGTGCATCTCCTGGACACAGCCAGCAATGGGTAGTTTCACATATTTCATAGTATTTAGAAATTTTTTGAACTTTCTAGCCTTGCTCAATTTTCTCTTTTGATTACTGTAAATGGATTTTTTTTGGTGCACTTTGAATAGTCCCCTGCTTTACTATCACCCAAGATTGCTGCTCTCAAAAGAGACAGGGTCTGAAGAAATAATGCTATTACGGATACTTTTAAAATACAAGCACCTTCACTGGTTTTACACAAGTACATGTATAAATTTTATCTTTTCTCAGTTAACTTCACTGTCTTGTTGAATCAGAATTTTTAATTAAAACCTTAGCCTGCAGCATAAAGAGCTTTCAAGCACCTCATTTTTTTTCCTATTTGCAAAAGCTTTGCCTATATGTAATTTTTACAAAGAAGGTTTGAAACTTAGCACATACAATACCTTAATATTTAGCTCTTTCGCCACAAGACTGGGGTTAAGAGGCAAACGGCATTTGTTCTTCAAGAAAAATAACTGCACACGCTCCATACCATTTTGCAAGGCAACCTGCAAACAAACAAAAAAATCAGCACCACTTTCCCAGCTGAAGCATCTGCAGAAAACTTCTTATCCTGAAGCTAATGTTTTAAATCCTCAGTGCCAAACGAATGCTAAAAGATAAAACCACTCTTTTAGCTATTAAAAATAAATAAGCCTAGCAGTACAACACTCACATGACGAGTTTGTGGTTCGGTTTTGAGTGGGTTTTTTTCTTACTGAACCAGATGATAGCATCCCACTCTATCAAACTGTAAATTCGTATTCGCACATAAACAGATACCCAGTCCTTTTGCATAATGGGATAATTCTTCAGCAGCAATAGGTTTATATCCAGTTCTAGTTTATTGTACACAATCCATCCCAGTTTCTTACCCTATCACCTCACACAATCTTATGTTTCAGATGACAGATTTGACAAAAAACATGAAATTCATTAAGCCATTAACTTGTTAAAATGCTGAGCAATAGATTCATAGATTTGCCTATATATTTTACATAGCATTTTACTGAATTTAGACTAAAGAGACAGTTGAGTGGATTGTTTTGATGGTATACTCAGTTCAGTCACCAAGTAACATTAAAAATACACACACACCTGTCGAGCAGATCCACTTGTTTGCTTTACTCTTTCTGCTACCATTCCAAAAAGCTGCACGAGCCTGGTCTGTTTTTCCAGCTCTTCCCTCAGCCTTTTTCCACAGACTGAAAGAAAAGCTCCAAGAATTTGCTCGTATCTTACACCAAACTTTGTATCATATAGTGTATCCTTAAGAAGCCTGAAATAAAGGATTTCAGTTAAATTCTCCTAAGGAAAATACTGCAAACAATGCAATACTAAGACATTAAAATATTTTAATGAATCAGTACTATATATATTGAAAGTTACTGATATACAGGATATAAAAGGCGAGAAATTTATGCCTCAGAGGTACCGTCAGTTTTTTTATGAAAAAAAAACCAGGATCTACATTTTGTACACTCTCCACTTATAACATTCATTTTTATGAATGATGATATTAAGAAAGTGTTTTTTTCTTGAAATACCATTCTTATAGTAAACACATTATGTGAACAATGGAACAAAGAACATCTTACCAATATAGGTAGTGCGCTACTCGAACGCTTCCCAGGGCCCGAGCCAAAAGAAATTTGACAAGAGCACTGTCAAGGTAGGTTTCAAACTTCAATGCCTAAATACAAAGAAAATTTAGTGAATTTGGTCTGAATTTAATTTTAGATGAAGACTGAAATTTTATGACTAATGCACAGACAGAATCACCATGAATCCATAGGACACAGAGAGAATTATTTATGCAAACTGTTTTCCCTACTATGCATTAAGATTATTAAGAATAGAGGCACGCAATTGCACTTCTACTACTAGTAATCAGCAATTCCTTTGGGTTTTCAAGAGCAAAAAAAATATCAAAACTTCAGTGTAGGGAGAAAATCTTACTTGCACAAATTGAGGGAGGAAATCTGTTAACTCATCATCGCTTAATGTCTCTATCCAGTTGACAGCTGTATTTCGTACTTCCTGATCAGCAAACCTAGAAAGTCACCACAAATCCAACATTAAGTTTATTCTGTTCATGTAGGATTTTTTTTTTTTTTTTTTTTTGAGATCAGTTAGATACAAAGGAACCAATATAAAGTCTTCAACAGCTCAACAGAACCTACAGTTTTGAGGCCCTTCAAAGATACAAACACATGCATGTTTAGGACAAACATACTAATCTCTCAAAACTTCAGTCTTGATAGCCTGGCTGTATATCTTGCTTTCTTGCCACAAATTAGATTTCAGAATCCTAACCACATTTGCTATTCTTTCACTACATGACTTGGTTAAGCCTACATGAATAAAATATATATTCTTTAAAACTTTAAGGAAATTTAGCTTTTGCTACAAGAAATACAGCAATATTTTCCACAAGAATGCCATTCAGAATCCTCTACTGAAAGAGGTAATTTAATGCACAACAAACACACAGAACTTATTCACATTGTTTTTCTTACTTTGAATCAAGTAGTTCCAGTGCAGCCAAGGGTGATAAAGGAGGCCACTGCTGAAGTAATGAATATATTTCTGGAAGACTTGCCCAGTCCCAGTGAGGGGCACTAACCAATATTTTTGGTAAGCTACTGGTATGTCTATGACAATAATGTCTCTTGTCCCACAAAAATTCTTTATCTTCTTTTGACAGCCTGCAGACGAAAGCATTTTAGTTTATAACACATATTACAGACCATCATCTGTATACACTCAATGCTTCTGGTCACTGTATACATACAGATAATTTAACACATAAAATGGCTATTTCCTCCACAAAAGTCAAACTGAGAAGCAAAATAAAGCCTCAAGCATTATAGAAACAGTTGTTCAAAGTTATAATTTGGGCAGGACAAAAATAAGTTTTAGTATAATCTGAAGTAAACCAAGATATTAATGTTAGTTTGGTGCAGATAAGTGGGAAAGGCTGCCAGAAAAGCTTTCAGGGCATATGAACAGCCACTGCTGAAACTGCCACTGCTCCCTGGAACTGAAGAACTGCCAAGCAGGAACAGGCATCGATAGCAGGCAGCCAAAAGGGGAGCAACCTTAGAGCAGGAGAATATTATGAATATGGAACAGGCATCCATAACAGGCAGCCAAAAGGGGAGCAACCTTAGAGCAAGAGAATATTATGACACTGGCCATGGAAAAGTACATTTATTAAATCAACACCATTATTTTGCAAGTTTAATTCAATCTCTAGTTTACGTCTCCACAGGTCTTCAAAATACACTAGAAAATATTGAGGAAATTTAAGAATAAATAAGTATTTCATAACCTAGCCACATATTGTTATATACACAGAGGCCACAGCTAGAAACAGATGAACATACCCAATAGTGTTATCTTTTGCGAGAATGGCATGGAGACGTTCTCTCAATGGTTTTTCTAATGTTTCTATGGAATGATGCACAGTAGTCTTTGCAGCTTGGGGAATTTTGTATTCAATATCAAAAGCATGGGATGGGAAGTCAATCTAAAAAAAACAAAAAAAATAGATATGAGAGCTCCCTCTTCCAGCAGCCTCAGATGTTTAGATATCTGAACTCTCTAGTTCTACACAAATAACAATTTTTAGATACTGTTTCCTGAATAATTTTTCATCTCAATTCTTCTACATAAATACGATCCTTAAATGTACTGTAACCGTGTTGTTGCACAATACACTAATTGGAGTACTTCTCAGAAGTGCAGTGACAACGCTTAGAGTGGAGACTAATCACAGAACTATTAAAATTCACACCAGTTGTTTCACCCCAACCACCAACTCTGACCATGTCTGGGGACTGCTAAGCCATGCCCAACACAGCACCTTCTCTTCCACGAGAAATTTGGGCTCTGCATTTCGAATGAGAGGTGCTTATGTTCTGTAAAGAAACTGGAATTGCTATTGTTTGGGTCTAGACAACTCCCATGTCAGAATACACTTCCATAGATACATTTTCAAATATGTTCTCTCCCAGTACTGATAGCACATACTACTAAGGTATCTCCAGTTTCTCTTCAAGAGAGTGATTCAATAACTGGCTTGTATACACTTACAGCAGCTTTCCATTCCTTGCCCTTAATGCTTAGAAATGACTATTTTTTATTGGCTTTGAAACACGACCACAATATTTACACTCTTCTCAAAATGTTAATTAATCTGTTTCCACTCATGTAAAAGTCACAATACTCAAACAAAACAGTCAGATCAAGTCAGAATTATATATAACCTGCAATACTATTCTTTCCATATTTCCTTTCTTACTGGCCATCCCTGACACATGATGTGGATGTGATGAGGTCCAGAGTTGCAAGAGCTTTGTCCCACAAGTTAACAACCTGAGGAAAAAAACATGGACAGGTATTAGTGTCATGGTTCACTTCAACAAAATATTAACAATTAAAGTACTATTAGAAGAAAATCAATGGTCACTACAAGGAAACAATTCCAAAATATGAGCGTGGTATACGAGGATAGTTCAAACTGAGTATGTTTCTACTGCAAAGATAATAGGAGAATAGTTCAAACTGAGTATGTGTTTCTACTGCAGAGAATAATTTATCTTATGATGAGTATTTCAACATGTTCAGAAAAGATGACGGGAAATCAAACTGAACTAACCAATTTAGTTCAGATCTTAAAAAAATGTAATTATGATCATTAAGTATCAAACGAATTTGTTTCTTTCACTGGATGTCTTCTGTACTTCAAGCCCTTTAAAACACTGCACACAACTTCTAGGTGGGAAAGGCAGATGAAAGAGTTCAGTGCTGACACAGCTGACCCAGTTACATTAGGTTCTCCCTAAGGGGGAGCTTCTTAAGGAAGCAAAGGAATATTTTTGCCTCTGAGGAATAAACTGAACACACGCCACCTCCTTATGCGCTCAGAAAAAAAAAAAAAACATAGGCATATCAATATTATAGACTGCTATTTGCCTGGACTTTCCGCATTACTAGATTCCGCAAGCATGTATCAGATGACATTTGTATTTGCCAGTTTATTCCCCGTATTAATACCATTCCCAATCGCAGTAAGGAACAATTGAGGATATTTCATATATCGGTTATATATATTCTGTTAGGCACAGAAAACTTCTATCGGTCTTTAGAAATCAAACTATAGTCTCAGAAGACTCCTTGAAAGCTAAATCTTTAGTATATTTAAAAATATATTTTATGGCTTTTATTTGTTTCAAAGAAAGAACAGTTCTTTATAAGTAAATATTGATTAACTGGGAGTTCATGATGCCAATAAAAATTCTTAAATCATGCCACTGAAGTATAACCAAACAGCTTGTTCTTTTTAAATAGTTCTCTGGTTTAATATACTTGCCACAGACTTCTGTCTCATCCACAAGGTATTTTAAGGCGCTCCACACACACTTAATCTAAAGGGATTTTAATTTGACTATAGATTCTTTCAAAGCACATATATGACCTTTTAGTTAGCCATAAGTTTTAACCCCTGCATGTTACTGATGCTATTCTCAGCTGTAACAGGAATATTTAGCCAATATATTTAATTACCTAGGCCTGGACTTAATCTATGTAGACTGGAAGTGGATTAGAGCACTAGCATCTCTGCTGCTGTCATACAGGGCATTCAGTAAACCCTAGCACAACACATTCTATTGTAGTGCTCTGCATAAACAGAATATACAGTTTTCTCCCCAGAATAACCACCATGAGAAGAAAATGCAGCATGAAGATAAATTTGCAATTCAAATCAAAAGCTATATTTTTTTAATCAAATACTGTGAAATGTGATATTTAAGTAGGATACTGAAAGGTATCATTTAAACAGAAGGCTGCAGTAAGCATCATTCATGAAAAGAAATCCAAGTTTCAGCGGAGACTGAAAGCAGCTGCCAGCCACCTCTGCAGTGCAGGAAAGTCTCAACTCTTAATCACCCCAAAACTGTTGGAACTGTCACCATACAAAAGGGGAAGTCGAACAAGTAGAGCCACATCTAGAACCAGACGACACAAACCGCACGGAACAGACATAAGCAATACATAGATGTAACTGTTCAGGAAAGACTTGGTTGACTTTCTGCAGCCTTAGTTGACAATGAGGTAATCTAAGCTTCCAGTAAGACCTACAAGTCAGAGGCACACATAAACAGGAAATCTTAATCACAAATCCTGAAGCTATTTCACAATAGTTTGATCACCTCTGCAACATCATGCCTAATTTTTGCACCTGCGGTTCAACTCAAGTTAATGTCTCACTGAATAGCTACCCAAGTGATGAGTGTTTTGGAATACACATCATAATGAAAGTTGCAGGGACAAGGCAATCCAGAACAGTTTACTGAAGGTACAGCACTACTACTACTACTACTACAGCTACAATTTTAAAACAGCATTGTGACTCTCTTCCTGGCTTTTATATTACCACCCTATTATCAGATTTAGGAATTTTTAAAACTACTAAAAAACCCAAAATATCCAAAATAAACTCTCCAGTTTGGCTCCTGCATATGTAAGCTTGTGAAACATATGCAACATTGAATACTTTGCAGGCAAGGCAAAGATGCCACTAAAGAATAATAGTACTTTGGAATATTTTAGACCTTAAAGGTGTCTCACTTTCAAAAATTGGGGTCATCAACATATTTTGCTCTACAAACAGTCCTGGGTTAAGAAAAGAGCTATTCTTTCCTATCTTAAGACAGTTTTAAGGCAAAAATGCTTTCCCAGTGACATGATAGAAGTGTAGCACATTGTTTACCTGGTGTCAGGATTCTGTCCTGGTTTGTATTGCACTGGACACTATTTCCGCTGAATCCAAGGCTTGTTGTGAACACTTTCTTTTGCAAGTTGCATTCTCTGTCATCATGGCTCATTAACTGGCTGAGAACTGGCTGTTTGCACTTCACCCACTAAGCTATGTGAACGCTGCTGGAACTGCTTGTAACAAATATAATGTACTTTTAAATCTTCCGACACTAGAATTCATGAAAGGCCACCTACCAAGACCACGCTCTTTCAGCAGATGGGGAGGTTTCCAGTTCAGTAGACAGTGACACCTGCAGACACTATAACTGCATATGACTTACAGGGCAACACCCAAACGTCAGTGGATTCCTCAAAGGACAACTTGAGTTATGCTTACGTACTTAACTGCTGCATACTTAGAAACAGGTGCTACTAATGTGACCTCTTGGCACATGTTCCTGCAAATAAAACTGATTTCATCCTAACAATATTCAACTTCCTCCAGCAGGTAAGATTTTTCAGCCAGTTAGATGGAAATACTACACCACAGGACCATGTTTTGTACCCTATTTAACCGAAGATATTATTTCCTTAGCAATATAGTTTACAATTCTTACCTTTATCATAGCCTACTACACTCAGTAGCAAAGAAGCAGTTTCTAGAGTTATGGGAATGGAGTAAGCTTTATATAGAGTAAATCATATTAATAGTCTTACCCATATTTTGGATACTTACCGCCTAAAATCAAAAAGAGGTAGAGAAACCTGACCCAAAATTTCTGGGCCTTTTCTCTGCTTATTTGAATCAGGAGAACTCCCACTACTTTGATTTAGGATTCCAAACAAAGTCAGACATAAGACTGATTCCAAAGGCAGCTGTGAAATCTGGATAGGGAAAATTATTCTGTGAAATAAAAGGATTGAAATTAAGTCAGAGGACAGACAGTTGTTGGTCACTTACAGGCTTATCCATATAACCAGCTGATGCCTCTTTGCTTCAACAAGTTAATTAACATTGAAGAACAAGTGTTACATTTCCTTGAAATGTCACTCCACTTCATCTCCCATAGCAATAGTTTACAAAACCTGCTAAATTACACTTCTGCACTGTAGCCAGATTTGGAACAGTGCTTTTAAATCTTTGTCTATTAAATCACATTCCTTACACAGAACAACACTGTCCAGCATAACCAGTCTTCCCACTCCACTCACTATGAGAACACATACCATTTAATGTTAGCTGCCTCCTCTCAGATTTAGTGTCAGACAATAGTTTCCAATTTATTAAGAGCTACTGAAAGCTACACTCAAATGGTACAAAAGCAGCATCCACAAAGAAAGCAGCTGAGTATATGCCTCATTGAGCAAATCAAAGTCAGATTTTTGGTTAGACCGTTTTTACTGCTTAAAGTTTTAATTTTATTTTCTGTAATACGCCAAAATATCATTCTGTAATAGAAGTTATCACAGTGTATTACTACGCCAATTACACTATAAAACACTACAACTCTATTAAGCAGCTTATAAGCAAACTAACACATCTTTCACTGTAATACACTAGTACTTGCTAGCAAAAGATCTGACAATTAATACCTTACATCATCAGGAGAGAAAAAAAAAGTGGTTGGAGTAGTCTCTGAAGGCAGCTATTCTAGAACCTGAAACTCTCATTCCTGGTCTACAATAATTTGTCTCTAGACTTTCAGGGTCTTCCCCAGAGCCTCTCTGACCTTTAAAAAGTGTCAGGAAAATAGATACAGGGCAACATGGAGCTTACCTGAAGCTCCAGTTATGACAGGCTGTCTGATAACTATGAACTGGAAAAGAATAAGCTGTGCATAGATAATTAAAATTATTTTTCCCTCTCAGTTATCAGATTCTACCTGCCACCCTCTCCTTATTTCTACTCTTATGCCCTCTGTTCTTCCTTTCTACCTCTTCCCCTGCCCCAAAAGAGAAACTGTAGTAGCTCAAACCAGACATTTTCATATGCTCGAGACAGATACTCTTAAGCACTTACTCATTTGCTCTCTTTATAGAAATAATCTAAATTAGATGTTTCAATTCAGATACAAAGTTGTTACAACGTATTTTTTAAAAACTCAGCATTGATGTTAGCAAAATGGAGTTGCTTTTTCTTGCTATTCACATAATTTGAGCACTGCTTATAAGCAAACTTAATTCATCCTTCTTTAAGAAGCACAAGCTGTTCCCATTACAAGGAATGCTATGGACCTTCCTAGCTCCTTATATTTGTGTTAGACAAACACGTTAGCACAGAGCACTAGTCCAGCATTTCCATTCCCACTTTTAAAATGAGTAGTGAAATATAATTTGGAAAAATATTTCTGATTTTGTCAGCAAGTCTCATGCATTGTTCTTTCAACTCTTCAAATGGAATCGGAAGCAAGAATTACTTGAATGACTGTATTCAGCAGCCAGCTAAGTACTAGCTAAAACAAAATATTATTGTGAGTTTTAACATGCTAAAATCACTTACAGTTCATCCCATTTAATCAAGTAGAAGAAGTTCTTGTATGTGCCAACCTTCTTGGACTGAACAGGTTTAAACAGATCTTTTCCATTATGGGTCAGAGAACAAATCAAGTAGTATTTTTCATAGCTAGGCAAGGAAAAGAAAGTAAATTAAACAAACAAATCTATAACAGGATGAATTTTACAATTTTACAACAATTTTAATAAGTTACTCACTTTGATACCCAACTAGAAGAAATTCCATGCGCAGCAAATACTGTGAACTGGAGATGTTCTGTGGCAGTCCATGCTTCCTTAGTGCTCCTACTATCCTTGGGAGAAACCGCTGCAGAACTGCTACATGAATTCACGTGGAGTTGCAGAAGGGCCTCAACTGCTCTTGTTAACTGGTCTATACTCACTTTCAGAGGGTTTTCAGGCTGCAGTGAACCTAAATTACAATTTATCTTTAATGCACATCTTCCTAAACAGCAACCTGAAAGTAGTTTTTAAATAAAATTGAAAAACTTTACTCACCAGATGAGCTCTGGTTCATGTCATCGCATTTTAAGGATACCTACACAGTAAAGTATGAGAAAATTTCAGTACCAAGAAATGCGTATTAATTTTCTGTTGCTCTTCAGTATCTTGTACAGACATTATGAAACATCTGAATTAGGCCCATGTTTAGATTTAACACACATCTTTTTACTCAAAGTTGTTCAAGATTTAACTGACAGCATCACAATTTTCATTACACACAGCAACTATTCACCAAGTTCAAAAGCTCATGTTTTGTCAAGTCACAACTACTTTGACAGCCTTTATCAACTCCTAAAAGACAAAGTACATTATAATATTGCTCAGGATACTCAAGCTTCTCTGGGTAGACATAAAGCTCAGTCAGGACTGTTATGCATGAAAGCAGAAACTGTTAGTTCTATTACCCAGTAATTAATGTCTGAACAACAGTTTTGTTTGTGGCATTAGTTAAGGTATCTTCTGTAAGGGGAGTTACTATAAATTTACGGAATGAAAAAAGCCCAAACATTAAACAACTGAGAAAACTGAACAGCAAGTACTGGCATTTCATCCTATCTGCTGTGTTTGCATGTGATACAGCATTACAGCAATGTCTAGTCTCAACAAGGACACTGTTGAAGCCAAAAGGTGACAAACAAATAATGAAAATTTAGTCCCTTCTAATCAGGAAGGGTTCCATGCCAAATTCAACTTCTAATAAAACTAAAACTTTTAATCAAAACTAAGTTTGTGAATCAAGAACAAAACCCAGTGAATTCCTAATACTTCAGACAAAGTCTAAGTAACTTGCCACAACTGCTGGAGAAGAATTAAAGCTTTTCTTACACTTTTAGTGTATTAATTGAGCATCTTGTCAACATTAAATTTTAACTACCAAAAAACTTCACGTTCTTATAAAAAAACAAACAAAAAAAACACACAGAAACCCAGGGGAGGGCTGTTGTGGGATAAAATAAAAATCACATCTTTTTCCTCCTTTCAGAAAAGCTGCTGTATGTCTCCACCGTACTTGTCAAGTAGTCCAAGTACTTTTGGATGACAGGACGCCAAACCATTGAAACAGCACTACACGTGTAATTTTCTACTTGACAATCTACTGGTTTCTTTCACTTCTTGGCCACTTCTTCCAACCATAAAACAGCTACTTTAAGGGGGTGGGAAAAGAAAAAAAAAAAAAAAAATCAAACAATATCTTACATACATTTTAGATGCAACTGGCTCCAATCTTTACAACTATTTCATTGCTGAAAGGAATCCCATATGCCTTGCTATACAATGGCTTAAAACATATATCTTCATGACAGAATTGCAGGATTTTACTGATAGAAAGTACCTTTTTCAAATTCTGCTGGAATAGCATTCTTTTTGGAAGTTATATTAACACTGTAATCTAATTATTTCCACAGCTTTCTCCTACCAAAAAGTAAACACTGAAGAAATATCTTATATGCTGCTTTTCAATAGGTTTTCTTAATATGTCTTCTGTATTTCCCTGCAAGAATTTTAGTTCTCATGACAACTATATTGATTTGGTCCCTGCATTTTGCAAGACTTCTGTTCAGTATTACAAATATATAATTGAACTGAAGAAGCTGAAATTGAACAGAACAGCACATACGTTGCCAATGTAATAAGGCAGCAGGACAACAGAATTAGCATTACAAAAGAATTTAGCTTTTTTAATTGCACACGTCTCCATTTAATGACTGTTTTGGACAACACGACTTGAGACCAATTCTACTTAAGTGAACTGTTCATTGAAAGGCAGTTTGATCATCAAAATCTGTGCTTAGAGATTTTTATTTTTGTCCGTATGCTCAGGAATGCAGAAGCATGAACTGTTAAAAGTTTTAAGATGCCATTGCTATTCACGTAAGTACTGCACAGAAAATACATGATGTGAATTCCTCTTTCAAGCATAACTGCATTGACTTTAGAGGGTATGAGCTGGTTGTATCTGCTGTGACACAAGTCTGTAGGTTACAGAACCAGAAAACAGGATTCAAAAACTAGTTTTAAAAGTCACTATTTAGAACAGGAAAGGATTTCAAGAGCAAGTCATAAATGCATTAACAGCAAAGAGATATTAAAATAAATGGAAGATACCCAGCAAAATAAAAAAATCCCACAACCCCGATTTAACTGTTGCTGGTATTTGCAACTACCAAAGATTATGAAATAATATTTATCAATGTTAAAAAGCGTATCTCAGAACGCAATTTATAGCGTGAAAGTTTACCTCAGCATTTTTAGTCCTTGGAAGATTAACAGCCCTCCTTAGCTTCTTCACTGATTCCGTTATTGCAGGAGTCTCTACACAATCCAATGTAGAACAGATTTTTCTGACAGTCTTAATTACATGATCTACTGCTTTATGCCGGTTCTAATGAGGAATGTATGAAAGAACAGATAGATCTGATCACAATTGCGAAACTCAGTATTGCTTTAATTTTTTTTTCCCAGAATGAATTGCCAAGAAAATGTCATTATGGGACGCATCTCTTGGTTACATTAAACTGCAGTGTAACTATTTGACTGAACAAAAACCTCAGTATTGCGAACTTCCTTATAGCTCAGTTATCAATGCCAAAATCACAGGAGTAGCATGGATTTTAGAATGGTGTTCTGGGACGCATTAGAAGATTTCCAATTATTTTTCTATTAATTTGTAGGCAGACAAGTACTTTCTAATGAGATCTTAAGCTCAAATTCCCTCATGGCATAAAAAAGTGTAGTTCAAAAAAGGATATTAAATTAGTGTGAGGAAGGAATGCTACAGAGGCAGTGTTTCAATTTCAGGCCTCTTAAACACATTATACTTACACTGCAGTATGGCTTCCATAATGGAACTTAACTTCACTTTGATGTACTTTCGAAAACAGTTTGTGACAATTTTTGTCTTGCATATTAATTAATTTAAATGGTTCTTCCAGATGAAGCAACTGCAAGCTGTCATCTTGAAGAAGGAAAGGAAGTGGATTGCACACTTATCAGGAATCTTTTTTGAAACTAGCAGATCAGCTTCTTATCAGAGAACGAAAATGCTGGTAGGCTGCTTAAGACAAAGTTGAGATGCTCCTAATATTCCCTTCATTTGTCTCTTGAAATAGAAGACATAATTTACATCTAAATAATCCTAGCTTTCTTGAAGTCTTTTTTAAATATAAGCAAAATCTTCATCCAATTTTAAAGAACACATGTAGAAAATCAATAAGATTTGCTTCAAAAGAACTTTACTTTTTAAAGGCTTTATGTATAGGTTTCTTTGACAGTCACTTACGAGCATTTACAACTAGGTAAGAGAGATTAGTTTAACAGCCTCTTGGCAAAATGTAAACTGATTCCCAATCTCCACTTCCCCAGACCACCAGAAAGTTCTCATAACCTTCCTACAAATGGATAGCAAGGAAGCCATTTGAATCAAAAAGTTTTGGGATTGGGAGTTATCTAGCAACAATTAACTTTGTCCTGGTAAGAAAATAACTATAGAAGTCAGAAGACATTGTAAATATTTAATCCACGCTTCCAAAGCTAACACTTTAAAGACAATAGCAGCTGTTTTGGCACATGAAAAGGAAAATTTCCACGATTTCTCTCATAGATTCTCAAATTAATCTCAAAAAGACAATAGCTAACTTTTAAAGTGTCCAACAACGTTAAGTCAAAGGCTATAAACAAGTTATTTACACATCACCCTGCTTCACTTTGATTAGCAAGCTTCAGCTACTGAATATGTACAGGAGTCCACTTCAGGGAGAAAAAAAATTTCAAAGGCAGCAACTGCTGATATTCAAACCTAATCATCAACACCCACAAGCTACACCTCCCATCCTCCAAAAGACTATAGAAAGAGTAGAACATAAGCCTGAATTGAGATGTTTTGCATTCGCCAGCCTGTGAAACCACTATTTAACAAGCTGAAGCAGCTGCAAGAGCAAAGCAACAAAAACACCATATCAAAGAGCGGTAACATCTTGCTCTTCTATGAAAATATTGTGTTCAAAGCTACCCTTGAGAGCATGGTGAATCACCATTAAGGGGATTAAATAACATTAAGAAAATATGTAAATAGCAGACATCAGCTTGTTCAAAGCTGCACTTGAGAGGTAAACAAACACTTACTAGAGAGGTAAACAAACAATGGAAATGAAAAATATTGTAATTAATTCATTCATTTCACAACTGTTCTTATAGAAACTGTTCAAGAAACATAGTTAACTAATGTTTGAGAATTTAAGTCTCCAAGCCACATCACTATCAGGAGTTAAACTAAGCTTTTCCTTTTAGAAATTAGTAAAGCAGGTTATATTCGGGTAGCTTTTGCATTTGGGAAATTACTCCCCATGCAAGCTGTTTAAAGCTACCTATCACACACTAACAGCAACAGTGCTTTTGACAGTGTATTTAACTTAATTCAACAGTGCAGAATAAGATGTTACTACACTTCGTGTAAAACTTACTCATATGTTCTAAACATGCTTTAGCTGTAACTCCCATTGTACACAACTATTATTGCTCACTTTCGTGCAGTTTTTTGTCTGTTACCAATATTTCATCCATGGCTGACAAATGATGTGGTCAGGATTCAGACCTTTTCCCTATTCCCCCAAATGAACAGTCTCTTCCAGCGCTTTTGAGGAAAAGGTTATTTTGCACCCTAGGACTTGGAAGATACATTTCTAGTTGTGACAATAAGGTAATAATTAGTTTGCAAGAAAAGCTAGGCAGAAAAGCAATATAATCCATTACTCCAAATTTATATTTGTCAGCTTATTCAGATCTCAGTTTCCCCAAGAATACCTGCTAGTTTTTTTCCAACTTTCTCATGCTACCTTTGGTTCAGCAATAATTTACAATTCCCTTACCTCATTTCTAAGAGCTATGTTAACTTGCTTGTGATACACATCAAGAAGCTCTTCAATAGAAGATCTGCAAGAAATTGTAAATATTGAATGTAAGTGCATGAAGATAACATAACCTTGGTCAGAAATGCAGCACTAGGCTTGATTACTAAAATAACCATGTAATATTACCTTATAATAGGTTCTCTGAAAGGCTTTTCTACTTTGTAGAGGTGTTTGGTTAGATGTAGGGGTGTTCTGTCATCATCTTCCTGCAATAAAATACTAGATATTAAGTCCAGTTCTCACCTTTCTATAGTTCATAATACCGTTTTCAAGTTTAGCACAAATGTTCGCAGTATTTTTCCAGCTGTAGTACTTGGTCTAGTAAGACAGATGATCCATATTTATTTGCCTTGCAAAAACTTAGTACGTATTTCATTTCGTCTTAGTACAACACCACAAGTCCCAACACCAATCAGACATATAATTTGTTAATCACATAAAAAGGTTACACTTCAGATCGACCAACTCTGATGCAAATCCTCAATATCTTGATTTATACTGCTGCTGCAGTTTAGGAGGTACTTACTGTTCGTGCCAGATCTCTGCATATTACACTATGGGTCAAAAGCTGCAGCTTGATTTCTGTGTCCCACTTCCGACAGTTCTGAATATACTCGTGACTTCCTATGCAGTGCTTACTGTTAAACAAAAGAAAGCTATAGTCACACCGAAAATATGCAGTGCTTTTAAGAAAAATCACATATTTAAGGCAACCTGTTGGCTCAAAATAAGGAAATGGTGAATCAACCTCCACATCATACTTTTGATCTGATTTTTATTTCCACAGAAGTTTAAGTGTACTATTACAGATACCTATACTTTTGCTGAACTACTGTAGCTGAAAATGAAACCAAATATTCTAACCCACAAAAGTAACAAGGATTTTTAAACCATTAGTTTTGAAAAAAAAAAGAAAAGAAAAAATGCGACAAAAACCTGGAGGTTACTTCAGACTATTAGTATTTATCAGTAGATTTTTTTTTCCTGGTTGCTGGGATTTGAAAAACAGCTGGAAACTACAACATCTGTCTACAGAAATGCTCTAGAAACCTGCATATGTAAAAAACTGTTTACATTCAACACAACAGATGGCAGATTAGGACAGATTTCTAGGAAGCTGTTGAGAACCTACTTTGCTGTATCCCAGAACAACTCTAAAGACTACTGATCTCTGTGCAAAGCGTGACTCTCCTCTGTTTAAGGTTTCTGCTTTCCCACACTTAATTGCTAAAGACATGCTTTCCAGTAACTGCCATAAAAACCCATGAAGTTAAATATTAATGAAAAAGAGTCTGCTTACTTCTGTAAAACTTCTTCTTGGCCACAGACCTTCAGGATGTAGCTGCCAATGTCCACTTCATTTAAGTCATCATGCACCCAGCAAAGTGCCTGCATTATTATAAGCTCAACAGGGGAACTCACTGTTCAAAGAAATTACATCTGAAAGTTAAATATAAATCTATAGCAAAGAATATCCACTCACAAATTATAGTTTTTAAATGAAATTTATTTCATACCAATAGGGAAAACTCTTATGCTTCTATAATGTCCTAAATGTTATAGTTTGAGATCTTCACTTCCCCTCCCCCTGCCCCAAGAAAGGCATCTTGTAAAACCTGTCTGTAGTTTAAGAACTCAATAAATCCTTTTAAAATTAAAATACAGTATAGTCACTTGACCAAAAGTACAAAAACCATCTGCAGTCTGTTTTCCAGGAGTTTTTAAATGAGGATAGCTTTTTATTAAATATAAAATTTACTTATTTAGCAAAGGCTTCAAATAGCTAAGTGATCCCAGAGCTGCTTCAAGTTTAAAAATCATTAGCTGAAGAGTCCAAGATGGAACTTCCCTATTTGTTTTGCTTTTGAGGGAGTATCAGCTGTAGCAGAGGCAAATCCTACTGAAAGTCCTTTTTTCTTTTCCCCTTCCATATATCTAGGGCTGTTTCCACATTGTACAGATCAGGTTTCAGTAAGCATCACCAGGACTTTGCAAAAAGCAGTTCCTAACTACTGGTACTTCCACATCAGGCTCCAGACGCTTTTTTGAAAACAGTCTCTTTTCCATCCAGCAACTACACAGCAAAAGAAATAATCCCAGTCAAACCCAAAATCTATTTTCACACAGCCACCAGCTGTCACTAATGGAAAATACATGGCTATGTTTTAATACCACAAATGTTTTAAGTATAAAATGCTCTCCACCCCTCACTCATAGTTTCTGATCTTCCTCTTTAAATAATTTGCAAACAATGTCACTAAGTGCCTCAAAATTCTGTAAAAAACACTGTATAAAAGAATTTATTTCTCCATCAGTACCTTCATAGTTTTTTGTTGTTTGTGTTTCTTCCCCTCCCCTCTCAGGACTTTCCCAATTATCCCCAAACCCTGATTATTACAAGCATACAGGTATTTGATAGCATATGAAGAATGAGGATATGGAATTTAAGAACAAAGAATGATAAGTATGAATTCAGAAATGCTATTCAACTCATTATTAAGACTGTTTAAGTTGTTATTGATCTAGACTGAAACTGTTGTACTACCTTCAGCAGAAGTCTGATTGGTGGTTGATATAGAAAAAAGCTGCAGTAACAGTTTAGGAGCCATAGTCACAAGCTGCACTGGCAAAGCTCTGCCAGTCCTGCAAAGCCTAGTGGAGTAACGCAAAGATAACGTCACCGCCTTTTTCCCCACTGTCTTCTTGGAAGACCCGTTTCTTGCTGACACAGAATCATTGCTCAGGGAGACTTGTACTTCCGTGTAAAGCCTCACAAATGAATACAAAATGAATAGGTATACCCAAATAAGCTCTAAAGTTCACCTGTTTCCCTCCTGGGTCCTTTCTATACATCGAGTTGTCAGAACACTGAAAGGCTCCAGTTCCTTCTGAACAGGACTGGAAGCCATACTAAAGTACTTCTAGCATTACAGTGCTAAGGTATGCAACAATTTCACCAAGACCAGAAGAAATTAAAGGAAGATAGTAACTGTAGATATGTCTATTACTAGTCACATACGAGTTACCACTAACTTCTACTAACTACAGAAGACAAGTAGTTTAACTGTGACTAGTTTCAGCATCAGAAAGAGGAAGAGAGCACAAAGAATAAGATATGTGAGTCTAGAATGCAAAACACATTCCAAGGTATTCACAAAACTCCTAGAAATAAAGAGCTGAAGTCATAGCATTTTGATTATGGCACGAAAGCCTTTTGTAGGAAAGTATTAGTAAAGTGTAATCTTAAGTATGAAGAGCAGAAACCCTAGGCTACACTTACAGTCCATCTAGTTTCTTAACAAAAGACTATTAAATCACAGCAGAATAATTATAAGGTACAGCAAATCAATAACGAAAACACTTATCCATTGAGACCACTTTCCAGCAGCGCAGCTAGTTCAAGTGAGTAATAAAGCAACTGCACATCTTTTGAGAATAGCACACTGTGAAGCATTTACACTGTTATAGAGAGACCCAAATGATAAGAACACACTACAGCACAGACCCACTATCAGGTGACACAGTCTAGGAATGGGAACCTTCACAGGGGCCAAGACACTACAGCAGTATAAAGGCTAAAAATTAAGTTGCTCCTGAGGCAATTTATTATCAGTTATTTTATCATGAAGAACTGCCAGAAGCTGACACCATCCAGAGTTACAGCCTTCAACACAAACAATCTGTGCAGTCTTAACTGCACAGAGAATATGAATTTATGTGCAAGAACAAGGCAAACCTAGTAGTTCCACCTCAAGTCAATACTCCTGGTTACCCACAAAACTGGGCCAGATAGTTGTGGCACAGCGCAACAGTATTTTTTTAGTGTTTGTGTTTATAAGCATATATTGAAGTCAAGTAACAGATGGTTTCAGTGTTTATTCTTAAAAACAAGTTGTCTAAATTTTTAGATAGCCTGAAGAGTTTATTTAAACATGTTAATACTGTTGAAATAAAAAATTAGAAGTTAAGAATCTCAGTCCTGGTGCCATCGTTCCCTCAACTACCACAAAGTAGGTCAATCTTGAAAAATTGTTTTAACATTCTCAGACATGGATGAAATAGTGCTTTTGGTTTGCTTGGCTTTTCTTTTTTAAAAAAAAATGTTTCACTTTGTTGGCTTCTAAATATTTTCTGATGGAGGCACTGACCCAGAATTAAGTTCTTTCTTCAGTTACTTTTTCCACATTCCCCACAAGCAATCCACATACCTGACACCTAGGGATTACAAAAACTGAAAGCCTTTGGCCTAGACTGAGCGTACAATCTTAAACCACCACTGCAAGTCTTACAAGCAAGCTCCAATTTAAAAAGCAGAAACATACCATCACACGTAAAAGTTACTGGTTGCTGGAATTCCTCGATTTCTATAGAAACCTTGATACTGGCACTCTCCCCACTTATATTTCTTTGCAGCATGACTGGACTCAGCACAAAGCCTGGATTTGTCTGCTGATTAGTGTACGGAAACTTGGTCCTCAATCTGTAAGTAGAGAAGGTTTATGAAACATTGCAATGGGTAAGTCTAAGACAAAAGCAAAGCATGGTAATAATCACAAGGCAGAACAGTAAAGACTACCTTTTGCTCTCTACCTAAACTGTATGTGCGAAACACCATTTAATTTCTGTACTCTGTACAGAACACTGCCAACAATAATTATACAAGTAGTAGTTACAGAGGGAAAAAACTCTAGCTTATAATTAGGCAGGTTTTCCACAAAGCTTAAAATACTTAATAGGTCAATGCTTACAAGACATATCTAGCTTCTGTCAAAGATAAGCTCTAAACCAGTTTTTAAAAAGCTAATCCATGGCATTAGCTAAAAATAAGTTTTGAAAAGGGTGATTTATTTTATGTGTAACACACCACAGAATTCTTCACATGTTTTTAACTTTTGGAAGTCTAATCTGAACTTAGATACTATGCAGAAGGTAGTTATTCCAAGTTGTGGAAGTTGAGAAAGAGGCCTAAGTTAACAGAAATGCTTTTCTTTAGGACACAAACAATAAAGCATTCACCTAGTAATGAATACACAGTACTTTGATAGCTGTTTTTAATTTTCCGCTGTTTAATGTAGATAAAATAATTTAACAACCATCTGCCATCATTAAAGCAGTATTACAGGAGATTAAGAACAGAACCCTTCTATAATAGTCATCTATTTCATCATCACAATTTCTGAAAACAGCATGAGAGAAAAAATCAAAACAAACCCAAAAGGGTATATGACTTCTCACTGGTTTTGTGGAGTTTGCTTTTCATCTCATAAACATTCCTGTTTTTAAAAGTAGCTGTTACCCTTCAGATTCAAAGATCTCTATATTCCACATTAGTTATTGGAGACTGATCTTGAGAAGAAAAAAGGTAAGATTCTTAGTTTGTCTTCTATAGGAAACAAGCAAAAAAACCCAAACCACCATACTATCTCATTAAATTATGGCAGTAAGAAAAAAAAAAAAAATATATATATATAATTTTATTTTTTATATATCTAAGGAGTATTCTGGGTTATCAAGTCCCGTCTTCTTTGGTATGAACTTTAAGGAACTTCATGACCTGATCAAACCATGAATAAGTTTGAATGTTTTATTTGTTACAGAATTCCAGCTTTGGAAGCAATAACAATAAGACCATTTCAGTGTTAGAAAGCCACTGAGCGACAGGATTTAGTGAGGTGCATCAACTAAGAAAAAGAGGCTTCAAAATCTTCCAAAAGAAATTGCATTTTAAAAATATAGAAGGAAGAAATACAGTTATTTTGCATTCTTTAAAAAACAAAACAAAACAAAACCAGGAAAAAACAGAGAAAAGGATACATACTGAAATCCATCCCCTTGAGCAAAAAAATGGCTCTGCCAACCTAACTGAAAATGAGTTTAGCTTTTTATTTTCCTTCTGAAAGCTAATGTGTGTTCAGTAATTTCTTACTTCGTAACTGCTTGAGAAAAAGCTGACAGTTCTTGATTCTGCCCTTCAATTTCTTGGAGAAGCACGTTTTCTGTCAGCATGCCAGTGGTCCCATTGTCTTTCTGCAACTCAAAGATAATACAGTATTTAAATAGCTGCAAACATATTCCTGTGGCCAAAGCCATGTGTAGATAATAGATTTTCATGAGTCTGAGGGGTTACTTTTAGTTTTACATCTACTCCTATAAGGAGAAAAAAATGTGTATCATTACTGAATTAAAAAGTTAAGATTTACCAGAGCAGTGACTCCTCTACAGAAAGTAATCTGACAGCATCGTTATTAGTTAAGTTGCAAATATAACAGTTCCTGAGTTCTCAGTGACCCGTTGTATTAGAATTTGGCAAGATTTTGCTGAACCAGAGGAAGAAGACAGATAAATACTTTTCCCACCACTTCTGCAACTCGACCTTCAGTACAGTCCCCAAGAGAACCATTCCCCATCAGTTCTGCCCATCACTCCTTTTCCTACAAAGCAGGAAAAGATAAATTGTACATTGGAAGGAAACAGCATTCAGAACACTAAACTCAGAACTAACTTCATGGCATCAAATTACTGCTGGTTTAATCCCTTATGCCATACACATCTACCAGCTCCCAAAAACGTAAACCGCAATCTTTGAAGTACTCAATTGAAAAAAAAAGTCGCTAAAAGAACTGCAGTTTCAAACAACAAAATCTAATAAACTTTAAAAAAAAGAAAAAAAATCACAAATGAAACTGCAGCAGTTTTTAATACATATTGGTTTCTGGTCCAATTCCAAACTGGAATAAGCTGATCTTTAAGAGTTTGCTCATGTCTAACTTAGGGCCATTGCACACAGAGGATAAAGCCTTCTGACCAGTCACATTTGACATCCAGAGCTTCTACAATGCTTATAGAAACCTTTAAACCACATGGAAGTCCAGGAAAACAGAAAAGCAGACTGCACTACAGTTTTTCTAAAAATCACCACAATTTATTCACACTTGAAATAGTGAATAACTACTAGTATTTGGGTTGTTATTAGCTGAAAAAATTGGGCATCTAATTTCATTAGAGCATATCAAATATAGTCAAAATTAGACTTTTTCAGAAAAGGGTCAAACCTGTAACATGCAGACCCAGGGACTGTCAGGTCATTTCCTTTCAGGACTTTTTTTTCCTCAAATCAACTTGTTTAAGCAGTATAGCATAAACTTACAAGGGATAATATACACAACCCATCAACGCCACTGGAATTGCATTTAAATGTAGTTATTTCAGCTAAACCACCAGTTTAATGAACACCAATCAGTTCAAAAGGATTAATTCTATACAACTGGGAATTAGCCAAACCATGGGAAGCAATTAGAGCAGGAAGCTGTAAAGCTGCAAAACCTGGAAAGAGATTCAGGAATATGTATCATACCTTAAATTTAAAAAGGTTCTTTTGTTCTAACATCTCAGAGAAGTTCTGTAATAGAAAAATACTTCTGGGGAACTGCACAAGACCTGCTGACAAACCTGTGCAATTGTATCTAGTACATGCATTCTTTAAGCAATTACACAATAACAACAAAAAAATCATACAAGGAAATAGGAAGTAAACATACCAAGTGAAAGGTAAACAACTTTGCTAAAGATTCAAGTAGCTGATGGCCAGCACTCAACACAAAACTCAGTTAACTTCAAATTAAGAAGCTGGCTATACAAATGTTAAGTTTTCTCTATTTAAGGACACTTTAAAAAATTACTACAAATAAGTACTCAAAGCACTTTGCAATTCTAACCAGAGTATAAAAGCAATACACAAGGGGATTACTTAAAGTCACACTAGTGATACAACATTGCCACTTCATGCTATACAACACTTGAATTATTTACAGCAAAATTTGCACATTATTCTGCTATTAAATTCCCTAAATTTAGGGAACTGCAAGGCATTTCTACACATGTGGTAAACAAATTCCAATGTAATGAGCAAAGGAAACAAAACAACATCAAAAAAACACCACACCACACCCCCCCCACAGTTGACCTCAGGGGTGCATTTGGCTATGAAGAACAGCCTAAAATTAATTCAAATATGCATTGTTGGAAATTACCTCCTGGTGGATAATTAAGAATATCAAATACCTCCTTGCTTTTTTAGCTGAATTTCAATACTATTTTTTTATCACTTTCTGGAGGATAATTCAGGAGGACAAGCTTTGATAAACTAAGAAATCTCTTTAAAATCCAGTGGATTCAGATGATTAGAGTTTTGAGCAACAAGTAGTATTTGATTTTCTTCAACTTCCAGATAAACAAATCTAGGAGGAGCCAAAGCTATCAGCCAAACAGGAAAGAACTTGTAAGAAAGGACTTAAGGCCAAAATAGATAAATAGTTCATAGCAGTACAACCTGCAAAAATAGAAGTGGTCTGCAGATACAATTACTCTTAACAATAAAAAACAAATACCAAACCCCGTGAACTACCAAAAGCCGAGCTAAATTAAACCCCCTTTGCATATAAAACCACAAGACTCTTCAGCTCTGGGAAAGGAAAAGTAAAGATGACAACACCTAAAACAGGACAAAATTATTATTTTGCCTCTGCTTTCAGAAAGGAGAACAATTAACACTGAAGTATTGAAGGGAAATAATGAATATAATGATAATGAATATATAGATACTTCAAATATGAAGCAAAATTCAAAAAAATCTGTTGAGCTGAAGGATTAAACATAACATGATAGAATAAAAATATATTACTATAAATTTTTACTAATAGTTTTGTTTAAAGGGGCAGTAAGACCATGAGTTATTCAAGAGGAAAAAAAAAAATGACCCAGACTATTTAGGATGCAAGACTTGAGAACATACTTTCAAGGAAATATATACCTGGAGGTAAATGGGATAAAATAAAGAGAACTTCCAAAAACAGAGGCTAAATAACTCAGCTTCCTACTATACCAGATGGAAAATTATTTACACTAGAAAATAAAGTAGCAGCACAGGGTGGGCCCAAGATAAAGGAAAAGCCACGGGTTATGATCAAAAGATATCCATTTGAGAGACTCGTCTTTAGATCTATTACCTTTGTTCATAATTCAGCACAAGCAGCAGAAACAGCCCTGCTGATAATTTACACCCTTGTATCATTGGCTAACTTTATCATAAAGACTAGAACTGGAGAATTATGCCAAGCCTAGTTAACCACAGACTAGGGGAGTACAAGTAGAAATTAAATTTCAAACCTTCCATTGGACATTGACTTGCAGGAGTCTGCTATAAACTAAAAATTTGTTTGAAAGAAATGGTAGCTTAAGAAAATGAGATATATTAACTGACTACAGGATATGTGCTATCGTGATGTCATTGTGAATAAGACAAATGCAATAAGAGCATACCACGGAAGATGCCCCTACCTGTAAGGAGGGTTTAATTCATGCCATTGTAGAAGGCACATGGTACACTGTGCTCTCACATGGACAACTAAAATTCTAATAAGCCATCGTCAAATAAAAAAAGTGACAAAGAATGGAAACCATCACACAGAGCTTGCACAAAAGCTGTCAGAAAGCCACTGTTTCTTAAAGCTTATTGAAGTAAACATCAAAATGGTTCTTTATCTTAAATACCTTCTGTTCCATCCTGTCAAGGAAAACATTTGCTAAGAGCTAATTACTAATATGAATGCATTGTGAAATATTAACGCATGGTGAAAATCAGATGACTGTTGAGGACAGTGAGCATCTGGAAAATCAAAAGTAGGAGGAAAAAATCACATGTGAATGCAGAGCTTGAGAATTATATGAATCAGCTAGCAGGTGATGTGCAAACAGTATGGTATGGGACTTGAACAGGGAAGATCATTTAAATCCTGCATTCTTTAAAAAATCCTGGAATTTATAAAAACCAATTTCATTCAGCAACTGTCAAATATTACTTTCTACAGACAACGCTTCAAAAGCACCGATTCAATATAGCCTAGCTATTCCAGCCAACAGTTACATTACAAACAACCAAACATCACTGGAAAACCAACAGACATCATCAGAAAGCATGACAAACTGAAGAAGTAAACTGCTATAGAGCCCAAGTTTACATGTCTCTCCAAATACTAGGAAATAGCTGAGCTCACATATCACTGCTCAACAGTGAGTGGAAAAAATATTAGGTTAGACCCAAGACCTTCACACATGTAATGTTAAAAATGCAATCCCTTAAAAAGAGAAGTGAAGGGTTTTTTTGAGTTTAGGTTTTTTTTGGTCCTTCTCCACTGGTTTTCTATTAAACATTTGCCAGAATACTGACAACTAGCCCAGAAAAAACAGGAAATCCTTCAACTGAGGGTGCAAAAATTTCACTTCAGTGGAAATTTAGACAGCCCTTTAAGCCGAAATCTAGTAAATCTTTCTTTTTCTGAGAAGAAAACTCCCCCAGTTTGGGGAGGGAAGAATTAAGGAGCAATTTGGAAAATATCCTTGACTGATAAGTTGTTTTTCACAGCATGTCCCTAGTCTATTAAAAACACCTAGAAAGACAACATATAAGATTCAAAACAGCTGCGATCCAAAGTCTCCAAGCCAAACAAATCTTTTACTCCCTGCCTCTGCCCCGTTTCTACAATTATGATTTTTCCTGCCATTATCATCCTTTCTAGAGATGACTTTGACTCTAAGACCTCTCCTTCAGCCTTTGTACTCTATTAAAAAAAAATACAGAAGTATTCATATGCACTTTCTAGTGAGATGACCAATATTTTATAACATAGTATCTTGTTTTATGATGGAATTACCACAGAAATAGTTTTAAATCATAGGAAAAGTTAAATAATCTACAGTCATTTACTGAACTTGGAAAAGGGTAGGATGCATTTGTGGAGGCATAATTAACCAAATGAGATTGCTGATTTACATACCTGTGATGTTTGGCCCTGTAACTTTGCAAGTTGAGTTGTTCGCATGTTTAAGGACTGGCTCCTTGTAACTGTTGCTCCAGAAGATTTCCCATTAAGTTTTCTTTCCAGATGACAAGTTACTAACAACTTTTCTTCTAACAGCACAGCATCCCATGGATCTTCCGCAGTCATACTTGAAGCCCTCTCTCCATCATTCTCTGCCTTATTTAAAGTCTCCACACTATCCACTTTGGGTTTACTTAGGGGATCCAAATCTAACCAATCAAATTTACTAACATCTCTGCAGCTTTCTGAGGCTGGTAGGTTAGAAACCGCAGACTTTATAGCAGTCATTTCCAAGTCTGTGCTTGACTTCCCATTTTTCAGAAATTCTGAGGTGCTTGCAATTTTGTCAAATACTTTTGCCATTTCTGGAGTAAGTACTGGAGGATATATGGGTAGGCTTCCTTGTGGATGGAAAGGTGTAGTAGCTGCCAATGGGTATGAAATGTATTGTGCCTGCCTTGGAAGACCAAGATAAATAGGTTCTCTAGAGTGATAGGAGGACATAGTTGGATGGAATCCATTCTGAAATACACCAGTTTGTTTTGTGTAAGAAGCTGAGGGGTAAATAGGAGGTAAAGTGCATGTCACAGGTGCTGGTATTCCAGGCATCCACTGTCTTCTCTGACTCATAGGCCCAAGACAAAACTGTGAAGAAACAGATGGGCTGAAAATAGGACTTACTGGTAATGCAGATACTTTACTAGATTCAAAACTGTCATCCAGCAGCAGTTTTTCTAGTTCAGCATGAGTAAGCTTCTCTATGTCAATGGTACTTAGTTTATCTTCCATGCTCTTGGCATCAGACTCTGGAAACACCATTAGATCATGGTCCTGCTTATTATGAGCCTGTGCTTTTTGTCTGGTGCTACTAAAAGAATGGAAAGTTTGTTTATTCCCAGCAACACCTCTTTCTTTCTGCATCTTAGCTAATGCTTCAGCTTCCATCTGCAACGCCTCCTCTTTGTCCACATCTTTTGACCTTGCAGCCGCCAAAGAAGGTGATGAGTGCTGTTTAAATCCATTGCTACTGGATATCTGGGCCATACTGCAAGAACAGATGTCCATTTAAAGAAGCAACGCTTCCCTTCTACTGGTTGTCTATCCTTGGCTTTGGAATAGATTTAGCAGATCTGAAAAGGAAATGAAACATTAGAAACACATAAAAGAAATATTACATAGAAAACTACTAAGTCATACATCACACCTGACAAGGTTGAACGTTTCCTGCAGAAGCCCAGGACATAAAATATTAAAGAGAACCTTTGTTTGGGGGGAGGTGGAGGAAGGTCAAATTTAAGAAGAGAATCCACCCACTTCTTTGTCTTACTAGTACTTACCAGTAGGCAGACTAAGTACCTGGTTTCTTTTTATGCCACTGAGCCTAAGACACAGAAAAGCAACATTCAGGTACCTAACCATTTTCAGATTTGAGCAATTCTGCACACTTAGCCAGGTTCAATCTCAGAAGCAGAAATAATTCCAAAGACTATATAAATATGTAGCATAGATAAAGCACATTATTGAGAAGACTTCCAGTTTACTTCAGTATATTACAAAAACGATAGAGGTATCAAACTGCTGTACCATGATTATGATGGTCATAATAGTGCTGAAGGACCTCCCTTTGGGAAATATCATGGTACTTTACCCTCTTAAAAAGAGAAATAGTGCCTACGAAATACTGTTTCTTGGACAAGCAAAATAAGCTGTTTAAGTACAGCTGCTCATTAAGCAATCCCTTTAACAGCCCCTTAAAGGAACCTTCATTCACTACTAGGTAAGGGAAGAAACTCCGAGAGGTCACTTTTGCTTAAGACTACCACCAAGAAAAGGACATCTTGCATTTCTCCAATTCCAATCTTATGCTTAGCACTATTACACGACTTCCCATATATATCACGATATCTCTGCCTCTTTAATAAAATAATCTTACAAGAGATTACCCCAAGAACTATGTTATTTTTCAATATTCTTTCTACTTTATTCCAGAGCTTTTACACATGGGATAGAGTTGAGTCTAGGAGATGAGATGTCTTCCAGCAACAGCTCATATGCATATCAAGCAGCAAGATAAAAATCATGAATAATGAGTTTCTGCTCGGACTGTTACAAACAGCAATCTTCATTAAAACACAGTTTCACCGAACTAGATAAGAATTTTACATGTAAATCACCACAGGTTGAAGTCATGCAACAGCTGACAAACTAAAAGAGTTCTCTGCAGTAAGTAATGCAGATAAAGTCTGTCTTTATGTTCCCTTGCAATTCACACCCATTAGGTGATGTTTCCCCCCCAACCTTGAACCAGACCAGATATATGTGCCTTTAAACTGACTGTACTTCTGTGGACTTGCCACAAACAGCAAGATTCTTAAGAGATTTCTAACAGATTCTTTAAATTCTTCAAGACACTGACCAAGTTTTTGTTACCCCTACTTCACTTCAGTGGCTCATATTGTGAAGGACAGATGTCTTTGTAAGAGGCTGGACACATTTCAGCTAAGTCTAAAAACATAAAACCAGGTGAAAACCTTCACAAAGCAAGATTAAGCCAGAACTGATGTTACAGGTACCACAACAAGATTTAAATGAAAGGGGGCATTTTCAGAAAGAGTGAAACAGTGACAGACTAACAGTTACAAAACCCTGAAAACCACACAACTAAAGTCCTAGAGAATAAAGTCTTCTTAAGGAAGAGCTTTGGAGATTACTAGTATGTATCCATTCCATTAGATGATATTCAACAGATGAAGTCTACAGAAAAAAGGAGACACTAGATGCACTGAATATTTTGTAGATGGTCTAAGCCTACTAGTCACAGATAACATCCTAATGAAAACTCTAATATACTTTACATTAATTGCTCAGACTGCCCAGATACCCATGCAGCCTTTAATCTATTAACTTACAGCTGGTTAAAATTGCTATGTCAAATTTTCAGATGCAAGAACACCTTGACTTGTGAAGTCTTCCAAGCAGCTATATATAACAACAACCCTGGCTCCTTAAAGAAGCAGGAAGCCTTATTTTTCTGCTGACATTGACAGCTTTGATCTCCCTACTCGCCCAGCAGTCTCCTACTCACAAGAAGTCTCTGTTCCACAAAGTCACAACTTCAGATAAACCTACATTCCTTCACACTCAAAAAAATGGTGCACAGCTACCACAGCACATTTGTTTTTAACATCTAGAGAATCCAAATTGCTCAATCATTGCTTATTTTACAATTTCACATTATAGTGCTACATTTCTGTCAGTGTATGATTGCACTCTTGCACTAACAAATCCATCGGCTTCTAGTATTCAAGACAGAAGAATATTATTATCAGTGTTTATCTGAAAAGTTTAATTTTACTTTTATTTTTGCAAGACAGTCTCATCAGCATACATGCACTTAATGTGATCACTGTATACAAGTCCTGTCCTTGGGAAACTTCTAAAACCAAATCAGTGTATAAATTTCTGTCAAAACTGTATAAGCAGACTGCAGTTTACAGTTTGGAGTTAAAAACTGGTCGAAAATATGATAAAATTGCAATAGTTTTAGCCAAACTTCACCCTGCATGTAAGTTTTAAGCCGTAAATTCACATGATAAAACATCAGGAAAAAAGCTCCCTAGGTATAAGTACAATTAAAATAAAGATAGGTCTTCTTTTAAATGCTAACTACACTGTGTCGGTTAATTTCACATAAGAAGTTCAGCTTCACTTTGAACTTCTGATTTTGTAGCCATATACTTTCAAGGGCACAGAGTGAGCAGAATTTATACTTCTCCAACATCTAAAAGATAAGGGGAAATTCCATTTGGAACTCCTCTCAAACACAGAAGAATATGTATAGAGTCCCAGAAAGCAGAAAAACAGATACCTGAGTCACTATTGACCACACCATGGAAATCCATGAGAAGTTTGCAACAACTGGAAGTCATTGGAAGACCCAGAAATAATCCTTAAAGAGTCAGGATTGTTCTCATATCAACTGCTGACCACTGTTTTAAGTAACAGTAATAATCAGTTTTCAACCCTCAATCTGCTCACCTTCAAGAACACAACTCTTTCCAAACACTTACAGAACAGGTTAAATACTTTCATTTTCTTAAAAAAGAAAAAAAAAAAAAACAAAGAAAAAAAAAACCACAACGAAAACTTGAAGCAGCTGAAGGGATTGTAACAGAAATATGAAACTGATAAGACATTTTCCTACACCACCTATTTCTCCCCTAAATTTGAAATTAAACGGCCACATTCATACTTTGTATAAAGTTGCCATATTTACACTGCTCTAGTAGCACCAACGTTGTCTACAAATCTCAACCACACAATTTATCTACAGCCTCGACAAAAGGTAATCTGTCTCTTGTGGTGTGACTTACTTAAATTTAAGCAAGATTTTCTTTACGTATTCAGTCACGTGTGATCAGACACGGGTCTGCAGACCTTCTCTGGCTTCAAACTAGCAGGGTGGTCCTAAGATCAAAACTTCCTCGATGGTAATTTTGAATGAATGTGTTTAGAGTCTAAGGTTAACTTGATCAGTCAAGTGCCTGTGTGCTGCTATGTAATTTTGAGTACTGCTCATTATTCATTATTTCAAAGTACTAAAATGCTCTGTAAAAAAATACAGCAATAAAACTTTATAATTATAAAGAACCAAGAAACTGCAGTAAGTCTGACCATCTCCTTCAGATCAAAGGCTCTACGTGGAATGGAGAAAACAAACTAATCTAACGAATATTAATACATAAAATTGAACTACATGGGGTTGTTTGTTTTTTGAATGAGGAATTGGTAAGTGCTTGGTAAGAAACTTCAGGAGAATCAATACAGGATATTACATTTCTACCAGGACAAAGACTCTAAAAACCTAAATTAGTTACCTATCTTAATGAGCAAGGGATGACTTTATTAGAGATAAATCCTGTTACCTTAAGCAGAGGTAATCGTACCATCTGCTCATGTACATGTTAACATTGTTCTCTACTTAAGATGAGTTGCACAACAATTTTCTTTCCAAAAAAACCCAAGGCTTTTAATATTCTATTTATAATTTGTTCTAGTGCTAAACAAGGGCAGAACATATTACTTGGTAATTCATTCTTATGAAATACTTAATAGTTATCACAAATACATGAATTCTCTAGAGTCCAAAGACTAAATACAGAAGCAATAAGTTAGACCATTTCCTGCATTCCTCATAAAGTAATGCCCTGACATACAGCAGCCAGAGCTTCCTCAGAACAAGTGTAATTTTCACAATAACTGTGGTTATTTTGCCATTAAAAAATATATACATATGAGGAATTTGCCTAACATTGAAACATAGCTAACTTCAGAATTAACAAATCTTGACTGCATACCAGAGATGGTAGCGGTTTTCTGGGATAACAAGGAAGACTTAGTACAATAAGACAGCAGTAATACAGTATGGAAAGTAGTAATTATCTGGAAAGGAATTCATAGCAAGACATTTGCCACAGCAGGAAAACTCGTTAGCAAGAAAAAAAAAAACCACATTAGAACTTTGATCTTCAAAAGCCCTCTCTGCCAGATACATCCAGATTGCTAGAAACTGAGAAACAACTGAACAGATACTTCACAAAGTCATGTCATGAGTAAGTCTAATATTTTCTAAAATACTGTTAAGTTTAAATCAGAAGGTTTTTTTCAATAATGTGTACATAAGTAGTCTGGAAAGGCAGTGTTTCAGGCATGCAGTTTTATCATGCTGCCTTTCCACTAAGAACTTGGTTGGTTCTTCAACCTAGTCAATTCAGCAAAATTAGAAAGCATCCCCTTGCAGGTGAGATTAATACAGGTAATCAAAAGACCAAACCCACTTTGTTCCAGGTCATATTTACAGAATCTTCCAAGACAATTCCACTACCTTAAACACAGGTACAATTTTAATTGGGCACAAACTCTGAACCAGTATTCATTTCTGTTTTGCTCAAATCATTCAGCTTGTAAATACCTAACCAGCTGTACTTTGAAAATCCATTTACATCTAAAAAGTACCATTTTATCATAAAACCTCTGATCTTGAGAGCTAGGAAAGAATAGGATGTTAATAGTGCTAGAGCAGGAAGCCCCCAGGAAGGCTTTAAGGCCTTTCAATATCGGCAACAAATCCCTTGAAAAATCCAGCCTTGGCTCTTTCAACATTTATAAAACCACTTCTGAACTCTTCTACTTAAATCAATTTTCATCCATGACACTGTGCAGGAGACTTACTAGATATGGCATACTTTGCAACTGTAGAAACTTGACTTTTTGATCAGTGTTGCAAGAGAAGCAAAAGGTGCAAGCATCCATGATGGTGTTCCACCCAAATCTCCGTGTAGGCAGCTTTAGGCACCTACAGGTTCTGTGTTCTCCATTGCCACAAAACGCTCTTCCCCTTCTTGAACCAGTGGTTTGCACCATTAGCCACTGCAAGCCATTTCACCAGTGGATGTATCTACATGCAGATTTGGCACAGTATATTTGCAAGCTTCTTCAGCATATTTGTGCTGTTACACTCCTCCCATCAAATTTTAAACACAATCACCATTTCATTTAAGCCTGTCAAAGATATAGGGGTCTTAAAAAGAATTCCATATAAGTTCCATAAAAACAAGCAACCTGACACCATCAAGAACATTGGGTGACACAGCTAGAAGCAGTAGTGTGAGCTCATACTATTGGACACCACAGATTTATTATCAGGATAATCTTCATAAAAGTTTGAATTACACTAAGAAGTCCTTAAAGCCAATCAATTGAAGACACAAATCAACAGGAAACTTGACATAGTTTTCATCAGCTGTAGAACTACTCACCAACTTTTCATCTCTGTATTTCTCCCTATTTTGTCCTCAGCCCTAACAGCACACCTGCAGTTCTACCCCTGCTCAGTACTTTCTGGATGCACATACCAGAAAAAGCAATAATGAAACTGATGGCATCCCAAGCTGTTTCATTTTGAAGCACTTGGCCAAGGTTTTGTTTTTTTCCATGCCTTACAGCCAAGTCTATTAGCATCATTGTTTGACAAAGGCTAAGAATTTCAGTTCTGTTGCAATGTTTCTCCTTACAGAATAATGCTTTCATATCTACTCCTCTGCTTCAGAAGTTTACTTTTATAAATTGGTTACTTTTATAAACTGGTTCTCCTGCTTTTCAGTCACCTCTAAATATGTGTTTTTCTCATTGTCACCCTTACAATTCACACTCATTTCCACCAATCCCTCTATTCAAGGGGTACTTGAAAACATTCAGGCAATACAGAATCATCTACAGAGCAGCTCTGCTTAGTACACAAAAGGCAGACATTTTAAACTACATGGCCAATTCGATAAAAAAATACCAAAAGTATCTAGAGGGCAGGGAGGAGAGAGAAAAGAGGACAGGAACATTTGTGCTATCTGCTTTAATTACCCAAATAGAGATGCCCAAACACCTTCTACAGTTTTATAACATTCTACAGCAGAGAGGACCACTGTAAAAACCCAGATTTTCTTAAGTTACACACCTGAAGCAATCCCTGCAAACATTCTCCTAATGTCACAAAGCATTCAAGAGACAGTAAAACACAGGAAGTTCATGATGCAGCATCCACTGGCTATTAACACAGGGAGATGAAAACAACCCTCCCGCACAAAGATCTTATTCTATTCCCTGTGCAGCAGCACACAGTCTACACCTTCAACAAAACATAATCAAAACTAACAGTAGAGCAAGGAGACAAAACCACGCCACCACAGCTCTGTCCCAGTTTTAACTCCATATCACTGTATTAGTATCAACCTACCAGGCTAACCAAATGCAATTCTGCTGCAGTAGCCAAATTATTTCTACCACTTGGTTCAGCAGACGAGTTTCCCCTCAGGCAGGAAACTTGCACAGTTTCAATCATAACCAGCAGATGCTTCTCAGTCACAAACCTAGTGTTTATGAAAGTAGTACGGAGAATTGTTGATTATTAACAGAACAAATGCACTGTTCACATATACCTGTTTGTTTCATGCATTAGAACCTACTAAATGTTTATTAGATATATGGATTCAATTATTACTGTTTTTTTAAAACACTACACTGGTAGAAAACTGAACAGCATGGCTACACTCAAACCAAAGGTTCATCTCATCCTTAACTTGTCTCTATGGGTGGTTGCAGAAATGCAAATGGAAAAAGATTAAACCAAGGCAATTATGCAATGACACTTCCTCAAAATACTCCCCTAGTCTTCACGAATTTGCCACTCAAGGACTTCCTGAATCCAGAGGTAACTTCTCTAATATTAAGATCTCTGATGGATTTTTCCCTCCAGGAATTTGTCCAGCTGCATGCTGAACTCTTGGAAACTTTCAGCACTCACCTTGTAACTCAGGACTGTCACCACCCTCTGCCTTTCTGCTGTGACTACCGTCCAAGTAGAAGACCATATCAGCTACTCATGATCTGTTCTCAGTGTACATCCATAACTGTTAACATCAACTACAATACTGAAACGTACGAGCTTCCAACTCTATACAGACCAAATTATTTAATCTAGATCATCATGCAGTGAACAACCTCGAGATCTGAACTAGTGACATTCTGTTAACATAAAAAATGTGAAGTCCTCATACACCACATACTGTAAGGTTTCAGTTACGGTTGTTTTTTTGTAAGTGATGTTTTGTTTGTAACTCTGATGCCACACACCTGAAAATTACAATTTTAATGAAATAAACAGACATATCTTCTCTCTGTACTTCAGTTTCCTCAATTAAAGCACTCTGAAGTGACCATCACTTGGAACAAACCAAACTGACTCAAGGGAAGTAATTCCAGGTTGCATTTCTACTAAGGTATAGATCAAAGTGATATTCCTCATAACTTTTTTTTGTGTGTGTGAGCTTTGAGGAAAACATTTTATTCTAAATGTATTATAGATTGAGATTTATGATTAGTGGCACACTTTGAAACATTTCCTCCTTCACTCACTTGTCCAGTCTGGAAACAGTTCCTGCATTCCTCTGCAAAAACTGACATCACAGCAGCCTTCTCATGTACAAAGGGCCTGGATGAACACTGTAGTAGATGACTGATGTCATTCTGATAAAAACTGAACTCTGGTTCTGGTAAGTAGTTACACATCCACATCTTCTACTTAAAATAGAAGAATGTTTACAGTTTGCACTTCCACAAAGCAAACAATTTACATTTGTGCTATACTCTAAGATTGTTGTACTATTCTAAAAATAAATACCACAGTAATTTCTGCTCTAACTGCAGAAACTGAAAGGCAATACCTCTAAAATAAAAAAGGAAGATCATTATCTGAATGTCATTACAGCTAACCTAAAAACACATGCTATACTTTATGAATTCTAGTCATCAGCGTTATGCTTACACTGTCCTACCTACCAGTGTTAATTACAATTTTTAAAGCTTCCATTAAGATAGCCTAAAGACTATTCAGAAGTTTAAAGACAAACAATACGCAATCCTGCTCTAACCTAGCATTCCTTTTTCTTGATAGCTCCATACTGGTCTGGTTTTAGTCCCACAACAGCCTAACACAACAGAAAAAAAAAAAAAAAACATCACCTCAGCATATTTGGTTTTCTAAGCAATGTTTCAATTCAATTTTCTTCAGCTAGGTAGCAGATACCATAGCAGCACTGGATAAGAAATATCAGCTGTTTCAGGTTAACTTGGTTTGAGAAGTTAGAAGCAGCGGAACACAAATTCAGAAAGCTTTTTTTACTTGACATTTTGAAATGCTTAATTTTCCACTTAGGGTATTCGGTTCTCTTTGGTGATATACAGAGAGCTACTCAATAAAGATAAAAAAAACCAAAATAATCATTTTATCTTTATATACATTGATAAACCTTTATGTTTGATTCCTTAATGATTACAGTAATACTCCAAAAGGAAAGAGAAACATCAAGTTCATAAATCAGGATTACCATTATATTGTAATTAAGTAGGACAAATCTATTTTTTAAATCAACTGGAATTTTAAATCTTTCTTCAGACCTCCGATGTACTTTTATAAAAAAGCATACTTATGTGACTCTTCAAATACAGCGCAACATTTAAGAAGACGGAATTCTAATTTCCTCAACAAAAGGCCATTTAACCTCAACTATTTGCTACTTTATTCAACTTTCTTTTACTGTCCATTTATTCTTTAGTTTAATTTCAACTAGCTTTCAGTTAAAAATAACCTAGTGTGCATTGTAGCCCCATTCCCGCCACCAAATGCAGTAAATGATGCAAATGTAAGCAACTTCTTGTCCTCCCAGACACAAAGTTTTTTGCAGGCCCACTCCCACTGTTGGCAGGAGGGACACAACCACCTTCAAAGCTAACAAATCCAACAAACAAAATACTTTCATCTGTCAGATTTCATTCCCTCTACCCCACTTCTACTTCCCCTTTGGATTCTTCATAAATCATCCACCACTACTACTCCTGAACACAGTTTATACTGTAAGTAGGTGTTGCACAACATCTTTTACCAACATCACACTTTTTTTTTCTTGATTTTTCAGTTCCCTTCAGAAAAATAATTGCATTAAACACGCAAGACTTATTTTAAAACTCTGCATCTCTCCCCTACCTCAAATCAGCTCAACTGCACAATGTTCTAGGACCACATTTTCAATAAGTAATACAATGATGAGGAAGAACATCAGAATGTTTCTTTTCTTCCAAGTTCTTTGAGTGCATTTTACTACCACGTTCCCTTTCTGTAAGAACAGCATAGCTTTAGTGAGAGGTCACTAGCGCTAACGAAGATGCAGGTACACGTTTTTAAATTACATTGATGCAGAATAATAAACTCGGTCAACTTGTGAGCAGTAAGCCAGTTACAGGCTTCCATGTGTAACTACGAGTAACCGAAAACCTCTCGGAGGAAACAGCAGAGCTGTGTGAGGATCAGCTTTGTCAACAGCCAACTTCTGCGGAACCACAGTAACGCTGCAACCTGAGGTTAGTTAACCCACTCAAAAAGCCAACGAGAAGGAGAATAAAAAGGGAATGTAAACCCAGGGGGTCTGCGGCGGCTGTTAAGGTTCCCCCTGCACATGGTGAACACTCGGGCTACCTAAAGCAAAGCCTTCCCAAGTGCCTCCTGCTCACGACCCGCTGCCCCGAGACTTCACCCTCAGGTACACAAAGCGCCTCCAGAACCGGGGGTGCTGTGAAGGACAAGCGGCTCCTCGGGACGACTCGGATGGCTCCGTGTCCAAACGGCCCCCTCCAGCGCGGCAGACACCGCAGGCAGCGCCTCCGCCTCGCACCAGCCCGGACACAGACGAGACGGCCGGGACGAGCCGATCGGGCTGCGCTGCCCCCGGCCCCGCTGCCCGAGCCCCGGGCCCCAACCACTCGCAGGTGCCTCCCCGGCAGCGCAGAGTACACCGGCCGCCCCCGGGCCCGGAGCGGCGCCGAGGCCGAGCCGGCAGCGCCCGGAGGCCGAGAATTGCAGCGCGGCACCGCGACCCCTGAGGGAGGAGAGGGTGAAGGGGGAGAAGCGGCGGGGGGCGGCAAAAGGACACCGGCAGGGAGAGAGGGATGGGAGAGTGAGGGAGCGGAGCCCCAACCTCGCCCCGACACCCCTCGGCGGGCTCCCGGCACCTACCTCGCAGCGCCGCCGGCCCGTGGCAACGGCCATTTCTCTCCGCGCCTCCTGCTCCCGCCGCGGGAACGCGCGCCAGCCTGGGCAGCCCCCTCCCCTCCCGCCGCTTCACCGCCGCCGCCGTGCGCTCACTTCCGGCCCGGCCCGCAGCGCTGGAGCGGGCGAGAGGCGGGGCGGGCCCTGAGGAGATGGGCGGGCGGGGCGGGGCGCCGGCCGCCCCACTCAGAGCCTGCCCGGGACACTGGCCCGCGCGCTCGTGTGGAACCTTGGCTGTGCCCCTCGCCCGGGTGGCACGGCACGCTTGCGGAGCCTGGCCGGCAGCACTGGCCGAGCCCCGCCAGGGAAACGGGCCGTTAACGGCCGGCGGGGGCCCGGCTGGAAGCGTCGCCGCTGCGGCCACGGCAGCGGCGGCTGGGTGGCTCTGAGGTGACTCTCCGTCATTTCCTCCCCTTATCGCCCGATCTTCCTAAGAATGCTCGGCATGACTGGAAACTTGCACAACGCACCAAAAACGTCCGGCCGGGCGGCTGGGGCCGAGCCGCGGGTACAAGGCGCTTCCTCCGCCGCGGCCGCGGGGGCTGGGCCCGGCCCGGCCCGCCGGAGCGCGACGCGCAGCGGGGAACGGGGCCGAGAAGCGACGCCGGTGAAACCCGGGTGCTCCGCAGCACGTGGGGTTTAATTGTAGAAAGAAACACTTTTTGTCACTTGCCAGTTGACGACTCCAGTTGTTTTGAACAACATGTTCCGCTAAACGGAATTTTGCTTAATTTAACTTCAGAAGCATTTTCGCCGGCCCCCACTGATCCCTGTTGTCAAGCCCAGCCTTCCTGACGTACCAACGCATCTCAAAAACAATATTTTGGTTTGGCCTTCACAATAGCTTCAAAAGAATATCATGTTTTGAGTATGCTCAAAAGTATTGCATGTAGGATTTTGTACAAAGTTTAGACAATGGGCCTTTCATAAGATCAAATTAAAAGTTGTAACAGGCATTTAAAAATAACAATAGAGTTTTTAATGTAGATGCAAAAGAATTCCAGGAATAGAGTTTTGTATTCCGTCCATTCAGGGGATATTGGTTAAAATAATGAAAGGATTTAGTTCATGTCTATTGGCATCTTATTCAGTCATTTTAGCAAACTGAAGTTCCTCCCCCCTCCAAAAAAATAAATGCTTAATGAAGCATAGAAGATATATGAAGATGCCAGCTCAGAAACTACAATAATGAATGAATTAATAAAAATGTCATAAATACATTGCTAGAAGTGACATTTTCTGTATGTCTGTATAAACCCCATCATTTTAGCATCTAAGCATTTTCTGTTGGATGAATCCTGACCTAGCACCACTAAGGTCAATAAAAGCCCTTGCAGGTGACCTCAACACGCGGATAACATGGAGACTTGGATGGCTGACACAAAATGTGCTCCTGTAGAAGGATCATAGGCTTGACTCTTTATTACACAGTTTAAAAAAATTACCAGAATTCTTACTACTGTTATGATCCAAGCTATCAAGAATTTTTCAGGTTTTCAGTTATTAAGAGGAGACATTTATCCTTTCTAATGCCATTCCAGGATTTACAACTGATAGCCCAATTCTGCTCTACTTTTGAACACAGAATGGAGCACAAGCAGAAGACATCTACTTTGCTCCCAAGTTCCAGGTTTCTTTCCAGATTTTCTGTCCATGTACACCAGCTTTTCTGATTGCATTTTAGATTTTTGTCCTGGCAATCATGTCTCGTGGCCACCTCTTCTCTTGGTCTCCTGTAATGGTCCTGGCCAGGAAACCACTGTAGGTGGAGGAGCTGGTGACCCACATGAGATCAGAGTGGCCTGTGCCTTCAGACCTGGGCTGTGCTGTCCCTTGGCTGCAGGGGATTTGTTATGGCTCGTTGGAACAGGAGTCTGCAGGCAGCTCCCACTTGGTACCAGCGATAACACCACCTGCGTGGCCTTGCCTTTATCTAAAAGTGCAGCAAGATGTTCCCATGTGAACACCCATTCTGTTTGGCAGGAGAAATTATGGGTAGAATTGTTTTATTTTAGAAAATCCTATAATGGCTGAAACAGGAAACCATTTTGTATGGATGGAGTCTGCAGAGTGTGCTGCACCTGTTTGATGCTGCACAACTGAGGGTTCCTAACAGCTCTAAAGGTGTAGGATTATCTAGGCTACCCTCTCTTTCTTTCCAGTGCTGGCTCTAATAAAAAGCCATTTAAATGATACTTGCAGAGGCAGAGTGCCTTTCCTATTGGGATCCTAACAGACCAGCACTTCCTGGTGCAAGCCAGTTCCCACGGTGTTTGTGCTGCTTCCCCTCTCACATGGATCACATTAAACTGCTCTGGGTTGTACCTTCGAGTCACTGACCACAGTGGTTAGCTCTGGGAAAACCATTTTTCCATGTTTCACTAACCAAAGGAGCATTAACCTGCTTAGCCTAAATGAAAGGTAGCTACCATATCCAACAACTTCAACAAGATCATGACTGATTGACTAACCCCCATCATGCTAGGTAATACATAACAGTACATCCTAGTCAAATATGAATCATAAAAGCCAAGCTAGGAAAGATGATTTGGTTCATTCTACAGATTAGTGCATAATTTTAGACTATTATCAAGTCTGTCTATCAGTCCCATAACTGTAACAACCTCCTGTGACTTTCCTTAGAAATTATTTCCTTCTTGTCAGGAAATTTTCCTGCTATTTTATATGTGTTTTAATAACTTAAGCCCATCCTTTTTGTGGTATCTCATTTTTGTAAAATATTCTAGGTTACGAAAGATTGCATAAAACCCAAATTCCACTTCATGTTCAATAGGTACTGATTTGTTTTTATCACACTAAATTACAAACCTGAATATGCTATTCCTTCCCTGGCTTTCACCCCTTACACTGAAGAGCAACTCTAACACGCATACTTTGGCCTCTACTTTCATAGCTTCTCAGCTACATTCACATTAAATAGATACCAATTATCAGGTGAGCTCTAGCAGCAGTACCAGCCAGTTTTAGAAATGGCATTTGTATATCAGGTGCCATATAGCATTCTCCATAGCTTGGCAGCCAAAATAATTCTGCTTCAGGAGAGATAACTGCTTGGCAGTGGAAGCCCAGCTTCTAGGTAAAACAACAGTATCCCCTAGACAGTTGAGTCAATGAAAGGAACAATGACATAGCCTGAAGACTGGCTTATGGGTGGATAATTAAAAGTTACACATTCCCACATGATAGCATTACGTCAGTTTTAAAGTATTTCTTATACAGGAAGTTGTTAATATGTCTATGTAAATAGGATGCACAAGGTGTGTGTCTCAGCAGTCTCACCACCTGGCTACAATATATGTTGTCTGTGATACATTGACCAAGTGCGACAGTTCCCCTGAGTTTTCAGGAGACACTTGGTAAAGCTGTCTTGGAAAAACAAACAAACAAACAAATGTGTGCACATAGACAAGGAGTAAAAATTCATACAACTTTATTAAGTTGCATTTTTATTGAAACTTAAATTGTATAGTACAGGCAGAATAAACATGAGAGAATTTGGTCAAATATTTGGAGAAAGTAAGTGCTGTGCTCACTACCCCAATACTCAAACTTCACAAAAGAATTCCAACACAACATATGCAAAAATCAAATTGACTTGTGTAACTAACTATACTGACACTGGTATTAACTGGAAATATAACAAATTGCAGCTGGCAAATGGCTTTTAAAACAATACTTACAATACAAGGAACCCTGATGTCTACCCAGATGAAAAGGATGGCTACATGTAACAAGGCATAACAAATGTGTTTTGGTTAATATCACGCATAAAAAGTGTTGTTTGTTTTTTTTTAAATCACTTTAAAACCAAAATTCCTTCATTTTCTTTTCAGCCTAAAATGCATTTATGTAAGCTCTCCAAATGTAATAGATGAATGCCTTATTTTAACTACTGGAATTGCTACTTGCCTTTAACTAATTGGAAGGAACCAACTTGATTTCTATTGTTAGAGCGTTATTTTTGTGAATGAGAAATTGTTAGTAGTAGCACAGGGACCATTAAAGGACGAATGTGTTTCCTCTGGAAATAGGAAGATGGAGCATTTTCTATCAAGGACAAAAATTTATTTTCTTGACATTTACCAGAACATGGTAACTCCTTTGTTCAGCACGTCTGTTCCATGGAAATCCCTGAACATTGTTAATCAGGGCAGGGATTACAACACACAGGTCACCCTGTCCCACGGACCTGCTCTGCTTGGCACTCCCCACAAGGCTGCATTTTAGCCAGGTGTGGGTACCCATCCCGGAGCAGTGACCTCAACACCACAGTCCCAGCACAAGTCAGACAAAGCCCATGCACTTGTCATAAGTGGCAAGCTGTGCTCAGCACGGTAGCTACTTGTGTATGGCCTTCAAAAGTGTTATGGCCCATGACTTATATTTATGATGCAGGTTAGAAACTCATATTTGAAAGAAAAAAGCTTAATTTGAATTATAAAGTGCGCTAGCTCAGACTATCCAGAAAAGGAAAATTATGCATCTACATATACAACTCAAATATTAGGCTGCTCTTCAGGATAGCTACAAGATTCATTGATGTTTAAATTAAAGTTTAAATTTATTTTAAGTTTTATTGTCTTAAAGATGTACAGATAAAGAAATCATGTTAAATATTGAGAAACTATTACCTTAAACAGAGTAACTACTGCAAAAATCTACCAGTCTTCAGCTAAGCAAGACAGGCAGTTCTAGCGTCCTCAAAGCAACTACTATGTATTTAAAGGAAACAAGTCTTAAGCCCTAATTCTGGAACATCTGGTAATTTGTATCAACATTTCAGCTATGTTTTTTTAGACTCTAAATTGTATTTTTCTCTCTGAAAACCAGCAGAGGGAGACAGGTTCTTTTTTACTCCTAAAGAAAGCAAAATATTGTATTACTTCCTCAAAAATACACCACCTGAAAATTCAGTAAAATTTCCAAGAGTAGTCTCATAATGCCTTTTCTTGGTAATTTTGAACTTTATTATTAATACACACTTGTTCTCAGTGTTTATTCAAGCTTAAATGGCTATTGCTGACATCTGCAGATGTTTATTCAACAGAATGTTGCTATGAATATTTCATTGTGGATTTGTTTCTGGGAGAAAGGGGATATCAGCATTAGTAGTGAATGAAAGAGGAAAATAGGCCATGGTTATGTTTTTATTGTTCCAGTGTTATGCAACAGCTTGCATGTGTTTCGAGCATGTCTAAGGTCTGCATATGGCTCTCAAAATCTGTACAGTAATTTCAGCTGACTACATATACAAATTACATATTGAAGGCTAAAGTGTAATGAGAAAATTCTGCTCTGCAATCAAAAAATATTTACAATAGTTTCAAGTGCAAGTAAAATCTTGACTTGATTTCTTAGGACCCAGGTCCTGTTTCAGTAAATAGAAATTGAGGCACTAGGAGCCAAAATACTATTACAAATCTTGGCACAGAAATTTAGGTATGTCCCACACAATTTAGGCAACGTTCTCTTCAAAATGACATGACAGGGCATACGTTTGAAATTCATAAAAGATTTTTCATATTTAGCCCATTTTTTAAAATAAATTATCTCCAGAAGAACTACTGGACCAGGGAACTGAAGAACAAAGCAATTTAACACATTTCACTACTTGCTTTACTGTAAATATTTTGTGATAATTTTACACTTGATGTATTTTTTCATACAACTTCCTTTAATACATAGTTTATATAATAAGAAATTATAAGAAATATTTTTTGATAGGACATGTTCTACGTAGATATGCACAATTTCTATCATTTGAAGGCCTTAAATAAAATGAAGCATCTGAACATTCCTAAAATGGAGTGGAAGTAGAAGAGTTAGAAAACGCACATAGAAGCTGTGCCAGTGCTGCAATGTACTCAGGAGGTACCGTGGGATAGTTGTTAGTCTATAATATGCTTTGGTAAGGGCTATTAATGTAAAAATGATGCCATAAAAACCTCAGGGAGAAACTGCGGGCAACAGGATGCGTACCTGGAAATAGCAATCATTCCTTGGGTAAAGGTAATTGATGTAATTGGGAAGGCTTCTGGTATTTAAAATCCCAATCACAGCAAGTCATGCTTAATCAGACATCCAAAGGCAGAGGGTGATAAAACTTCATATTGACTACTCACTTGAATTATCCTGCATCAACGAATGAAAACAAAATAAAACCAGCACTACCAGTAGGAATCCTAGAGTAAGAGATGTGCACAGTGATCTCTTTGGCAAGCTGCTGAGAAGCAGCCTACAGGGTCTTTTCCAGCTGCCCAAATTCCTACAGTTCCATGCAAGATCTGAGCCCTCACCACAAAATCTGATATTTTCTTTCTGGTATGAGCTAATTGCATGAAGCTTCTTGTAGTAACCCTATGTTAATCAGTAACACAACTTCACAGTTCTTCTTTAAGCATTGCAAGTCAATGGAAATATTCTACTATTTTTAAAAAAATGAACCATTCCTTATGCCATGCATTTATTTGTAGTCACATAGTGTACATTGTTAAGAATAAATTATCCTATCAAGTACATTCAGTGAGGTAGTTTTCATATGTCTGTCCAAGTCTAATTCTGTCATGGCTCTGTCCTTTAATCTTTGTATTTTGGTCTACAGTTTTTTGTAGTTTTTATAGGGGAAGTTAAGCACACAATGTGTTTCCTGGAGGACATTTGCAAAACTTGTTTTCAGGTTAAGGGTCACTGATTAAAATTCAACAGATTTTATCTAATGAACGTTCTGGAAGCAGCAGAATGAATTCAAAATGCCTGAAATCCTTGCCAATATGCTTTAATTGGTAAATAAGCATCTTCTACTTAGGAATGACAGTTATGTAAGAGTAGAGTACTGGCACATTATTCAAAGGGATTTATTGCTTGCCTTTGCTGTTTACATTCACAAGTAGAAAGACACCCATGCTTGAGGGACAAAACCAGACACTGTTTTAATTAAAATGATCTCCGAGTTTTATGGAAAACTTTTCAGATAGGATTACAGCACTTGGCCCATAGCAGAAAGAAGCCAACAGCATTAACACGTCACAACTCACTTAAACAACTTGACACGGAGCTTTTGTGTGTTGGAGGAAAAAATAGTGTGTGTTCCTGTGTGCAGTGCTCACTGGGAAACTTCAAGCTGATCAGCATACCACACGGGTCTGGCCTCGTTACCAACCCTGTCTTTGTGGATACTACTCACCATCAGAATAATTCTACCCAATGTATCAGGCACTCCGTCAGGATCAGGCTCATGCACCCAAGTGTGGGTGTGCAGAACAGGTAAGGAACGTCACTTCTCATCTTCCAGGTGTCAGAGAAATCACCTGTCAGCAAAACGTCTTGGGATCCACAGTCATCCTTCTGCAATGAGGCAGTGACACACCAGGCCATGGAGAAATAGCCTAATTAAGAGCAGTGCGTGAGCAGCATTGAAGCATTTGCAAAGCCAGTATTAAAGTTAAGAACAATTACTTATTTTGCAAATAAAAACATAGTATGAAGTTTGAAATAGCAATGGCCCTTTGCTCGAGAAATATACTGAAGAGTAGCTGAAAGATAAGGAAGAGGGTACAGATAAGGGAATGGCACTTCGATATAGTGTCATTGGCTAATCCTGCCTATGACACCACACCTAATTTGCCACAGTGCAGCAGGTATTTAAGTTTACGCGTGTGTGTGGTGAAAGTATAGAGCAGTTTAGTGATTCTTTGAAACTTCCTAATGGAAAAATCTTTAGCTACCTCGTTTTAACTAAATTCCAAAGCTTTCAGAAAAAAAATTATTAAATTGCCTATATGTCACCTGCAAACATTACTTCCATTACAGTACTGTGTAGTCTTTTGGAAGAGCAGAAATGTATCACCCAAGTCAGGAATCACATCACAGTAGCATTAAGCATGATCTTGGTTTTCTATTTAAATCAATGGAAGTTTTGCTCTGGGTTCACTGAAAGCACGACCTTAAAAGAATAAAATTATCTTTGCTTCATCCCACTAAAACTAATAGATGGATCCACCTGCAATGTTTTGGCACCCCCCAAAGGTACCTGGCTGAATCCTCGACTTATGAGAGACCATGTATTAAAATACTAAACTAATGAAAAGTTATGTCTTCCAGCCACTTGTTCATACTCTCTTAGCAAGGTCATCCTGTCCTCAGCCTCACGTTATTAAACATAAGTCCAACTCTAACCTGGTCATTAGATTAGAAAGTAAAATGCCCATTTCCTATATTACAAACTGCTGAAAATCCACAATGTTTGAGTCAGAAAAGCCAAAATTTTTCTAAACCCAAGTAGTCTTTATGAGATTTAAAACCAGAACTAAAGATGAACACGTTAATCTTATAAAATGGCCCTACCATACAATGAAGTATTATAAATGTAGTTCCTGGCCACTACATTCCCTAAAGCAGCAGAAAATACTCAGTACTGATCATCTCTGATCTTCCTCTTTGGTTGCAGGAGACTTTAATAACTTGTTCTAAAGACAGACGGAAGTGGACTTTTTTCAATCCTGAACATATAAGAAACATTCCCAAGCTTTCAGAGAATTCCCTGGATTTTGTGTCAATATGCATACAGCTTTCACTGAAGAGGGAAGATATGGAAGATTTATTGCCATTATTGCTTTCACAAATCCTACACATTAAAAATTCTGTTCTCAATTATACCACTTCTACACGCTTATTTTTTTCTCTCATCACAGTTTCATGAGCTTTGCTGTCACCCCATAGCTTTCTAAGGAAAAGGACAGATAGCCTGACAGCTGTAGCAGGCTTACACTGAAAGCATTTAAAGAATCCTCCTTTAATCTGATTTTAGTGGAAATTAAGCTTTACTCATTTCGTATTTGCACCAAAATTAACAGGCTCAATCTCACAGATAACTGAAACATTCGCCAGAAGTTCAGAATCTCTTCTATGCAGTCTCAAAAGCTATTATTATGTTGCATTCGAACAAGGAAAGAATGAAGAAATGAACCAGAGCAAACAGCTGAAAATATCTATTTCCATGACAGTATGTATCATAATGTAATTTATTAAGATTCCATGTGACCCCTCAATAAAAGGGATTTGCAGCAAACCCTGGAGTATATTTAGTCTCTGAAAATGAGGCCACATGGTGGCACGTGGTTCGGACCAGAACTCGTCTGAAGAGCCAGCTTCCCACAGGCTCTTCCATAACTATTAGATTGTTTCCAGAAAGTCTAGTTTAACCCTAAATTACTTTAAAAATATTCACAATTTTAAAATATCCTTTCAGATGTCACAGTTTTAAGAATTCACCAATGTTTTGGAGTATAATCACCAACAACATTTCTCCAGTGCTGTATTTCTCTTTATTTTTCCCTTCTCTTACATAAGCATATAGGTTAAGCAAGCTCAAATAAGCACATTAAGTTATTTCACCACCTAGCATTTTAGTGACCTTGCTCACATTATTTAGGGTCAAAACAGACCTTTACAACACTGAAGACCCTGCAACTCATCAGAAACTATTAGTTCATCATTAAAGAACATATGTTGTATTATGGTGTCAACTAAGTGCACAGGTGGAAATCCGAGAGTACTAATACAGCATGATTAGCACCTTTGCAAATAAAGGACTCCGAAGATAAATACACTGCACGCCTAATGGCAAAAGGCAGACAGATATGATGACAGAGGTAGAGCTCCTATTGAAAGTGGTTTTGTTGTTGGTTTTGTTTTTTCAAACACATGTTCCAACTGTATGTCTCTCTTTGATTATTAAGCACTGGGAATTAATGCTTTGGGCTGTTGTTGTAAATAGGGATACGTCTGATGCTGGTATTTTTACTGGGTTCAAAAAATCCTTAAATGATTAAATAACATGACTGCAGTCTAATCCTAAGACTTAGCAGTACAAAAGTCAGAATATTTTGACGCAAGACATCAATTCTTGCCCAAAACTTGAGTCCTGAGAGGAATCTTATGTCTGCAGTCATTAATGTGAAGGGAGTTTTGCCTTAGGACCAGATCATAAAGCCTTAGGACTGTGTTTAACTATCTAATGTGCTTCAGTTGGTGAAGTTCTTTAGAACCTGAAAAAACAGTATTAATTTAAAAATCATACGGGAAGCAATACTTGTTTCCATCTCTGGAGGTACTGCAATTCTGTTAAACTGGTGTGGCTTGTTGGGTAGGTTGGGAAGGATGAGTCTTCACGAGGACTTGCAGGGGCTCTACACGTCCGTTTGCAGAAGTTTTGGGCAGAGGCTCAGACCTGCCAGAGAAGGATGGGTGAAAAGGATTTGTTGCAAGACAGGCCTTCTAGTCCCCTGGTAATGAGGCAACAGAACCTGCACCATTTCTTAGATGAAATTGTGTATCTGCAGCCTGGGGGTCACAGAGTTTGATAACACTTTTACAACAGCTGCAGTTTGTTCAGGCAAACCAGTTTGTCTTGGCTTCGGTTCACCAGCCTGCAAAGTGGCCGTTATCTCACTGTGGTTTTGTGAAACAAGGAACAACTGCAGCTGCTTTCAGATAGACTGATGAGAGCTTTTACTTTGTGCATTACATTTGTATTGGTGGAGGGTATAGAACATGGAAGGACGTGGGAGTGAGGCCAGAAGTGACAACATCGGCCAATAAGCTCCAGAAGAAGAATCATTGTTGTCCTGATCTGTTTTATAGGTCACTGTCAGACATTTCTCTCTCCACTACTTTTGCCAGCTGTAAACACCTGCAGCAATTGCAGCAAGTGCCACAAAGAAAGGCAGCATTAGCTACCTTAATTCCAACGGCAACACCAGAAAAGTAGGCAGCACGTAGTTAACCAGTTCTAAGAAGTTCTTAGGTGTTGGTTGGAAGGGCAGGTTTTTTTACTTCTAAGCTGTATCAACAGATTTGGAAACAAAACTTCTGGTTTTTATTTCCAGTGTGGTAGCTGTTCCACAACATGGAATCACTTTGCTTCACAATCTCTGAAAACCTTGGCTTAATATTTATCTATTTCACAGAATAAGTATGAACACTACCATAAAATATTTCATATGAAAACTGCCCATAGGAAAAAACAGTGCCTAAGTAATTATAGTGTGATGGCCGTTTAGTTGCACAATTGATTTGCCGTTGGTCTTCTAAAATTATTTCAAAGGTATTACTCTTATATTTATATCACTATTAAATTCCCGCCCCTGCAAAAATGTATTTTTAAAGGTGTCAGTTGCAGGCGTATACAGCAATCCTGACTTCCTTTCTACGCAAGGTTTTCTGTACCCTTTGCTTCAAACTGTTCTTTCCCTGCTTTTCCCCTCAGACGTGAGTCATTCAGGTCAACTACGTAACTTCCCATCCAAATTAGATACATTCAGTAAAATTACCAGTAGAGACACCAAAGCAAATGTCTACATAAAGTAGATCTTTTGAAATAAACCTCAAGCTATACAACAAATTGTTACACTGATCTGAGTTTTCCTACTCCAGGAGATCTGATTTCTTTTGAAAGAGCTTGCATTATTATTTATTTCCATTTCTCTGCAGTAGGTATTATAGAAGTCTGTATTTCCATTTCTAGACACACAAGTTGGCAGAGGCAAACAAATTACAAACAACACTCTTTTAAATATTCTCACCAAGCCTGATTTTTATGAATACTTTTGAAGGTGAGGAAAAATATTTGCCATGCAGTATTAAACATATACGAATTGACAAAGAGTAAAGATCAGTGGTTACTTAAGTACAAAAGGAGGCAGAAACAGAGTTAAACAACTTCTAAGCTACTTGCATGTTTAACTAGGGTTTATGTAGGTCAATACAAAACATGGAAATTCCTCCCGGCACATCTTTTGTAGAAATCTCTTTTTAAAATTTCATCAAAGAAAGGAAAAGTTGAGATTATTTCTCTTTCTGTAATAAAGTTGCCCCTTGCCACAGATTATTTAGACATCTTTCTCATAATACTACTGAGCAGAAAGTGTTTCATATGTGAAGTAGGCAAAATGTTTCCTGATGGCCAGGGTCCAAAACAGTAAAAGATGGAGCAGAACTTGCAACCATATCCTCCCGTTCTTGTAACATTCAAATTTCCTCAGCAAGTTTTTCAGGAACAAGATAATGTTGGGGTCCAACAAGGACACCAACAATACTTTTTCCTAAATACTATTCCTTTTTTCCAGGGTGAGGAAACAAACACAAGCCCAGTCTATACCTCATTGTTTCAATGAGCACACAGTTACGTTTGTGTTTTATTTCCAGCTTCCAAAACTGTAAATATTGTCAGCACTATTCTACAGATGTCCACAAACATGCATATTTCATTTCAGCATAACGAGACAAAACAGCAGACAAAAAGGTGCTTCATGCTCTGGAGGGTCTAAAAAGGTTGGCTTCCAGACCAGAAATGCTCTTGCTGCCCTTTCATTGGAATCACAGAATGTCCTGAGTTGGAAGGGACTCACAAGTATAATTGAGTCCAACTCCTGTCCCTGCATATGACAACCCCCCAGTTCACACCATGTGTCTGAGGGCATTGTCCAGTCTCTTCTTGAACACTGTCAGGCTGTGACACCTGCCTGGGGAGCCTGTTCCAGTGCTCCACTACCATCTGGGTGAGAAGATTTGGCCTTCAGCATATTCCTCATGGAAGAGTAGCAGGGAAAAACGAATAGACTTCAAGAGAGCTGGGAGCAAGGGCCACCTCTCCACAAATATCTCTGTGGGGCACAAAAATGAATGGCCTTTAAATTCTGGTTTAAATCCTTCACCTTCTGATTTCCTGAAAAACACTCAATACACACATTGACCTGCGTGCTCACTCACACTCACCAGTATGTACATGCACTGATGCCTCTCTACATTCACTCACACGCCTTCCACATGCCTGCTGCTCACAGACACCGAGTACTGCTCCACCTCGCGCCCTTGCTCACATGTACTCACACTCACACAGCTGCACCCGCTCGTACTCACACGTGCTTCCCCCCCATCCTTACAGATCTTCGGGCTCAAACAAGTAATCATTCATTCTTTGGCTATGTATTTTCTATTTTTAACACCCAGTTCTGCTAATGGCACTGATTATTATGTTGTCTGTAATAAAAGATAAAATTCTTGCCAGGAACTAAGTTTAAAACTCCAAAGGAAAATGAAGACCTTTGGTTTGTGCGATCCATGACAACACCAGGTAATAGCACTTTTCACCCACAGTGTCCAGAAAGCAGAGCTGTACTTTGCACAACATACACTGCGAAGTGGAAAGTGTGCTCTGCACTTTAATCTCTCAAAGACACGTCAGATCCTACCACATCTTTCTCCACAAAGCAGTTAAAAAGCTTATACTTAAACTCTGATTTGCAATGCGGCCCAACAAGTGGGATAACTTCACAGAGCAGAAGACAGTTGAGAGCTGCAGCATGCAATACCAACAAAAGACAGGTAGCAACACTCAGCACGTACCTTGGAACCTGCCACCTGTCTTGACTACTTTTTCTTCTTTTAGGAGACATTTCTATTTACCTCCAGCATGCTACTCATTACATTACAGAAGCAGACCTGCATGTCATATTTACAATACAGGTGCACAATGGATTTATGCAGTAATATAACAACCCTTTGCATTTTACGCTGTCATTTTCCCAGCATTTTCATCATTCCTAATACTTGCAGTTCTGGCCACCACTGAGCACTGCACTGATGTATTCACAGAACTTTCTTATTACACATTCACAAGCTGAGCAATTAGAGAGCTAGTCTAGAGCTTACAATTTCAGATGTAAAAAAGACCCAAGACAGCCTTTTCTTCAAGGCCAATCAGTTTACATTATTAACATATCATTTGCTGCTTTATCACCCAGCTACCAAGTATCATGAGATACTCTGCAGATCTAAAGTAAAGGTCAGCTTTCAGTTTTATTACTCTAAGTAATTCCCTGTCATCAGCAAACTCTCACATAATTTTGTACCCCTTTTGTGGTCATTTGTGATAACACTGAAGCACAAATTCCTGGAAACATCTCTGCTGTCTTCCCTCATTAGTCCAAGGTTTATAAAAAATAATAAATAACCAAAAAAACGCTAAACACCACAAGAACAAAACCCCCATGTTGACTCCTCCTTTTTTCCCCTGCAATAACTGAGTGATCATCACATGCGTATAATTCTAACAAGGCAGAAGCAGATACAATTTTAAAAGACAGGAATTTAAAAAAAATTACGACCACAATCTTGGAAATATCTGGTACTCAACCTTGCCTAATGTTCAGATGCTACTCATCTGCTTTATGACAGTGGCATTATATAAACTGCAGATGACTTGAAAAAATATGTAATGGAATATTGATTCACACAAGAAATCAAATAAAAACTGCATCAGGAATAAAGTGCTACATTTTCCTTTAATGACCCATTTATGGTATTTCTTGTTCCACATGAGATTACTGTGAAATACATGCACTGTATGGCCCTTACAACAGCCTTTTTTTCTGCTTTTAAAAATATTTCCGTTAGTGGAAATGAGAAGCCAAAAAGTGCTGTAAGTGATACACTTCTTGCTGTAACCACCGTACCCTATCTTTTACTACTTCTTTTTCCATCTATTCATTATCATCTCATTTCCAAGCCACCCTCTGTTCAGTTGAGAGCACCAAAATAGTTCGTACCAACTTAGATGTTTTACCTCCCTCTTAAGCAAGATATTATTCCTCTTCTGTTTTCTCTTTGTGACTTTTCCATGTTGCTTCAAGTATGAAATTATCCTCATGTCCTGTACCAGTATTCATATTTTTCTACACCCTCAAAACAGTGAAAGCTGTTTTGTTTTAAACTAGACTTCCTCAATTTACTGTTCTTTCCTTCTGAATACATTGCGCTTCTTGCCTCAGTTCTAGTTAAAGGTATTTTGGTGGCAAGATCGCACTTGTTTCTCTGACCATATCTCTTTCTTTGCTTCTAAAGCATCCTGCGTGTTTACCAGGTTTTGGTAAATGTGTATGTAAATATTCTTACTCTACAGAAAACTGTCTGTTTGTTTCCTTTTTTAATCAGTGTAGAACTGAAATTTTCAAGGAAGGCTCCCTTGCCCAATCTCCAACCTAAAGTCCTGAGTCACTGGTTTGCTCATTTAGAAAAATATTATTTATAAACTCTTATAGAAATGTAAACAAATACTCAAAAGGAAGTGGGCATAGACCTAAACATATCCTTAAATATTTTACTGTACCAAGGCCTAAATATTCCTGTTTCCAAATAAACTTATTTGGGTGATAAATTTCTGTTTAAGAGTTGCTGAATTTAGAAGCTGAATCTGATTAAGCCTGTTTACCTGTATAAAACATGTCCAACTGAAACAGAATTCTCTTTGATCAGACTAATATTTATTATTTTTGTTCTAGAGTAGCCACCTTATTAAAATTCAGTAAATAAAAGTTTATATTATGAAAATATTTATTTCTCCTCATCCTTTTCAACCATTTCTAAATGCACAGCGTATTTTATTTTTCCTTTCATTTACAATATCCAGAAAGAGAAAAAATATTTTTATAATTTTAAAATTAGAAAATCAGTCTGAAAATGAATACATCATTCTGAAAGCTCAGCTGAAAGCCAGGTGGGTACATACCCAAAAAAGAAGAGGCAGAAGATGAGAGACAATATAGGATAGTTTTAGACTTCTGAACTTTCATAGACAAAGAGCTCTTATCTGTGTCTGAGCTGTTCAGTAGGTAACAGAAAAGAGACTTGGACTTTCTGCTACAGTAATATAAACTGTTGGAGTTATACTGGTAACTCATCTTTATTTTAAAATTTGGGTTTTGGTCAATGTTAGAACACAAAGATTTTTTTTGCCTGCCTCTCCAAATTAGCTAATGTAATGGAATTCTCCTCAAGAGCTGCAATAAATAGGTTCTTGTTATATGTCACTGAATAGATAACTAAGACCAAAACAGCAACAAGAAGTCACTAATAACTAAGCAGAACAATCCATCTGTTCTTTGTTGCAATTAATAATATGACACGACCAGAAGCAGATCCACCAAGGGACCCAGCTGCGGTACTCCCGGTCACAAACAGGCACCCGGCCCATCCCAGGGCTGTCCCGCTGCCAGATGTTCCTCAGATCATGGGAAGGGGCACTGGCACAGCCCCAAGGGTTCTCCACCCTTCAGTTAAACCACGTTTCAGCCCCAAAATGAAGCAGCCACATAGTATTTGTAGAGAGAAAAATAAGCAGCATAACTAACTAGGCTACAGTATCTATCAGCTTATGATTAACAGAAGGTGAAAACAATTGTGAAACAGTCAAAGCAATGATAGAAATCTCCACTCCAAGCAGCAGGCTTTACAACAGCATGGGACCTGCAAGAAGAAAAAAAAAAATCTTTCAGCTGTTGGTTCATTGTCTCTAAAACTAGAAATTCTTGCCACTTGATTTTTCTACCAAGGGTTGAGGTATCTCAAGTTTGACACAGAATAGCTGCCCTGCTGCAAGAGTATTTTGTGGTTTAATTCACAGCAACTTATTAAGCAATTCATACTTTTGGCTCACAAAACAAGTTAGAAATACTCCTTCCCCCCAGCTCGGAAGGGGTTCTCAAAAGTGACTGCAGTTTTCAGCTCTGAATTGCAACATTTGGATTAGTTCTATGCAGTCTTTTGTTCTAAATTTAATTTCCTAGAAAAGCTTGTACTAGCCAAACAGTTCTACAACAGAGAGATGTATCTTGCCACAGTAAATTCATCTCAGTTGTACAAGGAATAATAGATCAGTCCCATGTATCAGCTACTACAGTAAGACCATCTATGTATAAGTTAACAACAGAGGATGTGGCAAACTTTGAGGTAAATATTCTTTCCTATGTAAAAGACAGACTATGCAATAAAAGCCATTGGTAAAATTACAGCATAATTCCTCTACACTGTGTAAGGAAGTCATTTTGTTTAAAGAAAACCTAACACTGTTACAACAGGAGACAATGCCCACAAAATAAGTAAGTCTGGTACTGAACAGTCTCCTGAAAGCGAGCATATGACCAGAACAATAAGCTAGTGGAACTGATAACTACATTTGGATGAAAAGTTTCCAATTGTTTATATATTAAAACAACAACAAAAAGGTAGCAAGACACGAGCTGTCCTTGTTGAAACTAGGGAAAAATTCCAGGCAGAGGTCTGCCAGAGGAAGAAAATGTACAGGCATACACTAAGCTAAGCAGAAACTCCTACAGCTCCTCTGAAACCAGTGCCTCCTCAAGGAGCCATAAGCCACAGCAGAGCTTCACCAGCGAATTAATTGCATTCTTGCCTGCCACTTTCATATGAAGTCAACACCCCCTCACGTCTGATAAATTGGGCACTTAACCATGACACCCTTAACTTTACCACAACTACTTTATTTCCATTTCGGGTCTGTGAACTCATTGCTGTTGGGAAACACAGCAAATGACTTCAGCAGCCACAGCTCTGCGGCCAGCAGGTCCTTGTCACAGGAAACCACACGTTGTGCTCCTTAAGCACGAGTTTTTCAATACCAGCATTGCCATGGCCATAAAGGCATGGAGAATAAACTCTGTTCTCATTTGTAGATGTCCTTTCCTAATTCAAATGAAAGAAGTTATCATATGGTTTCTTGTCTCTACTGCTTCTTCAGATGGATGGAACTTGCAGAGGGGTAGGGAGTGAGGATTGCAGGGAAAGAACTTTAGCACCAGCCTTGAAGTTGCCAGCTCACTCTGTGGTTAAAACACAAACTAATGCTAATAAGTTAACTTTTCTACCCACTTTCACCCTGAGAAAATAACACTTACTGCTGTCAATGGCAAAAGCAGCATCTGCTGCTGTGCTTCCCAGAGCAGAGAGGCAGAAGAGGGAAATTTAGGAGCCAGAGTTTAGGACTGATGCTTGGGAGGCATTTGAATACCTAACTCTTCATATTGCTGATGGCAGTACTATCAATAACCTCCCACAAAATAAAAATAACAGCAAAAAATATTAAGGGTACTGTGGTGTACAGCAGCCCTCTTGAAATCCTACCCATGTTTACTGACATACTGGAACAGTGCAATAAAAACGGCAGCCAAACACAATCCTTTCTTCTACTTTGCCACGCTATTTCCAGAATTAAGAAGAGTGTTTCTCAATCTCAGATTAAGGTAACTGCTTCTGTTACAACACTGCGATACTTAGCAGCTTTCAAACCTTGCAGTTTCCTGCATGTTGAAACCAGAATAATGTTTGAAAATCCAGAAAGTGTCTTTTAAGCCATCTAAAACAGCAATCAAACAGCTTCAGAAGCTGTCAGGTGAAACCTAGAGGAGATATCTGAGCTAAGCGGACTCAAAAACCAACACACAAACCCGAAGGATTTAAGAAAATAAAAAAAAAAAGCAGGAAGAGCCAAAAAAAAGACGACTCAACCTCAATACCCATATCACCATCTTGTAACTTTTAACAGAAGAAAAAAAAATGCTTTAGAAATTAATATAGAAATTTAGAAACTGATTTAGAAATTAAGCAGGAAAACATAACAGAGCAAACCTTGCCACTGTATTACAGTGAGTGCATTTTAATCTCATAGTATACACCTAGATAGATTTTCTTGCATTCAGACATGCAGGGCTTCTCATGTATTGACCAGTATCAGTACAGCAACCAGGCTACTGCCTGGGTGCCCTGTTGATTTATAGGCTTTTGGCATAAACTGCCCATGAACATTTTCATCATTATATATATTATAGACCAGCTGTTGAAGAGCTCCACACAGTTTTTTTCCTCTTGACACCAATACTTGTTTAAAAAATTTCCATCTCTCCCCCATGTAACCCTTCTGCACTGTTCCAAGTAGAGGAGGGGAAAAAAAGAAAAAAAAAAAAAAAGCACACCTATTTTAAATAGCAGCAAATGGATCTATGCTGCAGCCTTGCAAACACCTGTTCAAATACAGACACCACACACGTGAGGCTGTTGGGTCCCTGCTACATGGGCAGAGCACCATCCCCTGCCTGCAGCAACTCATGCTTGTGTAGCCTGTGACATGCTTTCAGTTAATATCCCTGTAATGTTATAGAATCATAGAATAATTTCAGTTGGAAGAGACCATCAGGATCATAGAGTCCAACCATAACCTAACTACAGCACTACACCATGTCCCTAAGAAGCTCTTTAAAATGCCTTTTAAACACCTCCAGGGATGGTGACTCCACCACTTCCCTGGACAGCCTGTTCCAATGCCTGACAACCCTTTCTATCAAGAAATTTTTCCTAATATCCAATCTGAATCTTCTCTCAACTTGAGGCCATTTCCTCTTGTCCTATCACTTGTGACTTGGGAGAAGAGACCAACACCCTCCATGCTACAACCTCCTTTCAGGTAGTTGTAGACAGGGATAAGGTCTCCCCTCAACATCCTTTTCTCCAGTCTAAACAGCCCCAGCTCCCTCAGCTGCTCCTTGTAAGACTTGTGTTCCAGAACCTTCACCAGCCTCATCAACCCTCTTCTGCATTCTCTCCAGCACCTCGATGTCTTTCCTGTAGTGAGGGGCCCAAAACTGAACTCAGTATCCAAGGTGAGGCCTCACCAGTGCCGAGTACAGTGGGACAATCCTTTGCCTAGTTGTGCTGGCCACACTATTCATATATCATAGAATGTCCTGATTTGGAAGGGACCCACAAGGATCATTGAGTCCAGCTCCTCTCCCTGCATAGGGCAACCCCCCAGTTCACACCATGTGTCTGAGGGCATTGTCCAGTCTCTTCTTGAACACTGTCTGGCCTGGGGCCGTGACACCTCCCTGGAGAGCCTGTTCCAGGGCTCCACCACCCCCTGGGTGAAGAACCTTTAACTAAAGTCCAACCTAAAGCTCCCCTGCCACATCTTCCTGCCATTCCCTCAGGTTCTGTCATTGGTCACCGAAGAGATCAGCGCCTGCCCCTCCTCCTCCCTTTTTGATGAAGCTGTAGCCGCAATGAAGTCTCCCCTCAGTCTCCTTCAGACCGAACAAACCAAGTTACTTTAGCTGCTCCTCATATACTTCAACTTCGTAGCCCTTTTCTGGACACTCTCCAGTAGCTTTATGAGTGTATATGTATCAGTTTATAAACATCGATTCACGATTGGATACATAAGTAACGATTTACTGAAGCTAAGAGAAGTTTCGCACAAAATGCCTTTTGGTATAAGGAGTAAGTGTTCAGAAGGGGCAACAAAGGAAGTGTCAGCATCTCCACTGCGGACATCGGCGAGAAAGGAGCTGCCACGAGCAGCTCCAGTGGCTGGCAGCAGCAGAACTTTCCCCGCTGTCGCTGTCCCCCAGCAGACGCGCTCCCGCCACGGACCGAGCGAACAGAAACGCCTTTTCCTGCCGCAGCGCAGGCAGGAGCATCGCGGCGGGATCAGTTCCCGCTCACAGCAGCACAGGGTGAGCTGGAGGGTGTCCAGCAGCCGGCACTGTGCCCCAGCGCGGGCCCGTGTCCCCGCAGACACCACGGCCCGGGGCTCTCATCAGGACCACCCACCGCTAACCGAGGCGTGCGCTACACAGCGGCCCGGGCCGGGCGGCGGCGCTGGGCTGAAGCAGGGCTCGGATAACCCACAGGGTGCCCGGCGGAGAGTCCCCGGACTGCCCGGAGCCCCCCCGAAGCGGCCCAGGTGCGTCCCCACCTCCGCCGTGACGCCAGAGGCGCGCGACCAGGTCCGCCCCCGCGGCGACCGCCACGTACCTTCCCGGCGCAGGCGGCCGTGCGGCGGCCCCGCCGTTCGCGCAATCTCGCCTCGGCGTCCGGGACCGCCCAATCAGAGCCCTCCGCGACGCACGGGTGGGGGTCAGGGCCGGCCAATCCCCACGCTTCGAGGGGCGGGACCTGTCCCCATGACAACGGGACCGGGGCCGCCGGAGTGCCGCGGGGCTGTCGCGCTGCACCGTACCGTACCGTACCGTACCGTACCGTACCGTACCGTACCGTACCGTACCGTACCGTGCCATACCGTGCCGAGCCGTGCTGTATCGCGCCGCCGTGGGCCTCGCCGCGGTGCCGAGCCTCGCAGATCCTTGGGAGGACGCCCGGGGGACACCCTCTTCATCTCCGCGCGCAGGAGACACCTTGCCCTTAAGAAGCAGCGGCTCCTCTCCCGCCGCAGGGGGACCGAAAGGTAGCGTCGCCAGCGCCAGGCCACCCCGCGGGAGGCGGGTACCCCCATCGGTGGCGGAGGGGCCGGCGGGAGGCGCCCCCGGGCGCGGAGCGGGGCGGAGGCCTCGCGGCGGGGCAGCTTCTGTCAGGAGGAGCTGTTGGCCGCCGCGGGAGCGGCGCGGTGGGGAGCGCTCTCCCTCGCGGGGTTTAACCGCCCTCCCTTCTGTCAGGTTTGAAAACGTGGAATAACGGTAACGCGGGGGTGCCAGGAGGAGAGCGGGCCGGAGCGAGGGGCTTTTTCCCGGGTGGGGGTGGCGGGAGCGGGGAGCGAGTGAAGTTCGGCCGAGGGTGCCCAGCCGCCCGCCGGGAAGGCGGCTGCCCAGGTTTCCCTCCCTCCCCGCGGCCTTTGTGCGCGGGGCCGCCCGCCGGTCAGCGGCTTTTCAGGAAGTAACACTCGAGCAGCCCCGCTGGCCGCGCGTAAGCGCTTGACTTTAAAGCTCCACCAGAAATTAGCGCATACCTGGCAGGAGCGGCGAGGTCTTGACTGGTTGCTAACTGCACAACCGCAGGAATATCTTCCGCTGCTTTGACCGGGAGACTAGACCGGTTTCGTTAGACAGGGTATACAGCTTTCCAGCGTTGTGCTGACTGTAGTACCACTACATGAGCTGGGTGAAATCCTCCCGTGTCAAGCTAGCCACTGTCCTCAGAAAATATTCCAAAAGAGGAAAACGTTGAAACATGGCCATAGAGAGGTAACTTCCCCCCCCCAAAAAAAAAGCATAGCTATGGTTTTCGTAAGAGTTCATGTTTGGCAACACTTTTTAGTCAGCCTGTAGGAGGAAAAGCCTCTGTTGTTTGAGTTGTAAGTATTTGCTGTGGAGAAATAACATCCAGCATTTTCAAATTTAGGTCATCATACTAACAACTATGAAGCACAAGTACACCACAGTATTGAGTTCAGTGTGGAGGTTTGCTTTGGGTTTTGTTTGTTATCTTGTTTTCTCACACTGAAGAAAAGTCCTGTAGTTGATTCAGTCAGTGTTGGTGCAGTTCTACCCCCAATCCTGAAGTTGTGGTCCCTCTCAACTAAACAGAGCAACACGGGAAAGATTCCTACTCTGAAGACTGCATAGGAGATGAAAAGCCACTCAAAAATAGCTTGAAACCAGGTTTTGTTGTAACCTTTACGGGCTTCTGTTTGAGACTCTCAAAAGGTTTATGGCAGAAGCCTATATTTCTGTGAACTCTTAAGATCCACTTGTATTTCTTACTGTCACATGGCTTGGGGTCTTAGCACAATGGTCTTGTACAGTCACAGTGCAAGATCCACCATGGACCACAAATTATTACCCTGATTACATACAGTACCTCCTAACTGTGATTAAGTGTTTTCCTTTTTTTGCTACTGTAATCTTTTGGATGGTGGCAGTATTTTATTCTAGAATAGGAAAGATTTTTAAAAGTGATAACATAAGTCCGTCTTTAAACACATTACGACGTAGTAGTACAATGTGAATCTCATTCACTTCTAACCAAAATAATTAACATTAAAAAAGAGGAAAACAAAATGATAAATTAATATTGCCCATTGGGTCTGCTTAAAACTTCGATTAGCTATAGGCTGCAAGGGCATCTAATACAGGCATCTGATGTAAATTTGTTTGTAACTTGATGCTGTGATACAGCTTGAGATACCATTTTTTGGTACCTGAAATGATATTCAGAAAACCCCATCAACCAAATAAAAACTAATCAAAACCACCAAAAATACTTTTTAATAATACTAAGTAGAAGTTTCCATAACATGTTGTGTAGTAAAGGTAGTACTGCTGAACATAAACTGTTGGTTCATATAAGCCAAGTTAAAGGGTTTTTGTCAGAAGCTGTCCCCAAGTGATATGTATGTAACTGGAATTGTAATCACGAAAGGAGAGAGCAGTAGTTCTCTGAGATAATAAAAAATCTAAAATATTACTATATTGACTCAAATGTCAGAGGTGTGGAAATATTGACCCATGCTTCTAGTGATATACTGACTAAATAAATGCTCTTTACAAAAGAAAGATAAAATCCTTTACTGTTAAGGTAAAAGCCCATATCAGTGTTGCCTTGATTTGAACTCCTTTGCAACAAAGGTGTTTATCTGGTGAGCTATTGTGCTCTTGTCTGTTTGATTGCTTGGTAAGCAGAGGAGATATCTGTGAAGTTCCTATTAGATACATAGTAGAGACAGGCCTTCTGGATAGGGATATGCTTCTGTGTGGCTAAAAACATGGCCAGGCACCTAAGCCAAATTGAAGGAAATCAGAGGCAAAATTCGTGTTAATTTCAAAGTTTTTACTCTTAACGGCTGTACATGATTTGACAGTCAGAAGAATGAAAGAATCTGCATCTTATTTGAAGCATTTAAATCATATTCAGTTGTAAATATTCTTTGTCACAAGTAATTCAGGAAATATGTAGACCCTTCTCATTATTACATTTATCCTACTTTATAAAACAAGAGTAGGACACTTATGCGTATTTGGATTCCTAAGCAAGTAGAAATTAATGGGAATTGGCAAATTATGGAAATAAATCTCATTAGGCAGCTATCATTAGGTGCCTAAATATTTTAAAATCATTAAACCATTTCATTAGATCTAGATTTATTCTTGTTAGCTATTTTGTATTTTCTTTCCAAAGGGAGAAAAAAAGTGCCTTGAAGTCCTAGGACATATTGGGTTTATTTCAGCATCATCATGTGTTGTCGACTAGAGCAAAATGCATATTTGTAGAATAATTGAAATACTTTTTGATTTGAGATTAGGGTTTGAGCAAATACTTCGGTTGCATGTAGTAGCATATTTGAAACAAGGTTCCTTTTACACCAGCACTGACAAAAGTGCTGTTTGCATTTATGCAAAATAAATTTGTGAGACTCCAGGTGTGCTGTTGTATTTTGTTCTGTAGGGGAACTGAACTCGTAATACAGGAAGTTATATTTGTAGTGGTATTTTTTTGTTTTTTAATTTGCTTTTAAAGTTGATGAGTTTTATCAAGTAGGCATTGCATTGAATACATTGAATACAAGTTTTTGCTTGAGTATTGGCTGCTTAATTTTTTTTGAGCCAGCTTTATTGGAAAGAATTGATGAAATCATGCAAGTTTCTTTTAAAAACGACTAATATTTCAGCATTCTTCAGTTAGTAAGGTAGCTTTGTAGACACTAGTATTTGTTTTTCTGAAACAATGACAGAGAAACTCCTTGGAGGCAGGTAGTATTACAAATATGTGTGTGGGTTTTTTTTGTGTGTGTGCAGGTTTTTAAATATTGAACCATTAACATTGCAACAAGAAGAAAAAAAAAGTTTTATTTTCAAACTTTACTTATGACAGAGCTAAGCACGTGTAGCAGCAGCCGTTTGTTTTGCTTCTATGCCATCTTTATTCCTGAATGGACAGTTGCGTTGTAAATAGTACTTGCTTCTTACCCACTTGAGCATTCATAGTTTGTGTTACTATAAAGTATCCCCCAGCATTTGGGTGACTCATTTCATAAAACAGCTGAAATGTATTTTTTTAAAAAAGGTTCTATCAGCAAATGTTGTACCACATGCAGTTGAGGCATGCTGTCTTTTCTGAGAAGCTGAAAAAAGAAACTGTTCTATCAGCCAAATTGAACTGTAAAGAAAACAAAGCAGATAAAGAAAAATGTAACAAATACAAGTCAAAAGAAAATAATGTAAGCAAAATAAACAGGATGAGAAGAAAGGAGTCTACTGCTGTTATGTACTTAAATAATACTGTTTTATATAAAACTATATTTAAGTACAGTATTAAAATGCTACTTGAAAAAATAAAGTCTTCTGGTGCAGAGAACTGAGTGGTATGTACTCTAACAAAAGGTTAGGACACCATGGCCAGGTTGAAACCTGCTGGATATTCGCTAGAAAAAAAGCAGCAATATCTGAATCATTATGTTAATGGACAACTTTGACAGAAGAGAAAAAAATGCTTAGAGCATATTGAAACCGTAGCTGCTTGTGTTGGGTGGGACATTTACTGAAAGAACAAAGAGGGAAAAATGATGCTTGCATATTAACTTTTAAAAGAATTCTTCTCTTTTGAGAAGAAAAGTATGCAAGTGTTTCTGTATTTCAAAAGATAACCTGTAAAGGGAAAACTAGTGCAGATTGTAGCCACTTCCCCATTTGCATCATTTTGTGCTCATGTGTTTGACAAGAAATCTATATGTGGAGGACTGGTGACCTAGTGAAAAGAGACCTTTACCACTACTAGAAGTTTAGCTTAGCATCTTGAGCTGCAACAGATTTTCACACTTGCTTCTCAAAATTCTTGCCACATTTTAGCCATGCTAATTCCAGTTTAAGTCATGGACAAACATTGTGAAAAAGGTGCATTAACTATAGATTCATTGACTTTTATTGTTGGTTAAGGTACGATAGCTCGCTGTGTCTGTGCAGCAAGTCATCCTGAAAGAACAGGGAGGAACTGATAATTCAGGTGTTTACAAACAGAAAATATGGCAGAAGACTAATGTTTCTGCCTAATTTCAAACATTTAATGTATGTAAAAAAATATTTTAAGAGCTAATAAATTTATATATTTGCAAATAATTTTTAAAGAAATGGAAAAACTCATGGAATTAAACATTCTCTAAGCTGTGAATATATGGACAGGTATATCACTGCTTCAGAGAGGTAAAAAGAGATTCAGGATGCTAGAAGGCTAGCTCAGACTGCTGAAGGAGTGCTTTACATAGGTCAGATGTATTTGTAATATTCCCATTTTAGTACTGATACTGTAATATTTTTAGGAAGATGAAGATCTGTAGATCTATTTTATCTTTTTTTTTTTTTTAAATGCAGCACTGCATATGAAGATTGTTCCCTTCTCCAATGTACAGCATTAAAATAGGATGTCACAGTACAGCCATGACTATAGAGAATATTGCTGTCATCCTGCACATCTGCACTGTATCTCACACAGGTTTAATTCTAAATCACATAGAGCAGGTGTGTGTGAAATTTTATTAATAAGTAGGCTTATTTGTATAGTCTCTAAGTCTGGATTTATGCTTACATTTCCCATTGTGGTACACATGAGTTTGGCAAGGGCAAATGTGCAATATTGGCATTTATAATGTTGTGCTTTCTTGCTTTGTAATCATCCACTGAGCTTCTACATGTGCAGACACTATGCACTATATGCACTGATAATCAGGATATGGTTTTGCCTGTCGCAGTTTTAGAAAATTTGACATTGGGTGTTACTTGCTAGGAAGGTGGTAGAAATATCAGTACCAGTATTATGTTGCTTTCTGGACAACAGGTGTTAAGGTAATGAAAAGTAAATGTTCAGGTCTATATTATAAATACCTGGCAGTTGTGTAAACTAAGTGTGCTAAAACCATGTTTAGCTGCTTGTGTTAATGTTGCTAGAACAAACTTTAGAAGCTGCATTTTGTACTTATCTTTCAAAGCCCATAGCTTTATAATTTGAATGTCTGATCCTGTTCCACTGAAGTGATAGGAATTTGTGATTAACTTTAGTGGGATCAAGATCGAGGTTGCTGGCAGACAGCCTACTTTTCTTTTCTGATTGTATTTTTCTGTTCATGCAAGTACATTGGTGGCTCTATTTTCTGCCTACTCTCTCATTCTTTTGGCACTCATTCTGGGGTTTTTTAGAATACTTTATGCTTAGAGAAGTTTTTATTTTTCATTTTCTCTGAAAGCTTAGGATATTGGCTTTGTTTAAAAACTACAATATTGGTCAGTTCTAAAGCACTACTTTTATGATTAGTTCTCTTTATGTATTACAAGTAGAAATGTTTGTTTATCCCTCTGGGAAAGATGAGATTGATTTCTGATGCAAGCAGATTAGAGTTGTGCTACCTTTTCAGCTAGGTGGGCTACGTGTCTTTGACTAAAGTAACTTAATTTCCAGATGACAATTGCAACTTTAGGTGTTTCTGTCAGAAAGTAACCAGTTAGCTGGGCAGATTCATGACAATTTATATTTCTATTAAGCTATATAGCAGTGGTAAGAACAGTAAAATAAAAGGCTTAAGTGACGCACTCATGGCAGGGCATGAGGATGTATGCTGTGCATTACGTACTGGGGATGACAATGACCAGGTTTACACCGCTTCTTGTCTGCAGGGCTGTGATTGTCTGTTACCTTGGTAGCTCCTAGTCCTTACAGAAGAAACCACATCTCTGTGTGTGACACATAGATTCACCCTACAAAGGCTGGGAAGAGATGGGCATTCAGGGATGTGTTTCTCAAAAGTCAGGAACTCTTAAAGGCAGCTGGTAACAGGCTGAGAGCAGGACAAACTCTTAATAGTAAAGTGTTTAGTGGAACAAAACCTGGAACCCCAGTTTTCCTTTCATCCTGTCTCTTGTCACTCTTCCCTCTAGTTGCTGAATTTGAGATTCATGCTGAGTTTTTTTTGCAGCTGATTAATGTTAGAATTTGCAGTGGACCTAATTTCTTTCTTCTAATATGTGTCAGAGTGGAATGTGCTCAGTGACTCAGTTGTGACTGTCACACTCTAAAGGCTGATGCATGTCTTTGTCACCTTCTTTTATTGAGGGCATTTTAATTAGTATTGTCTTGGAATAACAGATACCTAAATACACTAACTCTGTCTTCACTTGGTAATTATTTTTTATTCTAATAAATGTATTTCCAATTTACTTGTTTCAGCACAGATTGTGCAAACAGTTGGGTTCCTCAAAATACTACTGAGAGTCCTGTGTTAAGCATAGCAGTCTACAAAGTCAGCTCCAATGATAGAGATTTTTTTTGCTTATTCATTTTGGTCTTCTCTGCTATGGGTGGATTTTTGACCTGTTTTATCAAAAGGGCTACAATAAACACACCATATGCACAACCTGAAACAAAACTGTCTGATGGACAGTAGATAGCCTTCTTTTCAGAGCAGCTTATTATGTCAAATAGATGTGAAGAACATATTGTTATATCATCCAGTCCTTTCCATTATGTATGACAGCATCTAATTACAAAGGCTGGTATTTCCAAAGGAACCCAAATTGCCCATGAGCACAAAAGAAAGCCAGCAGACCCAGTGACTCTTTGTTTGATTAGGACTTTTGATAGATAAGCTCTCCTGACTGCTGCAGAGGTGGTTTAAGATGATATAGCTTCAGTTGCCCATTCCAAATCTGCTGGACATGAGTGCTCTCTCTTATGAGGTCTGGCAGACCAACATGGTTGCTTATACCTCAGTTGTTTCAGTTCAGCATAGACATTTTATGTATTAGGTTTCCTGAGTAGCAAGGAAAGAAGTCCTAAAAATTGAAAGGTGTACCCCCCTTCAGCCATAGCTGTTAATCTCCATCTCAACAATTATTCATGTTACTAGAGGTTGTTGGTCAGCAGCTTAAAAAAAAAAAAAAAAGAGTATTTATGTCTTTAAAATGGATCAAAGAGCAATTACTACTGTTGAAAGTGTTGGCTTTGCTACTTGCTGTAGGCAAAGAATGAGTCAGTGCCATAACTACAGCTACCGCTCTAGTTTCTGGCTTTTCTGCCACGGTTCATCTCACTACATGACCTGTTGGTCTCACAGGAAATGAGCATGCTCAAATAATAGTCACATATGGAATCATCAAATCATTTCAGTTGGAAGAGACCCTCAGGATCATTGAGGCCAACCATAACCTAACCTACCTCTAGCACTGTTTACACACCTTACATAGCTAGAGTGGACTTTTATTTCTATAATTTTGTATATATGAAAATATTTAAGTTGGGAAAATATTAATCTCTCAGGGGTGTAAATTTTTAGCATTATCAGAAGCTACTGTTTCTTTAAAGTAATATTTCAAACATACATAACCTTCTAAAAATAAACAGTTCTAAAAATGCTGAAAGTATAGTTAGTATAAACTTAATAAGTCTTTTGCTTTTATTAGTTTTGGTTTATATCCATTGCATACTTATGACCTTTCACTTACCAGTTTACAAGAGTGCGCCATTCCTACTCTGCTAGAATTTCAGCAAAGTGGATTTTTAGTTTACCTGTAAAGTTTTTTACTGTGATGCTCTATGTTTAGAGAACTTACTGCCCAGGCTACTCATCCAGAATCTTTCAAAGTAGATTTTGAGGTTCAGTTCTCTCCTTTGCATTTCTTAAATACACTTAGTTGACAGATACTGAATTAAGTGTTTGCCTTAATTTTACTTTCTTTGCTGTTTTTTCATCTGAGAAGGAAAGTACAGTAACTTCCTCACAACTGTATCTCAGTCTGCTTTGGAAGTGAACCACCACCCTGCAAATACTCTCAGTCCTACATATAGAATTTATAAACCTTTCTTGTTAAGAAATAATGCTCTGATAATATCTGTAGCATAGTTTAGGCCTCCTAAGGTTCTCCTATTTCAAATGACTGACAGAAGTACTGACATTGAATCTAATGCACTTAATGTGGCAGCAACAATAGCTCCTGCTATCCATTCTGGTAGTGATCAGATGTTGGTCATATTTTAAATGAAGGTAACAGGTATTTTCTACAAATGAGCAGAATCCATTTAGGCTCTTTTTGCTGAAGATGTCCTTAGGAAAAAACAGTTTCAGAGAATTCTTGTCATTCTTGAGCCTTTGACATATAAACCAGAAAATAGGTAGGTGGATACATTTTTATCTCCAGCTATTCCCTCATCCTCAACAAAAGAAAGAATATCTCTGCATAACTTGTTTGCATTTCCCATGTTTTTTCTTAAAAAGAGTGCTTTCTTCTACATAATACTTACATGAATAAAGGGTGTCAACAATGCTTAATATTAAGTAGCTGCTGTTATCTACATTTGTTGCCTTAATAAAGGGGCAGCGTAATTCAAGCAAAACTAATGCTTCACTATCGAGTACAGAGTATGTACTCAGGAAAACCGGCACTGATACCATAATTACATCTTGTTCCTCCCACCCCCCCAAAAAATAAAGATTTGCTGCTGGTGGACATAGGTACTTTTGACAGACTTGAATGATCAGTTAAAGCACTTGTACAGAAATTCTCCTTGTGGCAGGTATACTTTTGATTTCTTTGACTTCCCATTTTTCAAATGTTATGTCTTTTTCTTTGACATATTTAAGGCAAGGCAGTATTTAACTGGTAACTTGCACTTTCCAGGAGGTGGTTTACATTACTAACCTAACATTGGAGTTTGCTCAAGCTTTTTTCTAGAATATCCAGAGACTGTGAACTGTCATAAGCTGAATTGGCTGAATTGTCTCAAGAGCCTGACTTTGCTGTCGGATGCTGGATTACTATAGTTACTTTTTTAGCTTGATTTCCTGTTTAAGTATTTCATCTTATCAGTTTCTGAATGAACTGAGCTTTTTAAACCAAATTTGATAGAGGGAATGAAGACAGAGGTCAATAACTCCCAAAGTGCTCAGTGCTCATCAAACTATGTGGGAGTTAGCCCCATATAAGGCACCAAAGAAAGTATAGGGGAGAGTGGCTTAATAAAGCCCCAGGCTCAGCCACCATTTCAGGTGATGTGAACACTTTTATTATGAATCTCTGTCAACTTGAAATACAGATATAACATGAATTGTAAAATATTTTTCCTGTAAAAAAATTTTGGAGGGGATCGTGACTCCAAATTAGGCAAACTACTCCATTGCTGAAACACAAAAACTACAGGCATTACTGCACTAAGATCTGATTTAGTGTCCATGATTATCTTTAGAAGTTTGCCAATAACTTCAGCAAAGACATGATCAATGTAGGAACATCAGTCTTAATTATGCAAGACTTGGCCATTCTAAACAAGTATATGAACACTGGGTGTTCCCATCTGTACTGTGGAGCCATTGATAATACCACAACGTGTTAAAAACCTCTCACCATTTACAGTACAACTTCAGTTTGCCACACAACTGTAAAATAATCTGAGGAAATCTAGTTGTGTACTAGTGGCCTTTACAAATTAAAGCTGTATTCTTTGAGTTTTAGTATTCGTTGAGAGCAGTAGAACATATGAGAAGTGGGTTATTACAGGTAGGAATGTAGGAATGTCAAAAACTTCTAATCAGTACAGTACAATAACATCATTTATGTTAATTTTTGTGACTTGGTCTCATTTCAGATGAAGTGGCTACCTGTCCTGCCCCAGCAGTGTATTTTGCTGATGACATGTCTCCTAATGGTCTTGGAAGCTGTACCTATAGATATAGATAAGACAAAAGTCAAAGGAGAAGGCCACGTAGAAGGAGAGAAGGTAGAAAATCCAGTAAGTGTAATGAAATTTATCTAATTAAATATTTTTCCTAATTGTTAGTAATCTGGCTATAGCAAACTGCCTTCCTGAAATTCAGATGTTCTTTACTGGAACTGCTTGCAGGAAGGAAACTGATATTAATCAGTATTTTCATATACTCTACCATCTTCTATAGTGAGGTTCCGTTGAAATGTGTTCTCTTTCATTTTTTGTCCATGAGCTGCTAAAGGTGAGGTGGCACATAGAAGGAATTCCCCAGCTTCCGAGAGGAAGAGCTGTTTACTGTTCCAGAGACTTTTTTTCAAGTGATTTGAGTGGTGGCTTAGGAAATTCCACTCAGTGATTGTTTGACTGTTTCAAATAGAACACAAATGAACAAATTGCTCTTTAAAAAAAAAAAAAACTATATTAACATGACAGATGCTTGTATATGACATGGATTCCTCAACACTTTTCTCCTCATCAGTTGCTGAAACAAATGAATCATAAGAATAAATTGTTATAGGGCAATGATGCAAACCAGAAAAAATGAAGTAAGAGAGTATACTGCCTGTGTTGCTGAGATTTGAGTTTCAGTTTAATCCTTGTATTTAAACAAAATGAAATGTTGGCAGTATATTCTTTTCTCAATTTTACACTATTTTTTGAAGGATACAGGACTTTATTATGATGAATATCTCAAGCAAGTAATAGATGTCTTGGAAACAGATAAGCATTTTAGGGAGAAACTCCAGACTGCTGACATAGAGGAAATAAAGGTAGGTACAAAAAAAAAAATAGTTAAATTAACGTTAATTAAATTAATCATGAGCCATTTATGTTGTATTCTTTCTTTTCTTTTTACATACTCCTCTCAATTTTTGTGGGCTTAAATTTCCTTTCATTTTCATTTACTTAGGTATTTAACTCTTACTAAAACTTTGTCTTTAGTCAAGGGACAGTAGAACTTTTGTTAAAGAATATCCCATGGCAATGTATATTTGAATGCATGGTTTCTGCCTTTTGCTTATCTACTAAAAAGCTAGTTACAGACTCCATACAGGCAGGTGAACCTTAATGTACATCAAAACAACTGCAAGAATAGGCCTCACTCGCTATTGTCTGCTGAGTAATTTGGAATGCTGTTTGGAACAGAGGTATATCTGCCTTCTGATAATTAGGTAGTATGTCACAAATGAATATGATGACATGGAAGAGAATTGCAAGACAGTCAGATTTTAAAGTCTAGGAAAATTGAGGATTGTGCTAAAGGTAAAGTCAGTGTATATAGGAACAAACTAGACCTCTGGCTTTCTCCCTGCTGTCCTTTCTTTTGTGCCAATCCACATAGCACTCTCTCCAAAACCTCACCACACTCTTGTCTTTTCTACTTTAGTTCCTGGCTCTAGGTGGTGGCTGTTCTGCATTCCCCTTTATGAGCTAGAAATTCAGCAAGGGACAGGTAGGAAACAGTCTAAAGTGATGACAGACTTAAAGAGGAGATCCTGCCTTTGCATTTCCTTTAATATCTCATGTTGCCATTGGCAGCTTTTGGCTTCTTTTTCTTCTGTGCTACACCTAGTGTAGCTCTTGAAGGTTACTATCCATTTCCAGATCCTGATAAATATTCTTACAATACACATTGGTGGCTGTTGCTGTGCTTGTACGTTTTCTCAAGTCCTACAGCCATCATCAAGTGGATGAAGAACACAGCACTTTGTGTGTATCTCACAGTTCTTTTTAACTAATTCAAGAACATTTAATCGAGAAATTTGTCACTTCTTAAACATATTTAGCCATTGTTGCTTCAAGGCCAAGCTTTTTCTCTTTAGAGAACCAAAATGTTTAGATATGATATTTTCAGAAAGCTCTTAGGATTCATCTATGTTTTTATAACCATAGGCTTAAAAAAAAAAAAGACTCTGCTCCTTGAAAAGGTGTTGGTATTCTTATAGTGTGGGCTACAGTATTGCCAAAGATTGCCACTAGTCTGCTGTCTTGCAGCTTGTGTCTAATGGTAATCCTAAAGGCTACTTTCTTCTGGTTTTTATACATAACTTTTGTTTTTTGACAGAGTGGAAAACTAAGCAGGGAGCTTGATTTAGTGAGCCATCATGTGAGAACACGGCTGGATGAACTAAAAAGACAAGAAGTAGCAAGATTAAGAATGTTAATTAAAGCTAAAATGGATTCTGTTCAAGGTAAGAATGCAAAATTTAACTCGGTGAGTTAACAGACGGGATTGTGTTGGAGGAGTGCCCAAAGTCCCTCCGTTATGCATTCTTTGTTGTCAGCAATATTGACTGTAAGCTGGAAGTGAGTGTCCTTCCTGAGCTGGCCTGGGGCCAGTAAAGACCCATCTTTATAGGAAACTGGGAAGAAAAGTCTGTATTTTATAAATAAACCTAACTTGATTCTGGCAGTGGGTTTTTCAGATACTTTTAATCCTTTTTCAACCTGTTTTTATAGATTGGTCACTGAGATCTTGTAATATAGTAGTACAACATGACATAGCTTTTCATGTCTTTACAGAGCAGAAAACTAATTTTTTTTTTTACAGTCAGTTAAGACAAAAGTTTTCCTTTTTCTCTTTTTAAGCCTCCTTTCCACCCATTAGAGTTATTGTACGAATTTATAATAAACATCAAAGATTTCAGTTTAGAAGAGTATTTTTCTTATTTTTGGCATAATTTTAAGCTCCTGAGTAAAGAACAACATTTGGAGTCACAAGAACTCTCCATAGCATTTTCTTAATTGCTAATGAAATCCTACAAACTCAGGCAATTTAATGAATAAAGTATACAGGTTTCTAATGATTCTGGTTGCTGTATGTTTGTGTGGGAAAAGCTGTCCCTTTTTATTTCTTACTACTGAAGCATTTTTAAAGTTCACATTTAGAACTAATTCTGTAAATTTCTTATTAGTGGTTTCTTTTGGGAGAGAATTAGTTGTTCATAAACAAAGATCCTAATGATAGACTGCATGATCTTGTTTCTGAAATGCTGTTCCTTGCAAAAAGCTCTAATACAAAAATCTTAATTAGGCTATGCAGATTATTTTATTATTAGAAGCCTTTGCAAGTTATGGGGAGAGATCCTACTAAAAAAGCATGCTTTAGAAAAAATAACTCCCCCCAACAGATCATATGTGTTACAGTATAAGTGTGAGATCTTACATTTGGGAAATAACATGAACAGATTATTCAGGTTCAAAATATTCAGATGACTACTAAGATGTGAAAACCTCAGGAGTGAGAAAATATTTAAGGTTTATAATCAGCCTGGCCAGTGAGTACTTCACATCACATACAACAACTGTGGCCAGATTATCTATAAAATACAGCTGCATAATGTACACCTAGGCAAAATCTTGCAAAAGAGCATTCTATAGTAACAGCAGGCAGAGCTGTTAGCTCTCCTTTTATTTGTTGTTAATCTTTTCCCTGGAACACCACTTAACATCTTAGTCTTCTCTCTGATCTAAAAAAATAAAAAGCACAAAGCCCCCCTGTATTCTTTCCTCTCAAATGGATCAGGTTTGAAAAAACAGGGTGGAGATTATATTCTGTATATATTCAGTCCTGATCCAGATGTGTTTTTAAGCATTTTCACCAAGATCCAACTAGACTGATCAGCATAGGACAGAAGAATGTTAGGGATTTGGTCTCTGATAGTACAGTAATGTGGCAAGTAAAAAACTGTTAAATAGAATTAATCTTGTCCCAGAAATATAAGAAATGGAAGAAAATGGGTTTGGGGGGTGTTTTTTACCTTTTTATAAAGCCTTAAAGCGTCTTCTAAAAATCTTTCAAAAACAGGCTTAGCCGCACTTATTTCATCAGAAATTATGATCTCACCAGGGAGGAATGATGCTTGAAATCTGCACCAGCCAGCATTTGCCATTTTGTGTTAATGCAAACACAGCATTGAGTGTAAGACAGTTTACAGAAGAATGACATGTTCAAAATTGTGTTTTCCAAGTTTTTTTTTTAAACAAATGAAATCTTCTTTGCTAAGACACCTAGTAGAATCTTGTCAAAATTGTTATACATAACATATCAAAGTGGCTGCCGCTTAAGATAGCATTATTATCTAGAATTAGCAGTCAGAAACCATGGTAACAGCTAGGAAAGCCTGTTGTAGAAATGTGTTTTGTTGTTAGTGCATTGTGTATTGGTATTGTTCCTGTCATAAGGAAGAGAGAAGTGTTCTCAGCTTTTAGACACAGGACTTGACTCTCCACTGTCTTGTACTTGCGTTTTGAACAAATGGAATTTGAATATCTACTTATCTGATTTGATATAATTTTACACCATATTGTACATATGTCTTTGGGCAGACATAAGTCATTTGCAAAATGTACAGGGCAACAGGAGAGTCAGACTTCTCCTAGTTCAGTGAAAAGGTGCAGGTTGTTAGCTTTGATACTGCAACTATCTCATTTACATAAAAGAGAATAAAATGTTTTTCTTATTCTGTGAAGCTCAAATTGATTGTAGTTTTCTTTGCTGAAACACACGCCTTAACTAATGAATGTTAAATTATTGTGTGCAATGCTACACGGACACATCATAATGGAAAATTGCTATCAAGTTCATCAGTCTTCTTCAGGAAAAGCAATTTTAGAAGTGTTGCTATAGTTTCTTCCAAAAGTGAAAAAAATTATCCAGTCCTCAGGGAGCCTCAGGTACTTAAAAGGCACAAGCTCCCATATGAAAGTTTTAAACTTCCTGGTCTTGCTTGATTTCAAACTTATTCTAATGTTTTACATTTGTACCTTGTTCTTTCAGACACTGGCTTAGACCATCAGGCCCTCCTTAAACAGTTTGAGCACCTGAACCATCAGAATCCTGACACATTCGAACCTAAAGACTTAGATATGTTGATCAAAGCAGTGAGTGCTACTATGGGGTTTTTTTTATATTAATTATTACGCTTTTTTTCTCTGGTAAAGGAAAATCCTTTTATATATACCACTTTTTAAATATAAATTATATGCAGTTTTCAGAGAAAAGTCAGTTGTCTCCATTGCACACTTGAAAACTGTTGCCATTGTGCATTATGCTGAAGAGCCCATCAATTTTGGAGTGACATCTTAACAGGACTTCCATTCATGTGCCAGTACAACCAACTTTAGGAATAAAATACTGCTTTCTGGAACCTTTACATTAAATACAATCTTGATAGGAGTACATTTTTCCCAAGTATATTTTCTGATTTCTATTTCTAAATTATTTAGGTGTCTCACAAATAATCATTCCTAAACTAGCCATTTGAAATTTTGGGATCTACTATTATATATATATATCAAGCTGCAAAACCACAGCAGAGTAAAATTTAAGATATCCATATTAGAAATTGCAAATGCTGGACATGGCATTCAAGTATTAAGCAGATTCAGTACCAATCAAAGGTGTGGGGGTTTTTTTCAATGCATGTTTATTAAGGAGATGCAGTTAAATGAAGCACAGCACAGCTGTTTTCAACTGCTGAAAAACATATGCTACCCGAAGGGAAGAAAAAGACTTTAATCTCAGATATGCTTTAGAGAGCACTGCATGTCTGACATGAGAATTTGACAGAGTTTATGTTTTCAAAATAAATTGAAAGATAAGGCATATTTTGAGCTTTCTTTTATTTTTGTGGATTTTTTTTTTTACCCTTGGAAAATTTTGTCAGAAATTCTCCACTCTCACCCTTTCTCTCCATATTTGTTGGTTTTTTTTTTTAATTTAATCTGTATTAAGCTACTGCAAACTGACTTCCGTTATTAAGGAAGGCACTTTTAAATGAAACTGTAGGATAAGCTACAAATGTTCTTATTCTGAAATAATCAAGGAATTAATGGAACTATTTGAAGCTGTGCTTCATTACTGTGGGACTTGCTTAACTTTGAGTCAACTTATTATTAATTGATGAGAAAGGACACCTCGGTGCCTTCTTACAGTACTGTGTGGTTGCAAAAACTGTTTAGGTCTAGGAGTTGAGCCCTTGAAAATCACTTTGTGCGAAAATAACAAAGTGAAAAGAGATGTTTCTGCATCACTGTCACGTAAAAGGAAACCCCAGACTAGTCTGTCTCATGGTTGAAAGGAGAATGGCAATATGGCCAACCTTGCCCACAGATCTGAGCAATACAGTGTTTTTAATGTCATATGTGTGAGCATAATCATGTGGCGTAATCATATGTTTACATATATGTATATTTTTAGGCCACAAGTGACCTGGAAAACTATGATAAGACTCGCCATGAGGAGTTTAAGAAATATGAGATGATGAAAGAACATGAGAGGAGAGAGTATTTAAAAACACTGGATGAAGAAAAGAGGCAGCGAGAAGAATCCAAATTTGAGGAGATGAAGAAAAAACATGGAGATCACCCTAAAGTTCACCATCCCGTAAGGCCATAATCTGTTCTTGCATGATTGGGTGGAAACTTTCCAGAGAGAAAAAGCTAATAAAGAGAAGGGTGTCTCTTGCTTGTTCTCAGCATTTGCATCTTCTGATTGACATGGGAGCTGAGTGTGGGAACAATGCTGAGAGCATTACAAAACCCACTATGTATACCCTTGTTTTTTCTGTACACATATGCTAGTTGCTGGCAGAATTATTTTTTACTAAGAAGCTAAAACTCATAAGGAAGAAGCTAGAATGGTATTAAAAACTGTAGGGATGCCTGGCCTGCAAGAAACTGCATCACAGTACCATTTGCTCTAGAAAAGGCAAAATTTAACTCCCTTCAGCTGTTGTTTCTGGATGGGTATGTATGGCATGACTGATTATTATAGGTGTTCCTTTCCACAGAATGCACATTTCCTTTACACTCCCTCTTTCCCTGGGCCTTTCTGTCTTATGAAAGTATTAGACATTGCAACATGACTAATTAGAAAACAAACCCTTTCAGAGAAACTGTAATAGTTATACTTAGTCATCTTCTCAATAGTTTTTCTTTGTAACCAATCCATAGGGAAGCAAAGATCAACTGAAAGAGGTGTGGGAAGAAGCAGATGGACTAGATCCTAATGAATTTGACCCCAAAACATTTTTCAAATTACACGGTAAGAGGTTTAGTTTAACTTCATGAACAAGTGAAGTGACTTTCTGTTAAGGGTAGGTTTGTCTTATGCTATGATGGAGTCATATATCTCAAGCAATTTGGATGAATCTGTAGAGGAAAAAAATGTTATTGCTTGTAAGTTTACTGCAAAGTTTTAAATGAGGTTTAAAAGTTAGAAACAGAGTTTTGTTTAACTACTCATAAAATCATGCAGCCAGTAGTGATTCCTCAGGCAAATATGGATACTTAAAGGGCTATCCATATCTGTAACTTTACTTACATACAGCGTGCTAGGAATAAGTCCTCAGAGGTGTGTGTGAGAAAATGTGCTCTCATCAGCTCTGCAGGTAAGTCCCAGACACCCCTTATCTTTGGAACGGTGACAGAAGTTGCAAGATTCCCTTTATAAAACAAAATCCCAAATGACTCCCAATCCTGCCTCTATATTTCTGAGCAGTGTGCAGCTAGAAACAATAAAACAGTAGCAGACATGAGGATGCATCTCAAAAGGCATTTTGCTTTAAATGTGATTATATAAATGTGTAACCTTATATTCTGACATTGTTAAATGCTTAATAATGAAGTACCCTTAAGCAGATCTTGCCTGGCACCGGCCTATGAATGATTGAACAGTATGTAGGATTTGACTACTCCCAAAGGTTGTAATTTAACTGAAGAGTTCTAGCTTGAGTCTGAACCTTTATTTTGGTTTATAAAATATATAAATTTGCATTATAGCTATTAAAGCTTATTTCTTCTTTTTAGAGAGATCTTGAAATATCATTTTCTGAAAATTTTTGGTAGATTTTTTGTGCAAATTTTAACAAAAGAGAAATAACTGAAATAACCTTTTGCCTTACAGCTTAGTATATAAAAAACTTTGAAGAAATTAAACAAAAAGATAATAACACTTGTTTGAAGTAGACATTCTCTTTCAATTTCAGAGGTAGTATAACAATATTCAGAGTAGAGTGTAGGATAAAAGATGTTTTGTTAGTTATCAAGTATTCTCTTTGCATTTGTCATTAGAAGTCATTTTGCAGTGACCTCAAGTGCTGCATATTTATATAGATTTTCACAATTCTTTAGTTTTTTTGAAGAGTTGTACTGTTGGTTAACAAAGTTTTTCTACAGATTTTTGTTGCTCCTGAATCTATTTACAAATGTAGTAGTTAAATTGGGACAACTTGTTTTCAGCAACGTTTTTTAGCAATTGCACGCAGTACTATCCTGTTGTAACCTATTTAAGTTTGCTAATCTAAGAAATAGAGAGATTGTTCCAGACTTGTCCAACTAACCAGCCAAAATGGCAACACAGTTCAGCCAATGCTTGATAAAAACCTAAACAGAAAAATTGACCTTTGTAACCAGCATCTTGTTAAATGAAATTTTTAATCTACATAGATGTGTATGCTGATTCTTACTTAACTCATGGAGAACTATTACATGTATTACTTTCTGTACATACTCAACTTTTATTTTCAACACTTTTTGTAGATGTCAATAATGATGGCTTCCTGGATGAGCAAGAATTAGAAGCCCTATTTACTAAAGAGGTAAAAAAAAAAAGTTCAGATACTTAACTTGTTTCAGTAAATGGTTACAGGAATGTCTGTATTTTTCCCAAATATATTTGGGGATTTTGGACTGCCAATTTGAATATTCGTGCCAAGTTTTGTGTATCCTTAATGTTTCTACAAAAGTATAAAAACCTATCAGCAGGGAAAATAAAGTAGGTGAAGCATAGGACTCAGACACCAGAGATCTACTGCTCATCTATTTCTCTACCACAGGCTTGTTTGAGATTTTATTAATCTGCAGGATAGCTATACTTGTATAACTTGTGATGCAGAGAGCTGCACTACTGCTCTGGCTACATGCAGCCTGGTAGAGGTCCTGCAGCTGGGCAGCTGTGCTCATTCAGGGCTCATCAGCAAGTCACAAGCCTTGTGCAGAGAAAAAGGCTCAAAGCCAGCACCTTGTGGAAGTTGCTACAGAAGTTTCAAGTATTTTGTGTGTAGCTAATTTGGAGCTCATGTATGTCTGGTTCTTTGAGCCTTGTTTTGTTGTCTGTGAAAACACAAATATTAGTACTTCTTTGCCTCCCAGGGGGTAATGATAGCAATGTACTGAAATTCTACAGTGAAGGGAATTGCAGAATGAATAAGTAAATGAAAGGCCTTGGTCTTCATTTTCCCATTCAGAGATCCAGTACTGTGGCTGTCAATATCTAATCTTAGAATGTTTTCTAGATTTCATGAGTCGGGGAGGAAATGTGCTGTACAGTATATATAGAAGCTTATAAATTTAAACTACTGTAAATTTTTGAAGAAATTAAATTTGCAAATACAGATTTCTACCAATACATTGCCATAATCCCCTCTAATACAGCAAAGATATATGGCAGCCTTTTTGGACAGATTTGTCCCACCATTTTGCAGTTTCGTAGTTAGAAAACAAGTAGCTGAGGCCTTAAAATTACCTATGGCTAAGGAAGTGAAGCCTAATGACTAAGAAAGCTAAGTAGAAGCAAATAAGCATGAACTCATCAGAAAGACAATGTGCAAGAAGAGAAGTGGACCATTAAATTAAGCAGTCAATTTGTCTTGTGATAACCTGAATGCCTACAGGTCAGCTGCATGCTCTGGTAAAAAAGCTGCTCTCTCCTGTTCCAGAAACCACGTGGAAGCTCTGCCTGCTTTGAATTAAATGTAGGATCAGACTGTGGATGCCGAGGTCTATTTTACTGTAGTGTTCACAGCACTGAATTACAAACAACCACATGAATTAGCTGAAAAATTTAATTCTTAGCAAAGAAAGGCTCACTTGTTGCTTAAATACTATGCTGAAAGAGAATTACACGCACACTCTTATTCTGTTGGAAAAACGCTGAACTTATGTTTTTAGCAACATCTTGCATTACAATTCCAAATACGCTCTGTCATTTGAATGAGTAACCCTTTTTCCGAACTAACATTTGCCGATTTTGAATTTCAGCTAGAAAAAGTGTATGATCCCAAAAATGAAGAGGATGACATGGTTGAAATGGAAGAAGAAAGGCTGAGAATGAGAGAACACGTAATGAACGAGGTGGGACTGATGTTCAGTAGAGCTGCTGATTTCCTTCTGTGTTCAAGAAATGCAGTGCTCCTAACATGAGGCTGTCCAAGTACAGCAGAAAGGGACGAGCTGTAACACTGAATGCTCTTTGTGCTGGGATTCACATAAAGTTACAGTTCTCAAGCCCTGTCTCCATGTTCTGATGTAAATGCCTGCTGACTAGTTTTTATTTAAGAAATTCCAGAGAAGGAATTGTGCTGTAAGCTCCATATTTTGCAGATACTGACATTCAATAGAAATTGCCTGTGAATTTTGCGTCAAACAGGAAAGACTCTAAATGTGCTTTTACACTTGGCAAATGGGTAAGATTGAGGTGTGAGAAGAGGGAGTAGAGCAATGCCCTCTTTCATGTAGCTCACCTTCGTCCCTTCAGAAGAGGTTCAGAGCTCAAGGTGTCACCTATGACAGTGAATACCTTTACTAGTTCAGCTCAGGAGACAGGGAAGGGAATAGGATGTTTTGAACCACCATGTTTTCCATTTGTATCTTTTCTGTATTCAACTACGTTCCCTAAGCTTGAGGAATGGAGCAAGCCTGGTCTTCTATTAGTCATACAGGGGAGCTTTTCCTCCCTTCCCCTTAAAGGATTCTGACACAATTCAGTTGGGGTTTTTTTTTTACATTTTAAAACCTCCCCATCCAACAGTGGATATTACTCTGACTCACAGTTACAAAAAAGTGATGCATGCCACTATTGCAGTTGGGGCTGTGACCACAAATAATGTTTCCAATGAAACCAATGAATTTTTAAGTAAAATGCGAGGATTTAGTTTTATTTCCATTTTTGTTAAGCCATATGAGCTTGTGAGAGAAGTTTTCAGAAGATGTTGCAGACACTCCCTTGAAAATGGCACAGTTTAAAAATGTTTATTTTTTAAGATATTTGCATAATGAAATTAAACATTAGCTCCACCAAACCCCATCCTTCAGGTTGAGTTTAAGTTTTTGCTTCAAATAGGTCGACATCAACAAGGACCGGCTTGTGACTTTGGAAGAGTTCCTGCGAGCTACAGAGAAAAAAGAATTTTTGGAGCCAGATAGCTGGGAGGTAATGAGAATGTATTCCAAGTGCAACATACTGTACTGTTACCATCATCGTAGCCAGCAAACCAAATGGCATGAATCTGACCTTTGCTTTTTTTCAGTTCTGTTTTGGTATGTATATGGTTAAGCTTCTTAGCTAAATGTAATGTACAAACTACAGCAGATAATGTCATGCAGATGTGTTGTCCACACACAAATAGAAAAGGTCTCACGCCACCCTGTGGATTCTAGAAGAGCTTTCCTCACATGCTTTTCAAACAGAAAATGGACATTTTGTTTATGAATCACTTTAAAGGGGAGATAGGAACTCAGCTGGAAGCAAGAGGAATTTTTTCACCTACCTCTAAATCCTTAGTAGAATTTTGCAGAGAAAATAGCTGAGAAACTGCTATTTTGCTGTTTCTTACAGTGAGTGTATTAATGCTTGACAGTGTCACATCTGGATATTTTGATGAAAATTCTGAGGGTTGTTTAGTGAACTGTACAATTCAGCTATTAATAATTTCATTGTATGTGCATTTCTGCCTAAGTATTCACGTTTGTGTGTACTTTCTTGCAGACACTAGATCAACAGCAGCTCTTCACTGAGGATGAGCTGAAGGAATTTGAAAGTCATATTTCTCAGCAAGAAGATGAACTTAGAAAGAAGGCAGAAGACCTTGAGAAGCAGAAGGAAGAGCTACAGAGGCAGCAGGACCAGCTTCAGGCTCAGAAACAAGAGCTTCAGCAGGTACACTTAGGAGAACAGAATTATGTTTTTTCCTTTTCTGTATCCTTAAACATGTGACAGCTCATGACAATCCCCAGATCTGGAGCATTCCTTACCCTGAGTTCTCCTCTGAGTCCCAGATGAATTCTAAACTAATGATACCACATCAAAACATAATCTAGCATTCAGAATTATAGCAAACAATGCAAGTATCTCAACTCAGTAGTAGACCCATTAACACAGACTTTACATAATGGCTGCAAAATTTCTTTTAAGTGTATTCACATCAAATAAATTTGACAGATTTACGTTTTTCAACTGTGGTATTTTATTTTTTACCAGGTCGTAAAACAGATGGAACAAAAGAAACTACAGCAAGGAAATCCTCCTGCAGGACCAGCTGGAGAACTGAAATTCCAACCCCGTATGTATCTTTCTGTGTAGATACACAGAATAAGATTTCCAATGTAATAGTCATTAAAACTGTGTTTTCTGTTGGAACTGTTAATAGAATGTGGTTTTAATGGTCTCTGGAGAGAGGTTCGCTAAACTGTCTTGAAAAGGGAAGTATGGTACTCCTGATATCTCAGTGTTTCTAAGCCCATAGTGAAAAAAAGAAAAACAGACTTTCCAAGTCAAGGCATCAAAGGGGCAGAGAAGAAGGAGATTGTATTGTACTTATTAGTCTAAAACTATTGAAGTCTATGATATTTGGGATTTCTGAGCATCCAGAGAGACACAGAAATGACCAGGACTGTCTGGTGTCCTATGGCTGCATTACCAATCTGAGACTGCAGAACAAATCAAAGCATGTAAATGCTTTCAACAAGTGTATCCCCTGTGGCAAATTTACCAGAAGTTGTGCACAACAATACATGGCAAGTTAGTTTTAGACAGTATGAGCGACCAATTGCTTCAGCACCCTCAGAAGAATCTCATAATAAGTCACTGCATTTGCTTATTAGTGGCAACAAAATGGTCAGGTATATATTAGTAGTTCCTATGCATAACACATTGTCCACATTTCTTTTGTGCTTTAAAGGGGCTCCATTCTCCCATGCATCCTAAATTAGCTTTTTCTACTCCTCTAGAAAGGCTGAAATCAATATGGCTTTACTGGCCTCCATGTTCATGTGCTAACATTAGCAGTAGAGCTCTAGAACTTCTTGACATTCATCTCAAACGTAAGACTTCAAACTATGTCCTTTTGAATACTGGAAGCTCTTAACTGCTCCTCCAGGCCCAGCAGTGGGCTTTGAAACCATAAATGCTTTATTCAGTGATTACAGCTTACTTTGTTGAGTATCCTGAGATTCTATCCCAGAGCTACTCAGTTCTGTGAAGTAATGAAATTTCAGTACCAATTTAATTTTGTCTTTCATTTGCTTCAAAACTGTCTGTGCGCAATTTCATTTTATGATCCCTAGTTCTGAGAGCCTCACTCCCCCTCACCTTCAGAAAAAACTTCATGTGAATTAGTAGACGCCCTGAGAATTGGAGTAATGATACGTCTTTTGATACTGGCAATATTGTAGCAGATTCTGTTCTGAACACGTATGTTATTTTATGTAAAAACTTTTTGCAAAGTCATTTAATCAAATGTCATAAGGACTCATTATATTACCCAGAGCTAGTCACTACTCATTCACTGGGTTAAGGAGATCCAAGTATTTCTAACCTGTAGGCTACTAGAGGTACTAAAGGTGATTCAGGGAAAAAAAAAAAAAAAAAAAAATCACAAAAATGCAGCTGCAAGTCCTGAAATGTACAGCAAACTATGAAAACGAGTATTATTCAAAGGTAGGCAAAGGGACAGTGTTGTATTGTTGACACAGTGAGGAGTAAAATACAGGAGCAGGTTGTTGTGGGTTTTTTTCCCCAAGCTTCCCATATTGAGATTAAAGGTTTCATAAACCCAATATATTCCAGAAAGAAAAATCTCCAAAGAACCAATGTTTTATGGAAGTAAAAATATTTCCCAGAAAACAGTAACAACTAGTAATCTAAGAGGATATTTATAAGTTTATATAAACCTGTGGAAGACCAGTCTATTGGGTAATCTCAATCCAATTTCATTGGGAGTCACAAATAAAATTATTGATTCCACTTACAGACCAAACCCCAGAACTTTGTGTTTGATTGTCTTTGCACTAGAATCTTTCCTTTAGAGGCTTTTCACATTTGTGGCAAATTTGAGAAGTTACAAATGGTTTTATTCTTGTTTTACAGCCAGTGATCACAAAGTTGGAGATGCACCAAAACACCCTGCGGGAGGTGATCAGCCTTTACCGCCAGTACACGTCCAAGAACCAGCTGCTAGAACTGATCAAGTTCACCCTTAACCACTTGTGCCTCAACTTTATAGCATCTTTATTATTGGGGGGAGGGAAGGGTGGGCAGTGGGTGGGCAGGAAATCAGAGCGAAACATGAACTCTTCACTTTTTCCTCAGATTGTAAAACCATTGGGAATGTTAGAGATGAAGTATCAAACCACATTTGAATAATAAATTAAACTAATTTTCTCTCCAATGCATCAGTGAGCAACACAGCAAGGGAATAATTTAGAGGTTATAATGCAGGAAGGGAATTGAGAAGAACTATTCAGACTAAAGGTTTTTATGGGCAGGGGACTGAGCTGTTGAACTCTCCTCTTACAAAGAAGGGAGGAGATGTCTGCCATTCTGTGCTTAGGCACAAATCGGAATCTTCTCAGAGAGGAAGCAGGGAACTGGCCTAAACGTCAAGCTAGGTCTAGTTTTATGTAGAAACTCTTTCCAGACATGCTGAGAAGCAAAATATGGAGAAACGAAGACCATAGATAAAGGCCTACCATTTCCAGCACTTCCAAACCTATTCTTCTTTGAGACCAAGTAAAAAAAAAAAAAAAAAAAAACAATCACACTTATAATCCTTAATCAGAGAAAAGTTGCACTTTCTAAAATCTAAACACAGCAAAGAATTATGTGGAACAGTGAATATTTTTCATGTTTACAGAAGCCTAAGAATTTCACTGTAAGCCTTCAAAAAATGTTGTATTTCTGGTGTACTGATCTGAACCGTCCTCCTTGTTGAGATTAATTATGTGTAGCAGTTTAATACTCAACTGGCTCTTGGGACAGTAGTTTTTTCCCTGTTTCTTTCATCAGGTGCCAGCTGATCTCAAAATTTTGCATGTTATTAAGTAAGCTTTTTATGTTGATACAAATATTGTGCAAAACAGAACAAGACTTTGTCTTTTTCCATACAGATTATCCTACCTCCGATGATAATACCAGATTTTTCAAAATGCACCATGCGCTTCAGAAGGCTCTTCTCAGACATGAATCTTTGACTCGTTAAGAGCCTTACTATGAACTCTTAGTTTTTCAGCAGTTGGTCTAAGTTTGTGAAGGGTCCTAAAGCAGGAGTGCTACTTGATTGTATTATTTTGGTATCGAACCAGGGTAGGTCCCTAATGTTGCAAGCCAAGATTTTACAATAATAAGTTCATTTCCCTGTGGGTTTTGCTATAATGTTGCAAAGTTGTGTGATTGTCCTTGCTTGTCATTCATTTCAGACTGGAAGTATCCTAATCTGTAAACCCTGTTTGAGGTTTTTTTTTAAACACGGATTGTTCTGACTGTATGATGCTGGCTTTGAACTGATACACACACACCTTGGCAAATATCCTTCCTTGTCTTTCCTTCCTGTTCTCTGGCTAACTGGCTGAGTGTCATTAAAAGAAATCATATGGCTTTTGAGCAAAGAAATGGAGGCAACCCACAGTTATAAAAATATGTTCCTTTCAGAAGATGATCTGAAAATCTTAGGCAACTGAAATAAGACAGAAGGTAATAACCCATGCTTTGTATTGACATTTGGTAAGTTTCTCTGAAGAACTGTGATAGAAGCTAGACGTGTTCCTTCCATGTTTAAGGCTTCTTTAAGCAGAACTGAGCACATTCTTTTTCTTCACACAATGTCATAGAATTTGCTGCCAGAACAGATTAGGTTTCCCTATCTGTTTCATCTTGTTAGTTGTCGTGTTACATTTCCTTCATTTATGCTACTCAAACAACTGGACTTTTACCTTTTTTTTGTTCTCTGCACAACTAGTTAACATTTTTATTTTGTTTCCAAAATCTGTGTCCCCAGAGTTTGTCATTTCCATGCTTCCAACATCAGTTTGAGCATATCTTTGGCAGGAGACTGTTTGCAAAGAGTCCCAGACATAGTTCCAGTTACATCCAGACCAACAGAGTTTCTCACTGCACAGCCCTGGCTTTGGGGTTGCAGCCTGATAAGGGGTAACAGAGCAAGGAGGGAAACAAAGGGGGAATTATTCAAACATTATGGAAAAGGTAGGGGAAATTTTTTGTGTGTGTTCACCCCATCCCACATGGAAGTTTGCAGAGAACAAACGATACAGCCATAGATGTTGGTAGAGAATCAAGGACTGAAACCTTTGATGTAAAGGCATTTCTACCATACAAATCATTCCTTCAGGCTACATCTGCCTCCTAACAAATGTCATATTTAATGGGATGCTTTGTAACATAATGCTCAAGCTTTGGTTTCAGGGCAACCTCTTACATTTTGATAGTAAGATCCTGACTATCTCTGCTGTCAGAGATGGGTATTATATCCCTCTTAGCCCATTTATCTGGAAGCACGCAGAGTTTAGTGAAGAACTGCTGTAATTTGGGTGCTGAACTCAGCTTCTGCACGCCACTGTGTAGTGAATGTCAATGGGGACTCCGAAGAAGCCACTTATGAGAAATCAGAGTTTTCCCTTGCTGTGAGTTAGCATTAGCAAAAGTTTCTCATTTTGCATTTCAACCAGCCACTGGGGTGCATTCAGTATAAAATGACGTACACCTTCAATTACTATATGATAGCTAAATGTTGTTCTTGTCAGTGTTAATTTAATTAGTAGGCTTGCAGTTCAGCAATATTCTACAGACTTTCTGTTCACGTTTTAAAAGAGGAAACAGGCACTTTTTTAAGCCTTAGAATTGGTGTTTTGGTTTATCTTTAACAATAATCAAGGCTCAATCAAACTGACAGTTATTTGCCCTAAATTATGTGGAAGTCAGAGCCTCAGTCCTCAATAACGCTTAAGTTACTGAGCTTCTACTGAGCACATCTTAAGTTTGTTGCCTAAATGTTTTTTGCAATGAAAGACCAAATTACAACTTTATGCTCATCCACCCAGTTCAAAAGTCTCATGCATGGGTACCTGTATCACATGTCCACAAAGACAGCAAGAACTTGGTGGATGTTCTTCCGAAAGATGATCTGTCAGGTCTGGTCTATTGACAGACAATGTTCACCCAATACTGTCCATCTCATCCTTCTCAAAGGGTATTATTCCTCAGGCCCAGGCTAAAAGAGGTCTCCATTTTAGCGTAATAAAGCCACTAAGCTATTTTTGTGGATCAATTCTGAAGTGTGGTTTAAGAGTTATCTCACTGTGAGGAACATCTGCCTTAGAGGTTATGCAATGTGCTGAAGTCACACTTACATATGAAATGTTTCACAGATTTGTTGCTTTTCAATGTGTTCTGTTGTTTTCAGGGCTGATGTCGTCTTCTAATTGGGTTCTCTCTTCCATAAAAGCAACTAAAAGTATTAGCTGCTAAAAGCACGTTTCTACCATGGTACTGATTTCTCAGGAGCTTTTTAAAGTTGAAAAAAAAAAGAACAAACAAACTAACTGTACAGCTAAGTGAGGAAGTAGAAAGCTATAATCACAGATAAATAAGGGACTGGAATATCATGGGCTCCTGTGCTTTCACCTGTACTCTGCTTTTCATTTAGGAGGTGATTGATTACAAGAAAACCGAATGTAATTTCATACAGGCACCAGCTGCAAGACAAAGATGCGGAGATTTGGTTTTGTACTTGGCTGGGATTTTGGTAGGAGGATGAAGGAGTAAGATTTGGTCAACACTGTACAAATTCATATCCTCCAGTGCAATACATGTAGGGAAAAAAAAAAAAAAAGCCCCGCTCTGTACTTTGTATAGATTAGTTTTTAACTGGATTAAACTGAAACTCAGCGCAGTGACAGACGTCTAGTGTTTTATTTTAAGAGGGTGGGAAAGAAGTGGGTTTAGATCTTGTCTATATGCACAACTTGGTATTCCTGTTTATCCTGTTTAGAGGCCCTGTTTGCCTTCCATTTTTGCTTACTCAAAAGATATGAAAATGAATTTATAAAAATATGCAAGTATCTTGTGTTCTTCCCTGGTACCAGCTGCAAGAGCTATTCGCTAATTAGGCATTCGAATGCTCAATTTTCTGCATTCAGAAAAATACAAAACCAACTAATTAAAATGCTCCTGCAAAAGCATTACAAACTCACACCAACACCACACAATTCCCTGACTTGTTACAAATTCAAAACAAATCCCAGAAAAGGTGAAGCACCCCCAGGTTTATTAACAGATTTTCTCTAGGTTGCTTTCTCTTTGCTTACAGATTTTGGCTTCAAAACCAGGGCTCGGCCATTTGGGGATGTCAGAATGGCCGTGGCAATGTGTCTCTTGGGGAGAGCCGCAGGACTTGATGCCATATCCAGCCACATCAGACTTTTCAATTTTGTAAATGTATCTCAATTAAGAAAAATTCAATGTATGGTGGCATGTTGCAAAGAACTGAAGCTCTGAGCTATGGGTTGTCCTTTTACAGTTTATGCCAAAGTACGCAGCAGATGCCAGGAGCTGACCCTTAAGGTTGGCCCCAGAAGTATTTCCTTGTTTGCATCCTCAGGTATCTGTTACTGAAGTTAAGAGGTAGTTGATAGTGAAATGAAAGTCCCATCTGAAAATACAGCAACACTCGGTGTAGTTTAGTTTACTTTTTTTTTTAATGTAACGGGAAATAGACAACTAGCTTGAGTCCTATTATTTATGCATCCACAGACAGCAAATACCAAAACGATCTACAGTTACCCCAATGTTTTCTAATGCCTTTAAAGCCAAACTTGCCAGAATCACTTTGTATCCAGCAGTAACACTTTTCATAATTATACTATCCAACACTACGCTAAATAACAGCCTGCATAGTTGCATGTGTAGTAAAGAACAATATAAATGAGGAACAGTAATTTTTTGCAGAGATACTCAAGTTTCTAAGCCTGGTGTATTTTCCAGTGACAAACGCAGGGACAGAGCAGCACTACAAAGCTGACCTCTCCATTCTTTGCACCTTTTCCATCAACTTGGGAAGCTCAGTCTGAATGACTGCACAGTGACTGCTGTTCAGAGTATGTTGCAAACGATTTGTATTTATTCAAATGTGCATTTCCTTAACACATAATAGCTCACAGCTTGTATCTTCCAGGAAACTGCTCACAGAGACATTCCTGTGTTGTAGAAGGTGATGGTGCCGGCAATACACAGTTTCGTCTCTAATATCTCATTCCACTCCCTCTCCCAGTAGCTCTTTGTTGCTGTTAATACATTGAGAAAAGGACTCCAGCGTTTGAGCTCCCTAGTGGCAGCGGAGGAAGCAGGATGGAGGTGCAGGCAGCCCCCCACCTCTGCTGGGCAGAACTTGGAGTGCACCCTGGAGTAGAGGAGGAGTTACTCAGCCATGGATTAGAGTCCTGTGCAAAGTCGTTATGTTTGGAAATCTCCACAGTCACAGAAAGGCACTAGATACTTCAGTAGCAATGAGTGACATTCCTGAGCCCCCAGCTGTTCTACAGGCTGTGCGGACCTTGCCAGTGCATTTAGTACCATGGAGAAGTGATCCAAAATCTACTATAATAACACAAGGATTTTTCACATAGCCAGCACGCACAGTTCCACACCGTTTCTTCACTAGAGGGAGCCTAAGACAAGGATTACCAAGCACTTCTACAAGTTAATTAAGAAGCAGAGTGGTGACATAATAAAATAGGATGTTGAAAACTGAATGATCCCCCAAAAGCCAAACAACATCTGCCATGTTTCAAAAAAGTTGTGGGGTTTTTTGTTTCGTTGTTGTTGTTTTTTAAGAATGCATTTCTTACATTATGCTGTTTCCTTTTGGAAGAGACCCTGAAAGTGCAAATAAGCACTGAGCCAACGGTGCTGTTCCTGAGTACAGACTCCTCGGTACTGTGCTTGATCTCCGAGTACAGTACAGCACAACTGGATAACAACAATCTCACAATCATTTGTTATTTAGAAACCAAAGATATTGACCAAGAAAAGATACTATTTACATTTATAGCTGGAAACCAGTCCTCCTGGAGTAGGATCCTACATGCTAGACAGTGAAATTTTAAAAGGCAATACTGCACTATTTCTGCCAAAAATACAGGTGGAAGAAACTGGATCATACAGATGCCAACTCATTGTCATTCCTAATGCTGCTCAAGGAACAGCTTCTTTGGAGATAGCCGGTAAGCTGGTTTATATCAGCTTCCCCTCCCCCCCCCCCCCACCAGGAATTCTAAAGGTAACAATTGCAAATGTCAGAGCCAGCTTAGGGTGGCTAGTTCCTTCAGTCTGACTCTCCCAGGGAAGCACAACCACCAATGGAGGCTACACAAATTGACAAAAATTGTGATGTTAAACATGAGCACTGGGATAAAGGCGTAGTGTTGGCATCAAGGCATGTGCTTTAAGTTCTTGATCAGAGTTTCCCTGTATCTCTAGTTTAATCGTCTGTGTTTAATGTTACGCAACACATAAAGCTACGGCTCATTTTCAACTACAATAGTTTTATAATTCTTCATCTAAACACCCTCTTTCTACACATTTTTAATAAAGGAAAGAGGAAAACTAAGTGCTGTAAAATGTTCACTGAGTATTATAACATTACTGAGAACTTAATAAATCACATACTGTACTCATTGTCAAAGTAAGTATCTGTATTTTAACTTTCTACTGTGTTTGCAATAGTCAGAGCAGAAAAATAACCACCCAGTCATTTCCCCAATGGGTAGATTTAGTTCAATCTGCAGGTAATTACAGTATCATCAGAACAGTCTTTATTAATTTATCTATTAAATATTTACAGCTCCCAAGTTTCATTTTGATTGGCTCAGTCTTTGCATTAACAGCTGCCTGTCTTTCAGTTGGCCTGATAGCTTTCCTGTACATTAAACACTATAAAACATGCAAGTGGTTTCAAGTGGCTAAATTTCTATTTCTATGTTGAAAACTCAGCTGGGGGGCAGGGTTGTTCCCATTTGCTTAAAAGCAACATTTTCATTTGGCACTTTGGCAGCTGCAGGCAGGCTGGAGATTGCTGGTCCATTGGTGCTGTTTGGGGGCCCCCCCTGACCTGCCCCCACTGGGGTCAGGCTGGATCCTGCAGCATCACCAAGGGCCAGGGACCAACCAGCATCACAGTCGCTGGATCTCTGCCAGCATATCCACGCTTTGTCATAGCTCATCTTTCAGTCTAGACATGTCCTAAATGTTTCCGATTTCCCTTGGGCTCCCCAGGACAAAGCCAGGGTTGCGCCAGTGTTGCACCAAGAATGCATAGAGTATTTTTAAAATTTTATTTTAAAAAACCCAAACAAACCCACAAAAAACCAAATTGCAATGCAGTAGTTATGAAATAGGGAAAAAATAGTGCTGGGATTAGATGCAATAATGCCATGAAGGACTAACTGGAAAGATGCAGTGTGACTCAGAAAGCAGCTAATACACTTCATCCTGCTCACACTTGATGTGCATGTCTCATCAGAACTTCAAAGCAGTAAGTCCCAACTGCTTGATGGTGTGGTTGCTTCATTATTAAAAAGAAACAGTGACAAAGGTATGCATCTAAATAATCTTTTCACAAATTAATTCACATGGAAGGAACTGTGGAGGCTGGCTGGCTGTGTCTGACTGTACAGTCATATTTCTGGCAACTAATGGTGGACTAAACATTATTTAGATAGTTGCAGCTCTTCAATCAGGATAATTTAATTGCATGTTTTAAGCAATAAAGCAACAAAATATTTTTATGCACTATCACAGTAGTATCTAAACCTTTGTAAAGTGAGGAACAAACTCCTGTTTATGAGTTGGAAAAAATAAAAGTAACTCAAGCTTATTTTAGGCAGCCGCTTGCACTGTGTGAATGGAGCTCGCTTCTCACACAGCTGTTCTCCCCAGCACTGCCCAGGCGCTGCCTGCCGTCTGTCCAACGCCCGGGCAAACTCCCGGGGCAGCTCCCACCACTGGCTTCCCAGCAGGCCCACTGCTGGAGAGGGAGGACAACATCTGTCCACAGCTGGCAAGGAGGGGGCAGAGCTGCCCTGCGATGAGGGCAGCCTCCCGCCACATCAGACAAAATCCTTCTGCCACAGCATGTCCTGCCTGGACAGAGGCAAGGGAGAAGTAAGCCAGGTACCATTCCCCCCGGATAGCGTGCGTGCTGCTGACTGCACGTAGCTCATGCAAGAGAAAAATCAGTGTTCATTTCTTTTACTTGCTCTTTTTAATTTAATGGGCATCTAGAAGCAAACATATTCCCTTTTCCCTCACAGTTCATCAAATAATAGTCTTCAAAGGAAGCATAGAAATGAGACATTTGGAAGAAGCTGGTTTGAATCACCAGATCGTGAGCTTTCACTTCAAATGATTAATACTAAACTTTTTATCTGAAGTATCCGCAAGACAGGAAGGTACAAATTTTATTTTGGAGTACCGTGCAATGTAATGCACAATGTAATGCTGCAAGAGAAGATAAGTAATTCTGCTAAAGGACCATGAGGATCTGAAAGCTTTTCAGTTGTGGATGCACATGGAAGAGACCAGCACTTCCATGGCTCCACATGCTGTTTGTGTTTCTCTAAAATATATGCAAGCACATCAGGGCAGAGCTTTCCAAGAAAATAATTTATGATGCTCTTACCTGGCATCCTCCTGAGTGGACAACGCCACTGGCTGTCATAGGTAACCCTTCACCATGCAGTGAGGGTATGGTTTAATTTCTGGAAAACAGTAGCCATCTGGATTTGCAGTTGGTAGGGCTACGGTTGGTGATAAAACATAATTTCTCCAAGTAAGTGTCCACTTTAGGACTCCCAAATTTTCATCTCACTGTTATAAGGATGGGTGTTGTCTCCAGAGCTGTGACAGTCATTTCTTCTAACCCAGACACCCTCACATGAATATACAGTTATTCCTATGTGCTCACACAGAATTGCTCTTAGTAATACTATATATTTTCCCCCAACAGCTGTCTTAACTGCTACACTCAGTTCCCCAACAGCTGTCCATTTCCTTCACAGGCCCTCAAAACTATGAGGATACAAAGCATTTCCCTAGATCTTCTTAAAGATGTCTGGAAACCACTTCCCCAGAGAAGGCGCATTCACTTCTCAGAAGGCAGCTTTACCTCTCAAACACTGTTGGTCATAGTCACCGGATCTCTCTAACTGGAGAAGCAAATGCCCTTCAAACACCTCTTTGGTTTTTCTTCAGAGGAATTTCACAGCTGCATAGGGTGCAACTGCAAAATCCATTCTTACCCAAACTTTTTCTTTTTCCCTATGTTATGGGCCTCCAGTATGGGTTTTTCTGGGGATCATGGTGCTCAGTATTTGTGGGAGGGGGAAATACTAATGTGTGCCCTGCAGCACTGTATCGTATCTTGACAAAATTTAAAGGAATCCAGAGATTTGCTTTTTAGTTCTACCAGTGCTGGATGCAATGCAATGTTTAATGGACATGACAACTGCTGTGGAGGTGCTCACTTTAAGTTGCAGAGCCCATTTCTTCTTCCCTGAAGAAAAAGAACTCTTTAGGTATGAAGATTATGAGTAGCTCTCAGAAGGATCAAAGATAAAAACCAGACGCCAAAGTTAAAAACAAAGGGTTTCTTGTTGATGGAGACAAAATTGCATTGCAAAAAATCTAAATTCTATTTACACAACCATGCAGTGCAGTGACACATTCAAAGATTACTACAAGGAAATCCTATTTTCTCAGTTTACCAGGTGACTCTTTCATCCTGTGTGCTTTGGGTAGTGTGTTTATGCTTTCCTCATTGGTCCACTTGAAAACATCTGGAGAGGACACTGCCTTTAAACCTGTGTTAGCTCCACTGTGGGTCAGACTCAGAGTCTGCTCTGGAGTGACATCAGGACAGTTGTGTCCTGGACATCCAGCTTTATATGCACAGACATGCCAGAAAGAGAGTTTGAGAGGGCTGAACCTAAGGAGCAACAGGAGTACTGCTCCTGATAAGACTTCACAGGCTTTTTATGAACTATCTTAATAATGTATTAAAAAAAAAAAAGGAATCCCACCTTCATAGCACAGCACCTGCAAACCAATGCATGCAAAAGAAAGAAAAATGTTCCAGATGTAGGTCTAAACCTATCTTGAGGTCTAGATTTAGCTTCAGAAACAGAGCTAGCCTGAGAATTTCAAAGTATCGACAGCATCTCTATTCTTGCTGACCCTGCTGGAAATCAAAGAGCCTAATCCACTGAGCAGACTTGGCAGACTCTCTCTCTTAAAAGGTTTCAAGAAACTCTTACAAAAAACCAAACAAAAACAAAAACAAACACACATGTAAACACCAAAATCAACCAACCAAACTTGAAAAAAAAAAAAAACACCAAAAAAAAAGAGTAGCTCTTGGAGTTTGAGAAGTATTTTCCTGAGGCAATATTCTAATAGGGTGACACTGACACTCTAAGAGAAAGTAAATAGAAGGACTAGCAAAGGGAAGCTAGGAAATTCATAAGCCAGGGAAAATAAAACATATAATTACATGTTACATTTTTTATAGAAGCCCTGTAGCTGGATAAGTGTTGAATTATTATAAATAAGTACATTTTCATATCGAGAGGACTAGAGGCTCATTGTGCTTAAGCTGTCAAAAGAATGTTGTTTCTCATACTTCTTATATTCCTCACCAAGACTGTATCCTTCTTGCTTCCTGTATAAATAATCAAATACATACATGCTAAAGCTATAAGAAGCTAAATAATCAAGTTCCTGTGACATCTTTTTCACTTTCACACCTCTATCTGCTTGTATAGCATTAGCATTAGTGTGTGTGTGTGTGTGTCTGTGTGTGTGTGTGTCTGTGTGTGTGTCTGTGTCTGTGTGTCTGTGTCTGTGTCTGTGTGTGTGTGTGTGTGTCTGTGTGTGTCTGTGTCTGTGTGTCTGTGTGTCTGTGTCTGTGTCTGTGTGTCTGTGTCTGTGTGTCTGTGTCTGTGTGTCTGTGTCTGTGTGTCTGTGTCTGTGTGTCTGTGTGTCTGTGTCTGTGTGTCTGTGTCTGTGTGTCTGTGTCTGTCTGTGTCTGTGTGTGTCTGTGTGTCTGTGTGTGTCTGTGTGTCTGTGTGTGTCTGTGTCTGTGTGTCTGTGTCTGTGTGTGTCTGTGTGTCTGTGTCTGTGTCTGTGTCTGTGTCTGTGTCTGTGTCTGTGTCTGTGTCTGTGTCTGTGTCTGTGTCTGTGTCTGTGTCTGTGTCTGTGTCTGTGTCTGTGTCTGTGTCTGTGTGTGTGTCTGTGTGTGTGTCTGTGTGTGTGTCTGTGTGTGTGTCTGTGTGTGTGTCTGTGTGTGTGTCTGTGTGTGTGTCTGTGTGTGTGTCTGTGTGTGTGTCTGTGTGTGTGTCTGTGTGTGTGTCTGTGTGTGTGTCTGTGTGTGTCTGTGTGTGTGTCTGTGTGTGTCTGTGTGTGTCTGTGTGTAGAGTAAGGGATTTCTTGCCTGAAGGGACTCAAATCCAACAGCTACTGGAGGAAGACATAATCAAGGATAATGTCAGACAAGAGCTACTGGGCCACTCAGGCAACTGCTTCTACCTACAATCTCTGCTTCAGATAGCACCCACAGCTTTCATGTTCACCAAAAAGAACTGCTTTCAAAGTAATGTACAGAGCCTGGAGAAACCCATCACAAAAGAGATATTTCCAAGGCTTCCAGGTATGTATAATACATCTCTGGGTCCTTTCACTTCGAGGGCAGTACGGAGCACTATTTGATGTAACTTGAGGGGGAAAACAATTTCAGTTTAGGTGTACAGAGTCTTTCGGGGCTGCAAGGCGTAACTTAGCAGTTGCTGCACAAGGATGATTCAGCCCCAGGAAACCTTGGCTGTAGCTTTCTATTAAATTAGTCCACACAGTGCTCCAATATATTTACTTGACCTGTTATTTTTGCTACTGAGAAACTCGACAAAAGTTCCAACAAACTGGTATAAACAAAGGCTGAATTTCACTTGGATTTTTGCTTTCCTTGAATTGTTTTATTTCAAACAAGTAAAGAACGTTCTATTCCCCAATATGAGATTTGCTAAAAGTAAAGTGACTTGTAAAAATAACAGATTTTTATTTATTTATTTATCTTGAATCCAGCTAATCCACCACAGTTTTCTTTCCAGGAGATATCACATCCAACAGGAGCAATTTCACTTTCCCTCTCCCCTCTCAACCACAAGATGTAACTTCATATTTATCTTGCTGTAAAATTCTAGTGGCAAGAAGGCAATATAAATTTACACTTCATACTTGAGGTGTGTTAGCATCAAACCCTTCTCTGAGGTTACTTCTTAACTTGTTAGTCCTCAAGTTATAGATCTTCCCTTATTTTGTAGCAAAGTAAAGAATATTTTAGTTGGTGGAAATGACAATGGGCTGAAAACAACCCACTCAAGACAAGGGCTTATTTGCTGTCATGTTGCTGGAACTCATACTTCAGTCTTATTCTTGTCGCCAGAAATAAAACACCCACATCCTTTAACAAAGAGCAAAATTTCTCTTTTTTAATATATGCAATATGACACACTATGTATGTATGTATGTATGTATGTATGTATGTATGTATGTATGTATGCATGCATGCATGGAAGTGCAGCATCTCAGAGTCCAGGCTCAGAACACTCAGACAACAGCAGGCAAATACTTCTTTTTTCTGCTACAATTATTTTTGCTATAATAAATCACTCCTGGCTTAGAGTTCCAGGACTATTTTACTGCAGCAGCTCTTTAATGGAAGATGTTCACTCCTACTTAAGCAAAGTCTCCTGTTGTCTCTGAGATAAGACAAACTCCTTCTCAAACCACAGTCAATAAGACTGACTGTCTTGACCTTTCGATATCAAATTTTGTACTTGCCAACATCAGGTGTTCTATGTACGTATCAGAGCCACAAAGACTGGACAGAGTTACCTGAAACCAATGAAGTAATAAGAACTAATATTGGAGAAAATGGATTATATTATTGTTATCAGCAAACTACAGTTCTCTCCAAAGGCATCTGACAATTAAAACATTAGTTGTGAGTCTTTCATCCAGCAACTGAACACAGTATAGAACAAGCCTTTCAACTCAAGTTTGCAGGTAAACTGTATTATTATTGTTCATTATCTATTAGAATTTAGTTTAAATTTGGATACTAGTTTGCAAATACTCAAGTTTCTTTTACTGTGTCTGGATACCAGAATAAGTCACCCCACAAAAGAATTAGAGGTATTGGAGTCTTACCTAAAGCAGGTTATATTTTTAAGGAAGTATTTGTATATGTCAAAATAAGATGGAAATTATCATTTTTTCCATCCCACAGTTATGCATTGAATGAGCTATAGCTACACTGTAAACTTTAAAAGTGAACTACGGAAACTTCCTCCCATAACTCACCGAAGATCAAGTAAAACCTCTCAACTAATGCTGACCAGTAATTTTTTTTTGTTTAAACTGTTTCAGAAAAATGAATGAAATATGAGTGCCAGCACACCATTTTAGTCAGGCATCCTCTGAACTTCATCCAGATTTTTTAAGTCAGTAAGAAAACATCTGTTGAATTTAGCAGACTTTGGAGTAGTTTCTCTGAGAGTCAATGTGAAAACCAGGCATGACTGAATATTGAGTAATGAGAATATACTACTAAACTTTTCATGGAAACTTGGCAATACTTTTTAATACAAGATTGTTGATTTTTCTATGGCTACATTAACTCCCTTTACGGTAGGTCACTATAAGATTATTAAGGGTGTAAATAGTTTTTTTTCTTCCTAGAACCTAACAGGACTGCTAATAAACTGTCTCTGACTGCAAATCAGAGCCACATAGAACCTTTAAAGTACGAGTTTTGAACCAGAACAAAACTAGAAGGGCCATTCTGGTAATATCATTCCTGAGCGTGATCCTCACCTCACCAGGCCAACATTACAGGAAAGTACGAGAAGTGACAGGATGGCTTACGCAGCAGCTGCATGACCCCGTATCTCCCACAGGGCGCCAGGTTTGGGATCAGCAATGTGTGCACACAAGGGGAAGAAATACGCAAGATCTATATTGCCCACCACCACCAAAGAAGTTGTCCCCAAGTTAGTACTAGCAGTTGTTAAACCATGAGCTTTTTTTGATGTGGAAGTCACCCGAAGGAGGCACTAAGGGATCTCTGGCAGTCCAGACACAAGTTGGCAGAGATACAGAGAAGGTTTTTGAACACACGGCACTTTCCCATTTGGCCTGCTCAAGTCCAAGTCCAAACACAGGGAATAGGCAGGCAGAGAGTCTTATATTTATACTAGTCTCGTCAGGTAGCTATTTAATGTTACAAGACATCAGTGAAATGTGAAAATTGGAGTTTCAATAGTAGAACACAAACCACTCAGCCAAAATGACACATTAATGGAGTGGCTTTCATGCCAAAACCTTTATCCTCTTCTCTCTGAAAACAGAAAACCAAAGATTCTGGTCCATCTTGCCAAGAAGCAATTACCACTTTGATGATAAAGTGCACTACTGTGTATCCAAAGGGTAATGTGGATGTGACACTTCAATGTTAGGAAGGAACAGAAACAGGGAAACTTTAGTTACCTGGTTTAAGGGACTATTCTCAATAACTAGAAAGTAAGAACTATGAGGATGGATCTGGTTTCATCTCCTGTGTAACTTGCAAAAGAGAAAAGCAGAGCTAGGAATGTAGGATCAGAGTTGAGGTTTCTACTGAAGGTGAAACTTTTCAGGAAACCTACATTTGAGAACTTGATTTAACTTCTTTCAAAGGAAAGAGATTCTCTTCAGTGAAGATCTGCACAGAACAGTAGAAACACTTGTGATACCACTGAAATACCTTGAATGGCAGTACCATAGTTTAAGAATTCTTACTGTATGTTGCAGTGCTATGGCATGCTGCAGAACTCTATTTTATTTTTTCCTTAACCAGATGCTCTTCAAGAACACAACAGAAGTGACGTACTTTGCAGGCTACGTACAGTAATGAAAAAAAATAAGTAGAGAGAAAAAGCAAACAAACAAAACCCACAAAACTAATAACAACTTGGCCACAATTTAAAAGAAAAAATAAAAAATGGAAGAACAACCTTTCAAACTGAATGATCAAATTTCACTATCAAATGTCACAATTTAGTAAAGCAGTTAGAGTCTAAGTGTAAAGATTTCAGCTACGGATGTCCAGACAGCACTTGATAGAAGAAAATCTGTGAGAAAATAACAGCTACTTCCTACAGGCACATTTCTAAAGACAGATACTACCTGCCTATATTTCTAGATAAATTCTCAGCAAGCATGAGCTTTCTTCATGGCTGCTGAAGCCAACCACTAGCTCTTTCAAACCAAGCCACCATTGTGTATTAAGTGATCAGCACACCCCCAGAGTGCCAATCATCTTCTAAAGCACCACTAGGGATGGCTGCATACAGCAGCTTCTTTACCCTCAGGATCAAAATTTACCATAATTGTACATAAGAAAGCTGCTCTCTGGGCACTCTGCTCCAACAAAATCCACGTGTTTTGCAAGAAGAACGCTCTGATCTCACTGTTGTTCTTCTCCACCCATCCCCTGAAAGAAGCATTACCTTGCTAACGTTTTTTCCTCAAGTTTTAACGCTAAAGTAGAGCTAACAACACTGGAAAAATGCACCTGGGGTAAAGGTATGGTGTGGAAAATATTGTCCCTGTTACTGGTGTGCACTCAGCAGGAAATGGCAAGAATTAGAATCATAGAATCATTTATGTTGGAAAATATGTTTAAGATCGAGTCAAACCATAAACCTAACATTGCCAAGTCCACCACTAAACTGTGTTCCTAAGTGCCACATCTACGTGTCTTTTTGATAACTCCAGGGATAGTGACTCAACCACCTCCCCCAGGCAGCCTGTTCCAATGCCTGAAAACCCTTTCCATGAAGAAATTTTTCCTAAGATCAAATCTAAACCTCCCCAGCGCAACTTGAGGCCATTGACTCTCACCCCATCACTTGTTACTTGGGAAAAGAAACTGATAGCCACCTCTCTACAACCTCCTTCCAGGCACTTTCCAAACAGGGCAAGCTGACATAAACATTCAAGTCATTCAAATACCTCAGCATATAAGATTAGACAATATGCACAAGGACCACATTCTCCCATACTAGAGAAAAGGAAATAAAACAAGATTTTTACTCACAAAGCACAGGAAGAAGCTCCCAGGAGATGCCAAAGCAGGAGACTTTTAAAATACAGAGAATAGCACCTCTGTTGCAGCAAAGGCATCATCAGGAACTATTTGAACCAGCTGCCCACCCCATCAACCTAATAGTGCCCAACCCTAAGAAGGAAACTCTAGTGCTAATGAACTCCCTGCTCTCTTAGATTTAAAGGCCCAGAATTTAACATGAGCTCACTGAAGTCAAGGACTCCTTTTGCTGGCATTGATGCTCACCACCAATCTCTGTGTCTCAGCTCCAGTCAGGAATAATGTTATTATGATTATAACAACAACAGTGCCATTTATACACTCTGCCTACCCTCTCCGAGGCAGAGAAAACGCAAACTAGTGAGCAGGTATTTGCCACTTAAAATAGCACATGAACAAGGAACAACCAGGGAATGAAAAGGGTGGCTCCCACCTTCTGCCATAGCATGTGGTAGCCCTGCTCCCAGCTCAGGGCCTCACCACCCTCATGGCAGCAGGGACCGAGGGATGGGGTGGGAGATGCGATGCCTCCTGCCAGTGCAAGCCCCAGATCCTGTGAGGGGCAGAAAGAGGAGACATTCCTCTGTGGGGCCACCATCACAAGGCCTCTGGGCCCCCTGCAGTTCAGATGGGATTGATGTTTGCAGGCTGCTCGGCTCTGCAGTTGGGGAGCTGGTTAGAAAACCTCTCACAGAGTTGCCATCAGCATTTAAACTCAATAAGTAAGTCAGGCACAAATGTTGACAGGCACAAGTGGTGAAGAGGGGCTGCAGGTTTTCATTTTTGAAAATTAGTTTAGACTGAATCACTCCCCAGTGACAATTCTATTAAAACAGGGGTGTAAGCCAGAAAAACATGCGGCATACTGTCCTCTGTAGGCACCCAGCAGGGCTAAGAGCAGGGTGGAGGCAGCAGTATCTGCAGCCTCTCAAGAATGTCTTCTGCTCTTTTAATAGTTCTCCTTGCGGGAGGGTGGAGGTTTATATCACGTATCTTTCTCCTGCTGCTGAATCAAAAATAGTACACTGCGTCATTTGTTACAGGCAGTTAGACAGTCACCAGCCACGTTGAGCATGGGTCCCACCACCTGCTATGATCTAGCTTACCCAGGACCTCCTTCACACAAGGATCTTCTTACCTCAAACAGTAGCTTTGCTTGAGTAATGTCTGCAGTGCTGATTAAATTCCTCTTTCTGCTGCAGCACATGCTTTCAGCAGGTTGGCAGATTACGTCCTTTGATCCAAAAATCCACTGAAATGGATGGGATGTTTTTCTACTGCCTTCTGGGAACCTTGGGTCAGGGCTGTTGGGCTGGACAAGTCTGCCTTGGAATGGGCTAGCTGACCCTGGATGAATGTAGGGCAACATGGGAACATGCACTGCAAAGGACATTGACCCTGCCCATTTTTAGTGTGAATACCAGTACAACTTTGGGCACGTGAGAGAGAAAGGTGTAACCAGGGAGCCTAAAATGCAGTGATTTTGAACCTCCTTCTCTTCTCCCTCCACCCAAACCCAAAGAACTAAACCACTTTCCCTTCCACAGGGACCTGCAAAATGAACAACAGGGAATAATCTATGGTAGCTTATTAATATCCAGTTCCTAGGAATAGATATTTCCATGCTTTGCACAAGCAATCACTGTGAAAATTGCAAGCTTGGCAATTTCACAGAGGTTTTTTGGGTTTCTAATATATATATAAAAAAAAATTATTTCCCAAAGCCTTCTTGTGCTTTATCCCAAATCAAAACAATCTGTGCTAGCAGACCTGCAATAATTACCTTTAGGGATGACTGATCTACAGTGTAGAAGAGAAAGGAAAACGTGAAGAAACAAATGCTGTTTTCAAAGAACTATCAATTATTCATTAGATTTATATTATTGACTATTAATAAATAACCACAAGAATCAGTTGCCACTAAGCCCTCCTAGCACTGCTTCCAAGAGGGCTCTGTTGTACCTTGCTCGACATGCAGCAATATTTACCCATGGGATTGAGCAATGCTGATCATGCCCAGTTTGCAGTCTCGCCTTACAGGGCAAACTGACTTCTGACATTGACTCAGTTGCTAATCTGTTCTAGCATGAAAGCCCTGGCCTTGTTAAAGACTTTTATACCAGGCTCTCAGATCTGCTTTTTAGGTCTTCGATCTCTTATCTCCGCGTCATCTCACCTTTCCTGGTGTGAAGGGCTTAAAAAAAAAAATAGTTGATTACTTCTTGACATTGTCTGTGTGACATCCACTGTGTCACTTGTGGATATCAGATGTGTTTAGTTTGTGCCACTGACCCTTTTTTGACTTAATATGCAGCCTCTTGAATTCACTTCTTCTTTGTATCTATTTTATAGTGACGCTGTCTTAGTGAAACACACTGCTATAATACTACAGTTACTTGGGGGGATAAAGTGTTTGGAGGATAAAGAGACCAAGTCAGACCTTGTTATATTCTGATTTTGTATATCGTAAGTGTTCTCCAGTCTCTGATCACTAAGCCCTTGATCCTTCTGTCCCTTCAAACACCAGTTCTAAAGTTCTAAACAGTGTGAAGTATGAGTATAAACTGATCATGGTCTCTGTACTCTGAAGCCCATGAAAGGTAATTCCCACAGACACAGTCGGTTCCACCACACCCTAAACGCAGCAATGGGTCGTGACAAAACCTGCAGCTTCCCACTTCTTGTGTCCACATCCTCCCCTCCCAGGATAAGCCCTGAGCATGTCACCTCCAGCTTCCCTCACACTGGCTGCTGTGCAGAAGACACGTGGAGAGGTAGCGGCAGTGGGAGCCACAGTGCACACTCCCAGCTGCTCGGCAGCATCCCAGCTGTGATACCACCTCCCAAAAAGCAGACGTAGGCTGAGAGAGAAAGATCAAAAGCCCACTCACTTTGCACTTCTATGGAAAACGCAACATTTGCTCATCGCTAAGAATGAAGATTTTTCTATGTCAAATAATAGCACTGACAGCTACAGAAGTACAACTTTAAGAACAATTTCAGATACTTGTGTTCCCAAATACTTTGTAAATGACAAAATGAAAGGATCCTCGCGAAGAAGTAATATCCCTAGTACAAAATAAGCACACTTATTGTTCCTTGCTCTGCCCTGATATGCTTCTGAGTATTTAAAATAGTGAAAGAACAGAAGGAATTGAAATTACAAGAATCCCCAGATTCAAAATCACCAACACTTTGATTGAAATAATTCAATATGGTGATTTTAATAGTACAAATCCTGCCTTCCTCATAATATTATGATGCCTATTTATTGCAAGACTTCAGAAAACGAGGCAGATACTTGTAAAAGAAGTGGCAAAGAGGTGGTCCTGAAGGCAGCCCAGCAAATGCAAGCTGCTTCCTCCTATCTTTCCCCTCCCACCTCACAGTGAACAAAGAGAATTTTCTACCTCGCTGTAGCACAGATTTCCCTGAGGGAAAAAGAGGTTTGCTTCAGTTCCTGAAAATAGTTGCATGGTAGTGCTGCTGAAACTGCTTCACATTTGGCTCAAATATTGAAAAGAGCTTTAAAATACTACCAGAGCTGAAGAGGTGTTATGCAAGGACCTTAAGGCGTATCTTACACATAGAAATAAGGCACTAAGGAGGTTAAGGAGAAGCCAAAGATTCCAAGTCACTGGCAAGCTAACTCTACTAATATTTCGTCTGTGACTCTTGTAAGAATTGAGCCGCGGTATTGTGACAAGTGATAAAGAACAACGCACTTTCAAAGGAACAAAGGTGTCTGGGAAATGCAAAAAGCTGCACTGCTATTTGTAGTAAGTGCCCCTCTGATGGGCAACAGGAGATGGAACAGAGGCAGTGGAAGGGAAAACTGGAAAATAATGTGACAAGTAGACTCAGTCTTACAGAAGAAATTTAATCATTAAAGGCATTTAATCATTCCTATTAAAAAAAATAGGACTTTTTTGTGATGACAAATGTAAACTATGCCTTTCCAAATTTTCTTTGCTGACTACTCGTTAATGGCAATTTGACTGCCTTTTTATTGTGAAACACACACCACATTTGCAGAGCTGTTCACAGAATAGTATTGGTGTTTGGGGAATTTAGAAAGTCAACAGGCATTTACTCTCTTAACTGGCAGTCTGATAATGCTGATACAGGTCTTCATAAAACTGAAATACATAAATATTGAAAATATAACTACTATTTTGTGATTTTAAAACAACCTTTGATTTTACCCAAACATTATTTCATCTTATAGATGCCTGAAAATATTCTATCATCAATACAGAAGTTTTGTTGCACTTTTGAACAAGTTTGTCACATTGTTACACTGACAAGGCAGCAAAAACTTGGCATATTCCTGCTGACACAAAACATTTTTTGTGTCTGTTGTGAACCACATAACACACAAGAACTTAATACTAGAAGCTCCTTGATTAATCAAGTTGAAAGTAACTTGGTGCCTCTCTGCACAGTTTGTGTGACCAGGTATTGGATCAGCTTTGTGATGCTTAGTTCAGTATTATTCGGACAACATTATCTTTTTTCCACTTGAGTGAGAGTTCACCCTGTTAACAGCACACTGTAGTTAATACTGTTGCTATCTTCTAATAACCCTCCACAGAAATAAAATCGCTGCTGTTGTTAATATCCCCAGACAGAAGATTTGCAGGAGTGTGCTGAGGGGAATTTCTCCTGCAGTCACTGTGGAACTGAGGGGGTGAACACGACTCCTTCGGGTTTGCCGGTAAATGCCAGATCCAGAATTCAGCTAAAAGCTAAGGCAGGCACCAGCTGTGTATGGGGTCAGGATGTAAACAGAAAGGGAATAATTTTCTCAGCAGGAGTATGTTTTGTGACACAGCATCCCAGAAGTGACCACGCTGTCTTACACATCCCTCCATTCCCTCAGTACAAAAACCTTAGCTTGTTTTACAAAAGAAGGGAGCGAAAGGTTTTGCTTACTGCATGCAGATATAATTTCAGCATTCAGCATTGCCTTTCATCTAAAATATCTAATTCTATTTATATTCCCTGATTATCTAACAGAATTCACTCTGACCTAAGGGAGAGATTAATTTTTTTACTGGGTATCCTATTGCCATGTGGCTCTGAGTGTGGGGAGATGTTGCTTCTCTTCATTTAAAAATTAGAATACAGAATTTTTCCTATTTATAATTAAGTTGCATACTATCTGCTACTCTTTTTGAAGGCAAAGCAAAGCATTGCTTACTATCAGAAATGTACAGTCCAAAAAGGTATTCCTGTTTTATTTTGGAAGCAAAACGAGTTTTAAAATAAACAAAAGTAAATATTCAAATACATTTCATATTGCATGTGGTAGGCGTACCCCACACAATATGGATGAAGCAAACCCAGCAGTTAATTTCCTTGAGACACGGAGTATAAAACAGACACTTCCAGACCTCATCTTGTGTCACACATAACATTGCCTCACCCTTTTGTTATCACTTAAATCCAGCCTACTTTATATTATTAATCTTTTATTTTGCTATATTGATTGTTCAAGTTAGAAAAAAACCAGTTAAAACCTAATGACTTGAGGACACTGCAAGACTCTTAAGTACTGCAATCTCTGAGGAAAAATCTACATTTATTTTTTGAGAAAAGATGTCATTACCTGCAGATGAATCAATGAAAAATGATCGTGCAATTAAATAGGACAGTCTGAATTGAAATTTAAAGCTGCAGACCATGATTTTCCTACTCCCAGTGCTTCTTGAAATTCCTCACGTTTAAAAAAATAGAATTAGCTTTAGATTTATCCCACAATAAATAACATTATAACATACCTTGTGCTAGCAACCTGAATTAAAAAAAAGAAAAAAGTAAGAGGCCACCTCAGTGTTTTGAGTGTATCTTTCAGACACAAAGCCCTAACAGTTTCCCAGTGAAAAGGCATCAGGAAGGCTTATCGCTTATGGTAAACTTGGGCTTTAGCTTGACAGACCTTTTCCTCATTGTGCCTTTAGGGGACAATGGCATGGTGTCCATAATGCTCCTGTCCTCCTCCAGCTGCCTAGCAGTACACGAAGGGGTGGGCACTTTCACCGTGTTGCCAAATTTAGAGTAGTCCACAGAGTATCGCCCATCTTCCTCTGCCACAATGGGCACAAACCTTTGGCCCCAGAGGATTTCATCTGCCAGGTAGGAGGTTCTGGCTTGAGTGGTGATGCCGGTGGTCTCCACCACTCCTTCCAAGATGACAATGATCTCCAGGTCCTCATGGTGATGAAGGTTCAAGGGGGAGATGTCGTAGAGGGGGCTGTTCTTGTCTATCACGTGGTAGATGATGAGTGGGGAGACGAGGAAGATGCTGTTGCCCCCCACAGGGTTCTCCATCTGGATGTCAATCTGGTTGAGGGGCACCACCTCCCCCTCCAGGCTGGCGGTCTTCTTCACCACCTGCATGCGGATGGTGGCACTGATGATCATGCTCTTCCGGAGGTCACCCACCCGCAGCATGAAGCAGAGCTTGCCCTCCCGTAGAGCAATGACCGCGTGCTTGCTGAAGATGAGGGTCTCGGCCCGCCGGTGGGCCTGTGAGGTCTTCATGAAGATGCAGCCCAACATGATGGCATTGATCACCAGCCCCACGATGTTCTGCACGATCAGCACCAGGATGGCAGCTGGGCACTCCTCCGTCACCATGCGTCCCCCAAAGCCAATTGTCACCTGCACCTCGATGGAGAAGAGGAAGGCAGAGGTGAAGGAGTGGATGCTGGTCACGCAGGGCACAAAGCCAGACGGGCCACCTGCCACCCCCTCTGCGGGGTCACGCTGCAGCCGGGTGCTGTGGTCCAGGTCTCCGTGGGCGAAGGCGATGAGCCACCAGACCATGCCGAAGAGCAGCCAGCTGCAGAGGAATGACATGGTGAAGATGAGCAGCGTGTGGGGCCACTTGAGGTCCACCAGGGTGGTGAAGACGTCCTGGAGGAAGCGCCCCTGCTCCCGGATGTTTTTATGGGCCACGTTGCAGGCACCGTTCTTGCCCACAAACCGCGCCCGCCGCTCCCGCGCGCGGTACCGGGCATGATCCGGCACATCCTCGGCCAGCCGGGTCAGCACGTACTCCTCGGGGATGATCCCCTTCCTCGACAGCATGGCTGCCCGCCGCCGCTCCGCCGCTCAGCACCGCCCCGTGCAGCCTCCGCTCCGCCGGGGGCGGGAGCGAGGGGTGGGGGAACGGCCGCGCCGCGGGGGCCGAGCGGGCGAACGGCGCCGCCGCAGCCCCCGCCGCACCCGGCCCGGCAGCGCGGCCGCGGCGCTGAGGCGGCGGGGCCCGCGGCGGCCACCAGACGGCGCCGCCGAGGCCGGGAAAGGTCGAGCGTGTGGGGCCGAGCGCGACCGTCCCCGGCCTCGTTGTTGCGGCCCCGAGGCGTAACGCCGCCGCGTGACGGCCGTTGGGCAACGCGCGCAACGGCAGCGGTTAAAAACCGTTGGGTGTCGCTCCTCGGCGTCACCCTTGTGGGAAGGGAAGAGGGGGGCGAGTCCCGCATTGCTCCACGGGGAGCGCTGGGTGCGTTTCTTTACCTTTTTACCTTTTTTTGTGTATTTTTATTTGTTTGTTTTTTGGTTGTTGTTTTTGTTCGGGTTTTTTTGTTTGTTTGGTTTGGTTTTTTGGGTTTTTTTGGATGGTTGGTTGGTGTTTTTGTTTTCCCGAGGAAGTGTGCGTGGGGTCGGGCTTTATGCCGGGGAGGTGTGAGCGATCCCCTTTCCCTGGCGCTAATGTCTGTAAATATTTGTTCAAGGGTGGATTTGCTGCCTGTCCTGGCTGCCATGGGCAGCGGCTGCTTTGTGGAATCGTGTGGTTTCAGGTCGGGCGATTATTCCGTGAAACAGAAAAAAAAAAATAAAAAGCGCTGGGGATCTTTTCAAAGGAAATCTTTAGGGCAAAACAAATAAAAAACAATCCTGAAATTCGCCTGCACATCTTTATGTAAGTAGGAGAAGAGCATTCAAGTAGTGAATTGTGCCCGCAGTGGCAGACAATTTGCTTGAGGAGGCCAAGTCCAAGAATGTAATGGTTAAACAGAGATGGAACCAAGGGGCTCATTTCCACTTATAAAATTTCCTAGTTATTTAGCCTTGACTGTGGAAGGATTTTTCTGAAGGAAGTAGCTTATGAAATGACATGAGTGGTAATGGCAGCTGGCTGCACAGGAAAATGTGTAATGTTCAGATAGTGGTAGAAGTTGCAAAAGAATCATCCATCCACAAATGGTTAACCCACAGTGACATGAGCTTCCAGACACATCAAAATCACCAGAAGAGGGAACAAAAGGAGGCAGGAAAACAGAACCTGTGTATGACAGGATGATGTCCGTGTGTGTATAAATGCATACATGTGCATGCATATAACAACGTATCTTTGTGACGTGTTATTTAAAATCTCTCCAATATGACAGATCCACTGTTTAAATAGCAGTATTCTCATTCGTGTGTTTACTTAGTCTGATTTGAATATTTGGTTTCTATTTCAGTTTAGACACCAAAGTTGTAGAGCTGCATCCTAGGATATTCTGGATAAGAGGTTTTTCTTTAGTGTTGGTGGATTTATGATAATATTTTTCTAATTGCATTTGTCCATGGACTTGGCTCGAAGTGCTTTGGCACACTGTGTAAGCAGCTACTGGCATTGATTGCCTGGGCAACGCAGTTGCCCAGTTGGTGGCTGGGAGCCAGCTAGTTGGGGTTGAAATTGACTTTCACCACCTACAGCTACTTACTGCAGCCATCTAGGGATTTCAGAATAGTATTTTTAAGTGATCATTCTAAGGTCGCTAAGCAGTTATTACAGGTCTTGTAATTAAATTATTACTATTACTTTATTTCTACTTTTTATGTATGATTAGTTGCATGTCCTTGGATTCCTTTTGGAGGAGTCAGCTGCCCAATACTCCACACTTCCTCTTATTCTGGGTTGTCTTTCTTGCTGCTTTAATAAATAAAACAAAAATTACAATGAGGTGCCCTGGCACTAGGCTGCCAGGCTGCTGAGCTTACTATTTGTTATGCTTTTCTTTCTAAACATTTAAAAAAAAAAAAAAAGAAAAAAAAAAGAATGTATTTGGAGATTTACTCGTCAAGTTGTGGTTCTCCAGTTGATATCAGCTCATAGTTACTTCCAGCATTTTGAAGTGAGCAAAAAAGGCTCCGTAATACCATGGAGTACTCACTGGTAACATATCATGCTCCTTCGCAGAGATGGAAATGGGTATTCAAGAGGCAGTCATGCCTTTTGTGCCACTTTCCCTTGCTCTTTTCTAATCATTGGCTTATACTGTACCTTTACAGGGTGGTAACTACATGAATGCAAAATGAAAATAAGTTTATCAGGGAGGAGTGTTTTAAAGGTAAATTGCTTCGAAGTCTGGTGCTAGGAGTGACCCATGGAGCCTACTACAGCAAGGGATGTTGCATGAATGTGCTCACCATGTTAGTTTTAGGAATCCTGAGCTCTACAGAGCTAGAAGGGTGCTTCCTTGTTACTACTTCTGTTCTTTATTGAGACTGTCATTTGCCACTTCACTCACCCCTGAGCACTTGTTGGCTGAGATGGGACAGCAAGGCAAGTGGCTTCTGCTGAAGAATTTCTAGTGCAGAATAACAAGAAGCCCTGTCTCTGTGGATCAAATGACAGATACTTAAAAGAAAAAAAAGTGACAGATCTTCTGAGTGAGCCAACATATTTGTGTTAAGAGCTGCTGAACAAATTAGGCTTACAGGAATGAACAATCCCACTCTATAGCATTGAATCATGAGGGGTAAGTTTTTCCACCCACAAATTAAGTTTTAAATTTCAAAACTCCCCCTTACCCCAATTTATACTGATTATAATGGCTATAAAAGAAGGTATTACTGTAACTGTTAAATTTTAATTTAGTTGGCACCATGGTATTACTCTGCCTTTAGAAGCAGACCTTTCTCTCACAAGCTACATGGTGTTATCCCAACATGAATTAAGCCTCACAAACCACCTTGCTGTGTGAGAGGGTAGATAGAAGAAAAGAGATCAGAGCGGGTTATTCAAAGCTACAGGGGAAGGCATAAGCAGAGCTGGGATGGGGGCTAATGTAGCAGGCACCGTGTGCTTCCTGGCCTTCCAAGGAAACAGCGCTCCCTCAGAAATAAGTAGAACAGTATGAAATGGCCACACTAAGACAAAGGGATAAATGCTATAAAGGTTTTTGTGTAATGGGAACATTCATAGATCGCAAACAAAATAAACCCTGGTTTCATCTCCATGGGCAGTCCATCCCACTAACACCTTTGGGACTGAGCTGAGTCCCATCCCAGAGGACAAATCAAAGTCCAGACATTGTAGTTCCCCTCAGCAGCCTCGTATGGCTGTTCTGGAGCTGTCTTGCACACATTTTAGTACAGCACTTTGCTTAGTAATGCAATTGCCATGCACAATACATTTGTGAGCCTGATTCAATAGAGACTGCTGGAATAGCTATCTTGAGGCAACAGGTATAATGACTCCGATAATGGCAGTGCGCCTCCCATCACAGAAGAATTTTCTTGGGTACTGCTTCTGGTCACTGTTGAGATTCTAACCTTTTGGAGTTAGTGGGCAGAAACTCCCTGGGACTTGGTCCCATATAAATAAGACTACATAAAACGTGCTGAGGAAATGTGTATTCTGTCCAAGTGGTAGCTAAGAGCCTTCCTTGTTCACACATAATTATCCAGCAGTGTGGTACCATTTAAAAGATACATAATTGCTGGATATGAACCAGCTCGCCCTGTTCTCCTGCAATGCTGCTTTGTGAAATATGAGCCCCATTTACAATGGAAACATATGACACTTCTACTTTGTGTTCTTATTTCTCAATACTGCAAGATATAATATAGTCTTCTTAGCAACATGCCCTCTCCTTTAGTCCCTTGCATTCCCTTCCAGGTAAGGTTGTCAGAAGTCTGTGGAATAGGAGCTAGTTCTCTATCTCTCCTCTTGCCATTAAGATTTAGGGTCTTTCACAGGTGGTTGCAAAGCTTCTGAGGATCTCTCTCTGCAGCATGAGTTTGAGATAGCCTGCACAGTGGTGTTCTCCTCAGCCTGTACAGGATGAGATCCTGCTTTAGAGCGGTGCTGGGCAGCTAGGAGATGGCATGCACAGTAGCTGTAGGAGAAACCTGCTCTGCACTCACTGTGCCCTTCTGCTACACTGGAAGGATAGTCACCTGTCTCCCATTTCTTCCTTCTTAGCCCTAATGGATGCCTGGTATCCCAGAGTGAAAACACATCAGTAGTTCTGTAGCTATTTTTTTCTTTGATGCTGCCCAGCAAAACAATTCCCCAGAGGAGTGGACACCTCCTGGCTGCCCATTTTCTCTGCTGTAGCAGGCAACGACAGAGCTCATGCATTTCATCTGCGTAACTGTATTCTACCTCCTCACTTCTACCATTGTTCATCCTACTCTCTCCTGTTGGCTATATGTTCTCTGGCCCCAGTTTAATGCCCAAATTCGTATTGCACAAATAATAGCAGGCAGATGCTGCAACTACTCTGCTGTGGAGCTGGTAACACTACTTAAACAGCAACAAGAGATCTTCAGTTTTCCTTGCTCTCTGCTGCAGTACTAGAAGAGAAGTAATGCGTTAAAAACATCATGTATCCCATAAGAACACTGAGATGTCTTTTTCTAGAAAGCAAAGCCTTTGAAAAAAAAAACACAACAGATTCCAAATTAATTGAGTAGTCTCAAGAGATTTAAAAAAAAAAAAAGAGAAAGGAGTTTTCCCGAGTGCTAGAAATTCTTCAAAAAAGGGAAGAGGACAAAAATATATGTAAAGCCCAAATTGCTATACAAATAATAATAGTGAAAATCTCATTGTAGCCTTCCATTGGGTCATTGACATTCAAACCCCTTAGCAATTAATAAATCCTGGAACAATTGATAGGGCAGGGATGAGTAGCAGTCTAGCCAAATTAGGGTAATTTCAGTAGTTGCAAGTTACCATAATAAGTATACATAATTTATTGGTAAAAAGCACAGTGAATCTAGAAACAGTGTGACAGTGGGTGAAATATATTAAACTAGGAGACGATGAGTCAAGCTCTCATGGCTCTGAGCTGCAGTGAAAGGTTTAATGCTGTTTATTTACCAGATTAGGAGGGATAATTTCCAGATGAATCGGTACATCTGTACTGGTCTGGAAACTGTGTGCATTGAACACTGATAGTTGATCACAGCCTGCCTCCTCTTAGCTTCTTCAGAACTTGGGAGGGACTGTGGCTCAATCCCGCCTGGAATCAGTATAACATGATTCAATGGGTAGAGGTGAGGCAGCCTAAGAAAGACTAAAGGAATCAGCTTGTGATTCATTTCTAAAAGGTATTAAAGTAGAGACCAAGAGACACAGGCACTATCAATAAACCACAAAATTTAACAAGTTTTATAGATTTTATATTTAGATATTAAAGCTTTACAGAGTCATATGATTAAAAGAGATACAAGCTTTCGAGAAATACCTTTGGTATATAATTTTTACTTTAGCATTTAGTCAGTTACGAGCAATATCTACAGTACTATGACACATAAAAATAACATGTTAATAAAATGACAGGAGACATTTAAGAGTTACATAAAAACTCCATGCTGGCTATTTTTCTTTGATGTATATCCTGTCATATTTCACCCATGTAGGCTTTTGGGTTTTTTTATTGTTGTTGTGGGTTGTTTTGTTGTTGTTTTTTTCCCAACTATATTTCATCATTCTTTGGTAGCAAATAAAGAGTAGTAGTGTACAAAAAAGGAAAGTACATGGGTAATTCATTAATGCTTCAAATGGAGAAAAATGGCTCATTTTATTAAAAAAAGAAAATCCTCTGTTTATTATGAAATAATATTTATTTACAGGTATTTTACATTTTTAAAAAATAATACAATTGTACTTTAAAATGCTTCATTTTTTCTTTACTACTTATCTGCTTGTACAAAAGAAGCAAAGACACTGTCTTCTTGTTCTAGCAGAACCTCAGGCTTGTCATATTCCAAAATAACCCCTCGCTTCATTACAATAACCAAATCTGCATTGAGAATTGTGTGCACACGGTGCTGAAAAACAAATAAACAAAATGCCAGTTCAGTGCATCTATCAAATATATTCCAGGATAAGACAAACTTCCAGAAATTAATTTTCGTGACAAGTTCAAGTTTGATTAAGGCTACTTATCCTAGTTTTCACTCTAATTTACTGTGCAAATACTGCAGATAAATACACAGACCAAGAGCCACATGGATATGCAAGTACCTAAATTGCACATAGATACTTGAATATGAAGAGTCATATGAGTTCAGACTACAATGCCCCTACCCCACTGTCGTGCCACCACCTGTTGGCATGAGAAGGTAGCTGGGAAGAGTGGGAACATGGAATGTAAGTGTGGTACTGCACGCGAGTACTCTCCCAGTCCTGGACTGTGTCTAGATCAAGGCGTTTCCTGAGTTTGCTGTGGTTTGTCTCTTTGTAAAACTGAGTAGATCTCTCTTCTAAGACCTTTTCCATGTCTTCTCTTGAACTTTCATACAAGTTTTGCATCCACATCCTTTGGAAAAGATTCTTTCACGTCTGCTCCTCGCTAAATGAACAAATATTCCCTATTGTATGCTCTGGGCCTCACTGCTCAGAGCTTCTTCTGATGTCTCGTCCCTTGCCTCACGATTTCACAAACCTCCCTCACATGTCCTTATGTTGTCCTTTTTCCAGGCAGAAGAGGCCTAACCTACTCAGATCCTCCTTAATGGTTAAGGAGCAGTTCCACACCTCTGGTCAATCTTGTGTTTCTCAACATATTTCAGTTGTAATGTGTCATTACAGGGATGAGGAGGCTGGAATTATGCACAATATTCGAGGCATGTGTCCACTATGGATCTATACAGTGGTATGTTTAATTTTTTGTTCTCTACCCTTTTCCTATTAAGCCCTAACGTTTTATTATTTTATTTGGAAAAAAACTGTCCCAGTATTTTCCACAGTGAATAATGAAAATAATTCATTTAGCTTTTTGCAATGCCATTATCTTTCCTGAGGATTCCTTTCATGTATTGATCATCAAATGGCCCTACATATTGATAGACTTCTTGCTCCTGGTATCTTTTAGGGATTCGTGGATTCCTTATTAGTTTTGATGGCTTCCAGAAACTGCTCTCATACTTTGTTTTTCTTTTTTTTTTTTCTTTTTGTCCTGCCTTATTGCATTTTCCCATGTAATATGCCAGAACTTATGATCATTTCTGTTTTCTTTATTTGGCTATGAGTTCAGCTTTTACAAGAACGCCTTCTGGTTTCCAATAGTCTTTTTTGTTTGTTTGTTTGTTTAGCCATATCAGCTTCTTTCTATCCTTACTCAGTCCTATCCTAATAAATAGCATACATTAGCTCTGGGATTTTTGCATAAAATCTTTCAATAATTTCGATTATCCCTGTCAGATTAAATTTTATTTGCTTCCTCTTTCAGGCGATTCCTCCTCGTCACCCCCCGTTCCCCCTCCCCCCCTTTTAATTTTTTTTAGCAAGCCTCCTCATTTTTACAGAATTCCACTTTTTAAAGTTGAGTGTAACTGTATTGCAATTTTGGGGTCTGCATTACTCTTGGAGGGATATTTAAGACTATTGTGGTCCCTGTTATAAAGTCACTCTTCACCTATAAGGTTCCTAATCAGATCTTGGGCACTCTCAGTACCAAAACAACTCTTGTCTTTCTTTCTGTGGCTTTCTAGCCAGACGTTCCATAAAATAATCACTGATGGCATCTACAAATCCCATCTCTGCTGCAGTCTCCTGTGACATTTATCCAGTCCACAGGCAGGGGGAGGGGACTGAAATATCACATTCCAGTCGTACTTGTTGCCCTTGTTGTCCGCTCTCTTTCAGTATAACGCAATCAGTGCTGTCATCCTGGTAAAGTAACATAGGTGATAATATATACCCAATACTATACTCTTCCTATTCTCATTCTTCCTAAGCTCAAATTAGGAATGTATGGCTTTGTTGGAAAACAAACAAACCACAAGACAAAACAAACAACAAACCCCAAAACAAAACCACAAACCTCACATCACACCAAACCACCACCACCAAAAAACAAATAACCCAACAAAACAAAAAACAAACCCGAAATCACTACCCCAACCTTCTGTTTCTACTACAGAGCATTTTGAATGCAAACCCACCTGCTGTAAACCACATTTACCTTTCAAAGTAAAAACAGTGAGTTTATTCCAAAATGCTGTGTTTGAACTGTGCAGTTTGAAACTCACTAAGAGAGTGAAAGACTAGGCCCTCTCTGCCTATCCCCAAACAAAGCAAAAGACGACACATAAATACAAAATGCAGTCCAATTCAGAATTTTCACATGGAGAAATTGGGCAATTTCATGCTTATGATTCCTTATATTTTTTTAACAATGACACACTGAATGGATACCATAAGATAAACTGGGTTTTCTATTACACATTTGCTAGGTGAAAATAAACAGATGCTGTAAGATTCCTGAGCATAGACTTCTTGACTTGCATTTAGTTTTTAAATTTTAAGAAGCCTAATGACTTTGTTTCACCTCCCTGATATATGAGTATTTTTAGAACATAGAGGACCGAAAGATATGCATTGCTTCTGACATATCTGTTGAGCCAACTGCTTTGATTCAGGTCAAATCTCTTTCATAAACAATTTTTTAATAGATACTTGAGATCTTTGTATAATCACTTTAAGAATACACAAACTTAAATTCACTGTCAACAGAGGTGAAATGTTTATTTTTAAAAGTTAGTAAGATTCTAATTATTTGTTTAAATTCTGAAATATAATTGCTTTATCCAGTGGCAGAACTACTACAATTTTACTTGGCCTTAGTTAAATGATTATTTTAGCTTAATGAAACTTATTCTTAGATTTTTACAGTAGTCAAAGTCATATTTTAAATTAGCCTAAAGTGGGTAATAGAAAATAGACCACATACTTATATTACATGCTTTTACAAGCAATCAGACACAGCATTATGCAACCCATTTCAAAAGCTGTTGTTTTGTATTTAAATAAGAAAGTAGTTTAAAATGAAAAAGAAAGCTTACACTTAAAACCCACTTAAAAATAATTAATTACCAAATTAACACATTTACTAAGATTGACAAGAATTGACTAAGGTGGCGTTTCTGATTCATGTTTGCATTAGAACGGCAGCAGAGACTGTACTTACTGCTATTGTAACCACAGTACGGTCAGCAAACGCGGTCATGACTACCTTCTGGAGTATGTTCTCCTATGTAAAGAAAAACATTTTTTGCTTTTCAAACAGCAGAGGTTACAAGATACACACACAGACACTAAGAAGGCTTAAGAAACTATAGATTAGTCTATGCTTTTATTGATCCTTCATTGCAGAAATGAATAACTACATGTCAGAACCAAGTTGGAGCCTGGCCTCCAGTCAGGCAGCCCTGTTCACTTCTGCCACCCTCACTGCCTCTGGGCTTCAGCGCACGCCAGAGCTGTGCCCTGGCCCCAATCCCCTGCCATCCTGACTGCAGATTTACAATGAGGAAATCCAAGGTCAGTTCAGGGTCTTGCCAGGCTGCCCGCATGCTGGTGCCTCTGTGGTGTGTTCTTCACCCTGCTGGAAGCCCAGGAATGTCCCAGCACACTGGAGACATCTAACACCGAGGGGTGGCAGGGATAACCAAGGAAGTGTGCTGTACCTGGCATATTTAACAGCAGAGATTATATTTAAGATGATCTTAACATACATAGTTCTCACTCAGCAAGTACTCATCCTTCACTATTTAGGAAACGTGTTGTGTACCAAACTCTGCCTAGAAATGTCACTAGCACAGATACTTTCATTTGCTATTACCTGTTCTTTGGGTATGTATCTCAAGGGAGGGACTATATCCTCAATGTGTCAAGATTAAAAATGTGTTTTAAGTGGGCTGCAACACAGTCTAATTCCCAACCTTACTGACATCCAATACATTAACATTTTACAGAACTAAAAATTGTAGCCGTTATAATAAACTCCTCCAATTACATTCTTTACTCAAGAATAATCACGGAGACTGAAATAATCATGAACAAGACTGAAATAATAATTCCTCATTTTTCCTCATAATAGAGGAAAAAATCCTAAGAATGTACTGTTCTATTTGGCTAAAATTCAGACAGTGTACTATTATTGTGTGGTTTAACCTCTGTCTAGCAATTTCTGGCAATTAATGCAATAGTCTTTGCTATGTCTCTTGCCTGTTTCCTTGATGCTACTTTCAAGCCTTGTAACTTTCTGACTTGTCCTGTCCACCATGCTGGAGAAATTTCTCTGCTTGCCAATTTACCCTTCATTGACCATCCCAGTTGACCCTCCAAGCTATGTTTACTTTAGAAAATCAAACTGCCAATGAAAATAACACGCTTCATTTTCCTAATGCAAGCAATACTGGAATAACTATTAAACCCCTACTAAAATGATTTAAAAGCTCTTTACATTAGTTAGCAGTGACTCACAACTACCTGGACTTGTAAACACATGTGCATTAAAAACAGTGTAAACATATTACAGAGTAGATAAAATTGCTTTCCACCTTTTTCTTCACATATTAGCAGTTGTCTCTCACCCCCCCAGGAAAACAAGAAATCAGAAACACTCCAAACTCACTGTTGCCATGTCAATAGATGCTGTGGCTTCATCCATGATGAAGATGCTTGTCTTCCGCACAAAAGCCCTTGCTAGGCAGAACAGCTGTCTTTGGCCCTGGCTGAAGTTTTCACCCCCTTCTGTTACTATAGCATCTGGAAATGATAGAGCAAACCCAGTATATATGGGATATGCACAAGTGTGTATCTGAGAGGGTAAGATCGGAGTAGAGCATATGCTTGGAAAATCTCTCACCTTCAGCATAAAGATTTTCAAAGTAATGTTTCCTAGGTCTACAGCTGCTGATGACCCAATTTTGCCTGTTTATTTCCACTGTTCAAAACAACCAGTACTTCTGCCTCGTTATATTCTTTATAGCTATTAGACATCAAAGTAGCTGAGGATGCGTAAGTGTGACTTTCTCTGGAACACATGCAGTCTTGGACACTGCATACCCTGGTCAAAGTGCCATCCATCATTTCTTTACCCTAAGGCTGTATAACCTAGCATTTTAAAGGTTTGTTTGTTTGTGGGTGTGTGTTTGTTTTTTAAATGATTAAATAATTCACACCTTTGAGTTTCTGAAATCTTCCTCCGTGGATATGACCATTGGAAAATACCAAATAACATATTCTGTATGACACCTGACTTGTTGACACCTTATTTGAATTCACAAGACTCGTAAACCTCAATACTTCATAATGAAGACAGACTGGAAAAGAAAAAATGACCCTTGATTTGAATAGAAACAGAATTCTACCCCACAAGTGCAGCTGATAAGGGAGTTAGATGCATATAGAGCCTTTGTCTGCAGGCAAGCACTTTTTGTCACCTTCCATAAACCTAAAAAGCTTTTTCTTCAGCAACTACATTTTTAGTAGATAGTAAATGTGAAACAGGAACATTGGGAACACTGGAAGCAATCTTCTCAAGAAGGAAGTCTTATTACCTAGGCCCCCAGGGAGTGCTTTCACCACATGCTTGAGCTGTGCTATTTCCAATGCTTCCCACAGCATGCTGTCAGTGCACTTCTTCTCAGGGTCCAAGTTAAACCTACAGTTAGGTGTTATTCAAGAATATCAGTCAATATAAACTTCTGCAATGTATTTCTTCTTTTAGCATGCTTAGAAACAAACTTGCAAATAATTATAATCATATACTAAGGATCTAGGTCTGATTCTGATCTATTGTTGGTATAAATCCATCAAATTTTGTAGTCTTGGTCAACATGTATACCAATGTGATTAAGAACAAAGTTTATCTCTTTCAGTTGAGCAGAATGGGAAAAGCTTTCTGTTCTGCAAATATCTTTGTGGTTTTAGAATTTATTTTGTTCTGAATAAAGTAAAGAAATTCCCACATCTGGGAATACAATCAGTTTAAAGTAACATCCATTTTTAACAAAGGACCAAATTCCACCATCTCTTCTTTTAAATCCAGTGTCTCTTTGTTCTTTATTGCTATAGAAATGCTAAACAGAACAACCAAGCTTTGTACTGAATTATGAAACACAAGTCTTCACTACAACTGAACAAATCTCGGATTTATAAACAGATGAATGTTATTTTAGCTTGCTGAAGCCCAGAAATGATAGCAACAAATGTGAATCTCATATCATATTAATATACAGAATTAGAATTAGAAATAAAATATTCAATGGTGCATAACACTTTGTATTTTTACTCCTACTATATGCGCTGTGAATTACTGACAATGGCCTAAACATTTTTTTCAATAGGTTAATTTATAAAACAAAGGTATACACCTCATCTTCTGACATGAATTAATCATGCTCTATTCAGGCAAATTCAGGAGATAATCTTGGGATTTTCCTTAAGCTGGAGTCAGGAAACCACAGGAGCCTCTGTCATTTTCAGTGAACTCTAATGACTTTTATTTAGAAACTGTAACTGTAGGTGATGTAACTCCGCACTGAGGATTATACTGTTCCTTTCTAAGGTAAATGCCATAGACATAGGGATGGACATTTGTTGGAAACTGTGGAGCTTTTTGCCACTGTTTCTATTGCATCATCCTCTCAGAGAAAGAGGATTCTCCCAGGTGAAAGAACATCTCAAAGACTAGATGATCAACACACATAGAGGCTCCAGAATAAAATAGCCCAGACCTCCCCCAGTACTTCTCACATTGTCTATTGCTTCCTATTTTTTTACATTAATTTATTAGCCTGCATTTTTTCCATCTCATTTTTAAAGACAGGGAGACGAAAATAGATGCAGGAGAAAGTTTCAAGTAGTGCTGGCTGGTTATGGGTTGATCAGTGAGCTAACCTAATTACTTGATCCTGGAGGAACAAATAGCGACTTTGTCTGTGTAACAGGCATGGGATGCCTTCTGCTGGCAGCATGCTGACCAGGAACAGGCACTGGGAAGGTGTGGTCTGGCAGGGGTGGGTACAAAGCAAGGACAGAAGGCAGTGACCTCCCTACTCCAACTGAGGAGACCGGAATTGAACAGTTTGCTATCAGCAATTCTGTAAAAGTCATCACATGGTATAATATATAACAGCATATAAGTCATTATATGGTTTTTATTGCTGGTGCTTAATGCTTACCGGATTGTTCCGCTGAATAAAATGGGATCTTGGAGAATGATTGACAGCCTGGATCTCAACGTCTGTAAGGGGAGCTTAGCGATATCTATACCATCAATGATAATCCTTCCTATTCAAAAGAAAATGGATAGTCTGCTACACTGTTTATCACGCCACATAACTGCTGGCAAAGACATGGCTCCCTTTCAGCTTGCAATACAGTACAGCAGGAACAGGCCTGGAATTCATATCCCCTTATTCACTACTGAAACATGTTTTAGTTAAGCAGCAAGCACAACTGTTTTGAGACTAAGCCTCAGCTGGGAAGAAAATGAAGTACAGTTGTAGTATTTTGTGAATTATTAGACACACTACTTATCTGCTAACCAGCATAAACCTCTGTCAAACAAGGTAGGAGGTTACATCAACCATGGAACTAGTTAGCAGGGGGAACAAGCATTTCAGAAAGCCAAATTACTGTTGAAATTTTATTTCCAAGTACAACTGTCTGGGTCTGCATAGGGGTCCTCTGGGCAATGTGGCTGAGAAACTGAGGCTAAAATTTTTTGAGATGCACAGGAAGACACTCCATGAGGTACATGGAGATGGCACACGTAGTAGGAGGTATGGCAGGAAATTCCAGGGGAGCAGACCAAACTGCAGTCCCCAGTTGCTGACTTTTCTGTGCCCCGTGAGTCCTGTCTGTGTCTTGTGTGTCGATCCTTCATTGCACTTGAACACTTTCCCCTTTAATGCTTTGCTCCTGCTGTTGTTATTTAACAGCACAAAAGGCTGTCCTCTGTCACTTAGACATGGACTTTTGCTTCTGTCAAGCAGAATATTTATTAAGCCAGCTTATCAATGGCACAGCTGTTAGGTGAGAGATGACACTGTATTTAAACAAGGCCAGAGAGTGTGTCCTGCAGATTAAAAAATCATACTTCAAAGCTGCAGCTGTTAAGGAAAGGGCTATCAAAGCACCTTGAGGAGCCAAGCTTGACCAATATGAAAAGGTGTAATCTTACCCTCGAAAGTGTCAACCATTCTGAAAAATGCAAGAGAGAAGGAAGATTTTCCACTGCCTGTTCGGCCGCAGATCCCAATCTGTGACACAAAAAGCAGATAAACATTAGGTGACCAGAAAGAGATTATGTCTGTATTTGACACTTGAGTGGATGGAGGAGTGGTTCCGATCCACATGATTGACATGTCCTCCTGACAGTTCAGTCAGACTGAACTGGCCATAAGAGAGTCCCTAAGTTCACTCTTTGTCTTTAGGAGTCTCAGCATTTACGGACAAATCAAGGCCAGTCCAGGAAAAGCAGGAGAGTGACATGGGAGCAGGAGGAGGAATGGCCAGTGCAGCAGGCAAAACTTAGGATCCTGAGGTGGCCTTGTTTAGCAGGAAGGACACAGGCAAAAAAGGACTAAGAAGGAGAAAAATAACAGAGAGAAAAGAGATGCAATGAAGCAGAAGAACAAGATGGGAATAAAGCTGAGAGCACCACATGGGAATGATCAAAGTGGGTTTAACACAGTAAGGTGTCACTGTCACTTCTTTCAGCACTGTGTGCTGACAACAAGGCACTGGGATACTAAGAAGTGGTGTGTAACTCTAATTTCTCATTCTAACATGTGCCTAAACACACCAAACTAAGAAACCCACAGACTCCTTTCCAGTGCACAACATTCTTTTAGAGCAAAATTTCTGTAATTCAGTCATCATAACATACTGTGGTATGGTTTATTAACTCTGATTTCTATGATGCGCTAGTCTAAAGAACTTCTCAGAACCATTGCAGTTCTTTTACCTTTTGTCCTGGAGAGATGTGGGCATTGACATGCTTTAGCACTGGCTTTAAGTTGCTGTCATATCGGACACTGAGGTTCTGGATTTGGATCTCCCCCCTGTCTGGCCAGTTCTGGGGAATCTGTGAGGAAGCTGTACCAAGAGCACAGGGGAAAAAAAACAACCCGCTCATAATAAATTCATCAGTTCATTAAGTGATTTACTACATTTTTCATGGTAATACACTGCAAAATCATAAAAATTTCAGCAAGCTCTTTCTGCATGCTGCACAGAACTGCACTTACAGAGGAGCCCTTCGTAATTTTCAGCTTCTGTTTTGAGAAGGCCATTGATTCTTTTCACTGCACCCAGCTGGATCTCCATGTCAGCCAGGTTACGAACCATCCAATTTAGATAGTTAGACACCTAATGTAAAACAAATACACTACTAAATTCCAGTTTTTTAATAGTTTGCCTCATTTGACCAGCATGCAGTTTATATTCCTCCACAGTAACACTTTTTCAGCCTTAATAAGCTGAAGTTGTGAATGAACTGTACACTACATGTCAACAGGGTGACAGCAATGACTAAAGGTTAAATTTCCTCACTGCAGTGCACAGATACTTTGGTACTATGGAGATCTCATCTACACCAACAGGAAAGACAGAGGGGAATGGTAAAGAGGTGAAAAGACATCATGTACCAGGGTAAATACAACTGATGCACTGAAAAAATATTCTTCACAATGGGAGACAATATAAAACAAATATGATGCAATTTGGCCATATTTTGTTGACATATTTGAACTAACACCTCAATAAACACGTTATCTAAAAACTGCATACACTCAAATATGTCAACCATTGAATGTGAATTGAAGTTAACACACGGTTTCAGTGATGTTACAGTACCCACTATAGATGGACAGACACCTTCGATCTTCCTGTTCATCTTTGTGCCCTGAAGAATTACAAAAACATGTTTGGGAGAGACAAACAGGGTCCCGAGATTCTTACCATAAGAGCATAGGTTAGTCCCAAGCCTACAAGTCCTGAAGAGAGTTTACTATACAGGCAACTGGTAATAGAAGTGACAGCTGCTATGAGTACCACACATGCTCCAATGTACTCCTGAAGGAATATGAATAAGCTCCATCACTATAAGACTACAAACGATTACAACGTTCTCATAACTTTGCATACCAAATAGCAAACCCATTGCATAGGTTGAAATACAGGCAGGAAACACCACACAACTCCTTAGAGACCCTGCCTAGGAACTCATTCTCATTGCCTTTAGTGTGGCTGTGCTGTTTGGAAATGCTGTTGTATGCAGGAGTCGTACCAACACTCCTAATCTCCTGGAGAAGTCAACACAGATATCTTAAGCATGTAATGGAGTTGGCTGAAGCCGTGCAGTTGATGCTACCTGGGGTAGGAGAGAAATGCTCATGTGATGCCCTCTGTAAGCGGATCCTCTCTGTGGCTGATTACTGACTGCTGGGAGACAGTGCAGTTTCTGCTGGGTGGCTACCACCCATATTTGTTCACACAAGATGTTCTTGCACAGCACGTAACTATTAGTTGGACTGTGTCCACACATGATGGGCTTTTGCTGCTTCAGTTTAAATCATTAGTGATTTGACTTCCCACAGACAAGCCTTTGAGTAAAATTACGTATCGGACTAGAAAATTAACTCAGTAGGAGGCAAATGGTCACTCATCTATGTTTGTACTGTTTAGTGATATAGGAACTTCAGATGGTCTAAGACTGAACATATAAAAGGGTAATAACATTTTATTTAAGTTTTACTGGATGTCTGAATTTATGTAGCAAAAGGCACCAGCTAAAATGGAGTCCAAAGTGGAGGTATAAAATGTGACATGAAATACAAGTTAACATACATTAAGCACATATAAAAGAAGGCCATCTTACCACAACAGTAGTACTACACCGTTATCTAATAGAGCCTGATACAAATATCACTATCCACAACACAAAATTCTTTGATTTGCTATTTCTTTTTAATAAATAATTTCTCAAGCCATGCCAATTTACCGAGCACTCTAAGGAAACGGGCACTTGAATATGTTTGGTGTTCTTCAGACGGCCCAAAACAGTCACAAACCTGTCTGAGTCCTTCTGCTCATTAAGAGAACTTCCAGGAGGCTGAAATGTTCCTGAGGACCCACAAGCAAAGGCCTGCCGACCCTGACTAACACAGTCCCATAAAGGCATCCTGGCTGGTGGCACAGCTCCACCAGCTCTGAGCCCTCTGCACACACAGAGGAGCCAATGTGACCTATAAAAAACTATTCTTGTCTTGGAGAAACAGCTGCAGGCTGTGGGGCAAATCTGTGCTCCATTCAGTTTCCAGGACAGGTTGGGCGCATGTTCATTACAAATAGAGAGATATAGATATCAAGTGTAAAGGCATAACTTCAAAACCCAGCTGAGGCTGGCTAACTGTTGAATGCCTCATCAAATTGCTTAGAATGAAGTCTAATAAATTCATTGTGTATATACAAAAATAATGTACTTGCCATGCGGACTTCCAGCCAGCGATTGGCAGCTGTAAGGAAAAGGGAAGCGATGTTGTTGGAATCCGTGTATTCAAGAAGTTTTTGTCGAAATTTGGCTTCATATCTAAAAAGAAAAAAAAAAACAACAAGAAAGAGTCAGGCCTTGGTATGCTGGAAAAATTGAAAGTAAAATTTAATTTCTGGGGGTGTATGCTCACGGGCAGCTTGACACAGGGTCTAAATCAGCCTATCAATAGTTCGGAGTGACATCATCTGTAGACTCGTGTTAGACATGTGCAAACTGCATTTGTAAAGTATCTTCATGAGTAAACATGATATTATTGTGGTGATGAAACTCTATGTGGGACTTCTGGATCACACTCTCTCTTTTCTAAATGTATTTTATTACACTGTAAGAGACAAATCTGAAACTAAAAAAATTAAAAATATGTATGAGAGAGAAATAATACATACCATGTACTTGTGAAAAGTAGTATTACTACTGCAGAATGCAGTTTCTTTTCTCATGTAATCATATAAGCTCAAGCTTTAACATTTATATTACTGTAGTGCTCAGAAACTGTAACCATTTAAAAAGTATAAACTCTAAGTACCTCCAGTCATGGTAGCTCTGGTGTTAGACAAACATGTTTGTCCTTATCACGAAACAAATGAAATGCACTTAGGAAAACAAAAGTCCAAATACATGGTGCAACAAAAAGTAACAAACTGGAAAGAACTGTGATTCCCACTCCCCCAGATGAACTGGCCACAGAATACAAAATAAGATTAATGGCAAATAGGTCTGGTTACAGTTTATTGTAGTGGATCTGCACCCACTCATCAGAACAGCTGCCTCAATGAATTCTGCCTGAATCCAGCAGATATGGAAGATGATTCCATGCTACAGCTATTTAGGCCAGGGTCTTGGCTAGTATGCAAGTCAGCCAGTCACCCCTTTTAGCTGGGGATATTTATTTGCATAGGTGTAAATTAACGTGATGTTAATAATAAAATGCATCAATAATTATGTCTAATGATAAAGGAGAAATCTGGCACAAAAGCCTTTTCCAGGGAGGTAATAGAAGCTTGAATGGCCTGAAGATCTAGTTTAGGCACCCAAAGATTGACATTTCCCCCCCCTTTATTACACTATTAAGTTTAACAAACTTGCTAATCTCCCCCATAAAACTTTGCCCTATTTATATCCTTAGCTATTACAGTTGCAACAAGCACCACTTATTTATAAACTCAGCTCACCTTATGCTGATATGAAAGATATGACAATGTTTTGTTTAAGTATGAAGTACCTGGCTTAGAGAAGCTTTCAAATACACTGCAGAGTACATTAATCCTTCTTCTGAGTACAGTATAACAAAGTTACAACTCTACATAAATAATTTATGCTCTTGAGGAAAACAAATAAGTGCCACTTTGTGGAAGTAATTTAGCTGTTCACAACTTAGCCATGTGCCACAACAGAAAAGACGTGTCTGCTGTGTGCCATGAAGAACAGCCTGGGCTGGCTCTGAGAGTGCTGGTGTGTTTGCATAGCCAGGAATGGTTGTTCTGCAAGTGAGCATTAGTGTCACGCAGAGTCAGAGCTGGAGAGCCCTGCCCTTCCTCAGTCCCCTACCACACAGACCTGGCTGTACTGCTTCTGGAATCAATTCAGTCACATTTGACTTTCATATCTCTATACCATGAGGTATTATTACGTGACGCAGATATGCCTTAGAAGATGTGAGGTATGCGTCATGAATCAGTCATGCATATGCACATGGATGGAGATGCAGACAAAGTTAACACCGTTGGTGGAATACTACAGAAATATCAGAATTTCTCTTCAGAAAGTGTTCCTAGATTATCAAGCCTCTCAGAATACAGACCAGTCTTTGCAGATGCCTTCACATTTGCATTTTACTGATTATTTAGCACCAAAGCTATCTGAAGTACCCAACAGCAACCTAGAAATTGGGCCAGGGCATCTGCTGAAGGTGTATTTATAGCTGCAGCAGTAGCTGTCTTTCTGATCTCCCCCTTGGCTTTTTTGTACATCTCTTCCTTAGGTATTCTGAGTAAGTGCAGGACTGAGAGTTACCAAGGGTAAGGGTACTCCATGAACAACTGGCACCTCCTAACTTTGACTGGATTCCCAAATTAGTATTATTTTTAGAGATGCTCAAGCTAGCAAGTCTAAACTCCACTCCTGCTAGTATTTTAGGCAGCTGAAAAGCTACACAGTCCTAAATATAGCTAGGTTACCAGCTGATGCGGGAGGCTGGCGGGCAGATGGAATACAGAGCTTACTGAACACACATGGCTGTTGAGTCAGACACACATCAGTTACTGCAGGATTTAAGAAAAAGAAGGCTCCAGACACAATTCTTTGACAGAAGAATTCATTTCAAGGTGGCAGGAAGAATCAAGAGGGAATACTCTAAATAACTGAATATATCAGCTAGATGGTATTGAATTTTATTTATTGTATCAATATCTGAAAATACACAGCCATAATACTCTAAAGAGCCTCTTGACAAAGTAGAATACACAGATAAATGAGAAAAGCAACTGTTAAAAGAGAAATTGAATTTCTTTAAAACTGAATGTAAACATAGCTACAAATCAGAGAACACTGTTGGCACTTAAAATAAATAACCAATAACAGTAATTAATATCAAATACTGTGCTGTTCTACCACTCTTTGGGGAACTACCTTCAGTCAAAAAGAAACAAACTCTTAAATTGGTTGTTATTTCATTGAGCTATTTATACCCTAGTTAGAATAATTTAAGTTAACTTTGTGCATTGCTTCTATTATAAAATTAACATTATAGGTTTGGAGGAATAAGTACTAGCATTTCAAAGATAGAACAGTAACAGTAATAATAACTGCCAAAACGTGTAGACATCTAGATGTGGTGTGGAAGCCAGTTGACCTCATTTGAGTCAACTGGGAAAAGACAAGAATAGCACTAGTGCAGGGCAAGCAGCTGGTAGGCTCAGCAGTAGTTTTACTGGTACCTCTGCGAGTATCGGTGTGGCTGCTGTTTTTGTAACACGGACACACAACCCAGGCATGTATCAGGTATGCCTGGGATGCTCTCCTGTGAGCTTATGTGGACAGGAAAATGAATCAAAACAGGTGATGAAATACTTTGTCTCCAGCTTGTGTATTTTCAAAATCAGTATAAACAAGCACCTTTTTAGCTAGCAACCTGAAAAATAACTTAGGGAGCTATCGCAGCCTCTGAAATCACTAGCCTGAACAGTTTATCTTACCAGGACATCAACTCATACACAAATCACTCTGGCATAACAAGCTAGTGCATTTTAGTTGTTCCATGGAGACTGTCCAAGTGCATAGTCTGCCGCACTGCATGCTGCAGTAATTTCAAGCTAATTTAGCTTCTTAAATCACATTTGCCCACAAGTTTTTTTCAGGCTGTGTGCAAGTGTATGGAGAGTTACTGCAGGGCAGCTGACACACATTAGCTTGTTTTTCTACAGTAACTCCTTCACATGCAAAATGCTTAAAGTTGATCAGTGTTTTGGAGTTCCCCCTTACCAGTGTTTTGGGGAATCTGGGTTTTCCAGCTGATCCAAGTAACAGTTACTTATAACTGCACAATGGCAAAACAGAATCAGAAACAGAGATCCAAAAGTACGGTAATGTATTTTTCTTAAAAAACTATACCTGAAAGCTCGGATGGTGGTAAGACCTTCAACAGTCTCTGAAAAATGAGAAAGCAATGGTAGCTGAGTGCTGTCATCCAGCTGCTGCAGGTCCCTGGAGAGGATTATGAAAATAATTTTATAAAAAGCCAGTTTTGTTGGGCTGTTATTCACTTGAAACAGGCTCAAGGAGTGAAAGGGAATATCATCACAATAATTATATATGTAAGATTCAGATAGATTGCAAAGCAGTGCTGCATGTCTCTGACCAGGGATTGAAGACCCCAGAAGGATTTTTCTTTTAACATTTGAATACAAACAGTGCTGGCGTTCTGAATGGGTCTTTTCCCTCATTTCTGCTATATACCTCTTTCTTATACTCAGTTGTTTATTCATTTCAACACCATTCTGCATCTATGCTGAATATAAATTTAATGGGATACTGCAAATAAGAGCTCAAGTTAAGCAGAAGGCAAAATGTAACTTCCTCTCTCTCCCCTGCCAATCCCCAGATGACAGCATGACTTCCCATGGAACTAACAGTATAGCCCATACACTCAATAGAATAAATGAGAGTCTGCACTCATCATTAGGTTGTGCTTCTCAGTTTCATGTTTAGTCATCAAATCAGTGGAAGCACATGTGGGATGAAATTCTATTTAGTCTCAGTTCCTTCCAGCAGGAAGTAAATAGGTTACAGACTCCCTCTCGACTGTGCATACATGAAGGGATAAATGCAGCACTGCTGCAAACGCTTCTTGAGCACCACTGGGAGGGGAAGCTGTATGGCTGTAGAAAGAGAAAAATCACAAATATGGCTAAAATTTTCCAACTGCTTAAAAACTAACAGGCACCCAGAACAAAAGAGGATGCTCACACATGCTGGATCTTTAATGGGCCGCAGTACCACCATGGTTATACTGCATTCTCCAGCCTCTCCCTGGATTTCCATTTCCACCTGGATAGGCAGACATCAGTTTCCCTGTTCTGTCACCACATTGTCTTGGACCTACCCAGCTCACAGGCCTTAGGGAGGACAGGATCCAGTTGTTTTTAAGAAACTTTGATCGTGGACAAAGACCCTGCTCGTGCCTCCCAGAAGTTCTGCTTGAAGAGCTGCAAAAGCTCTTGTAAAATGACACATTTTCACTATAATGAATTTGGTTCACTTCCAGACAGTGTCATGGCTTTGACGGGACTGAATTTAGACTGCGCTGCAGTTCTGCAATGCAGTCATGCATTGCAGAAAATATTTCAATCGCGAGAACGATACTCGCTCATGCTCTTACCGTGATGCAACTCGGAAGTACTTCTGGATGAAGTAACACATGATTGCGAGGGGAACCAGGGCAATGACAAACATTGGTGTGACGTATGAGATGACAGCAAGAGCAGACACACACAGCAACGTGGAACGACTCAGGCACTCCAGGGTAGCCGGAATGTGCTGCAGAGATGAAGAATAAGCACACAGACTCTTCCATATCAAGTTTAAAATAGTGTTATTACATTTCCTTTCTCCCACTTACACAATGAAAAAAACATTGAGGATTTGAAGCACTATAGCATAGAGGTCTGCTTTTGGGAAAGTCTGAAGGGATTTCTGTGGGGCTGCTTCACATGTCTGCTTTGTGGGCCACAATCCTCACACAGAGGATTACAGATAGGATGCAACAGATTATTTCAGTGTCTGCACTGATCCTATGAACTGGCACTGCAGACTGGGGTAAATGCTGATAATCTGAATTTCAGTCATTTGTATTTTGGGCAACAACATTTTCCTTTTTCCCATTTAATTTGCTCATATATGTCAAGTGAATGTGTTTACCCATTTAAAAAAAAAGTAGATCCTTTAAACTTGGGGATACCACTGCCAATCTAATTTCGCTTCCCTTTTCTATACAGAGCACCATAATCAAATAAATGGTTTTCAATGTGCATTTAAGATGAGGAATTCATTCCGAACCTAGAAAACCATGATGCAAATTGATATACTAACCAGAGTTAGAGATTATGAGTGAATAAGACTATAATAAGTTAAAATCCGGACTTTCAGACTGGGAAAGCTTGTGAGCTTGAATATATTTATTCAATACCTGGTCGATAGTATTGCAGTCAGCTGAAAATCTGTTCAATATACTTCCCAGTGGCGTTGTTTCAAAAAATCTAAAATGAGACAAGGAATGGAAAAGGTTACAATACTGATACTAGAACAGAGGGGTTTGTTTGTTTCTTTTTTGTCTTCCTTAAGCTAGGTACTATGTCACAGGCACAAACAAATAAACTGACGAGCACAGTAAAGTTTCTCATTTTTCCTCACAACCATGGCTTTCCAATAAAATGGCAGTCTTGAATGGAATCCATCAACAGCAAAGATGTCCTCAGCTCCCTCTACTGCCTAAACTATGCAGATCACATGATTACATTTTTAGAAAATCCTTTCAGGTATGCGATTTGAGGCTTTTCAATTCATGAAAAATACAAAGTTAAAACTTTTTCCTCATGTTCAGTAACAGCTGAATCAACAGGTTTGAATCAAGCTACAACTTTCTTTCATGCATTAGAAAGAAAACTTATGCAGGACATGAAAGGCCTTTACTGGTATCTGTACATCCGAGTGTACTCTACTGGTGCCTGTGATGACACTTGTGTAAGCTCCTTATCTTTTACAAACTTGCCCAATCACTGTCTGACAGTATTTCCAGCCATTCCAATTACGATGCATGCTATGAACGAACTGTACAACACAATGATCAATAATTCTGTTTTCTCCCTAATTAAAAACAACAAAGAGAAATTAAACATGCAAGGAAGTAAATCTCTACAATTGCAGTCGGGCAGGTGATGCATTTGACCAGCGTCTCAGAAACTGAGCAGCCTGGGTACCATGTTCAAAAATTGCTCAGTAGTTTGATACCTGGTGATTGTCAACAACGCATTAAAAAATGTGATACACAGACACTTCTTAATAAAACCTGTGCTTATAAAACTGCCTTGAAGTAAGAAACACAAAATGACTACAATACAATTTGTATTACAATCAGGAGAATACCTCATCGGAGCCAAAATAATTTTATTTAGTAAAGAAGAGTGTAGCTTCTTGGTGACTTTCAAGCCAGTCCACTCCACCGCTATTGATGTAACAAGACATAATACAATCCCAAGACAGCAGAGAATGCTGAAAACTTTTGAATATGGAGAATGGTTGAAATCCTAAGAAACAAAGAGTAACAAAATTATTCACTGTAAATTACGTTGAAAAGTTATTGTAAAAAAACCACAAACGCAGGACTGAAAAAATGTAAGGAGTAAATACTTCTTCCTCCCTAAATTAAATTGCAAATTATTTTCAAGCACCGTAAACCACAGTTTATTATCCTTTGTATGTATGAAAATAAGTGATTAATCAGAAATTAAAAATCACAAAATACCAAAAAAAAAACCTCTGAAAGATTTATTCGATAATTTCCTCTGCAAGAAAAAAACCATCTGCAACGCATTTATTATGGCTTTGTTGTATTGGTATTTTTAAAAGGAACACAATATAATAGTTTTTATTTTGAAATACTAATTTAATATTAAAACCCAGCATCAATAAAGCATCTTTTAGAGATAAAAGCATGACTACAGTGAAATCATACATGTACCTCCTAAACATAAATGTGGATTATTTATAGGCACTAAATCCTGATAAAGAAAACAATCCAGTTGTAACAAAATCCCTCCACTATTGCTTTATACATACAGAATACCCTGCTAGATAACACTGTGAGCAGTTCCATGTGAAATTCACAGAAAAATCTACCCAAAAGCATGCTCGTCGTTGAAAAATAAATAAATGAATAAATAAATCAGTGTTTCCCATATGTTCCAAAGCTGAAAGCCCTACTTGCAGTGAGAATGCAACAGTACGGGAAAAATAAAGAAAAAAACTATGATATTAAAATTACTTTGGAGACCAAGATTTAGGCATATCAGCTAGAGGACGAAAACACACTAAATGTAGCAAAAGGAGAACAGCAGCACACAAAACTGAACTGATAGTTTAATTGCACTGTGTACCAAAAATACATGGATCTTTAAAATACCCTGGAGTGGCTCCATTACTTAAAATATAGCACGTTGCATACAAATCTTGAAGCAGAGCTTGACAGTGGGAGATCGGCGCTGGTTAAATCAGAAGAGGACGGTGACTCGGGTGTTGCGTACCTCACAGTGGGAGCAGTTTCTCAGCTCTAGCTCTGTCTTCCCAGCAATGGCATCTGAGGTCCAGCGTGCCAGGCAGTAGTCGATGGCCACCATCACCGTGTGCTTCAGCAGCTGGGACAGAACCAGCAGCGGCAGGAGCAGGATTCCTGCTGCGCTGAGGTACTTTCCGCACGCTCTCCAGGGCATCTTTGCTCTCTGATGCAGCACTGAAGACAGGTTGTCTTCATCATCACTTTCTGTTACTTCTTCTGCAATGCGTACAAAAAAAAGTACAACCACGCTGACTTACTCGTACACACCTTTCACAGGGACTGGTAAGTGGCAGCTACCAAACAGGTCATCTTTTACAGGATGAAGAGTGGCCTTAAAGTGAAGTTACCTGCTCAGGCATGCATGTAGTAACCTGTTAAAGCTATTAGTAACACATACTAAAAATATGCAAAAAACCTTAGTACTAGGCGATCAACGTCTTAAAGCCATGTTTTTGCAATTTAAAAAATACTGGCTTGGTAAAAATTAATTGCAATTTTCTCCTAGGTAAAACCGTAAACAAGCATGCTTAGATATTGACAAGTTTGAAGGTTACCCAACATAAATTATTCAATATTATTCGTCTTTCATTATCAAATCATGTTCAAGCGTAACAAAAAATTTTGAGGAAGCTATGACTTCTGGATGCTTGAAATCATGATAATCCAGAGGTAAACTCAAGAGAAACAGCACTCTCACAAATCATGACCCACATGAAAAGTAATTAGTTTCTTGCCAGTTTAAATTATGTTAATTCACTCTAAAATAATTTAACTGTGAAACAGTAATGTAGTGCTACTGAGCTCAAAGGGTGCCCTTTTACCTTCATCCTCTTCATCATCTTTCAGCAGAGCTTCACGGGAATACATAGTCCTCCGGAGGTTCGTTCTTTCCAGAACAGTTTTTCTTTCAATAATAGTCTCCTGAAAAAGGGACAGTTTGTGTGTTTTCAACCAGAGAAGTAATAAAAAAATCACTAGCTGTGACAAAATCTGTTTCCAATCAAAATGTCAGATAAAAATTAAAGTAAGAATGTTACAGCAGGCAGTCATAAGTGATTGATTTGTTACCTCTTTGTGAAAGCAAAGGACATAAATTAGATATCTGACATCAATTTCAGACTGTCAATCCCAACCCTCCTGGAACCTTAACTTGGACAGATAGCCCTGAATTAAAAAGAACTAAGATTAATATCTCATTCTTCCTGTGTGGTAGTATTAAAGACAAAATGCGTTAATGATTTAGAGAGCTTGATATATGCACATCTGAAAAACTTCTAACCAATGCAATGAGTAAATTCAGGCATATTTATAGAAGCAGTAGTGTTGCACATTATCAATGCTTTTCCCCTAAAATATCCCAATTTAATATTCCTTCAACAAGAATATTTTGATAGAGCTCCACTAACAAGAATGGGTCAAAGGCAACAGTATCAAGGAGTATGAGATGTCCAGATAAAGAAATTTCTCTTAATAAACCAATAATAATGGTAATAGTAATACTACATTCATATTAAGTTAGAAATCATGAACAGTATGTCAATCCTTGCTAATGCTTTCAACCTAAAAAGAACCACCTGTCACATTTTTTTACAAATATTGATTGCCCTGCCCATCAAAAACCTTCTCCAGCTCTTGGTCTTGTCGATTCATTAGTGTCTTCCAGTGTTCAAAGAGCTCAGTCTCTGATTTCTGAATGTCCTTGAGTGTTCCTTCTCTCTGGATGTTTCCGTCTTTCATCGCAATTATCTAAAAAGTTTGAAACACAAACGGTGAGATACATAGCCATGTATCTCTCTATATTTTAAAGCTGTGTTGCTGTGCCTGGACAGAATTTTCTCTTGTCTTAATCTTTTTAGAAGACAGTGAAGTTATCTCTCAAATCCTTTCTCAAGATGCTGCAAAAACAGAAACTTCCTTTACCTCATGCATTCAGAAAGGAAGGCCGCTTTTAGGTAAGAAAGAAGAAAAATGGGGTCCCTGTCAGCAGACAGGAGAGTGCATTACTCTTCCTAAATACCAGTCATTAGCAAGATAAGATTTGAGAGTTCTCTTAGCTCCTAAAAGAAAAAGCTTTTAGCACCATACTGTGTGCAGCATGTTTTGCCCTCATTTAGGCAATTAGATATGAGCATGCTGGCTCCACCGTCTGTTTGATATCATGGATCTGATAAGGAAAAGCTAGGGAATTTGAATCCCTAAAGCTTTTAAAAGCATAAATAGCAGATGCATTTGAAAAAGATTATACATGCAAGATGAAGCCTGCAGGGTGTGGTGTCCAGGTTTCTATCAGTATAAATACATTATACACACAGTGTAAGTGCCTTCACTTAGATCTGACAAGGAGAATTGGAAAATGAGGCGTATAGATTATAAATTCACGTGACATCATTAGAAAGTAGTTAATGCAGTATTTATTTTTCTCTCTTCCTGGAAACTCAGAAATTTCCATGGGTGAGGGGTGGGAAATAATCTATGCCATTTATTGGGCTGGACCAATTGGTCCTGCAATTGGGCTGGACCTTGAATTATTCTTAGGGTTTTGATACAAAGATTTAGGAGGGCCATCACACACACTTAAAATTCCATTTTCATTTAAAATTTTCTAATAAAACAAAATAAACATTCCTGCTGCACTCCACTGGGAAAGACTTGCTAAGGCTTAATGAGATCTGTGCTTAGGAAAAAGACCTGAACTATTTCTGAATAAAATTCATTAATATAAATCCTTCCTGTCCTACAGGCTTTTGGTACAGTATATTTCATAAAACATTACTGAAACACAATTAGAAGATAATAGAAACAAAATAATTCTCAGAGTATCTCATAAAACACGAACATCTACAAATGAGTCTGACATTCATAAAGAAAATTAAAATTATTATACTGATAGAAGGCCATAGCTGTGCATAATTAAACAAATGCAAATACATAACAAGTGAAAAGGAGGAAGCCAAGAAGGACCTCAAAGGGAGGAGAAGACAGAAAATTCCTGTATCCTGAGAGACACTAATCAGAAAAACAGAACTGTGTTGAGAACAGTGGTAATTCATAAAGGTGTACAACTGAGGGACAAGGTCACAGCAGATACTATAAATGCTACCCACCAAAAACACCATCTGAACAAGATTAATGTCTATCCAAAACTTTATAGCAAGCTGATATGAAGAACAGAAAGCAGCTGAAATACGACTGTTTCTCTTGAGACAGTAACTGCTGCTATAGTCTGTGCAAGCTGCAAATGAGAGAGAAGTCCTGCTAGGAGGCATAACTGCAGTCATCAGTCTTCACAGGCAACAAGGCCTGTGATGATGTAGCTGGATAACTGTAGGAGAACAAGTGCAAGGCCAGTGTGAACCAATGAACTAAAATAAATAAATAAATATGTATATACAAACCCCAATCGTTCTTTGGCATTTGCAATTGCAAACTGTTATAGAAAGCATACCTTCATTTTATCTTGTAAAATACAAGATAGAACAAAGAAACCTAACAAAACAATTGAATACTACGCATTCTTAAAATTTTGCCAACTTACAAAAGGTAAAGATGTTTTTGGTAAATTATGTACTAGTACTAACCACAAGGAAATACAACTTTTTCCTTATATTTCCATGCACCTCGATATCCAGAAACACACTTTGTTTTGTGACAGCACAGACACATCCTAGTAAGGCAAATATGTTACTCAATCATTTCAGTGTTTTGAGATTAAAACGAGCAAAATTTTCCAGTATAATTAATGATTTTGGATACTCAATATATTTTAAATGCAGTCTGCTTTCATGAGTGTATTAATTACCAGCTCTATGAAACTCCAACCTATTTAGGTGTTCTAAGATAGGAATCCTAAACTCAATGGATAATTTTCAAAAGATCTTTATTATGCCTCTTCTCACTAAACTACTACTTGGTGGAAAGATGAAGCAAAAGCCTTGTTTGTAGCAAGACACATTCATGCCACATTTTTGCCCCCCCCCCAAAAAAAAGGGAAGATCTTTCTTACCCAGTCAGCATGGGGCAAGTACTGCAGCTTGTGAGTCACTAGCACAATGGTCCGCTTGTCTTCCCGTAGCATTTTCAGGATCCCTTCTTGCATGAGATGGTCACTTAGGTGGATATCCAGGGCAGAAAATGGATCGTCCTGTCACAAGGGAAAGAGGTCAGCTCTTGCAGCCAGCACATACGGGATTTAAGAAACCTGACTGATTTTAATAACTGTAAAACCACTTCGATCAATATAGATGATCAAAAGAGGCCATCAAAAGATCAAAATTGTTCTGAGGAATGGTTTTCTTACATTATTATACATAACAAACCTTGAACTGTTTTTTTGCAGCAAGTACTCAGACATACAGTGATATCAGCTGTGTAAATGCTATGATTTTGGGAGGCTTTCTGGGAATGGCTCCTCTCAACAGATGTGTTCCATAGCCTGCAGAACTGCAGGAGCTTGTTTCTGTCAGACTCAAGGCAGTTAATTTAGCCATAAGATGACCTGTACCATCTTGTGGGGAACTTGTTTACCTAATCCTATCTATATGGAATTACAAATCTATTGTATCTGCTTGCACTAGTGATACTGGCTGTAAGATTTACCTAGTATTACTGTTTCATACTATTATATCACACTAAAAGCAGGATTTCTTAAAAATCAAATTTTGTTTTCTTTTCTCCAGATGTTTGCTGATAAAGTAGGGTTGAATTTGAATCAATTCTGCTTTCTGAGTGACATCATTGCCACCAGTTAGTTACAGAGAGGTATAAGCAAAGAAGTGAGTGCTTTAGAAAATTCCCTTCAATTTTGCAACAATTTATATTGTGATTGTATTATATACTTCAGTATTGTTGCTTTCATGCATCTACAAAACCAAAAATATCTGAGATCAACAGTAAGATAAATATGACCACTGAAATTCTAATAAATCATAGCATCGTATCATAGAGCATTTCAGAAGTGCTTTTGAAACACAGTAACTTCAGACTGTGATGCAGAATTTATTCTCAAAAACGTGTGTGCATTGTGCTGACTGAGCAAGGACGTACGTTGTCAGCTTTACTGCTGCACTTCCCTGATCTGGCACAGACCTAAACGTCATTCTGAGCGCCGAGCTTGTGCACAGCCACCTTGGACACAATGCTGCGTTTCTGCAAACTGTAAATGCCAGTTCACAGAACATGACACTGCACTGTGGAGTCAGGCAAGGCTCTTCCCTAAGGCAACACTCATCATATATAATTATAATGATGCACTGAGTACAAGACACCAGAAAAAATCAGTTCACGCTACAGGACTAGTCTGACATGTGACAAATAAAACATGCCAAATAAATGTAATTAAGAATAAACTATGTAATGAATTATCACATGACCTTTTTCATATCTGTAATGGTCACAAGAAGTTTACAGAATACAAAATATTACTCAATATAAGGTGCACACTCATGAGAGAGAAGTTTCATAAGCATTTGTTTACAAAATCAGTCTTAAAATAACTGAGTATTTGCAGATACCAACATACAGGATTCCTGATTATTTCTGAAAGACTAATAACTGAAAAAACGTTTCTTTGTAGGTACTCTCACATTATAAAACTCTAAGAGAACCTGCTACTATTAGGAGATTATCAAGCACCCTCCACAAAAGGACAAATGTGACAAAACCAAGTTACAGCCCAACACTGGATTTGCTGATTTGCAGCACTTGGCCCAGCTGCTCTCTGCCCTCCTGCATTCTGGTCAATGCCTGGAAATGCCCTGCACATGAAGCAAGTGTGCACTAAACAGCCAAATTCGGGGAAAGGTCTAAATAACCTCCCAGACTTTTAGGGATGACCTCTAACATGCACAGCTTTTCTAATCCCTTGTGACTCATGTCTGGCTGTCACAACAGCTGGATTCAAAGCCCCTTGAAAACTGAGCTTAAGAAGGAAGTCCTAAATTGGAAAGCCAGCAAGGTCACTACTAGTCAGTGTGTAGGATGCATCTGTTTTCCCACCTACTAAGTTTTTAGAGCCCGCTCTCACTCCTTTTTCCATGGCGCTTTTGTTGAAGAAGAGACAGGATATACAACAAGCAGTTCGGGGTAGGAAGACAGCTTACTTTGTTGCAGAAAGGAAACACCCAACACAGGACAACATTAATTTTAGGCCTGAGACAGCTTAGGAATTTTATGAATACAGCTGAGACTATGCTTCTTAACCTGCAGACTAGCTAACAAGGGATATAAAATACTGCACACACGGCGTAGCTCAGTGAAGCACAGTGTTCTCTGTGTGTTACCCATGAAATACTCTAAATGCTTGCATCTCATGTGTCTGTTTGCAGCACAAACATAATGGCACATACTCACCAGGAACACAACATTTGTCTGCTGGTAAAGTGCTCTTGCCACGCTGATGCGTTGGCGCTGCCCTCCAGACAGATTAATACCCTGGAGATATGCAGGAGGAAAACAATCAGACAGTTATAAAAACATCAACTGAATATTAATATATTTTGATTGGATTATCCACAGAAGACTTTCTGGACAGAGAAACACAGTGAAATTTTTCAAAAGCGTGGGCCTGCAGTTCAGCTGGGACACAGTACACAAGTTGTTAGAAAACCCACAGCACTCTGTCTGGAGCTGTGCTCCATACATACCAGAGGGACAGAAAATGTTTAATGGTTTGTGGTGACATAATGGTGTAGGTGGCGTAGATATTCTGCAGGCACTCTAAACCAGACTCCTACTCAGAAGTTACCCTTATGAGTCAGTCTGTCTCCTGTTTTTTTTTTTATTTATTTTTATTATTGCATGCTGTCATAGTATAACAGCTCCATCATGTACTGTAGTCAGTGATGCTAGCTGGGAGGTCAGACCATGCTGAAGTTGAATGCTAGCTGCTTGCTATTGTACTTGTTTCAGTCCTTAGTCCTACTACCACCCTGCTCTAAGTTACCAACACTTGTCCTTCCTGTGATCCACCTGCCAGTTCACAAACCCCTTAAGCACTCATAAACCATTACTGCTGCCAAATGATGTTACTCCACATTCTCACAGAATGGTTGGGGTTGGAAGGAACCTCTGGAGATCATCTAGTCCAACCCACCTGCTAAAGCTGGCGCATCTGGAGTAGATGTTACAGGAATGCGTCCAGAGAAGGAAACACCACAACCTCTCTGGGCAGCCTGTTCTAGGACTCTGGCACACTCAAAGTAAAGAAGTTTCTCCTCATGTTTAGATGGAACCTCCTGTGTTTCAGTCTGTGCCCAATGCCCCTCATCTTGTCATTGGGCACCACTGAAAGGAGTCTGGTCCCATCCTCTTGACACCCACCATTGAGATATTCATAAGCATTGATGAGATTCCCTCTCACCCTTCTCTTCTCCAGGCTGAACAGACCCAGCTCTCTCAGTCTCTCCTCATAAGAAAGATGCTCCAGACCCTTCCCCTCCACTTCCCTCTTCCTGTCAAAAAATGTTTGTCTATTCAATGAATTGGGTTAGGAACTAGTCCATGTAAAATTAACATGGCAGCCATTGTGGAGAGTAGGCATGTAAATGTATGCTTAAATGTATCTGGGGGGTGGTTCATTCGTTTTTTTGTTTGATTGTGGTTTTGGTTGTTTCTGACAGTGCCAGTACACAACACAGTAAATTGTTTACAAATTCGTGATTTTTTTTTTCTTCTCCCTCCCTAATCTTCCCTGATGTGATAAAGCTTAGTTTGCTGTTTATTAAACACCGGCTCTTTTTTAAATGAAGGGCCTCTCAAAATCTAGAAATTATTTATTTTTATGTTACTCCTAAAGAAATAAAAAAATGCACTGTGAAGTCAGGATATCTAAGATAGCAGCCACAGAATTAGTCAAACATTCTGATAGCAGCACATTTAAATTATTGCATCTCACATAAATGACAGTGTTCCCATGTTTACTGAGAAATGTGCTTTCAGACTAATGACCCAAACGTACACGCAACTAAAAGATTACCTTTGTTGCCAAATAACCAGTAAGATTTTAAGAACACAACAAAATAATAAAAAACCCCTCCATGTACTTAAAACAAAAATAGAAGCCTGTAGCTGTTTACTGACCCTCTCTCCAATCTGGGTTTGGTCTCCATGAGGGAGAATGTCAATATCAGGCTGGAGGGAACAAGCATCAATTACTGCTTTGTACCTGCGGAAACAAAAAAGGTAACACAAAACTCACACAGATACTGCTAAAGAAGCACATTTCCTACCTGCAGAGGAACAAAAATTAACCAGCTGGAAAAATCACACAGTGGAAAACATATTTGTTAGCCACTAATTGTTCTAATGGGATCTCTTTCAATCACAGGCAAATAAATAATATTTCAGGGAAGAGAAAGCATCTTAGGTCAGCTTCCCAATTAAAACTAGTTAATAGTTAAAACAAGCACAACTTCTTCCATGGCATATTGTAATTGTTTAGCATGTAATTTTTTTCATGCCCAGGGCCTTTGTTTCTTGTTTCAATATCCAAGGGTGACAGCGGAAAAAAAAATGTGCGTAGGATGTGAATAAATAGCCAACCACTTCTTAAGGGCAGGAGGGATGGAATACCAGCAATTAACTTTTGAATATTTAAACATGTTTGGTGGGCATTTATACTGAATAAAAAGGCAGCCACAATATACCAAACACTGAAATTGTAATAAACAACATTCCCACTCCCAAATGGCTAATGTCCTTCCAGCACAGTTAAACTAGCCAATTAGGCAGAAGAAGAGAAGACTCCATGCTGCACAAACACGGTCCTGAGAAATGAAAACAAGTCAACACTTAAGTTCAAGTGAGAGTGAACTTCAGGAAAAACATGGTCAAAGGGGGACCGTGCAGAACTCAAGATCTTTCATCATGTTCAGAGATGGGCAACCACACACATGAAATGACACTCAGTGGAGACCTTACTGCTCTCTACAACTACTCAAAAGGAGGTTGTAGCATGGAGGTTGTTGGTCTCTCCTCCCAGGTAACAAGTGATAGGACAAGAGGAAATGGCCTCAAGGTGCACCAGGGAAGGTTAAAATTGGAATTACGAAAAATTTCTTCCGAGAAAGGGTTGTCAGGCATTGGAACAGGCTGCCCAGGGAAGTGGTGGAGTCACCATCCCTGGAGGTGTTTAAAAGACGTGCAGATGAGGTTTGTAGGGACATGGCTTAGAGGTGGTGTTGGCAGTATTAGGTTAACAGTTGGACTCAATGATCTTAAAGGTCTTTACCAACAAAAACAATTCTATGACTCTATGCAACTTGATTATTCAGCAAAAAGGGGAGTATAGCATGTAACAGTACTGAAACCTGTTACCTCTGTTTGTTGAAAGGGCTTTCAAATGTGATATTCTCTTCCACTGTGGCATTGAGCAACCAAGGCTTCTGTGATGCATATGCTACTGATCCCCTTTTCCTGGAAAAAACAAACAAACAATCAGAATTCCCAGCTTACCAGTGCAGTAGGCATTTTTGGAAATAATTTTCTTGTAAAGGAAGAAACTGGTAATAAGTCTTCAAAAATGCTCTTTCATTTTTGTCCTTTAGGACAATCAAGAGCTCTCCCATCAAGGAAATACATAAGATGCTACATTTCCAACAGAATATTGTAATTGTTCACCTAACTGAATTTCAGTTTGTCCCCTATTTTTCTGCTGTGAGGTGGGTTTTGGAGAGGGCATCTCAGTCAAGCTGCCTCTTCGGGAGTGCAGATAGCAGAAAGAAAATTATCAAAGACTGAATCCCAGCTCTGGATAGATCAATAAAAAATTATAGCATCTCACTAGTTAGGCAACAAATTTCAGGAGGGACATTCTAAAAATATATTTTTAAGGTGTTTTAAAAAAAGTAACAACTCAACATATGCACAAAGGTAATTTTTCAACCCTGCAACCCCAGTTATTTTTCTGATTCTAAGATGAGAACTTGAGTCATGAAGTAAATGGGTAGCCATGGGTAAAATATTTGTATGTCTATAAAGACAAGAAAGAAAACACAGACAAAAAATAATTGCTAAATTTCCCTCCGTGGAATTGCCCCCATAACGTATCATCAGAAGGGTATGGTCAAGAGGATCTCACCATGCATATTTTATGTCATAGGGATTATTATTTTTACTATTTAAAAGTATCTGCCTGCTAGTGAAGTAGTGGTACTTTTGTTGGCTGTTTTGTGGCTGTCTACCTCAGCAAGGCAGAGATGGGAGAAAGGCAACACTTTTTATTAGAGCAACTGATACTGTTGGAAAACTCATTGGGATATCACTGTTTCTCCAGAAAAGGGCCGAAAGTGGGATCGTGCACCTAAAAGCGTATCTGTTTTCTTTCTATTCCTACCAGCTAATCCAATAAAAAGACAGGACCTCTCACCCAAACGTAGCCTTTGTCTGCACACAGCCATTGCAGCAGCCTCTTTCTAGTTGGACCTGAATGCAATTCAAATCATGAGATGCCAAAATGTACCAGGAACTCTGTCTTTTTTTTTTGTCAGGAGTTAAGGTCACTTGCCCTGCTTATTTTTTTTTTCAGGCTTTCACCAAGCTTGCTTAGAAGTCATTATAGGATCCAATTTTCTTTGATGACCTGAAAGAACACAATGACACTACCCTCCTAACAAACTTCCAAGTTCAAATATCTGATGGCTCATTAGAATTTAATTATGTTTTATGAATTCTCTTTATTGGAAAATGAAACAGAAACAAGAAAAAAAAAGTTAGAAAAAAAAAGACAGAAAAATTTCCCCTAAGGAGCCCAGTCCACAGTCCCAAAATCTAATTCAAAGACCATTCAGTTCTGCCTCAAGAGGGAAGCACTTTTCAATTAGTATGAAATTCTCTTCCTCATGATTAAGAAAAAATTGCTCTGAGCATTCCAAAATGAACATGTATTCCCTTCTTTTCATTGCTTGAAACTGTGCCTTTGCTGCTCTTAATTCTCAATGTAATTGAAAAGTTTTTTAAACATAGTAGCAAAGTTTTGAGGAAAACGTTTTTACAACCTTTGCAAAAACTGTTCTTTTGTTCAGTGAAGATACAGGCACTGCCAGTAGGATGCACTCCTTGCTGAGAAGAAGCACAATGCCTAGGAACACCATTTACATTTGCTTACCTTCCGTTTTTTGGCCATCAGTGAGAATCAATCACTGCAAAGAACTTGTTGGCAACAAGCAATGAGCTTGCCAAAATTCATTACAGATTTAGAATTTAGAAAACCCATCTCAAATTAATTTTAATTGCAAATTGACACTAGAGTGACATGTAGATCATATTCTGACACAGCAAAAAGCTTGCAAGTGCTTGATCATATGAGAAATCTATGGCATGTCTACAGTGCTGCTTATAATAGAGGCAGTAAATCACGACTTTTACTGAAACTGAGAGAAACATGTAGCCGAAAATCCAGGGAAAAGAGTATCCTGAAACAGTGTGCAACACTTTCTCTGAAAGCCTTGAACCTACCTAAGGTTTCAGACTTAAAAGCCTGAATGCAAACAAATGGCTTAGCAGACAAAGACTTCTGAGGAATTTATTTTGCAGGTGGAACTAACTGCCTCCTCCCCCAAGACTGCATAAACAAACATGTATTTACATCAATGGAGTGTAATTTATTTCCACTGATAACACAAGAAAGACTGACCACAGCCTCTTCACTACCACAAAGGGGCAGAGAGCAAAATCCAACCTTAGAATAAACAGGGAAAACCTTTCCTGAGTTCCCTGGAGAGTATATGCTTTGGCTAACATTGGATCAAGCCTGTTCATTAATGCAGAATCAGCAACAACATTGTCAAGACTGTTTGTCTGAAGTTATTAATCTAACTCTACCTTCACATTTCATTTTGTTAAGTCCAATAGGCTCAGTAAGCACTCCAGATCACTGAAAATAAGACTAGTGAAGGGACATTCATATATATGACTCTTAGTGTCTTAATAAGCCTACCAAGTCTGAAATGTTGGTGATTTTTAAAAGAAAATATATATGCATTAAATATGGTGTAGTTATTATTGTAATGATGACAAAGCCTTTCCTGTGTGTTTTGGACTGCTGACTACAGTTTCATCTTCATTATTTTCCAAAATTATTTAATTTTAGTGTCATTCAACAATTCAAAATCAAATCTTCTTCAGACATGAGAGAAATGTGCACTGTCTAGTTCTATAATACTACTGCAGGAACAAAAAAAGTGTGCTTCCATTATTTTCAGCCTGATGTTGGGTAGGTAATAGGACATTCTGACATGGCCAGTTGTGAGTACTCAGGAGCATATTTTTTTTGCTGTTATGAAACTGCAGGGGTCACTTTTACTTCTGAATCTTGCAGTAGCTGCATACAGAGACAACCCATTTGCCTTCTAGGGAGAAACAGCTCTTGAAGTGCAGACACCCCTGAGGAATATTCACAGTGGCACAGAATCGCTGAGGTTGGAAGGGACCTCTGGAGGTTCCCATAAGTTTTTAAAGTGTTGTACCTGAATTCCGTGTCAACAGGAGATTCTTTCTCTGGGCTGTAGAAAACAAACACAAGGGTTTTTTTAGAAAAAAATAAATTGTTTTAGACAATGCAACTAATACCTTAAAGTAATATCACTATGCTATAATTAAAAATACAACAAAATGACTGCATAACAGAAAAAAAAACTCTCTTAAGTATGCTAAAATTCTGTACTACATTATATTGACCTAAAATAGCTACAGTTAAAGCTTCAGTTTTGATAAGTGCTAAACAACCTTGTAGGAAGTATTCAACACCTATGAGCAAATGCTCAAGACCTCACAAGACTTTGGCTCAAAATACTCTCCATTCTGAGAACATTAAAAATGTTCTACAGGATGCTAGTGCAACCAAACCTCCAGATATGTTCCTAAAGCACTCAATATAATAAGGTTTCCCAGAACTTATGATAATGTAGGTAATCTTTTCGTACAGTCTAATATTCTTTCCTGCTTTTTAATATGCTTGCCATACTGTTGTACATGTTATCTCACTGTTCACTGTCCATCCCCATAACAGTTTCAAACATATGAATGTCTAATTCTGCTCATATTTTTCTTGTATTTCAATGGGTTAAAATGGTTTCACTTTAACTTGGCCCAGAAATTGCAGTCTCTCTTATACAGAAAGAACTGTCAGATCTCCAAGTATCCTTCACTATGAGGCTTAGTTGTTAGATACATGAAACTCCCTCTTACACTATAGAGAAGTTTTGCAGAACTCAGTCTGACAACCAGGTAACAAGTCTGAAATATAAGGTCAATGAGAGAGAAGAGGCTGATAAATCTAAAGAAAAGGCAGTAGAACAGTTGGTGCATCTCAGAACCAAGAAAATATTCTGGTCAGTACCAGACACACAGTTTAGTTTATGTCAACAAAAGGGACATGATATGACATTTTTTCCTCTGCTGATTTCAGTAACAAAGGTCTCACTGACTTCAGCAGGAATAGGATTGTCACAAGATTTACCATTATGGAGGTTTGTGTGCCACACTAAAACAACCACCACATTGGAAAGCTTTGCGCTCAGTTGATTTGGTAGATATTCCCAAAATCCAAACTGAGGTACATTAATCAGGTAAAAATAATTCCCGTGCAAGGATCCCTTGCCAACAAATGGACTAATCTACTATATGTCTCAGTTTGTGTGTGCCTAAAGAATGCTAGGTGTGAATATAAATGCTATGTGTTTAACATAAACTTGGGATGCAGAAAAAAGAGAAGGGTAATGGGGAGAATTTGCTTTAGTAAGTGGAACCTTTAAAGCAATGTTTAATACTATTTTTTAAAGTGTAGCTTTAGGGGATAACCTGGTACAGACTTTAAGACAAACATTTTCAAAGGCATGCAGGAAAGTTAGGATACAATTTTCAAAATCACCAAGCAGCAAAGTTTTCACAACAGAAATCCAGCTCTTATTTTCATGAGCCACATACGTGGTTTCAAAAATTGTATCCTAAGCTAATTAATACAGTGAAAGTGTCACTGATTTTCAGAATTCTGACCCTGGAAATCTTAAGTATGGATTTTAGAAACCTTTGGTTCTTTGTATTGCAATCACTTTAGTAGGAAGAGCAGTAGTACAATACAATCCCATACCTGACATCTTCCCCCGTCTCGCTGTCAGAAGTACAGCTGCATCACAAATAGAAAGCAAAGACTGTTTACTTAAGTGAGCACAGGCAATCTGCCCCAGAAAGAAAAACTATTAAATTCCACTTAGTGCACAGACTGCAAACAGTATTTATCACAGAGCTGCAGTGCAGCATCTGTTCCTTCTACACAAACTGACTTGATTTTAGCGGTCAAAAAAAAATTTGGTGGCAGGTTTTTTTCCTTATAAACATTTAATTTGACTCAACCAATAAAATCACCTTCACTCTGTCCTGGAGGAGCTAACAGAACTGAGAATTCCTAGTGTGACAAGAACACAGTTCTGTTAAAAACGGGGCATTTTCAGGGAAAACAAACTGATAAATTGTGATACTGTATCTTTCCATGGCAGTAACTGCACCTCTGCAGCATATAACAGGTTAGTTCAAACCCTAAATCTCACCTTCAATTGATTTGCAACATGCTGCCTTCCGTACCAGCCCTATCCTTGGGGGGATGTGTCTCTGTAAGTAAGTGTGGGCAGGTCTGAGGGACAGACAGGCTTTGTTTTCACTGCTTTTGAATGTCTACCCCTGTGTTCACAGACAGAGCTGCTCTACAGTACAACTGGCCATACTTATTACTGATGCTAAATGCAGTTCCATTGGAAAAAAAAGAAAAAACTTTATGTCGAGTGGTATTACCAAAATAAAGGAAAAACAAAGTTTTCCACGGTTTAAAAAGAACAGTCTTATTAACTTCATGCTCACATCACTTGCTTATAAATATCCAGGAAAGAAAAATATACTTGGAGTTTAAAAGGTTGGTTTGAGACACTTCCAAGAAGTTAATGTATAGTAAGCAATGGCCATATCTAAACTCAATTTACTGCAGAATTTGAGAGAGCCAGCCAGCCGCTAGTACCTTTATGCCAAAGGCCACTGCACTGAACAAAGCTTTTCTGCAGTCACACTCCACTGCTCTTTAGTGACCATGTAAACTCAGTGGCACCTTCTCTAAAAACCCATTAACCTGTTGCATATCATTAAGTAGCAAGAGGTTCTTTACAGAAACTATCAAGGGGCTGAAATAGGAAATACCTTTTCCAGCCCTTACATGCATGGCACAAGCACCCTGAGCAACAACAATCAGTTCCTGCTTTGTGGAGCACCCTAAAGAAACCCAGGCATCCATTCTACCAGGGAACACCTGGTAACACATGACAGGTAGTATTTGTGCATGGCAGTGACATCCTCTCCATGGTGCTCTTCTACACCAGCCTGTGAGATAAGCAGAAAACTATGCAGATCATATATTGATACTCCATCAATGTAGCTGAAGAAGCAAAGAGCAGTGGGGCCCCTGGAGGCCAGCACAACTACCTGTGCTTACTGCAGCTGTGCAGCTTTGCTGCGGTTTCCACTCCGACACCAGGGCAAAGCACCACGCTCACAGGGCACGAATGATTCTCCAAGGGGAGCACGAGGTGCAGCAGCGCACAGCAATGTCCCAACTACCTCTGATAACCATGTTCTTTTGCTACACAGCCACAGGTGCCGCAATTTTCATATTCAAGTATTGGTAGATCAATTCCCTGATACGTGTTTCTGTACTGTACCTGGAAAAATTAATTCTCCATGTGCAGTTGTAGTTCAGCTGTTTCAACCCACTTTTTTCCACTCTGACTTTGGTTTATCTCTCCTTTCCCCTTTTTCCTACATACTCTGGGAAATTAAGGATGCATTTATCTTCTACCCGTGTTGAAATGTCAAAATAATGTATGTTTGATAATGAAGTCTGGATCCAATTTTTCTTAGGTATATGCATGTCTAAAGATGCAAATATATGCCACTGAGATTTTCAAGCCTTCAAATAGCTGTTTCCAACTTAAAATAAAGTATCTGGATTTTTCTGAAAACTCCAGTAAACACTTTTGTGAAAATTGATGTAATTTTTAGGCATCAAAATAACTTCAAAAATACTGTCATTTGATGAAAACAGTCAAGTCCACATTAGATAGAAGAAAACCTACTGTCAACAGCCTTAACAAATCTAGCACTTTCTTCAAATTATAAGGACTCTAGATTCACATAGGAGTATATATATGTCCCATTTAGAACAAATGACATAATTTTGTCTGAGCAAACTATTTCTCATTTAGGTCAATTTACTCCAAATTACTCCAAAAAGACCTACACTATAAACTGCTCCATGTACCAGAACTGTGACTATTTCAAGTGAGATACCACCCAGGAGAAATTAGCATGGCATATACTACAATTATTTACCCAATAACCAGTCAAATCAATACTATTTACCATCTGTTCAGAATGCAAATAATGATTTCTCTATTTTTGTTAATCTCTAACCATATTCTAAAATATTTATGCTGAGATGCTCTCAGCCTGCTTTCAACAAGGGGCAGTAATCTGAGCTGGATCTTCCAGACACACACTGTAATACAAACAACAAAATAAAATCACAAATGAGCCAGTGCTCACTTCTGATAAGCTACTTCGTAGCCCAGGAATAAACTGCCTTTATTTTTAAAGTTTTGAAACCAATAATTTTTATAGGAAGCAAATAAAGATGATATAAAGTTAATCCTGTTTTATCAATAGAGCATGGAGGCACAGAGGAGGGAAATGACTTGTGCAAGGTTCTCCATTAGACCAAGGGAAAGGCCAGGAATAGAATCCAGATTTCCTGAGCACTGAGTGACATGTCAGCAGGATGTATCCTCCCGTCTTCATAGCTGTGACCTTGGAGGAAGGGAAGGGGAAGGAAATTTGGAATGAAATAGTTCAGGACTCTTCCGTAATGTGAATGACTGAAGCCAAGCATTCGTCTCATCCCAAAGAACTGTAACAAGAATCTTACTGATTTTGGTGACACATTTAATCCCCTGAGCTAAGACTAAGAGCTCTGTTGATTACTTGATAAGATTACTCTCCTTGAACTTGGGATAATGTTGCATGTACCTGGTCAGGCATTAGTATTTTCTTATCAAATTAAGGGAGCTTTGATCAGACAGCTTTACAACACAGGTGTGCAGCCTACACTGACCACATCCATCATTCTGAATAGACCAGTGGACACAGCAGCAGCTCTGAAAGATGAGACAAAACATAATCTGTCCCAGCACAGCCAACACTTACAGTGCTACGATTGTTTCTGCCACAAGCCCCTTTATACATATCTGACAGATAGCAAAGCAAACGTGATAACAACTGAATTTTACCTTGTGATACTTTGGCACATATAGAAGACATGAAAACCAGTTCTGACCTTTACACTGTAGTGAAGTACATACTTCTAAACATGTGCTATTTAAAACCACAGTCTGATCAGAACCATTGTGTCATCTGCTTTAGTTTAGCATCAGACATTCAGATTACACTTCTTAATCATGTTATGTCATCTGTAAAAAATTACAGCGTTGCTGAAATAAAATTAGTTCACCTAATAAGGCTGCATGGACTCTGTGTGGTTCCTCACCACAGTCTGACCATCTGCTTAGGGAAATGTGTTTTAATGGATAGACCACCACGGTTTGGAACTTTGGCTTCTGTTCTTGTCTCCTGCACCAGCTGAAAGGGTCACCTTCCTGTGTTTCATTTTCCCCGCCTATAAAATAGAGAACCTTCCTTCCTTGTACTATTACTATTAAAGTATGTGCAATTCTGAGTAGTATGACTGGCTTACACATGAAGGCTGGATATAAATAATATCTCTCTACAAATACTCAAAGAATTTGCAAGAACTGTTTAACAAAATCAGTGCAGAACCCACTGGGTAACAATGACTCTCTGTCCATCAGAGTGTGTGGTCTTGGCACACAGTTGCACTATTGTTCCTTCATTCCAAATCACTTGAAATAAATTAATTGCTTCTCTAGGTTCTTCTGCAATTTGTCAGCCTTTACCTACAAATAATTATATCCCAAAAGGCACAGCACAGTCTGCATGGCTAAGAAGTCTAGTATTGTAAAATAAACGGGCCAAAACTGTTTGCACTTACTGATCAGACAGTATACTGGAGATGGCAGTAATTTACCACAAACCATGTACAGGAGTTACAGTATATGATCCCATCTGTCACTTAGTTTGAGGGTGAAGAGACCAAGTCCTAACAGTACACCTGCTGGAGTTCAGTAGCACTTTTTTTTCCTCCCTTCATGGCCAGTATGAAAATTAGACACAAGTATAGCCCATATGTGGCTGTCAGAGCACAACTGCTGTGTCCCCTGGGGAAAGGCAGGAAGGACACAGCTATCTCCCTCTTGTCGAAACAGGCAGGATGCTCTGGGGGAGTACCCTGAGCTCACTGCCACTTGTAAAAATCTCTTCAATTTCTCAGGCACTAGACCAGTGCTGGGATGGAGCACATATCTAACAGGATGATCCAGGGATCACTCCTGGTGAGCTGGCACCTCCTTATAGTTTCATTCAAAGACAGGTGCTCAGGCCTGAAAGTGCAAATGCTGTTCTGCAGCAGCACAACACTTCAGCTAATTAATTCTGATCCCAAATTAGTTACAATTTCACTCAGGTTTTGTTGCTGGAGTGTAGAATGCACAAGTATGGTTATATATTCCAATTAATGGAACAGATAGCTTGTTTGACCCTGGCTGGGGGGTTCTTCCTGATGTGCTCCCCTATGGTTAGCATAAGGTTTTTGTCTGGAATGTACATCTAACAAAATCCCTGACACCACAAAAGGTTCCCAGGATAGATTTTGGCATTTTTCTGTATTACTACTCAACTCAAGCTTGAATTTTTAAATAGCACTACCTGCTCCAGAATATGTTCCCAGAGATCTTCTGCATCTCACCAAGTATGGCTAGCAAGAGAGATGACTTACCACAGCCAACCTGTCCTACAATCATCGTTAGCTGACCTGTGGGAGACAAAGACATAAATAAACTTCGGATTAACCACATAATCACAGAAAAGTATCTATTCTGTACATTTGATGTCACTTTGTACCTTGAGGGATTCGGATGTCAATGTTGGACAATGCTGGAGGACCTTCAGGTGTCCAAGTGAAAAATCCATTTGTGATCTACGCCAAGATGGAGAGAAACAAGAAACAGAAAACCAGCTTTAGAGCTGACTTCTTTTTTTCAGCATCAGAGACATCATGCCTGCCTTCATTACACTGAGCATAGGAACAGAATTAGCCTTTGCTCGAAGCAGGAGACAGATCCTTAAGTGACTGATTCTGTAAAGGCCTGTATCCTGATGTGCACAAATCTCTGAACTCAAATAAGCACAACAAATAGAAAATGATGAAAAATTCCTGAGGAAAAAGTTGCAGTCTCGGGTTTCTTTAGTTTTGTTATGTGTAAGATGGGCATATTAAATAAGTGAAATTATTACGATACCATTAAATTATAGGCAAGGTCATGGTTTGCTCTCTGCAGAGCACTAAATGTCACTCTAGACACACTGCAGCATATACAGCAATTACATGGTCCAAATTACAAGCAGATTTGCAGAACTTTCTACAGAAATTAGATGTAGCTGCCTATTACAGTATTTTCCTTTTTATTTCTGATAGAATTCTCAGATAACCTACACTTTGCTAGATACAGAAATCTTTTCATTGAAAAAGACAAAAAACAAGAAACACTGTTCAGGCCTTTAAACAGAGGAGATTTCCATGGATACTGTGAAAAATAGGAAACAGGAAACAATTCTAAAAGGCCTGTATTTATACAGGACCCTCTTCTCTCTTTTTTACAGAGCCACTGAAGCCTTCAAAGCCTTTCAGCAACACAAGGTACCACATTCTTTGATCTGAGAAGAGTGGATTGGGACAATTTTCTCCTACCTTGGAGAAAAAAGTGATACTCTTATCTTGGGAAACAACCTGAAAAAATGAGCAAAAGAAAGTGCAGTGTTCCTTTCTCCAGATTACTGAAGGCAGCCAGAAGATCCCCTCTCAGAAAATGCCCCTCCACGGGCAACAGCTACAGACAGACAGAACTTAGAAACCGCAGAAATTCCCTGACCCAGGTGCCACCAGTGACAACGTCAGCAGATGGAGCCACGGATTACAGCTGGTCCTGGGTTTCTGCTCATTATAAACACTGTCCTTAGAGAGGTTACTGCTCTGTCCCCTCCTGCGTGACAGACTCCTTTGTTGTCACCCCAGGCTGTCTTTTGATTCAGCACCCTCATCAAAACCCTCTCTCAAATATTCCTCTTATTTTCCTGGAAGTCTATTCAGGAAGGATCCTGCACTAAAGCAGCACATCAGATGACAGACTCTAAAAAAAACCAAACCATAAAAGCACTACCAGTTGTCCTACTTAGTCCCACAAAACTGAATTATTCATTCTCTCATGTTGGAAATGCAAATGTAATAGCAGACTTCCTAAATAAACAGTGTCATCACTATAACAACCATCACAATTTTTATTATTTCTTCCAAATTAAGAGCATCAGTCTTCAAAGTGGTGTGGGTAATTTTTCTTCAAAGAACTTAGGTCATTGGGAATTAGTGTTTAAGTTCATCTTGAAAGGCTACTAGGAATTCTAAAGGAGGAAGACCAGTGACAAAATTATTTTAGAAATGTCTAAACCAAATTCTTTTGGCTTTTCTTCACATAGTTTTTCTGTACAGGCATTGGAAATGGAAGAAGAAGTCTGGCACACATAAAAGGTTGGACCAGATGATCTTTTGAGTTCCCTTCCAACCTGCGCTGTTCTACATTCTAAGTTGGATATTTTTGTCATGAGAACAGGGCTAATGACTTAAACACTTCAAATGGAAAATTGCTGAGTGAAATCTAGAGGGATATACACAGCTAATGACAACACAGAAATCAGCAATCAATTCTTAAAATGGAAGACAGAAAAGAAATGTGGAGGCTAATCTCTAACATGAGCACAAGCGTCCGACAGTTCACATCAAGTGTTGGTTCTTGAATTTGAAGCTGTCATCAGAACACGGAAGTGACAATTAGTGAGCTACAGTAACAGTGTTATTAGAGTGACCTTCATATCACCTTTACACAAAAATCATCTGGTTCTGTGATGTTAATGGGTCTCCTCATGTGAGAGCTGTAATTGTTCCAGTCGTCCCTGGCAGGCCTCTTGCGGTTGACAACCTTGAGCGGCTGTGCAAAATCAGAAAGACACAAATATGCAGTAACTGCTGGCTGTACCGGCAAAACGTCCTAAACACAAGCAACCATGTTATGGCCTATACAGTTCAGGGTATTAAAAAGAGCTTTTGCAATTGCAAGAAATAATCAGCAGGAAATGAAAAAGTAAAAAAAATATTCTGGGTTCAAATTACTCCAGCCACTTCACCTGCAATTAAACATAATTACTCACCACTGCCTGGTATTTGCTGTGATTATCTGTACTTATCAGCTCTGAAGATTTATCATGCTCTTCTCCAATTTCCTCACTTGACAGGAATTCACTCAGTTTCTGCACACTGAAAGGGGAAAAAATGGTATTACACCTCAACCTGGAATTCAAAACTTCTGTTCAGTGCAATGTTTATTGCAGAGCATTTCTTTTAGTATTTCAACCACTATCTGCTGTATAGTTTGTTTTCATTTTGTTACAAGTGCATGAAAATGTGTGATGAGAAGGTGCAAGGAAGGTGACAAAACCTGCCCTGTTGTCTGTTAACAGCTCTGATATTTTAATGGTTTGTGCAGATGCTTCTCAGGTTTTTTGCTTTCTGATACCACCAGAGAGACTGGTGGTATCTGATGATCCTTGTGGGTTCCTTCCAACTGAGGACATTCTATGATTACGCAAAAGATGTTTTTTCGGCACTTGGTGGGATGCAGCCACATGCTGGAGCAGAGTTAATACCATTCACGTCACTGAAGTGTTGCACAGTCAGTCCTACTGAACACTTTAAGGAACACTAGGAATCTGATGCAATCCGTACACCGTGAGGCAAATTCAGCTGGCTATGATGAAATACAAAGTGAGGTAACATAATAAAGCAATATATCTTAACAGAACAGTGTTGAACAGATGAGATATAAAAAGAATTCTGACAACCAGCAACAAAATAGAATGCATAAAATCTTCCCAAGCTGTTTAAGATTTAATTAGCTAAGAGATAATGTGCCTTTATTTTGACATTTAACAGATCATGACATCAATTTTGTCGTTGTACCTGACTTTATAAAATGTCTGTCTAATCTACTCATAGGGCCAGCAAATGAAATTTGTAAAGGAAGTGGACTGAATTATGCACTCAACATCAAAGGGGCTCAAGTAGCTGGAAATAAGTTAACCATCAGTCTCCAAAATGATTAAGTGCCAGAAGGCCTTAGGTTCCTAAAAATAAATTTATGGAGAAGCACTAAAAAAATTTATTTCAATATATAGCCTTAGGCAAACCGTGGAGAAACAGGCAAATGATGCCACTGTAGCGTAGTGTTCCATGACTACCTGTTAGCATAAAAATCTTAAAAAAAATAAAAATTTTAAAAACACAGCATTTAATTTGCATTGCACTGCCAAGCATTTCTGCATCAGAAGGAGATGTATGTTCCTCCAAGAACATTATGAGATACCCCATTGGTGCCAAACCAGTGCCTGCCCAAGGCAGCACAGGACGGCCTGAGACCAACTGCCTGGACAGCTGGCGCTTGTCCTGCAAGCGGAGATCGATACCACCTGGGGACTCCCTCGGAGAGAACTGGTTCTACAGTTCTGTCAACCCAGGGTGAATTTAGCTAGAGCAGCTACTGCAATCTAAGCAACTGAAAAGCGGGAGGATAGCTATTTGGGATGGGACAGGAGGAGTACTAACTAATTCATGCTCAGTGCTGGAACAAAATTTCTTAATGGGAAGATCTATTATATCAAAGGAAGAAATTAGAAGTCCCATCACTAGACATATCTATCTGCATAAAGCTCTGGAAAACAGGTCTAGGAATGATCTTGCGTTTATGTTCAGTGAACCAGATATTTAAAAAAACATTTTAAATGTCTTTAAATGAACCAAATGATGGTTTAGATGCCACCCATATGGAGCTGCTGTGCAGCTGCACCTACATTCTTTATAGGAAAATTACTCTGACATCTTAATAATTGCTCTGAAGGTCTAAATAGCAGATAGAAAAGTCACCCGTATATCTGCTCTGGGGTCTAGAGGGGGAAGAAGAGAAGACAGCAAACATATGCTTGGACCATGCACACCCAAACAAGACCATGTCTCTATTAAGCCATTCAATAATTTGATTTTTGCTCTCTGGTTGCGTATCAAGGTGGCTGTATTCCAAGTGCCAAGACTTTTCTCTGCAAGCCTTTTGCCCAGTGCTCTGCTTAATGCTGGAATTGCTTTTCCTGTGGCAATTACTGAGAAAACACAGTTTTGCTGTGAGAAAATCTTTTGTCAGAGGCAGTAACTCATATTTCAGGATGGCACATCGTTCTACACTCATAAAGAATACAAAAAAGTACATTCTCTGCAGAGTTCTTGCTGACATTGCAGTTTCTCTGGTATTCCAATATCTCCATGGGGGACCTTATATTTAAGCTGCAGAATAGACATATTGATTAAAACATGGTTATTTGCACAGCTGACTGAAAAAGCGGTTTCATATTAAACCCAGTAAGATATATAATGCCACTCTTGCTACCTGACCTTTGCTGATGGAAAATGGTACACTGTAGCTTTGTCCTTGAAGACCTCAGATTTCAGAAATACATCAATTGGCTGCTTAGTTTTAATTTTCAACGGCACAAACACTTTTGAAAAAAAAAAAAACTTTCCAAAGATATAACAGAGTTTCTCATCTCCCTAAAGAATTTCAACAGTTCTCCCTCTCAGAAACAAACACCCTGGCCCTGTAACTTGGAAAGTCTGCAAGGGCCCAATGTGGAACAGCAGCTTTGGAATGAGTCACACAGCTGTTCTGATAGCATCCGTGACAATCCATGAGGATGCTTTGCAGCTGGGCACATGTGTAATGATAAAAGATACTGACAACCTTATTTGTGGAGCATCAGAGACTACAGCCAATATCAGCATAGCAAGGATTCTGAAGTACCTGAGATGCAAAGCCAGTAACACCCTCTTAGTATCCTGTATGTGCTGGTTTCACTGCTGGATTATCTTCACTTAGTTCCTCTTTGTCTCTACACGAGAAGCTGTCTCGTGTCCTTGTTAAAATCAATTGGAATATCTCAGCCTAAAGAAATCTGAAGTACAACTTCAACAAGTTAAGTTACCTTTACACAATCTTACTGATCAGCTGCTTGTTAGAGGAAAGGCATAACAGCAGGACACAGTTATAGCAAGTAAACATTAGTTGTGCTCAATTAGCACACTTTTCTAATAACTGTCTGCATTTTCACATTTACCAAACTATTTAAGCAAGCATGTGTTTGCGTGAGCTGAAAATATCTGGCACATGCTTCCAAAATATTTCACAGAAGGATGGACTGTTCAGAAGGCACATGTGGAGTGGCAGCAGCAGCACTAGGAGCAGTGCACTCTGGAACACTACCTGGGTCACTGCAATGCAGAGAGCCAGAAACACAAGGATCTCATCGATTTTGTTACAGGAGTCTGAATTGTGGGATTCTTGTCTGCACTATAAATGGCAAGGCAATAGCCTGTTAACAAGAAGAGAACTACAGAATAACTCATGAACAACTCCCTGGCTAGCAACAATTAATACTTTAGACTTGTTCCTGCACCATTAACAGTCACACAAGTCATTTACAAATAAATCCTTGGACAAGGCAAAATAGATGTCCATTACCATTGGTAGTGCAGGCCCCCAGATACTTTGCTGGCTGCAATCTTGCCATGACTCTAGGGACTACCACAGTGGCTGCAAAACATTTCATGCCAGCCTCTGATGTGCTCAGATTTCACACTTGTTAGGAGAGGGGACACAGCTGTGACTTTGCACTGTCAGGGAATCTTGAAACAGTGAGGGCAATCTCAGCCTCCTGCTGTAGTCTCCTTTCCATCTCCAAAGTGACACAAAGGCAATTAAGCAAGGGCTGGTGTCCAGTATCTGTGCCATAGTTTAGACAATCTCTTAAGACAGCTATATTGGAGGCCACAAGGACATCCTAATAAAGTAAGAAGCCCAAACTCTCTCTTCCTCCTCTATCAGTCAGGTAGAATTACACCACAGATGAAAAAATTAAGAGGTTTTTACACAAGGCTGTTGATACTCAAAACTCCCAGTGAAACATCATTTCTACTCACTGATATTTCAGTTTTCAAACACTCAGACTAACATGTTCGTAAGAGAGTAAAATTTAATCAAGTCTGGAATAGATATTTAGTCATTAACTTACTCCCACATTAAACAGTGATTTTTATTTGTTTTTTTTTTTTTTTAATTTAAGTCTAACTCTCCACCAACAGGCAACCTCTCAGGCAGAGGTGTGGAGGACAAGTGATACACCGTGAAACACTTGTGCTCCTGTGATTACCTTTTTCAATTCTACATCCTTGACGGAGAGAAATATTTGGGTGATTTACCAAATTAAATCTTTGTTACATTTTCACTTCCTTTCTTGTTGCCACATACACGTTGCATACAGTACCAATATATTAATAGCTCAACTCATTCTACACAATGAAGTACTAGCTGTGGACCACAGAATATTGTTTGCGACAATTCTATCAGCTTAGAACTTGGCCCACATGGTACAAAACCAAGGGAACCATGCAAGGTAAAACACTGGGAAGCAATTTACAACAACAAGGGATAAACAATCACCACATATTTCTAAACTTACGTTTTGAAAATGAGCATTAGACATATTCTTAAAAGTCAGGGAGGTGGTAGCAAAGTTATTAATTTTACAGGTCTCACCTTACTAATGCTTTGACAGTGGATCTAACCACACTGGAGAGCAGGAACAGTGGAGACACAAGAATATGAAACAAGGAGATGGAGGCAAATGCCACGGATGGGGAGAAGTCAGCCTTTCTTGTCAGATGAGCATGGACTACAAATGTCTACAAAGATAGAGACATCATAATCATCAGTGTTTTGCCATAAAGAAGGAAATGCACAAAAACTTCATATTTCATAAGCATTTCATTTACGGAATCTTAATTTATAGACTCCTAACAGTTTGGGACAGTGCAGGATACGGTGTATTCCTGGCTGCTTCTGGCCACAGTTGACAAGTGGCCTTTGTCCATTCTTTCCCAGAAGAATTGCAAATGTGTAGCAGGTTTGCATCCTGAACTCCTCCTTCCTCATTTCCATATTGCTTATATTTAAAAATCCAGTTGTAATTAACACTACTTAGAAAAGTCCATACTTACTATAAGTACAGCTGCAATTGGTATTGCTGCATTCATAAAGACTGTGAAGGAAAACATGTAGGAACATTTAGAAACAATTTTCATTCAGACATGCTAAATGTTAAAATACTAGTAGCACTGGTTTACAATGGTATTCTATATGCTTAAGATAGGAAAAAATGCACAACTATATACAGGCATCAGTACATCGTTTTAAAATGCCTACAGTTTACTTCCCTTCGTGTCACCAGAACAGACAGAACCCAGCAGAGCACTGGTGACTCATCTACTGTTCCTGAGCCTCAGCCAGCTCATGGGCAGTTCAGGTGAGGGAAGCTGCAGGTCCCCAGCCCATGACAGGCAGAAAGGCCGAGCCGGTGACAGGTCTGGCAGGTGACTGGAATACCTGTCAGTGAGAGGAAAGGTGTCCCAGCAGAGGCTGCCCAGGTCACAGCGCTGGGACGGCCCTGCTGCTGGCTGCATCCCCAGCTCTGCCCCAGCCTGCAGCCCAGTGGCACAACCTCCTGGGAGAGCCACCAGCACCTGCAGCAAGGTGTGACTGCCCCTGGGGCACCACTTCTGAGGTACGGGGCTTTGTGCTCCCCTCAGGTTTCAGGATGCACTTCAAAGTGTACCGGAAGATTTGCAACCCTGCACTGTATCATTGACTCGGTTTACTCTTATAGAGGACTTACTCATAATCACTGCTGCTTTGGCAGGCTTGGCTCCTTTGTGAATGTTCTCGGGAGCTTGATACAGGTTCTGAGGGCGTTTAAATGTGGTACAGCTTTGATTTCACCTGTGCCCTGAGTTATTAAAATGTAAACAATGAACCAGTTTCCTCCCTGACCATGATCAGTGTCTGTCTTGGTGCTCCGGATTCCCTCACCATAGCAACTCATACGCTATAGCATTCAGGGGTTATTAAACAGATAGATGGGGAAAGCAAGCAAATACCATTTCTGTATAGGGATCTCTTTTAGATGGGGCAGGAAAATGGGTTAAGAATGCAATAAAAACCAGTTATCCATCTGGGAGTTTGAGTCAGAACCAGAGCTACAGTTTTACCCCACATGTCTGTCCCCTCTTTTGCAACCTGAGGATATTATTTAACCATCACCTTTTCATTTTGACATTTGCTCAGTTTCGTCTCATGAAGCAAACAATAGAGAGAAACAATAGAATCTATAGCTAAAAATAGAATTAAATCATCAGTACACATGTAACCAAAAAGAAAGTGGCCAGCCACTTTCTTTTTGTTTAAACTGTGCCTGATCTTTTTTTCCTACTAGGTACAGCAAACGTTCAGGCAGTAAAAGCACTCCCAGTCACTGCACCTGAAGTAGAGTGTCATCATCTGACCCACCAATGCTTCTGTTGACCCTTGGCCATCCTTTTCTGGGCATAAACCCCCTGAAGAACTTAACATACTGTCACACATTCCTTTTCCCTACATTTAGATCTTTAATGAATCTTGTGACATACTTGTAAACTCTGTACTCAAGCATGAATAAAATAGTTGTGTTATTTCATGTAGCTCTAATTCCTTGACATAGGAGAGTGCTTGAAAATATAGGTATATTTCTTTATATATTACCAAAATAAGAGCTTAGCCTTTGAAAGACAAATATGCATTAAAGCCTTGACATGCATGGTTTACTCCTTCACGTTTGGGAAAAAAAAAACAAAACTGGGGAAAATGTGCTGTTCTGTGCTGGAGTACAAAGCAGTTTCAGTTCAGACTCTCAATTCTCTTAATGATTCTACTTCCTGCCCAGTTTTCCCACTTTGTATAAACTTGAGGTAGTTACAGTACATAAAATTTGAAAAAGTGAAGCTCACTGCCTGCATCTATGGACTACTTAATTCTGTTAAATCCCTGAATTGGCAATTTGCTTTTGAGACTGCTGTAGTACATGAGCTTGCTTTTATGAACGAATCTGACGAGGGAACCCAGCAAAGCTGATAAACTTCTGAGAGATGGATCCTGCTTTTCTGCTGCCTATGGGATGAGATCACACCTGTCAAATGCAAACCTGGACAGGTTAAATATACTGTAGGGTTGGCAAAGCCCACTGCAGTTAAGGCAGCTAGGGTCACTTGGTGTCTCCCAAGAAGTCAATCTGAATTTTGCTGTTCTGTGGAAGCACCGGTATATCTAAGGACTTCAAACATCTTCTTTCAAGCAAACAAATAAGGGCTTACTGAGACATTAGAATTTGGTAATCTTATTTTTATTTTTTCAGTTATACAAATGTCCAGAATAATAAAATGTTTTCTAACATAAATTCAGTTTGCAGCTAAGACTTCTGGTTTAATTAGATTGGGTGAAAAGTACTTTGTTACTGGAAAGAGGTAGACTGAAATCTGGAAAAAACATTTTCAATTGTTTCTGAATATTTTAGGGTAGTAACTACTGTTACTTTCCTGTGAGAAAGCCTGGAGTTATTTTGCTTCTGACAGATCAGGCAAAAACTCACAGAAATAGGAAAACCATTTCTTTAGTCTCTGTCTTTCCTGAATATATAGTGTATATTAAAACCTGGAAAACTGAACATAGGATAATCTTACTAATGAGTAGGAAAAAAGTTATAGGAACCTTCTTTGCCACAGTTAAAGAATTCACTGTCGAAACTCAAAAAGTGTCACTACCAACTTTACAACCCAGCTTTGATTCTGGTGGGTACATTTCATTAAAATTATAGGAAGAGTTAATGTCTATAATAGCTCTTTTAGTACACATGAACAATTCCATATATGTATAAACTGGATCCAAGCACAGGGGTGAGGCAGATGAGATCCAGTTTCCATGTGGTCTTGAAATGGAATTTTCTTGTGGTTTAGCAAATATTACCCTGAAACTTGTAGGTATATTTTCTGTAATCCAAAGCAAATCTATTCCTCATTAATAGAAGCAGGTCCAACCACATTCTTTCATTCGTGCTAATAGCTAAGTATACTTAGGAAATTATTCCAGAGTCTATTTAACACTATAAGTTAAAAAAATTAAATTAAAAAAAAAAAACTTTGTTTTTGTTCTAGGAAGTGTCTGCCATCCTCTTGTGAAATCACATGTTCACTATAATATTACCAAACATGCTTTGTGCTAATTATGCCTACCATTCTATTTATAATTCTGGTAAGAAAACTGGCAAATTCTCCTATATTTATGTTCCCTATGTAGTGTGCTAAAGTGGAAGTTTGTAAAGATCAGTGTAAGTTCTGCTAAAGACAGAGGGTGCAAGGAACTCCTAGGCTGCAACTATAGGAACTATATGTAAGACAAAATTATATGCAAGAACATTAAAAAGCTGTACTGGTTTACCCCAGCTGAGAAACTGATTCAGTGTGTCTTACATACAAATATCATGCTTAATACAAACATACACATTAAGTGTTTCAAGAAGCTCCAATACTTATTCAGAACTGTTTCTTTCTAGAATAGTCCATACTCTTGGGAAGAATACACCTTTTTGTAGCTGTTACAAATGATACAGTGAGGGAGGATTTAAAATCAAATAAGCCTCCACAGCTCCTTCAGTTCTACAGCTGAACCTGTGGCTCTGACTATAAATAGATTTCAATGCCACATGAAGTAGTGCAAACAAAGGGAGCCCATCTGTGTTGATCCAGATGTAGGATGGAGTTTCTGGTCAGACAATCTATTCCAGCTAAATTCTTTTTTACAGCAAAATGGAAACTACTCTCCAAGCACAGAGAGCTCAAGGCTCCCGGAGAGAAATTCTGGTCTCACAAGTCAATGAAAACCTCAAATTAATGTCAGTTAAATTCAGTGGGATCAGGATCTTTCCCTCAGGGCGCGTTACCTGTGAGATCACTTGGCCAGGAAGAAAGTCAGAAAGTCAGCTGCATGTCTCTTGGGTGAAAGAAATCAAGTAATAGTAACCTGAAAGTTATTTTCATAAGGAGTAACCTTCCTTATTAATCTATAAGGTATTTGTACAGGTAGCTTGTGGCATTTGAATACTTCTCACTAAAAGTTTCCATTTCATTAATATCTTACAGGTTTTATGAACAGCATTTTTCAGTATGACTTTAGTATTTATTTCTGAAGTATTACAGTAGCAATTATACAGTTATTGCATATGATCTCCATAAATACATAGTTCAATTCACCCTAGGTCTTTTAAAAAGGATGATAAATTACTTTAAGCAGCTTGAAAGAGAACAGGAGACAAAAGAATCTGGATATGGAATGATGAAATTGCCAGGATTCTCATATTTTACCTTTTTAGTATATAGAAATGCTTTTAAGAACCATTTATTTTTAAAAGAAATCCAAATTGAGTAAGGAAGTCTAAGTACCATCTGTTGAAGCTTCAATTAAAAGACAATTCCTGTCAGATATGACGATACACTGTACTGTGCAAAATACAGGAGGAGAATAAAAAGAAACATCGACAAAGGCTTCATCCTGAATATTAGGTTATATAGGGCAATACTGCTGGCTGAAGGTAGGTAGCCGGTGAAACACTTGTCCCTAAAAGCTTTTCTCCAGGAAGGTTAATGTTATGAAGCATTAATCTTGACTTTCTCTTTTAGGCGTATTTCCCATACAGGCAAAATTCTACTGAATTAAATGGAAAGTCTGACTAAATGGAAAGTGAGGAGAATGGATAAGAGCCTAAAGCAACTGAAACAATCTCAACAGAGAAATGGTAAGCTCATTAGTAGCTAATAATGCAGTAGTACTTCAGCTGAACAATGGATCAGAATGAAAGAAAAGACTTACTGGATATGGAGGTATAAAGGGCAAAAGACTTGAGGCTAGTCATTTCTTTTTGTCTGGTTTCCTCTACACTGCTATGAAAGATGTGTTCCCAAGCATAGAGTTTAAGGAGCTTAATGCCTCGAAGCATCTCATTTGTCTTCTTCAGCCTCTCATTGGAGTACTCCTGAAACATTTACATACATATTTACTTATTATAATTAAGGTACTTCTCCCTTAAACATAATGATCATGCAAAAATTTTATGCAGCCCCTTGTAATCAGTCAGGTATACTTTACTAGTTCTGTCCATTCAGCTGTTACTGTTTTTCACAAATATGAGCTTCCCTAGAGCTCAAGGGAGCCAGCAGTTGGTTTGCACTCCTGAATCATATAGCTTGTACCGAAAATATTACTCCTCTGTCAGCTTTCTGATCACTTGCAAGGCAGACTCTCATGACTTCTGCTGCCCAGCACGTTGATGATGTACAGAGGAGACCAGAACACAGCAACAAGCTGCCACTTGGCACATCGCTCTGCCCGGTCAATGTGATGTAGAGCATCGATGCCAGGCTTCAAAGCAGCAAGGCCACATGGGCAAGAAGCTGTGCTCCTGTAGGTAACCTTGACTCTGAGCAGAGCCAGCTGGCTCAGGCACAGAATTACACTGGTAAAATTATATTCCCAGTACGGCATAACTGAAGTTGTGCTGCTTTCAGGCTAGCTCAAGGATCTTTGTACTGTGTTATGTTGCACAGTGGCGACATTTCTAGCACAAAACACACTGGTCCCATCTGCAGGAGTACATGACGCTGTCTGCTTGGATGCTACGAGGAGGAACGCTGTCTACGTTCCTGGAAGGGTGAATGCTGTTGATGTGAAAGCATTACTTTTCACACAGGAGGGTGCGCAAATAACTCTCATTACCATGCGTGATTTGTCACAGAAGAAATTTCAGCAAGCTGTGTCCTTTACACATTCGTATGGCTCCCTTGGCAATGCAACAATCACTGAACGTGGGGATGAGATTCAGAGCAGCTGGCATGGTAATTCCTATGAACCAGGGTAACTGTTTCAGCAGTGGTGCAGGTGATTCAAATTATAGGCAAGCCAAGTGAGGGATTAAGGAACAGCTCATGACTTAGCAGACCTCTAAGCTCCCTGGCTGAGGAGCATGCTGCAGGAGTTACGATTGCCTGGAGTTTATTTAAATAAACCAGTCTGATGGGACTTCCATATCTATGATGTATTTGGGGTCTGAGTTTGGATGCAGTACTCCTACTTCCTTTCCCCTTGGACAGCTTGCCCTGCATGATTCATTTATTTGTGCAATATCTGACTGCATAAAGCCATTTCAATCAATGATTAATGACCATTTACATTTGCAAGTTAGAAAGGTCCTAAGCTTTTTTCGTCCTTAGGGAAACACATACTTGTTGGAAGAATGTAAACCCCAAAACCTGCATCTTCACTGCTTATGCTTATCATGCTTTCAAATTGCTGAACTTGACATTTTTGAACAATAAAAAAAAAAAAAGAGAATCACTTCCTAGTCAATGTCTATCGTTAGCTTTGTAGTTCCAAACACAGACCAATGCATAATTACCAGAGGTGATATTTATACCATGTACAAGTTTGAAGACACTTACCAATGTGCTTCTCTGGGCCTGTGAGAGTTTTGTTGCTACAAAGTACTGAACAGGTGCAAGGACTATGATTACTGCTGCTCCAATTAAGGCACTGATTCCAAGAAGGTAGTAGAGCAGAAGAACTCCTACAATTATCTGTTGGGAGAAAAAGTGAGAGAAGGGTTTGGGATGGCTTCACTTTGTGTGTGCACCACAAAGACCCATCGCAGCATAACTGGACAGCATGTTCAAAACCAACAGCCACTGCAGCAAACCCACCCCCCAAACGTCGTATGTTCTGCATCGCTTGCACAGTGGGGTTTGATCAGTCAGGACATTCTGTCAGAGGACCAAATAAATCCACCTAGTGTTCCTCCCAGCTTGTCCATTTGTGTATTTCCATTTCATGGACTCCCCATTATGAACAGAAGGCTGTACAGATATCCATATCTTCCATAACGTTACTCTCACAGCTATTTAAAATAACTTCAATTAAAAACAAATACACTTATAAAAATTCTAAATAGAATTTTAAAGTTATCTTAAAATACTTCCAAGTAACAACTTGAGATATTCCCTTTACATTCACTACTAAATATTTTCCCCACTACCCAGATGACACAGCATGCATTTTCTTTGACCTAGGATTTTAATTTTCTTCTTTGACATTTAAGCATTTTTACACCAGGGAAGAAATTATATGTCCCAGTTTGATCATAACTCACTAGTCTGCAACACATGAGACTTCCACAAAGAAGGAATGCTGCTTTGCTTACTATAGAAGCTAATATGAAATATTATTAAAAATACAACTGATCTCGTAAATGTTAACATGACATTGTTGCTGACCAGTACATAAAAAATAAATGCTATAAATCATATCACTAAGAATGTCGACTTCAAATAAACTCCACCATAAACTTGCAAAGCATTGTTTTAAGGATGCACAGTATGAGACTGGTGATGACTTAAAAAAAGATTAGAGAAACAGCTTAAGAAAAAAAGATTTGTCCCTGGATAAGTAAGAATCTACAGAGCCACGGTCTGGATGGAAAGGGATACTGTAAGCAGCTCAATAAATGCAAACAAGATATACAAGCTACCAATGGTAATTACCACTTTTCTAATGACTCACTCCTGAACAATCTGGAGCATGACACTCAAATATATTTATCAGTATAAGCTGATGGATTAATCAGAAGACATAGTGATAGAAAGTTAATTTCATACATCATTTCCCTTAATTAAAAAAAAAGAAATTTCTTTAAAGCATTATCTACCACTCTTGCTATATTTGCACACTCTCATAACTCTCATAGAATCATAATCTTCCATCACTTTGAAGCTCAGTCATAAACCCATCCATTCCCACACATATTTATGGGAATTGGGCGTTTCCATGAAGAGAAATTGAGTCTTTAGTTTCCACATTACCATCTTGACATTTTCACAAATTTAAGGCACACAGAGAGAAAACATAGATTTCTTTTTTTCTTAACAATCCTTTGATGACTCTCTGCAGATGAACTGAACTAAAATGTGACTCTTAAAATGAGTCAGTATTTACTCACAAAATATGTGGTAACATCAAGTCCTATTGTATATACAACAGAAATCTAGTAAAAGCAAAGGTTAAACTGTAAATTAAAAATCTTTTAGTGACAAGTAAGTGGGCAATCTGCTTCCATCTGAAGTCAGGAAATCCATGACTGTATGAAGCCAAGGAAAACATGGAATCCTCAATTGGATCACCCTGGCAGAGCTCTCCTCCAAAACATGAAATGGTCTTGGTCTTACAGATCAAGGTACTAATTCCTAACTGCTTCTCCATGGGCAGACAAACTGGGCAGCATTGTATAGTGCACAGTTAAGAGATGTTCAAAACTACGAAGTCCATGTGGAACACTGACCCCTTACTACTGGTTGATCATCAAGGACATTGTAAGACCAGCTGGTTCTAGAAAGAGCCTCAGCTTCTCACGCAGAAGAGGAGGAAGCTATTCTAGCTATTGGATCCTGAGGGAGTTGATAGTTCACAGCTGCTTTTTTCCCTGCTCCGCTCTCCCTCCATCCTAGCTATTGAAAGGGTCAGTCTTTGCAATAAAAATTCTGTGTTTTCAATAGATTAAAAATGATACTATTTTAATCTTTTGCATATTGTGATAATAAGGGCAAACTTTTAAAATATATTTATCGTGTATGGGATAAAATAATATATTCTCAATTTAAGTATGTGAATACTTGCATCTGAAAAGTGCTGAAATCTGTACAAATTATTGCAAGTAATTCTATATTTATCATACTGCACACTACACAGTCAAAAATAAACAGTACGTACATAATATCTGAACTGCCGGAGGACAGTATCTGGCAGATGGGAAGGCTCTCATTAAAATCTCTGAGAAGGTAATGATAATATTTTTTAAAACCTATGTAATGACACAGTTTGCTTTCCTTTCACCAAAATCCCAAAGATCTTACCTGCCAGATAAATATATCATGAGCAAAAAATTCACCAATAGTTCTGGTCATTTTATCTTGATCATTTACTGAAAACAGCAAATACTTTCTGCCAAAAACTGCTTTGTGGCAAGTTTTGAAAGAGACAAATGTCCTTTCAGTAAAACTGTAAGCTACTCCTGCCAATGAACCATAGATACGAGAATACAGGATTTTTTAATAATCACAACAAAATCAAACAAGGGGGGCAGGGATAAAGCCTTTCTAGGGCCTCATTTTGCTTCCAGGGTTTGAGCCAAGCCTACTGAGGGCATCTTTCAGTTGATAGACATCCCCAGGCCTCTTTTCATGGGTTTCAATGGCCTTCAAACAGTAATTTAAGGCAATGATAAAGCTCCTATTGACTCCAGTCAGAGCAAAGATGGGGCTCAAATTGTGTGGACTGTATAGAAAACCTAACGTTATGAATGGCTACATCGTCTAGGCTGAGGATAATTACAAAATCCACTGCAGATACTGAAATGATGATTGTTAGGTTAAGAGCTATAAAGCAATTAAAAACCTGTTTTAAATAATAATGAAGCTTGTTCAACTTTTTATTAGCTGTCTCTCAAGCATCCACTAATTGTTTTCACTGCCTTATAAACAAGGTATTGAATGAATGTTGTGGAAACTTGTTTTGGAGAAACCTTTGTGACCACTGGGACTCATTGATTTGAGTCCTGTAACACATGCACCATCCATAAAAAAGGAGCATGCTTTGGACTGATTGTCTTGATCTGCTAAGGAGCATCGCAGGGTGAGTTTTAATGCAAATATAATCTTATTTTCAGAAGACTAGCAGGAAATCTTTATGAGTTCACGACTTACTAGAGCAAAATGTTGTTACAGAACACGCAATTAAATCGGCTTAATTCTCAGTTGCGCTAAAGCTCTCTGCCTTGAGCTGCCAGAGTGGCCTTATAAAAAGCATGCCTGAAATTAGTACCTCTCACATAGCTTGTTTTACCAACCAACTTACAATGGAGACTAAGCCTAGGGGATAATTGTACCCTAAATGTTATCATTAAACGGGTGGACTCTTCTTTATGCCTCATAGCTCTTGCAGCAACATCATTTTATCAGTATACAATCACTGACATATAATCCTCTCCAGAGTAGATCAGGAAAACTTGTCTATACCCCAACGCAGTTGCTCCTGCACAAGAAAGAGACAAATACATTTACACTCTGTGAATGCAGCCACACTATGACCTGTATAAATATGACTACAAGTACTTTAAAGCTTAGTATTTTAACAGGTATAGTCATATACCACCAACACATGTAGAATAAATGCAAACCCTAGGCCTAAATACTCAGTTAAAAGAAGTCATCAGTCAGTAAACTGCTGACAGTTTACACCCTAATGTGCTCACTATCCTGATTTGAGGCTTTACCTAACTCTCCTTGGAGTCGGTGAGAGTTTTAGCAGAGATTCAGACAGATTGCTTCTTCCTCCAGGTCCTGCTGCAGTCTCAGAAGCAATCTACCCCTCAATCCCACAGAGATACTAGAAGACATATGGTAGTATTAGGTTTCAAACACATATTAATAGCAAAAGTGTGAAGACTCCCAGAGTATTTCAAGAGGACACTAATTGGTTTTCCAGGGAATAAACAGTCCCCAAAGACTGAGACTACACAAGAGGACACAAGACACATTCAGTAACTCACTATCATTGATAATGCAGAAGGACTTGCATTGCCCCTCCCCAGCATTTTCCTCAGTAAGGAAGGAAACAAATCCAGGGAAAACAGTTAAACCAGGGTTTTTTTCCCAGGTTAGGAAGTTGATAAAGCTTACCATACAATTAGATGATTTTAAGACCATCACAAAGGAGGACTTGCTCATTTGATCTGTAGCAGCTTGACCAAAACCTCTTGTTTTTCCACAGGAACAACTATAAAACCCACTAAATTCTAATATGTATCTTCACTGTCAGAAAACAATCTGGGTCTCCTGATGGCCAACAGTTTAGTGCTTTACTCTTTGAAAGGCATTCATGTAATTTATATAATCACCTGAATGTCTGGCTTTTCTTCCCCATCCCAAACTTTTCAACGTAGTATTCTTATCTGCTCAACATCTTATAGAAGAAAATCACTAGTATCAGGTGTTGATGGACACAGGAACAGGAAAGCAACAGTCCTAAAGCCCTGTTAGGAACTGACTGGAAATATCACCTGCCAGTTGTAGTCCATATACAGCCTCATGAAAATTATTTCATTTTCGGGCAAGAACAGGAAACGCAAAATGCAAAGCTGCTGAGTAAATTACTTGCAGCTTTCTGACTTCCACACCAGCCAAATCAGCCTCTGTGGAGTGTTGGAACCAGATCACCTTGTGACATGAACTAAATGACAATTTTAGGAAACACTGAGTGAATTTAAACTCTGCTGCCTCTTTTGTTTGTATTTACTTTTAGCACTGAAGCACTCTTAACAAAAATACACCGCATAGTTGGAAGAAAGCAGGAAGAATTGCACTGAAGCACTCTTAACAAAAATACACCACATAGTTGGAATAACGCAGGAAGAATTGCAGATTAATGTATTAATATGGCATGAAATTATGTGCTTTACAGTTTTCTCAGGAAATTCCTAAATGGAAGTACAGAAAGTTTCTATGGTTTTGTTTAAGTACTGGCTCTTCCAAACTAATTGGCACTTTTCCACTGTTTCCGTAAGCACAAACTTTGAAAAATGATCTAACCTCTGACCTCCCACTACTCTGTGTCTCCCTTTTACTGGCATAAACTTAAATAATTCACATGGCCATCTAGTGAGACTGACCACTGCACAGACTCACAGAAGTGCTACCTCACTGAAGAAAAGATTAGTTTTGATCAGATTAGTTTTTCAATAGCTCTGCAAGCTCATGTGACACGATGCACAATCTATAGAAAAGAGGTAAAAATACTGTGTTTTAAATGTTGGACGTAGTGTACAAACTCCTGTTTCAGTAAGGGAACACGCTTACAGTAATTCATACCAATGGTGAAAGTACCCTCTGAGACAGGACCCGGCTTTCTTCACCTTAAAGACCTGATACAACACAGTTGTATTTGTCTGGGCATTACACATGCTATGAGGCTTCAGGACATTGAAACAGGAGTCACCAGGCAGTTGAGCATGGCTCAGAACGGTGATCTGTTCCATGTCATGCTGTGGGAAAGGAGATTGAATGGATGACAATAGTATTTAGAGACAAGAGACCAAAGACAACAAAGAGAGCAGAGTAGCAAAATAATTTCATATTACAAATGAATCAACGGAATTTCGTATGCTGGAATTTGTCATCCATGAGGCAGTAGTAGCCCACAAGTCCAAAGGATTATCTCTAAGCAATCGTATTTTTTAATAAACTGTCAATTCTCTTGCTTCTGCTGGGATTCAGAAGACAAATTATTGCAATACAATTCCACTTAATGAATGCACTGGAAGAACACAACCTGCTGCACCCTATAAATTCGTGTTACAAATACAAAGCATGTGTGGCAGTAGTCAAGACCCTAACAATTCTAAATATCTGGACTCCTTTCACAGATGTGAAATACATTACACACAATGTTTACAGATATCAACAGCTTGAATCTTATTCCAATATCAACTTCTTTAATATCTCTGCTTTCATTAAATACATAAGCAATCAATCACTACAGACTGATGCACATTAATAACAAAAGCACGTTCAATCTCCTTACCTGTACTGGCATGGCCCAAAGGTTAGGGCAGAGAAAAAAGAACCACATCAGCTGATTTGTATCTATGGCAACCAGGTTACAGATCTGGCCTGCAGTCATCTCCCCCATCGACATGTTAGAGGTTGAAAGCTGCATAATTTTATTGTATATTTTTGTCTGGAAGAAAGATAAAAAGGTGTTAGCATAGAGAAACAAGATTTCTAGTTCCATCTAAAACACAGGCATAATCTAGCATGCTGAGAGAAACCGACGTTCCCAGTAACTTGAAGGAAGAGCTTCAAGTTTGGCTTTTTGCGTTATGATGAAAAATTCTAAGCTGTTGTCTTATTATTCACCAACAAAAAGCACAGTGCAACTGGGTACATAATAGTTGTCTAAGTACTCCCTTTTTGCATCACTCTGGATCAGCAAGAGAATGAAACCTTTACTACCCAACAGGTCTAAGAACTCACATTAACAACTATGATTTATACCTCCAGCTTCTCCATGGAGTGTCTTTACTTTAACTAGTGCTGATAAAACACTTTATTGTTACATTCAATATACAATAGTCAATATATTACAATCATTGTTATTTTTCTCTGACAATTGATTCAGGTCCCATCCTACCTCAGGACCATATTCCTTGCTGAGAATGTTGTTAAATTTTGGTTAGAGAGCTCAGTCCCATTACAAAGTTTAATTCACAGACAAGTAATGTAACAGGTCCAGTTCTGTACTGAATTAAGTAGCCACTTCAGTGCAGAATCAGGCACCATGTATAAAAATAACTTCTTACACAATCATGAAGGTGTACTTTTACCAGCTGGTTTGGTAAAAGGCTACACAGTGATGCTTTGCAGTCATCAGGCAGCTGACAGGAGGCACCCTGATGCAATACGTGCCTTTGAATCAAGTGCCAACTGTCCATCATGAAGCATAAAGTCATATAGGGCACGTTGAACAGGTGCAGGTTTGCACAGGGGAGGAAAAGAGATAAAAGGTTTAAAGAAAATTGAAAAATTATAGGGCAAAAAGTGTATAAAAATACTGGTCCAGAGACTGCCGTTAATGCTAATTCTGTTGCTTAAAGTGACGGCTAGAAATTTTCCAATTTGAATGGTCCAACTGCTGGTGTTATCTGCACCTCTGTGTAATATCCAGTGCAGAGAACACAAAGCTCTTCTTACACAAAATTAATGTAGCACTATCTTTCCATCAGTTCTCCTTTTACACTTGCTGTGGTCCATGTTTTTTTTAGTTAGTCGCATATCTTCTGCTTGATACAAGACATGCAATTTTTTATATATACTCTTGGTCAAATTTTTACTTCTTTAAGGATTTTCTACTTCACTCTAACAAGGGAAAACAAATGGATCAAATCCAGAAGTCTGGCTGGCAGCTGACAAGCGCTTCCAAGTGTAAGATCAAAAGAGGATTAAACAATTACGCTGCTATTGAAAGCATCCATCTATCTGACAGGGTCCCACAGGATCTGGGCAGTTCAGAGAATAAATAGTGTAACTTATAAGGCTGGCTTTCAAGCTGTCAGAGGGCAGGTTTCAGCCAGGGCACTTGCCAATATCGCACTGTAATCTTACACCTAATTCTCTCATTTCCAGGCACAGATCTTTGTATATGACACAGAACTTTGATCTGCTGTTAACAGTTATACAATGATTATGGACTCCATTTTGCCAAACTTACTTATGTTCAGTGATTACAGACTCCACAATGCCCGGTAGATTTTGTGGCGTGACCCAAGGAATAAAACACTACTCCGTGCATTGTGAATACAACCTATCCTTTCCTCCAAAGTATATTTACAAGACATTTTAAAGCTATATTATTTACTTGACATGTTACAACCTAAATTATTTTCAAAAGGTACATTTAGTTTTACTGTCAGCAAATGTGTGCTCAAAGATAAGAAGAAATACATCATAAGATATTACAAGTAAGTATTAATATAAAATTATCAAATAAGATGCAGAAGAAAGATAATACAGGTCTAAGTTAACACAATCTTTAATGTCAATGTCTACATTCAATACATTTCAGGAGAGAAGCATTTCAGAGTTTACCTACTATAATTATAATTGGTATTTACAAATACACACACGATTGTATGAAAATAGGTTAATTAATAATATATTGAGTACCTGTATTGCGCCTCTCAAGTTGATTCCTGTTTCAATAGCAACATAATATGATGCTTGGAGAAACGTCCTTTGCAACAGAAGGGCAAAAAATAAGAGTACAGCCAAAACATAAGCATTGGACAGGAACTCTTGAGACGAAATAAAGAAAACGCCAAGAATTTTAGTCTATAAAAGAAAGTTAGAAATCAGGTGCAATGGTAATTTAAATACCAGTTTTGCATAATCAATAAGCAGAGATAACTACAGTGTATTACTTCGAAAGTGCTCCCAGCCTTATCTGAAACCTCACAGTTTATCAGCTCAAGGAAACAGTCATTTAACGTGCCAACTCGGTAAGGTTTATTTAAATGCAGAATGACACTTACAGGATTTCTGATATCCTTCCAAAACTTCAGGACGCTTTGAGTAACTCCATGTGGTCATTTGCTAAAAGATGTGCACGGCCCATTGTCAGAAAGGACCAGCTAACATCCTTTCAGAAAAATTAGTCTCCTTATTTTAGCACCTCTGGTTACCGAACACTAAAATGCCCCTAACGACTTGCCATAAACACATCATTCCAGTTCCTGGAACATCAGACACACACACTTGGTGAAAGCACCAAGATATTTGGCAAGTCTCAAATGCATTATCAGCCCATTATGGTTTACAAAGTCACTAAGCATCTACACTTTTAGACTCCAACAGCTGTCCAAGCACACTAGTCAGCCTGCAGGAAACACAAGGAAAAAACTGAACATCTACTGAACCTTTTGCATATAAGGCAAATAAAGTTTTTTTGAGAAGCTGATGGAACCAATCAGATGGGTTTTTTTCAGAAATGGCTTTAGGGACATTCAGTGTCCCACCCTCGTGACAACTTCAGAATAATATCACTTTTTAAAAGTGCCAGTAGGCTCTAACCAGTAAAAGGCTGAGCAAAAAGCCACTACTTAAATACTTAAAAGACCCTAGACTCACAGAGTCTCAAATGCCTCTTGCTACCCTGGGACTTAAGACTTCTAGAGCTTTTTCAATAATAACTCTGTAGGTTTGGTGTACCATTGGAATGTGTTGTGTCAGCAGATATTCCTAATACTGGAAATGCTAATCCTAGCGTTGCAATGTGGAAGATGCTACCAGCAAAATAGAAAGGTCATCATTCTGTCAGTCTCTTCTTTGGTGTGAAATGATTAACACTCAGTGAAATTCATGTCATAAGAATGTTCTGGGGTGGCCATAAATATTGATACTGGAGTTATAAATAAGCACGAAGAGCGTGACAGAATTTAATATGCTGTCATGCCCTGACTAACTGTGGCACTAACTAAAGCAGTTAATAGTGCTCGCAACACTCATGGGATCTCAGCTCCATGGTACTTTATATCTGTCACAAAGAACCTGAAGAACAGAGCAAATATTGTATCTTAGGATTTATCATCTCTTTGCTTTCAGTTTCACAAACAGAATTCCTGTTTGAAAGATACAGTTGACTCATTACGACATGTCCTCAATCTAAACTATCTGAAATGAAGAAATGTTCCTTTAAGGGAACAGGTAAAAGACGGTCTCCACTGTACTTGAAGCTTCTTTCCTTGTCCAATTCTGTCCCACTGTGTGGCAACTCTTTCCAATGCTCTCAAACTCATCAGCACATCAGACACAAACAATGTTTCTCTCCAACTTATCTTTGCCTTCATGAGACAGTGTTCTAGAAGGCTTATTTCTAACACCTAGGAAGCTCCCAGGAGAAGACAATTAATAAGGCAAAGTTCTCCTTTTTTGACTCATTATAAGTAAGGCTATAACACTGACAGGAGTAGGACTGGTATAGTCTCTTCCAAAGCAGACCCAATTGGCTAGGTATGTGCAGGAGACATGGTGGGATGGCTCCTACGTCTGGAGTGTGGGAATGGAAGGATCCAGGCTCTTTAAGAAGGACAGGCAGGGGACAAGAGAAGAGGGCGTCACCATCTATGTCAGTGACTGGCTGGAATGCGTGGAGGTCTGCCTGGGGATAGATGAGGTGCCAACCAGAAGCTTATGGGCCAAGATTAAAGGGAGGACAGGGACAAGTGACATTATAGTCAGGGTCTGCTACAGGCTACCTGACCAGGAAGACCAAGTGGATGAGGCCCTCCTTTAACAGATAGGAGCAGCCTCATGTTCACAAGCCCTTGTCCTCATGGGGGCCTTCAACTGCCCTGGTATCTGTTGGAGGGACAACAACACAACAGGGCAGAAGGAATCCAGGAAATTCCTGGAATTCACTGATGATACCTTCCTTCTCCAAATGGCAGAGGAGCCAGCAAGGAGAGGTGCTGTGCTGGACCTTGTTCTCAACAACAAGGAGGGGCTGGTAGGGAATGTGAAGTTCAAGGGCAGCCTTGGTGACAGTAACCATGAAATGGTGAAGTACAAGATCCTGACAAACATGGTGGCCTTCTGTGACAGAGTTACAGCATTGGTAGACAAGGACAGAGCAACTGATGTCATCTACCTGGACTTGTACAAAGCATTTGACACTGTTCTGCACAACATCTTTGCCTCTAAATTGGAGAGATGTGGATTTGATGGATGGACCACTCAGTAGATAAGGAACTGGCTGGATATTTACACTCCAAGAGTTGCAGTCAATGGCTTGATGTCCAAGTGAAGACCTGTGACAAGTGGTGTTCCTCAGGGGTTGGTACTGAGACCAGTCCTGTTTGACACCTTTGTTGGTGACATGGACAGTGGGACTGAGTGCACCCTCAGCAAGTTTGCCAACAACACCAAGCTGTGTGATGTGGTTGACACAATGGAGGGATGGAATGTCATCCAGATGGACCTTGACAGGCTTGAGAGGTGGGCCCATGCAACCTCATGAATTTCAACAAGGCCAAGCGCAACGTCCTGCACATGGGTCAGGGCAATCCCAAGTGCAAATACAGGCTGGGCAGAGAACGGATTAAGAGCAGCCCTGAGGAGAAGGACTTGGGACTGTTGGCTCAACATGACCCAGCAATGTGCACTTGCAGCCCAGAAGGCCTATTGTGTCCTGGGCTGCATGAAATGAAACGTGACCAGTGGGTCAAAGGAGGTGATTCTCCCTCTTTACTCCACTCTGGTGAGACTGTACCTGGAGTGCTGCTTCCAGCTCTGGGGCCCCCAACATAAGAAGGACCTGCTGGAGTGAGTCTGGAGGAAAGCCATTAAGATGATCAGAGGGCTGGAGCACCTCTATGAAGAAAGGCTGAGAGAGATGGGGTTGTTGCCAGGAGAAGAGAAGTCTCTAGGAAGACCTTATAGCAGCCTTCCAGTATATAAAAAGGGCCTGCAAGAAAGCTGGAGAGGGACTTTTTACAAGGGCATGTCGTGATAGGACAATGGTTAATGGATTTAAATTGAAAGAGGGTAGATTCAGATTAGATATTAGGAAGAAACTCTTTGTTATGAAGGTGATGAGACACTGGAACTGGCCTCCCAGAGAAGCTGTGGATGCCCCATCCCTGGAAGTGTTCAGGGCCAGGTTGAATGGGGCTTTGAGCAACCTGGTCTAGTGGAAGGTGTCCCTGCCCATGGCAGGGGTTGGAACTAGATGATCTTTAAGGTCCCTTCCAACCCAAGCCACTCTGTGATTCTATGTGGGGATTCTCCTGAACACCCTAGTCTGTTTACAGATGGTTTGAATAAAAAGTCTTCATACCTTTTCAGAAAGATATTTTATTTAATCCAGTAAAAGCAATTTCCAAATGTAAAGGTAATTAGCCTCTTAACAGAAAAAAAAAAAAAACAACCTGATATAAACCAGGTCAAAACAGAAGGAAAAGCCACTTCGACACCTTTTAGCAAAGGTAAAATAGGCCCTTAAGAGTCACTTATGGACTATCACCAACAGTGAATATTGGTGTTAGGTGATCCCCAAATGGTGTAAACAATGACAACAATGAGGCTGCCACTTAACCAGACACAGCAAAGATGTCAAGGCTGGATGAAGCTCTGTTTAAGGCCTATCTGGACCAGACATGAGCTTTATCGCAATTTAACACTTTAACAGAAAAATTAAATAGGACAATCCATAAATTGTGATTCAGTATCATTTCAGCTGAAAAAGTGTTCCAAACAAATTACCGAGAAGCAGAGCTCAAAAGCTTCCACAGTACTTTGCTGCAACATAGTCCTATAGTCTTTCTCATTTCCTGCTTTAACTGGTTTCCATTGAATGTACATGCTATATTAAAGTTTCCAAATATTAGGATAAGGATTGCAAAATGGACAAACAATTAATTTTAGCCTGAAGCCTTTGTTAAATTTTCTGAAATGCATCTGATGTATTTCAATATTTACAGTGGACCTAATCCAAAGTGTACTTGAGTGAATGGGTATATTTCCATTAGTGTCAACAAACTTTGGAAATGGACTTATATCAAACAATCAGTAAGCTGCAGAAATAAACTAATCTTTCTCACAGAAATCCAGCCTGACTGACCTCACCTTATAATGAGAAGATGCTTCTTGAGGTTGGTTTGGTTTTTGTTGTTGGTTTGGGGTTTGTTTGTTTTTTGTTGTTGTTGTTGATGACGTTTTTAATTGATAGTTAATCAAGAAGTATGCCTGCTACTTCTTGGGGAACATTCATCTAATAGAATCCTTTAAAAATATTTTTTCAGTTGATCTTTCAAAACCAACATTCCCAAAGGAACTAGTGGAAATTCGTCAGAGTTAAATTAACTGGCATTTCATTGTGATGACAAAAGCCTGCTTCAGTCCTCTTAGACATCACTCATTTTTGGATATGAAAAGCAAAGCCTATTAAGAACACACTTTTTCCTTTCTGAAAAGCATTCTGTCACATACTCGATTCAATCTCTACTCAAGGCTGTACCTAAAATCCTTATGATACTAGCAGGATTCTGGATATGTTTCACCATTACCTCGAATGAGGTTATTTTCCAGAATGGAAGCCTGTTTAGATGTGTGGGTAACCTATTTTGTTCGCCATCAGGGCACAGAATTGGATAATAGGTAGCACATGCATACTGTCATTTCTAGAATTCACAAACACATTGCGAAGCCATTTTCTTTACTGAGGTCACATAATACATAGTCATAGCATCACTTTTTTGACTCCTCTATTTTTACAACATTTTGACAGTACCTGCGGGCGGATGGTGTTATTTCCTTTTCCAACATTGTGAACAATGCCAGAGATGCAGAGCGGACCAGCAAATCCAAGCAAGTCAGCCAGAATACGGAACGTGCTACTAAGAAGTAAGGGTCTCCCAAAAGCACAGCAGAGAGCACGCCAAATTGATCTGGATCCTTGTGGAGATGATGGCCTTCTGTTCTGTTCAGAACAAAAAATAAATAAGGAAGGATTATGTTATCCATTAACCTCAGGTCTGATAACTTACTGGTACTTTTAGCCCTGCTTTAGCTCATTGATAACCAGTTGCAATCTTTGAGCTAGAAAAGTACAGAAACGACAATGATGGTTTCATTTGTTTTTGTAGAGTCAGAACAAAGCATTAATTTGTACTCTCCTCCACAAAAAGAACCATGATTTCTTTCCTGCTCTTAAGAGGGATCAAATAAGTGTGTTGTTTGTGGCTTGCTGCAGGAGAAAGAAAGAGGGAGGGAACTGACAGGTTTTGTTTTTTCTGTGAACATAGAGACTAGAAAATTACACTCTTTTTAGACAGGATGCAAAAGACTTCTCTTAAAATCCTGAATACACTCAGCTCCCACGAGGGGCTCAAAGAGAATTTGAGCTGAGGTTGTTTCAGACCTGAATTCTCCTACAGACAAACTGTAACTGAAATAACATGGAAACAAATAGTCCTGTGACGCTTCATTGATATTGACTCTGCAAATGAATGATTCCAGGCTCTTATTCAGAACGATAGAGGTGTTCAGTGAATACTGCCCATAATTACTTTCCCCATCAAAATAGAGGCCATATGGATTTTACACACATTTAACGAGTAATGTGTTTGACATACATGTTTAGGTTACTTGTACAAGGTACAACTGAGCAAGTGATCTCTTAGTACAGGGAAAGCTATGCTAATGAATACTTCATTTCTATCATGTCTGTTTATCTAATTTTATAACATGTTTATAGCATAAAAAGTAATGAAAAATGCAAGCACTGAGTAAGGAGATGGACATAATTCCATGATTTGCATACCTTCTGTGCTTCAAAGGCCTCATTAAGGCGAATGTAATTGGTCAGAGCTCTCATAGCAATGGGAAGCTTGCCAATGGTTTTCAAGTCTATTGGTTTTTTATGGGCAGTCTTGATGAATGTATTCATCCACCAGTATGTTCCTTTGGATAACAGATTCACAAACGGCTGTAAGAATCGAACACCAAGGTCCTGGAGATCCTCAGGAGGTTTAACTTCTTTAGGAGTTTTGAAGAAAACATACCTCTGAAATTTGGAAAAATACCAAAAGAATCACACTAAACAGACAAGAAATAAAAGTCAAAAAAATATATAAGAGATAGAGGACATCACAGATAATCAATGAATCAGTCCTGGTTTCTCAAAAGTACTCAAGGAACTTAAGCATTCTAATTCAAACACTACAGCAATCCAGTTTCGTCAGGTACTCAGGAAAATCAGTGGCATCCAGTCTAATAATAATAATAATCATCATCATCCTAAACATTCACTACTACTTTGTTTAAGGGGTACAAATTTGCATACTTGCAGAAAAAAGATACTCATCTTACATTTCAAATAGAACAGCCCCAGCCTCTCACTCCGAGTTCCAAACAGTGCAACACGGACACACGACCTTGGGCACAGCCCTGAGGCTGCCACAGCGATTCATCTTCCACACCATCCTGCCTCATGTTTAGTTAGCTCAGAACATGGAGCTACCTGTGCCATCCTCAACGGGTCTGGGAAGCCACTGAACCAGACAGTGCATATGGCAATAACAAATGTTTTCCTTGGCTTACATGCTAAAAGAATGATGGCAGACTGCTGATGGTTTCCTGTTGTCAAGATACAACTTTTTCAGACATTGCTCATTTTTGGGAATGAAAAGCCAAACCTCTGAAAAAATACACCCTTCCTTTCTGAAAAGTACTCAAACACATATTTAATTCAATCTATACTCATGACTGTACCGAAATCATATTAATCTGAGTAGGATTTCTGGATTTGTTTCACTGCTATCTTTGCTCCAACTGTAACTGGAGAAATAATTCACAGATCCTAGAAAAAATAATGATGAGGTTGGAAAAGGCCATCTAGAAGAACAAAAGGAACAGCAGAAAGAAGGGAGAAGGTACAGTTTGGATTGTAAGGCAAACAAGTCAATTTTCTGTCTCTGGAAAAAGATGGGGGAAGGCAAGAGAAAAACTGTGAGGCCAATGTCTGCTGTTTCTGCTGGCATAGATGCCTCACCCCTATTTTTACCTTTCTGCCCTCTTGCTCCCCCCAGAAGTGGCCAACTCTCCACGCAGCCCAACCCCTTTAGCAGCTGCAGCAACAAGCTTGGCTCTCCAAACTCTGCCACAGACACAATGGGCAGTAAAAAACAATCCATACTGCTGGCTAATTCATTCTATGCATCAATGACATCCTTTAATAATTAAAACCAAACAAACAGAACATAAGAAAGATGACTACAGGCAGTGACCATTTTTTACTTTTATTTGTGACCTATAATCCCACAGTGATTAAGTCTCATTTAATTATGCAGCTCCATTATGAGGAGGTTTATGAGTAAGTGTCTCCCATATCACTTTTCCCATAAACCAATCCACTGTTTTTCATTTATAAGATAAATCATGAACATCCAGCACTGAGGTTTCTATTACTCTTTCTTTCAAAAATTTTATTCAAAAGGCTGCTTTTAGACATATTTATATCCTAAGTTACCAAATAAACATATAGACACAAAAAATCCCCCAAGAAAATCACAAAAGAACAAATATGTAATAGATGCAAATCACATTGCTGAATGCATTACTGAAAAGAGTTTATATACTGAAAAGAGTTTATATACTAATGTGAGGGAAGAACCAAGACAATTTCCATGGAAACATTTCTTTCCCTCCTGAGACTAAGTTTAATTTGTGTACACAATTAAGTGAGGGACAGGGAAGAACTTCAGCATTTATCTACCCAGCAGTCTCCAAAGCCATCTCCCAGTTTGGATTATGACTGCAGATGTCACAGATGGAAAACACATATATGTGTGTGTGTGTATAGCTAGGAGGCTCAATAGCAACTTCGGTTGCCCCAGTAAATCACTTATTGCCACTGTCTCCTGGAAAATGAGAGATGCTATTTGTGTATCTAATATATTCTCTGATAGAGCAGACAATTCCTTTCACCAAGTCTTTCCTTCTATCAGAATTACTTGTTTCTAATGACTGAAACTGTGAACCATAATAGACATTTTTAAACCAAACTTGAACAGATAAAATTAATCTTATTTTAACTACAACAGAATGCAATTTTTATTTTTAATTATGGATTCATCTGGCCTAACCTTTGATTCTCAAATGTATTTCTATTTCTAAGTGGATTTTTCTCATTTAGAAATGCATTTCACAGTAATGAAAGAAAATAAAGAAAAAAATAAAAACTATGAAAAACACAACACAATCCAACCAAACAACAAACACACACACACCCCACAGGAGAAGACTTCTATGACACTAACTTACCCTCACCCTGATGACATTGATTTCTACAGCTAGTAGCATTCCATATAGAACAACCAGGAGTCCTGTGAGGCAAAACCGAAGCTGAGAAAATCCAACCCCATTATCACAGAACTTGACAAATTTGATGGTTTTAGTTATGAAAGCTAAAGTCCAGTAGAACAGCAATGCTGTAGGGGGAAAAAAAAAAGTTAATCAGCGCCACACAGCAAAAAAATACAGTAGCAGTATTAAATATTAATTCCAAAAGAGTGCAACAAGAATATATAAAACCAGAGAGTGGCTTTTCTTACATCAAAACAGAAGCCTAATTCAATTCCACAAACATGAAAATATTACAATAACATTAGCTCCAAATTCCTTTCCTATTAGATTCAACGATATTCGGAAGGTTTCACAAAGTGAAATCTGCTGAAGGAAATCTCCATCGGTTGTAAACACTGGTCCACATGATGAGTTCGAGGGAGGGAGTTTCCCCATAAGTCAAGGGGGCTCTGAAAGATGCTCTTCAAATTTGGTTAATGCTACAAGACTGCTACAAATTTGGCTTGAAGGAAAACACATCTATTTCCCTCTGCAGATCTTTGGGATGTATGCAGGAACAAATATTAAAATATTTTATTCAAATTGCTCTGCTCTATTGTTCAATGCAAATTCCATATATGTAGTTTATAACGCAGATATACAGGCACACCAAGGAAGAGTGTTCTGGCATTTGTAGGATACATCTTCAATTTAGAGTTCTACTGAACTTCTTGTCTGAAAGTGCTCATGCTACCGTTGATTATAGATAAATAATCCCTGCAGTAAGCTCTAGTCGTTTGGAAACACACTCCATGCCATTCACTACACCATAAGCCAGCTCCTGTTCCCCATTCTTAAGGAAATACCTCCTAGGGTTATGTTCTTTTATGCAAACCTTTGATTGCTGCTATGCCTGCCATGGTGCAGCAACTGGAACGTGCTCTAACTGCCAATAAAAACATGGATATGCTTTCCAAGGGTCTTGTTGCAACACCAGGCAAAGTCTTCAACCAAGACATTACCAACTCTAAGTCAAACTTACAAATATGGATAATCATCAGGAACTTGCTCAAGTTTCAAAGAATTTGTGGTGTTCCAGCTACCCTGAGGGACTCCAGCAAGCCCTGTGAGGAGGTTCTGTGGGGCCACCCGTTTCAAGCAAAACTAAATTCAGCACGGAGAGTCCATATGGGATTTGGGGCTTCAATCCTGCTTCTATGGAAATCCATTTCAAAACTCTCATTTAAGTGAGAACAGTAAACAGGATAGTACAGGAGCACGGGGCATTAGGACATTTTTCTAGACAGTCTATCTTTAATAGGCTGGTTTGTAAGAAAAAAGTATTAACAGGTCAGGTATTTCAGCACTGTATTTTAGTGGTTGATGCAGTTGCACAGAAGATGTAAGAGAGAGACCTACTTACAGAAACCCTCTTACAAAACTATAGCCTTCTTATGTCAGGCTTCCTACCAGCTTCCCAACTTATACTGCATCAAATCTAATCTCTCATCCTGCTTCAGATTGTTTCCTACCTTTGAGGCACTACTCCTTCCTATCTGTGATATGTCTGACTAAACTCTCACTTCATCCATGAACACATTCTACATTGTTCTACTCCTAACCACTTTTATCCTTGTGTTTTGTCTCTTTCTTCTTACCACAGGCTAAAAATGCATCCTTCTCAAAGCAAAGAAGATTTACACGGACATTGTACACTGAAAATCTGAGCCAGCAGAGGACACCTAAAAAACCCAATCAACTCAACTGGTATCTACACAGAGTTCTTGGAATTAGAAGTTACAACTAGCATAGTCATTCTCCCATTTGGGATTTAAACAAGGGTCTATAAGGGGTTATTTTGGTTTGGGTTTTAGTAGTGTTTTACTAGAATATTCACTTCTATTTTATCTAAGAAGTATTAGAAAGTGCCAAATGCAACATTCTGAGGTGATAAGTGACCTCTCACTGTCATACCTCCGAGAAGCATTTGAACTTATTTAGCTTCTCATTTCTGAATACAAGTGTACATAATCTAGCTTGGCAGATGTTCACAGGCCACTCAAAACAAGGCTCCCTGGAAAATATAGTTATGGCTCCTTCTTTTAAACTGTGTTTTTATCATCTGGCTGATGAGTGCATATTGACCAAGAGTTTCTAGAAATTATCACCAAGAACTTCCACTGGTCTGAATTGCCTAGTGATCAGACACAGAGGCATGCTATCATTTACTCAATGGCTTTAGATCTACTCTAGATATCTATAGCCTAAAGGACCTCGTTTTTTTCTTGGGCCATGTATGCTGTCTCATCCCACAACACAACACCATGGCGTAGATTCTTACCTGAGGCCAGACTGCTGAAAATTGAGCAATGTGGAACTCAGAACTGTTTTACACCTTTATTGGATTAAGCCCAAGATCTGAAAAAGCATGGATTTAACTGGACAGGATTTATTAATTAATCTGTGTCTGTTTGGAGAGAAATTTTGTGTACTAAGCAATAAGTGTTATATTTATAGGATGGCAGGAAGTTCAATTTTAAACAATAAACTAATTCCAAGGGAATTAATGACAATTTCAAGGTACAAGAAATTTAAATTAGAAAACTAGATTACTTTCAAGAATGGTACTGCAGTCCTATTAATTACAACTTGTTTAAAAAAAGACATTTTTTTTAAATAAAAGAATTCACATGTGATCCCATACTACTATCCCTTTTGAATTAAAAACTCAAAGTGCTATTGTTATTTCATAATTCTATCCTACTGCTTAATTTCCAAGGTTTATTTATCTCTAAAACAACTTAACTAACTTTAAAAATAGTGCCATCAGATGCTACCATTCAATTCTGAATGTCAAGAAACCTAGCAGATTTTCCAATTCAGTATGAAAACTATTGTAAAATGTGTCCTGATAAACTGCACGACTCTCATGCATCCATTCCGCACCGTTGTGTGAAGAGCATGAAAAACGGCATTATTACAAAAGTCCCCTTGTGAACAGTCCTACACTGGAAAAGCTGTTTGTTGAAATAAAATTACAGGTCAAAACCTTACAGAGAAAAACAGATTCAGTCAAGATCAAAAAGTACCAATAGTCTGGACACTCAACTGGGACCCTGGACTCAATCATTAGCTGCAAAGAATATATATTCAAAACCTCATCAACTTTTTTGTGTGTGTGTTAAATAAGGTATGACTACTTCAAAATAGCCAGCAGCCTGGGCATAAAGCTGAGTGGCAGGATTAGTGCAGGAATTTTGTGTCCTTGTCTTGCATACCCCAAGGGAACGTGCTAATCCCCAGGTCTGTTACGGTATCTGCCTCTTGCTTGTTTATGAAGAGCTACAAATGGACTTGGTTTCTTTAAGGTACTGAGTGAAAAAGATCTTAAAAAAAGAAAACAACTCAAAGTTTCACAGGATTGGAAAGTTTTATCCTGTCCAGAATTAATGAATAGGCCTTTAAAGGTCTTTTGCACTTGCATCAATGAGATTTTCCTGACTAGATTTGGCAAATTTTGAGTAAGGCTGTGTTAGCCTTCACTTTATAAGGCCACCAACTCTTTGCAAGTCTAGGCATTGATCCTGCAGCTGAGGCAGACAATGCCCTGCTGGTAGGCGGAATTTCAATGATGCTCAGAAGCAGTAGATGCCACATTGACTTTACTCTGTCTATACTATTAGATCTCCTCTACAATATTTTACCAACAGGGACCCGTCTTTCAGTTACTAACAAAACCCCTCTTTCTCATACACTCAGCAAAAAGTTCATCACAACTTTATCTTTTCTTAATGGTTCCCATTTACCTCATTTTGTATTAGGCTCTAAAAGAAAGTTGCTTCATGGCCACACTGCACTCAAGTGGGTTGATAGCTGAGCATAGATGTAATGTAACTGTCTCATACTGGGTTAATCTGCATAAAGTTATTATTGCCTAGTCCCAGATGCCAATACAGAGTAGTTGCAATTAATACTGGAAGATGACAATCCTCACAGTTAGATAACAATAAATTTGGGCAGTCAAGAGTCAAGAATGAAGACTTCCAGAAATGTCTTTCTTAGGTTCTCTCACAAATACAGGACAATGAAAGGAAAAACAAAGTCAAAAATAAAATAAAAATCAAAGACTATCAGCTTGTGAAGACTTCGGATTAAAATTCAAATCAGACCAACTAGGTGAGAAAGACTGTGGTATTATGATTTTCTTTTTGCTTAAGAATTAGCTATTAGGATTAGATTTTCTAAAGGACACTATTCCTTGGAAATTCTTTCAAAATGAAAATTCATCATTATTAACTTTAGTATCAACAACACTTACTGAAGCGGTGGTATTCACTGGTATAACTGTTTACTATTCAAGTATTGTCCAGAGCTTAGCCAGCATCAGCACTCTAAATACCAAACAAAATTACCATAAAAGAGAAATCGCTACAGTTCCCTGTATTATGCAAAAATGGGTAATCAACTACCAGCTGTAAATTTGTTCTGCCCTTCTCAATGACTTAACAATAGGAATGTGGTAGTAACACTAAGTTATTAAATATTGCATTACACATCTGAAATAGCAAAAGAGCCACAAACAAAAAAAACCCAGCACCACACACACAAAGAAGCAACAACAAAAAAACACTCAAACCAAACCAAAATGCACCACACACACAAGAAAATCACTGCTTGCTTTCCGCAGGTGATTGTAACAGGCTGGCAATACTTCCCTGAGACGCAACATCTTGTCCTGTGGGAAGGCTGTGTCGACTTTTTCAAAAAGTAAATAAATGAGCCCACCTTGTTATAAAAGACAAGAAAGGAGGGTACAAGAAGAAAAGTAGCCCCAAATAAGAAGACAAAGATTGTCAAGCCTAGATAGAAATCTGAAGTTTTTGAAGACTAATTGCTTTTTTTGTTTGCCTGTTTTGTTTTTACAGGAGTTACGGGCTCCTTCTGCAGAAGAGGACCCTTATTTACTACAACATGCAGTTCAAAATAATCTTCAATATTTAAAAGCTTTCTCAAATGTGGTTGTTACTGCCTTTTTACCACCTGACAAAAACTAGAACAGAAGTTCGATACACAGAGCTACAGGGACACAAGACAAACCTTAGCAGGATCTGTTAATACAGAAAACTGGCTCAGAGATAATTTGATGACCCAGGACCACCAAAGAATGAGCAGCTAACAGGATGGCTAAACATGTGGACATCCACAGTCCGCCTTCTACTTAAACAGCAGAGAACACATCACCAACTGCATGACCGTCAGCAGTAATAGATTTTCTACAGCTAGCTACGGCTCGTTTAGAACCTTGCAGAAAATACACAGTATACTAAGTAGTTCTTAGATGTATCATTTTCCATTCAAAAGGAAAGCAGTTTACAAAGGGAGTTTTAGGAACAGGAAGGAAGAACAAGTAGTCAAAGTAACATATCCAGGAACATAATGCAAGTCAGCGATGTCAGTCATTTCCCTTGACTCCCTGCACATTTCAGTAGACAACACAGATGAAGATGGCTTCAATCTTACATCATGCTTAAATGCAACATGCTGACAAGCAAGGGGATTTGTATAGCTTTTACAGTTCAGAATTTGATGTGCTACCTCTCCTACAAATCCAGTTTTTTCCTAGGGAAGCCTTTGGCCCATTGGCTCTCCAAGAACACTGCAGAGAATACTAAGAGAAGTTAAAAGCATTGAAAACAATGAACTGTTTCAGGAAAACTAAGAACTGAGTCTGGTAATGGCAATTAGCAGACCAGAATATAGGTGTAGCTTTATCCATAGAAGCTGCCACCAAGACTGCAATGACCCACCACAGAATGAACAGACACACTGTGCCACAGTCACACTTCCAAGTCATCTACGTTGTGAGACGTACCAATTAACAACTTCGGGAAATTGGATGTTTCGATATTATGGTAATAGACAACTGATGTGATGGCCGCCAAGAATGCCATCCCAGCCGGCATGTACAGGTGTAAATGGCGCGATTCCGAAACCCTTAAAAAGAAAAAAAAGTTAACAGTAAAATCAAATTATTATAATTAATTATTAAAACCAAATTCTCTTAACTATTTAAATGTTTCCCTTTTAATTCATTAATTGTATTCTGTACCCAGTCCTGATATAGGGTTTTCTAGAATGAATTACAGATGTAAAGCTCTCCAATTTTCAATTGGATTTATGCTCCTAAATCACATAGTTGGATTTCAAATTCCTCCCCTGTGCTGAAAACAAAACGTGTGTACTCCTATTTCCTACTGAAATCGATTGGAACGTTGTTTAAATTAGGATAAGTAGCCCAGTTCCAAAATGAGAAAATTTAGTTTAAGCTAAACTAGTTTGGGAGCTGTCCATCAAAATATGTAGATAAGACCAACTGACAGAACAGTTTAAGATTTTCTACAGAAACACTTTGTGGAAGCCTTTCAGTTTCTTTTTCCAGTTTGGGAGAACGAACAGCACCGCAGCATGGAAACGACTTTAGTGAGTTTGGTTTCCTGTGACTGCAGGCTAACAAACAAAACCTGCAACAGAATCGTACACCCTCAAGTTCTGTCCTATAAAGCAAAACTCTCCTGATGCTTTGCTTCAGGTAGCAGCAGAGGGGTCCAGTCAACTGCAGTCCCCTGGGAATATGGGAATTGTTGGGTAATGTTGCTGGTTTGTGCAGAGGTGGGCAGAATCATGCTTTCCACCCTCTGTCCTCCTACTTGCCATCTTCTCCACCCCTTTTCTTTCTCTTTCTTCCTTTCTTTTCCTTCTTTCTTTCTTTCTTAAATGTAATTAAGTGTCCTGTGCTGTCAAGAGGTACAGTTTCCTCTGTCTCTCAAACAACTCCAGCAGAAGAGGCACCAAGAGAAAGTCTTCAGGACACAAACACTCAGGGAAATTCACACCTTGTCCTCTAAGCCTCATTGAAAATAAATTAGCATCTCTGGATTTGTTCTTGCTGCAGCAAAAGCTACCTTTGTGTACCCTGAAGAAAGGGTCCATGCTGTCAGGGAGCTGCAGATCATCACAGGACATCACAAGTCTGAGAGCAGAACACCCCAAATGTCCAGCAGATCTGCAGGAGCTCAGTAGGACAGCTTCCCTGTGTCTGCACTCAGAAAGGAAAGCCCTCCCGCACACGGCCATGCCGGTGAACTCTGCAGAGCTGGCTGGACCCGTGCTGACAGCCCGTGTCATAAACACTTAACTTCTCTTGTTGACAATGAGTTGTGTGTGTACACAGCAAAATGAGAAAAGATTCTCCAGTCTCTGAATTCCTAGCAATGCCAGGGCTTTTTTGCATATCAGGGCTGAATTCTTAGCAAGTAAAAACAAGCAACAGGAACAGATTTCTCCAGGCAGCCTAAGATTCAGTAGGTAACACTGCAGGAGTGGGAGGTTTTTTAAAATTTATTTATTTCAGAGACAGAAGCTGCTGGAATTCCCCTATATAACCATATGTCCAACAGGCTGCATGTATTGTTGAAGAATCAAAGCCTTTGGCTCCCAATTGCTGTCAAAAGGACTTGCAAATACAATCCATCTTGGTCTCAGAAACCTGATGAGTCTCAAAATCTGCTTTATTCACTGGAGCGCTCACTAGCCTGCTGAGCACTCGGGAGGCACGACTGTGGGTTGGCACTCCCCCAGTAGAGCTAGGAGCTTTGATTCTCATCAGGCGACACTTATTACTTAACAACAGCATTCTGAGTCAAGTTATATAGCAAATAAACATGATGAGAGGGATTGCTAAAGAGCAAAATAAAACTGAGAACTCAAAGCAGGAGATTTTGCTCTGAGCATCCCACACTCTGATAACTCTGAATAAGTATGAGAAAAAATTATTTTTGAAAAAACTGGCACCGAGAAACATCCTATTTATATAAGTTTAAGAATGTTATAACAATGAAATCAACTTCTACAGCAGAATACTGCGGTGCCTTTCACAGTGGTTGGTGGATAGTTACTATATAGATGGCTAAATGGAGAGCTTTTGTTTTATTTAATGATGAGCTTCAACTTGGGCTGCAAATTCATAACAGTTATGAAAATCAGACCTTTCTTTGGAGGAAGATGATCATAGTCATTGTTATGCAACATTAGTTTTTTTCGTAACAAATGACTCTCCTCTAGCACTTGTTTCACTTGGAATAATTTTTCCCTACTGATTACTGTTTAAAGACATCTTAAGTGGAATAACAAACAACGGATCATGCTTATATAATGTGAGTTACTCTGCTCAAGGTGATAGATCAGATGTACTGCACAAACATTGCAAAAAACTTTATGGGGTGTGAGATAAGGCCAGTAGATTCGCTCCTTTTATTAGGATGAACAGAAGTCAGTTTGCAGGAGAATGGCGTGAGCTACCGTGCACTGGGGAGTTCTGCGTGAGTACACACTGTGTGACTGGGTCCTTGGACATAAAACACATAACGAATATGTCACCATCTGCTTGAATTGTTAGGATCTATCTATGATTACTGTTTGGAAAGATAGTGTCATTAAGCTGAACTAAAAAATGATTAAGGTCAGCTCCGCATGCATACATAACTTGGCAAGGCCTGTGGAATTTCTGATACAAGATCGGTAGGTTAATGACCAAGAATACAGATTACATGTTTAAAACAACAAGGAATATGATCTAGATGAGAGTTTACATGGGGAGAAAATATCTACCCTGAAACCTTGAAAATGCTCAGTGTTATCCGGAGAACGTAGACATCCACTTACCCATCAGACACTATGCCCTCTGCAATTTCACACACCAGCACAAACAAGAGGATAAAAGTCAGTATCCAGCGTAAATTGTGGCCAGGAAAATGAAGCCATGTGCTATGATGTATATGTACTTTGGAACTCTGACTTCCCCATCCTAAACAGGAAAATAAAATTATAGAGACCTTTCTTAACAACAAGAGTGACTCACGACGCTCTTGCATATATATAAAAAAAGCTATGTATGTAGCAAACTAGCATACTAAAGTTGACACAACTGTGGTGTTAAACCTGCCACGTATCAGAAGTGTGTTCTCATTGCTTCAATTCATATGGAATAACATCAACAATGCAGACACAACACAGCCTTCCTATACTTTTACCAACTTACTGTCAAGTAATCACATGCATTAAACTTTTTTTCTAATATATTACCAGTTTAAATGAACATTTTGACAAATATGCTCAAACGCTATAATACATACATTATTCTTTCTTCAGTGCATTTAATTAAATAATTTACACTCTGTCTCACAATTTTTTTCTTTAAAAGTGACTCATTCTCTTGACCTAGATGAAAATCAGCAATACTGAGAAAAGCCGGGCAAGCACAGATTACCCATGGCAGTTCTTCAGCTGACCCCGTTTTAACACTTGTGCTGTTATTTCAGCTCCGGACCTTTTATGATCAGCAGGAGTGAGTGTTAAATCCCGCAGCTCGTGCCATGGCTATCTGGAGGACAGACCGGGGTACGGAGAATGGAACTCAAAGCAGTGACAGCCACATGTATTGAACCACCGGGCCACCTACTGGTAACCCCAGTTTTACGTTATCAAGTAGTACCCGCTGCAGATACGACAAAAGTTACAGCAGCCGGGCAGCCCTCCTAGTCGTTACCAGTAATGAGGAGGGCTGCCCGGCTGCTCTAACTGCTCAGTAACTGTTTTGTGGTTTTTAATGGCACATTTATTTTTGCTTCCCGCGCTGCTAGTCGAAACCTGCAGGCAAATCCCGCAGTCTCCTCCAGCATCCAGCCATCCCCTGTACAATGGGGTTTCACCTGCGGGGAGCCCCGCCGGCTGCTCCCCCTCGGAAAGCCCCGATAGCGAGAAACGGGCACCGCAGCCGGGAGCGGAGAGGCGCCCGAGCGCAGGCGGTGCGGGCGGCAGCCCGGGCAGGGGCGGTCACTGGAGCATCCCAGAGCTCGCACCGCGGCCGAACAGCCTGCGCACCCCCCCGCCTCCCCGCAGGGCTGCAAGGCAAGGCAAGGCCAGGCCAGGGGTGACAGAGCACGGCCACGCAAGCGGGGGGCGACACGACACTCTGCGACACGGCAAAGCGGGGGAGGGAAACCCACGGCAAGACAAAGCGAGGCGAGGGAAACACGGCAAGCCGACGCGCGGGGGGTGTGCAGGAGAAAAGCAGGCAGAACGGAAGGCTGAGGCGGACAGGGCAAGAGCGCCCAGCAGGCACTCACCGATGAAGAGGATGGGGAAGGTGATGAAGAGCAGGAAGACGTGGGGCACCACGTTGAGCGCGTCCACGAAGCAGCCGTTGTTGAGCACGCCGTGGTCCACGTTGTAGGCGGTGGAGTTGCCCTCATCGCCGCAGAAAGCCAGGGCCATGGCGGGACCCTGCGCGCAGCCGGGCGCCTCCTCCGCGCACATCCAGGCGGGGCCGGCGCGGGCTGCGCGGCCGCGGAGGCGCCTCTGCCCGCACCTGCCGGTGAGCGGCCGCGGACCGGCCCCGGCGCTGCCCCAGCGGGCGGCCCCGCCCCGCGCTCCGCCCCGCACCGGCGCCCGGGCCGGGCGGGATGGGGAGCGAAAGCCGGGGAACGTGAAACCCCGAGCGCTCGCTGCCCGGCGTTGGCCCCGAGAAGGTCAAGGAGCGTCCGGTGGAGATGGGGTCCGGGGCTGGAGGAACATGCGTCCCTTTCCCGACATGACTGGAGACCAGTGCGAAGCACAGTGACAGCCCTCAGTTACCTTACAGTAACATGAAACAGTGTTCCAGGTTTCCTGGGGCTCAGTAATTCAGCGTTTTTTGCATCGTTAATAAGACAGAACATTAAATAAAAGCCGCCAAAATTAGCGATGCCACAGGAACTATAGCCTACAGGAAGTATATATTTAACCTTGATAGCTTTGTGCTTCTTTCCTCTATTATGATGAGGATATTATTAGATTAAATCTTTTATACAGCTCTATCCTGTCCTCAAAGGAGGCTTCAACATCATGTCCTATACAGCCATTACATTCGTGCTTTACCGATTTTTACCCCTAAAATGAGTTTAAGCCCTTCTCCCTGTCCCTCTCCCCTCCCCCCAAGACTGCTGCAGTCTGTGGGAATCAGACCATTAATGTCAGTGGGTTCTGCATCACCCCCTAGGCAACTTTATGTATACCAAAATAATCATAAATCAAACTTTTCAGACCTTTTTGTCTCAAGTAGAAGTTAAGCTTAGCTGAGCCAAAGCCAAACAAAAACTCTAATCAAGTACCTCCCTCCATGCTGGGGGAAAATACTGGAAAGGAAAACGTGATATGCATCACCAGCCTGCACCTGGCTTACACTCCCAAGCGCAGGTTGAGTTAAAGCCCGAGATTCAAATATCGCTGTTAGGTAGTCATGAAACACTCAACGTTAGGATTCATAACCAAATCCTTTACCTTAGAGCTCCCTCCATTCCCAGTCTTACCGTTTGCTTAGCTGAGTTTTAATAAAACTTGCCACATCCTACAACAGAAATTGAAACAAATAATGCCCACGTATCTAGGCTTAACTCTTCAAGATGCAAAAGCTACAAGTTGGCTAAATGCCTCTAAAGGAAATGGCCTCACAAATGAAAAATTTCCTTGTTTTTCCTTTAATGATAAAGCTATGGATGCTCAAGATAACAGAGAGCATTCAGTCTCTGGGACGGACAGCTCCACTAGTAGACCTGAAAATTACTTTTGTCATGCTGCTTTTATTGATCTAGCTGTCAGACAGGAGGAAAGAAAATGCAGTTCTCTTTACGCAACATCCTATTTCCTATATAGTGTCTAATGGGGCTAGAACAGTGTGGTTAAGAATAAAAATTAAAAGACAAACCCCAAGCCAAATACTTTATATATGTATTTTCAAATGTTAAAATTAAACCCACACTGGAAAGATTATAATTATTTTAAGTTTTGGACAGAACCCAGCATTAATCTGAGCTTCTGGTTAAGCTCATCTCTGTTATCCAAAGTTATTTAATAAACAGTATGTGCAGTTTACATGCAGATAATTTTAAAAGCATTTATATTATAGTATTTCCTGAGGCCCCAAGTAACACAAGGGCTCTGTGTTATGGATGAACAAAGAGCAGCAAAGAACTCTTGACAGTTTGAAATCATGGGGTAAAATTTGGGGAAGAACTCATCATCACCTTCCCTGTGGCTGGAGAACTAAACACAGAAATCGAAGTTTACTGAAATCTCCAAGGGAATCCGGGAACAGAGCTCACATCCCCTGCCTCTGCATGGTCTCCGAACCTTGAGACTATCTTCCTTGACTACAAGGTGGCAATCACAGTATTTCAAACCACATATTTCTCAAACAACAAAACACCAGGAGACTCCATAGTTTGGAATCTGAAATCTATCTTTTCAACGGTTTTCAAATGCAGCCGCAATTACATAATTAATGTGGTGATTAGAAATGAATAGTTCCAGCTCAGGTCCTACAACAGATACGTAGCCATCACAGAGCTAAAGCTGAGTCAGAAATGTGTTGGCAACCTGAACAGAAAGGTGATGGATTAAATGGGGTAGAGTCTTGGATTACAATTAACTACTTAATGAAACACTAAAAAAAACCCACACTGACAGAAATCAAAACATTTCGTAAACTGAAATTGGTAAGATGAGCATTCCTAGCGATAAACAGATACACACAAACTCTTTAAATAGCTCACACTTCCAGTAACGATGCCACAGTTTTATCCTTGCTGTAACAATGAAATCAAGAATGCTGAATTTGGACTGATTTTGTTTAATCAAGTATCAAATTACCTTCTTTTTTTTTTTTTCTTCCCCACTCAAGAATGGTGAAAGAGCTATTCTGTGATTTCACAAAGTAATTCTAAGACACAAGTTTAATTCTTTCCTGACAAGCTCAGATGTGATTGTCTCTGGTGTCAAAGGACTGAATCTACCTACCCAGACTATTTTTGCTAGCCAGGTGGGCCTTGGAGCAGGTCACGGAGGAACAGTTTTTTTCCTCAAAGCTGCATTTGAAGCATGCGAAGCTTTATGAGAACAGAATTACTTCTAAAAGTACAGAAAAGACAAAGGAACAATATGAAACCAACAGGTAAACAACTATATTTATCTGTGTGTTGCAAATGCAACCTCATTTTTCACAAAAGTCCTGTTAGATCTTGCTTCCCTCACTCTTTTTGGACTATTTCTGCATCACAAGAAGTCACTCTTCTACTACATTTTTTCAGCACATCTATAAGAAATGAGAAATTAAGTTGGATTCTGGCAGCCACCAGCACATTCAATAGGTGACTGGAAATATTTTGGAAGAACCTTGACTATTTGAAATTGAATTCCAGACAGACAAGGGCAAAACTTTTAATTCAAGGAAAAATAACTTCTTATGCTTGCCTTGGAAATTGAGTTCATCTACAGGATGCAGCTGGGTTTTGGTATTTGCAGCAAAGTATTGACACTTCATTTAAAACCCGATAGTTTTTTTTAACAGATAAGAATATACATTTAAGTGGAAGTTTCCTTTTTTCCCCCACCTTCATCATTTGTTTCCTGCTCCTCTTCCTGCTCCTCAGTTTTGTACTGACTTTTCTCAACAGTGCTATGTACTGGAAGTGGTCGATCCCTAAAAACTATGTTTTGCTACTATGGGTCACACTGCAGGTTGTTGCTTTTGTTTGTACCTAGAAGCAGATATAAAATAAAAATAAATGTTTGAAAGTTCTGAACAGTTACAGCCCATATTCAAAATTATTTAGTTAGGCACATAAGTTCAAGCATCAAGCAGGAAAATTTCACTTTCCTGAGTATTTTAAAGTCATTAATGAGACCAAGTATCAGGAGGAAATCTTCATCAGAAAAAAAAATAAAGCAAATCCTTATTGTGATTCAGAATTTGCTAAACAAGATGCACCAATCTTTGGCTTTTGCTTCCTATTAAATTATACTCTTACAGGTAGGAAGGAAAAGCAGTTTACATGAATGGGAAGAAGCTACCGATCCCTTCCATGCACACATTGAGAAAAGTTGAGAGAAAAAAAAAAAGGATAAAATCACCTCCAGAGAAAACTGTTATTTTATTCTTGTGGAACAAATAACTCCATTCTATTATTTCACAGAAGATACAATTTGACAAAGCAAATTAAATTTATTTGTAAAAATTGTGTAAGGTACTAATAAAAAAATTGTCTAAGGTACTATTAAAAAATAGTGCAATAAGCATAATAGTGCAGAGGTTCACAGAAATGGCTGTTTTCCTCTAAATAAACCCTAAGAATTTTTAATTGTTGGCCCTCATTAAAACTAAAGGAAGAACTTAAGAGTAAGCAGATTCTTTCCTCCACTTGGTCTCCATAGAATGCCATTCTCCTTTACCTATGGTTGAGAAAACCACCACCAAGGATGACATTCTCCAGAGACAGTGCTTTCCTTGAGTGCCAGCACTCTCACCTTGCCCTCACTCGGCAGAGGTGTTACTGTCTCACTCATCAGGTCTCTCTCCTCTGGGCATCCCCTTCTTATCCCAAAAGGAGAGGCAGCCTTTCAGGAAAAAGTCTGCTTTTCCTCTTACCTGTCCACTTACTCCACCTACAGCTCTGATTCATCTTATAAACATTTTGGAAATTAATTAATTACCCCGGCTCCAGTTAGCTTGGTTGGTGCTCAACACTTCAAAATCTTTTAAGTTGAGTTGAGAAATGCTTAAGCAAGCAAAGCAGCAGGAATTTTTGAAAAATCACGCCTAAACCAACTTTCTATTCGCTCCTGACTAAACTTATATAAAGATGTACGCTTACAATCTCTGCATGATCTGACTGATCACATTGCACCTTAGCTTGCTTTCCAGCATTTAAATGGTTAATATTTTGAGTACTCCCTGTGTAGTACTTCTAGTACAAGTGTCCTGTTTTCTCAGGAGAATAAGTTGAGTGCTGTGGACTAACTCATGCCAATAAACAACTCACGTGCTGGCTCCAGGGTGGTATTCTTGAGGAAATGTTATTTTAGTTACTGATTAAGTTAAGTGCCTTTATGATCCTCGCCTTGTACAGAAAAGATTGTTCTGCCTGTTTATACTACAAGAATCACACACACCAAATAAGCACATAACCAGCATTAATTTCAAAAAGATAACAGCACTAAAAGTCACTGGCCTTTCCAGGAACAATTCTGAAAACCAGGAACTAGACTGAAAACTAAGATTTGAATTGATTGTTAAAGATTATTAGAAACAAAATGAAGCTACTATCTTTCCTTTTCCGATTAGAAAATGGGCTTCTGTTCAGGCACACTAGAGAGTGGTAGTTAGTTGATTTGTTTATTCACCACCTGGGAATTGTTCCAGGCTATCCTCAAATTATCCAGTGGGTAAAATCAACAAAACAATTAGAGAGAAACTAAAAGGTATCAGTTCAGGCTTGGGTTTGGAATGTATTTTTCTTGTGCCACTATTTGTCAAAATTATACAAAAAATTAACAAAAAGAAAATGGGTGTTGAAGTTTAATGAGGTCTTGCACTACAAATTTTTCTTCTGTTTCAGGTTGCAATGTGGCATTTACTCTAGTTCTTAAAACAATTTTAAAAAAATTGTGGATTTGTTTAAAAAAAAAATTCATGAGTATGCATGAAAAAGCTTGGTCCTACATAGCCGAGACTGTTTATTCCCTGTTGTGATTTATCATGTAACTAATTAATTGTCAAAGCCTATTTGAGGAGTCTTTCCTCTTGAGTTCAGCCCACATGCAAACTACATTAAGGATTTTCAGAGGCTCCAGGGAATTACAACAATCAATACTCATGTAATATATAAAGAAAATTAATTTACTAACTTTCTGTTTAGTTACTGAACTCCTAGGCAGTGGGAATTTTTTTTTCTTATGGTTTTGCATTTTTTCATGACGATTTTAACCTGAAGCTCGTCACCTCTTGGAGTAGAACAGTTTTGTTTGTGTACAGCAAAGTGCTGCACCTACATTCATAGACACAGAAGCTTTGCATAGAATTAAGTGTAGCCTGTGACACTGTTACCTGGCAGCAGTAAATCCTGAATGTCCTTACTTACGGTGAATGGTTCACAGCCTCAGCCGTCAAACCAGCCAGAGGTCCTCTACCCTGCATAGGAATTCTTCATACTGCCAGGAAGTTTAGGAAGAATCAAGTATCTTTTGTAAAGAAGGAAAAAAGGTAGCTTCACAACTCCTTGTAGTAGTTAAACTTGGCACTACTCTTTGCCCTCTATAGCAGGAGAATTTATTTTATTTAATATTTTGTCCACAGTTCCTGCCCACAGATTTGTAACAAGGATAAATAAGACAAACTGAATACCAAACTGCCAAACCAGCGTGCACTATTTAAAACAAACAAATAAACAACCAACAAAAAGCAAGCAACAAAAATGCAACAACTGCAACTGGGCAAAAAATGCAACATGAAGGGAGCTAGAACTATTTGCAAGTTTGTATCACGTTAAGTTAGTATTTTTGGCTAATCAGAAAACGGAAAATTCTGAATAGGAGCAAAAGCAACTGCCCATCCCCTAACACCACGGCAGTGTTAGTACAAGTTAGCACACAGAAAACTGGCTTCACCGGGAGGAGTGAGGCCACGCTCCCTGATCAACAAACAGCTGAGGAGTCAGGCAGGTGCAGTCTCTTGTTAATGCCAAAAAAAGCTCGGCTGTTCAAAGTAATGCCACAGGTCCTTCACGCTGGGAAGAACACGGAGGACCTGCCTCAGGGAATGATCCTACCCTGAAATTTTGAACCCCACTCTTACAACTAGGGATTCCTTAAGTGGTTGAAATAAGAGGTGGGTGGGAGCAGTGCATATTCAAGGTAGTTTTAATGACAATATCAATTTGCCATTTTTAAGAGTGAATAATAGAAACAAGAGCTTTGTACAGCTACAGCATCCCCTCAAGTTGATGTGGCAGAGAATTAGTTGAAAATAGTGAAGATAATAGATTAATAATAGACTAATTTCCAGCAGCATTTAAAATAAAATAGTATAGCTATCTTATTTGTATGTAGGATTGTGTTCTCTGTGAAATTTATTGGGGAAAAAAAAAGACGATTTAGAGGCGGGACTGTGTTTAAGACCTGTCCACTTAAGAGTGCTATTATGATACAAACAGCAGCCAACAACTCTAGGTATCCACTCTGCTGCAGGATGTAAAGCAGTTGTAGATCTCTCTACAAGAACTGCTCTTGGTTAAGTATGAGATATTGGTAGAAATCTTTTGTGTCTAAACATGAAAATTCATGTTCTAACTTTAAAAAATCTAAATAAAATGTTCTGGTTTAAGAAAAAAGGTTGGGAAAGTTGTGGGGGGAGTTTGACTGGTCATCTTTCAGCAGATGTACTAAATTTTTGCTAACTGCTGGTAACACTACGCTAAAGCAAATGCTTCGTATTGTACATCTCTTCGTCAAAGAGAAGCCCTACCCTTCTGTTGCAGAAGATTTTCTGGAAAAAAATAATCTATTTTCTCATACTCAAATGTTTTCTTTCCACCGCAATGTACATTCCACTGTTTCACTCTATAGCATTAGTTAAGAAAACAACTGTGACTTGTGAGCACAGTGGTCAATTTGCAGTTTGCTAAAACTGTAAAAGACCTTCAGAGTTGCACACAATTGTGACTGAGAGCTAGAAAATCACACTGAGGATATAATGAGAACTGACAAGTAGCATGAATTAACATTGTGTTTGGTTTTATATTTTTTTAGAATAAATAACCTATGTGACCAGTTCATAAAACATAGCAAAGAGAAATGCCTTACTTTACAGGAATTAGTTTGTAGAGTTTGTAGGAAGTGGTTTGCAGGGCCTCCTTGGTAAGAACCTGATGTTGCAATACAGTCTCAGGTACTTCTCAGCAGGCACCTGGGCAGCCACACGCAGGCACAAACACAAGTGAATGGATCAGAACCACCTATGCAGGGCACAATTTCCAGACTCTTATCTTCCTTCCCATACAGAATTATTCCTGATTCTCTCTTTTTCCCATGGTTGTAGGTAACCTGTCTCAGAATGCTTTCTGCAGGCTGTATTTGTGTTCTGTGATAAGAAGGCAACATGAGCTAGTGGAAGCTTTCTGCATGTCTGCATTTTAGCAGTCCAAATGTGAACGGGGATGTCATGTGCTGAGGTTCAGCCATGGAAGTTTTGCATGTACAATCATCTCCTGTCTGTTTTTCATCCCCAGCTTAACAGCAATGCAGTGGAGACAAGAACCACCACATCCAGCTGGAAAGCACTGACGAGTGATGATTTTCTCACATGTGCCAGAGATACATCCTCAGCAGATGCTCAGCGTAGCTGGGCAGAAAAAGTAGGAATGCTTTCTACATATTCCCAATCCTGAAACTGGCCAGGGCTTCTTGAACAAATGCTTAACTGCCTATTTTTTCAGACAGGGTATCACCACATCATAAAAGAGCACTAGTCGTTTCCCCATTTACTTGTATTTTGGTCAATAAAGGCTCAAGATACTGTAAGATAAAAAATGGACCGTGCTAGAATTAGATAAAAACTCTGCTGTCTTCCACTACTGGGAACACAGCGGAGTGGTCATTGCCCCACGATTAAGAGACTACATTGACGATAAAGTCTAGCTGGGATTTAATCCTTAGATGTAATCTGCTTTCTAGGAAAATGGTGACATGCCTTGTATAAAAGTCACTTGCATTGTCCTAGTGTAAAGTAGGGTAAGCATTTTGTCCCTTTGTGTCATTTATAAATCTAGGGACTTTTCTCCATCTATTTACTATGGTATTTTAATCGTATCTGTTCACGTACATATGGGTTTAAATACACCATTAGAAAAGGCAATACTGGGTTCTTTTATAATTGAGAAGGTGTGTAATTCATGAAGCATTTCAATGACACAACAGGAAAAAAAAATGTCTCTGAATCTATTTGTCTGGCTAGAGGTACAGAAATGTGAATATTGGCATCATTTAAAAAAAAAACAAACCAACCAGCCAACCAACCAACAACAAAAGAAGCCCCCAAAAAAACTCTGAAATCACTGCTGAGAAAGTTTTGTGTTGGTTGGAAAACAGCCTGTTTGTTCTCCTCCCAATCTGGACTTTGTTGCCTTGAAAAATTCCATGATTTCTAGACCACAGCATGCCCCATGCACTGACTTCTTTATAATAGTGCTGATTTATTTGAAAATAGAAAATTTGCACATACTCAGATGTGTGAGAGTAATGGGGAAGCTGCTGTCCCCTGTGTGAAGAAAAAGCAACCTGGACTATGGAGCACAATGAAGTCATCTCAGTTTCTTCTGTTCTTTCAACCAGCTACAATCTCTGCAGGAATGGCTAATACAAATGATTGCTCTGGACTGTAATTCTCTCACCCAGCTTGAAGAACTCTTTAGTTTTTGATTCCTGTTATGCATGTCACTATGATGGAGCTGCTTGATTTTCACTAAGGAACAGTTTACAACTTCTTCTGTCCTACCAGGCTGATACTTCAAAGATCTGCTTCATCATGATTCTTTCTGAATAATCAAACCAGAAACATGCATCTCTCCTTCTGTCTCGTTCTCTCTGTCCTTCCTTGCTGTTGGAATTGCCGCTGATCAGAAAGCATTCTTGGGTCTCTCTCTTCTAAAAATTACAGGTTTTATGCTAGGAGGAGAAGGGAGGGTAACAAAAAAACCCAAACCATTGTTACTTGAAAAATAATCTACTCAGTTTCAAAGGATAACCCTGAAAAGCTGTTTCACTCTGTAAAGGAAATACTTATAACAAGATTTTAATCAAAGCTTAATTTTGCGGCCAGTGTTTCTAATTGAACGTTTTCCATCTAGTCTTATTTACACTCTGTTAAGTGGTTCTCAAAAGCCTCAAGCTGCGGCCAGTATGAACATGGGGTCTCAGTCATCGTCTTGCTAAAGCATCCAGAACTGCTTAGGAGAAAGGCAGAGGGAAGACAACTCAGAGAAAAGTAATTAGAAACTTTTTTATGGGGGTGGGGGGGGGTGGGGGGGGGCAGGGAGGAGGGCAGTTTACATAAATAACTGTTAGCCACTTTCCCTCTCACTTCCCTATTCTTTAGAAAAGTCCTTGTCCTCAAAAAAGCTGTCTAAAAAATTTCTATCTTTTTCAGTTTATGTTGGGAGGATCTCAGTCTCTCTCTCCCAAATTCTAAGTACGATATAAACAAACTGTTATAGCTATTGAAGGCTAATGAGCTCTACTGATGTCTGGAAGAGAAATGGTGAGAAAGGATAAGAGGAGGACAAGCCAAAAAACAAGCAGAGGGGTCTGGCAGGAGGAATAACATTTAAAGATTATTTGAGAAAATGAAGAGAAACTGAAATTCACATGAATACTAGAACCTCAGTATTAACAGCTTTCCATAATGAGCATCTCCAGAGCCAAGGCATCCTTTGCCTTCAGATTTTGACTTCAGGCCCCAATCCAGCAAAGTGCTTAAGCCTAAGCAGTATTATTGAAGTCAATAGGATTGGGTCATAGGCTTAACTTTAAGCATGTACTTAACTACTTTGCTGTATCACAGCCTTGCTTGTTCTAGTCTATGGTTACCCTTACAAGTGGGAAGTTATCTATGAAGCACAATTACCTTTTAAATGGGTAAGGGATATCTATCGCTAATAATGCAGCAGGTTTTGTGATACTGGATGAAGCAGCTATCTGCTGTACATCAGACTGCACATTTTTCCATGTAGACAAACAGTCCGAGATGAACATCAGCCATTCAGACTTAAGTATCCAAGAGCTGCCAGTCTGCAATGTACTTGTTTGAAACTAACTCCTTAAAACTTCCTTTCAGTGGTTGTTATACAAATAGTTTAGCACCTTCACTGGACATTATCATAAACATCCACCATCACAGTCCAGAGAGCATCTTTTTTCTTACCTGTAATCCACGATCCTCTTAAAGCTGAACATACTTCAAATTTCAAAAAGTTCCTTTCTAGAGAACAGAAATCTTACTGATTGCTTTTCCTACGTCTGTCTCCACTTCCTCTTTCATCTTAGATGCTTTCAGTGAAGATCAAAAATAGCGCAAGTCACCTTGTTGTAAATATAGATAGACCCTGAGTCTCACCAAAGAGCTGTATTATGTTTCCTCCACTAATGCAGCAAATGCAGATCTAGTAATGCAGAAGAGGTATTCCAGCAGAGGCCTCTAGTATTCCGGCAGTGGAAAACTTTATTGCCTTCCTTAGGAAGAAGTAAAGCAAGAATCCTAGTCAATCTCCATGAAAATGCTTTGCATGACTTGTGAGCAGCCCACCTGGCACCTCCTCACAGTTAAGCCTGCAAAAAGGAAATTTTGGAAAAAGCTCCAGAAATTTCTGAAGATCCGGAAAAAAAAAAAGAGCAAAACAAAAAAAACCACACAGAAAATCCCTGAGAACAAGAATAATGGTTAAAGATAAAATGGGCAGGAAAAAACACTAGGATCAAACACTTATTAGTTTATTGTAAATTCATAGTAAGGGATTTTAAGTCCATCTGATTTATAATCCTAAGGGTCACCTTCTTACAGGTAAGATGCTGGCTTCATTTCCTTAGATGGTGTAAAGGTGACAGTTTGTTCATGTCAGTACAGATCCCAGGGGGACACTTCTTTGTTGAGAGGTGGCTAAGAATTCCACAGCAGCTACCCCAAGTCTGATCCTGCTTTATGAAAGGCAACATACAGCTAAAGCACACAGAAAACATGTACCAGCTGCAGCATTCCAAGCTCCTTATAACCAGACAGACATCTTTTGACATGAAACCATGGCTTGCGGTCCTGTTTTTAAGGGAAGAGGGTTTTTAAAAACTTACATTCAGTGTTTCAGCACTTGCGAAGCACTGAGATTATTTGTACATGTGTGCTACTGAAATTAAATTGATTTTAAAAAATTCTTATTGGTGTGCATAAACATATACACCCCTCCTTTATGTATATACATTTCTTTAGGAATAGAGCATTTTTTACATCAACTTCTTTGAAAAGTACGTGTAAGTTTTAAAAGATGCCATGGTCACACGCTAATGGCTAAATTATGGTTCTTAAAGTGGTAGAATGGCAGTAATAAATAGATCAAAGACTTCTAAATACTAATATTCATATGAGTAATACACAAGGGTATTTCCTACCCTGCAATGCATGCCATGGTTCTGATCCATAAGGCTTCACATTTTTTTGCCTGCACACAGGCACGCACAGGCTCACAGAGCAGATATGAAAGTCGCAAGTCTCTAATGTAATTCATGCTCCAGTTCAGCAACTGCGAGCGTATGCAGAAGACAACGCTGCAACTAACACGGCCAAGAAATTCCTGAGAGAATAAGAATGATTGCTAACAGTTCTGAGAAACTCTTCCTCTGGGTTATTATCCCATAGAGAAAGATAGTGGTGGTCTTAACCAAACAAACAGCTCTGAGAAAGTAGACATATTCCCTCTGAGATTACAGAGAATGAAAAACAAAAACCCATCTTATGTTAAAACCAGTTTGAAGCATTCATGATACAGTCAGTGAAGTACTTGGACTTGTTCCTGCTTTGTGTGTCAGGTCAGAGTTTCCATACTCCCAAAGGAAACTATGCATTGGCTGAAAAAAAAAAAAAAGAGAGAGAGAGAAAGTCCTATTTACCCCACTGTTATCTTTTCACAGCTGGCTTGATTGGACAGAGGTGAGGCATGGGCACACATAGTGACTATTACAGCCACCAGAAAACAATGCAGTAGCAACTCATATGGGTACCTGTTTAATTGGTTTACATCTGGCACACTCTGCTCACACATACCCCAAAGAAACTGAAAGGGTAGTTGCTTGAAAACTCTTATTTTCTTGGAGCTTTCTCCAACTTGTTGAACTAGTTGGTAAATGAAAGATGGGATCCAGCCCCAAGGCACTGAAAGCCAGAAATAAAGTAAAAAGCTACCTGACTAATAGCTCAAGAAAATGGTAATATTTCAGAAGTGTCAGCCTCTTTTTTTCTACCACCACCTCCTTACATTGCTTACTTTGCCATCCTAACACAGGTTAAACACACAAAAGTAACACTTTCTTACATACATGAAGTAATGAGCAGTAACTATTTCCTCAACTGCCTCTCATGCATTTTAAGCTGTATCCAAACAAATCGAGTTAACATGGTAGATGGGGGGAAGAAGGCAAGTTTTGTGACTGAGAAGCAAGCCTGCAACTCAACTGTTGGTACTCCCACAGATTTCCCAGCTCAGTCTTCTGTGCTTCTTTTGTCTCTGAAAAAATAATATCAATAAAAATATTTCAAATATCTAACCTTCGAGTTTTCTGCATTGTTTCTTAGTGCACTGAGACAGTAATCAGCGCAACTGAGCACTAATTGCAGGCTGAAGTTCACTACTGGTGTATTGCTGTGGCTCTCTATCTGCTGGTACATGGCATCAGAGCATCCCTTAAGAGAACATTTGATAGCACCACTCATCTCTCTGCATTGTCATACAGTCCAGATGGTTGCAGTATGTAGGCACCAAGGAACCAGAGCAGCAGGAGTACATACATTCTGTGGTGATTTTCCCTCTGGTGCTCATCTTGATGCATTTGGATTAGTCTGTCAGTTAAGAAGACTACAGCTCTGGGTAGATGCATCCAAAGACCTCACAAACAAAATAAACTGGAGCAGCTGCACTCTGTGGCTTGCCAATTATCAAACGACCAGATTTGCCCATAATATCTCAGTAAAAGATTACTGCAGCTCAGCCAAGTAACAACTCCCTGCTGTGCAAAGCGAATTTTCCTTTGAATTCCAAAGGGTGGCATTCTGTTGCAAATGGGTCTGTTATTAAAGATCAACTTGGAAATCTGTGTTCTTTAGCAGATTAAGTACTACTACTATGATGTACAAACCCAGAGACAAGGAGGAAATGACTTCTTCCATTTGGCAAATGCAATTTTATTTCTGGATTAGTTGTAAGAGTTAAGATTTTAAACATTCTCATGTGTATCCTAACAGACACATCAATTGGCATACTGGAACAATACTTCAAATGAAGAAATCCGTGTAATTAATCATCTCTATATAAGTACAGAGTTCTCAGGAACGTAATTGTTATTTTTCTGTGTTACAGAAGGGAGGGTTTCCAAACCTTGAAAAGGCAAGACTTCGGTGGGAATTTCATATGCCAAAGAACTATAAAAACTGGCTTTCATTAGTCCAGGTAAGAAAAATCTAAACACATTATGAAAAACATAATACAAACTGGCAAACACAAGAAAAGAAGGAAGGGAGACAATGACATTTCTAAAGAGATATCTTCATAATAGAAATAAATTACTAAGTCTACAACTGTAACCATACTTAAAGTCAGGTTAGTATAGATTTGATGGTCTTGACGAATTTATTTAAACAGAAGACACAGAGTCACCAAGAGCGAAATGTTACACTTGGTGACTTTCCTGCAGAGTTTAGTCATGTATAGAGCCTCACTGAGAACAAAATACATAACTGTAGGCTGTGAATCACACCCAAATTTTCCACCCATGACTATACGAGGGAGCAATATTTGCCACCAAGACAAATATTTGGTAGTATAACTGTGACTACAGATTATGTTTCTATCTGGACTACTTGCTAGCTATTTACTTTGCTGGTAGAGAAGATTCTTTACACCATATAAGCATCACTAAAATAATTCCTTACAATGCTAGCACTCTCGGTATTACAGGTTCTTCCATTGTCAGGGTTTTTATACTCACAACAACTCATAACTGAGCAACAGAAATGGGCATTAAGCAAGCTACAAGAATATGAGTGAGAACAGAAGTTAACTATATAGATTCCCATTTCTCCATGGAAAATCACTATGTATGGAGTAAAAATATAAATCTTTTTGCACCCAAACTGGCCTGTGAACGTGTAATCACAAGTGCTGCATGTGGGAACAGACATCTGTGTTCTATCTTCGTTTGTCACTTCGGTGTCTATTTCCAGGAAAACGGGAAGATAATTTTCAAAATTAGGCGCCCCAAAGCAGCGAAAAATAGACCAAGTTCTCACAGACCAAACTGCTCACTGGTAGTTCTTCTCAACGATCTTGCAAAAAACTTCTTGCTGTATGTCTACAGAATGATTTGATGTTACCCAAATTACCTGAAGAATCTGAAGTCTCTAGTTCATTTTACTGGTCTGATTGTTCACATTTCTTTAAAATAAAGACGCATTTCATGTGGTTATTTATTTCCTATTAATTTACAGAGCAGCAGGTTTCAGCAGGGGAAAGGCTTCATTTCTCCAGCGTAGCCTTTTTTAAAAAAATGTCCTGTGGCAAAAAAAGAAAAAGACATCGTGAAACAGATGCTGTTACCTGTAGTGCAATATTTAGTCTCTCTCGTAAGCACAGTTTTATATAACTAGATCTCAGCTGACTCATTGTAACTTGTATTGTAAGTAATAACTGAGAAAACCACAAATACCCACATGCAACTAGAAATTTTACCTCAGTTCTATAGATCTACGAGTGTACTTAGAGTAATTAGAGTATAGATAAACCATACACAGTAAACTAAGTTTGTGACACCAGGATAATTTCAGGATGAACCCATTGTATAGTGACAAATGAACACAGGCAAACTTCAGTGAAACTGAAAGTCATACTTGTTTTCAGGCACACCGTCTTATAATACAAATGGAAACTTGTTCTTTGGACAAGCCTTACAGGGAAATAATTTGGAGTTGCTTACATATTTATGAATTCATAAAGCCACAGCAGTGGTCCACAGATAAGGAAAAAAACTGGATTAATCCTACTTCTTTAGGCAGTGCCTCTTTATTTTGTAGTCTGGCAGATGATAACCCAAATCTACAGAGGACCTCTGGGGGACATTATGAAGTAGAAACTAAATACTAGTATTTTAACAGGAGAGGCATGGCAAAAGCCCAAAGAACACTTCAGCATGCCAGGAACAAAAGCAAGCATGGCATGCAACGCACAGGCACATGCTGACAAAATAACGCAGCCTCACAATGGACAGTCATGTTAACCCAGGTCTGGCTATTCACCATGAGGGAACACTGCAGTGGCTACAGCTGCAGGAGATACCCTTGTCTGTACACGGGTGCACTGCCTTCAAAAACCTTTCTGTGTGTGTTGGGACTGACTGCTGATGAGGAAATAGTAGGGCTAAATACATAGGATATGAAAACAAAAATAACAGTGACAGTTATTCCTTGCTTGTTAGTTTAAACACAATTTTACAGCAATTTTCAGTTGTTGTTAGCCAATAAAGCTATATTGATTTACCGCAACTAACACTCTGCTATTCTACATAGAACAAGTGTCCGGGTTAACAGTGATTACAAACTTTCCTCTGCCGTTTCACATGAAAGTAAGGATATCTTCAAATCTTTTCCTTCAGTCAAGCTAGAAAATATCAGTTTTACTTTTGAAACTGTTCACACAAAACAAAGCAAGTTGTATCAACTTGATACCTCTATCACACTTTAAGCCATGGATTCTTCTGTTTCACACCTATGCTGATTATCTTTAAAAAAGGACTCTCTAAATGTCACAAATTGCCAAGACACCCAAATCACTCAGCTCTTTTGAAAATTTTACACTTAGGTTGCTTTAGACAATGATAGTAACTGCAATATAATTAAAAACAAACAAAAAACAACACCACAAAACAGAATTAAATAGCTGGGTGTGATGAAGAATGTTTATGGACATTTGCTTCCCCAGATTATGATCTCTGGGGCTACAATAAGTGATCCAGATTGAAGTAAGAAATTTCTAAAAAAATAAAATAATAATAATTAAAAAAAAAATAACCCGCTCAAATCCTCAAAGTTTAATCCAAAAGTATGAATGTGTAGTCATGCACAACCAATTCTGAGAATCACAATTTCGAAAAGTCTGGGAACCACTGCTGTAATGCATGATACCTATAGCTACTTCTAACTACCAAACTAGCAACCACGTGATGCAGAAGGTTATGCAGCCCACAGTAAGGAAATACTTGAAAAACGCCTGATTAAAACAAACAAACAAACAAACAAACAAATTATATAAACTATTGTTACTGGCTTTTTAATCCCCTGAGAAAGCAAGCTTATGCACTTACATTTCATCATCGTATTCTTTTGGAGGTGATGCTGCAATGACCAAGTCAATCCAATCCTGAAAAAAGAAAGGCACAGGCAAATATATGCTGCTAAATACTGCTTTTAGATGTGGTTAGCAGATCATGGAGTATCAGACAGAGAATCAGGAAGGCAATCTGTTGCTGGAAAACCACAGGGAGCAGCAGAAAGATGTCTATTAAAGACTTCTATAGGAACATCATTTCAAGATTGAGCTGTTTGATTTGTATCCTGAAATTAAAGAAAAATCTACTGATCTTCCAACAAACTTCAAAGTAATTATTCCAATAATCATCCTCTATTTGGTCATCTTAGCAATTAATACAGTTCTTGCTGAGAAAACACTCACTGTAGCTGAATTGCAGCATTACTTGCACATTAAAAAAATCAAAGATAAGATATAAAATTCCAATCAGCTAGACAAGATGATATAATAAAATTCCAATCAGCTTGCAAATCATTTTCAATATCAAAGAGAGATTCTACAGATAAATGTGTTATAAACACTCAGAATGTAATGTGTTTAAATACCAATCTTGACATGTGGCTAAATGCCGTGAACTTTCACAGTCAATTACAAGTGTGGTTTTCAGAGATGCCATATACCAGTATCTTTGGCAGATTTCAGCTCACTTTGGTGACACATAGCATACCTGTTACTCGTGATGTTTGCAACCTTATTTGTGTTGATGTGACAATGTCATGAAAGAAAAGTATATCTCACAAGCGTTGTAGGTAGAACGAGCAAATATTCCAGGTTACTTACCCCACCCATATTCCAAGCTTTTGCTAAAGTTGTCTGTGCTTCTGCCAACTTGCTGTCAATTAATATCTTGCCATTTACAGCTAGTATTTCGTCCCCTTTCACTATGCCTCCTGGTGAAAAGACCAATATCGTATACATACATGTGAGTCTTTTCTGTCCCATATTTATGCAGTATTGAATATAACGGAAAGTGTCTTCACTTTTCACATGTGAAGGCTTCCACTAAAAATTGACACAGACAAGAAAGTTTGCTACATGCAAAAGGACTTTTTCAGCATGGAAATAAACACACTAATCTCTTACTGATCATGACCAGTAAGAAACTAGTTCAGTAAGATTTTCCATAGTAGGAGTTTGCCTCTCTGGGTAATCCATCTATTACAGCTCACAAATTGTGGTTGACTGTAGGCTGTTACTACTATGAAAATGGCAGCATTACTTAAATACTTGAAGGTGTAAGTGCTATTTGTCAAGGGTTGGCAGGACTATGATTGGTTTGCAAGAGCATGTGTAACGTTTAGTCTTTAGAACTGATTTTGACTTGCTAATCTGGACTGAAGCACAACCAGCTAAGTGGGACTGGATTCAAAGGGGAAAACGCAGATGGTAAGGGGACAGCTTTAGCTATGGGAGAGCTCACAGTAGTCAAGAGTCAAAGAGAAACAGAGTACCTGAGAGATCAAGCGGCTGAGATGTTTTCACAGCAAGAGTGACTTGAACAGGGTGCAGGTTGGGACAAGGTCAGCAAAAATAATGTAAGGAGATATTGTCGTGTCTGTCTACCTGGTCATCACCAGGGTTCTCAAGGAAAGGATGAGAGACACCAGCCACCAGGAGCAACCTTTGGATGTGTTGGTATGCACGTTCTTGTGCCTCCCGGAGAGCTAAGCTGTTAGACAGAAGGCTCTGGCCTTTGGTGGGGTTTTGGGAGCAAAGCCAGGTGTTTTACAAAACAAGTTACTATTGAAAGTAGCATTAAGAACAAAACTAAGCAGTGTAGTGTAGCCATGGTCTAGTAATAGCTTTGCACATGGAAGTACTACAAATATAATTGCTTGGAAATTATGAAACAATGGAGACCACACTCAGCATTCCTTAATTAATAGAATACCCCAGAGAATCAGGTAATTAAAAAAAAATACACACACACACATATATATATATATATATAAAACTGAAAAACAAGGGGTCCTTATTAAGAGAATAGCTGCACATTTTCAGGTCACATTATTGAAAATTCTGTTATGATAAAAATACAACAGCAGTGAGCATTTCTTCTTAAACACTATTTATAAAGTTTACATAATTATTAATTTAAGCAGTAGCCTTCAAAACATGAGCCTCTCTCTGAGCTGCCCTCAGTGCCAAGACAGGACTCAGCTGCCTTGGACAATCTAAGCGTGCCCCTCAGTAATCGGCATAGCTATGAAGTCAGCCAACAACTCTCATCCAGTGCAAGGAACCACTTTGCAGCAGCATTCAAATTCCCCATTGTTACTCACCATGTTTGTCTGCAGCACCACCCTCATAGATGGCAGACACGACTATCTTTCCAATTGGAGAATCAATTCCTCCCTCAACTGCAAGGTCTAGTGATCCTTCCTATTACAAAAGAATTTTAGTTCAGAAACAGCTGTTAATTTTTGCTATCAACAGGACCTTAATCTTTCCTTCTTCCCAGTAAATGGGACTGTACATTAAATGCTTACACAAACCCTTTAAGTATCAAACAAATAATACAGTACTTACCTTTTTAATTCGTAATAGCCGTACATCTTTTCCCATAATCTGCTCTGGGGTAAACTATTAAAAGACATAATGATTAGTCATTTCCAACTTGGAAGTACAAAAAAATTAGGCTGATCGATGTAGTTTATGGGAGAAAAGAGATCTTTTCCAAAATAGTGATGGAGGAAGATCAGATAATCTTTTTCTGTAAGAAAGTTACTTTTCAACATTATCAGAAAAGACAAATACACAAGCCCCAGCAAACCAACAAGCAAGAATCTTACCCCCTCCCAGCCCTCAAAAATCAAGGATGTGTTTTTTCCAGTGTATTTCATATTAAACAGTGAGATGTATTTGAATTATCTCCTTACCATTGAATATGGATCAAAATCTTCCAAATATTTCTGGAAGCCCTGAGGATAAAACAACGCTTAACTGTAAAAACATCAGGCTCATGCACACGTTTAACCCACAAACCCCATTTTATTTATTAGTGAGAGAACATATAATTCTGTAAACTATGAAAGAAAACAGTAAATGGAGAAAAGCACAGAAAGGCAGCAAACAGTCCATCCTGACAGTCAGAAGACACTTCAAAACCTCATGACAGAACAGTAGTTTGAGCTGGTCACACTGTGGAGCAATTCTGAGGAATGGTTTACCACTCTGTCAGCTCTGCGGTTCCTCTGACAGAACAGCACCAGATCTTGAAAGCATTATGGGCAGGTGTGTTCTGCCACACTCTTCTGAGGAAGCTTTCTTGGGACTATCATCATGTTGGGCTTTATCTAACACAAGCAGAAGTGACAGGCTCCAATGCGCCTGCCAGGAGCACAGTGTCTGGGTTGTGGGACTCCCTTCCAGCCCTCTAGTTTCTCTCTTCTTTTCCATGGAGTTTCAGGGAGCTGGCTCCATACCACAAGCAACTGCAGGACAATACTGATTTTGTTTTCATTTAGTTCTGTGGAGGACTTAAAAGTTTTGGCAGGGAGTGTCTGAAATAGGGAAGATGATATTGCAGATAGGTAGAGCAAGGTCTAAGTTTTGAAAGGACCCACACCTTCTTAGAACTTACAAAACCCACTGCATTACCCTTGTCAGACCAACACTGCAGGGACAAGGTGAAAGTTCCCTTTTCTGCAAAGATGAGAGTTTCTGAGTCAGCAACTGGGAATCAATGCTGTTTGGGTGGCAACTTCTGGAGGAGGATTACGAGTTACTGGGTGAGACTGTAAGGGCAATACTGGAGATTTATAAAATCTCTGCACTTATCCTGCTTGTTAAGGCAAGGACTTCAGGGCTTACCAGAAACCTTTACTGAGGAACCCAAATGCTGTATCACTGTTGCGGCTTCAAGCTTTAATAACCTGGGGCTACTGGAACACAGAACTACACAACCCTTTGCTGACACAGCAGCCAAGCCAGTATCTGATGCAGGCCAGCAGTTCAGTGCATGATCAGGCTTGGGATATTCATTATTGCCCTCTTTTCTACTGGATCCATCTGTTCCACTCTCAGACTCAGCTAAGCCTTTTTCCACTTGTAAATCTGATGTACAGCTAAAGGTTGCTCTGGGGTCTTTAACGGCTGATTGTTAAATGACAAAGTTGCAGCAGATGACACTAATGCCTCCTCCTGTTACCACATTTATCATCTCTCAGTTGCCTGTATAATTTTGGCATGACTATGAATGATCCTCTGGGATCAGATCTCACCCCTATGACCACTGCTTCTGACAAAGTCTGTGAGCACTACAACACAGGTCTGCATTAGCAGCCCCCCAAGTGTACAACAGAGCTACCCACTTGTCCAGCCACATGCACACAGACCAGGCAACGGGGTGCTGGTGACTCTGTCACGGACTAGCAGTCATTACACAGAGGAACACTGAATCGTCCAGCATAAGCCCTGGCCTTCTGCAGGCTGCCTCTCTCTCCACCTTTTCCCTAAGATCAGAAGACCAACTTTGGCAAATCATGTTTTCATTCTGTCTTCTTCTGAGAAGAAACATTTTCAAGGGTTGAAACATGACCTTGTCTTGCCAGGCTCCAGAGAGCTAAATCTTCAGGTCACAACTGCAGAGCTTTTGCTTACTGTCATGTTTTTGTTTGTTCGTTTAATAGGGAAATAGGTAGAATGGGAACATGAGACACTTTATTTAGCATTTGTTAACTGCTAACTTTGAGGAACTAAATAAATGGGAATTTGATCACAGGCTTCAGCAAGAGTAGGATTTCATCTTGGGGGAAAAGCAAACAAACGTTCATTCATTTACAAAGTGCTTTAATATTATGAATAGTTTTACTAAAACTGTAGGAGAAACATTTTACAATGATAGCTACCTAAACAACAGTTTGAATAGCTGGATTTGTATTGACCTGTGGAATCACGGGTGAAGTAGATATCTATGGTCTTGGAGCAAGTAACCTAGAGGAAAGAACTCCCACCTCAGCCAAGTCACTAATTCATTATGTAATCTAAAGGAAGTCATTGAACTCTCTTTGTCCCAGGTCACCCTCATGAAAAACAGATGTTGCCCTTGAAGAAAGTTCTCCTGGGAAAATAATTTTTAAAAAGGAAAAAAAAAAAAGAAAAAGAAAAAGAAAAGAAGAGAAAAACACAAAACACAACACGCACACACCAAAAAGCAACACTAAAAATCCCACAACAAAAAAAAACCTGCAAACAAGGAAACTATATGATCTGGATCCAATAATGTACAAATACAGCTCTGATACAATGGAGACATCCACTGAACTGTAATAAATCTTCCCCAAAATAGGCTTCACAAATTTGGAGAGCAGGGAGCACACTCCATACCCAAGCAAGGATTGATAAACCAAACAACACCAAGTGGAAACCACTGTGCTAAGCCTACTCGTCTCCTACTCAGGACATCTCAGGCAAAGGATTGAAGACCATTCTGATCCTTCCTTGACTTAACATTCATTGGACTGAACACAAGTAGAACATGGAACATTAAAATGTTTGATTGCACTGAAACAATTATCTATCTGGACTTCTAGATGAATGGCAAACTTAATACTTAAAAAAAGCCAAACAAACAAACCCACAAACACATAAGCCAATGGTACTGCTCACTAAAGTTTTTAGTATCATTTGTCAATAGTAACTGAGACTTGACTGAAATAAACAAAAAAGAAGAATGAAAAGAGAAACCCCTGACCAGATTACAAAATTTTCCTGAAAACACATTTGCTGAGAACAGAACATTCTAACACTCAGTGGCAACAGAATGATCTCAAAGTTTGATTTATCTCAGTCAAATTAAGTTTTCCCTTCTAGAACTAGACTGAAACTGATCAAAAGAAGAAAATCTTAATTATTAATCTTTATGACTTACCATTCAAAAGCTCACACTGTGAGCTCCAAACTGTGCACCAACATTTTCATGTACCATGGCAATGCATCTAACTTAGCTTGTACTAGTAAAGGCGTTTTCCACAGAAACTGGCATATTTAATGACAGTAAGGAAGTCAAGCATGAAGTTCACTTCAGGTGACTGTCTATTGAACCACAAGTCAAACAAAGAGGAAGAGATGAAAACTTCGTCACTATGACAGAGGAAAGCAATAAAAGTAGTAATACCACAGAAAAATCCTACATAATACAGAAAGGCCACATAAGTGCTTTCCTCTACCAGTTCCTCAGATTTCCTACCAATAACTATGCTAGTGTAATAGTTCCATTTGTTAAACTAAGAAAATACATTATTATTGAAATTGCAACTGGAGACTAAAAGAAGATTGCACTAACCATATGAGCAGTTACAGATGGTTCAACCTGAAGGATTTATTATCCTCTCATTCTTCACCTGCCTAGACTAGCAGGAGCCACAGGAACACACCGAAAGTTTACAAAGACTAGTAATTCTCATGCACTAGGGCTGCCTTGCACCCTCAGTTTTAGAAACTGAGCAACAGGATTAGAAAGCAAAGTTTTAAATCTATGATCAGTCAAAACAAGAAGTACCACACAAAACACGGAAAATGTTCTTTTACTTGTTTTTTGTTAGATCTAAATGATGAATTGTAAACCACCATCCTTTTAAACATTTCTTGTGGCTGCAAAAGAAAGAAAATTGCCAAACCAGATATTAGCTTTTTGCTGTAAATAAGTATCACCTACTCACAAATAATCTCACCACTTTTTTTGAGTTCTAGGGACTGAACCACAAGTGCACTTCTTTGTGCTTGTTCCCTATACTGTATCAGAATGAGAGAATACACACAGTGAAATAGTACTGAAGTCAAAGAGGAAAGAACTCCAGAGAAACTACATAAATAATGCACATTTCCATACCACAAGACTTCTTAAAAATATTTTCTATGACTCCTTTTATCCCTAATTTCTGCAGAACAGTGCTGGGGTCTTCTCTATGAATTCTGGAAAAATAATTGAAAAGAAAGATACAAAAAACACTAGACAAGTAATTTCCAAAATATTTTAAAAATCATGATAAATATATGTTCTACATTTAAGATTTGCTCCCCTAGTGAGGAATATTCTATACTGTAAGGTGTATTCCGTTATTAAATTCCTCATGAAGGTGATAAGCTGAAAGAAGAGACGTGTGTTTGGGCCCATCCTGAAAGAATCATTTACCTAAATACCAATTACTAGTACAACTTTGTTTTACTTGAAGTAAAATTCCTCCTAAATTTAATTGGCTTATTTCTGAGTGATCTTGCTTCAATGTGGACATCTACAAGTAATTTCACAATATCGATTAACAACTGCTGGACTTTATTGTGATGGGCTTCAATGATTTTAATCTCATATTGATTCTGTTTTTCTTTTGCTTCCAGTGCATTAACAAAATAGTTCACTGTAGTTTGGAATCACTTAAAATACAGAACCTCTTACTATGTTACAAAAATTTTCAAAAAGGAAATGGGCTAAAACTCCCCCATATATATGAAAAACCCACCCCTCACACCTCTCCAGCCTCCACTCAAAACTCTCCATCAAATCAGGAAACATATTTGAGTCTTCTGAAATAAGACAACTTTCTACAGACTAAACTACGGTATTTACATTTCCAAACTCCATTTGCTTTAAAACAAATAACTCTATATCAGTTTCACTACTGATTCAATCAGTGTCCTACAGTCATAACCTTACTTGAAAAAGTGTTTCTGCTCCTGAGTTAATGAAAGATTTGTGGTCTGCATCCAGAGACTGAGTTTTCATCTTGAAGGACTTTCGCTCAAGTCTGGCAAGATTTTCCACAAAACTCCTCAGACCCTCTCTTTCAAAAGCCCTTTCAACACAGCTGGGTTTGTTATAGTTACGGCAAATAACTGAACTTTCCAGTCATCGCACATCTTACCAAACAGTATCTAAGCATCTGTCTCGGGTCTCTTGACCTGATAAAGGGGCTGGAGCACAAGTCTGATGAGAAGCAGCTGAGGGAACTGGGGCTGTTCAGCCTGGAGAAAAGAAGGCTGAGGGGAGACCTTACCGCTGTCTACAACTACCTCAAAGGAGGTTGTAGCAGGGAGGGTGTTGGTCTCTTCTCTCAAGCAGCAAGTGACAGGACAAGAGGAAATGGCCTCAAGTTGTGCCAGGGGAGGTTTAGATTGGATATTAGGAAAAAATTCTTCACTGAAATGGTTGTCAGGCATTGGAACAGGCTGCCCAGGGAAGTGGTGGAGTCACCATCCCTGGAGGAGTTTAAAAGACAAGTAGATGAGGTTCTTAGGGGCATGGTTTAGAGGTGGACTTGACAGTGTTATGTTAACAGCTGGACTCAATGATCTTAAAAGTCTTTTCCAAGCAAAATTATTTGATGATTCTATGACTGCAGTCCTGCAGAATCAGACTTCAAATTGTGCAAATCAGAAGAAAGCTTAAATATTCATTCTTTCTTTCAGAAATGCTGCATCCAATCACAAAGGAGGGAGAGAGGAAAAACCTTTAGCAGCAGCAAGTGCATCCAAGCCTTCTAACTCACACAACAGAATGTTTGTAACAGCTGGGAGAGCAGAGACTAATGTTCATGTTGGTTTTGCTCCTCTGAAAAACTGACCACTAAATCAAAACAATCCTTTCCTGTTCCCTGAGCCAAAATTTAATTAGCCTTGCCACAAGTGTACTCCAATTGACTCAAGTACAGCAGATACAAACAGTTCACACTGGTTTTGGCCCAGAGCAGCCATAGGCAGTAAAGTCCCCACCCAAGCTTTAATCCTCTCACATCATTTCCCTGCTTATGTGAGAACAAGTTCAGTTTCATGAACTACTAAAAGACCTGGGAATTCTGACCCGATTTCAGTTAATATATGAAGACTTAAGTCACCATAGGGCCTTCACTGTTCCTATCTGGCCCAACCATCTTCATGTTTCCATTCTTGCATGTTTATTGTAGGCTTAGGTTCATGCTTTTCATCACCTTTACTAGTGAACTGCTTGAGTGCAGGCTCACTTGATCAGCTGTTTAAATCAAGTAAATTAATCAAGAGTTTGGTACTCAATACAGCTAAATTCAGTCAAAAACAAGGCAGAAGGAATTTTGTGTATTATGTCATATTAGACAGAGTGTGTGAAATTCAGCAAGACAAGAAATAGGGTAGCAAAAGATACTTTGCCTTTGGTGATACTTCCTGTCACTAAAAGAAGCTGAACCAGCAGTGTATCTGAACAACTGACCCAAGCAGGGAACACCACCTCAACTCTGCAAACAAGAAACATTCCTTCTGCATGAAATTGAATTATAATTCTTACACATTCTGGAGACAGGCAGGTACCTTCTTGTCTGTTTTGTCATACACTGACCTTTTCACCTTTTAACTAACAGAAGTAGCCTCCCTCTTTACTTTGGTATCCATACAAAAGCTTTACTCCACATATTACTGTGACTTCATTGCAGCCAGGATGAATACTCTTTACAGCATTAAGTTATAAATGGAAGTCAGAGGTAAGAGGTCTACAAAACGAATTTATAAACTGATGTCTCTCCCAAAGTCCTATCAGAATACTACTCTCACTGAAACTGTGATCTTCCAACTAAAGCAGTTTGGGAATGAAAATGACTGACATTTTATCAGACTTGTGATTTGGAAAATGTGCATGCATGTATAAAAAAACATAAGAAATTTCCCTGTGGAGGTGGAACTTATTGTCAATTTCTTGAAGCAATTGTAAGCAGTCAGTGACAAAAACAAACAAACAAACAAACAAAACAAAAACAAGAAACAGTTTCAATTTGTACTAAGACCTAGCTTATATTAACTGCAGATTATGATTTTTACTCCATTCATTCCTCCTCTAAGGAATTTCATATTGCTCAGAGATACTGAAGGAGGTATCTACACTGGAGGGATTTGCATTTGTTTTTAACTCATGTACCTGCCTTCTCTTGAGCAACTGATAATAACTGCTTTCACTTATCATTTAAGTTCATTTATAATATAAAAGTTTCAAGACTACTATTGTCTGTGGGAAAATGGATTACTAAGTATCACTTAAATTTGTTCAAACTGCAGCTCCAAATATAAAGGAACAAGAATATATAAATTATTAAAGCAGAAAATGACAAAAAAAAACCCCCATCACACTCCAATGAAAGACAGCTAAGAATATTGTGCCTATCATTTATTGTTAGATAAAGTATAAGCTTGTAATTAAATAAATTAAATGCAAATGTGATTTATGCTCCATCATTTAGAAAGCTTATATGTTGCAATACACTACCTTGCTCATATAAACATATACGTACATGCAAGTCCGCATACATGCATATAACAGACACACAACTCTAATTCTAGCAGCATAAGTCATGACGACCCTCAAGAATAAATATTATTAATTGGTCCACCAGCTATCTTAAAAGAATTTTCAGGTCTGTCATTTGGGAGTTATCACCTGTCAGAGCCTTGGCTCACCTTCCCTCATATACCACAATTCCCAAAGATGCTACATAGTTGGTCCTAATATATTTAGCCTAAGGGTTTTTTGCTTCATTTACATGTGAAACAGAAGCAGGAAAAAAAAATTAGAAAATAATCTGATCGTGACTCAACTTTGCAGTAACACAGCATGACCAGTATATTGGAATCTAACATAAACATACTTTCCCTGTCGGCCCACCTCCCCTCCCCCAGAAATGAAATTATGCAGTTTATATCTCCATTTCAAGTAGTTCATTACTATCTACAAAGAAAAAATATGGTGTAATTAATTTTTACTATTTCATTTGCATGAATAAATGAATATGTGAATAAATGAAAAAAAAAAACATATTTAAAGGCTTTACACTGCTTTGAAATTATGAACCCCATTGTAAAAAAACTACGAGTGACTTTTAAATCACAAAACACATGGAAAAGTACCCTTTTGTACTCACCATCAGTGATCACTTGAAAATCTAGATGAATTTCAGCAGAAAATGAGAATCATTGATTCTTCGAGAACAAGTCAACAACAAATCCAACAGTACTGTAGCACTCAGGAAGAGAACATTAAAAGGCTTACCAGGGCCTCTGATTTGATTGTTGGCCTGACCATAAAGTTTGGGTCAGGATGCAGCATGACTGGTTTAGAGACTATTGGTACCCCTGGATGCCGTTGGGTAGGTGGACTTGGAGCAAGTTGCTATGGGGTTAATTTAAGAAAATTACAGTTCACAACATCATTTCTGAAAATCCATAATTTCACCAAGATGCCTCAATACAAATAATTTATGGTAATGAATTTAATGACACTAGTAGAAAAAAAAAAGCATATGGAATTATTTTAACTAAGACTTACAAAGTTAACAAACCAAAATGTAATTTCTCTTGAATCCAAACAGCATCTTTTTCCCCTAAACTCTGACTTCATCAGCAAGATTATGGAAAAATCTCATCCCTGCTTTTGGCATTTATCCCATAAAGGCAATGAATGGAATGAGAAACTACAGAAAAAAAAAAAAAGCTAATATTAAGTGTAAGAACATAGTGAACTTGAAATGAGATTTTAACTAATCTATGGCTAAACAGACCTTCTCAGAGGTAATTCACCATGACTGCAGCAATCACCTTCCATAATGAATTTCAAGTCAACTCATTTTGACTTCAGAGCAAGGGTTAGTTACACTAATTACTTACCCTTGACTCTACAAAGTACAGATACCCAGAGGCATCTGAGACTCAGACATCCAGCACGTACTAACCCAATCCTAACTTCTTACTCAGGCAAAACTCCCACTGACGTCAAGCGAAGTTTGACTCAAGAGTTCAAAACTGAGCCCTGTGGGTTTAGTTTCTGACTTAACCCCAGCAACTCTCAGCACACTCCTCTCAATGTTTCTCATAGGAAATGTGATGTATTCCAGATATCATTCATATAGTACAAATTGTATCCTCTGAAATGACTTGAATTGCTTCCAGCAAACTGGTTAAGTCCTTTTTTTTTTTTTTTTTAATTAACTAATTTAAGAAAAAGGTTTTGGAACCAGATCTTTTAAAGTCCCTCTGGATATCCCCCAACTAACGTTGTTCCACACTGTGAAATAGATCATTTTGTTTTGCCTTCTCATCTTAAAAAAATCACCAGGTTCACAGCTATCAACTTGTTTAAGTTGCACTGGAACTGGATGACTTCTCCTGGAGTTGCCCAGTTTAGAGACAAGACTTCTCTAGAGTGCCTCAGAATAGGGGAATCTGACATTCAGCCACCCCGAATAAAAATCAGTACGAAGTTACCAATCAAATGTTAGTTACCCTGAGAAGAAAGCTTGCTTCTTAGCACCCATTATGTTTAAAATATAGTTCGGTCCTACCTCCTTTTGCCTGTCTTGCCAGAAGAACAAAGCGTATGCTCCATGATACACACACATGCAAAACAAGCAAACATGGACAGTATGTTGCCGAAGTGTTTAAATACGAAGACCTTAGACCGTTAGGAGTCACTTCCACTACCTAGTATTAGGTATCTTGTAATACAGCAAAAGATCCATACACATGAATGCAAGTGCTGAATTTTAAATCAGCCATGTAGAGTCAAACCCTCGGCAGCCCCTTGACATTAACATTACACGTGAAGTTAGAAAACTACAGTCATTATTAACAGTACATGACATACCAGCGGATTGCTCGATACAGAAGATACTTTGCCGACGTGGGAGGTGTTTCTTACAACCTAAACAGTAACAGACTTAGTACTAGGTATATACTAGTATATAGCTAATAATGATTTTAAGAAACAGATAGACTTACACCAGATATTTTAATAGTTCGTTGTCAAGAACTTAACTGACAGGATTTCATTTCTTTTGTCAGTTATTTGTACAACCTGAATTTTAAATTGAATGATCTGGGGGAAAAACTTAACAATGCAGAGAAGATTTACCATTTTGAGTAAAATTAGAGAAGTAAATTTATTGTCTTATTTTTGACATTAGCAGGCACAAACACAAGATCTTTTATCACTGAAGTCAAATAAATGCACTGCTTCTTCTTATGTGTGGTGTTAAAAGATGACTTTTTAAAGAGCAGCAAGGATAAATTGTCTAGATTATAATTTTTCTTCCATGCCTGAAACCACATCAAGAATACTGGGTCATATACTTTAAAACAAAGCAGTTTTGGCTCATTATTAATACTTTACCAAGAGCTTTAGTTCTTTCCTCACATACACTCATTATATTCAGTGAAAACTGGCTTATTATTTTTGAAGGCTCAGTTATTTCTGTTGTTGTTGTTGTACTTCCCTGATATATTCATCTTTTCTCTAACATATGTAGGAATAAAAGACTGCCAGAAACATACTGGAATATAGGGGTTGGTGGTCAAATCCAGTACGGCATATTACTACTTTTATCTGAATATTTTCTGTTAGTGTTAGGAGAATGTATTTTTCCTCTGAACACCAGTATTTTATACACTTGTGTCATTTCACATCATTTTTATTTTGCAAATAACATGGGAAATCTGTTATCCATAAGAATACCAGACATCTCCATTTGAATGGATACAGTATATTCTTGGCACTTCAAACATGTAATCCATATAGATGAACCACTATCAGAGGTCTACTTAAGTTTATAAGAAGAGATTCATAGTTCACATTAGGGCAATTACTCACATAGAAATAATCTGCCAGTTTCCCCTGATTAATTTAAATATCCTTTTCCACCCCAACCAGAATCATGCCAAAGCAAAGCCTGGTATTTCCAAGCAAGCATGCAAAAAAACCCAACCAAAATACCAGCAACACAATCCATGCAGAAAACTGTGTAGGAAAGAAGTGACCATATGGGATTCTCTTCTAGTGTTTGAAACAAGAATCGTTTCCCATAAAAATGAGTACATGAATCCCACTATAGTGCTTAGCAAAGGGAACTATGATAAAACAGCTGCCACTTATCTTCTAAAGTGAGATCTGGAACAAGATTTCTTATATTTGATCTTTTTTTGGACTGAGATTGTAATAAGGAGAAGGTCAGAATATCTTCTCAAATAAATCCCTAACTCCTGTGTGTCCAAAAAAGGTAAACCCCAATTACCAACTCTTGTTCATTTAAAAGTATTTTAATGGTAATTTATACTGCGTTGAGGTTTTAAAAGTTCGAACTTCTGATTTTGAGCTAATTTTTTTGTCTACTCTTCTCATCTGAAAAAGCAATTTGATGGCATATTTAAAACACTTCCACTACACAGGTATTTTTCTTAGATTTTAACCATGAGCTAAATCTGCTGCCTGCCATTCCTGGTTTTTTATATCTTTAAACACTGAAGTCCAAATCATCTTTCTAATTGATACATTCTGCCCAAAATACCTGCATGTGGTAGGGTTACAACATATGTAGGGAAGAGAGAACAAAACCCTCTCAACTTAAAAATTAAACTACCTGTGAACTGCATTCACTAATATGAAAAAATGGAATAATCTCATTCCTTCTTTTATCAGTGCATATGGCTGATGGGTAGGTCCAGTGGATAAAGTGGACAACGGAGCTGGGGAGGGGGGCAGGGGAATGGTAGAGGCACATGCATCCAAACAGATGACGAGATCACCTGGGAAGCTGGTGTTACTGCCAGGGCTGGACCTCTTGGAAGTGGAACATTTGAAGTAGGAAGCAGATGAGCTGGTGAAGCTGGAGTAACATTGGGTGGTGGTGGCGGAGGTGGTGCCACACATTGTTTAGGTTTGTCAACTTCATCTAAGTTGATATCGTCAAGATCTGTGGTATGGAGTTGCAGGCCACCGGCAAAACGCCGCATGGATGTGGCAGAAGGGGAAGCAGAAGGACGTCCACTTGCCAACTACATGCGACAGAACAGAAATCTGCCTTAACGGTTCATCTGCCTGCAACAGCTCTGAACAAATTAATGCCAAATGCTAGAACATCACTCAGCTTGCACAGGAAGATCTTGGCTTCTCACACACAGAATATACAGAAACCTTTTCTCTGAAAGTCTTTTTTAAAAGGACTCCCTGGGATTCCAGGTTAAAAAGAAGAAAACTGGAGTCTTGGCTGTTGGGGTAGGAGGGGATGACAAAAAAAAATTGACAGAGGAAATACAACACAGTGCTTGTCTTAAAAACAGGGTAGAGGCCTGGAAATACAGTGATTTTAATCTGTACTGTTCCCCCTTTGTAAAGTAAGGGGGACAAAGACCTAACAGAACACAGGCAGACAAGTTTAGGCAGTGAGAGAAAACTCCACATAATCATTCCACTGTCCTAGAGACCTGCACTGAAGAGCCACATGGATCTGAGCCCAAGGCCAGGAAGAACAGAAGACCAGCTGCTTTTTTCAGAGCTGCTCCAGATTGACCTGAAGGAAATTCATGCGGGAGTGTTCCCTAAGGGTCCCCTTTGTGGTTGCAATTTCTCGGGGGCCCTGGGGGAGTTGAGCAGATTGCAGTGTTCCTCTGGAAAGCAGCTGTGCTTGGAAGAGAGCCAGAGCAGCAGGATGGTGGGAAAGCCACACTCCACATCTAGAACCATCAGGATCTAAGGCACCATCACTATCTGCAACTCCCTTTGTTTAAAGGGACTATTTAAAACACAAAACAAACCCTGCTCTTGGGAGTTTCTTATCTTTTTGTCCATTTTATTAACCTGTAGCTTTATTCTATCCAATACAAGGAAGCACCCAAGAGCTCAAAATCAATGAAGTTCTTATTTGCATAGGATACTGAAAAATAGGGCTGGGTATTCTGTTGTCAGTTTTATTATTGGTAGTGTGTCCCATCTAGCCCAAACAGCTCACCAGCCAATAAAATTCTTAATTTTGTAGTGATAATATACTTTAAAACGACAAAATAAAACCAGTTCATTAAAATAATTTTTTAAATCTATAAAATATAGGAACAGTAAATGCTATAGATTGTAATTCATCAGTTACTGACATTTTTTCCCCTCTTAGAATGAAGGCCAAGAGGGAAAGATCAAGACAGATTTTTCTCTGGTAAAAAAACCTATTGCTTTTATGAGACAACTAGTGAGCTATTTAGAAATCATGCAATATACGGAAAAAACAGTATTTTACCTCAGGAGACTCATTCTCCACAGAGGAGATCTGTTCTAACCGTGTCTGACAAAGTCTTTCCACCCAGTGCTGCACCTTTTCTGATTCTTCCAGGTCCTCTCTTTCTGTCTCAGATACCTTAACCATAACATCAGTGCATGAAAAAAGGTTACAGCTATAGTTACAAGACAAGTACATTTCAAAAGTATGAAATGCCATTTAAATTAGTTTTAAACTAATTACGCTTTTGAGAATGATTTCCTATTTTGCTGTCTTTCATTAAATTCATCACTACACATGGACACACATTAACTGCAGAGGTATCCTCATTTGGGTAAAAACTGACTGTAGAAACAAGCAAACGTGGGAACAGAGTTTTGCAGTGAAATAGCAATTTTTTTAAACTTCATTATCTTTGACAAGATCAAACAAGTGTCTTGCTAAGGTAACTCTTCTAAAGATTCAGCTCATTTTCTGTCAAAGTAATTTTGTACTTGATAGGAGAACACAACATACCTCTTGCACAAGACGATTTATTTTCAGTTGTTTTTCTTTCTCCAACATTCCTTCTTTCTCTTTGGCAAGTTTTTGCTCAAACTCCATTTCCTTTTTATTCTTCTTCTGTTCACACAGACTGTCACTTTTTGACTTCTTTCGCTCTTTCCCTTTCTGGGAAGTTTTGATGATTTTTTTTAACAGATTTTTACAGCAGGTAAAAACATTGCAAACTTCAAGCTCAGTACATGAGTGCCTGCCCTGAAAATTTAATTACAGCCTGTGCAAGTATGGGGTTGGCCTTTTAAAAGAAAATCTGAAGTCCATTTCCCCAGCAATGTGCAGGAAATTCAATGTTATTTGGAGGGCCTGTGCACATTAACATAGGGTGGGCAACACCAGACAGTTCGACCTTTTTGCTCCTCTGCAGAGTTAAAACATTAGGGCATACAGGCCACTACAAAACTTCAAATACTCAGACAGTTTTGGTTAGGTCTTGATTTGCCATGTCTCTCTGTTCTGGCATTTTTATAAAAATACAAGACTGCTTTCAGGTGACAGATGCTCATGTATAGGTTGATGTGAATATTCTATGAATAAAACATCTTCATGCATATGTCCTAAAACCAGCATTGCATGCTCTAATACAAAAGAAATAAACAATGACAAAGGGGAGGCTTAGATCAGTGCAGAAACTGAATTGCTCCTAGGAAAGAACACTGCATCACAAAGACCAAGTAGCTCCTACAAACGCTGTATAAAATCTAATACAGCACAAAGCAGCTCCAAAAGCTTACATGTTGAGTGCAACCAAAGGGGAGGACCACACAGTCTTTTTGGAGACTCTGTTCTGTTGCCTTCAAGATACATCCAGCTCCTTATTTCTGCTTTAGTGATGTCACATTCCTGCTGCCCTCTCCTGTTTGTACCAGTAGGGTCTAATTCATATTGGAAAGCCCATGTTCTCCTTTCATTTATGAAAAAGTAAAAAAGAGGAGTAGCTGGCCCCTTAGTGTCAGCTACTGTCAGTGCCCAGAGAAGCGACACTTTGGGTTTGATATTGCTCTGCTCATTATCATCAGCTACTGACTTTTCATGGTGGTTTTAAGAATTCAAAGCATAAACACAGTTCACCTGAAATAGCATTATTTGTCTTCCTTCCTCCTTTTACATGTAATATTGATAATAAAGCCTTGGAAAACATATTTTCCCTAGCAGCTACAAAAGTCTATTCTCCCAGTTGAGCAGTTAATTAGAATGTCGTACTGTTGAGTTCAGTGGGACACTGTCTATTGCTTCATAGTTAAGTGGTGGTGGTGTTGGGGGAGGGGAAAAATGCTATAATCACTGGAGACAAAAATTAAAAGAAAAATTTAGAAGTCTAGCTTTTCACACTGATGTTTTAGCATAATTCTGTTGGCATGTTTTATTCAAGGCTAATTAGTTTGTACTTCAGTAACAACTGCTTATAGTATCTTATCCTCTAATAAATCAGAAGATACATTTAGTACTGACTACTAAATGTAACATTTGGTAGACCAACTTGCTAGGTATCAACGTTTGAGAAATTACTGAATTTAAAGGTACCATAAGAAGTACACATGCCAAAGTGTTTCAGATTATGACTAATATCAGATATATCAGAAAATCTAAGCTGCATTCATCGCATTCAGATACAACAGGATGAGTCATCCTTTCCATCCATTTTCCCAATGGATTCATTTTACTTCCTATTACAGACATTTTTAGTACAGAGTGAAATTTTCTTTTTAAAACAAAACAATAAAATCAACTAGCACTTAAGAGTAGGATGAAAACTCATCACTTCCAGATTAAAAATATTTCTAAAAGCAAAAGATTAAAAAATACATATTTTCAAGCTTCTAGTCCACACTGTGTAGTAGAGTTCAGCAGAAACTGGGTAAGATCTTCATTAACATATGGAAAAGCTATTTGAATGCTCTGTAAACTATCTTTATCGGCAGCAATACAGAAGCTCACCTATCTGTGTGCAGAGACTGAATTTTCATAATCCTAACTGTACTGGCTTTCACAGAAGTTACAGACCCATGATGATTTACTGTCACTAGCAGTAAAAAAATGGAGAGTACCATCATTTCCTGTTCTCTGTTAAGGAAAACGGGCATTTCCTGTCCACACAAAAGGTTAAAGTAATAGTCCTACATGGTGACACAAATATTTCATCTGTCAGATACAATCCTGACCTCCTCAGAAACCTTGAGTTCTCAGAAGACAGATAGGAACTCTTCCTGACACCTCTACCCCAGTGAATTACCATCAGTCATCACAAAAAAAACCCCACAAAAACAACAAAGCACCAAAACATGGAACACAACCACAACCACCCTATAATATGGCTAATAAACATTGAAAGAAATACGATGATAAAGCTACAGCGGGAATAAAGTATTATTTGAAACTAATATTAAATTTGAAATTGCAATATTCTAACAAGCATAAATATTTGCAATATTTTTTTGCTCATTCTGTCTGATATACATGCCTAAAAGCCTTTTGCCTTTAGCACTCCTCTCACTGGGAGATTTGCAGACATAACTGGGAACTGCATACATGGTTCCCACTGAATTTTTGTCTCTACTTTATTTTTTTCATACATTATTCTGAGGACTTCTGGAGAACATAAAGACATGTACTGCCCACCTGTACTGAGTATCTTCTGCCAAGTACTGACATGCAATTCCCACTGCAGCTGGCAGAACGTGAAAATTCCAAAGTAATCAAAAGGACAAACTCCTAGGCAGATGCATCCCAAATGCGTCTTAATTTCTGCACACGTTAAAAGAAGCCACACTTGACTACAAAGTATGTCTTGTAATAACAGAGAAGAAGAAAAAAGAGGAATTAAAATTTAAAAGCACAGCAAACACATTTCATGTCAAACTTTGTACCTTCCGGATTGTGGGAAACTTTCCTTCATATCGATAAAACCATCCAAAAGCTATAAAAGGTAAAGTGGTTTGAAGAAAAGTCAATGACTGGGTCAGATTAAGATCAATCCATACTGATGCATGTAACCGATGAAAATTTATTTGAAGGCGCAAAACCAAAGGATTGATATTACATGATAAGTTCTTAGACAACATCTTGATCAATTGTGCTATTCATAAGACACCCTTATTTTACTGATAGACATTTTACGTTCAGCAAATGCAACAAGCAATCTTCATACAGAACCATACAGCCATATGCATTGCTAAGATTTCTTTGGTCACAGTCCTGCTGCACACTAGTTTTAACAAGCCTTCTTAAAATGAAACGGGTATTCAAACCCATTGAAGCTTGTGACAGAGCACAGTGGTGTTTGAGGAGACAAGAAGAGCTCAGTTTCCTAGGATAAAATATTACAAGCCAAGTGCATAAATATTGCTAAGTAAAAACATACAAAAGAATCCGTTAACATAATTTTACATTAGAAACACTGATAACAAACACAGCTGTCAATGTAATCCACCCTTCTGTAGGACTGATAGATTTTGTACTTGTATCAAGGCATCTTTAGAAAGCAATGACAGCAACAGCGTCACAACCTTTCATCTTTTCACAACGGACCACGCATTTTGCCCCAGCAGAACCAAATGATCAGCTGAGTGTCAAGACTGACTGTCAGGAAGAAGTGAAACACAGGAAGGATCTGAGTCAGGATAGGAAGTTAAGGCTGAGCGGCAAACCTGTTTGTCCTGCTTCATGATCACTTCATCCATGTCATCTGTTTCAAGCTGGTCATGTGCAACTCCCTTTAAATCTACTAGAGAAACAAAGGAGGAAAGGAGTGAGGAGACAGAAATGATAGTCTAACTGGGGGTTTCCATGAAATGAAAAAGAGATCCGCAATGTGTTACTAGAAGTTTCCATGAAATAAAAAGAAGTTAGCAACAGGCTATCTTTCCACATAATTGAAAAAAAAAAAATCAGGTCCTGTGTACATCAAAATCAATTTCCAACCTCCTCCAACCCTGAAGAGCAGCTAGGATCTGCACATGTTGTCATTAGTCTGCTCTGCTATGAAGGGAAGCCTGCAGAGATAGGTGGCTTTTCCTGTAATTAAACCATGAGCAGTTCTGGGATGCTTCTTCAAATCAGCCTTCTACTGGGCTGTCACTGGAGTAAATGCTATACAGAGAAAACACTGTCCTGAAAAATCAGAAAACTAAATGGATAAAAGACGGTTGCAGAAGCAGCACTTCCTCATCTCAGTTTCTCACCCATTAAAAGTTATGTGACTTCCCTGAAGTCACACAAAAAATAATCAGGTTAGGAACAGACCCAGGTCTCCCTTACGTTATACAACACCTGCTGCACAAGGACTTTCCACTTCTTAATTTGTCTAATACCATTTTAGCACTCTCCACATACTATGGCTCCCAGCTTAGTTTCTTAACTGCAAATTAAGCTCCAATCATCCTAAATTCCTTTGGGCAACTAAGTCAGACTTAGGCTTCAGGGCAATTCCTCATGGCAAAGTTGCAGTTTTCAAACAGTATCTGCTCAGTCTCTCAACTAATTCTGAAGCAGACTGCCCAGTGATATCAAATCAACTTTTAGGCTGTGCAGATGACAGCCTGTTTGTGAACAATTTGCTGCAATGGAGGAAAAGAGCAAAAATGGAGGAAAAAGTAGAACAGGGGAGGAAAAAGACTGATTCAGTAAGGAAAAATATAGTAGGCAGGAAATAGAAAAAATAAAAAGGAAAAGGTGTTTCAAAACCTACAAGTAAATCACATTTGAAAAAGCAGGACTTTTTTTTCCACTCTGACTGGTGGTCAATTTAAGATATGAACAGATCTGCTACTACACACAGCATCTCACAAACAGATGCCTGAATTTTGCAAATTCTTAGAAATGTGTTTGGCTTTCTTATGATTAGGTCACCAGGAACTGATTCAGAAGTTCTGTTTGTATACTTTTAATTAGTACATGCTTACGTGCTTTGCTGCCAAAGCTCTTAGCATGCAAGATTATTTTTGTAAAAATTATTATGCCATTATAATTTCATTTCCAAGACAACTGTCAAAAGAGCATGAACTGACGAAAGTGATACGCGGAAAAAATGATGTGGTAAATACTTTAGCCTGAGAAGAGATAAATTAGATGTGAAAGGCATGCTGGCAAGAAACAGATTTGTCAAAATATCTAGGAAAAACACTTGAAATAGAAGTTGCTGATTCTTAAGAACCTTTGATTTTTCTCTGTTGTTGTGTCTCACTGTCATTTTGCAACAGTGCCTTCTGTTGCATTTTTTGATCATATTCAATATATTAAGTTGTTTACTCCTCCTCATGGAAGAGAAGCAAGGGAGCTTCAATACATTCCTACAGCCCACAAAGACTGCCAAAGTAAGAGAGGACTGAGGTCACGCTGAAGAGATGAGGAAAAAGATCTCTAAATTCTTCTGAAAACTAAACATTGAATTCATTTCCTCCAAGCCAAAAGTAGAGATTCCATATCTATCTTTTTTAGTTAGAAGCAAGTAGACAAAACCACTCAAAACTCCACCCTCCATAATACACTGATTTAGAGTAAGGGAGAAGAAAAAAGGTAATGATAGGAATAGTATGAAGTGCATTCATTCAGTCCAAATGAAACTGCAAAACCAGCATTAATTTTTACCTTCAGATACTCCACCTCCCAAGACCTCTTCCCACATATAAAAAAGATGTTAAATTATTTGCTGATAAGATTAATGCAGAAAAATCAAAGTTAACTGGAAATGAAAGAACAAAAACTCATCTCCCCGTCTTCATGCCTTCATTTTGAAAAGTAACAAAACCCGGTAACAAAATGCCCACAAACCCTAAAATATTACTTATAATAAAAGTAGTTACTTACATAATAGCAGTCACTTATAATAAGTAATTACTTATTATTATAAGTAACTATTATTATATAAGTAGATACTATAATATATATTATATATTATATATATTTTAATATATTAATATATATTATATATAATATATATTTAATATATATTATATGTAACTACTATCATATAAGTAACTACTATTATATAAGTAGTATATTTTCTTCACAGACAGGAAAGCACTCGGATGTATGTAACTTAGCATTTGAATATCAGCTTGTCCACATGGACATTAAAACACAATCACATATCACGTAAAAAAAGCATCACTACTTCCATTTGGGCATATAGTGGAAATCAGCACAAGTCTACTGATGCAAGAACTGCTCTGTGAAGCAAAACCCAACAGAAACAACATAGAAACCAATGCACCAAAACTGCAAGCTAAAGAGGTTGATACTTCAGACAACTTCTTAGTGAGCTTTCTTTTTCTTTTCCTGCTGCTGCTGGTTGTTAAAAACCATGGCTGTTTGAATCGATGTTCATTCTGCAAGCTAGGTACCTGTGAAATAAGAGCTATTAAATTCATCTGTCATATGCTTCCAGCCTTCTGAAAATAACCAAGTCATAGCTGGCTTGGGTACCAACTGGTGATGCATTCCACACAGCTCCTGATGCATCTGAAACAAACGCTTTCCCTAGGAAGCAGACTGAAATAAATTACTTACTTTTGTGTTTCGAACGAGGGGCAGCATGCATTTCTGCAGTTACAGTTTTTAGAGATTTTGGAGGTTCTTTGGGACCCCAGTCTTCTTCCCACTCCTTTTTAAATTTCTCTTCCTCTGCTGTTATCCTATGGGGAAAAAGAATGCAGCTAGGAATTCTGAATATTAAAACAACAGCATCAATATAAACTCATTACAACCACTGTTTCGTACACCTGGTGTTCTTGCATTTAACATAAAGCATAATAATCTGCCCCTTCCCCCAAACCAAATTCCTTACAAAGCTACTAAAATAACCTGTAAAATACAATTTAACTGAATAAAATATTCTTATTTAATATTGAAACTTCTGAGGCAAGTTATAGAAACACTTGCACAGCTATTAAGCCCAGACTGATACTACTGTCACCTTCACTAAAGCCAAAAACCATCTCTCACTTAATAATTTTCCATTTTTAGAACTGGGAAGTACCTATTACAAAAATAGTTTTGATTAAAATACTAATTGACAGAATATCTACCATGTGCCTATATCAGATGTTACAATAGTAAATTTTATAAAAACAAGATGCACGCTTTTTAGATATCTTATCTCCATTTTGATGATTGCTTCCTAAACATATAGTCTGAAGCTACAGTAAAAAGTGACTCTTCCAATAAAGAACTAAATGCTGTTCAGACACAAACCACATTAAATTCAGCATTCTAGGGAAGAGAGAGGGAAAGAGACACAACATAATTGGCACACTTCGGGGCAAAGGAGTTCATACAATAAAATTACCTAGAAAGGTACCATGATCAAAAAAGAACATTTTGAAGGAAATAGCTTCTAGCTTTATATGCAGTGCCTTTAAGTGATCAGAGATCTACTCTTGGCTGTAGCCCGTCTTGAACTCGTAAACTGATATATGGTGTCAAAATTTACCAGGTCTTAGGTATATATGATGCTAATTATACTTGGATTATATTTTGCATCTCAAAATAAGCTAAGCTAATTTTTAAAAAATATCCACATGTGGTCAAAGCACTATTAAATCAGCAGCTAAGGTCAGCATTTAAATTTGGAGGCACAGCAGGGAACATTGGACAGAATGTTTGGATTTGTTTTTATTTTTTCTTTTAATTAAAAAAAAATGGGGTTACCATGTAACTTGCAGTACATGGAGTTAAGGACCTCTGCCATTTAGGCCCATTTGGAATTCTTTCCTAAACGCAGGATACTACTAAAGGGCACAGTGACTTTATACAAGGAATTCCTGCAGAAAGGATTTTAAAAATGAAGCAGAGAATCATCCTCAAGCACTGATAATATAGGAAAGCATTATATTTTAGCAAAACTGCCTGCTTGCAATTAAATCTATTATTAAATCATTAAATCTAAGCTTTAGATTAAATCTGAATTCCTATACTACCATCCTCCCTCCTCTATATGAATGAGACTGACAACTGACTTAACAGTTTGGATTGTGCTATGGAAAAGCTTAACAAGTGCCTGAGCAGCACCTGGAAATGATATAAGGATAAAGACGTGCTAGACCTTACAATGAGCAGCCCTCAAGGCAGCCTCATCATCAAAGTCCTCGCTGAGCAAAGATGCACTTAGCTCAGAAGGATACTGCAGATACAGAACATTCATTGTAACAGACAGGAAATTTGGATTTGGAGAATGGAATCATTCTTCACTTGTGATGGTCTGCTTTTATATCAGCTATCCACGGCTATTGCAGGGATTTCTACAGTAGACCACAATAAGGAACAGGGTGTTACCTATTCCCCAGGAATTAGAAAGGAAAACATGTAAGAATTCATCCATGTGCTGCAGTAGAGCCGAGAATAGGACTGTCAGAAGATTCTTCTCTTGTGACAGCTATGAAATAATATTATTTTTTGCACCTCACAGATTCTAAATCCCCACACTTTTTCTATCAGACAATCTTAGCTAATACAGGCATATAAACAGGAACTTAAGTGAATGAATATGAATTAAAAACTGTTTAAGACGTCAAAGGTGCAAAGCTGATTACTTAAGGAACTTCACTCTGAACGGCTGCATCGAAACAGATATTGTGCAATTTCCCACTATCTTTCATGCAATTTCTCAGCATCACTGAGAATGGAAATTCTTGTGATAAAAACAACATGTTATATTGGTCAATTTTAGAGTTCCAAATGTGAAACAATTCTTAAATTACATTTATAGTACTGACTTCATTATGGTACAATCTTTTAATGAATGTAATAAGTATCTAGAATCACAGATTTTAAAAACCAGAGTAGACCCTGATAATAAATATCAGATTTCCTGAATAAAATAGGTTATAGAACTTCATTATTTTGGTGCCAGTTTTAATTTAATTCTCTCCTTAGAAAAAAGCCTGCTTACAATTTACAATGACTGATATTTCTGCTCAAGACAATCAGCATCACATAGTCCTTATTTTAGTCTAAACCTGCATAGCTTTTGTTTTCAGAACTGCCTGACAGACCAAAAAGGCTATTAAATTCCACACTGTGGACACTCATGAACGAACTACCTGTGTTTTGCTTTCTTTTTCTGAAATACAAGCAAAGCAGATACGTCATGCCCCTGAGTATATGCAGGTTTTCCAACTCTTTAGTCATTTTTCTGTTTCTTCCCCGATCCATTTCCTTGCAGTATTCTTTTTTTTTTTTAATATTAGAATTGAATGCAGCGGTTCGGTGACAACGAAGTAAACAAGTTCTGAGACACAGAACTTTCTAGATCTGAAGTTTCTCAATAAACTTATAACATTTTAAAAATAAGTACTGAAGTTGGATTTCACATTGAATTTATTATCACTATAACCCTCATGTTTTCTAAGTGTTAATTTTCAGATCAGTTTCTTATTCCCTAACTCTGGTGTACTTATTCATATGAATCGGACACTACCTTTAGCTAAATGGAAATACACACAATTTTATTAGAAAAGAACATGCAAAATGTTTTCAGCCAACATATAAGGACTCTTTTTCAGGCAGCATTTTCAGGCAGGTTTTTACTTACTGCTCTATTTCTCTGCGATATCTCTCTTCTTCCTCTGCAGCCTTTTGGGAAATCTCCAGTTTTCGTCTAAAATTATACGAATTAGGACACAATCATAAAAATAATATTTTGTGAGTAAGAACTTGCACAAAGTATGTCAGCATATAGTTTTCAAAAGATATAGACAGTAAATACATATGCACTGCAGAAAAATGCTCCTTTTTAGAAGTTGTCTTTAAGACACAAAGGGTTCAATATACTTTTGTAGGAACCCTGAAGCTATTCATGACCATCTGGATAATCAGGGGATAAACTACTTAACTCTGTAAGTCACCATCTCCTTCTGAGACAGTTCCAGAGCATGTTACTGTAAGGGTATAAAATTTGTAACTGTCCTGCTAAATATAAAGGATAAAGGAATGGCATCAGGAAAATAACTAATATCACATTGAACCACAGAGATATGATAGGGAACAAAGAGACCCTTCTATTCAAGATGTATTTTAATGATATTAATGTTGAAAATCCAGAACATCAAGAGAATCACAGCATAAGGACTTATGAACAGAGACTCTGCAACAGCAAAATTAAGTTCATCTCAGTTAGGAATCTTTACACAGTTGTTCCTGCCTTCCCCGCCATTCCCAAATCAGTCTGTCCTATGCAGAGTCCTTACAATCTCTCTTTCTCTTGCTGCTCTTTGATGATTTTGTTAGTCTCCAGCGCAAGTCGCTTCTGATGCATTAACTCCTGGCGTTCTTGCTCACGGAGACGCGCTTCTCTCTGCCTTTCTTCTTCAGTCATGAACAGCTCTTTCCCCTGTAATCAGAACCGTCACGCAAATCAGCTGTGAAAAAGTCTCATCAATGTAGTTCTTCCAGGAAATAATTCAAAACTGATTACGTACTAGCACATCTGCCATTTCCTTACATTACTTTTTCTGAGGAATGCTTTCTGAAAGACCCTGAAAAATCTGACCACAGCATTCCAAAGAACTACTTCAGTTTCAGTCTCAAAGTTATATTGTGCTATGAACACCTCAAAGAGGCGTGCAACTACTGAAGTCTACGACAGCAGTGGAGGTCTCAAACCAAAGACGTGCTCGGTGTGTCACCCACAAGAAACTCCACATTATACTTTCTTGAAATCTTAGCAATGCAAAGCTATAGAACAGCACATTGAACGAATCCCAGGGTGGAAGACAACTACACAGTTACCGCGTTTTAATGTTCTTGTGGCTGCTGTGGAAATGCACCATCGTTCAGGGAACCCAAATACCTGGAACAAACACTGCCAACAGGCTACACGGTTGATGTGTTTCAGTTGCGTTTGTTCCTGTTTCATTTGTGTTACAGTTAAGACACTACCACTATTTTCTATTCAGGAAAGATATTTTCATGGTGCTATTTGTGGAACACTTTGATAGCACTTATCAAATTTTCACTACCAAAACTAAAATCTCGTGTTAATTAGGAAGGTGGAATTATTAATGTTTCTAAGGCTCCAAGTAGACAGCCTGAACAAGAACAGGCAGTGAACAAAGCCTTTGCATCATTATCTTGCCTGACTGAAAAACAGGGCTAGAGAAGCTGTTTTGTTTTGCAATCTCTTCTTCAGTACAGAAACGCATACTGAGAAAAGAAGAAACAAACAAGGTGAATTAGGGTGGAGCAGAAGAGTTCCATAGCAAAAAAAATCCTCATTTTAAGGATGCAATCCCAGTGGTATATGCTAGAATAGATCCCATCTTTTCTAACAGTTGGTAATGCACCTGGGAGTTGAAATTGAAGTCCTTAGGATGTTGAGCTCCTGAAGCTTAATCAACTAGTCTGAAGCATTTGTTTAAACAATGCCTACAATTCCCTTGGACAACTGCATCTTGTTACTGAAAGAGTAGTTTAATTAAATCATTAATTCCTTAACATAGCTACGCAGCCTACATGAGCTCTCAGGAAGTAGATTAAATGATTCATTAAACCTTGTTTTCCCTATTCAGTTGCAAGACAATTAGAAAAAAACATCTTTGATTAGTCTATGGAACTTGAGTATCCTCTTGTATATAACTATACATTTTGCTATAAGAAGAATCAAAGCAGTAATAACATCAAAGCGTTTATTGAAAGTCACACTGAAGTTAGTGGAAAGATTTAATTAATTTCACTTGGCTATAGATCAGACCTCAAGGGCATATGGTTCAGTTGTACAAAACAGTGGAAATGGAAAACTGAACAATTTTCAATATGTTGATACACTAAAGAGATCAGATAAACAGTTACACAAGGAATTAGTCTGTAATAAGACTAAGAGATCAGTTATTCATGAGGAAAATTGACTCCAATCCACCTTTCCTGTTTCAGCAGAAGCAGCTACCTATTAGAACAGAAGCTCTTCAACACAAGAATCCATTATGTTAAAGTTATTTTAAATTCCTTGTCAAGGGAATGGTTTTGCATTGCCCACGGTCATGAAACTGTTTGAGAATACTCTGGATAGTTACCAATGAAATAACCAAAAGCCAGTCAACACTGCCTTTGTTTAACAGAATTTAGTGGTATAGACATGATAATGAAACACAGCTTTACTTCTTATCTATTTATTTTTACCATTTATGTGCCCCATAGTAATTTTCACAAGTGTTATGCTTTCATAAATATACTACTTACAGCGCCTGCCACCACAGAGATAGTCAAAGTACGACTACTTTTGAGGACTCTGACAGCCTGCAAGTTAGAACAAAACAAAAGCCAGTCTGAATTAAGTGATAAAAAGCCTGTATATATATGATGAAAGATGCTTGTTGTCAAGGCTGGAATATCCAGAAGAGCTATCTGAACTAAATAGAGTGGTATGTATTCAAATCTCCAGATTCCCACGTTCAACACACAACCTCTTTGGTTAAGTAGCCCGATATCAAAACATATTTCTGGAGCCAGGAAAAACAGACAGCTGCTTAATAAACTGACAACTACGTATTCAGGGAATTAATAAGACTCAACCTTACCTCTTTATGATCCACATTAGAAAAGTCTACTCCATTTACCTCAACAATCTGATCACCGACCTAAAAGAGTTAGTCCAAATGTTAGTATGGATGCTAAATGACCGCATATATTAGATGTAAACAGAAAGCGATATACTCTTTAACATTCTTAATACAATCATCATAGGTGCTGGCATCTTACAAGGAGAACAGACCAGAAATTGGCCAGGCTTGCACATCCTCCCATATGAGCACTTTCTACTGCTGTTTGAGGCTTAAAAACTAAGCTTGAGAGACTGCTGGTCTGACCCAAGAGAGCACATCTCATGTTCTTAAAATTTAGAAAACTAACTGAATTTGAAATATAACCACATAGTACCTCATTCCCATGGAAAAAACCCTACAATTAGGGACTTCACAGTGATATAGAATCCTTGGAAGAGTAAATACCAAACAAGATTTCCTTGAAGTACCTACCTTGGAAAGCGGCATACTCACCTCTAAGCCCACCTCTGCTGAAAGGGAACCCGGCTTAACATTGCTGATAAAAATGCCTGGTTTTTGCGTGGGACCACTGGAAATGCTGGTGTAACATAAAACCCAAATATTTATAGGATAATATTTAGAAAATAATACTGTAATAAAGTAAAAAGCCTTAGTTGTTTTCTTTTTTTTTCCAGTTACAGAATGTTTTCGTGGTATCAGCCTACTCTGAAACAAGTACCAAAATTTGCTAACACACAACAGTTTATCATCCTATTTTTCTCTCCTTTATACCACAAAACTGTGATTTAAGAAAAAGCTAAAAGAAAAATATTCAAGCTTCTGGATTTTTCCTTAGCTATTGAAACTAACATAGTATACTGACCTACACTATCTAAGGGATCAGGACACTAATGACATAGGAAAGCAATCTTGTAACACAGTGAAGAATTACTAATTGCTTGCACTTCTACTCATTGAACTGTGGTATACTATATGTATAATACAATGGTATTTTTCAGGGTTATTTATTAGAAGAAAGAAGAATGTTTCAAATAGGGGTCAACATCTAGCCTGGAAATTTTAAGCTGCACTCTAAGGTGGGCCCAAACACAGCAATTATTTTTGTACAGAATATATCCAGCAGGTGATGTTTAACCACCCCTGCAGGTTTGTAAAGAGTTTTTTTAAAACCTCAAGATCTTCCAAATAATACAAAAGAAAACTTATGCTTCAGAAAATATTCTGTGCAGTTCCATTTTGATCGCTTCAACTATATATTCCTAAATCTATAAGAAATCCTACAATATCCTTTCTGCCCCCAAACCTCCATAACTAGCTGCAAGGACAGCAGTCTGAGAAGTTTCTGCTCATACTTCTAAAAATCTAGCAAGTTTAACATTACTTTCAGGAACTGGATAGAGCTGTGTGACGGTTTCTGAGTTATGAAAAAGGTCACAGAAAGCTCTCAAAGTTCAGGGACTGAACATGACACTGGACACTGCTAGGAACTTGCTACACCACACAGCAGCATTTGAAAGTATTTTAAAACGTTAAAGCATTGAAAAGATCCAATTCTATGACAACTTGCATTAAACAGTCACTTTCAGTGTGTTCTTATTTTTAAATTTAATTTTGTTTTGTGTTAAGTTAGAACTTGTAACATAGGTATTTATCATTTGTCTAGTAATACATGAGGTGTGCCTAATGATAGATATCCTTCGATTCCAGATAGCTTTCCTGATCCAGCGTGGATCTCCATTTTTCTGATACCGATGAACGACAGAAATAACTGCCTTGGATGTGTCACTGAACGAACCAGGGACATTAAATAAGAAAACACATACCCACCTGCATCCCATGCCTTTTGTACCAATCAAGCTAATGAAGACTTTCTTCTCTTTATTGTCTCTTCCTCCAGATGAAGCAAGACCAGCGACACTGCCACCTCCTTCCTGCAGGGGGATGAAAAATGCTGCAGATGTTACTCTGTGTTGAAGTCTTATCACGACTACAATAAAACTTAATTAAGCCAGGATCAAACCCTGCCAATACCAAGATAAGATTCCTCCAAGTAGTGTCATTTCAGTGGAGATGCGTGGCTGAGCTGAAAGACTGAATTTTCTATTTGGAGAAGATTGTTTAAATAGTCAAACCGTGCCTTCAGAAAAGTTTGCAGGAAAGTGATATGGCAAAATAATCATTTAGATGTTCCCTGACAAAAGAGTTACAAAAACACATGATAGTGCTCATTATTTAACTAAGTCTTCCTTCCTGAAAGCAAAAGAATGGTAATTGTGGTCTCTCTTTTCATCACTACAACCCATAGAAGTCACTTGCATTCATACTTGTCATTCCTCCACTAATATAGGTAAGATAAGCCAAATAATCTCCTAAAGATTTATACAGTAGAACTACAGCCCAGTAAATTAATAAGCTGATGCAAAATAAAGCACCAATTACTGAGTAAACAATATTTCATTTGTATCCTGCCCTTTCCTTATCTAAGGGTTCCAGAATAATTTCATATCACAAAAGATGTTTCTCCCAGAACAGTTGTAACAAGATATTGCATCATAGAAATACATACAATAATTTCTGTGATACGGTCAGAGGAGAAAGTGTTTCAGAACCATTACAGATTTCCCAGAAGACATCATAAAAAAATACGGATATCTCACCCCAGAGTCTGATACAAACTGGTCCACATATTGCCATTTAAGGGGTTCATCTGCTGAACTGGAAGGAAAAAGTAATTTAAAATAATGGGAACAAAATAAATATGAATGTATTCAAGAAGACACTTTGGAACATGGCCTGTTTTGCATCCACAAGTTCCTTTGGATACCATTCACAACAGTTGTTTTATTTTCCAGCAATTTAAATAGAACATCAAGAAAACCAACAAATATTTATGCTAGTAAAGCTGGTCAAATGTAAAATTGAGAAAACCTCAAGTGAAACAAAGACAGAGAAAATAATCCTAACAACTTGAACAGCTTAATGTCTCTGCAGAGACACACCTTCCATTAACATTTCTCAAACATCCTGCTTCAAGTTTCACCTTTGCAACAAAAATTAGAAGAGGACAATAAATTGAAACTTTTCTAAGCTCTGCAGCAATATCAAATGCTACATACATAGAGAAGCAGTGGAGCTCTCCATTAAGCTAGATGCATGGATAACGACATTTCCAGGTGACATCCATGAATAATGAGGAAATAGAAATTGGTTCAATTAAGTAGACAACTGGCATACAGATTCATCAAACAAGACATCTGCCTGTTTATCACAAAGGATGTGACATTTTAATCAGCTACAGAGATGCCTATTCACACATTTTCAAATATGCAGACAAACACAGAGGTTCTCTGGATATTGAAAAGGCTATGTGAAAACGAGTATTTTGTTTTCAAATTAAATAGCATTACCTTTTGACAGGTATCATGCCAACATCTGAAAAAAAAATGAAAAATACTCTGTTAAGTAGCACTATCTACAGATCACTAGCAATCTATTAATAGCAAAATTTAGTAACACAGGTAATTTTTTATGTTACTTACGTCTTACTTTTATGGACACTATTTTCTTGGTACGAATGAGGTTTATGACTTCTTCATGTGTGCATGATGAAATGGAATATCCATTTATACGCACTATCTCATCTCCAACCTTGAAAATGAAAACAAGAAGAAAAAATAATTTGTGAATTAATGTTTAAAAGTTTTTAAGCAATGATGCAATCTGGCAATCATGTTGATGCAAAGATTTAGTAATGTTGAGTCCTGAAAACTTTTTGAATTTCAGGCAATGTCCAGATCAGATTTACCTGTATTTGTTTTAACTAAATATTTAACACCAAAAGGGCAGATTAATGGCCAAATAACTGTAGAAACAAATCTACATGGTGCATTCAGTGTATCTCCAAGACTCATTGTTTAATCCTCAAACAGGTCAGCTTTACATAGAAACTACATATGCTCTGGTATAAAAATTAAGCATAAAGGCCATTCTCCAGCACTGAAGACAATTCCCCCAAAGCAGGGAAGCACCACATAACCTGCTCCCAGCTATCACCCCTGGCACACATTACCACCCAGATCACTCAGGAACTGATGGAGAATGCTCGCTGACACAAACCAAAGGCCACCCTGGGGACCACACTAAGGTTTATCAGCAAATGGCAGCACCCCAAAAATATTCCCTGACAGTGTAGAATAGACAGGGTGCCATAAGTGTGCAGCTGCTTCGATAAAATTTCAAATCTTCTTATCGAAATAGACAATAGAATTAAGAGTACTAATGTTTATTTGGTGATAAAATGACAGTACGTTATTGGAAACCTCTTATTTCAAAAGGCTTCCCTTCCTCTAATGTAAATCCAAATTTGATATGACATGGTAACCAGACTAGAAATCTCCAGTTTTTTTCTGAACTGTGCCTAATTATCTCCTTCACTAGGTAGACTGAGAATGAATCAGTGATGGAGACACTGCCCACTTCATTTAAGGTTGCATCCTATGAGTTGCTCAAGATAACACTGAAAAATGCCAGGCCCTGGCTAGAGCATCATAAGCAAAGACTTTTACCTGACGTGAACTATGTGACATGACCGTGTGAAAGCTCCTGCATATTCTCTTCCCAACAGGCAATGCTAATCAATCCTTTGCACAGTAGTATATGCAAATGATTACCAGGAAATTGCTTTAACAACAAAACATCAACAATACCCTCTTATACCTCTGTACTTTGATCTCCACAAGAACAAAGCCAAGTACTGCTCTCCAGTAGCATTTCTTATGAACTACTGTGAATTTTTATTATCTATCAAAATGCCACCCTGATAGCTGACACGACTTTTCTCATTAACATCAACAAAATAGAATTTTGTTCTTAAATCAATGAAACTTTGTGCCCCTCCTTACAAATATGTCTGCTTTCATGGAGGCATTATCCTTAGTTAATGATTTCCTAACATTTTTGACTTAAACGCTCAAGTATCGAGCTGCCGAATTTCAGTATAGGCTTAAGTTTTCCATGCTGGTATCCACATCAAGCTGATTTCAAGTTTCAGGAGAGGTAAAGCAAATGGTTGTGAACAACTAAAATTGGGTGGAATGCATCATCATGCTCACTAAAAAAAAATCTACAATTACTTTGTTGAGAGGCTCTGTGCTTTCACTTTAGGTTTGGAAAAGGTCCTTATATTACAAATCAAGAGCATCATCTCTACAATCTTAGTGAACATCTTCATTGACTAAAAAGTTTAGGGGAAGAAGCAGGTTCATCATAACAGCTTTGGTGACAGTTAATATAAAGACTGGCTATAGTAGTTCTGACCTGGGGGGTATTTCCCTTTCATCCACTTGCTTTGGGACCGCTGGTGCACCAGCCCCTGGTACCAAGATCAACTGTGAACACACCGCCAACTGCTGCTGCAGAAGATCGGAAGAGTTGGCTCTGGTAGAATGCAGGTGGCACAGGAGACTCACGAGGAACAGGGAGAGATGAGAAGCTCCATGCAGCTTTAACCACTAATGTGGTGCAAGAAAAATGCCATTGTGCAAAACCCACTATCTGCTTACAGAATTAAAAACTTCATTCTAATACTCACAACAGTACTAGAAAAAGTATTGTAACCTTTAACATGTTTGTCAAGACTATGTCGCGTTAGATAAGTCTGGGATAATTTTTTTTTTAAATATAAGTGTGTTTTTTTTCTTTTGAGCCAGGTAGTTTTAATCTCCACTACAGAAACTTTCCAACTTTACTGTCACTGAAAGGACAGAAGGTAATGCCACCAGCCTTAGATGGAGCAAGTGATCTACTGTGGCCATACTGACTAAATCATACAGTATATCCACTGTTTTCTCCATCACACACATTTGATGGGAGTATCTGTACCTGGGGAAAAAAAAAACAAAAACAAAAGCAAAAAACAGTGACAGTTTAGCTCACTGAGGACTAGTTTCCTTGTGCCTTGCTAACAGTTTTAGGAGGAAAAAAGGGCACACCTGGAGACTCCTCCTCTGGCACTGCATAGCTCAGCACTAAAAGCCTTATGTGAAAGGAAGGAGTAGAACTGGAAGCAAGAATTCCTCAATATGGCCTATGCTCTAGAGACCGTCTCATTAACACACAGTGACAGGTCTACCCTTGGGTGACAGGACACTGGGCATGCCATCAGCTGCTGAAAAAATCCTATGTAATAAGTATTATCGATCTTCCTGTTGCGATCTGTTCAGCTAAAAAATAAAACAAACAAAAACCCCAAACAACAAATCCCCAAAACACCACAAACAATACAAACTAGCAACAGCAAGAGAGCAAACCACCCACTTCTTTCACAAACTGCCCTGCTTCTTCTGGCAAGTGCCATATGCTCTGCAACAGCACACAAAACATTAACACCACATCCACTGTACCAGCATAGCTCATGTACCACAGTTTCCTCTCCACTGAACTTGAAGATTTTTATCTGAAACAACACAGCATAAGAAGACCACAAAAGCAAAGAAAATGCAAGATGTGACTGTCCTGCAGGAGGGAACACCTGTGCAGAGGCAGAACACAACTGTGGTCTGAGCCCCCGACCAGCAGGCCTGCTGCTCCATCTGCTGGGCTCCCCCAAATCCCTCCCAGGCAGCGACCTGCCTGCGCTTTGGAGCACTCCTAACACCTCCACCGTTTTCACTTCAGCCAGTCAGATTTTTAACATAATCCTTAATAAGAGAGGAAATAGGTCAGTACTAAAGGCTTTTGAGCATACAACCTGCCAAATCGGACAAGGAAAAGCACATGTGGTCTGCAGTTTGGTGTCACACTCCTGATAGCTTATGCTATGAAAGAACATTCAGTTAACCAACTTGTTCCAAACATTCCAAACCACATCCACCTACCCACCCATATATCCCACAGGCCTGGCATCCATGCCACTGCAGTCTTCTTTCCTCTGCAAATACACCACTAAACCTAAGCTAGTTCCCCAACCCAAACCCAAGAATTTCAGCCTGGAACTCTTCTATTGCCTTCAACGCTTCAGGAAATCCATTGTAAATAATGCATTTTTAGGACTGCGATCAGCACTGGCAATGCGACTGTACTACCAAGAACCCAAGTAGCTCAGAGATAGGTCAGGCTTACAGCACTATGTATAAAGACTTAATATCCCCTAAAAACCATTAGGACTCTTAGACTATTTAGGATTCTGCCAGTTATTCCAGGAAGTGGTATGAAAGTGAGTGACCTCTGCTCTTCAAAGGAAGTTTGTGTTTCTCAATAATACAATATTAAAAAAGCTTCCTCCATTCCCATCTCTGGCCGCTCTCTGCATTACTCACTTGCAAAAATATAAGAAGTTTGCGTGTAACTATTTAACCTCCAGTATACAATCTTGAGCTCATTTGATCTACCTAGACTTCCTTGTTGATCTTACATATTTGCTGTTGGTGGGCTTTATGTTGGTTTTTAGCTTAGCTCAAGATCCCTCTTTCACTCACATCTTCCACATCATGCAGGCTATAACATATCACAGAGCCTTGGTTTGCACAAAATGAGCTTTTTAAAGGGTAACCTAAGTTACTGTTGTTAATTGCAGTGCCCTAACACAGAGAAGCATCCCGGTGTTAGGACTGCAAATGGCAGTGCTATTTGGGAATCTCCATATAGCTTCTGTATCAGCAGAGCAGTCATCATGCACTAAGCAAGTCAGATCTCTCATATCATCTCCCCAAGAGGCACACACCTACAAAATTATAAATGCAGCCAAGAGCATATTTTATTTTTTCCTTTGATGTGGGAATGAGCTTTTACCATATACATATTTTTAATACTCCTCCTTGCTGAGCTTCAGAAACAAAACAAAAAGACAGTCTAGTACTCTTCGCTCGTCCTAATGACATTTCTATTACTGCCTGACAATGTATTAGTGATGGTGCTTTAGAAATACCCAAGTCTAGGCTGAACTACAGGAGACGTAGGCACGTAACAAACTGCTTCTCTTTAGGACAGCTAACAGCTTTTCCTGCAAAAAAAAGTGTTAATAATAATAATAATAAAGTTGTTTTCATATATTTTGTTACTTTTGTGCTGGTATCACTGTACACTAACCTTCTCAATCAGAAACAGTAGAGATAGAAGTCTGCAGGATTGAGCAGGGTAGACCAGTAACAATTATTTGATTATATATCACTGTTTCCCCTCTCCCTATCAAACAGGGACATGACAGACTTCCAAAAGAAAAGCTGCACACTAAACTTTTCCCAAGTAAAATGCCTATTATTTGTAACTTTTACCATGAGAAATACAATCGTTAGTGCTTTGAGGAAACTGAAGCATTTTTACATAATAACATCACTGTTTCAAATTTCACATTTTGTATACTTCTTCCACTTTCATCATTCATACCAATCTCCATCTCTTTGTATTCAGCAGAATGCCCGCAGACATAAGTATAAGAAAGCAGGGGCGGCGGGGGAAAGATGAAGTACATTTCTTCATGAAAGGACAAAACATTTGCCTTTTAGAGAAACTGTAGTCAAAAATTAGTCAAAACTACAAATGTCTCAGTGAGCCTTCATGATTAGTCAGTCATTTTACTGTAACTAGGAAAATACTTCAAGAAGAAGCCATGCAAAATGAATTGGAATTCTTTTTAAAAAGCAGCAGGATGTAAAACTGATGGTGTAACAGAAGATCATTATACCTTTCTCAGACAGCATTTTTGGGACAGAAAATGTGTAGAGATTTAGTTAAATAAAGCAGGTAGGTGAAATTTCAGAAGTAGTTGGCTTTAATGTGAGACAGCAATTTAGAACAATGGACTGCCTGTCAGCTCTTGTTATTCAGCAGGGTTCAGATGGTGCCTAGTGCCACCTATTATGAAGGCACTTGAAGTTGAGCTTTAACATCACATATCAAACCCCAGAAATCAGACAGTTACACAAGCTGCAAAGCACTATCTGTTGATACCAATACATATAATCTAACCCTAATGAATTCACAGTCAGTCTCAAGCATGTTTCTCCCTTATTGTCCCTACTTCGTCTGCTGAACTCTAACCACCTTCTGAATTGCAGTACAACTTGTACAAGCCAGCTCGAACATCCTTTACAAGCCCATTCACTGTCACAAACACGTAGTACGACAACCTCAGCCACAGAAAGCCAGCAGGGCCTTTTTGTGTTCCGAGGAAAAATGAAAATTAACAGTCCTATAGTAGCACAACAATGGAGCATAACTCTTTCTCTATCGATCATGTCAAAACATATAGTCTGAAACAAGTAGAGAAGTAGAGCTGCAACACAGCTTTAAGATTAATGTACCAGCATGACAGTTAAAGATAGTGTCAAATCCTTTATTGCTCAGCATCATTAACACCTTCCAGTTTTTCCAGGAGATGTTTTCAGAAGCCACATAAGTGACTGGTTTTTGTCTTTTTCTCAGTTTTCTAGCAGTGGAGGAAGGATGCAGCTGGAATCTCTGAGATGATCACAATCCTGGTCTACGTTTCCCATTCTCATTGTGTAACGCGGGGCACGAGGTACACGAGCTTTTGTAATGTGAACTCTGGAAGGCTGTATCATTGCACTTTTCCATAGGTACCCACTGGTAAATCCCATGCCTAAAAGCATGTGACTGACACATCCAGCAAGGTGCCCCATACCACTCTCTAATTCTAACTTAACACAGAATTTGTGGGGGTGTATTCTTTGAATTTGTGGTTTTGTTCTAAGAAGGAGTTTCTAAAAGCACCCAGGGAGCCAGCCATGCATCTATCCAGAGCACACTGCCAAAACATGGAACTACTTCAATGGTGATTCCAAATGGGATATACAGGTATGAATGCACAAACAAAAGGGTATGTGCATGTAAGCAGAGAGAGAAACATTTCTTTAAATTTTAGAAAGCTCTCAGCATGGAACAGGCACGGAACTCTAACTCTGACTGCCTTGTCAACAGAGATTTCGGTTTTTGATCTATGAGAGTCAAGGGGTTACACTGAAGCATATCTACAAAACACATCTTTAATTAAACACTGTATTGAATTATGCCAGTCTAATACATTTTGGACTAGTATTAAATGCAGTCCTTAAATATCAATACTTACAGCAACTACCCACACTTGACAAATTAAAATTAGCCAGGCCTATCAGACTTTCTACTCAGAAACACAGACCTTTATTACATCTAATCAGTGTGAAAAGCACAGAAAGACGCAAACATTCGCCACAGCAATTGCACAGTTCTCTCTTCACTAAGATAGATATGAGCAAGAAGTGACACATTAAAAAAACCCCAAACACACAAAACTTCATTAATGCAAATTGCTAAGTACTGATTTAGAAAAAAAAAATGTGTTTCTATATATAATTATTTTTGCAAACCTCATTACAGTTCATGTATCTAAAAATTCATCACCAAAAGTGCAATTCTATGCAGCACACAGATACTGGAAATGGTTAAAAATAGGTTCTTTCTTTTATGTACTTCCATTGCATAAACCAATACTCCCATAATTTATTTATGAGGTTCAAGTAAACACTTCACTACACAAATTATAACTGTGCATGGAATTAACATTTTTTGTGTTTATATGCTCTGTTCTGCATTTAATCTGAATTTGGCAACTTAAAACACTCTTCCCCAGTCTAATTAAAGATATTTTTTCCCTCTGTTTATATTTAACTGTTGAAGCCACTCATGAAGTGCAAATACTCCAGAAAGCCCTTTTATCTTCAAAAATAATCATATCCCAAATACGAAAAAAGAGGTTTACATATCATTCAAACAGTCAAAAGAAAAAGAACAATATTAATAACATGATTCATCATTGGTATAATGGTATTTGATATGGCATTGTCTCATATTTTATGAATTTTACTACAAGAAACAAAAAGCACTTTAGCAATAGATGTTTCTAAATACGAAGAAACAATTCTCACTGCCCACTGCGCTAATATTGTAGTAAAAGGCTTTTTGCAGCACAGCAACCACAAATATAATTTTCTTACCTGAAGTCCAACATTGTCTGCCTGTCCTCCTTTAACTAACTGCGAGATGAAGAGGCCACAGCTAAATTCCACTCCACCTCTCACACTTATTCCAAGTCCTTCAGGATGCAAACGATCCAATCTCACCTCTTTCAGCTTTCTGCAAAAATGGAAGATACTTGACTGTTCAGCTGCATAACACATTGTGGCAATAATGTTTCATATGGAAGTTAGACATAATTTTTCTCTTATAATACTCAGGCATGAAAAAAAGCAAGTTGACTGATGTTTGGATGGATATGTGTTAGCTAAAGCCATCAAGTATTTTTCATAAGACATCTGAAATAATTAAAGCTGCCTGCTTCTAGAAGGTTAGAGCTCTAAGAATTTTTTTATTATGAAATACAGGAAAAGTGAGAAAAGATTGTTTAAACTGGAAAGCATTTTTTTTTACTTCCTTACCCTGCTTTTACTAGATTAAACTACAGAGTGTTTCAAAAAGGTGGACCCCATTTCAAGAGGTAAGAGTTTCAAATTGCATCCATCTTTTTGAAACAACCTGGACTTAACAAATAATTTCAGGTAGCTCAAAACTGTACTGCTAGCAAATACAGCCCTACACGAGTGACCGATATTCTACTTGGAATTCTTCCGAAAACTCAGTATTTTCTGCTTGTATTTAAGTTAGCTGCATTGTTCTGCATTTTCTTACCGTGATCTTTTGGGTGTAAGTTGATCATATTCCACCTGGTGTTTTAAAGGAATAAGCGGGCGGATAGCATCAAATAGAGGCAATCTGCTTGGTTCATTAATCACAAGTTTTAGGTCCCCCACAAGCACTGGGAGATTCATAGATCTACAAAAACACAGTGAGAAATCAAGGACAGGTAATCAACACACCAACACAAAGCATCATTAATAACTTGCTGTACATGTGGCTTCAGTATTTGCATGTCTCTTCAACCTACTAAAAAAGTTGTTCACACAACTATTGGTTTAACCAAAGCAAAATAACCCCTTAGAAAGCAGGGCTTCTGTAAACAAAGAGCACTAACAACCACCTGCTTCAAAACAACTTAAATCTCCTATATACTGCCTTTATCTCTTAAGGTCATGCACATCACTTCTATACATGACATCTTTAATTTCATTTTCAGAGTCCCCAAAAGATGTATGGAACAGTTTGGAAATAACTCCACATCAGATACACCTGCCTACCAGTTTTGGTTTTCCTTACTAGTTAGGAATCCTTCTAAGTGAATCCAGGCTACAAGCTCCTTCCTTTCCTGAACTTAGGGGATCCAGGAAAAAAATGAAATCACAATACTCAGTAGCTAAAGACTTGGTTTAAGTTGTTTTTTGTATTTTTTTTTCAAATCTAAATTGAAAGGCCATCAACCAAGCAACAAAATCTACAGAAGTTAAACCACTGTGAGCATCTGTTTTATGAGAACTATGCAAAGTAGCCTCCTTGATGTTGTCAGCACTGAGACAGACAGGTCTAGAAAATGTACTTCGTTGCCCAGCTGTGAGAGTTGAGTAACAATTCCAAAATGTTCAGTGGAGTTATTTCTATGTAACAGCCAGTTAAACTTAACCTGTATTTTTTTGCTGCTCCCTCTCTTATAATTCACATTTCTTGGCATACAATATTTCTGAGGCATATGCAATGAAAACACAGATCAGGAACACATATTACATGGGATCAGAGGCCAAATACTTTTGGAAATGTTATTCACAGTGAAGCACACATTAAATGTTAACTCCAACAGCAATTTCACATTTTTGCCCTGGAATACTTATCTTCAAAAAAAAGTGATACATCACCAACATATGTTCACAGAGATATTGGAAACTTTGCAATTTTGGAAATTGAAAAAAAGTTACTATATGCATTGTTAATTTTGTAACTGCAAGAAGATTTTAAATAATTAAGAGCTACTGAATCAACTGGCTTTCCAAACAACAACCTTTATGAATGGAGAAGCAATTAGACAGACTTGAGTGAAACTGAATCAGATATGCAGCTGAATACAACTGTAGCTCAGTGCAAACATCAGATGGAAACGTCTACATTTCACTCAGCTGAGATGCCACTAATTGAGATATGAATGGAAACAACGTCTATTGGAGTCACTTGTCTATGATGAGTGGAAAATACATTCTCATCTTCTTCGGAAAACAATGGATCAGAGGCTGATCTCATTTGCAATTATATAGGTCCTAAGCAACAGTGGTTTAAATCAGTTCAGTGAAAGGACTGGTAATAGGCCTATCACCTTACCATTTTTTTCCTGTTATGTTGTAATAAGCCAGAGTTGTTGAACATACCTAACAGATTCTCAGACTAAACTGTTTCAGCTTTCAGATAAAACAGTTGCAAATATTGTTTTATCTGAAGAGTTAGAAAAAACCTTTGAGAAGCAAACTCAATTAAAACCTCTGTTGCAAAGAAATAAGCATTATTTGGAAATATTAATTTGACTAATGCTCTCTTCCTGCTTCCTAAGAGCAGTTTTATCACCCAGGTGCCTTCCCCTCTCCCTTCCACACAATACAAATCCACCAAGTTCTTTTACAGAACTGCCAACTCATAAAACCAAAGTAGTGCTATGGGTTATAACAGACATGCTCCTTCCTTGTCTGTAGGCTATGCTGTAAAAGTGTAAGACTTTATTACACAGGACAAAAACTATTACTTCAACTACTTTTCTAGCAGTACATAGAAAGACCACTTAAAACCTTGAATATTCATTCTTTAAATTTAAAAACATTAGTAAAATTCTACACAAACATATATCAATCTAGATCTTACTGGTGGTACATCCGCAGCACATCATAAAGGTAATCCTTCTCCGCTTCATTGTCAATTAGTAGATTAACCTGAAAACCCAAGGACATTATAATATTGAACGTATCAGTTTTTCACAAATTCTTAAGCCATAGAGGAAATATTTCAACAGCGAAAGACTAATTTAAAAAAAAAAACAACCAAACAATTTTGCAACAGAGCATTACCTCACAATGTGAAACTTGTAAGAAGACCTTCTAAAATTAGTCTTACAACAACTGGACAAAGTGGTAAATACCGACATATTCTGTATGCCAGACTTCCCCGCAGCAGTAATATTATTACAACATTATCATATTTGCCTTACCTGATAATCACTGTACTGTTGAATAAATATTTTCAGAAACCTTTTTGGCCATTCATTAATATAGCACATGCTGTCACAGATAAAACCACCACACAGAGATTATTACTATCTATGTTCTATCACCCAAACCACTGATTTCAGGATCTCACTCATAACATTATGCAAACTGCTGCACTTCTGTTCCTCTTTGCTCCAGCTCTTAACTGATAGAACTTGCTAGTTATTCTTTCCTCCCCCACTAATAGTACGTTTACTTAAACCAGTGTCATGTTACTATGCCTGCTCTTGGATAGTTACAGTAAAATAAAGGTAAAAACAAGACCAAAAACCATCCAAGAATTCTCATATGAGGAGTTAAATTTATATTCAGTGACAGTAGAGACCCTTACTCATCTTAGTTGCAGCCAGAGATCACATCACATTAGTTTTACATTTGGACAAGCTTAATGTTTAGCTAAACAATTTACATCTGACCTAAAGGCTAATATTACTGTCACATGAAGTCTGAGGACCAATTTGCATACTTAAAGAGAGGCCCTCTCTTTCTAGGTTTGCAACAGTTTGCATTGTATTCTAAACTAAATACATTTTTCATATCCCCCTTTGGCTCTCTAAAGCCATTAAGACTTAACACAAAAGTGGTTTTCTATTACTTTTCTCCTCTGATAAAATACACTTCGGAAATACCTAAAAGCCAAAAAGCTACATGCAAGACAAGATTGCTTGACAGCAATACTAGTGAGTAAACCAGTTTATTCACAATGAATTTCAAAACACAGAAGATAAGTCTGTCTTAAAAGGAAACAAAATTGTTACAATCAGAACCGACGGTTTCACCAATATTGTACGCAGACTCAAAGCAAAGGTGGTAACTCAAAAATAAATCCAACATCTGTTTTCCCCTTCCCCATCAGGAAACACACAACACAAAAATCAGCTTCACTTCTGGTACACAGAACTCAATTTCTAGTACTAAGGTACTGTATGAGCTGTCTCATGAAGAACATTAAATGTTTAAGCACATCCACCTTAGCAAACAGCAAAACTACGATCACCTCTGCTCCTGACTGGGAAAGCAGCCAGTAACAACACAACAGGTTTCTCTGATGTACCAGCTGATGGACACAGCCCCACTCCCACTCAGGAACTGGTGGTCTGCGTGTAAATTCTGCCATTTCTTCACATAAAATATTCAGCCTTCCTGTCTGAATCCTGCACTTCTCACCCTGCGCCAGCAACATACTCTGACACAAACAGCCACCCAAGTGACTTCTTACAGATTCAGAATGCTACAGCTGGGTTCATCTTCCTGGGCCATCTCTCTAATTAGGTTATTCTTCTCCTGGTGCCTTCTATCCTAACAATTATCACTTCATTGTAGCCACTTGCATCTTTCTCCATTTTCCTAATTCATTAGCCCCTTGGGACAAAGTCTTACTCGGCTCATAAACAGCTTCTAAGAGCTGACTCTAATTTAATAAATCCTAAAAGATCATACTCTGGCTTGTTAAGAAAAGAAAAGTCAGTGGTGACATGGTGTAACTTGGATCAGAGAAGTATGTCTTTTTCTTGAGAAAATAACTATTGAGGTATGGGATAGATTACATCACAGCTTTTAAACTAAGCATATTTAAAAAACCTGGATGCGGTCCTGGGCAATATGTTCTAGGTGGCCCCGCCTGAGCAGGGTGTTGGAGCAGATGACTTGCAGAGGGCATTTCCAACCTCAGCCTTTCTGTGATTATCTAAGTTTATTTTTGTAGTAGTTGTATAATTTACAATCCTGTAACACACGCAAAAAAGAGTTGCTTATGCTCTGTTTCTCCCTATATAAATTACACTGTTTTTCATATAATAAGGAATAATCACAACAACTGCACGTGCATACAAAAAGAAAAATAAAATCTGGCAACAAGTCTACATAAGTTTATTCAGTAGAATTTGTGAGGAAAAATAGTTCAGATTACAGTAAAGCAGTACTGTAGCACTAGCTCAGTCTGTCAGCTTTGACAGAATAATACAGAGTTCTATTTAAGCTACACAGCCTTTGAAAAACTATTGAGGAAAATCGAAGAACTAGAATATATTATAAACTTTAATTGCTGCTTGGTTACTTTGGAGAACTGATTAAAATTAATAAAAAGAAATACGAAAGTCACAAATGGACAAAACTCAGATCCTGTGGCTATTTTCACTGATTTTACACACAAAAAGTAAGTATCCATGACACCAAAATTGCCACAGAGGCCACTAAAAGCAGGATGATACAAAATAATTTAATTAAAATATTTGTTCCAGTATCCTCTAACTCAGATAAAGTTTTCACGCAGATCTGCATCCTACTTATTTGCACCACCAAATGCTGACAATAAGTCTTATGTTATCAGGGGTGTGACTAGAATGTTTTATGAATTATAGCAGCAATGAAAGGGAAAACGTTTAAAGTTCAAGAGGCCTAGGAAGCAGTCTTTATAGACATGTTGCACAAACCACTGCTGAGTTACACAGTAATAGGTTGCAAGGCAGAAATAATCTGCTAAATGGTTAGTCATCATTATGGAGTATCCAGGTCTTTAACGTTTTCGAACTCCAGTTTGTCATATAGGTGCGGTTTTTTGCAAACCCTCCTCTCGATTCTAACAAGTCTGTAGTTAATGAGCTTATTACCAGATGATACTTCTATAAAACACATTACTTCGAAAAAATTTCATTTCCTACCTGACAAAAAAACTAAACCAAACCAACCACAACCTCCCCGACAAAACAAACATGAAATAGTACTGAAAGCTTTAGTCTGACAGAATCCTAAATAGATATTCAAAAACATCTCTTAAACGTGTGAATAATTTTTCTCTTCCTTTCCTTAAGCTGGGCTTTTCGAGCTTATTTTGCTCATGCAGTTTGCACTCTGCTAAGCAGTTATTTAACCGGGCAAATGACAGAACGACGTGCCAGGCAGGCCGAGTCGCCCCATGTATCAAGTGCATTTGCACATGACTGCACACACACAATTGCACTGGTGAATGTTAAGGTGGTTCTGAAGTCTCCCGAGACCCGGCTGGCAGCGCAGGTCTACAAATGTGACCCTCCTAGGCCTGGACTACAGCCCCTGCACTTTGCCTTCCTTGAACTGTGTGTAACATTTTTTACACGATATACAAAATAAAATTGTATCAAGGCCTGAAAAAGCTCGTGCATCAGGGAATGTTCTTTCTCTCGCTCTTTAAGGGTTTTAAGTTTTAAAAGCAGCCCCTCACAGCAGACTGACACCCACTTTTCTGCACCATTGGCACAACAGCGCCAAGTCCTCCGAGCTTCTCCCTTCCCCGTCGCTCACTCTGGCACAGAGGCAGCGTTCGGGCAGCCGCCCCAAGCCCTCCCGGCGCTTCGCCTCCCTCTAGGCCGCGGGGGGCAGCTCTGCCCACAGCCTGTGCCCGCTCGGTAAAGCCAACCCGGGTGTCCGTGGGCCCCGCGGCCCCGCTTTCTTACCTTGTGCCGGAACTCACGGGCCACCCTGCGCTCCATGGTACGCGGGGTGCGGGCGCTGCGCGGGTGTGGGCGCTGCGCGGAGCGGCTGCGCCGGGGAGGCCGCGCCCCGGGGCGGTGGGAGGCGCGCCCGCCGCCGCCTACAGCAGCAGCCCCGGTCCCCGCCGCTGCTCCTCGCACCTGCGGTACAAGCCGCCGGGCAGCGATAACCTCCCTGCGACCCCGGGGTTTGGCTGTCCAAGCGCAAAGCAAAAGAGAAAAAGTAAAAGAAAAGCACCCCCCGCCCCAGTGCCAGGCTTATTTTTACAGCTGGTGCTTCTCATGCGGTACAGAGCTCACATCTAAACTTCTCTTTTGTATTTGTTGGTATGTATGTCACTAGCCGACTAATTAAAAAAAGTACGAAGATGTGAAATCTAAAGCACCCTAACACCTGGAGCGGGGGAGGGGGGAATGGTTCAACAAATTACTTCAAATAACTTTTTTTTTTTATTTTAATTTTAGGTAAGCAGGGTGAATCTGATGTATCACTAAGTTCCATCTCCACCAGCCTTTCCCACTAACAGAATATTATTGCTTACAAATGTAGGCTCTGACATGCCTCCTGTAACTGCTTAAGAATCGAGCTCAGAGCACCTGAAAAGGAGGAGCCGGTTTCAGACTAATCTCTTTCAGGTTATTTTGTCTTGGGCTGGTTGTTCTCCCACTTTCCCTCTGGCAGTACACAATAATAAAGTCTTCTGCAAATCAAGGCTAGAAGCAAGTGGAAGAGATGTGCTCACCTATGCCCTTCGGTCTCCCAGCAGAAACAGCTTTACCCACATAACTCCAGAGAGAGTGGAGTTTATGTAAGCACAGGTACCGTGCCTGTTCCTCCTTCCAATAGTGCGGAAACTTGTATGAATACATATAAAAGCATCATTAAAAAATTCCATACTGTCAAATACAAACTGGAATCTGTTTTATTATTTCTGTGTGATAAGCTTTGTAAGCTACACCAGCGCTTTAGAAATTGCTCTTACCCCTTCCAGAAGATGGCTTTCCTGTATCAGAACATTTCAATGATATGTACAGTACCCATTTCTCATATCAGGTGTCAGGAATAAGAGAAGAATGCATTTTAAACCTGCATGCAAACAAATACAAAAGCAGTTTTCAGAAAACAATCTTCTCTCAAAAATTCAACTACTAGCACACAAATTATTTGTCTTCTACCTAAGTTCCAGTACCATACAATTTTGAAATGCTATTCTATCCAAGCATTAGACACTTAGCTGTAGAAATTCTTCCCCAAACATGTAAAACAACTTAGTCTTATATTTGAAAAGGAAGGAGATACATGAAATTTAAAGAACACATAAAATATCATGTATGTTTCCTTTAAATTTATGTATAGACTGTAACAGTCATTGATATCTATCACTTGCTTCTAGAAGATTTTACAAGAGTACATCTTTCACAAGCTGAAAGTTATGTACATTTGAAAAAAAAGTAACTTCTTTAATCATCCAGAAGATGTTTCCAGGAGTCTGAAACTCCTCCATGTAGTAAAATATTGTAGAATTAACTTCATTTGGTGGTATGAAAACCGCTTAGGATCATCAGGTAGAAGACACACCACAGAGAGGATAATGAAATTGTTCGGCTGTTAGTCTGCTCTCTTACATGAATTCCTGTGCTCTACTGTGCATAAATACAAATAAAACAAACTCACAAAGCTATGCTATGCTCCCAAACTGGAATTTGATAATCAGTACATTTGCAAGATGGGTCTGAAGTTACCATTACTTCACATATACCATATGAAAAGATTATATAATTATGACTGTTTATTAGTTTTGGAAAATGAAAGCTTTCATAGCAAGAAATCAAATTGCATCTAAATTAGCTTTAAACTAGTTTCAGTTATTGTTTGCTACCTCTGGCATCAAGGGAAAATGAATAAAGTGAGCAGACATTTAGTAGGCAAAGAAATACATTAAAATGTATGTTGTGTAAACTGATTCCTGTTGCTTTTGATCTACTTTCTCTACTTCCATTAATGTAATCGGGACCAGCGAGAGCTCCCCAAAGCCAAGTGCATGATGCATTCAGAGTAGACAGACTCTGCTACAGGCTGAGGCTAGCGCACCATTCTAAAAATCTTTTTGGGGTTACAGGAAAAAGGCTGTACCTAAGTTAAAGATTATTTTTTTCTCTTTCACTTTCTTTTCTCTCATACACATTCTCCCTCCAACATTTACAGGAGAGAACAGAATTCTCAGTGAAAACATCACTAGTTTTCCATCATTTCATTAGAAATAGAACACTTGTTGCAGTAAGAAACATAATCCACAGGGACAAATGACAAAGGCAGAAAAGAGATCTTTTTAATGACTTACTGTTAACAGACTTCCCAAAGCAGTCAGAAAAGGCCCCTTTTCACCTGAGACAGTTTCTCACCTGGTATGGGCTGCTTCTAAAGCTTTTGTTATAAGATACGCAAACCTGAAGAATGATGGGGAGAGAGGCAGCAGCAGATGGGAAAGGGGAAAAGAAGAGGAAAAAAGGTCACAGTGATAGGAATAGGGAAGAAAAATAAAAGAAGATAAAACAGACAGCAAATTTAATCACAAGAAAAATATTTTAAACTAATAAACCTGGGAAAGGGTCTACAGAGAGCTCCAAATTCAAGAGTGTGAATTTATAGTGAAAAAAAAAAATATCAGAGCTATGGAAATAATCTATAACATTAGCTGCATGCTGTATTCAGTTCATGTTTTGTTCATGTCTTACTCATGTGTTTCATTACTCAAGCTCTGACACCTGTTTCGGGGGTTAGGGCCAGTGACCCGTGTCAAGCACGGACAGGTCCGCTGCCGGTGAGCACAGCGGGCAGCTCCGCAAGCTGCGGGTTTCGGCCGTGCCGTGTTCCTGGGAGCAAGGGTGAAGCCCTGCGTGTCCTGGCGCTTGAGGTGCAGCCTCGCACCGCACTTCACCACGGAGCTTTTAGCTGCAAAGCCGTGACACTCATCGGTTCCTCAACACCCGAAGAGCGGAAAATTGGAAATAAACGTGAGGAGCCGACAGGGCCAGCGCCCGGCACAGAAGCCCCAAGAAAAGTGTTAATGGGGCCGGAGCAGCGCGGCTGCAGCGGCTGCTCTGGGGCCGGCAGCTCCGACGCAGGACAAGGGGTGGTGTCCGAGGTGGGTGCTCGGGGAAGGGCCGGGGGCGGAGGGCGAGCGGGCGGCTGATAAGCCCGCAGGCTGCCACGCCCGGGAGGGCGGGATGAGCTTCAGGGCGCAGGTAGCGGCCGGAGCTGGGAGCCGCAGCTTTGTGGGCAGCCGCTGATCGCCCGGATGGAGGCCCAGCTGCTCCTTGGGGCGCTGTTGTGCGCCTGGCTGCTGCCGGGTGAGCCTCTCACCTGGCAGGGTATGGGACGGGAGGACACGGCAGTCTCGGCCATCACTAACCTGTCGCCTTTGCCTTCCAGCCCTTTCTCTGTGGGGCGCCCAGGCGCAGCCCCCCATCGGTCGGGATTTACCGTTCCCCAGGTAAGAGCCAACAGGGGCCTAACCGGTGTCCTTCCTCGCTGCCGCGGTGGGCGGCTGGGCGGGCGGTAGCCCTGAGGTAGGTGGGGCAGGATGGGCTGCCCGGGCCGATCAAACCCTGTCTTGTTCTCCTGCCCTCAGACGAGGCAACGCCGCGGGACCTCAGAGAGGGGGTGGCCTCGCCGCGGCGACGCAGGTAGGGGATGCACGCCGGGTGTGGTGAGGGTGATGAGCGGGCATGGTGGGGCTGGGCGCTGGGGAGGAGCTGCTTATGTCTCTTTGGGGAGACGAGGCCACTGGGACGTGCGGCTTTTCTCTGTGGAGCTCCCCGTGAGGAGGGCTGCCCCTTCCCACGGTCAGTGTCCTTGAACGGTGCTGCTGTTTTTTGTGGCCCAAGATGGCACCTGGCTTTCCCGCACTGTGCTGGTGTGTGGGGAGACTCCTCTGAGGGGTGGCTGGTGGTGCTGATCTGAGGGATGGGGGTTCTGGTTGTCATGGGCACTAATGTATTTCTCATATCTTACCTGAATGTATCTGTAATGGTACCATCAGTATTTCTGATGGCTGTTGTACCCGATGTGATTCTTCAGCACTTGTCTTTCAAACAATGTTGAATGAGTGTTTTATCCCAGCCATAAGGAGTGTTAGTCATGAACCGAAGAACACTTGGGGTTTAAAGCATTTAAGTAGCAAGGGAAGACAGCAGCTAGAGCTTCAGCTCGTTCAGAAATAGTTATATGTTGGATGAAGCATCCTTGTTCAAGGAAAGCAAAGGTCTGGTCTGGTTCATCTAGCAGTAATTGCTTTGGGAGCCTTTTCACTTCTCGGTAGAAGTCAATGAGCTGGCAGTATCAGATGGCTACTACTCAGTGCTGGTTTTTGGATGTGGTTTGTCTTGGCAACCAACTATATCAGTTGTGGCATTTTGCTGAAATGTAATAATGGTGTGTGGTTCCTGCTCCCTAATTTGAGGGTGGGATGTGAGAAGAAGAGAGTTTGGTTTGGAGCCCTTGTTTGTGGCTCCACAGAGGAGTTGCCTTTCGTGCTTTCTTCCCGCTCTTTCTGGGTAAAGCTCACCAGAGAGAAAAATGTGCCTCATAACTGCAAGCAGGTTAACAAAATCAACCATGGATAAGAGCAAATGCTTGCGAATTGAGGTCTGCCCCTTCCCAGGAATTCAAGATACAGTAATGGGTGCTTTTGTTTCCTTCTATGCTAATCTACCGAGCAGAAAACTTAAGTAAGTAATATACTTAGGAGAAAGAAAAAAAAGTCAGTAGTGGTTTTAAAAAGTAAGAACCTGAACAAGCAGTTATACTGGCCATTTGAACTGTCTAAAACTAACAATGATGCATTTTTACATATTCATGCTTTTAATAAGCTTCCTCTAGAGAAAGGGATAAAGCAACACTAAACAATGGTAGTTTAGCCCTCTGCAGGATTTTCTGTCCATGAAGACTTAGTTACTGACATACATGACTGAGAACTGACCTTGGAATTTTTGAGTAGATATCTAGAACGCAGAAACACCTATTTTAAAAACACTTTACAGAATCATGCACAGGATTAAGATATATGAATGATAAAATTCTAGGGCATGAAAATTAAATGCAATAAATCTGAGTTCCTAGGTAAAATTATGTGGATGTAGCTGGTGGTGTTTATGATGTTATTTTGGAAATATTTTGCTCGGTAATTTCTATCATTATAGACATCATACACTGTAGCTAATGATGTTTACCAACAGTTACTGTGTTTGTCACTTGATTTTCCTTAATTAAAACTATATGATTAACATGTCACTGAAATATGAACATTTTAGAGGATATAGCTGCTGCTCTTCCTGAGTTGAAGTGAAGAAATAATATGAAATGGCTATAACCTTTGTATTACTCTATTAAGTAAGCTAGGTAAATGTAATTAGTTGCCTTGTTGATGATGTAGTTCAGCCCCAGCCTACCCCCCATGCTAAAAGCTGGCAGCTAAACCACCTGTGGCTTTCTAACCTCTGCCCTGCCCCTGGTTGGGATGAGGAGGAGAATCAGAAAATACAGGCAAAACTTGTGGATTTGGAATAAGAACAGCTGAACAGAACAGTAAGGAACGGAGAGGGGAAAAAAAAGCGACCCACAAACAAAAAATGAACAAACAGAACCTGCAAAGCAGTGGACACACAGTGCAACCACCACATGGCAGTCCCAGTGCCCTGCTCATAAGCAGCAGTGGCTCATGTCCAAAATACAAAAAGCACCAAACCCAGAGGGAGACTGGCCCCCTTGCCGTCCCCCTTGCCTGCCCCCTTTGCAACTGAACATTACTTTATCTGGTATGGAATACCCCCTTTGCCTATCTCGGCCAACCCAGCACAGTTAATAGGGAAAAACTTACTATCATGAGTCATTGGCTTCTGAGGATTGTGAAGTTCACGCTAAATTGAGAAAAGTGTTACTTGGCCTAGATGTGAGCAGGCCTAGAACAAAGATGAGTGGTTACAGAGAAGGTGAGCAGTGTGGTTTTAACAAAAGCCTACTAATTAGGAGGTATACTGTACCTGTTGTGAGTATGGCAGTATAACCACATCATGACAAAATATCAATGGATTTTTGTACCTTGGCTAAGCAGGTCTGCTCTTCCATTTTCTCAAGCAGATTTAAGAATTTCAGACATAGCAGAATGTTTATACTGAGAATTACGTTAAAATCCACCTGATGGCATAGAGGCTGTAATTGAGAATAAAAGGAGTATGCAGAAGTGCACAGAGGACTGTTTGGAGATGCAGTTTTAGGCATTTTGGCTTAACTGGCTTAAAATCTGCCTGTTGTCTTCAGGCATGATGTACTTTGATGCTTCTTTACTGGAGTATTGAGTAGAGTGACTACTTTTTACTTTACAACGGGTTTTTTTAAAAACTTTTTAGTAAGCCAATATGCAGCAATGCGCTTACTAAAAATGGTAAATTTGCTGATAGACTGTGAAGAGATTCTTAGGGTGTCTTGGTTATAGCTGTTGATTTCTTTGCTCTTTCTGAAAGGAGTCTGAAGTGGCAGTTTCTAATGCTTCATCTACTACAATATCCATGTCTCAGAAGAGGAGACTTGACAGTATGAAATGTGGATCGTCGAGTAAGTTATTAATGTTTCTATATGGAATAACTTCAATTGTCCATTATATTCTGCATAATTTAATTATTTTTATGAAGAAAAAAACTATCTGGCTCATACAAGCCTTCAGGGTAAGGGAGCTCTACCTGGATTGATCTCAAAGGACTACAGGAGTATGACAACTTATCATGGGGTTTAACCTAGCTTTGACGTGACACCTGGTTCTGGTTTGATAATTTGAAAGACTGTCTATAACTGCAGTTTTTCTAACAAAGACCTTTCAGCAAGGCAGTCTGCTCCTGCAGTGATATACACTAAAGATGTCGATTGCTGCATAGATGTCTTTAAATTACCTGTCCTGTATCTCTTCCATGCTTGGAGGTTTTTTGTTTGTTACTTTTTTTTTTTTTTCCCCCACTGAGGTAGTCTGTGGATGCATTTTGTGTGTGTAATCTATGGTTTAGCAGGATTAGGTACTTGTAGCCACCAGCTTGAGCATTTGCTTGAGGATTTTGCATCTTGGCATTTTTGGTTAATCTTATTTTCAGCAATGGACAGGCTTAAATGTCTTTGCTCAAGGGTAAAGGTCCTCTGTGTTAGCTTGTTTGTAGGGCCTGTGTCATGCTCGTATTGTACAAAAGAGAAACATGAGGCAAAGTAATTCCAGTAATTCTAGTTAGTGATGCAAAACCTCTAGTTTCTCTGCAGTCACCCTGATTGGTTACATTGGACATGGGACCTACCGAACAGTGAATAGTCTGGGTTTGCATAGCCTGGCTCTATAGCACAAAATGTCAAACTGGTGTGTGGTCTGGACTCTTATCTATTGTGATGAGAGTTACATCATCTCCAAAAGCATTTGATTTCTTCAATACATACTGTTTTCAGCAGCTTTTGAGAAGTGTGTAGCTGAATGTAGAGTAATAGAAGGGTTTAGAGAAGCATAGCATTACTCAAATAAAAACTAGCACCTATGATCCTCTCCAATATATATTTTTTATATATATATATAGTGTATGGTAAAATTGGTCTACAAATATAGCAGTCTATACCAGTAAAACACTCTGCTTTTGAGGGTTTCACCATCATATTGACCAAGAAGTAGTTATTTTCTTAGCCTTTTTTTTTTTTTCTGAACCCTAAAAAAGAAGCTTCCAAAGAGAAGATATGTAAATCGTGCTGAGCAATTTGTTGCCATAATCATTGGTTCTCTGGGTTCATTTTTTTGCAAGTCAAAATTCCTTTAATGGTACTAGTGGATTTCAAGTTCTGCTTCAGAGCAACCAGCTAGAAAAAAGACTTAAGATTCATTGTGCTATTTTAACAGAACTTTTGAAAATGGTTTGTGTGCAATTTATTGCTTCTTAAATAGGCCTATTATTTAAGAAAGGGAAGAACAAATCTAGAAGGAGGGAGAATGAAATGGGTAGCGAGTATCTCATGCTAACTCACCACATGCCTAAGCTTTCAGAGGATGTAGTTACGATGGCAAGAACTAGGTTTCATTACCCTCTGCAGGTGTAATAGAAAGAAACCATGAAGTTTATCCCAGGTTGTATTTCTATGGGGCAAAAATACTTCATAAGGATTTTCTATTTCTAAGATACTTGCTTTGGCAATATGATGATGTTGGAGACAACAGCAAGCTTCAAAAATTATTGGTGATTGCCCATGTTGGAAAGCAGCTAAAATCAGGATTATTAAACTCTTTAAACAGTGGAATAGCTAGAAGTGAAACTTTCATTTTTAAATCCCAGTAAACTCTGTGTGGGAAATGGAATCCATTGTTGCCTGTGTGTAAAAGGTGAACTAAAAACCAAACAAAAGAACAACCTGATCTGCTTTGTGCAAGACGTTTGGTATCATGCCCTAGATGCTTAGCACAATAGTTTCATTTCGGTCCTTCCTGTTTGAAGAGAGATGCAAGCTTTTGTAGCTCTGCTCATGGACTGGAATTTGTACCAATCTAGGGGTATATGAAATAGTAAAACTTTTGTGTGGTCTGGTTGTTCGGTTGTTTTTTTTAAACCAGCAAGGTTAGGTTATCAGATTATTTCTGCAGTTTAATGTCAATTCTATGAAAATTATTGTACAACGTACTTAGAAAACTGTGATTTTAACATATTTCATCCTATTACAGTCAATTCTCATTGGAATAACATTTTTTTTCTTGCTTCATGCAGCTCTGGGTATATAGATAAACCTGTTTTACATGGAATTTTTGTACGATGGGTACTTGATTTATTGTGCAATAGATTTTTTTTTAACCTTTGTGTTGTATTAAACAACTGAAAGCAGTTTAGAAAACTATTCATTTTCTTATTATGTCAATGGAACAAAAAGTTTTTATAGTAAAAGTAAATGCTAAGGGACAAATTTTTGTTTTAGTCTGTTATACCCAGGGAATATGGAATTTGAGTTTGGGAATGTTTACCAGAATAATTGACAGCAGTTAATGCATAGTTTTCATAGTTGTTAAACTTGTAACTTCCTTTCACATGTTTTTGTTTTTCATGCAAAGTTGAAATAAACAAAAACACCAACCAACCAAAAAAAACCCCAGGCAAAAATCTCCAGAGCTAACACATGTTCAGAACCTGGGACAGGCAAAACAAGTTATTTCAGGAAGTAAGTTTCAAACTACTGGTCAAAATTCCTAACAGGTTAAACACTTCAGATCATCATGTGTTGAAATGCTGTAGCAGCCACAAGTCTTTAATGTTTAAAGTCACTGTTACTGTAGAAGATCCTTGTCCCTTACAGTATGTGTGCTGATTTCAAAAGATGCAGCAGAGCAGAAAATCTACAGTTAGCTGGAAGGCTCTTAGTATTGAAGGATTAAAATTACATCCTACACGCTCACCTCAGAATCTCAGAAAGGAAAGTTTTGCATCCTGGTGTAATGAGCCCTTTGTCCTCATTTCAAGGCTGTATTGCATCCTGTTGAAGCCTGTATGCCACAGAAAAATTCTGCCATTACAAACAGATGCTTTCAAACACTATGCAGTTGAAGGATAAAAGATAATGCAAGAAATATTTGTTGCATTAGTTCTCATGTAGTCAAAAGGGTGCCTGAAAGCTTTCTAGAGAAAGTGTGCAATGGAAATTGTGCAGTTACAAAACATAAAATTTCAAGAACATTGACAGCAGAAGTTTAAATATTTAATTTTAAGTGTACCTTATATTCTTTTATGCATAGCTATAGATCTCCTTGGTGTTTCTTGCAAATTCATATCCCAAAATGCTTTTTTTAATCACTTTTCCGTTTCAGAATAAAATTTGATGATTTGTAAATAATTAACCTTTTTGAGTGGTTTGATACCCTTAAGGCAGACTTCTCTTCTACACTTGCATAAAGCTTTTAAAATGCGTCATTTTCTAAAGAATCCTGGAAACTATAAAGTCTCTGTATATTTCTGCAAATGACTCTAGAGCTCTGAAACTGTTCAGACCGAAGTTGGTGAATAGGCAGAATCATAAGAACTAAGGGAGAACGCTGGACCTTGTACCTACCTAGCTTAATTAAAACTTTACCATTTTCAGATCTCTAAATTAATCTTTCATTCTTCAACTTTTCTGTCTAAGTGAATTTAATAATGAGATTCTGAAAGAACACCTGTCTTCAGTGATTTACATAAACAAATTTTTCATACCATGTCTTAAAGGACAGAATCCCAACACTAGGAAGTGCTTAATGTTTTACAGAAAAATAACCACAGGAAGGTCCACATCAGTCACAAATCTTTGAGGATTAGTAACGTATTGAAGATAATGGTGTATTACAAGAAGGTCAAAATTCAGTTGGAGAATCTGGATTCACATGATGGTTAAAACAAAAATAAGGTAGTTTACAGTTGATGTGCATGTTAATTTGAGTAACCATACATGTGCTTGAATGTGTTGGATTGCCTTTGTTTTACTGAAAAAGTTTAATTTAGATGTTTCTCTGACTTACTATCTTAACTTTCATATGGGATACAGATACATGCTTTGTTTGCAGTTACCTCTTTGTGCTGCAAGAGGGCAGCTGTTCTCTACTGGCTGTATCTCATTTCATGCTGAAGGGCTTCATATTATATAAGTTACTTTCAGCCAGACTTTTTTCATTCCTAATAAATATGTTAGAAGATCAGAAGAACAAATAATGGGTGACCTAATCAGGACATACAGTTGATTTGCAACTGAAATAAGTTCAAGAGATCTTAAGTACTCATTAGAGCAGTACTAATGTAAATGGGCACAATATCATAGAGACAAACCTTCAAAATATATGGCATCTATAATAATATTGCAAAATAAATCCTTATTTTGATGAAGATGCAAGATGCCTTTGAATAGTATATTATATGAAATTGGCAGAACTTGTGCTTGGAGCCCAGATGAATAACATTTGAAAGGCCAGCCACAGTTGGGTGGCACTGTACTGTATTTCAAAATGGATTTTGGAATCTTCTCTTGCCAGATATGCATGATACTGTTAAATCATCTCTTCAGAGAGAATAGCAGTAGCATCTCTGTGAAGTCTGGACACTGATCTCTGGAAACACTTGAAATTAAATGCAAACAGGCTGGATTATAGTTCCACTTTTTCAAAGGCTGTGATAGATAATGGGCATGAGGTTCTGCTACGGCTTATAGGGTGCCAGCTCTGGCCTGAAGGCTTGTGCTGCGTGGCACTGAAGACTTAACAAGGGGAATGGACTAAATGGAGATCCAGGGGCCCAAGGGACTAGAATAACCCCATCCACATATTGCATGGGGTTGCAGCCTTTTCAGTAATTACCAGATGATTAGAGTACTTAAGCAGTGGGAGGAGCAGGGAAGAATTCAGACTTGCATCATAAGATGCTCCAAAGTCTTTTCCCTGTTCAATAAAGAAGGAATTTGAGACACGTCGCTTCATGGCAACAATGGTCATATTATCAGAGTGACTTGCAGGTGGTAATGGTGTCACTGGTTAGAAATCATGTTACTAACTTACCTGAGTTGAATCATGTTACTTAGGCCTCCCACTTTCTGCTAGAAAAGTCTTGCCAGTCTTCAATTTCAGATTGCAACCCAATGCACTCAACTGGCTTAATGTCAAAGGAAAAAGAAGAGCTAAAGGCTTTTTAATAGAATTCACTTTTAGGTAAATGAAGGATACCATATTCTTCCATAACCCTTCCTAATTTTAACCTTTACTTAGTCTTTGTTTGTTCCCTTTCTGCAAGTTTTATAGTGTTCCTCATGTCCCTAGGAGAGATCTAAACTTGTGATATGATCATATGGGTTAGCCTATTTAGGCAGCTTATATTCCTTTAATGACAAATATCAGAGTGAACTTTTTTCTATAAGATGTTTATTCTGGATACATGAGGAAGTATTTGTGTGCTAATTGAGCAGAACTGGATGATTAAAGGAGGCCACATTGTTTATGGTAGTAAGATCACTAAATGTCATCTGGATCAACGCTATTCTTCTCATTATCTTGTTAAGGATAACTAATCCTACTAACTAAGCACACAGAGCTCTTCTATGCAGTGTGAAGAAAGATACTAGAGTGATTTAAAAAGGGATATAAGCAAATACAAGAGCTATGTTTATCACATTGTATTGGGTTTGTGTGGCTAAGTTTTGGTAGCGGGTGAGTTTCAGGGGTCTCTCCTATGAGAAGCTGATAGAAGGTTCCCCCATGGAGCCAATGCCAGGTGGCTCCAAAATGAAGCTGCTGCTGAGCAAGGCTGAGTCCATCAGCAGCAGTGGTGGTGTATCTGAGATAACATATTTATTAAGAGAAAAAAGTTGCGCAACAGCAACTGCAGCCTGAGAGAGAAGTGAGAATATGTGAGAGAAACAACTCTGCAGACACCAAGGTCGGGCAAGGAGGCGCTCCAGGTGCTGGAGCAGAGATTCCTGTGAAGGCCATGCCGAGGCCAGCTGTCCCCCTGCAGCCCATGGAGGTCCACGGTGGAGCAGAGATCCACCTGCAGCTCATGGAGGACCTCATGCCAGAACAGGTGGTTGCCTCCTGAAGGAGGCTGTGACCCCATGGAGAGCCCATGCTGGAGCAGACTTCTGGTAGGGCCTGTGGAGAGAGGAGCCCACACTGGAGCAGGTTTGCTGTCAAGACTTGTGACCCCATGGCAGACCCACACTGGAGCAGTCTGTTCCTGAAGGATGCACCCCTTGGAAAGGACACATGCTGGAGCAGTTTGTGGAGGATTGTCTCCTGTGGGAGGGACCCTACACTGGAGCAGGGGAAGAGGGTGAGGAGTCCTGCCCCTGAGGAGTAAGGAGCAGCAGAGACAATGTGTGATGACATGACCACAGTCCTCATTCCCTGTCCTGCTGCGCTGCTGAGGGGGAGGAAGTAGAGAAAGGTAGGATGGAAGCTGAGACCAGAAAGAAGGGAGGGGTGGGGGGAAGTTGTTTTAAGGCTTTAGTTGTATTTTTTTTTTCTTGTTACCCTACTCTGATTTGATTTGCAATACATTAATTTCCCCAAGTTGAGTCTGTTTTGCCTGTGATGGTAATAGGTGAGTGTTCTGCCCCTGTCATTATGTTGACCCATGAGCCTTCCATTATATTCTCTCTCCCCTGTCCAGCTGAGGAGGGGGAGTGAGAAAGCAACTTTGATGTGCATCTAGGATCCAGCCGGGGTCAACCCACCAGACATGTTTGCTTAGAATCATACATGCCCAGACAGAAGAGAACTTCATAAAGAAGAAAATGCTTGAATCATTTTACTTCCAATTCAGATTTGACTAACCCTCTCTCTAAAAGGGAGCAAGGGAGATTCCTTCCCAGTGACAGCAAGATCAGCTGACTGTGTGCACAATCTGAATAAACGTGACTTGAAGCAGGTTACCTGAACTGTGCTTGAAGGAGGATCATTCAACCATAAACATTAAAAGGGGGTGAACTTCCTTTACAACAAAGAATGAACATGACTTGCAGTCTAATTGCAGATTATTGTAACTGGACAGGCAGTGAGGCATAATCTTAGAGAAGCAAAGAACAGAGACCTGAGCTCTGATTACACAGGTTTTGCACCACTCAAGATGAAAGAGATCAATGTCTGCCTCTCTTGACAGGAGGAATAAGGTTTTTGCATTAGTGACAAGATTGCTCACTGTGAGTATGTAAATGAGATGCCTCAGAGTAAATAAGGTCCTTTCTATATGGTGCTTGCGTAGTTTTAAATTGAGCTCATGCTGGCCAGGCAGGGAAAGGACATAGGTATTTAGAGTAGCTAGGCAAAGGAGTTTTACTTTGTCTACCTGTCTTGGTTTTCTTCAGCATGGCCTCCTGGCCTCCCTTTCTTTTTTTTTTTTTTTTTTTCCTAGGGGAGGATGTGGTGTGTGTTGAAAACAAAGGCATTGAAAGTAACCATTTGGGTATTTTAAAGGTATTCATTTAAGTAAATAGCATTTATAATGCTTATGCAAATAGAAATGGCCATATAAACACCAATAAACTGTACCAACAAATTTTGTCAGAACTCAGTAAGCAAGGGTTCTATATATTTGTAGTTGAAGGTAATGTTTTGTAAAATCACATGGCCTAAAGTGGATGAATGTGTAAGCTTTTTTTCATTATGGTACACTGTAAGTTTCTTCAAGTCTTTCTCGTTCTAGCATTATAACCAGTTGTGAGCACAAAGCATCTTTCTTCTGAGTTTCTAGAATCTCACAAAGAAAAAGGGAATTGAAATATGACCTTTTTTTCTCACTAAACTTCTACATTGACCACACTTTGGTAAAAGAGAAACCAAGTCTAAATAGCATTCAATCCATGAATTCTGACAAGATTTTGCGTGTGAATTGAATGTTGGATGCACAGTCACTTGGTGTGAACATCTGAAAGCTATTTGTGTTTAGTAGATAAACTTGCAAACCAGGTGAGGTTTTTAAGAGGCATTGGGAAGTCTTGTTCAAGCTAAAGTAGGAGCTTAAAAGGAAACTGAAAAGTGTTTGTAGCATCTTGTTAAAAATGCTGTTTCTGATTGTTGAAAGAGCTCTTAGTATTGATGTTACATTTTGGCAAAACAAACTGTGTGCTGTAAAAGATGTTGGTAGGAAATGAGTATTGGTAAAACATCAATAAAATGAGCTTCTAGAAGAGGGGAGAAAAATGAGGTAGGGAGAAAACATGCTTTGAAATTGATCTATTTTACTGTTACTACTGCTGGAATCAAGAATTCAGCATCTGTTTAATGACAGTAGGATGTCAATTATCAACTCTTGACTTATTAGAAAGCATTCGTTTCCTTGCAAACAATTTATAGAAAACCACTTCATTCTATAAAGTAGCTCAGAATCTACTTTTTATGTTAATACTTTTTGTGTATGTTTAGCAAATGTCGATAGTGTGAGAACAAAACCTAAAGATGGTGTGACCCATGAAATCCTAAAACAGTGGTCCATACCTTAGAAGGCTTTACTCTGGAGTCTAATACTGTGAAGACTAAATAATTTGTGGAGTTTATTTGGATTGTTAGAAGTGGTCCTTGCTTTGTTTTGCTTGCATCAGCAAAACTAGGTATGTTAGTACCTCTCTGTGCTATGGATTAGTAGATATTTCATGAGTGAGAGTTTTACTGAAATGGGAGAAGAGATCTTTTCTGTGAATGCTGGTTTTCAGGACAGTACTTAAAAATTCATATATGAATCCCTTTCTTCCAAGAATTATGTGTTTATAAAGATAAATCAAGAAGACTGGGTCTTCAGATTTTGATGGGGATCTTCCCAGGGAAAATAAAAAGTAAAAAGACCCAACATCTCCCTCCCTCAAACCCAAACCTGTCTTTGTAAGTTAGGGCACTTGCTTTTTCTACAGTAGGCTCACAATACTTAAGCGTTAAATTTTTCCTTTCTTAAAAATTTATCTCAAACTCAGAAACGAGAGCAGTGGTCTGTGTCTTTATGGAAAGTGTTTGTGGTTGGTACACTTAAAAGTTGTAAGATGGAAAGAGACCAGGCAGCTGAAAGATTCACAGCTGAGATCTCAGCAATTGTATTTCTAGGGCAGTATCATCTCATCTTGATAGAGCTTACCCATACAGTGTTATCTGTAGCAGTCTGTTTAAGTAATAGGCACTGTGATTTTTTGTTTGTTTGTTTAATGCTTGTTCACTTCCTCTATTCATTACTTGGGGGACTAAAAACATGTCAGGCTAACAGATATCACAGCCATTTTGATCTGGCTTCTCTAAATGTACAATAGATTTGCTTCATCTGCTTTTATTTCTTGAGGTGTAGCTTTTGCTGTATGTATCCTCTTTGTGGAGGCCTGTGGGAATCTCCTGGACATTTAAATGCTAAGCCAGCATCACCTGTCATTCATGGAGTTATGTTTGGTGACAGAACTGGGTCTTAAGAAAGACAATGATAATTTATTTTTAACATGCCTTGTTTTTTCCACGCAGATTCGTTTATATGTTTTAATGGAGGTGAGTGCGTCTACAGAGAGCTGTGCAACTGCAGTCGATTTAATGCATCTGGACCAAGATGCCAGACAGGTGTGTAAAGAGAGAAAATTGACTGGGTTTCTGGGATTGTAGTTGCATTCCCACAACCACAAGAATGACTACCTTCTACCTGAAGGTTTCTTCATGCCCTACTATTTTTCCCTCTCTTTTCTGTGGTGATATTTCATAGCTTACTGTGTACATTAATCTCAGCTACAGATTGAATTAAAAAAATGGTGGTACTTCTCAAGTGACTCTCCTTTTGCTAGTGTATAATACAGGTGCCGAAAGAGATCATATATGCAGAACTTGGGGTCAATATAATTTTGAAACTTTCGATGGACTCTATTATTATTTTCCTGGGAAATCCACGTACGCACTTGTGAGACATACTGAATTAGATGAACAGAGTTTTTCCATACAGGTAAGGGACTGCACTTCTACATTCTTTTGGTTGTTCTTGAGCTTGCTAATAATGCATTAATATTGGGACATTAAAAATAACTTGCAATGGTAGTACGGGGTTCTAGAATGTAATCTAGATGTAATTCTAGTGTAATGTGTGCTACCAGTTACTATAGCACAAAACATAAATAACTGGAAGGAAACTGATGTGTGTACTTTCAAAACCTGCTTCTGCTGTGAAAAGACTGCTCTAAAAAGAGTACTAATTGTGCTCAGGTTTTTGAGGAAGAGAGGGACCAAACTACTTGTTCACATGTTGAAGGTGGGATTGGGAGTATTAGTTGTGTAATGTGGATTCCAAAGAGTTTGGTTAAAATCTTGACTTTGATGCTAGTAATTTGATTTGACAGGTGAATAATGATCCTGAGTGCCATTCTTCTCCTTACTCCTGCAGAAGGTCCATTAGTTTATTCTTTTCTGGAGATGAACAGATAAAGATGAGCAGTGAAGTCACCTACAAAGGATTTGGGTAATTGTACTTGTGTTTCTGATGCTGTAGTTACACTGTAACTAATCTTGTGATACCGATTTGATAACAGAGACATAAACTGGATCAGGTATTTGTTGGTAGCTTAAAAAAAAAACTATCCAGACCATAGCTGTAATAATTAATTGCCTTCTACAGAATAGTGTCTGAGAAGGGTGATATCTAAATGACTGCGAAATGGTATTAAGAAACATAACCACTGCCATCAGTCCTTTGATTTTTTTGCTCTTATTTGCAATTTTCACCTTTTTTTTTTTTTTAATGGAATTACTTGATATTTGTGTCAGGGGTTTTGAGATGTATAAGGAAGTCATTAAATCAGCATGTAATTTATTTTGAATAGTGATACTTCCTCACGTAAAGTTGTTTTTTATTCTGTCTTATTTATCAGAGTACAGTTACCTTATATTATTGGAAACTTACACATCCAGAAGCTAGCTGGATACTTCCTAGTCAGACACCAGTATGCCTTTACTTTGGCTTGGGATGGTATGTCTGCAATGTATATCAAAATGACACCAGAGTACCTGGGCAAAACACATGGGCTCTGTGGAAACAATAATGCTATCCTACAGGATGATCTTGAAACCAGTTATGGTGAGTATTTAAAATACTTCCTCTTGTGTTAGTAGAGGTTTGTGTTTATTTGTTTGCTGTGGGGTTTTTTTGTATTTTGTTTTGGTGTTTTGGGTTTTCTTTTTTTGGTGAACTAAATGTTACTTTGCTTAGTTTTAAATTGTAATGTTAATTGAATATAAGATGGTCAACTTCTGAAATGGAAAATAGGATATGGAAATACTTGTGGTAGATGATATTGTTAGTGAAGAGGGTCAATTTCAATATAGATGGGGCTCTGGGGTCAAAGGTCTTCAAAAGCATGACTAAAAGCTGTCTTACTCCGTTATCTGCAATGGTAATGCCTTACTTCAGTCTCCTAGGAGTTGAAAGGTAAAATCTACTTTTAAATGTTCACTGCCCTCTTAGCAATTTTATGTAGGAGTCTGTAGAAGCCTGAGATACTGCAATTGGAAATAGATCGGTAATTGTAGTTAGTAGATCAATTTGGTGAAAACTGCTAAATCTCATTTGATCGATTAAGCTAATGCTTTCAGAAGTGACCAGTGATCCTTGGATACCAAATTCACATACTTCAAGAGTCTTGGCTTTCAATAAATACTGAGTGATGACCTCTATAAAGAACCTGGGGAAAAAATCAGGCCTCTGAAAGTTAGTTCAAGTTAGGTGATAAAGACCTCTGGAAATCATTGCTTTGGGCTGTTTAAGTCTTTACTCCTCCTTTAAAATCAGCCCTGCACTACTATCAACTCTTACTCCTGTGGAATATATTGCTCACTAAATCAAAATGCTTAAAATAATACCAAGACCAATAGCTCATTTTCCTCATTGCCTTCAGAGACTTTTCCCTACCCTCTCACGTTCCTCAGGATATCTCAGTCACATAACGCTGTGGTTGTAGCACAGATCAATACACTGCATACTAGCTTTATCCAATTAGCTTGGGAGCGGGAGTAATAAAGATATGGCAAGATGTGTATTAGTGCGTAATCCAAGTAGGAATCAATGTCACCACATGTCTATGATGGATGATGCCTTTCTTAGCTAGTTTAAAGCTAGCATGGATGTTTCTGCTAACGTGAAAAAGTCACGCCTTTGCTTGGTTCATGTATGTAATAATTTTTTACCATTGCAGTGATCCAGGAATGCCTCATCTTTCTTGGGCTTTAGACTATCTTCTGGGAATTTCTTGTAAAGCAACAGCATAGACCTATGTTTATACTATTATAGCTTTCCTTTCTTTCATTCAGGGGCTGCAGCAGGTGTAGTCCTGCTCCCTAAAACCCTTCCTTGCCGAATCACGTAAACTGCTTTCTGCCATTCTAAAGGCTGCCCACTATAGTCCCTTTTAAAAGTATTTTCATTTCTTAAAAGGACCAGATTGTCTTCAGACTGATAGCCGATTCATTTAGTTGTAGGAAGGGTTTGGATCTCTCTGCTTGATGTGATGTTTTGATTATTGAGATGTTTCCCTGGGAAATCCTATAGAAATGTTGTTTTCCTTCCAAGTTGCTGTGTAACTGTTGTGTGTCTTGTTTAGGAAAGCTGACAGATGATGTAACAGAATTTGTAGAGAGTTGGCAGGAAAATCCTCCACAAGGAACACCCAGTTGGGATAAATCTCTTCTCAATGAACCACCCTGCCTGACGCAAAGCCATGAATCTCTACAGGTTTGAATCAACACAAAAGGATTATCACACTAGTTGGTGAATCTAATTGGAACAAGAATTTTACTGAAGGCTTTGAAGGAGACTGGAAATGTTCTCTTTCTTTGGAGAGGTGGATTTAAATGGTTGCTGCAGCAGAGCTTCCCTTGTCCCCTCTTCTCCCCTCTACTTTTCTTCTGTATGAGTTTGTAATTCTTGATCTTTTCCAATGTTGTATTGTCTGCATAGCAGCCAAAAAATGTGTTTGAATCTGGGCCTAAATGGGTGAAAGGTGTAAAGCAGTAGTGCATTCTGGAGCTTGTTCTCATTCCTTCCCTTAGGAGGGATAGAAAGAAGCAGGCACGCAAAAACAGAATTAGAGCTCAATTAATGTCCCAGTGTTTAAAAAGAGTTATTGTCACTTTTGTCCATCACATAGAAGTAGTTTTACCTTTTGAGAAATATTTTCAAGATATAACCCTGAAATGAAGTGGTTAGAAGCTGAAGCTGATGCCAGGCATGTTTTATTTCAGTTGCCTTTTACTGTGTGATTTAACTAAAGACTATTTCAGGTTGTCTGGCCTTAGCTACAACATGGTCTATGCCTTTCTTGGGGAAGGGTTATGTTTTGCTACCACTGATGTGACCAGTGTCGTGAATACTCTGGCATGGAGTACAACATGTTGCTAGCCACGGCTTCTAGTTCATGGAAGGAAAGTGACTCCTTGTCACAGACTCAGATTCTGTTCTGATATTCCATAGTATTCTATTCTGAATAGGATTATTTATGAAAATCTCTTATTCACAACAGCTATCTGATTAATTTCAGAGGGCATACACTCTGTGTAATATCCTGTTACAGCCCCCATTTAAACGATGTCATGAATATGTGAGTCCTCTTCCTTTTATGGCAAGCTGCACCAATGATCTTTGCATGTAAGTGAATGTTTTTGACTAATTCCAAAGCCATTATAAAAAGCACTGTCCTTCTATTATGAGAATGAATTGTAAATGTTAACAGAACTAATGTGTACCTTTTGTGCATGTCAGTTCCTATCTAACATTCTTTGATTATTTTGCTTTTTTCACTTGTTCTAGCTTTACTACCAGGAATTTCTGTGGAGTTGTTTCTGGGTTTTTTGCTTGTTTGTGGCTTTTTGTTTGTGTTTGTTTGTTTTAGTAAAAGGATGACCAAAATCAGGCCCAGGTACTTCTATAATTTGTTAATGTGCCTTCCCTTGAATATGGCATGTATTTTGTTTCTGAGCGTGCAACGTCATTTGTATTAATAGCCCTAGTGAAAAGTAATAGTGAACGGATGAGTTTGGCATCTGCAAGCCATATGTTAATCCAATGAAATGAGGAATTTGTTTGCTGTTTTAATTTATGCTGTCATTTCACAACCTACTTTAATCCTTGTCCAAGCAGTTTTGACTAGTTAAATTACCAGGCAGTATAGGAGAAGGTAATTTCAATTTCTTATACCATGGAGACTCACTGGTAGAAATATTTTTTCTTGTTATTTTTCTGAAGGATGTTATTCCTTTTCTAAAAACCAAGACCTTTATTCAAGTCTGTTTATACTGCTGTATCCCTGGCTTTCATGCATTTGTTCAGGAATTCGGTGTTGTCTCAAATACAGAATGTCTGATCCATTGAAGACATTTAACCTAGCCAACCAACACAGTACTTTAGAACATTATTGAAGTAGATTCAGATGTTGTGGTAGTATGCAGTGCATTTGTGAGGTGTTTTTTGCATGTTTGAATGTAGTTAGAAAATATGTCAATTTTTATTTGTGTAAGGTCAGCAGTTGATAATGCAACTTGGTGTCGAGCCTTAACTGAATATGCTCGAGCATGTGCCCAAGCAGGAAAGCCGCTTCATGGATGGCGAATGCGCTTTCAGCAGTGCGGTAAGCAGGTGCTTTTGTACTTGGAAATACTGCTTAGTAGTTGTATTTTGAAAAGAATGCTCTTCATACTTCCACTTCTTTGTCTTACCTCCTATTTGGAACTTGCATAGTTCTCAGTAAAAGTGTAACTGTGGACTCACCTCAAGGCTACATAAATGCAATGGAATTTTTTTTGCATGCGTAGCTTGTACTGAATGTATTTGAAGTACTAAGCTTATTAGAATATGTTTTAAGAACCTTTGTACTAAAACACCAGAGATTCTTTCAGATGATTAAGCGTTTTCTTTTTTTTCATAGAGCTATTCTTTCAAATATTGGCAAGTCTTTGTGGCTTTCTGATCTAGAAAATATATGTCATGAGCGTTTAAAAATAAATTTGAGTTACACTTGCATAAATCTTAATCTTAGAAGTCACAGAAAGTAAGTTTGAAAGGGATCATGTAACTGGCTTGCCTGTCTGGAGCACAGGACCAAAACTGCTTTGTTGTTCATGATGGATTTTGCCTGTGTTTTCAAAAATGTTTGTTAATAGATATTCTACCACTTCTTACACTGATCTGAATATCTAAATACCTTTGCTGTGAGAAGGTTTCCCTGAGTCTCCCTTGGTGTATTTTAAGATTATTCCTTCTCAATGAACCTCTAATGGACAGAATATGAATATATGTATATTTTCAGTGTTATGAAAGCCATTATTTAATTGTTCTAGACAACAGACACTCAATTGACTTACCAAAAGGTAACTACTTGAAAGAAATGTGTGCAATCTATTTAAGGCCTGAAGCATTAAACCAATACCTTTTCATTTTTCTGCCCGTTTCTGTTTTTCAGTGATTGCCTGTGTTGAACCCTTGACCTATAATGAATGCATCAACTGTTGCCCTGTTTCATGCCATCAACAGTCACAGTGCATTGGCAGTGAGCTTCCCTGCATTGATGGATGCTACTGTCCTGATGGTAAGCTTTGCTTCTCAAATGCTATTATTTGATTCCATACAACTTCCAGATTGTTCTCCCCTAAGTTTACGTATGTGGTCTGACTAGATTAAGGTGCTCGCAGGAACTCTTTATAACCACAGTGCCAGCAGTATGGATGAATGACCTTCTTTACCTCATTACTTACAAAAGTCCGTTCTTCCTTCTAGCAAGTGGGAACAGGTTTCAGTGCAGATCACTGTTCTAGCTCTAGAGCTTCACAGTTTGAGTAAAAAATGGGGTTTGCTGTGTTGAAAGGGCATCCAACCTCCTGATTCTAGTGGTTTTGCTCAGGTGTTTTTGGGGTTATTATATTTTGGTGGATTGTTTTGTTCATGGTGTCTGGGGGGTTGTGTGCAGTGGTGGGTTTTTTTGTTGTCGTGTGTGCGGTGGTGGGTTTGGTTTTGTTTTTTGTTTTTTGTTTTTTTATTATTTTTCCCTGAAGAACTCCTGCAAGATGAGATTCTTAGGAGAGCTCAAAAACACGATGTGACTAAAACTCATTCATGTGGCCAGAAATGGGTTTTGGTACTGAGATTCATACACTATTGTATGGTTCTGGCAAGTGAGATATTTACCAATGTAGCCTATAGCAGAACTTTAACCTTATTACCAAAGTATACTATGATGTTCAGTTTTCCCCTTGTTACTGGCTTCTCTTGGGTTCCTAATTTTAGCAAAAAGAGGACAGAGAAAGTTACGCCATGGATCTTCAAGTCCTGCCTCTTATAGTACCCTGGTGATTTAAAAACATAATTAGCTTTGGCATACGTTTTTATCTTTTATGGGCTAGTAAAGTCTTATAGCTTCTGGCTCTCTAATAATGGAATAATTTAAAAAGACAAAAGACCCACTGAAATTAAGGACCAAACAGTACCTTAAAACATAGAGGCAAAGATTTGTAAAGGTGTCAAAAAAGAAGCCAAAGGCACTCAAGCAGAGTGGTGCGGTGTGCAGGTGGTGGTTTTTTTTGTTGGTGGTTTTTATTGTTTGGGGTGTGTGTTTGTTTGTTTTTGTGTGTATGTGGTGGGATGGTTTCCTGCCCTTTTTCCCCGATATTAAATACTTGTTATTCATTCTATTGTTAGTGTATGTCAAGCAATTTAGGGACTTGGTCTATGTAATGTAATTGGTTTAGTATAATTCAGATTTGCTCTTGTTCTGCAAAAATGACTACCAGATAGTCCAGAGTTTTCTTATCATACATGACCTTTTGTGTTGTTCTTGTGTATATTTGTTAGTGCTTCATCAACCATTTGTAGAGATATTTCTCTTTTTTCTTGTTGTTTTATTTCTTCTAGGCTTAATTTATGAAAATGGGTTGTGTGTCAAGCCTATGGACTGTCCTTGTGACTACCATGGAAGTTTCCTTGAAATGGGTTCAGTGGTTTATGAGGAATGTAATAACTGGTTAGTAATTCTTCTTTTTTTTTTTTTTTTTTTTTCCTGTGGACTTAGTCCCTTCATGGTCATAAGAGAACGTCTTTAAGGACTATTTTAGTTAAAAATTGTATGGAGTTGGTAAGTCCTCACTGTTTTTACATACAAAAACTATTGTTCCATGTATTTTTCAAGGAAGGAAAAAATGAAATAAACTGTAGAGCTATTAATGAAGAAGAGCAAATGACAGATATTGCAGAGAATAATGTTTAGTACTCTTTTCACCTTGAACTATGCCTCAAACTAAAAGGAATCTAGGGTTTGAAATCTTAACAGGAGGATTACTTTGACTTTACTTTTTCTCCTGTTTGTGTTGTCTCACTTAGACACAAAGAATCTAATGTCATTGTGACATTAAGCTGCTGTTTGGGCAATTTCTGAGTTAATTTTATACATTGGGAAGAGAAGTTTGTAGATGCTGCCTTTTGTTGGATCAACTTAATTGAAGAAGACTGATGAGCTCACAGATGTGCAACTTTTTTTTACAACAGTTCCATTTTTTTAAGTCATAAGATTCAAATTGCTTGTGTTTATTCTTCTCAATTTTAATTGTTCTTAACTTTTATAGTTGTTATCAAGGAGCTAAAAAAGGAAAAAAAACAAGTGTTATTGAATGTATGGATGAAATTTTGCCTGATCATGTCCTCTTGAGAAGCTCTTGCCACAGTTTCCAGACATTCTAATGACTTTGGTAGCTCTGTTGCACCCTCTGTGAGACTTAAGACTCTTGGTGCTTATTTCATAGATAAGAAATCCAGGAGGAAAAACTGAGAGACAACCACATATACTTCACAAAAAAAAAAAGTATGAAACCTTTTTGTTTTTATTTCAGCACTTGCATAGGAGGAAAGTGGATTTGTACAAATCTTACATGTCCAGGTATGTGGAAGTCTTAAATACCTAACTTTTTTTAACAACTGAATTTTTACTTGGGGTAAAATATACCATTTGATCTTAATGTGATATTTCACTATATAATTAGTAATTTTATTTCTATCTACATATAAACAAATCTACACACACAGTAGTTAAAATATTAAAATGATCTGAATAGCAGGTATCTGTGTTTCAACTTATTGCAGTAATGTGTCTCCCTGTACATCACCGTAACATCTCTGGTAGTAGATGGTACTACCTGGTTATTCTTGTAGTTCAGCTAAAGTTTGTATTGCTGGCTAGTGATATAGTATCTAGGTATTGCACAAATATCAGTTAATCCTTTTCATAACATGCCTGCGGAATGAGGGATGTTATTCTCACTTCATAGCTAGGCAGCTAAACTACAGAGATGAAGGTCAAAAGGATTTTGCATGTTAAAGGTACCATGGCCTCATGCTGCTTACAGCTGCCAGTAGATTCAAGCACTAATCTCAGAGTTACCAGTTAACTGTTGGAGTGTTTAATGTTTCTGCAATTTGGTTTTTAGATTCACAAATCAAATGCAACACCCAGAATGCAAGGATCACACATATTATTGCTTCCTTTTGGGGGAAAGCTGTTTAGTTATCCCAGCCTGGCATCAAGTAGGAACTCCGTAACAAAAACAAGGATACGGTTCAGTTCCTAACAGTTTTCATAGTACTTGGCTGTAATAGGAATACAATTTTATAAATTATACCATGTATCAGAGCATATGAACTCTACAGCAGTAATAACTGGTGAGAGTATACTGTCTTTTCTACATATTTAATTACATGATTTTTATGTTTGTCAGCTGAATGCTCAGTTTCAGGAGACATTCACTTCAAGACCTTTGATGGACGCAAGTACACTTTCCAAGCTACCTGCCAATATATTCTAGCAAAAAGCCGTACATCTGGAGCATTTACCATATCCTTGCAAAATGCTCCTTGTGGACAGGTAAGGCTTAGACCTTCACGTAATGTTTATATGCTGAAGGGTTTATTAATTGAGGGGAAAAGTATTTAAAAAATGAAAGCTACCTAGAAGTGAACATATTAAAATTAATCAGTAGCAACAGTTTTGTTTACTGATGAAATAGTTGAACAACAACAGTCCAGAGGAAGTCTGCAAAAATTCTCATGTTTACTTGGGATAAATAGGAAAGATTATGCTGTTGTTCTGATTCGGCATTCACTGAGGTCATTCAGTAGCATATGGTGGCTCATGCAGCAAACACTGAATGATGACTTGATTTAATGAGTCTTCTGTGTACATATTAGTGGATTCGCAGCCAGCACAAAATAAGTTTCTTGCTAATTACTGCTTGAAGAATGACTTTTTTGTTCTTTGAATATAGATTCCTCTTTCAGCTTTGTTCTTATAACTTGAAATTTGGTTTTACTTACATCAATATGTAAAACTTTGTATAGCTTTTGGGACAGTTCTCTGTGACTTGGGTGTATGCATGCATCTGTGTTACTGTTGTTTAGTTGATATCCTGTACAGTTGATTTCAGCCAACATGTATGTACATATATACCTGACACACTCAGTGCTCCTACTTCATATTCGAAAGTTTCTGATACTGTACACCAAAGTCACTAAATAATTAATCTGCTTTATGTCCAAAACCCATTCTCTTTCCTTTGTGTATGTGGATTTCTGAGCATGTATTATAACACTGAGGTGCGGACCGCTGGTAAGATTTTCACTACGCCATTTCATTTTTATTTGTCGTGATAGCTCTTGTAATTTTGAGGAAGTTAAAGCAAGTTAGAATGGATCTTAAACATACATAGGAGGTGTGAGAAGTGTAGTTGACTGGGTTGAGCTGCTTTTTGGAGTGAGACATATGCATGTAAGGGCAGAATTTGGCCTGCGTTTGTATTAGGACCATAATGGTACTGTGGATGGCTACTTACTAAGCTTCTGGACTTGCTGTAGGAGCAAGATGTTGCACTTGGTATCCTGGCCAGATTTATGTTCAGCCTCCCATGGTCTTGTGCAATGGTTTTTACCTAGGAGCAACTGTATGGATATTTGAAGTGTATATACACTTAAATATGACTCTCTTTATTGTATTTCTAAATCGTCTACTATATGTTAGGCCCAAACGTTAGCTCTTAGCACGTTAAGCTATGATATAGTTGCAGTTATGTGCTTCACATAGAATCAGATTTAGCAGCATTACTTTTTACTTCTGTGGAGGTAACTACTTAGACTCCATTATAGTAGTGTTGCTGTTTAGCCGTGGTCCGATGGCTGAACAGTAGACAGCTGCTCTCACCTTTCCTTCCTTCAATGGGAAGGAAAGGAAAAGGAGGAAAGACTCGTGGGTTGAAATGGAAACAGCTTTAATAGAACAATAATAAGAGTGATACAGAGCAGTCCTTAGCTACTGAAAAGCATGCTGCCAGCAATGAATGCCAGAGGGTGGACACTGTGAGGACAGTGAGTCCTGCAAAACACAGGGATCATAGTAGTGCAGGGAAACCAGGGGAGCAGAACCCCTCATGGATGGCAGCCATCGAAGAAGAATGGCTGTCCCCAGCAACCTCCTGCTTATATATGGAGCATGACATCTATGGTATGGAATGCTTCATTCAACCTGAATGTAATGTAGGTACTGTCCCATCTGTGCCCACCTCCTCCAAATTTGCACCTGCAACTGGATGTCTGAAGAAGCCTGTGGTGTCTGTGACAACAGCCAAGATATTAATGAGTTGGTAAATTCTCTTCATACCAAATCCGAAACACTGGAAAGCTAAAGGAAGAAAACACTAACTCTCTCCAGAGCACTGGCTTGTTATTATCAAACTAAATCTGAAACAAAAGACTGTACTAACTACTAAGAAGAAAAGATTCTAACTGCGTGGAAAATTAGGTTGATGTTTTTTTTTTTAGAGTAATGATTACATTCATCCTTCTCTGCAGCTTATATTGTTCATGCATTTGAGATTTCCTTGGGAAGAAAAGTGGTTGTATAAGTTGTCACGCCACACTTTCTAAATACATATTTCAGTAAAGTCTTTTTGTCCTTGTGCACTGAAACCTAATTCTCTGTGTAATGCAGAAGACCTTTAAGCAGAAGGAAGTAATATTAAAGTGGCATTGACAAGCTTAGTATAACGGAAATTATTTGCAATCCAGGTAAGAGATGGGAGACTGAGAGCATGGAGTCCCCCTCTCATCTCAGTGATAAAAGTTGAGAGGTGAGAAAAATAGCTTAGCTGAATAGAGACCAAATACATTTTCCAGATAGATGGTCTGCATTAAAATGTCCCATTATTTCTTCTGTGGTTCCTAGAAGAAGTGTGTCAGGGCATCAGGTGAGATATGTAAAAGGGTGTAGAAGTTACTAGTGTTGAAAAAGTGAATTCCTGTGTTGTGAATATGTCTGCTTTATTACACTCTAATAGCCTCTAGCTCCTTGAGGTAAAAGAGTTATGGTGGGGGCTGTGAAATGGTAACTCAGTGAAGGCATGAACATTAAAAAAAAACTTCTGGGCTTTAACCTTGTGTGCATTATCCTACATGTTAGGAGGAATTTAGTCATCTTGCTGATACTTTGTGTTGATAGGAAGATTGAGACTGTTTCAAGATGCAATATATCTAATCGTTGCTACAATTCCCCATGTCAAGTGCATGTTTGACTTAGCTTATTCTGATTTTAATGAGTTTAGCTGACTCCATTCTGTGCTAACCTCGGGATCCCGGGGAGCCAATTGTCAGTATCACCATCTAGAAGAAAAAAAATAATAGCTGTGAAACAAAACATGCACATAGGCATTCAACACAGGCATAAGTCTGGTAAGTCAGAATAATTTTCTCAGAACTTTGAGTCCAAGAAGTTTGAGAAAAGTGGTTGTATATTGAAGCTGTGTCTTGTAGTATATGGTTGAAGATAAGCAAAAAGGATCACCAAAGAAACACTCTAGGCACCATTTTTATCAAATGAAAGTTGAGGCATGATTGACTCCTTTCAGAAGCCCCCAGCGAGTTACCTTTCAGCCTGACCTGTTGAAAAGCCCATCAATGGCCAGTAGAGGTCTGGAGCGAATGTCTGCCTATGGTAACATGCAGGGTATGTGTTGTGGGTCTCACTCCTTTTTGCGTTACAGAACACTTACCTCTGTGCAAAACAGACAGAAATGTTCCTTTTGGTTTAGTTGTTGTGATGATACTTTTGCTGGGGAAAGTGATCATCAGTTGGCTTCCTGCAGCACTTGTGGGACTGCAAAGAGCCTGCAGTAATTCTTGCATCTTCTTCACCTTGACTTAGGGACTTTGCTTAATATGTCTTTGTGTCCAAAAAAACCCCAGATTCTCTTGGCTTTTACAACATGTTGGGATCCATATTTCACCTAATTTCAGACAAAGCTAGCCTGATCAGTCCCTAATAGGTATATAGACTTTTACAGATGTTTGAGTGAAACATTTTGGACATTAACAGGCAGGTGGGTGATGAGAGGCTTATGTGGTATATTCCAGGGCTACGTGCTGCTAATTTAATTATCAAAGTACAAGTGGTGGGAGGGTAGTGAGAACAGTTTGTACAGTGTAATGCAAGAATGTGGGGCTTCTGTGCAGCTATTCAAGTGTCTATCAACTAGTTGGTACCACTTGGCATAAGAGCTGCTTTACAGTTCCCTGGACACCATCCATTATTTTTTTCCCGTTTATAAAAAATACTGAATTGAAATGGGAAGCTGAAAGATTTGTAGAGCAGAATCTCATATTTCTTGATGGTTTGAGTTTTTATATTTAAAAAAAAAAAAACCAAAAAACAAAACAAAAAAAAACCTCACCAACCCACACCACAAGTTATCATTCCCATCTCATTCAAGTAGATTAATAAATGTAGAAAGAAAATACCTGGGGAGATTTTAGCTCTCAGAATCACAAAGAATCCAGTCATGTAGAGCCTTAGAGCTGGTGACATAAACAGTCATCAGACAACAAGTTATCTCAAAATGATGTGAAATTTTGTTTAAGCACTTTTTTGGAAGGAGAATCAGTCAAGTGATCAGCACAGCTTAACCTTATCTGAGTTTCAGGTGACAACCTCACTGGCTTTGTATGATGAGAAGATCTTCTGAATATAGAAATTTTTTTAAAGTGTCTAGTGAAAGAAATGGCCATTCCTGGGAAAACACCTGCTGAAAGTTGGCAGGGGCATTGCTGTGAAAGAAACAGTTCACTGGAACAGAGAATAATTGTCAGGCAGGATTTCTCGTTTAGTTTCACCATGAAAGAATAATAAAGCTTTTGTCACTATTGTGTAGTTAGGTATATATTATGAAGGTTTATTCTCTTGGCTGTGGTCTGCTATCCATACCAGCTGGTATTATTTTTTTTCAGCTTCTTAAAAGGTTGAAAAAATTGTCAATTTATAGCTGAATGATAAGCACATAAACCTAATTTTTTAGTGAAGAGGCAAGACAACAAGATAAGCTAGTGAGTATGACTTTGCAATCCTGATGTCTGTCATCACTGTCAGGCCAGGAGAGCTGGTTGAGCTGATGAAATATCTCCAGTTGTTTTTATGACTTTTAAGTTTCATTTTATCATTTCAACTGTTGGTGAAAGATCGCTGCTGCACTATTATATTTAGAGATGAGAAAATTCAGAAGGTAGTCTTTAATCTTGACACACCACTGTGTGTACTTGTGTGTCCATGGTAAAGGACTGCTAGATGATCTGCTCTGTGCCAGTTCAATATCTGTCAAATCCACGTGGTAGTGTTCAGAGATCCTTGCAGCTAGAGTAATTGTTTCAATGAGTAGGTCAACATTTACCTTGTATAAGCAAGTCTCAATGAAAGCTGGGGAGAGCTGGATAAAAGTGTAGATTTTTGAACTGGGCATCCTAATCTGTTTGCATTGTGAATGGTGCCATTTGCAGTATAATTTTGCTGTTAGTATAACTTACCCAAGGTATGGATATTTTAAATAAATCTTGCTCAGTGTCTCTGTCAGCACTGAAGATGCTTAACATTTTATCATTCCATTGTCAGTTATGTGTTCACTGTAGGCGGTGGGACTGGACAGTGCACCCTTGCACTTCTGCTGGATGCTTCTGCACTGCAGCTTAGGGCCAGATCCACTCAATGAGAAACTGGCAGCAGTGAGGCTTAGGCTGCTCCTTGATCAAGTGATTTCAGACACCTCTGTGTATGTGTTGGTTTGTAAGACATTGAGACATTGAAGATGCATAATCAAGGTGACAGTAAAATGGATGAATAATGTGCCAAAAGTGACTGGACCCAATTTTTTGTCATTTTTCTTGAATACCTTTCAAATCATTGCAAAGTCTTGCAGTGATGGAGGCTGAGCAAAAGAAACAGCAAGTTGCATGTTCCCCCCTTTCCTCTGTAGATGGAAGGGGATAGATAATCTCTTAACTTTATTTAGCCACACTAAGCCAATGTAAATAAGCTGATGCCTCAGAAGCTGTAGTAAAGATGTTTGAGTATAGAAGGAGTAATTAATTCCTTCCTGGAGTAAAGAGACAGTAGAATGTCTTTCAGCATGTACCAAAGTGAATTACAGGATGATGACGTGGTAGATTTCAAGTCAACTCTTGATTCATCTCTGTGCCTGATTCTCTTTTTTCTTTTAAAAAGTCCCAGTGATAAAATTGGTTCTGTTAAGAAAAATCTGGTAATCTTCTGTGATTAGTGAACATTCTTTCCCTATGGACATCAAAAGCCAAAGTACCTGTAGTTATTCTGAAAGTGTTAGTCATCTATCTGGCTAGTTGCCATGTTATTTAGTACAGGTGTATGTGTTACTGTGATACGTTGAAAACATTCAGTAGGTCTCAGAATTGCGCTGCATTCCACCCATGTGGTGTGGTGTCTACTTGAGGATCACTACAGTAGCATAAAACATGCAGGAATATTAAATAGTTTGGAACTTCATTGAGGTACCAGCCAGTTTCATGACTTGCTTTAAGAGTTCTTTTAGGCTGTCTCAAAAGCTTTTCTGTCCGGGTGTTTCTTCATGCTAAAGTTTTTTAAATGTGGACCATATGGGCTTTGTGGGCTTTCGTGTCTTGTGTGGGAGTCATCCACCTCTAAAAATCATTGAAAGAAATGGCTGAAGGTTTAAAAACAATTCTTTATGTTAGCATAGGCCATAATGAGTTCCTTAGAAAATTGAAAATAATGTACCAGAAACAGGAATGGAAAAGAAAACCAACAACCTAACTAACATAGAACAACTGTGCTGTAATTGACTTTGTTTTGATGAAAGCAGTTAACTTGAATTCAATGCTTGATAGTTAATGTTGTGAAATTTTCTTGTGTGGGCAATGTAGCTTCTTTATATTGTGAAACTTTAGGACCTGAGCCTCAAGACACTGTTTCTAAGGATTATTTTTGGTAATGTTGACAAGTGCCACTGAACAGACTGAGTGTAGGTAAGGTAGATGAGGTTGATCTAGAGTTTTTTGGAGTATGTTTCATCAAGACTGAAACACAATATTCCATTTCATGTTTTTTCTATATGATGTTTTGACTTAATTAAAGAACTAAAATGGAAATAGGAATAAGCCATGGTAGCAACAATAAGCATGTTGGGCTGGTTGGATGTTGTATGCTGGTTTGATGTTGTATGCTGACATGATGCTGCCTTTCTTTTATCAATATTCATCCAGGGAGCTTATGAACGTACTCCACAACTCCTCTCAGAAATAATGAACTTAAATGCTGTTTGAAATTATGATTCACAAGATGCTTCTGCCTTTTGTTGTTGTTTGCCTTTAAAATAATTTTGTATCTTAAATATGCTTTAAAAGAACCTGAGTGTATCAGAACACTTGAAAGTACAAATTTGTATTTCTGTGCACTGCTGTGCTTCGGTGGGCCTTTAATCCAAGAATGTAATGAATTGCAGGTGTCTTTGTACTAACTTATGTAAGAATTGTTTACATTTATTTTTCCAAATTCCACTTTGAGCTGTATTTGCATAAGAGGTTAGAGTTATATTTAAACATACATGTGAAATCATTCAAAATACTAAGTGCTCTTACTTAACCATAAAGTGTTATGTTTTACAAATGCACTCCGTGAAAAAGCAAGATACAACTCAAAATTTCTAGTTCCCCACTAATTTTAGCTTTACTTAGACTCCTAACATTCATCCTACTTAAATGTCTTTTTTAAAATTTGTTTTGCTCTACTTGTAGAACCAGGATGGATCATGTATCCAATCAGTCAGCCTTATTCTTAAGCAGGACCCCAAGAGGCAAGTGACTCTGACTCATTCAGGAGATGTTTTGGTATATGACCAGTACAAAATTAACCTGCCTTATGCAGATGGTAAGGAATAATATAACATCATGTAACTCCTAGTTTTTTAATGGCATGTATGTTTGTTATGATAATGTCAGTATTGCTAACATACTGAAGTTAAGTGGTATATTGTTAATACCAACACTGTTAATTTCTTATTGAAATGTTTCACAGATTAACTGCTGATGTACTTTCTACACTGATGGTAGGAGTTATACAGTAGCTGTATTAGAGTAGTGTCTCTCATGTTAAGATTATGTTCTGTCTCTAACTAAAGTTCGAATGCCATCCTTCACATATTCAAGGTTGGTTAGTTCTTTTCTGAAGGGAAATTATTTTCTCTGATTCTTGACTGAATGATTTATTTTTTCCCTTTTTTGTAAGCAACTCGAGTAAATTTAAGTGGAAGGAGCACTCCTACCCCTTACAGATAAGTTACAGATTTTCAGACAAAATTTTTTTTTTTTCTTTTTCCTCTGAGTTTTTAAATCTCTACCTCTGGAAGATATTGTCAAGTATTCTACATATACATATGTGACTGTGTTCTGAGAGATTCAATGTTGACTTCAGTGAGAGCTTTATGTGTGAATCATTAGCACATTTGATGTCTGTGTGGCTTTGGCTCTGCGAATTTCCCAGAAAAAGGCTTTAATACAGGCAACACAATGCTGGTGATAGGCTTAGGTTGTCTAAAATAAATGGTCTGCAATGCTTCTATCTTTCAATTGATTTGCTTTTAGTTAACCTTTATGAATATTCCAGTGAACTTTGGATGCATATTTAGAAAGTGTGGTGACTGTCATAAGTTTCTTGTTTTCTTCTTTAAAGTCTGAATCAGTGTAACATTTAGTGAGAAATCAAAATTAGGTGGAAATAGGGCATTAGTAGGAAAAAAAATGTAATTTTCATTTAAATCACATAAAACTAAGACAGTGAAATGATAAGAGACACAATGCAAATTACAAGCAGGTTTCCTTTGCCTTTCAACAATCTCTGTTTTTACTCACCAGAGTTATTTGAAATACGGAAACTCTCCTCTGTATTTCTTCAAGTAAAGACACACATTGGATTACAGATACTGTATGACAGAGAAGGACTGAGGCTTTATCTTCAAGCTGATGGACGGTGGAAAGATGACACTGTGGGCCTTTGTGGAACCTTCAATGGAAATACAGAGGATGATTTTTTGTACGAAAAGCTACAAGATTTCTATTTGCCAATATATAAGTATCTACAATTAGAATGGATTAAGCATGTACTGAATGGATAGATACCAAGAAAAATTTAATTTTAAGTTTTGCATTAGTGAGATAGCTAAAAGGTTTTAGTTTGCTAACAGAAAAGTCTGTAAGTTCAACCCCAGTATATCAATCCAGGTTTTGCTTAAAATATTTTAATATAAAAATACAATTAAATCTATGTGGCTCCTAAGTGCTAGTTTATCCAAAAAGTTTTGTCGAAAACATGAAATGGCCTATTTAAGGAACTTTCCACCTCCCTGCAAGCCTTCTTCTGTCTTTCCAGCTCCTGTTTTCTGCTGCAAGTTTTATCTGCTTTCCGACACAGCCTCTGTTGTTCAGTGTCTGCACACCAGCAACAGGAATTGGCTGTCAATTGGGCTTTGCTTTGTTGTGGTGCAGTGAAAGGTGGTCAGAGCTGCCTGAGCACCCCTGGCAAGACAGCTGTTTGTTCACCTTCCTTGCAGCATATTTTCTACAGATACTAAAGAAAATTGATTTCCGGAGGATCAAGGAGCCTAATGAAAGTGGGAGAAGGAGAACATGAATTTAAAGCATGACGGAATAGTTCTTTGACCAAAAAAAAGAAAGAGTAGGAGAACATCTTTCTCTAAACAGTTGAATTTTTGAAATCAAAACTAATAGAAAAATGGGAAATCTTTCCATATTGGATCCGATTTAGAACATATGCACACACAAAAGTATTCTCTTGGATTTTTGAACAATTTTTATCTTAAAGATTAAAAAGTATCAGAATATTGTTTATAATGAGACTAGGAAATATATAGACAGGATCTCAATGGAGAGATATTACTTACATAAAACTGCTTAAAACATTTATCTGTTTGAAGCAAGTAAGTTTTGTACTGTGTTTTTTGATGACAGTCTTTGGAGTTGTCCTCAAATAAGGGAGAAATTGTTCAATAGTTGATATTTGTGAAAAAGGCCCTTAACTACAGGAACTTACACATTGTGCTGAGTTGTGACACCAACCATAATGTGCAAGCATCTTGATATGTACACAAAACACCTGATCCACTTGAGGTTTGTGAGACTTGCCATGGACTGTGGTGTCTTTTGCAATGCTTCCACCCCCGACCTGCTGTCTCAGAATTAATACTACTGGATGTATGCCTAATGCAATCTTTTCCATAGACTGTAACATCCCCTATTTAAATGCATGGTTTCAATCACTCTCCCTATACAGTATTAATGTGCCTTGGTTATTTTCATCAAAGTCTTTATGTTTCAGCTTCTGCTGTCCCTCTGCTTACCTGGATATCTATCCAATTGCTTTTGCAGTTATATCTCTGGCCTCTTGGATTTCTGTTCCTTCCTCTTTCTTGCAGGGACTAGAGAGCCTGGGCAGCCAGCTACGCAGGAACAGACAGAAAATTATAGGTAGAGGAGAGATAAAGATGGATCAGATATCACTGAGGAGACAGAAGTATGAATAAGAGTACAGACTTTCAGGACAGTGATGCTCCCTCCTCGTCTGTTGTGAAAATGGAACTTGGTCTGTTTTGATCTGTCTTTCCTTACAGAATATCTAATGGCTCTAGAGCCAATCTTCTCTTTCTTTTCTGGGCCTTTGCCTGGAAAGAAAGGGAAGAGTCTTGAAACTTAAGCTGACAGTGCTCTATGGGAGAATGCCTGAGAATATGGAGTAGTGGAAGGGGAGCTCAGAAAGGGGGTGGCAGAACTGAGACCATTCTGTAAATTAACTGTATCTTTTGTGTCTGACTTCTGTTTTGTAAAAGATCTCCAGTTGGAGTAACTGAAAGCACTCCAGAGCTGTTTGGAAACACATGGAGAACTTCATCGGCATGTGTTCTTGTGCATGATAGTTCACAAATGGATCCGTGTGATATTCATCTGCAGGCAGGTGGGCAGTGAAGGTTGATTATTATTGACAAATTGACAAATTTTGACTTGTTCCATCTGTGCTAACTTTCCTAGCTGGATCAGTAATAACCAGTCCTACCCACTGAAAAAATTAATACTTATAGAGAGCATTTGTTGAGTTCAACACCCTAACAAATCATGTAGTGTATTATTTAAGTATTTTCTGATACTTGTGGAGGCACTTGGAATGCCCCCTTTTTATTTCTGGTATGCAGTTACAATGTGTAAAGCTAGACGCGCATTAAAGGTTGGTGGTATGTCTCGCATTGGTGATACTGCTAGTTAAGATGGAGACTCAAAAGTATTGTAGTATTCATTTTTGAAAATACTGAAAGAATGAAACATTTTATTATAGTTGTCTGATAAGGAGAATGAGTAGGAGAAACATACTTAGCACTCCAGCTTTTAGATTCAGCTGGAAGGGTACAGCTGGGGAATGATGCTAGTGGCTGATGCCATGGGGACCACAGATGGTCACTGAGACCTTTAATCACAATGAACTTTGTAGATCATCAATTATATCAATTTCACAGTTCCTACCACTTCTTGTCTTGGATTCTACACTTTTAGGCGAGATACAGAAGTAAAATATTGATTAAGGTTTTGCCTGTAATTTCAGCAGTGCTAGGAAATCATCACATCTCCTGCTACATCATCATCCTGTCTTCTGATTATTTATGCAATATGCAGCACTAAGAAGCTGCATTTTTGGCAATGGGTTTGGACATGAATGTAGAAAAAAAGAGACCTGCACAGGAAGCCAGAAATTGTGGAAAAGGAAATTTGAAGTCCTAGTTTATGCATCTCTCTTGTTTTTTTGTGGGAAATAGAATTTTATCTTTTTCTGAGTATGCTAATATAACATATTATTTCTTTTGACTACTACTCCACAATTATTTAATATATTCAGAATTAAGATATTCAGGTGAGTGCTGTGTTTGGAGCTTCCTATGTACAATTTGATACTGCTTGTTTTCCTGTGTGGTAATGCTACCCCAAGCTAGCAGCTCCAGGTGGAGTTGCAGCCTTATGCAACTGAAACAATGCATAACAGCAGATTATGCTTTGAAATTCTGGGAATGACTTAAACTGAAGGGTGATCCTGTGTGTTTATGAAAGGCACTGGGTAGCATGTGTTGCCTAACCTGCATCCATGAACCAGTTTAAAGATAGACTGTATGTAGGCAGTGTCTGTGTATTGTAAAGTATTCCACATACCATAAGTTATTCACAGAACAAGTTCAAAACCATGAGCAGCTAAGTTCTCTTCTGTCCTTCCATACAGTTGTATAGACATCAAAGACAGAAAGATATATATGGCAATCGTATATCACTGTGATCAGTTCCATTGTATAGAAACACTTTTTATTCCAAGTCTTTTTAAATCTCCCTCACTGAAACAGTGTTTAATCTGTTGTTTGTGTAGCCTCTTATGCAGCGGAAGCTTGTGGCATCCTTACGAAAGAACTTTTTGCTCCATGCTACCCCTATTTGAGTCCTGTTCCCTATTTTGAGCAGTGCAGAAGAGACACGTGCAAATGTGGGCAGGTTTGTTTTTGCTCTGCTCTGGCCCATTACGCTCACCATTGCCGAAGATTTGGAGTTGTAATAGATTTCAGAGGAGGTGTCCCAGACTGTGGTGAGTTGTCTTTCACTCCAAGTCTTAAATAAACACTGTTTGAGGACTTTAGAATGAGAATCAGAAAATAAAATTAAGTCAGTGTAATATTTTAAATGAGAAGAGGTTTAATTCTGGCATGATCTCTGGTGTACAGGGCAAGGTTCTGGTTTTTTTTTGGTCAAGACAGAATTAGTACCAGTGTTTTTAGAGGATTGTTCCTTATAGTTGGTTTTTTTTTTAGTTCTTTTGACTTAAGAAACAATGTGAAGGTTTTTTTTTCTCTAGTAGTTGAAAGTCTTCAAATGTATACAGAATTAAAAATGTCTATATCTCTTATGTGGCTTTGAATATCTCATGTTGATATTATTTGTGAGCTAGGTACATAGATTTGTTCTTTTCCTCATAGATGCTAGGTTTATCTAATTCTTTAAATGAATGAAATGAAAAATGATGGTGATGTATTAAGCAGTTTTAGCTGGTTTATTGTCAACTTTTGCTATCTCACAATCTCTTCTAGCTTATTTTCTTACTGTTAGTGATACTGGCATACATGGAGTGCTGATATAAGTGTAGAGAATTGGTGGTGTTGATATTTAATTTTGAATTATTAGAAGAATGCAGAGAGTGTAGACACAGCCAAGAGTGACACCTCTGTTATCTGCCCTGTAACACCTCACAAGTAAAGGAGTGAGATAATACTATTAAATTATTTAGTTTGTATGAACTTTTAGTGATGGTGATAGGATACATAGTGCCCTTGTGTACTTTTTTTTTCTAAATTGTAGAATTGGAAACCCTATAAAACAGCCCTAAACTGACACACTTGATGCTTCACTAGATTTGGCTCTACAAACAAAGCTGAAAATATTTTTTAAGGAACACTCAAGAGTTTAACATCTGGTAGTTTTGATCATATAATGTAATTATCCATGTTGTAATGCATGATAAAGAGGATTTTGGAAAGCTGGTCCAGCTTAGGTATCTCAAGTTGGAGTACCTGTATGTATACCTGAAAAGACTGGCTTACTTGCAGTCATTATGGCATGGATGGCTGCATATGCTGTGACTCGATGAATTGTTCAAACCATTTAATTCTGGGTTTTTTTAGAAGCAAAGTTTTAATAGAATATATTTTTAAAGTCATGCTTGTGGGATTTAAAATGGGAATCTTTTTAGTATTTCAAGAACTTCAGATGGATTTCTTTAAAGTAGAATTTTATAGGATATATGTACAAGAAAATGTCAGATGTTATTGTGCAACATCTGCGAAGTACACAGATTTTATTTATTGCTTTTAGTGTTTCTTTAAGGTGCTGTCCATTTCCTAAAATCCATGCACAAGAGCCAAGTGTTTTCAAACGGGGAAAAAAGCTTCAACTATTTGATTTCCCTAGTGTAAATCTGGATTAACTATGCAGACTTTATTGTCTTTGTTATTACTGCAGATTTACATCTGTGTAGTTTACACAGCGTAGTGCCAAGAGAGCAATTTCAGTGGAATTTAATGTGATGGGGAATGAAAGAATGGAGATGTTTATCAGAAAACTGTTGGGAGGTACATGAGTCTCTTGCACTGTAATTTGAGAGGTTTTTTTCATTTGGACAGCTCTTTCATGTGAAGATACAAAGGAGTACAGTACTTGTGTATCTACCTGTGGCAGAACCTGCCAAGCGCTGTCTGTGCCAGAGACATGCAGCAGTGATTGTGTTGAAGGCTGTGCTTGTCCCTCTGGAATGTATTTGAATTCCAAGACTGACCGATGTGTACAGAGGTAGGTAAAGTTGCAGTTCTAATAGTCACATTCACTGTTTTAGACCACTGCATTTGCAAGTCAGAGTGAAAAGCTATAAACGTGTAACCTTGTAGATACTATTAATCTGTAAACTTGGTGGGATCTTAGAATTATACAGAACCTGTGTGTTGATCACAAAAAGCTTTTATAGTACTGCCACTCATCAAGCATCACCAAAGCTAGTTGTTGTATATTGTCTGGTTTTTGGCTTACAAGGAATACAAAAGGTGTTCACTGTTGTGTAAAGGTTCTGCTTTGTTACTGACTGGGTTTGGAATATACTTGAATTATGTGGCAGTATGCATCAGTAGTTACTGAGGTCAATTTCTTGTATTAAATAAAGCAGCACCAACAAACCTCACCAAAATCAACAAAGCAACCAATTGAACTTTGCACAGCAATTATGTCAATGGGACTTTGTTTCTTCCTTCAATTTGAATTAATCACAGTTGCATGTTTTTGTTTTGTTTTTTCTACTGCAGAAATGAATGCCCTTGTTATTTTCAAGGAATTGACTATCCCCCTGGAGAAAATGTCATGACATCTTTGGGTAAATGGTAAGGTACAAAACTTGTTTTTTCCTGGGCTAAATGGTGTTTGTTTTTTTTAAGAGCTCTGTCAAATAATTATGCCTAGCCTGTTGTGGTTTTGGTTTTGTTGTTAGTTTTGTGTGGGTTTTATTTGTTTGCTTTTATGAAACATGCAGAATAAACCTACATCAGTTTTCGATGCATGTTTGGACAGATCTTTAGAAGTTAGGTTTTCAGCCTGCTGTGCTTATAGTCCGATATACTGAAGTGCAAAGTAGAGAGAAAAGCCACTATGATTTTGTAGACCCATACTAATGCAGAAAGCTCTAGAAAACCCCAGACACTTCCTGACTGTCCATTCAAGTTTGTTCAGCCAAGCCTTCGTTGCTATTCTCCTTCCCTATAGCAGATTGTAAATCCATTTATGAAGAATTATTAAGAATCTGTCTTCCGCTAGTATAGAGCAATGTGACTTTATTGACTAAGAAACAACACAAGTAACTGTCAACTGCATCCAAAGGTGAATAAGCATCTCTGTTATTGTTCCTTACATTTAGCATTTGTTCTTGTCCCCTTGCTTTTCCATTTGCATCATTATAATCACGCTATTAAAGAAGATAATTTGTTAAAGTATTCTGGCTTCTGCCAGAAACATCCTTTCCAAGAATTAGTTTTGTCTGGAAAAGGTTAAATAACGTGGACAAGTTCTGTTAAAAAAACTTTCAGAGTTCTTTTTCTTGAAGTAATGTAATGTATCAGTTAATTAAAACCACAGCACTTAGTAAAAGCAGAACAGACCGAGTCATGTCTGTGATAGATCAGTGTAATACTTTGGTTTGTTGTAAAGGCCAGTAAGAGATTAATATTGTCAGACATCTATTGCAATGGTGACAATTAGCAAAAACACCCACTCATTCTCACTCTTGTCAGCATCTTAGTGTCCATGAATGATGATTGTTATAAATGATTACAATTGTCAGCTTAGTTTATCTTCACCTTAGGGCGGTTTCTCTGGAGAGTACTGGGCAACCCTTTCTGGCCATTGGCCTGTCCCAAGTTTGGGTGCGCTGTCGCCTGCCTTCCTGGATATTTTTGTTTATGGAGCATGTGCAAGACAGCACTGGCAGTCATGGGAAAGGTCTCCTCCTGCTGAATTCTTTTGTTTCCTTTCAGCCTCCTCTTCCTCCAGGGTCTAGTTTAGCTAATTATGTTAAGCACTATGGTGAATATTTGGCTGAATGCACATTGATCATGGCATCATCCAGAAATGCCTTTTTTTTTTTTTTTTTTTTTTTTTAGAAACTACTACAGGTGAAAAATCATCTTTATGTTTATTTCAGTGGAGATATTTGGGATCTGACAGCTTATGTCTCATGAATGTGTTAATTAAAATGTATCTACTGGTTTACAGATACGAGTCTTTAAGATAAAATAAGAGATGCGTATCTTCTATTTAATCATGACTTCTTTGTTTGACATGTCTTAATAAGGCAGTATGCAGATCTGTTGAGAGGAAAGTCTTTCAAACATGGCTAGTTTGTTCATGATCCATGAGGATCATGGACATCCATTCAGGAGCAGCTGAGAAAATACAAAGTTGTCAATCTATATTAATGTATTTTCCTTGCAGATAAGTCATTCCAGTTCAGTACAAAAAATTGTTGCAGTCACAATAGATTGTGTTTGTATTATATTCAACATGGGTTTTACCTTCAACTGTGGGATAATTTAGAACTGTTGGTGTTGTCAAGATAGTCACATACACTAGTAGCTTGCTTTGCAGCAGAGTTCTAAGCTGATAATGAGGAAAGTGGAGCATTCATGGTAGTGTTAAGAACATTCATGTAAGAGTACATACTCAGAGCTTGTTGTGACGTATACATGTGTGTGTTTAGGTTTGGTTTTGTTTTGCTGCTGTTGCTCATTGCGTGTTTGGGTTTTTTTTTAGATGATGATGATTCCATTATGTATAGGGCTTGGTTTATTCTTACTGCACTGATGTCTTTGGGACCAGTATAGTGGTGTGTTTCTTTGTGTTTTAATATCAGCCCAGACAATTTAACTGGTAGTAATCTTATGCAGAAAGCAAAAATTTGAAGAGTAATTAATATTCTTCAGGTGTTAAGGCAATGCCCACTTTATCCACAGTTCTAATGTTCAATGCAGTTATTATACAGTTATTTTTTAGTTATTCATACTGAATGCTTTGTTACTAAACAGAACACATTAATATTTCAGATCTTCCTGGCTCTCATTACATCTTAATGTATTTTTATTGCAGCCATTGCAGAGATGGAGTAATGAATTGTGATAACAACATAATAGGTGAGTGAAGATAGACAGGGAAAAGATACTTCAAGTCCAGTTAATATTTACAGTTCAGTCTCCACCATGGGACCCCTTATCTGTAGTAGAAGATTGTGCTAGATGTACAAATGGATAACTTGCAGGAGGGTATCTGTAATGTGGGAATTATATATTTGTGTGACTGAAAGCAAGGCTGGTGCGAAGCAGCAGCATAATTGTCCAAAATGTTGTCAAATCTGAGCAACTGTTTTTTCCCGGAACTTTAAAATACAAATTTTATTTTTTAGATTGCTAATATAAACGAGCTTAGCTGGATGATCACAGTATCACAGTATGTTTGGGATTGGAAGGGACCTCAAAAGATCATCCAGTCCAATCCCCCTGCTGGAGCAGGAACACCTAGGTGAGGTTGCACAGGAACATGTCCAGACGGGCTTTGAATGTCTCCAGAGTAGGAGACTCCACAACCTCCCTGGGCAGCCTGTTCCAGTGCTCTGTCACCCTCACTGAGAACAAGTTTTTTTTTCTCAAATTTAAGTGGAACCTCTTGTGTTCCAGCTTGATCCCATTACCCCTTGTCCTAGCATTGTTTGCCACCGAGAAGAGCCTGGCTGAACAGGAGAATTTCAGTAGGACAACTACAGGTTAGCATTGGCTCTTAGAAGATGGTTGTAGGAACTGAAAGCTGACAGTAATTTTTCACAGATATTTTTTTCTTTGCTTCCACAAACCCTCAGTAACTGAAATATGAAAAGATATTTCTTTTGTCATGCTTAAAAAAAAAGAATGTAACGAGTGCTTTTCCTATTACAGTAGATTGATATGTCATTAAGTGTTATTGTCCATACTCTGTTACAATGCTTCTTTTACTTCCATGAAACCTTTATTTGAGGTTTCAGTTCTAGAATTGCTGACTCTCTGACTCTTAGCAGAAATCTGTTCCCCATGCACTTGAAGATGGTGGTTGTACTGATAGGACAATTATCCAGAGTGCCTCTCTCTAAATAAACAAAAAACCCAGCAACAACCGAACCCACTATAAAACACTGCCACCACTTTGTCTATTTCTACTTATCTAGTAGTAGTTTGCATGTGTTTTGGAGGGCTGATACCTGGCTGTTTAGAAAATCATGTCCTTTACTAAACAAATGTATCTATTTCAGTATTTTGTATGAGATTTATAGGGGTTTGATGAAGCTAACTACGCTCAGGAAGGTCAGGCAATTGGATGTTACACTTTTGTGTTATATATTCTGAATCTATTGCACACCTTTATGAAATACAGCATTTCAGATGTGAAGACTAATGTGTTTGTTGTTCCCCAGCACACGGCTGCCCAGCTGGACAGATTTATATTAACTGCAGTAATCCACAAGTTGATCCTGAACTCAGCAGAGAGAGAACTTGTGAGAACCAGCTGCTAAATCTCACTTTCTCAGCACACATTCCCTGCATTTCAGGTTGTGTTTGCCCACCAGGGTGAGTACAAATAGATTTACGTATTTTGGTGCACAAACATAGGTGACCGCCTTCAGTAGTGATTGAGTAATTAGTTCTGCTGAGGACACACCACATTTCTACTTGGAGAATTTGAGGTGTTGAGGGGTGAGAAACCAATTTGTGAAGGCTCACCACACAATGATATGGGCCATTGAAGGTGTAAGAAATAGTAAAGCAAGATGCAGGTGGAGCCAAAGATCTAATTGCTCACAATAATAAAAGCAAAATAACAGGAATATAGAAAGAGCATTGGAGTTATTTGATATAATTCCTGTGCTACAGCAGAATCATGTTTACCTAGATAATTTTTTTCAGCTGTCTAAGCTCTTGTTTGGACACTTCACTGAGGGAAGCTTATTTCTTCATTCCTAGGCATTATTTTCAGTATTCCTTCACTCAAAAGGATATTTGTAGTCTTGGGTATTTATGCTGAAAACATGCAGATGAGCTGCTATTGTGTTTTCAAATCAAGCACTGTATTGCTGAGATTTATTTTTTTAATATAAAAGTAGCAATTATGTGTTTAAATTATGTTGGTTTTTATGGAATTCACTCTCTTAAGCACAGAGGTTGAAGTTTTTGAGTATCGTCACTATAAAATTACTGGTTATGCCTTGAGAGCCTCCTCAAAATGAAGAGTAAAAGCCAGATCCTTAGTTGAAGTGAGTTGAAATAGCTCAGTTGACATCTGTAAGTCTGTGAACTTATTTATGTGTACATTTTTACGTATTATGGTAAAAGATTGATACTCAGACTTCTGGTTTTTACCTTAATGTTCAGAAGCATGAAATGCCAAACTATTCACATGAAATGGAGCCAGGAATTAGTCCAACTCACAGTAGGGCACCATGGTGAAAAAGTGCAGTACTAAGATAGACTTTGAAAGTAACTGAAGGCAGGCGTTTTCAGAATTGCAAAAACTCATTCAGTTGGACCTGGCTGATACTCTTCAAAGGTGCGCTGTATGGCAGGCAGCTCAGCAGAGAATAAAAAGTTTACATGATCTATTAATATTTTGCTGTGCACAACCACTGAGATTGTGAACATTTCTACTGTGTTCTGGAATTTAAGCAATGGAAATGTTTTTTAGCATTGGAAGGCTCAGTGTCAACTATCAGTGATCCCAAAGCTCTGATAATACATTTTTATAGTTACAAGCAAGAGTTTTATCATTTCCTGGAGATGGAAATACGAAACGAAGAAGTTCTGTATTTACCATAACTTCAGCAAACTTAATTCTCATCTGCTATGGGTGTGCATTGCCTGTAGAGATATTGACACAAACTTTTTTGTTGGTTGGTTATGGGGTTTTTTTGTGGTGGTTTTTTTTTTGTTTGGTTTTTTTTTTTTTTTTCAGTGGGTGGGGAGAGGCTTTTTTGTTTTGTATGACTGTATCCTCAATGCTAGGATAGAACCAGAAAATGGTGTCACAAGCCTAAGATGTAAACCCAGAATATTGATTTATACTGATGAAGCAGAAATGACAAAGTATTTGTTTGTTTCTATGTATTTAATATGTAGTGCCAGGTTCTGGCTGACAGGGAAGTACTTATGCAGTGTTTGAGGGACAGTTCCTCAAAAGGCAAGGGAACAAGTTTCTAGGTTTTGCCAGTGCTTTCAGGTGAAATTGAACATGCCAGCATCTTGCTTCCATGATCACAAACTGCACGATTTAGAATATAAAGTGTAATCCAAGAGTTGTGTATTTATTTTAAAATAAATTGAGAATTACTGTAAATACTGTTCAGTTCTTTCCATTATAGAGTCACTTGCAAGCTAGTCCAATCTGGTATATTTCAAATATTTGGTCCTGGTGGCCCTATACTGTATATATACTTTATTTTTATTTGAGATTTTTTTAAGAAAAACTAAGATGATCCTGAAGGTGTGTGGTTTTAGCTGTGTTTTTGGAAATACAAGAGATTTCTGCTATGTATTAATTACTCAGGCTTTTCATTTAGAGAACAAATCTTAATGTATTAGTCATTTTAATAGTAGTTGCTTTTGCATAGAAGCTGCTGGATCTGAGTTGCCCTAATGTTTTAAGTCAGTCACTGAATTCACACTCCAGTGATCTGATCTGTACTGCAAATTGATCACATGAGAGTCAGAGCAACACAGTAAGACCACAAGAGAACCAAATTGTTGGAAGAGAAAGCTGGAACAAATACCGTTCCCTTTGAACAGTATCTTATGTTCATGATAATTCAAGCAGTGCAGGATTCAAATGCATTGAGAGTTTGTGCAACTTCAAAATCACCTTTCTAGGCAATCAGTTCTGACTGGGGAAATATAAAACTAAAGTGATGTTGTGTGTTTTATAAGGGTAAAAGTCATGGAGTTTTTTTAACATCAGTTTTTTACCTGAGACCATTAATTTCATTCCTTTATTCATGCTTTTGTTCCTGCTCAAGATCTTTCATCAGTTCAGCTCTATTGATTTGCTGTAAGCTAAGCTGATTTAAGCAGTGATGAAATTGATTTAGTGTGTTTGATTAGTTTTGGTTGATATAGGTAAACTAATGAAAAAGAACTTGGTGTAGAAAAGTGAGTATGTCAGAGTTAAGAACCCTGTATAGCAAGCTACATTTTTTCAGGAGGAAGGATTTTGCCAATCTGTTTAGTGGGATGATTATTTTTCAATGGTACCGTGAAAGATATTTAACACAGAAAGAGATAGAAAGAAATTGTATTTGCAGAAAGAGGTGTTAAGATTTCAAGAGGGCAATATTTTTATTCTTCAGTCTATTTTTCTAGTGTCTGGAGAGTGAAATATTCTTTCAAATACTTTATTTCTAGCATTCCTTCTTTGTTGTGCTTAGAGTACATTCAAGTGGAACTTGCATAAAATTGATATTAAATACAAAACAAGTAAATCATATTGAAAAGCAGCAGTTTTCTCTGAGGAGGATTCATTTGACCTTTTTAGTCTACAGTGACTAATTCAGATGTCAGTAACAATGCTCTAAATATATAAATTTAAAGGAGATAATTCCCATTCAACAGGTTACAGTTCTTACAGTATAAAAAATTATGATCATATACTTTCCCTCTGTTTTAGATGTGACTGAGGTAGAACGCTGATTCTCCTGGAACACACATCCTTATGTTGTTCCACTGGCTTTGCTGACATATTTAGTGATATTTAAGATTTTGTGGTTTTTAATCTGTCACTGTATCAATGGCAATTTCCTGGATTTCTATGCTGCATTTTGGAAAAATAAGTAATGTTATGTTTACAACACAGTTAATAATTTTTCAAGTTCAATCTTTGAATTTTACTTTCTGCTTTGGGCTTTCTATGATTGAAACTTTTTCACTCTTTAACTATACTATATATGCATGATTTGAGACAAAGACACAGACTTTCATCAGACTGAAGAAGCAGCGAAGAGAAAAGACAAAGAGAGAAAAAGCAGTAGTATCTGCCCATATTTCTGCATACTGTGTGACACGTTTACCACAAATGGAGATATGCTGGTTTGTGCCTGTCCAGTTCCACTAGTTTTCTGTGGTCTCCAGTCAGACTGATAATGATTTCCAAAACAGCCACCTCCTGTTCATTGTTCCTTATGATCCGCTCTTATTGTTGCTGTCAAAAAACCCCAGTCACTTTCCCGAATAAACTTTTTTTTTCTCACTTCCCCCATTGATTTTACCCTTGACTACAGCATGAGTTGAATTTGGCTTTATATAGTGTACAGTATAAAAAAACGCCACCTGTACTGTGTATACAATGTATATAGGTTTTTTTAAACTAAGAGTTGAGAGTTGGCTGGCATTTTGGTGGCTACTTGGTGCTGTTTTGTATGGATATATGTCTTGGAATTTATTAACCATAGCACTGCAGCAGAGAGGCCACAATCATGTTGCATACATAACTATTTTACCTAGTTCAGTAACATTTTAGAGCAGCTTCCCTATTATTCTTGTGTGATCCAGTAGTAGTGGTGAAGGATTCGTGTAATCCTTGGGGCTGCAGGAACAAACTCCATGCTGCATTGCCAAGGATCCCTGGAAGGGATTTACGAATGTTCCCTGTGTGTTGTCCTAAGAGGCACACAGAAATGAAAAAAGACTGAAAATTGAACACAGGATTTGTTGTTAAAGGATTACCTCACGATGCTTCTGAAATATTGATTAATTGATTTGAGAGATAGGGTGTGTCAGTATTACAAGCTTGTCTGTGTCATGGTCCATTATATAGAACAGGCTCTACTGGATATAAAGAATACCCTGCTTTTTAAAAAGCCATTTTCCCCCTCTCTTAATAGAGTGCTCTTCAGAATAACCAGAGGTCATTTTTTTAATATATAAAAATGTTAGAAATTACAGAACTTACAACACTAATATGAATGGACCTGCCTCATTATGGAGCAGTGGAGTTGCTAAGGCTCACGAACTGAACAATATTAGTTCAGTCCACCTAAGCTGGACACCCTGAATCTGTTATCTGTCATCTAGTTTGTTTGTTGTTTTTTCTGATGGATTAGTCTTAAATATAGTGGGTTCTTGTAGCACTTTGGGGTTTAAAGAAAGGACAAATGTATCTTTATGGTTATAAGACATAGGCTAAAGCTGGGGCAGGTAGTTTCTGGTCCTTGTTTCCTCATCTTAGTTGAGGCTCTGAAATAGCTAACAAAAATGTTACTATGATGAAGAATAGATTAAAATTTGTAAAACTGATTATATGTCAATAAAAAAAGAAAAAATCTAGAAGGTATTAACAGTTTTTTTTTTTTTAAAGGAATTTTCTTCCTTAAATGTGAGCTTTTAAAAACTTTCTGCAGAACTAACTGCATCTTTTAAAATATCTCTACTACAACAGAAAACTGAACATTGGGCTACACCTGCTGTATGTTCTTTTTATCCATTTATTGTCAAGCACCTCATTCAAGAAGACCCACCACAAGAATAGCACTGTCATTTTTGAAGACAGATGCTTTTATTTGAACTGACTCGGTTGAATTGTTTCATAATATACACTAGTATTAATTTTAAATCATGTTATCAATCCATATTTCCATTAACGGAAATATTTAATAATTTCCATATGCAGTATACATTAATTCTATCTTGCCATGAATAGCAAGAGGCCCTTCAGCCCCTACATATGAATAACAAATACAAATCTTGAGGGTTATGTCAGTAACTTACAATATATATTGCCACAAATGCAAACAATAAATATTTCTACTACTTCTGTTACTACCTCATAGTGTTACCTACCTACTCAATCTTCCACTTTTTTTCCCTTTTATGGTTTTGTCCTCTCTATAAGCTGTGTTAATTAAACCAATTGCTATACTGTTAACCTAAATCATGAAGTCCCTGCTAGCTTCTCAATATTTAGGAACTTTAGTAAATCTTTGTCATGATTAACTTTGTTTGAAATTTAAATCATAACCAAACTTTTCTTCCTAACCATGGTTAAAAATCTAGCTGTAATTTTCTCCTCGTTTCAGTGATATAATTTTTTTCCCTTTTTTCTCAATGGTAGTAGAGCAAGAGAATAAAAAATTAATTCTCAGTTGGGCACTCGCAGCAGTTTTCTGTAGGTCCAGGTCACTTAGCTTCTCACAGCTCAGCAAGATCCAGTACCCATCTTGGTATTTTAGGAGAAGTGTCAACAGACTGTTCTTAAAAATAATGCAATATCACTGTCGAATGATCAAGAACACAGAATTTGGAATCGTAATTCTAAACAAGGAAAGAACACATACTACTTTAAAATAGTTTTCTCCATTTTTCCAAGTTGTATATTTATTTTTGTGACCTATGAGTTTGTTTGAACCTAAGAATACAAAATGATATTGCAGTATTGAAGTTTTCTTTTTTTACCTTCTGTCAAGGTTTAAAGCAAAGTGGCAGTAAACTGTGGCAGATGCTCCCGTTACCCTCTTACCTCCCACCACTCCTTCTCCTTTTTATCAGAAAGATGATGGGAAGATAATAGGGAAGGAAGAGAGACTTAGATTTCAAGTTAGAAGGTTTTAAAGGGTTTACTAATGCTACTAATAAATAGAGAATATATATACAAAATACGCAAAACCAATCTTGAGTGCTCAATGTGGAGTTGGCATTATTCCAGCAGCAGGGGCTGGATGTGCGGAGCTGGTGGCTCTGGAAGGTGCAGCTCAGGCCCCCGGAAGTCATGGGCAGGACTTCACAGCAAACCGGAACCTGGTTGCAGGGATGCAGGGCCTGAGGCCTGTAGATCACAGGCAGACAGACAGGGTCCTCTCTAGATGCCGGCCATGGTCGAAGAGAGCTTCACCCTGTTGATCACCCTCTTATATAGGGGGTATGATGATTATGGGATGGGATACTCAGTTGATCCTCAGTTGGTCAGTTCTAGTCACCTGTGCCATCCACCCCTCCTCAAACACGCCCCTCTCACAGCAAAACATTGGAAAACTTACCAATCTTTCTTGGCTACCATAGTAATAAGTCTAAATATGAGCTGCTTCAGCATTCCATTGGTCTCTTATCAGCACTGAGTACAGCATCCTAGGAAAAATATGCAGGCTGAAACTCAGAAAAGTACAGCCACCTAGAAGAACTTAGCTGAAAGAAAAATCACTAAAAGAGAACTGGTCTTGTTTTTAAGAAAACCAGGACACCTTCGCTATATTCTGTAATTGTCTGTAACTGTATGAGGCACCTTTTCAACTAGAATAACTGAGAATTTTTTTTCTTATGTAAATTGAGGAAAAAAATAATTCCTCTGCCCCAACCCACTCCCCCAGAAAAACAAAAACAACAAACAAACAGAAAAAACCCAACCAAACAAACAGGAAAAAAAACTTAAAAGCTGAGGTCTCATTTCACCAACTTTACAGCCATGTCTGTAGACTGGGGTTGTGGTTGACACTTCACGGAACGGAAAACATTAACTGGGATTTTAATTTTCTTGGTACCGAAGTTTATGCAAATTGTTTTTCCAGATTCCAAACACCTCAATGTCGGCACACTGTATTATGGTCATTAAGACATCACAGACATTTGTGAGACCAAGTTTAGATGCTAGTGTTGGAATATGTACCCCTGGCCATGATGTTCTGTAGTGTGGTAGGCCAAGAGTCCACCGCTGCAGACAACTGTTATAATCAATGACAGAGAATGGTCTCCTTTGTGCTGAACCTGGACTATAGTAAGTTTGGGCCAGTTCACTCTAATTAGAATTTTTAGGTCTATTTCTATCACTTATTGTTATCAAAAGGGAGAGCTATGAAAAGACAGTAAACTGAAAGCTCTAGTATCCTGTAGTTGTAATGAAGTTTTGTACTAAGAAAGGAAATTTTCCTCCAGGTTTTTCCTCCAAAAATTTCTAAATTATCACTGTATTTCTAAAGTGGTATATCAAATAACTTGTAAGGAGCTTAAACACATTCTTCAGAGGCTTTCCTGAAAAAAAGAACATTCATCACTTTCTAATTTGCACAACGAAAACAATTTTGTTATCTTATAAATGCATCTATGGACAAACAAATCTAATAATGAGGGAAGAAGGCAATTCAGTTTCAATTACTTTTAGAAAACTGATTTTTATCAGATACTGTGACTGTGTCATGTCTTAAAATGTGTCTCCTTAGATCAGGGGTGTCAAACTCATTTTCACCGGGGACCACATCAGCCTCACGGTTGCCTTCAAAGGACCGTATGTAGGAGTAGTTACATTTATACAGTCCTGAAATTACATTCGGCCCTTTGAAGACAACCGTGAGGCTGATGTGACCCTCAGTGAAAATGAGTTTGACACCCTGCCTTAGATGTATTTGGAGTCCTGTCCTTTTGGTATGTGTTCAGTGTCGTTTTCCAAAAGACCCCCTGCTCCTCAATTTAAGTAGTAAAGCTCAGAATTTATTATTATGAGCATTAAAATAAAAGGAGTGTTCTGTTCACACTTTTAGGGATGACTCTGCTGCTGGTAGCATACTAAGTATTTTTAATTTTTTCTGGTTTAGGCGGAGTTTTGGAGAGGTCTCTCAGGAAGATTTAATATTTTTCCAGTAAATAAGGACACGTTCCTGTGTTTGTAAGCCTCAGGAAGTCATATTTATCCACGCTGGGTTTTATGCTGATTTCTATTTCTGATGGCTATAGAATTATAGTATGTGAAAGATATTGAGTTAGAGTTCTTTTCCAAAGAGTAAAAGTACCTCCATTGCAGTGCCATAACAAGACAACCTGGTGATTTTCCATCCTCTTCTGCTCTGCAAACTTGCTGCTCTCGTTGGTAGATTTTAGTGCTTGTTAATTACTCTTGCAATACTTCCAAAACCCTCTTGCTCTCCTACTATCTAGTTTACAGTAGCTGCAAACAATCTCTCTTTTTTTTTTCTTTTTTTTTTTTGGTACTTGCATTCAATTTGCAGTAGAACTTCACCAGTATCATTCAGACCCTCAAGCACCTTTTTATATTGCCTTCTGCTTTGCCACTTTTTTAAAATAAGAGAATCATTGAATTTTCTGTCATTTGGTTTGAGAGAAAGACTTCTGTTACATTTGGAGTTACTTTCTGAAATTCTTCTCATTAAAAAAAGAGACTGGGACTATACTTTGACATATATCTGCAAATACACATTAATTACTCAAAAGTATAATTAATAAAAAATAAAGGTGCAGTTTTCAAAAGAGCCAGCGATGATAGACCAGAAACAGCCACTCTTGGATAGTCACAAATGGCAATTCTCACCTTCCCATTGAGTCCTGCCTTATGTATTTTTTAGTACTGAATTGTGACCACAGTGTTCTTGAAGAACATGGTACTATTTGAGGACATGTAGAGAGAGGTTTAAATCTAGTGCGCTTAATTAAAAATATTTGGACTTTGAAAAAATTGAGTACTAGCCCTGAAGTAACATTGGTAGATATGAAGTACAGCTGAGATGACACAGAAAGGTATCAAACATTGCACCAACACAGTTACAGTCTGGGCACCTCTTGTTTGTGAAACAGGCTGGGACCAAGTATAAACCTCGGACCTTCTTCCCCTCGCTCTTGCCTCAGGATGTGTGCTGCTTGTGAGGGTGCAGCATGTATTGCTTGTGCTCTTTGGGGTGATCCTCATCTTAGAGCCCTGATGCAGGGCTGGGGGAGACCTCTCTTCTAGCCCTCTTTTTTTCTGATGGTCCTCACTCCCTGCCCTCATCTTTTTTTCCTTCCACGCATCACAAACTACAAAAATAAAACATCTATAGGGGGAAAAAAGGTACTAGTAAGAGTGTTCTTATTTTTATTCTTTCAGTCATTTTGCTTAATTCCCGTAGTATTTTTCTCCTTAAAATGAGAGATGTCAAGACAGAGTCCCTCGCTTGCTTTGCTCTGACGTTGCAGCAAAAGCTATAACCAGGTTTTATGCTGCTCTGAGTACTAGACTTGTGAGATGATTTCTCCCTCTTCTGTCCACATCAATCAGTAGAAGATGTGTGGAAGCAGGAGCTTCGTTTTGCTCAAGGTGACTTCAGAGGAGGCAATGGATAAGCCAAATTTTCAGAATCCTCTGTGGAAAAGGTTGCAGAATATGGAAATCTAGATGAATCCCTGTCATTCTACTCCTTGCTCTTATTTTTGCTTAGTGTTTAAGCTGCTACTACTGTTTCTGTGAATTTTCCTTTTTTAGGGCCCGCTCTGCTTAGCACCAGTAGGTAGAGCTGAATACAGAGGGGTTTTCCCAATACAGGGTAAAACTACAGGAGTGCAGGAGACTGACTGTATCCCATTTGAGGCATCAAAATCAGTTGTTACACAGAAGGATGCAGCAAGGATACTCAAGACACTTCAGGCATTCTGGAAAATTACTTAATATTTTTTTGTAATAAGCTAGGGGCTGAGGGGGGAAGGAAGAGGTGGACTGTGAAAAGCTCCCCAATCAACTAAGGAAGCTGTCAGCAGCAATACAGTAACCCTGCATGGCTGAACAGTGAAGCCATTAGGTGCTACAGAAATGTCATCGATGTCTGCTGTCTTTGAAAGATTGGTCTATCCTGTTTTCTGGTTAGGGAAGTCATGGGTGGAATTCTAGTGTTAGAAATGTTAGCTGCTGCTTATTTCATTCTTTTTACCTCCCTTAAACTCTATTATGGACCTTTGTGGGATTTGTGAAACCCTCAGCAGATGTGATGTTTGGGGCAAAAGTGTTTGTGGCTGCATAAATCACTTGGCGGTAGCCTGTTGCCCAGTGGAGAGAAAAAGCCATGCAATATACAACCTGTTGTAAACTGCTCCAGTGGAGGCTGTGAGAGGGTTATTTTCTAGTGTTCTGGTCTGGATTTATGGGTTTTGCAGGAGCAATTAAGTGTTTGTTTACTCATGAGAGACATGTTGCTTCTAATGATATCTTTACCAAGACAATTTATATATTTGTGTGTGAGTGAACAGAGCTATAGACAACGATGAAATAGTAATGAAACTGAATGTTGAGCATGGTGAAGTGTGAGAGCTCTCATTGTGTCTTCACAGATCATTGTAGGTTGGACAGTACAGACATCAACAAAAATGTCTGGTACTTCAAAGGGGAACTGCGTGAGGCCTCTCTGTAGGGTACTTGTGATGAATTCTTAGATCATTGAAATCTATCCATGTGCTTGGCTTTACAAGAGAGAAAGCTGTTATCACTTGTTTTAGCCAGGGTAATAACATGAGGCGAAAACTGCATTTAGTGTTACCTTGTCAGTGTGATGCTCTTTGTTTCTGAATGTGCCCTGTTCAGTTTTGGGCAGCTTTAAACCAGTGGGAATTTCAGTCTCACAGCCGATTGTCTTCAGGTGACACAATACTTGAAATAAGTACAAAGAATACTTCACATATCCTGAGGGAAAATTACAGTTTTCCAGCTTAATGAAATGAAAGAACAGCTACAGAGTAGTAAAATTTCATCTGATAAATGACACACTGAAAAGTCTTAAGTCTTAATGCACAAGTTTTTAATTAATTGTTGTGAGTAAATAAAGTGTTCTGTGGTACATGCAATGATGAAATCTTTCCTTTTGGATACAGGAAAACAAAACAGTGCTGTCAGCTTGTTTGTCATGAATATGCCTCACATCTGTGATCTCCTGTCCATAGCGCAGGGCCCTGCCCAAATTACAGTGCTAAACATCAGAAACGCTAAATCTGTTTTCTTCAGGAAACTATCAGGAACACAGGAAAACCTGTATAAAATGTGTATTACTACAGGGAGGTACTTCAATTCTAAACAAACTTTCCTTGTAAAAGACAAAAGATAATCAGCCCAACAGGACCATTTTAAGAAACTGTTTATTTCCCAATACAAATATATTTCAAAAAATAACATTTAGAAACAAGGATGTTTGCAGAATGTATGGTGGCTGTAAGAAATTATTTTACTGTGTAATTAGCATGTTTGTTGCTCCAGCTTCCTATGTTGTATCAAATCGGATTTTGTATAGGAACAGATAGAGAGCACAGAACAAGTTTGAGCTACAGTAGTTAGAGTGAAAGGCTGCTGTAGCTTATCAGGAGTTTACATTTCACAATTTTTGTTTGACAGATTGATTTGTAATTGAAGGTGCTCTTCTATCTGTTATTGGACCTTCAGGTCCTCTACTGATACCTGTTTGCCTATCCAATAGCACTACAGGTTTTTTTTAAATGAATCAGCCTTTCTAATAAATACAGCTTTCTTGGGCTCAGTGAAAAGATAGCTTTTTAAATAAAATAATTCAATATGGTGTATTTAATGAGATTTGTTCGTAGAATCTGTTTGAAATATCTCTTTATCTCTTCTATTTCAGTTTTTCTGGATATTATTAAAGTCACAAATATTTATTTTAAAATTCAGATTGGTTGCTTTATTTAGTCTTACCAGGCAAGAATTCATCTATTGTTTCTCCGTTCATGGAATCTTTTTCAGAGTTTTTTTTTAAATCTTCAGTTTTCATCTGTTACTCTAAGAGCCATGATTACAACTTACATGAATTTATAATATTACACAAATGTATAATATTAGTCTTGAACTGTAAATAGCTATGCATATGGCTATCTGTTATCATGAAAAACTCCTTTGAAGGCTGTGAGGATATTTCTGCTAGTAAAGGTAAGTATATTTGTGATTGCTTACATGAAGATACCAGTTGTACAGAAATATGTACTCAATTTTGTGCAACTGAGATGGCTCTTTTGATATTGATTAAATTGTTCACAGAGCCAGAGGTGTAATTACAGCTATAGGAAAACTGTGCAGCAAATGAAACCTCTTTAGATGAGGATACAAAAAAAGAGGGAATGAGAAGAAATTCTGATTTTAAAACTCTTAGAATAAATAAGCCATTGATTTCTTTGATTTTAATCTCATGGAAGATCTCTTGACTTTAGTTAAATGTAAGCTAGTTAGGAGTTGCAACAAATTTGGTGAAATTTAGAGTTCTGGAAAATATTACTTTCCTTGGCCTTAAAATTAGTATGTTAATAAATAAGTCTTCACAAGGCTGGTGGTTGAAGGGCTAGTGCCCCAACTGCTAGCACTTTCACAGGTACCTGAATATTTTAACTTTAGTGAGGAAAATACAGAATTGTTCATATAATTTTTGATGAAATTGTGCCTTTTTGATTTCAGAAGATTTAAAATGTTTTCTTTTCAATAATAATAATAATGCTAATAATCTAGAAGTATAGGAAAATATTTTTGTATCTAGATACCAGGTGGACTTCTGCTGAATGTTTTTTTTTTTTTTTCCTTTTTTTGGTAGTCTTGTTAAACATGGGGATGTGTGCTTGGATGCAGATGAATGTCCATGTTTGTGGAAAGGAAAGGAGTATTTTCCGGGTGACAAAGTAATTTCTTCCTGTCATACATGGTAAGCAGAGATCTATTTAGGTGATTATTTAATTTTAGTTGTTCATTTGTGGATTGATTTGTTCCTTCATGTTTCTTAATCATAAATTTCACACCAGATTCTGGTACATTATTTACCCTAATTTTGTATTTGCATTTGTTTAAAGAGCTATCAGAATGACTTTCTTTTTTTTAGGGTTTGTTGTTTCAAGGGGCTTTTACCTAACAAAATAACAGCAATTTGGGATTATTTTTTTTCAGAGCTTGATTTAGAAAAATATTTTTTTAGTCAAGGTAATCTAGATTAACATTCCTTGACCAGTGTTCCTAAAGTGCAGGTAAAATCCTTCTAACATTAGACCTGAGTGGCATATATTAAAGCTTCCTTCTTATTCATTTTCCCATTTAGCATTGAATCTGGGCAGTCTGATGACTCAAAACATAACCCTGTGGCCTTAAGTTTATGCCAATGATAAATTAAGGAGAGTACTGAGCAACATCATATACTGAGCTTAGTAACAGATGAATTGGTTGTTAAGTTTGCCTGTGTGGATAACTGATGAATCAGTTTGCTTTTAAAGGAAGTGTTCCAATAGACAAGAGTTGATAGGATCACTCAAATACACGGAGAAACATATTCCTTTTACTATCCAGTGTTGTAAATGCAGCACATACCCCATAGCTATGTTACTCTGCAAAATTTCCTTGGGCACTCTCAGTAGAACATGGTAGACTACTATTTCCATGAGCTTCACAAGAGCTAAGATGTGAAAGTACACGTTTGTTTCACGATGATCCCTGCCTGTGTTCTTCTCTGACCACTGTTGGATGTTGCAAGCTGGCACTGAGCAGCACTGTTGGTCTTACCAGAGCCTCGGAAAAATCAGCCGTATTGTCAAGTATCAAGACACTGTGGTAGTGGTGTAGCCTCCAGCTTCTCAGCAGAGCAGTTCCTTCCTTTTGTCCCCTTCTTTTAGCTTACCAGGAGCATTTAACTGGCGTCACCTGGTAAACTACTGCTCCTGGCCTGCACAGCTCAGGACAGCCTGGTACGGCGAAGGCTGGTCTGGTCAGCACTAGTCACTGCCTTGTCTGGATGTCGTTGCCCCCTCCAGCCTCGTGCTGACTGCCTACCTCTGCCTCTCGTCAGGTCCTCACTATCTGCTCTAGAAGATATTTGTAGCCCTTTGGTCGACTGGTGAAGCGACTTACAAGCCATCTCCAGTGGGCAGGCAGGTAAAGCGACCCGGGTTATTCACCCCTTCATTTCCAAAGGCCTCTCCAATTGGACCTGGTGTGGGATTGCTTGCATCAGAAAGAACTGTTATATCCCATTTAATCTGTACGAGACTTCACCAACGGCAGCAGCAGTACAGGCAGAAAGACACTGAATATTTAGGCTTTTTTTTTTTTTTTTTTCCTGAGGCCAGGCCCATTAATTGATGTACAAATACTTAAGATTGTCATGGCTTTTCTAGTCTTCCATGTCCAGAAATGAAGACAGATTAAGTGATAATGGCTTTTTGGCAATCAGTTGTCCACTGAAAGATGGGAAGTCTGCAACAAGCTCTGCTTTATACAAAGTGTTGACAGCCTTTGAGACTGTGATGTGTGTATGTAGGGGTATATTTGATATGTTCAGGAAAATGTGTAATTTTGCTCATACAAAGCATGAGAATGCTTCTGTGCAAACAAACCCACTTAGGCACTCACAGCAGTTATTATAATAACTATAGTGATACTTAGTGCACAGAAATAGTGTGCATTGATACTAAATATCCTATTAATGCCTGATGTATTAACAACATGACTATTAATCTGCCTTGTCTGTTGAACAGTAAAATGGCAAATAATTTCTTTAATTGGCAAAAATACCAGTGGACTGCCAGGAACTTTCAACCCGAGCTCTGGGTTCTGACTGTACTGGGGTTCTGGGTTTCCCAAGTTTGGTTTTCAGTGCAACTGCCTGAAACTGTTATCATGTGCTGGCAAGATTAAATACAAAAGGTTATAACAGTAACTGAAGGTATCAGAGCAGCATTTTGGCACTGTGGTGAGGAAGGTAAGTTGAGTGGTGTAGTTAGCTCTGCTGGTTTGCCATCATGTGTTGAGACCATGGAGCAAATGCTGGTTAGTCTCTGTGAACTGCTGAATTGGGTCTTTGGTGTTCTTAAATAGTGCTTGGAAATACTTTTTTAAAAAGCTAGTTGAAGTTTGGAAGATGCTAGTAGCTCTACTTTTCCAGCCAGGACTCTCCAGATTAGGGATGTCAAACTCATTCTTACTGGGGGCCACAGAAATGTAGCTACTCCTGCATTTGTACAGTCCTAAAATTACATTCAACCCTTTGAAGGCAACCGTGAGGCTGATGTGTCTGCTCATGAAAATGAGTTTGATGACCCTGATCTAGGTTCTGTAACTGAATGCAACCATGAGGCTGATGTGTCTGCTCATGAAAATGAGTTTGACGACCCTGATCTAGGTTCTGTAACTGAATGCAACCATGAGGCTGATGTGTCTGCTCATGAAAATGAGTTTGACGACCCTGATCTAGGTTCTGTAACTCAATGCAACCATGAGGCTGATGTGTCTGCTCATGAAAATGAGTTTGACAGCCCTGATATAGATTCTGTAACTGAATGTTAGTTTACTTAGTATGAAACGAGATGGGTGCAGAGGACTTTGAAGACATTGTGTGCCTCTCAAGCCCTTCCTTCTGGCTGTAAATGTGCTAAGACTCCTGAGAAAGTATGCAAAGGATCTCCCTGCTCTTTACATGTTAGGAAATGTTTCTGCATGAGCCTTGATGTGGAGGACAACTTGAATAGGCCAAGAGTAAAACTAAAACCTAATGTCTCACAGAGGGCATGAGAAGAAGCCCTTATTCTTTCAGTTCAAATATAATTTCTTCTGTTTACCTCTCTCTCCATCAACTTGATTAGGTTTCTGCCTTAGGTACCGCTCTGAGGTGACTGGAGTTAGCTGGGCAAGTCCTACTGCCATCTGCTTGTGCTTTGGTACAGCAAACACTTCTCACATGTTGTACTTTGAACTTATTTTAGCCATGTGCTTAGTGTATTTATATATGTAGTTATACAAAACACTAACAGTTGGCCAAGTCAGTGATGGGATAAGGGGAGTCTTGGAAAATATGGAAAATGACTGCAGGTTCCTGTAAGTTACACAATAAGGCAACAGAAGGAAACATTGGAGCTGCCTAGATATTCTAGATAATTGCTGCTTTTTTCACAAACTGTGGTGTTCTGACTCTGTCACATGATAGAAATGTGAACAGAAAAGGAAAAGTCATACTGACAAAAAACTTAATATTGCTTGGTGCTTCAGTATATGAGATGCCAAACGTTAGTGATTTATAAAATATTCCTGTAAGCCAGATTAATACTTCACTTGTAAAATGTGAGGCATTCATTTAATCAGGAAATTCAGAATTCAATATTTTTGAAAATAAACGTAGATATGTGCCAAAATTGTATCACATACTGTATTTAGTTTAACCTGTATTTATAAAATATACCTGCAGTGAAGCTATACCAGCACACCAGCTCTGCTGTTTTTATTGAGGGAAGTTTAAGTGTGCAGGTGATTTAGAAACAAAAATAACATTTTAAAAATGACTTTTGGATACAGGAAATGAAATTCTAGAAATTATTTATAAATCTTATGTCATTTCCAAAGATGTTTTTTAGATTGTAAGAGGGTGATGCAGAAAGAGACATAATATCTAGTGCTACAAAGCTTTGCTGTTGGGCAGTTACAAAGGAAAGGTAATTTAGGAAGGTCTGGACAGTCGCTTAGTGTATGTGTGACAAAAGCATTTTGATGCTTAAGGTGGCCGTAGACAGAACTTGAACTATTCTAAAAGCATCAAAACTATTAGGCTGGGGTTTGGGGATTATAATACCTAGGCATCTGAAAAAGAAGAAAAAAAGCCCAACAACCCAAACCGCAGTACTTTTAAGGCACCAAAACAGCGCTACTGAAATTTTTCCTTTGTAGTTCAGTGAAATTCTCATTCAAGCAGAGAGTGAATCAAGACTGTAGTAGCAGGACACATTGCTTGTTGATTCTAAGATTCAGCTTATATAGAAACAAATGTTCTGTGAGAAGCTGAAAAAGCAAGATTTAGCCTTGTGGCACATTATTGTTGTGAGTTACTAGAGAATAAATTGTGGCATTTTATTTTGTTGTTTCAACAAAAGCAATGCCCTTTCGGTGTCTGAATATTTTAGAACCTATGAATTCTAACAGGAAGAAACACAGGCTGTATGAGTTCAATACGTTCAACATTTTTTCTTCCAGAGAATCAATTTATATATGCTGCTTTTAGTTAACATTTGAAAATGCTTCTGTCCACAGTCATCATTCTTGCATGGCTTTTGGTTTTTTCTTTTCAGTGCAATAATTGTAAGCATTTGTCTGTGGTTACAGTTGATATTACCATTATTGGTCGTACATTTTTCAGTGTTTGCCAGCATGGATCATTTCAATGCTCCTTCCATCCTTGCCCATCGATGTGTACTGCATATGGGGATCGGCATTACAGAACATTTGATGGACTAACTTTTGACTTCGTTGGAACTTGCAAGGTTTACCTGGTGAAGGTGAGACTTTTTTGTAAAGCTTCTGCAAAACTGGATTTAAAAACTACCTGTTAAAAACTACCCTTCTACTTACTTCCAATCTGTACATTTTATTGAGCCCTACATACTGTTTTTTAAGCTTTGAATCATATATAATGCAATAATTATATACTGAGTTTTCTGCTAATTGAACTGTGTAACAATATACATATTTATATTAATATAATTAGACTGTTCCATCTTTTTTTTTTTTTTAGGGTACTTCTTCAACCACTTTTTCTGTTATTATAGAGAATATTAACTGCTTTAATACTGGAGTCATTTGCAGAAAAAACATTTTCATTAATGTTGGAAAATCTTTTTTAATATTTGATGATGAAACTGGAAATCCAGTAAGTTTCAGTCTCTAATGCTGATCAAAAGGTAGCATATGTACTTTTCTGGGTGTTTTTCCTTTTGTTAGCAAAGCTTACTGTGCCACTTAAGTTGCAGAGGTATAAATATCTTTACAATGAATGCTGGTCGCAGCTGGATTGGTCAGTGGAAACCTGAAAAAAAATCTTGCCTATATTTCACAAAAATGTTAGATGAGATGATCATAATTCTTTTGTTTAGACTTAGTTCCTATTTATGTTCTTAGGAGAAGAGTTTAGTCTGGTCTGGAATGTATAGGAGGAATATTCCTACACAGTTGTAAAAAATAAACTGCAGTCCCTGGTATATACTCCACAACGTGATTTTCATTTTTATCTTGGCCAAACAGCGAACTCTATTGCTGTATTTAGTATTTTTAGTAATTCTAGAGTAAATAGTACTATTTATGGTTTATAGACTATTGTACAAAGGAAGTCACATCACTCTGTGTGAGGTATTGTATAATTAAACCAGACATCTTAGTCCATGCTACAAATATTTTGGAATCTGATTGCTGTTGTATGGAGAGAATAATGCTTTATGTAAATAAGATGTCAATCTCTGGACATATTTAGACAATTCCTTATTTCAAGAAGATGCTCCATGCATCTTTATACCTATCCACATTCAAAAAAAGCATGTGGCTAAGACCTTTCGAATGAGATGATGTATAACTGAGTGAAAATCATAACCAGTAACCTTAAGACTTTTTTTTACCTCCCAGATGCACCATTAACATTTTAATCTTCACTCCAGTTGCTGTTACCCATCCTGTAAATTTGATATAAAATCAACTTTTGTAATAGAACACAGTTCACAATCAAAATTCAGACCACTTTTGTTTAAGCGTTTATTCCTGTGTGGCCTTCTGTCAGATTTTGGACATCTATTTGAGAACTGTGTCCTTCATTTTATTTGGGTGTTTCATTTCCTGTCAGGTGAACATTTTGTGAAGACATCACTTACGTTATAAGCTGCTTTGTTTTATTTTGAACAGAGCTTATCTAGTTACATAGATGATTGGAAAAAAATACAGTTGTGGAAAGCTGGATTTTTCACTGTTGTTCATTTTCCTGATGAGCACGTTACCATCCTTTGGGATCAGAGAACAACAGTTCATGTACAGATGGGTCATCGGTGGCAGGTAAGTGGAAGTCAATGCTCTTATTGCCATTTATTTGAGGTATTTATGTAAGTCTTACTAAAAAAGACACGTTATCATCATTCAGAGAATAGACGGTGTTTGAGAAATCATGCAGGAACTCCAGGGCAGAGTCAAGGAAAGAAGCATTTAACTTCCTTGCAAATTAAAATATTCGTTTTCGTTTCTTTTTTTTTTTTTTTTTCCCGGTCACTGTTTACTGTCTGACTTCTGTAATGACAGAAGCAAGTCTTTGAGGCAATATTCTCCTCAGTACTCACTCCTTATATGACTGAAGCAGGTGTTATTTTGCTAATGGATAGAAATGCACATACCAAGCAAACAAGTGACTCCTCTGAACAACAGACCAGCTTCCTTCCCAAAGGCTTTGGAGATACTTCATTTGAAAGAAAATAATATTGTTGTTGGCAAAATAAAATATTTCCCATAGCTTAATTTTCACAAAGAGCTGAACTGTTTTGGCTTAAATTTAGCTGAAAAGGATAAAATCCTGACAAATTTATAATTAAGCAACTGAAGACAGTAACTTAAGAAGCGAGTTTTGGAAACGGTCTTGGCTGGTAGTGTTTTGTGTCATGTGAAAGTCTGTTTATATTTAGGTAGATATATATAAATATATGTCTTTTTTCACAGGGTAAATTGACTGGATTATGTGGAAATTTTGATTTGAAGACAGTAAATGAATTGAGGACTCCAGATAATTTTGAATTAACAAACTCACAAGAGTTTGGAAACAGCTGGACAGCTGTAGAGGTACATAGTAAAAAGAAAGTGTTTGCTGGTAGATTTTTGGCTGCTACTTCATATAATTATCTAGAATGAAATCAGAATTTAATTCCTGGAAGTATCAACCAGATGGGAATGCAAATGGAAATATCAGTGGTTCTTGCAAATGTGGTAATCCATTAAGGAAAAGAAAATAATCACCTTTTTTTCTATACAGAGCTATAGTGTGGAGAAAAATGCTGTACAATATTATAAATCTACAAGTGTTATTAAAGATACTTAACCAGTAAAGTAGTTATTTTTTATGTATTGGAAGAGCTGTGAGTTCACTTTAGACTGTGTTGTCAGTTTAGCTGATCTTGCATAGCTGGGAAATATTTAACTATGAAACCATAGCAATGGAAAGAAAAAATATTCTTTCCATATGCTGTAAAGTTAAAAATTGAACTTTTTAAATGTCATGTGTCTAGTGGTGTTCAGAGAAATCTTCCTTCCTAGTAGTTAGAGCAAAAAAATCAGATTTCTGTCACTTTTAATGTATGTCTTCCGAGTGAACTTTGTTATTTATGTAAGCTACAGTATTCAGGTACAAGGACTGCAGATTGGGACTGCATGGCAGCTCTGTCTGGAGCTATATGTGCATATGTGGTTTTCTGCTGGTTTCAGACAAATGGAACATTTCTTCAGATTGTGTAATTTTCCTTTTCTGCAAATTATAATCTCCTTTTAATTCTGTATCTTAGTCTGGCTTTAGTTTCATAAATGATGCATTTGTTTTATGTCTTACATGTCTAAAAAAAATCAAATCACAAACAAAGATAAACAAAACTGTTTTCAAGTTTAAACACAAAGTGGTTATGAAACAAGTTTCTCACCTTGACTTTGCTTTCTGATTAAGTGTGTTGACAGCTCTGACATTCGAAATCCGTGCAGTTTGAATCCCCTCAGAGAGCCATTTGCCAAGAAGGAATGTGGAATACTGTTAAGTGAAGCATTTGAAGCTTGCCATCCAGTGGTAAGTTGTGGTCACGTATAGAAAGACATGAAAGTGAACATATCACTGGAGAGAAACTTTACTGTTCAACTTGCGTCACTTTAAATCTTCGTCTTGTCCTCCATAATGTAACAATTTTGACTGCTGTAGCAGAAGAGACCATGAAGCAAGTCTAACTCCTGCCTATTGTGATTTTATAACAGGTCCAGTTAAACATTCACATTTTAAAGACTGTCTACACTTAGCTGACCTAGGCAGTAAGCTGCTTTGGCACCAATTTAACATTCTACAGCATGGGTACTCCTATTACCTTTGTAATTAATGCAGACAAAATTAAACCAAATTTGTGTTATCTTTTTGTTCATTGCAAGCACTATTTGTGTGAGCATAACCACCTGCCTTAATTTGCTCAGATGTATTACATGGCACGCACATTTTTCAGGCATAATAAATGGTCGATTTCTTCTAGACAGTATCAGATGTGAAGAACTCATTCCTGAAAAGAAATGCACACATCTCTCTCAGGCAGCCTCCTAAGGAAATGAGCCATACAACATGTTCTGATAGTCAATAGGCTCAGTTTCAAGTTGGAGAATGAGGGGAGACTGATTTCCAGTGCCAGGTCTCATATGGAAAATTACAAATGCCAAGATGTTCAGGTATTGAGACTGTGTGCATAGCTTCAGGAGTCTAGGTGTCAGAATGGTTCCTAGGGAGAAAGTATGGAAGTCAACCAGGAACCTTGCAGGGTCGGTTTGTATGTTATTTTGGAAGAAAGGGGAAGCTAATGTTAAAGTTGTATTAATGTAATGTCGGCTTATTCCACTGTATAACATAGCTGGCAACTAAGTTCCTCATAAGTGTGTAAGTATTACTCACGTGTAAATCCATGTAAAATGTAATCCATGTAAATCCATGCATATTTGCACTGACAGTTTTCCTTGATATTTTGTCATTTAAGACTTCAAAATAATTTAAGGGATACATCACAAATTTGCTTTTGAAATGGTTTAATAATATGAAGAGAATGAACCACTCTCACATGAATAGTTTCGCTTCTACTTTATTATTTCTTACATTTTCTGTATATCTAACTTTCTTAACACTTCTTAGAATTATTGATGTGTGATCAATTTAGAGAGAGTTTGTCGTATTCCATAGGATTTTTTGTAGATTATTGTGATTTAAATATTAGAAAACCATACAAAACACAAGCTCACATCAACATGTTAGCATGCCTATTTTTTAATGGGTCATTGATTTAATTATGTTACTAAGTACTGTACAAGATTTTATGATGTGTTCTAATAAACTGGTTTTCTTGTGTTTCAGGAAACATTGAAATTAAAATATTTAATACTTTGAAGCCTTATAGATTAAATTTTGAAAGATTCATGGCTTTGTATTGAGTTGATTGTTGGCAGTATCTATATGAATATTTTTGATAAGCGATATTTACGTTTCCAGATTGACGTCACCTGGTTTTACTCAAACTGCTTGACAGATACATGTGGTTGTAACCAAGGAGGTGACTGCGAGTGTTTCTGTACAAGTGTATCTGCATATGCGCATCAGTGCTGCCAGCATGGAGTTGCTGTAGACTGGAGGTCCCCTAGAGTGTGTCGTAAGTTTACTTCACTGGCATTGCCAGTGGCTGCTGCTGTCTGCATTCGTGAGACCCAGACCGGAAAAATCAAAATTAAGTTGCCTGGGGCCATGAATTGAATCACCAAGCCACAGTGATAGGAAGATGAGTGGCTACCTCTCATTGCCCTCCATGTTAATTTTGGTCTAGGTAGAGGATGTGCTTCTTTCCATATTTGTGGGTCCTGCTCTTCTATTTTTAATTCCTTGTCCTATGATGTGAAGGGAAAAGTCATAGAAGTCTGTCTTAGGGATACGGCATGCATCCCTCAAACCAAAGTTGCAAAGTTAACAGCTCAAGTAATTTCCACCTTCAGGAGGACTTCAGTATTTAACAGGGTTTAGGAAACATTAATAGCTGCCTTACTGCTGCCCCCAGAGCAAGTGTGAAAGTGTGAAGTCCTCCAAAGAAAACCAAGTATGCTTTTAAGCAGAACTTTGTCATTACCTTAATATCTCTATTCAACATTGCTTAGAAGCTGTGAAGAAATCTGAGGCCTTTTTCTGTGGCACTTAGTGCAAATACCTAACAGGAGACAGTCACTTCCCCAAGATGTGATTAAAAAGTGTGAGATAGAAAGAATGGAAGGAAGCAAGCGTTTTTCTAACTTTGCAGTTGCACAGAGAGTATGCAGCTTGCTCGAAGTCACACAGAAAATGGCCATAGAGTGAGAGGGTTACTCCTAATTTTTGATGGAATGGTACATGCACTTTAATGTGAGCATGGAAAGACAGCAAAGCTTAGTCTTAACCACTAGAGGTCACAAAAAGACAGCTGTAGGTATGTAAGGTTGATATTTCCTTCTAGAAAACGCTATTTTATTTAAATCAGTTGATTAGTATTTTATTCAAAACAGTGAAGTAAATATTTGGTAATGATTTTTTAAATAAATGTTTGTGTATGATCTTAGTTGCCCAAGAATTTGACGTACCCTTTAATCGTAAAGAGTAACAGAAAACCTGTTTCTGTGCAGAATACTTGCAAATGCATTTCTTTTTTTTTTTTTTTTTAGCTTATGATTGTGACTATTTCAACAAAGGTAAGTCCTAAAGGAGCTGATAAAATGACAATAGAATCTTTGGTTTCTTTATGTAAGTCTTAGTATATAATTGTGTTAATGAAAACAGTTCTGAATGATACATTATTTAAATAGCCAAGATTCTGTTTGACTGGCTTATTTTGCTTTTTGAAAGGCTTTTAATTTTCTAATCTTTTTTATTCCTGGGATTTTTCCAATAATATGTCTTTAACTCATTTTCTATGCATTTATGGATCACGATTAAACGATAGTACTAGTGGCACTACTTGCTTAAGGCATCCTGCCATTCAAAACTGATACCCAGTGGCTCTGTTACACCGATCATGATCTCTTGTGCAGCCTCCAGAGGGAGTTAGCTATTAAGTTATTTTGTCATTTTGTGCCCAAATGGGGAGTAACTCTCCATTTAGGTATGTCTGACATAGCTTTAAGTTCCTGAGCGACAAGCATTTCTGTTGCATTAGAATGGCTCTGAGAGAGAGGTGCAGAACTTGTACGAGGTGAGAGTAAACCGTGAATCTGCACTGGCTGCTGTACTGCTGTGTTAGCAGTGGAATCCACATTCAGACTATTTTATAGCTATATTGCGACTGTCTGCATGGTTAACTGTGGCATAAGTAAAAGCACCGCAAGCCAGCCTGATGTGAGGAGCAGTAGGAATTCTGCTATTTATTCTGTAACTCTTTTTATCAAGCTCATATGGAAGCCTGTCTATCCAGATGGCTTGTGATATTTTGGTCTTCTGTTAGACTCCATATACCAGCCTCTCACCCCCAGAAAGATCTTGAAGAGGGATTGAGTTTGAATTAGAAGAGACTTGTGCAATGTGCCAGCCCCAAATGATATGGCAAGAAATTTTCTGATATGATTGCTGAATAGATTTTGAGTGGGGCCAAATTGCTAATGCAGTGGATTTTTATTTAAATCACTATTTAAGACTTTAAATTCATTTAAGTAAAGGCAAGCTGAAAATAAGAGGTGATTGCAGTTTTACTTGTCCTTTTTGGTTTGCTTTGGTTTATAAGCGAAATACAGATTGAAAGTGCAATGCCTCTAACATCTGTGGTAGTAGTGAAGTTACATGATAACGTACACTTCTGAAGTGTGTTTTTGGTTTTACTTGTTACTGAATTCTCACTGAGAGATATTAGTTGAAGTAGTGGGGAGCTGTGCATGTCACCAAATTGCAATAAACATGGTTATCGTGTACTTCTCACTTAATATCTTCCGACTGCTAATCCAGCTCATTCAACAGAGGATGTTTCAGAGCTGCCAATGGGGAAAAAAATCATCTCTAAGTTGAAGATTTTCTTCTCTACCTCAAATATAGTAGCATTCCCCAGAATCCTTAAAAAAAAAAAAAAAAGAAAAAATTACTTAGCTTTGGAGACAAGGTTAAGAAACTCTTAGACGAGAGAGAGTTTTTCTCTATTTAACTTTGTCATGAATCCAGAGTGAAATCATTCCAGTCCCACAAGAAGAAGGAGCAGAAACTTTGGTCTTTGGTCAGGGGAAATTCTCAGCTGGTAGCTGTAGTTTCTCAAGTGTTAGATGGGCCTGATATATGAGATTTAAATGTATAATAACATTTCCAGAACAGCAGATGTTTTAAGTATTTTTTAAAATGTTTTTCAACTCCCTGCGCTGAAGGTAATGAGGTGTCACTGTAAATGTTCAGCGAGACATGGCCTTGTGTCCTAACTGGCTATTAGAAGCTACGACTCTGGTTGCAGTGCAGCCTCCTTAGGATTTCAAAACTTCTAAGAAATTTTAAGATTAGGGAGAACCAGAATATGAGAGCAGGCTGAAAATTGCAGTCCAAACTTTTAACCTGTTGGAACAGATTTTAAGGATCAATGGTATTAGCTGCAACTATCAGCTTAGAAGTTCTGTGACGCTTCTACCTTAGATGTGTGCTTGCCATGTCCTGGCTTGTGCATAAAATGGTAGTGAGGTGAAATGCTCACAAGTGGTCTCAAATGCCTTGTTCTAACAGAGAAGTTCACAAAAGTTATTTGAAATAGCATTTAAAAATAAGCTTTAAAGTAGTTTTCTGCAGTGAAACTGGAACTGAGCAAGGAGGTATGATGCTGTAAGATTTGTGAAATGATAATTTCACAAGCTTTTCACTTTCTTTTACTTACAGGAAAAACATGAACATTCCTTTGCTTATGATGCTGATTCTTCCTGTCTCATTTTCCAGTGGTTACATGTGTATCTACACTGTTCAAGGAATTTTTCAGTACTTGATAACAACAAACAAAATACCTCACACTTTGGACACTAATAAACCAGATTTTGATAATAGTAAGAAGTATATAATCAGTTCAATCATACAAATAAACAATTTAGAGGGATCCCAGGGTGGTCTGTAGAACATTTTTTTTCTAAATCAAATAACTGAGTAGTCAGGTAACTGTAATAAATTGACTATGAAACCAAAGTGAATGAGAGGGAGGAAAAGGAGAAGCGAATCTTGAAAATTGAAACTAGGTATTTTGGCCTGTTTGCAGCAGAGGTGTTTTCTAAAAGAGTTTGGCTTTGTTTTGTTTGTCATTATAGTTTAGTGCATGGCACCTAGAGCTGTTTGAGAGTGGAGAGATGTGGCTTCTTTTATGTACTGTTTCATAATATTTAGAGCTCCAACATTTGTGACACTTGGCATGAAAAGTAATTCTGATTTTATTTATTTTATTTATTCCCCTCCCCCCCCTTCCCCCTCAACAGCTCTGGGAAAGGGCCCATATAAACTGGTCAGCTATTTGGATGAAGAATTTGTAATGGCAGTGAGACTGGTGGATGGTGTTGTTTTCCCAGTGAGAGAAGAAGATATTGTTCTTGGACATGCAGCGAGCTTTATGCTGACTTCAGGACTTTATAAACCCAAAGCACACGGTAAAGTCATTGTAACCTAGAGGCTTAAATAAGGCAGAGTAAATTCTGCCTTTGTGAATAGGAGCTGAGGTTTAAGGATAGACCTGGCTCAAAAATCTTTTCTTCATCTGTCAGCTGATTGTGCATCTTGATGTTGTCTGCCTAAGTTTTAATTTGATTGGTTTTAATTAGATGGTTGAAGCTTTATAAACAGATACTTTTAGTAGAAAAACAACTGCCCCCTTCTGCCCCCTGCCAGCCTTCAGAAGCATCAAACCAGTGCTGTAGCGCAGTGCTCCAGATATGTGTTGTTCCCTCCACCTTTCCTCTGGCAGAACTGGGACATGGGAAGGAATTGGGGAGGAATGACAGAAGAAGAGTGCTCCCTAATTGACTTGCTTTGCCACTATCCCTCATTGTCTGCCCACTTGTACAGAGATGCCAATTAGCACTAACCTGAGCTGCCTAAGGGTGTATACTGCAAATTTACCTCCTTCAGTTCCCAACTTAGGTTTCCACTGAAGGAAATGTATTGCTTATTCAGCAGACAAAAAGAGTCTTGCATACCTTCAGACAAGTGGAGAAAGCTTACAGGAGCATATTCAGCAGCACTTTGTGACATTGCTTACATGCTAGAGTTGTCTGCATACACAATTTTAATGCCCACTTGAGTCTCAATAAAGTTTTACTACCCAGAGTCCCATGTTTAGCTCTTTGGACAGCCTGAAGGTGGCTGTCTTTGTGTAATCAAAGAAGAGAGATGAGTCAGTTGAAAAAATGACAAGTGTCTGATTAGTTATACTGTTGTCTGTAGAACTGACACAAAAACTCATGTAACACAATATCCAGGACCAGATTTCTTTTATTAGTCATAGTTGTGAGACACTTGTCCATTGCGTTCAATTTAGCTTTGAAAAGGGAAGGTCAGTCTTACTGTTCTATTCCCATATAAAAATCTCTTGCTCAGAATTTAACCTAGCAAATGGAATTTATACCTTATAGTACAATTCGAGTAAAGGACATTTCATAATTTGGCCATGGAGGAGTTTATATAGTCAATGTGCTATTTTTCACATCTATGTCTTCATTTATATGCCTGTGTTCTTGGTTCATTGTTGCCTCAGAAAATTAATGTGTTTCATCAGTTTCAGACAAATAATAGACAATGGAGAGTTTTGGGCATTGATTTAGTGATTGGCTATATGGCAGGTGTTATAAATCACACTGAGTGTCTGTTGTTACCTACCAAATAGCTACTTGCTACAGACATTTAATAAAAAGATAGTCAAGAGTGCAACTATGTTTTTCAATTTAATTTAAATTTTTATGCTTATAAAACAAGTTGATCTTGCATTGGTGTTATACTGGAATGCGATGGTGTATCTGTCTAATAGAGATCATTTGTTTTCTATGCATTATTTTTTTCGACAAGTGCTACCCAACCTGGAGAGTTGCTTAATTTTACAATAGTTTAATGCCTGTTTTCAAGAGAACAGCAGAGTTTACAGCAAAACAGAATGAATTAATTCTGTGAGCCACAGATGCCTGTAACAAGCTCAAGATCTACCACTCTGCCATTGTTTGTACAGAGACTTGCTTGAAGTCAGCACTGCAGTTTTCGGTGTGAAGTATCTTGTGCGTACATTTGCCAGAAAACAGACTTTACTATTAACATTCTTAGGGGAAGGGCTAGGGCGCTGACCACTTAAAAATTAAGACATAAAGCTGTAGGCTGAATGCAAAATACATTTTCATAATTTATTTTTAATGAAAGGCTGAGCTCTTAAGCTGTAAACTCCTGATGGCAAACGTTACTTGTAAAACCAATTAGATGAAGTTTGAATTTGTATTAAATAAATGGCTTAGGGAAGGCTGTGAACTGAAGTTCTGCTTGACTGCGGGGCTATATTCCTTTATCCTGATGTAGGCAAATGGCTTAATCTGCTTGTATTCCTGTCAAAAACTGTAGGGTATTTAGAAAACTAAATATCCATCAGAAGCCAGCACTCTGAAATCCATATATAGTATATTACCTTAATTAATTACCAGATTCAGACTATTTTCACTGGTGGATACAAAGTTTTCATTGCTCATGCTGCTAATATCAGTAATGATACATCCGAATGAGTTTAGTTTATTATGTGTATATCAGTAAGTAAATGAGTTCTACGTGCTTTTTTCAGATTCCAACTTGATTTCATTTGAAGCAGCTGACAGACCAAACTATTTTCTTCAGTTGGCCTCCAATAATACTCTTGTTCTTTCGAAATGGGAAAAAAGAGAAATGTTTCACAACAGATCTACGTTTATCATTCACAAGAATACATGGCTTTCGGGATACAGTTCTTTTGAGTCATTTGCAAAACCAGGATACTTCATCCACATTTCATCCTCTTCAGTTGACCTTTTGAAGTATCATCATTCAGAGGAGTACAGACTGTCAACACTTTTTAAACTTGTAGGTAGGTAATTAAAGTTGTATTTTATGAACAGCAGTTTGCTCCCTGTGAAAATACAGTTTAAATGATATTGATATTTTCAGAAGTGATGAGATTACTTACTTCTACCCTGTATCACTGGGAGCTGTGGGTGATCTGTGGCATACAAGCTCAAAACTTTCTTCTCTGAGCTCTGTAGTGAGGATGAGATTCTGTTTTCTTGCTAAAAGCCATTAAATAGCCTAACATACAACTTTGTTATATTTGCCAACTGGTTTTGGAAATATATAGCCTTGTGTATAGTTTCTGGGCAATACTTGCTTTGTAGGTCAGGAAATTCTTAAGGAGTAGAAGATTCATACTGATAAATAATGAGTTCATGAGGGGAATAGAAAAGAACTGAATGCATCTCTGAAAGCTAAGGTCTGTGGATGACATTTTCTCCTCTTTTCCCTCTAAGTGCTGCCAAGAGAGAGTTTTCTGTACAGTGCATTCTCATTGCAAGCTTTGTGGCCTCCTTGGAGGTCATGCCATCCAGAGCTAAAGACATTGCCTGTGGATTACACCTCTCAAACCTCATGTTTCCCCTAAAAAACGCCTTGACCCTTACGCACTCACAGAGGCTCTCCCTTGTGGGATGTTATTCCCTAGTGTTTCAAATGTCATCTAAGTGGAGATAAATGCCTCTTCTTGTGGATTTAGATGTCTGTTTCTCTAGTGTTTCTTGGACAGCTACAGCTCTTACATACACAACAGAGGTTGCTGTGAGAATGTTTCTACCTACTTGAGAGATTCTCATTCCTGTAATAGTGCCACTCCCCTGAGACATAGCAATCAGAAATGTAGGAGATATTCTTAGGACCCTGTGTAGGAGCTGGATCCAGAAGTTGCTCCTACAAGAACTGATGACAACAAACATTAAAAATAATTACTAATCTTTCTTTTTTTAGATGAGTAAGGAAAATAAATGATAAGAGTAACATATTGATTTAAACACTTGGGAACCATGTGCTGAACTGAACATGGCATTACAGGTTGAGAGCAAGATGCAAGAATTATATTGGCCTATAAAATGAAGCAAAATGAACCCACCATTAGTGTCTTCTTGTCTTGATACATCAGATACATCAAGCACATTCATAGTACTTTATTTATGAATTTCAGTGACAACTACTGCTTGCTGAAAACATTGGCCTTTGTGTGGTATATAAAATTCCTGAATCACTACAAGTGTTTATGTTTGAAAGCTTTATAACATGCTGTAATTTTAAATGCATTACTAATTCATTTATTGGGGTAGCAGAAGTATTTTAATAAGTATTCTTGGCAATACATTTTTAAAAATCAGTTCTACATTCTCTGAAATCAAAATTTGTTTTACAAACAAAGGAAGTGAAGTATTGTTACAAATGAAGCACCGCCTGGCCATGTTATATAGTGACCATTTTGAATCTCAGCACAGACAAAATCTGCAGCAGGCACTGACTTCTGTGACAGAAGAGGCCAACTGTATGCCTCATGGAGCTTGTTGTTATCAAAACATTGAATTAAAGTGTTAATGGTGGCATTGTGAATCTGCCGATGTTTTGCGGTACATTATGCTGACAGCCTAATGCAGCTGTTTAGTGGCACGCTCCAACTTCAGAAAAAATGACAGATTTTGTCATTGCCAAATGCCTGCTGCCTCTTGACAAATGCTTGTAATCACAGAGCTGTTGAGGTTTTTGAACAGCAGAATTACAGAGCTAATGCTATTACCAAGATGTTCGTACAGCATTTCAAGCAAGGAACTCTTTTTGGACATAACAAAAATATCTCCTTAGTCTTTTATCTTTGAGAGAGGAATGAAGAAGGGTAAAACATGTTCCAATTCTCAGTGGTCATCCATTAACACAGAGTGGTGTGTCTTTTCAAGTGTGAAGTCTTTACCCTCCAGTCATTATACCAAAAAATCCTATCTATGCCAATGGAAAACTAAAACAATTTACCTCAGCAAGTGGGATCAGATCAAATGATCAAGAGGCATTTCATTAATCACCACATCCGAGGGCTTGGGTTTCAGAGTTTTATAAGCAGAGAAACACAGGGCTCGAATCTTTCTCCAGTGTACTTTCACAAGGGCCAGCCTGCTGATGTAGGGTAATTACATGGTCTAAAAATACAGCAGCATTTGTTTAAGTTAATGGAAAAGTTACACCAGCTCCAGAGTGCACAGGCAAAAGCGTATTGAGTTTCCTGCTGACTATTGTAAATGCTTTGCATATTAGATCAGAAACTCTTGAACCGGGAACAGCTATTCCTGCGGAATCAGGGGATAAATATCGGGAGCAGAATAATAGGCCCAGTAAATCCCCTTGGCCAGAAAGTTCCTCATGAGACTTCTTCATGCTCTGTGACGCACATTCAAAAGGAAGAATTTTAAATGACCTGATCACCACAGCAATAGAAACATGTTTGTTTAAAGTCAGCTGACGAGTCACTTTTTCCAATTTCATAGCAATAAATATTGTCACGTTGAAATATGTTGACTATAAATTGCATAGATATGATGGGCTAACACTGCAAAGTATTTTCCATGAGAAGTCACTTCGGCTTTTAAATTGGGTTATCTTCATTATACTTAGATTTTGTCTGCTGTCCTGTTCCTACAAACATTTGAGGGTTTGAGTTGATAACTGAATTTAATATTTTGCATTCTATACAGGAATTTTTACTGGCAATGTATAGGTATGCATTCAATCAAAAGAAGGAATACACTTAGTCTGACTAGATGGCCGAGCACAGAGGTGGTATGTAAGAGTGATCAGTTCACATTTGAAATTTTTGGAAAGTTAGTGGATGCAGGGAGTTGATGATCTTTTTAGGGATATAGGTGCAATTTTCTTACCCTTTTTAAAAATAAGATGCTGAAGCTAGTTACCTTTTACCTTTCATAGAATTATCTTAATATGCTTTACCTTTTACGATCACTATGAGTTAATTTTATATGTATTATAAAAATATGACTTGTCCTGTATAAATTCTGCAGCAAAGTTTTTAATGTTAGTTATGTGCTCTAACAGCTACCTTGCCGTAAACTTAAGGTCTGTCTCAGAGACAATTTTCAGCTAAACTCAGAAGTCTCAGGATGCAGCAAGTATATGCATGCTGCACCGAGGTGTCTATCAATGTTAAAATTTGATACAAGGCATTTTTAGTTGCTTTTAATGTTTGTATCTTAATTAACTGGAACACATTCCAAAACAGTACAAAACTGAAAAGGAAATTAGTTTCAATGAAAAACTTCTTTTTACAAAAGCATCTTGCATCTTAAGTGATATTGTTGACTATTTTAACTTCAACTTACTCTTATCCTTTTCCATCAGTAGCATTAATTTTCTAGAATGTTCTGCGTTACTTATATTGAGTTGCTCTTAAGTTTGATTTGAGCTCATATGCTTTGTCAGTGCAAAAGATCATGACATGGGGCCTGGGACTGGGTAATGCTGAGCAACTGCTGTTGTACCTGCAAATCCCGGGTATGTCACTGAACGTGTCTGTTCGGTAGCTCTTGGAATCAGGCTGAGGTTACTGTAGAATTATAACATCTGTCCTATCTATACCACAAATAAAAACATTTGACCTTCCGTTTTAGACTGAATAAATAGGAAGAGACGAAATAGTTACATTAGCAAGATCATATTCCTCTAACATTGTAATAGCAAACTAAAACAAAAGTATTTGAGAGCTAGATAATTATACTTTGCTTTCAGTGATATTTTGGCTGGTCACAAAGTAAGTTTTTCTGGTGATATTTGAGTTTGGGCAGAGTTTGTTAGTAGTTTGTGAGTGTTGAGTAGATAGGATTTCATGTTTCTAAACTTGTAACTGAGGAGATAGGAAATCTGTGCTAGTAAGCAATGTTTTGCTGCCTGCATAAATAAAACTAATTCTAAAGCAACTTTTGTTCCTACTAGATTTTTTTAAATATTTGGGAAAAGTAGCAAAACAGAAAAAAGTGTCAGGTGAGGATGAAAATCCAAATCCTTTTCTTTTTTTCATTAATTTTAAAACTTTTTTTTTTTTTTTTGGTAAATAACCTTTTATTAATATTAGAACATTTCAAATTTTAGTTTTCAGGTTTTTTTTAAGTAAATAGCCATTTTTTGAGTACAGCATGAGATATTCACATTAATAATATGCAGATTCTGACAATGGCAAATTTTGTCCCTAAGAGGTAAATGTCATCATGGAAAGTAAAAAGGCAGGATGGACTTGTGAACAGTAGGAGTTGCCAATACATGAAAAGTGAACAAGATATTATGAAAGGTTTTTGTGACTCAACACAACTCCACAATCTGTCAGTGATTAAGAGACCTAAAATTCTACATTAAATGCTAGCAACTGTCTTCATTATCACAGAATTATTTTTGAAATACATGAAGAATGAAGATTATAAGGTAAAGGAATCAAAATGCTTCTCTGATGTCCAAGCGAGACAGCAATGGAGTTGGGAGATGTCTTTTAACATGTTGTCTTTGGCAATGTGTATTCCTGGAGTCATGCAAAAGGTTTCTGCAGTAGCATATTGACACGCTCAGCTCCTGTTCAGTAAAAGAATGGTGGGCTCCGTTGGCATGTCAACTGGACCAACTCTCATCCAGGGGACAATTTACCATTTTGTGAAGGGTTTGCTGTGTCACTGAACAGAAGACAAATGCTGGTAGACTTCACCAGCAGGCATGTGGTTATTTTCAAATTCCATGACAAATACTTTTGAGGAACACATGCCTGATATACGAAGCTTGACTCATTGTAACCCGTGTATCATTCTTCTGTTGTGAGTGAACTATACTGTTGCACAGAGTACAGTAAGCTTGTATTACTGGTTGCTGGAGGGGGAATTTAAGTATTAAAAAAATGGGAAGCACGTGGTGGAGATGGCTGATGAGCGTCCTGGCTGGCATAAAATATTCGTGCCATGACACTGGTGAAATCCCCAGTTTCTGAGCTGTGGTAGTACCAATAATGCTGAGGTTGGCCTGGCATGGCATTTAATGTCTAAAATCAATACAGAGGGTGAAAGGAATGTTGCCTTCAGTTTAGAGAGAGGAATGCTTGACTGGCTTTAAAGCACTTTGTTACTACTTTTCCTTATGCCCTCCTGATTGTGAGTCTTGGGATCATATTTAATGTAACGTATGAACTAAAAAGTGGTAAAATAATTATTTTTTTAGCTAGATACAGAGATACTTTATTGTTCTTTTGGCCTAGACTTGAATTCATGTTAGGTCAGAACACAGCTCTTTGCCTCCGTTTCTCTTCCCTTCCATTGTCTGTCTAATCTCTATTTAGTCTAAACTTTTAAAGCAGAAACTGCATCTTGTTGTGTGGTTTTGGTTGTTTTCAACTAGGTCCTTGGGCTCCTTAGTCATTCTAGAAATGATACTGCCAATAGGGAAAACTTCAAATATGATGAATGACTGAACTGACATTCTTCTACTGCTGGAAAGGCATTTCCTTGTAATTAATCATAAAGCACAGATTTCACTATATCTGATGGGTTTACAGACACATACTGAAAACTTTTGTGATACTAGAAACCAATTCATGCACTATATTCAGTTCTTGCTGTGGTGGTTTGGTCTGTTCTTTTATGCAATTTACACACTAAAAAAACTAAACCAGCTTGGCCTGTATTATGCAGTTTTCTAAAATCCCTTGACTGGAAAATTAAATGTCCATTGGTTCTAACGCTCTTCTTTGAAAACATTTTTTGTGACCAGGTTAATGAATTCATCTGTTGTCCATATTTCTTTCTGCAGAAGTAGAGACAAAATTTGCTGACAAGCATGACTTTGCTCATTCTTGACTGAAAGTGATGTTTATGAACCACTCAACAAATGCTATGCCTTCACATAGAAATTCCCCCCATTTCCTACAAGGCATGCAACACCAGCAAACTCTGTGAACTTAATCTGTAAGAAAGCTTGAGGGAATCGTGGCAATCATTTAATAAAAGTCTGTATTTGTTTGGAGAATGGGAGAAGGCATGTTAATCGCAGCACTTGGAAGTGTTAGTTCACGATCACTGTTCTGCTAAACTTAGAAAATAATGTGTGTTGGGTTACAGTACATGCTCTGCAAAGTTTGTCCCTTTATTGTGTTTAAAACCTCTTGTGTTATTAATGATGAGGTTTATGGCAAGAGTTAGAAGAGATAGATCTGTCTCCTTGCTTAATCTATGGTAATCTGATGAATGATATTTTCTAGATTCTCCTTGGATGTACTGTTATTGCTGGTTATTACTACTGTGATTGCCCATGACAAACAGATCTCTGATATTTTCTGTCTTTTTGTCATGTATTTTCTTGTGTCCTTAAACTTTACCACTCTGTCTCGTCAGTGCATACAAAACCTTTTACATAAGTCAGCAAAATGTATGGAAATAATTCCCTTCCTCCATTAGATTTAAGCGACTTAATTTGATCTCACTGTGACCCAGAAGAATTCAGTGACGTGTACTTAGCTTTTTATGGGAATGTAACTTTATAAATGCATTTGTTACTGTCATAAGAATCGTGTTTTCAAAAACAGGGACAAGTTATATCCTTGGCTAGAGTGTCATGTAAAAAGGATACCACTAGATGGCAACACACACACTCTTTTGTTAGAGCTTGATTTATATGTTTGATTTAAGATAATTATTTGTATTAAAAAGACATTAATGGTTAATAATGGCAGAGAGATAATTACTCGTAAGTGCTGATCTCCCTGAATTGCAGGAAGAACAATTTCTTAGGATCTTCATGGGAAAATTGAGTGTCTCCAAGAAGATGTAAAAGAGCTACTCTTCGTATCTCGGTCAAGCGAAGCTTAAAAGCAAAAAGACTTCAAAAGACCAAAAATGGAAACTTCTTTCTGGTCATTAATGTAAACGTTGTTTAAGAGCAGCTACTCTTTGTAGGATGTGAACAACATGGCTCTAAGAACAGGTTTGCCAATCTAGAGGGGACCCGTATGTCATGATGGTGGCCTCCTGTGGGCATAAGTGAGTGTTGCTGCCCTGGGCTGCTGCAGGAGGGGCTGGAGTGGGCTGTCACAGGTCAGGTGCAGAAATCCAGATGTGTTGTCAAAGTCATGCAGGCATTGGAAAAGGGACTGAGCTGACGTGGCATTGTGTGGGAGCTGTTCTGCACGCAGGTGGGACAGTGTTGTGGTGAGGAAGCAAGTACGGTGCTGCATTTGAACATGCAAATGCGTCACCCGCATGATGATTGCCACCAGTTTGTTTCAGATTTTACACTTCTTTGCTTAATTTTGTAAAATTCCTGCATATATTAATAAGCACTGGAAGCATAGCTGATCCTTATTTCTTTTTGTTCTCACTTTGAAGTTTAACTCTTCCTCCATCTGAATTTGTACTTCGGATTTCAATTATGTGAATTTGAAGTCTTTCAATAAACACCGTCTGCATAGATACTCTGAAGGCAGTTTGGTTTGGGGTGGGGGGTTTTTGTTGTTGTTGTTATTGTTGTTTCTCTCTCTCTCTCTTTTTTTTTTCTTTTTTAATTTACCATAATGTTTCATTCTTGCTACTATGTTGTCCCGTGAAGTGTATGTTTTGAGTTAAACTTTGCCAGATTACCGGTCTCATCCCATCTGAGTTGCTTTGTTCGTTGTAAGAGCGGTTAGAATTTCAGATTCAAAATGTTCTGAGGTTCGAATTATTTCTCTTGGAATAATTACCTTATACTGCTTTTGAGAAGATGAACTGTTAAGATATATTGTTTTAAAGAGCTTAAGTTGGCATGATTTCTGCTTACTTTATTTGGAATGGTGTTTGTTTTGGCTTTAGAATACAATTGTATCATACAAGTTATGTACACCTTTGTGTTATATCAGCAAATTTTACACGTGAAGTATACAACTGTTACAAAACATTGTTATAGAGAGTATCAGTATATCCAACTGTTGCTTTTTATTTTTATTTTAATAGCAGTGTACTGAATCAATATAATCTCAATTTTGCTTTTTTTTTTTTGAATAACCAAACATATAGTTTCATGGTTGATACAGTTGTTAAAAAGAACAGCTCCAACTTACTGGCTTTATTTTCATGTGATTGTAATATGCAGTAAATGTGGATAATTCAATGTAGTATTTTATAATACAAAGAGTAAAAAAGGCTACAGAGCCAGCAATCTTTAGTATTCTCTGCATAAACATAAACTATCTATGTTTAAAAGAACTTAGTAGTTCAAAAAATATTACCAATTTTATTTGTAGAGAATACAGCTAGAAACAGTAAGAGATTTAGAGCTGCAGTGAAGGTAAAGCATGCCTCTTAGTGATGTGTGTCTGTGTGTGTTTCTAGAAATCTCTGAGAATAGAAGATCTTGATTTTTTTTCCAGATGTCAAATTTAAATTTCTATCACGTTCTGCATGTGAATGGCATTATGATGCCTGTACAAGCCCGTGTTTCAAGACATGCAGGGACCCTTTGGGAAAAACCTGTCAGGCGGTACCAAAGTAAGTGTATGCATTTTTATGGAAAATTACATAATTTGGGTAGTATACTTATGCAGCATAGTAAGAATATGAGGGACCAGATGTAGGCTCAGTATAGCAGGACTGTGTTCTTGTATAATGAGGTAAGTGAAGGAGAAAAGTAATGGAATAAAACTGGCTTGGGCAGCTACATGGAAGTGACATTTCAGTTGTTACGTATCATCAGACTCTGGAATGACTAATATATTTTATCTTTTAAAGGTATTACAGAGTATTAATGAAGAGAGGTGATAATAAGTTTGTTGCAAATAGTTGTGCCCCTACTCTTTCATTATGGCATTGCAACAGCCGTATCTGTCCTTCTTGCCTTTTCCTCCCAATTGGAATCTGTGCTAAATCTGGTAAAACTGACATTTGGATTTTGGTGTGCAAAAATGTGTGGCATGTCTTAAGCAATAGCATTCACTACCAAACCTGAGACCGTTCATTTCAAAGCCTGGATAACATGAAGTTCATGCTTTAGCTTAGATCTAACTGAGAATGGAAACAGCAGCAATGACATTTTGAAGGAGTACACTGACATGATAAGATTTAGATAGAACAAGACTGTTTACTTAAAAATACTTTAAAAATAAATTGTGTTTTCCTAGAATAAAATGCTTGATACAGAAGGTACTGTTCAACTAATTAATACGAATTGTTTTTCTTTTAGAGTAGAAGGATGCGTCCCTGCCTGTCCTCTCAATATGTTGCTGGATGAAATCACTCAAAGATGCGTATATTTTGAAGACTGTATGTTTGAAAATTTATTTATATTTTGTATGATACTTAGTATATATAAATTCTTAGGTCTTTAGTCAAATTTTCAAATATGGGTGCTTAAATTCATGTAACTATGACCTTAGTTACATCTTGAGTTCACTGAACATACATTTTATTTAAAACAATTTCACTCCTCAAAAGTCTAAGACAAAATTTAAACCATGTTCTTTCTTCATAAAACATTTCAGTAACATCAGATGTACTGCGAATGATTTAATGAATTTATTTTTGTAATTTGTCTAAGAATTTTAGAAGTTTAAAAGCAATTGAAAAGATCAGGGTTATGGGAGTTAACATATCTTCCTTCTAGCTCTGCTACCTTCTGACTATAGTTATTCATAGATTTCAGACTACTCTTGTGTTGATTTCAGGCATTGAACCTGCAGATGATAGTCCACCTTTGCCACCCAGCATTCACACACCAGCAGTTTCAGAAATAACATCAAGTACAAGTTTGGCAGTGATCAGTGAAGCAGTATCATCATTTCCTGTACCTGAAGTGAAGGACATGGAAACAACACTTGCTTCAAAATTGCCATTCACTGCAACTACAGGGAAAACTGAATTTTCAGCTCCCACATCTATTACAACACTTCCAACCATAACTTTATCATCAAACATTTCCTCACAGTCAACAGAGATGACATCTGGGAGGAGCACTACAGCAATGTCTGGGACAACAAAATCTAATGTAAGCTTGTCTTCTCCTGCTGACATTTCTCCATTGTTTCCATCTACTGTCAGTTCAGAAACTTCCACAAAGATACAACTGATCAGTAGTGGTTCCACTAAACTACTGAGGGCTACAGAACCTCAGACAGTAACTGCCACACATGCAGTGACTACAAGCACAGAATCAGAAAGTAGACCAATTTCTACTTTTATTTTTACTGGGACACCACTTGGAACAACAGAATTTCCAGTCAAAACTAAAATAATGGAAATACCAGAAATAACCACAAGAACACTTCCCATGAAAGAAGCACAGGCAAAACCAGGAGGACTTACATCATTTACACCCAGTTCATTTGAATCAATAACAGAAAAGACTACTGTGTATCTGCCCCAGTTTTCCACATCACCCCGTCAGGGCATGCCTTCATATATGCCACCAGTAAACCTAACAGGAACTTCAGAAGGGTCAAAATTAAGTGTAGAGCAGTCTTTTACCACAGTAGCTAATGTTACGTTAGCATCATTTTCTCCTGTGGTCACTACTTCGTTAAAACCAGTGTCTTCAGCAACAACAGAAGCAGCAGCTGTTTTAACTAAACAAAGCATGAAGACTATGTTTTCACCAACATCCACACCACCTATTTCATTAGGAAAGGCAATTACAGAACCTCCTGTTGAAACGGTTCAACACCATACTAGTACTGCAGAGGTAACTTCCACTACGACTCTAACTCCGAAGACAACTCTGCAAACTCAAGAGAGATTATCAGAAACAACTTTGTTATCGTTTACAACTCATAAAAAGGAAACTCCTAAAACAACATCTCGTGTGGAGCATACATCAAGTTCCTATTTCCCTCCATATTCAGTACATCCTACTTCTACAACTGAAATATCTGTCGCTCTTTCTACAAGAAGACCTTCAGTGTCTGTTCCTGCTCCTGCTTCTCCAGCTTCAGGTGAATTAAAAAAAACATTTAAAACTGTTTCAACTACAGGATATCCCTCATACATAGTTCTAAACACAACAGAGTTCCTGACTACATTATACACTAAATATCCTGAGACTGCCAGAGTGACACCTTTGTCTGTTGAGGTAACATCCAAAATGACATCTCCTTTTGAATTAGCAATGAAGTCAACTTTGTTTTCTGGAAAAACATCTACTGAATACAAGTCAACTCTGGCGTCAAGTATGGTGAAGATCAGCAGTTCGGGATATTCGGGTAGTGTTACTACATCAGCAACGAAAACCTCTATTTCATCAAAAGAAACCACCACAGTTCCTTTCGTAGCTACAGAAAGAGAGTCAACTCAAAGAACCTCCATCACTGGATCTCCACTTAGTCTCTCTAGCACAACTGAAACCACATTGTTGACAACACAGCCTGATAAATCACAAGTAGAAAGAATTAGTAGCGTCTCTACTAGAAAACCATCTGCTTTCACCCCTTCACCATCAAGTTCTCTCATCTCTTTGAACGTTTCTCTTCCTTCACTACCCTCATATGGAAAAGAAGCATCACTGACAGCTCTCAGTCCTGTGCATACATCCCATGAAACGATCTCTTTATATCCAATAACAACTCTAGCAAAATCAACATTACCAACAGAAAAGACTTCTCCTGTCCCAACTTTCTCTACTTTATCCACTATAACAGAACAATCAAGTCCAATAACAATGGTATCACATGACAAATCACCGGGCAAAGCCATTTTAAATATCACTTATGCCACATTCTCCCCATCCTCTGAATTCAGCAGTCAACTCATAACAACCAAAAAAGTAGTGACAGCCAAAGACAAATCAAGTCTGTCCCCTTCTGTTGCACTTCCAATAACAAAGTCTTCTTACACTTTCTCCACGTCTCAGTATATAGCAGATAAATTAGTTTCTTTATCTTCTTTAACACAAATGATACCAGAAGTAACAACCACACCAAAATATCCTGTAGAAACTAAAATAGTTTCTACAGCATTGAAATCTACAGTCCAAAGTATTAAGGATACCATAACAGTTAAAGCAGTTACTGCTCAGCCATCCTTTCTTCCATCTTCAGTAGGCCCCTTCTCTCGACAGACATCTTCAGAAGATAAACTTTCAGTACAGATTACGAAGAGCATGGCTATACCACATTTTTCTGCTCAGACAACTGTAAAACTTGGTCACCAGACTCTTGCGCCTTTGTTGACAAGCCAAAGCAGTACCCCAATTTACCACTATCCTGCAGAAACACTGAGAAAATCCACTGGCCAACCACAACATGTTTTTAGCACAGCTGAATCTATGGTAAAATTTACTTCCTCATTACCTGAAGATGTATTACCTACCTCAGTAGGTCCTACACAAGTTATTTTGCCAACTGCAAAAGAGTTGCATCTAACTGATTCAGTCACGCAGCCATATGTGTCAAGAACTTCCTCTGTTTTACAGTCTACAGTCCCAACTAGAACAACAGCTGACTTGATTTCTGGCACCAGGATTCACCCTTCCTCACCAGAAGTGCTTGCAGCTTCCCCTGCATTAGGAACAGTTAAAAAAGAAACATTTCCTTCATTTTCCACACAAAAGGCAGGTACTGGTCTAAAATTCACATGGCAGTCCTCGTTTACTGAATCACTTTATTCAAGTCAAACACTTGAAACAACTACAGCTTCACCAGAAACTAAGTCAATCTCTTCATCAGTTTTGTCACCGGAAACAACAGAAATTTCCATTGTGATGGGGAGTGGGCCATCCACATCAGCGGGCAGAACTGGTACAGAGAAAACTGTGGTGTTGCCTAAGCAAGTCACACTTTCAACCACTGCCTACAGTTCCACGTTCCTAGCAAGTACAACGTTGTCGGCTATGGCCCATTCATCAGCTGCAGCCTCAGCCTCTTCAATGATAAGCAGTACTGGGAAGAACGTTAGTATTGTATCAGCAGCTTCAGACAAAGCAGAAGCAGTAACAGAATCCATCACAAGCTCCGTGAAGCCCACCTATTTTTCTGTAACTTCAGAAGCAAAAGGAGCCATGTCCCTTGATACCGTAAAGTCTGAAGAGCCAGAATCAGCAGAAGTCCAAGCTGTCCATACTCAAGGTGCTCCTGTTACCCCCAGAACACCTCAGACATTTTACTCTCCATATTTCACAAACACAACTTCAGTTCCTTCTAACCTAAGTGTATGGGTACTGTCCACTGTACGTTCATCTTCTGAACCAAAACCTTTCTCTTCTGCAGCTGCATCATTGGTAAGTACTACTCAAACTTCAAAACATGAAATACCATCTGAGGTCCAAACACGTTCTATGACTTCACTGCTAATGGTTCCTGACCATTCAAATGACACAGCAGCTCCATCAGTTTCTTCATTTGCTTATTTATCTACCAAACCACTTTATGGCTTGACTACAACATTTTCTGATGGACTGGCAACAGCTGAAACCATGTCAGGAGTCACAGCATCAGCTCTTATGCTACCTAGAGAAACAGCAACTCTTCAGACTTGTACAGTGAGTAACTCTAAATATTTGTCCATTTAGTTTTGAATATTTTTTGGTTACTTTTACACACTGATAAAAAAGTATGAGCCATACTTTGATCTCTAGGATTTAAAACATCTTTGCCAAACAGGGAACCCTATTATTTTCTCAATTATATCTGTAACTGTGGATTATTTCATTTGACATAATGATTTTCAGAAGTGCTGCAAAACACTGGTTTGGGCTTCAGTTTTTTAAGCATGACTGTTACAAGATTTTTTTCTTTTTTCTTTTTTTGCAAAATATGGTAGTTTTTTGTTACCTTGCCCCCTTAAAGTATGTTTTCCAAAAGTCCTTCTTATTATTCATACTTGTGCCTTTCCATACTTTTCCTTCTCAATTTCTTTTAATGTAAAGTTAAAAGTTCCATAATGCTGTTCTCCGGTTTAGAACAGGACAGCTGTTGTAAACTGTCCTCAGGATGGTCATGTTTTCAAAGTTGCTCTTCACTTGTAGCTTCCATCAGTTTCACAAGGATTCATAAGTATTTTGTACCTGAAGAGTGACAGCCCCTTTTTTGAGCAAATACTCTACAATATGTGATACTAACTTGGTAAGAATGGTAATTTATGTCTTTTATTAAATATGCGCTAGCCAATCACAGAGAATGAGTGCGTAAAACACATTTGCTTGAATGGACAACTGATCCAAGTTAATAAGTCGCAGAACTGCCCGTACAATGCAACTCAACACAGCTGTGGAGTTTTAGGATTTGCTGCTCAAGTGAATGGTGACAAATGTTGCCCCAAGTGGGAATGTGCATGTAAGTTTTAATTATGCAGTACTTTTGAAGTTAATTTAGGTAACAATTTAATGTGTATATAAGGCTAAGAACTGACACTTCTGTACCATGGCATAGAAATAGAAGATGCATATTATGTGAGTTACTCATTGTCCAATGCAATTTGTAATTCTACTTCTACATCCAGGGATAAGAAATCAAAATGCTTCTTTAGTGTAGGATATTCCTCTTACCCAGCTTTAGGTATCTGCAGTGGAGATGTCTGGGTCTTACTTACACCTGTCTTTTTTTCTGCCTCATCAGAGGACACCTGGTCAATATATTCAGTGGATTTTTTGGTTCATCTTATATCTGCTTCAGGATGAGAAGATTCCATAGACTCTGTCAACAGTCTGGGGACTCTGGAAGTACAGCTATAGTGTAGTCACTCCCATTGGTTACTTAGAATTGGGCTGGAAGAATCCAAACCTTAAAGAAAATTCAATTTAGTCCATAATAGCAAAGAAAGGATGTGGAGATAAGCAATGCAAATTTCTGCTTATGCTCTAGAGTCTGAGATAACTAAAAGTAGAACTCCAAGCCGTTTGAAACACAAAAGCTTTAGCAATAAAACTGGGAAGAAGGAAACTTTCCACATGAGCTCCTGACTTAGGAACAAGACTAGAGAGGATCTAAGGATCTGGCATGATCCACTGTCATTCATGTTTTTGCTAGTTTGGGGTTTGTAAAAATTACACACCTTTACTGGCAAGAAGTGTAAGAAAATGTCTGATTGCAGAGGCCTGCATGTTGTCCCACTGAAATATGCAGGATTTGACTCTGCTGTCCATTTACAGTGATACAACATTATCAAATACACCTGAAAATGTGTGCATATGTGAAACTCTAGTAACCTAGTTAATCTTAAAAAAATATTGGTTTATCTTCAGATTTTGTAATATTTACAGAGATTCTAAAAGAAGTTTAGAAAACCCACATATATTTTTATTTTTCTTAGGTCGTTGCACAATTTTCTCTGATCTGAGCATTGTAACCTATGATGGAAATCATTTGGCTTTATTCAAAGAAGCATCCTACATTGTTAGTCAAACTCGAGATGAAACTATAAGCATCCACGTCCTTGACTGTAAAATGGTAACATTTATCAGCTAACAGATGGTGTTCAGTACTGCTAATAAGATGTCTCTTGGAAGGAATGGCATAGTAATACTACATAGTTGTGGTTAATTATTCACTTCTGTGCAATATCTATGAATTGTACTTCTATTTGACAACAGTAATGAACTGTACAGCATTTTATCACCTGACTGTATGTGTATAGTTCCTTCCAATAAGTTTGCCCTGGAAACACCAGTCTTCAGAGCCATAAAAGACTGTAGGATGGTCAGACTAAATTAGACCATCCTCTGCTTTCCAGGTCTCTGACAGGGGCAAATACTTGTTGTTTCAGAGAGAGAAGAGAGAAACCCGAATCGGGATCCTGCCTAATGGGTAGTGTAGATTGGCTATATGTCCTGAAGAGTTAATTTCTTGTGTGCCTTTAGAAAATTCTTTAAACCTAGTCTCTTCTATGAAAGCAAGGTAATTTTGATGTCTGTATAAATGTCCATCACAAAGTTTGGTCCTAAGTAGTACCTTACGGAAGTTAATTCCAGAAGCTCACTATGATTGATATGAAAAAGGAAATCTGTTTATGACTTTCAGATTTGTTTTTCTGTTGTATTCAGTGCTTTCCGTTTGGTTCAGCACCTTGTAGCTCAGGAAGTATGGATGTATTTCTGATCCATTACTTCTGTATTGTTCGTATATTGTATAGATTCATCATTCCCAGTCTCACTCTTGCTCACCTTCAGATACGTATCTAATATTTTTGGTGTCCAAACAGCTAGTCTGCTATATTTTTTTTTTCCTGAAAACTTTGATTTCTATTGTAATTTTGGGTGATACAATACAGTTGCTGTACACAGTGGGATCATAGTATTTTGTTTGTTGATTTTGCAAGAATGCTACTTAGACGAACTTTGTAGTCCAGACTTGAAACTACAGTCAGCAGCAGTTTTCTCCTCTTAAAAATATAACCACCAAAATCCTTAATGTCTCAGTACCTAAAACCAATAAGCAGCTAATGTATAAAGATTTTGGATGTCATGACAATGGCTGATGTATTTTTGCTTTCTCCACAGAGTAATTCAAATTCAACTTCTTTGTGCCTGGCAATGTTGAATTTAACCTATGTATCAAACCAAATTATTATCAATCGTTTAAGTAGAAAAGTAAGTATTTTTAGGGTTAGTTTTTATTTGCCTTTTAGATAGCATCTTCTGTAATCAACTGCCACCTTGTGTGGATACTGAAGATTAGAGTACGACACAATAGATAATATAATTAATTGTTCCAACTTTGTAATTTAGGAAATGCTTTTAAGTTGAAAGAGCCAAACAGTTAATGAGGTTAATGAAGTTGCAGAGCAAGTCACATAAACTGTTAGTCTCTGTAGTACCTATATTTGTGCAGCTGAGCCTGACTTCTTCTGAAATTAGTTATGAGTTAGATGCCTAAGCTGTCAAGAATCTGGCCTTACTTCTTCTACCTACAGCACTTGGCACCTGACGTTTAACATCTTTTCTGTGTGTATTTCAGATAACAGTAAATTCAAGATTTGCTTGGCCTACTGTTAGAAAATATGGATTCAAAGTCGAGGATTCGGGCTTCAAGTATGCAGTTGAGACCCCAACAAAAATCAGAATTCAGTGGTTTCACAACACGGGTGTGATGATTATTGAGTTTAATAGTACCAGAGAACCAAGACCTTTGGGATTATGTGGTAAGTATGGAGTGGTGCAACAAATAAAGGCATTCAGATACTTTGCTAGGGAGCCACGTTTTCCTAACTATAAAAGTTATCCTTTACAGGATCTGGCCCAAAAGAGTTATTGCAAATCTTTGTGAAGTTTAAAGTAGTATTAAAATTAAGTTAATTTTGTAAATTGTTGAAATTATGTTTGATACATATCTGTGTAATCACATTTTACCTGTGGTGTTGCTCTTGACTGTAATGCCTTTGAATCACAGGCATGATTGCTGTAACCAAACCCAAGTAAGTCAGGCATAAATTCATAATGTCAAATAAGGTCATTTACATATTTAGTGTTTGATATCCATCTGATAGGAAGCAATATGTGCTATATTCAGTTTCTAAAGGTCAGAATTCATAGAAAATGTTAACTTGAGAGAACCAACCTTAATTTATCTGTTGAAGGAAAACAGTTCAGAGGGACTTTCTTAATAGTAATGGGTTAAGTATCAATAATGTTGCACTCTGTTAGATTTGCTCAATAGTTTCACATAGTTTCTTTCTAAAAGCATAACCTTGAATAAGCTGCTGATGCTGTAGCTTTTGCAAGCGTGTATTTGTTGATGTAAATCCCTACTGTGACACCTGAATCTGTAAGTTTATCTGCTGTGAACTGGAGCTGGAAAGCAGGGTTACAGAGTTCATGTGATTACAGTGGATATCTTTCCAGTTTCAGAAAGGGCAAATGCCTGTAGCTCAGTATCAAATACCAGTGAGAGCTCAGACCAGTTCCAAGTCCTGCAGAGAGTAATGTGCTTCTCGCAAAGGAAGACCGTTTGAATTTACTGCCATTTTGAAATTGGATTATTATCTGTAATTTACCCTAACTTTTGTTTTCAACAGTATTCTTGCTCTGGCTAATTGTTATTGTAATTAGATTGGACAGAAACAAGAAAGTAAAGGCTCTGTTTTTTAGTAACCCTGATTCAAGTTATCCTGGAAGTCTCTTTTGCCTTCACCCATTTGATTATTGCAACAGGGAGGACTGGGAACATTACATTCCTGGTTTACAACGTGCTTTAACTAGATGACAACACATTTCTGTGGATGGTGTTCCAAGTACAACTTCTTCAGAAAATGTGCTTTATTTTTCTGCTATTCATCTATGAGTGGGATTCTCTGTGTAAATCTGCCTGCACAGGGCAGTGTGGTGTGATTTACCAGAGCCCGCTTTAAATCAGCTGGTTGTACTTCATCTTACAGGGTAAACTGGTCTACCCTTATCTTCTGTCTGTACTGTGTTAGTCTGCTTCTTGTATTTGAGCTTTCTCAGGTGTCTTTTGGCTGAACTGCAGTATTGGTAGATCCTGATTTCTCACCTTCATGGAAATTATAAAACTGAAGGCACTAGCAGAATTCTGCAGCACAAGCATCCTTTTGGAAGGATCTGTGTCAGAGGCAGCGCTGTCTTTGACAGGGAACGGATGGGGCAAACATGGCAACTGTTGAAGAGCTGGTGTGGGAGATGAAGAATGTGGAAATGGAGCATGGACATCTCTGTAGCAAAACTGGTGAAAGAGAGTGCAAACATGTCAGTTTTAGCTACAACCAGATCCTGTGAAGCCTTAGTTTTGCTGTGTTATATCTCCTTGTCAGTGTGTAAGAAAAGTAGTGGAAAAAGATATCCCAGACGTGACAGCAATCCTTTGAAGTCTCTCACAACCATCAAATATTTCCTATTTGTTTTGTATAGAATCACAACCTCAAAAAGTTCTACTAGAAACATTTTTTGTCCGATAATGGTTACAGCTTCAAAAGCTGTTCTACTGTCTGTATGCCTGTTGCTGTATCACTGGGTGTCAATGGCTTGCTCTTGTTGCCAAGAATTGGTGAAGAATGGTAAAATAGACCAGGTCTCTAGAAAAGGTTTAAATCTACAAATAGTTTTTGGACAGATAACGATTTAGAATTGTCATGCAGAAGAAAACATTGTAGAAGTCTGATACAAAAGTCTTGGAAACTGTGATGAGGAAGAAAGAACGGGAGGCCGATCCATCATTCTGCTATTTTGTACCTGCTGGCTCTTAAAGGACCTCCCAGAGGAGACTACTACAATACTTGAATGTTCTGTGTCGGCCAAAGTTACTCTGTATGTGTGACATTGCTTCCTTTGCTCTGAAGCGTTTCAAAATTGCTAACTACACTGGTTTAAACAGAAACAAAATGTGATGCTGCCTTCTGAGAACTGAATGCAGAAAAGTTGGATTTTTTTTTTCCCTGTTGAGAGGTAATACAGAGGTAATACAGAGGTAATACAGAGGTAGAACTGCCAAAAGCTGCACTTTTCTGGTGCAGTTTAAGCCAATAGATACTTAAGATTTCTTAGAAGCATGAGTAGAATAGTACAGTATTTCTGAAGTGCAGTATCTGATAAGCATCTTTTATGGGAGTTCCTTTTTCTGATAACATTTTCAGTTTTCATTTGTTGCTATACATGGAGGTGCTTTGTAACCTTTTTAAAATACATTTTTGGTGCTTATGCAACTGAGTGATGAAGCCTATGTGCCATAGCTGGGATCTCTGAACAGATCTTTGATATCCAATAGATTTCCTTTCACCCATCTTAATTCATGGATATATCTTTCGCTTTGCTTAATTTGTCTGTGTATTTTTATCTATTAGAGAATTTCCATATCTGTTGTGAGTTGTGATACTGTCATGTCGTATAAGATTTTTTGAAAGCTATTTACTTACTTGAATATGCCACTTCAAACTTACTTCAGGATAAACCATGTGGTGTTAAACTGCTTTGGTTTTGTTTTTGTTTTGTTTTTGTTTTTTTTTTTTGTTATGGTACTACACAGGTTTTTGTGATAGAAGCTTGGAAAATGACCTGATGCTACCCAACGGTACAGTTTTAAGCAAAAGTGATCCTCCGTTGACTTTTATAGACAGCTGGCAAGTGCCAGGCACATTGAAGTATGTTGGAAGAGACAGGCATCAGGAAACTAATTGCTCAATCATGGACTGCTCAGAGTGCTTAAGACTGGTGTTGAACCAGACCTTCAGCAGCTGTCATCCTTATGTACGTTAACTATTTTGGAAACTTACATTTTGAGAGAGATGCAGTTCTGATATAGTTTTGTGTAACTGATAATTTGATTAATGTGAAACTAAATGTAACCCCATCTGTGGAAGGTGATATATACTTTTTGTATCTGAGTTGCAAGGTGAAAACAATTGAAGAGTCTGGCAGCTTGATAGGGGAGTTGCAATAAGTAACTCTTTCAGAATTCATAATGTATCTCTGTTAGTTTTGAAAATGTCATCTAATTTATAAATTAATCCCAGCTAATTCAACTGTATCAACATGACGTAGAGCAAATAAAAATAAAATAGTTTTAGGATTTAATTAATCCTTAAGAGTTCAGTAATTTAATAAATTCCAAATGCAATAGGTAACCTGAGAGCCTGCATTCTCAAAGGCTCTAGAGACAGGAATTCCAGCTTAGAGAGATGAGAGGGTAGAACAGACCATTTAATGCAAACCTGAAGCAAGTAACAAACTCAGTGTGCAAATAAAGTATGTATTTGTGTTCATATAAGTACATTTGGCATTTCACCTTTTGTATGTAGTTGCATTCAATGAAGAAGGGGCCAAATATGGACAAAAACATAGAGGTGAGGAAGAACAAAGAATAATGAGTAATTGTGGCTTCTGTTGGAAAAACTAGTAGCTCTTGCCTTGGCACTTAAAAGAGATGAAACTGAGGAATATAAGGATGTCTTATATTTTTTTCAACATTCAGGAAGCCTTACTTTTGAACACTAGTAGAGTGTCTTCGTACACCAGTGAAAGCTGGTGACCTCTTGCTTACTATGAATCAAGAAATTTTGGCTTCATTGTTTGTAGCTGATGTTTTAAAAGGTCAATCTTTTTCCTACCTAGCAGTCTCTCTAAGAAGTTGCAATATTTTTTATTCTTTCTTTAATAGGTTCCGCCTGAGCTATTCTGCAATATGTGGGCTCAAGACACTGAGTACATTCAAAATCCGTGCATTTCGCTAGCTGCCTATGTGGCAATGTGCAACAAATTTAATATTTGTATAGAATGGAGGAGCTCTGATTACTGTCGTAAGTATTCTACATATATATCTGTACCTCTGATATTCTCACAGAGGCAAAATTTGCCTAAAAATAAGTGTTACTCTAAGTTGAAAATACCAGTGCTCCTTGAGTCCTCACATACTTCGGAGGTCATTAGTGAGATAATAAATTAAGCATTTGTTACAATACAATTCAAAGCAGTGTACAAAAGGAATCAGGATCACTGTAGCTATTTCACAGATGGAAAAATTAACCTTGCTCAGAAATCTGTCTCTGGCTTATAATGTACTTAACTGTAGAAGTAAAATCTTCTCACTTTCAACGTAGTGTTTGTTTCTCTTAGCCACTTTATACTGATAAAACCCAACAGAATAGGTTATAGAAAGGAGGAAGCCACAGAAGCTTCTGTGGTACTTTGAACTGGCGATGCCTGCTTGATGTTGCTCCAGAAAGCTGTGTCTCTGGAGAAAGAATTAGAAAGAGGAAACATCTTTGAGATTAGATGGGAAGTGAGGAGTAAAAACTGAGAGCTAGAGTATCCTGGCTGAAGGCATCTCCCATAGCAACATACTACAATGTAAGGCCAAATGGGATCTGTGGTTGTCAGTAAATAGAAAATTTGGATTGCAGCATCTCTTTATGCTGTCAGTGATCACCTAGGAAAACTCCTAAGCAGTGATAACATAGGGAAGTCTGTGGTTTCGGTGCTTGAAAAAAGGAAAGACTTATTGATGAAGAATGATCCTCAAAAATAAGAGAAGTCACTGTGCATAGAAATCATAAATGATGTCTTTTTTGAAGTGATTTAAGGTGTGTTCATGTGTACAGGCTTCATGCAGGTACATTGTAATGCCCTGCAAATAAGAGTGTTAGAGTCTAAAGCTTAAAACCAGATGATTTTGTTTTTCTAAAAAAACCCGTCAGTTTGTATGGATTTTACCAGCAAATCACTGTTTAAAAAGAAATTTTACAGAATATATATGTAAATATACATATGTATTCCATCCATGGTGAAAGGACACATCGCTTTCTTATTTTTATACCACAGTGGCCTCTGGTGGCGCATGTCTAGCAAGGAAGAACCATAAAGTCTCATCTGGATTTTGTAGTCACTAAGTGTTGATGTGCTGTGGGTGATTATGAAAAGCCTGAGTTCCTCTGTTTACAGGGCTCTAACAGAACTTTCCTGTGGGGCACTGTGGCTATTTTCAGTAGTTAGGAGCCAAATAAAATCAACCTCCTTTCCCAGTTCATCTTTCAAGTCTAACCTGGAACGTTCTTCATTTTTGAGCAGCCCCTTTGTGAACTGGACTTTGTTTCATTACCATGATTCCAGGTGGTGCTGCTGTATGATTTAGATATCATTACATGATGAGGATCATATATTTTGGTAGTTCACAGAACCACACTGTTGGCATTTTTAGTCATTTTCTGTTTGCCATATTTATGCAGCTTTAATCACTGTTTTGAAAAAATGAAAGATCATGTTAATTTTTCAACATGAAAAGTTAAATCAAAATTATATGCTTTTTTTTTTGTCTATTCTTGCATGCGCCTGTAACATGCCAATGAATTTATATTAGTAGTGTAAAGAATGTTAAGTTTGACTGTGTTCATTGACTTAAAAATAAGACACACATAAAAGAGAGCAATTAATGTGGATATCTGTTAAATATAGTAATGAGTTTATCCCGTTCTTTATTATTCCATGTAAAACAACACTGAATTTACCTTCACATATATATTTTTGTAATTGACAAAAGCTTTAGTGATCACTGCATTTTTTTTAACCTCTGCAAAGTATTCAGAATGATCCATAACACTGTATTATTAATCTGTGTAGTGTTTGCAATGTTTTTAAGTTTAAATTCCTTTGTGTCAGCACTGATGTGTGGTCTGGTATCTCTACTGCCAAAATGCAAACCGAAACCTGATGAAAATGTTAGTACAAGAAGACAGGTAAAAGTACTTGCAACTTCCTTCAGTTTGAATTTGTCCTGTAGAAGGTAACTGGTCCATATTGGTGGTTTTGCTTGGTAGATCCTACTGAATTGACAGGTACAGGAAGTTAACAAGAAGACCATAATGTCTTCTCTTGGGTGTTGCCTCATGTGATTACAGCTGCAGTATGAGTGATTTGGTTTTTTCCATCCTAGCCTTCCACTGCTCTGAAAACTTCTCCTATCAGGCTTGTATAGCTGCATGTGAGGTTGCAGACAGTTGTCACAATAACGAGGTTGCTTCTCTGGACTCGGACTCCTGCTCACTGTTGACAGAAGGCTGCGTCTGTGCTGCAGGGACCATCCTTCACCGAGCTCACACTGCTGTCTGTATTCCTGAAGAAAAATGTGGTATGTTGGATGTTGATTTTCTTCTTTATTGTCTGCAAGCTGGTGGTCAGATGTATTATTAGTAGGAATGTCATTCAGTCACATGTCATTCAGTTGAGGACTCTAGGTGTTCAGTAAACATGAACTGTACAGGTGAGCTAGCAAGGAATGTCCTTGTGACACCTGCTCTCAGCTGGAGGATGCTCCTCAAAATGGCAGGTTTTGCTTATGTTTATGCGTTCTAGTATTCAAAGTACGCTAATCTTGGCCTTCTTTTCACCTAGCCCTTTGCCAAAGGGTCCAAACCTGTTGATACTAAATAGGATTCAAAAGACATGCAACAACAGTTAATTACACATTTTGAATAATGTATGTATATGTCTTATGTTCTTTTTGACAGCATTGATATTTATTTTCATTATAATTCTGCCTGAGCACATAATATTCTGGACCAATACTTAACACTAACAACACTAACTTGAAGGATGCAGTTTATTAGAAATCAGATTACCTAAAGCACTGTAAATTTATTAATTAATAGTTTTGCTCTGTGTGGAATACAAAAGTAACTTCTTTTTAGATCATTGCTTTGAAAACAAAGGACTGGATTAGGATTTTAAGTGACTAGCCTTTCAGTGGAGGCACAAAACAAAGTGGAGGCCCTGACCCTCTGGAGTGTATTGAGTGTCTTGCTTTTCCATGCAAACTCAGTCTCAGACTGTCTCCTCTTTCACTTTTTTGTGGGGTGATGGGAATAGGTGATACCTTTAAAACTTGGGAGTCTTTAAACTTCATAGTTCCACACACCCTGTGGAAGAAAGTGGAGGCTAAATTTTAAGGTAAAAAGGAATTGCTTCTGTTCTCTGTTGTCTGATCTAGCTTGTACAGACAGCTCGGGAGCACCTCATGCAGTAGGTGAAATCTGGAAAACTTCCTTGAGTGGATGCTGTATGCAAAAATGTGTTGACAGTGAGACCATTGTTCCAGTGGAGCACAACTGTTCAGATATCCATAATTTAGACTGTCAGCGATTTGCAGAAGTGGCCTTGCTTGTTCCTGATGATCACACATGTTGTCCTCAGAAGATCTGTAGTGAGTATTCCTTAATGATTGTGAATACTGCCCACTGGAAAATGCAGATAACCTTTCTCTGTGGTTTGTTTTCCTGTTACGTATCCTACTTTTGAAAGGAATGGAATTTACAGATTAAGTAGAAAACTGTATGAACTTTGTACTTTTTGGCTCAATATCCAGTAGGTTTTGGGGGAGAGGCAGAAGGAGGGGACAAGGGTTATAAGGACTGAAATAGCTCTGTGTTTGTTGGGATAGGAATTGTGTTTATCTCAGTTGTACAGGCCACTGATTGATTTTTAATATCCAAATAAAAATAAATGATGTAACTAATTACTAGGGAAAAAAAAGATGAGATGATTGTTTATCGAATTTACAACATGAACAGCAAAAAAGCATATAAAAACTTTATTGAATCCTTATTTAGCATAGAAAGTCCATCTTCAAAAAGAAATTGCAAGCAGTTTTCATATTTTGACCACCTGGGATCATGTTGCAGTGAGTTTTCCATGGGAATTTTTATTTTTAATTCTCACTGGGATGCAGCTGTAGTTTAACTTTGCCTCCATGGAGGGTGTTGCAAATGCCAAGCACTTGTGAATATTGCTTTTTTTTTGCTAGTTTGTTGCGGTTTTCATATGCATGTTGTCATTTGGAGATCTGGGGTATTGAACTGCAAATACTGCTTACCACTGCTCTACTCAATTTATAAATGCATAAGATAGTTTAGAAGTTGTTTTTTTTCTTTCCCTTTATGTAACAGTTTGTAATCAGAGCCTCTGTGAACCCCTGATTCCTGAGTGTAATGACTTGGAAAAGCTGGTCACTTACTACAATGAAGAATCCTGTTGTCCCAACTACGTTTGTGGTACGTTTATTTTGAAAAGGTAAAAAAGTTCACCCTGTAAAAGACTTTCAGTAAACTAAATAGAACAACTTAGAAGCAAAAAGGTAGTTCGTGTAGGCATCATTGATAGTATGGCCATTTACAAAATTCCCTTTCATCTAAAAGCTCAGGGTTGGTCTATGCCTCAATTTGAACAGGTATAATGATGGTGTCTTGTGTTAACAATCAGACAAGAATGTCTTTACTTTTTTGAGACACAAGGAAGAAGTTTTTCTAAAGTGTCTTACAGTATTTCTGTGCTCTGCACGGCCATTTCTTAGGGTTATAGCATAACCAAGGGGGAATGCCATACTTTGAATAAAGAGATACATATGTTGTTCTTCTTTCAGAATGTGATCCAGCAAAATGTGAACCAGTGGAGCAGATGCCAAGCTGTCAAGATGATCAAACACTAGTTGCTTCTCGGGTGGAGAGCACCTGCTGCATTTCCTATATATGTGGTACAGTATCCTGGCTCATTGAGACTAAATGTGCTTCTGCATATGCAATGATGTCTACAATTATCTTGCCAATTAAGGCTCCCTGTACTTCCTTTAGCTCTCCCAACATAGTCAAATTTTTGAAAGTGGTTTAAAAAAATGGGTATTAATTTTACAAAACTTAAGAAATGGCAAAAACCATCAAGGGTCACAAAACAGCTTTGTGTGCAAATAAGTAGTATTCTGGGTCATGCAGAGGAGTGGTGGTAGAGTCCATGGATGAGGGATTTGAGGGCTTTTGAGGGACCGTCCATATGCAGTGTGTGGCCTGGCTGCATGAATATTTTTATCTGAAAGAAGACTCAAGTTATATATGCTCTTGTTCCCTATATCCTGTTGTATCATCTATTGTCCATCTTATTGAATGGTAAATAACCCATATGAGAGTATTATGCAAATTTCTTCAGTTATTTTGGGGTTTGGCCTTTAATGACTTTATTCAATAATAAAATTGCACTTTTGGCATCAGTATAGGAGTTCCAATGTTACCATACAGTTGTTTTCTGTGTGATAATAATGTGCTAAAAAGGTCCTATTGAATTTATTTTTATTTTTGCACATAGATATCTATGAATCAAAGGCCAAGTCATCTTGATTAGCTCTTCCACGTGCATAAATTTGAACGTTAATAGAAAGCTTGAATTACACTTCTGTTATTTACAGTAATCTTGCTGTCTGCACAGCATCCTTCTGTCTCTTTTTTGTTATAATGAATCTTTTCACTGTATGTATCCAAGAGTACCTGTTGTGGTTTTCATGTATGTTCAAGTGGGAGGATAACACTGGGATCACAAGAGATGCCCTTCATTGAGGATCAGAGGTCCTATAATTGGGGCAGAAGAGCATTCCAGAAAACGACAGGCTAACTTGTTAGGAAAGAAAATCTAGCAACAAAAATTCATAACAGCAAGGGAGAGAAAATCCTGTTGTTTGTTATCTGACTCACAAAGTATTCATTCTTTATAGCAGGGGACATAGAAAAGGCAAGATGCACTGAAAATGAGCCTCTTGAATAGGGACTATAAAGAATGAATGCAGAGTGTCTCTGTTCTCCATGTGTGTCTGAGACAGTCCTTATGAGCATGTTTCCTAGGCAGTAGTAAAATTTCTTCCTATATTTTAGATTTAAATAATTGTTTTCTCCAGCATGCGGGGCTTGCTCAGATCGAATACCCAAATGTCAAGAAGGAGAAGTTCTAATTGTGGATGGGAATACGACAGAGAGGTGTTGCCCTACATACCAGTGTAGTAAGTTTGACTTGATTTTGGTATTTTAAGTAATAGAGAACATACCAAATTTTGTAGTGTGGATGTTCAGTGCCAAAAATGGTATATTAGAGTTACAACTCCACTTGTGCATATAAACAAGCTATCATCTGTAGTCCTGAACAAGTAATCTTTACTTTTAAAACTTGATGTGCCTAAACCATTATCTGAATATCTGTATCGTGGAGACAAAACAGTAATTTTGGCCTCAAATTCTAGAGATTTAAAACTGTTTGAAATATTTGCTCAGAGTAGTTGTACTCTATGCTACTGTTACCTGATGGCTAATAATTAAATTTTGACTATTAGTCTTTTCAAGTAAGATGTTTTCTATAGGTATTTATTGTGAATAAGTAATTTACTGTGTCTTGATTTGTATTTCTGTTCATCAACCTTGTGTTTATTGGACTTTCTGTTCCTTAATTTTAGTTTGCGAAATACATCGTTGTCCTGAATTCAAATGTATGCTAGGCATGTCTTTGGTGGAGGTATGGAGTCCAGAGAACTGCTGCCCCTTTCGGACCTGTGGTAAAATGACTGATTTTCATTTTAGTTGCCTTAGACAATAAGACATTGACAAGAGCTTTGGCCTCTTGGGTTTAAGTCTGCTTTAAGTCAGCTGTACCATTGTGATCTGCCTATGGACAAATTATACAGAAACATCATGTAACAGTACAAGATCTCTTAAACTGCCCGTTTTGGTTTTTCTGCTTCACAAGGGTGATAGCATACTGTAGAATTTGGCTGTTCAAACAGGTGACTTATCATCTTGAAAATTTCGTAAGACTTAGTATATTATTTATGGCTTTAAAAAAAAAAAAAAGTTTAGGTTCACAGATGAGGAATTTGCCAGTTTACAAAGATGGTACGATATCATACATCTTCAACACAATTCCCCATTGCTTTATATTGATTATAATGATAGTTGTCACTGCTGGGAGGCTAGCGGCTAGAATGATCACCATCTTTTTAAGGTGTTCAGGGGTTCTGCAGTTGATACAGTGTTGTAAATTGTTGTAATAAGTAAAAGTGGTCATAGACGCTAGTATGAGTTTTCAGGATGGAATAGAAATCTAGACTCCCCAGACAACTATATTTAAAAAAACCAGCAGAACTTCTTCAGTGATAACTTGTAAATCTGGAATTTCTGTTTTCTCTGATGCTCTGTTTTAAGCAAATGGCAAATGGTTTCTAAATTATTGTTTCTGTTGTATTTTGTTTTAGAATGTGCATGCGAAACAATCCCCAAACCTCAGTGCAAACTGGTATGAAATTCATCTTCTTTGGCAGTATGATTTTATTAATTTCTTAATAAATGCATTTATCAGTATCTTACTAGTAGGTTTATCCGAGAAATATGAAAAGACCTCATTTTAAAAATTGCTTTACAAAAACATATAATTTTTTAAGAAGCCAGTTAAATGTAAATATCATGCAGAATAAAATGGCTGTATAACATTGATACTTCTGGAGTTTTTACAACTGTATCCTGCCCTGAAGTACTTGTAGAGTGGAGCTGCACCCAACAGTAAAATATAATAGTTAAATTGTCAGAATTAAATGCTTTAGAGCATCAGTGTTTTGTTAATGTTATTTGTTATAGTGAATGTGTCAACATGTCATGCACTCAGACCACTGACTAAGCAGAACTTTTAAACTGTATTTCATTGTGACTTGTTCTGCATTACAAACATGTTCATTAGCATTGCTGAGTTAGATTCTCAGTACTGGGTATACTTTGGTTTTGCTTGTCATTATTTTGTCCAGAAAATAATATTGCAATGGGAATAATTTATAATGATTATAATTTGGAGTCTTAGGAAGGAATTGGAAATAGTACTCACTTTTTAGAGAAGCTCAAAATGCTTTGTAAGTGTGGTTGTTGTTAGTACTTTCATTTTGTAGATGAAGAAACTTGGGCATAAGTAATAAGGACTTGCAGAAAATTGGGAGAAAAATATTAATATGCATACATACAAACAACAAAAGGAAAAATTAAAAAGTACATCTGTGCTATGGTGGTACTATTGATAGCCATTAAGTTATTCCAGGAAAGATTACATTCTGCCCTACATGGAGATTTCTGTACAAAGGCAAGCCATTGCATTTTATTGTTGGCCTCCCTTAGTCTTTTCTGTCCTAAATGTCTGCTATACTGACACCAACAACCATTCCTAGTTTTCAGGTGTAATAAAAATTCCTGTTTTGTTATCTTTACTAAATCAAATTCCTCTGTGGGTGACGAAAGTGGATTCAAAACAGGTTTCTAGAGGCAAGAGATACTGCTTCTCAAAAACTGAAGGAAAGGTGTTTAAAAGTCAAGTGTAAGAAAACACTGTTGTTTCACTTTCTTTTGTTGTTTCACTTTTTTTTTTTTCTGCTTTTGTACACATAGGGGCAGAAACTTCAGATAGATGAACAGTTTCAGAACAGCACAGAAAATACCTGTAACTGTGTTAAGTACATCTGTGGTAAGTCAGAAAATAATTTAATTTTAAAAAATAATCTTTCAAGTGCTAATGTTAATTAGGAATTATAAATCAGCTGTTCACTTTGAACATGGTCCTGAGGAGGAAAGAATTGACTGACATAATTCACAAATGGTGTAAGAAAAAGCAAGAAAACAGGACCCATCACTAAATATTTGGTTGATTATGGCCTGTCCTTGTATTTTGTTGGTTCCTGCAGCAGGAGATCTGTGCAGGGAAATAGCAGACAGAGTTTTGGGAGAGTTGGGTGGTGTTGACTAAGCGGCCTGCACCTCGCTGAGCTGGAGTAGGGACCCCAGCAAGAAATGAAACCACTCGATGTACACATGAAGAGAAGTGCCACTAACCCATTATGGGACTACTCAGAAGCTGGTAGACGTGCTTATGTGCTCTACAAGATCAAGGATAGCATTCAGCACCATGCAAATTCATCTTAGAGCATGCCCAGTAGCATCTGGGAAGACTCAGGGAAAAGTAATTCCTATGGGGCACCCAGTTGGCCGACAGAGTTGGGATTGCCCTTGCCTAGATTTCTACAACAAAGATGTATACTTCCGAGCCCCCTGCGCCCCTGGTAATCAGTGAGCAGAAATAGACATTTCTTGGGAACATTTCCTATCCTGAAGTAGACTTATAAAACAAATTTGCTGAAAAAGCCTGCGCTGTCATTTTGTTGGTGCAGCTAGTAGAATATTATAGATTTATTTAAATTTCCTTCATGTTATATTTGAAATAATTTGGCAATTGTATTGAAGCATTAGACTACTATTAACTGTTTAAAATCTGACCCATAATTCTTAAAGAGGTAGAGTAGCTTTTTTCATTCCTGTTTTAGTCTTTGAAACATTTTTTAACAGAGACTTGATACCAAGCTGACTATCGTGACCATGCTTTTTATTTTTTGTGTTTTCTTGTAGTGAGAGACAAAGTTTGCCTGAGTAATGAGAGAGGTGTGCTGCGTCCTGGACAGACAATCGTGGAACACAGTGCAGATGGCATTTGCCATGTTTCTTACTGTACAAATGTGATTGATCCCTCCACTAAATATTACCGAATAAACAGGTCTTCAATAGACTGTGCTGTCAAGTGCAAAGCTGTAAGAAATTCACTATTTTAGACGTGTACATTGTGACTGGTGGTCTTAACTGCGTTTTGTTGGGTTTTGTTGAGTAGATCACAGTCATATAAACAAGACAGAAAGAGTAACACTGACATCTCCCTCTAATGATGTGCTACCGCACTTCTGATACAAGTTTTCGGAAGTCTCACTCCCTTCACTGTTTTCTCCTCCATGTAAACCTTCTTCGAACTAATGTATATTGCATAATGCCACCTTGCATCCCTGTGTGACTTTAACTGCGTTATGCGCAAACTGGTACAAATTCCTGGCAGACATTAGTACAAAAATAATTGGAAAGATAATAACTATAAATAGAACAATAATTCTAGCTGTGGTGAAAACAGCTTTATAAAATAAGCAAATGATACCTTGTATTTTTACAAAGTATGGTACCTTACCATGGGAATATTATATAGATCAATTATTATAATTATGTACTTACTTGATGTCTAATGTGTAAAAAGTCAAAATCAAAATTTCAGTGGTTCCTGAAGATCATAGAGTCATTTTGGTTGGAAGAGACCCTCAGGATCATCAAATCCAACCACAACCTAACTCTGGCACTAAACCATGTCCCTAAGAACCTTGTCTAAATGCCTTGTAAACACCTCCAGGGATGGTGACTCCACCACTTCCCTGGGCAGCCTGTTCCACTGCCTGACAACCCTTTCTGGGAAGAATTTTTTCCTAATATCCAATCTCAACCTCCCCTGGCGCAACTTGAGGCCATTTCCTCTTGTCCTATCACTTGTTAACTGGGAGAAGAGACCAACACCCTCCATGCTGCAACCTCCTTTCAGGTAGTTGCAGACAGCGATAAGGTCTCCCCTCAGCCTCCTTTTCTCCAGGTTGAACAGCCCCAGTTTCCTCAGCTGCTCCTCATCAGACGTGTGCTCCAGGCCCCTCACCAGCTTCACTGCCCTCTTCTGAACTCTCTGTCACATTTGAAAATGGTAGAAAGACCAGTTCATTCTGTCAGAGTTGGAACTTCTCCCCACTTCCTTCAATGAAGAACAAAAGTATTCTATAAAAGTTTAATGAATGTACAGTGTGTACAAATGTAAGCTGTGTGGCTTTGAAAGTTATTTAAAAGATGTACCTAAAATCAGATACCTGAAAAAAATCTGCTCATCATAGTAGTAAAATGTCAAGCTGCAAAATGGTCTCATACAAGGAATATTCTATTTGGTTTTGGCAGAACCAAGTCTATCAGCCTCCAAAAGATTTAACAACTTGCTGTGGTAGCTGCAAGAACTTGTCTTGTCTCCACACTTTCAGCAATGGCACAGTTTCCAATTTTAAGGTAAGTTTTTACATCTAATTCCCTCAAAATGTCTAGAAGTAAACAAAAAGATTGAGATACTGTACACACTTGGCCATATAAAATGTGCAAAGAGCAGCTTTATTTGGCCGATTACTAGGAAAAGTTTTGCATGTACACAAAATCAGTTTATTGTAGAGTAAATCATATAGCTGTCTACAAAGATTAAGGCATTTTGATGTATCAGAGAATTATTCTCAACTTGACTGTTTTAGAACCTGCTTAACATTCTATATTTAGTGAACTTTTAAGTTCTGCAGTTAAACAGAACTTTAACATGCATCTAAATTATATTTTGCTGTAAGTATTACTTTTGATTCAGATAAAATCACTTTCAATGGAATTCCATCATAAATACTTCTAGTACTGTTTTTGCTAAGTAAAGGTTCTGGTTTACAATTTTAAACAGCCCGGTACTGTTTGGATTTCGAACTGCATCAGATACGAATGCACTAACACAGCAATAGGACCAGTTCTGGTTTCCTCTTCAGTTGGCTGCCCACCCTTTAATGAAACTGAATGTGTGAAGGTCAGTGTTTAATACATTTTTTTCCTTTCAGCTGTGATAAATGTTTGCATGAAAAGACTAACACTTACAAAAGATGATTTTACCTCAAGAAGGGAAAAATGCTTGCATTTTGCCCAGACATTTGAAGGTGCAAAGCTCTAACTATACACATATAGTGTGCCACCACACTCCTGGAGAAACCTCTTAGTCTCAGAATTTGTTTATTTTTAATAGAGGCTTGTACTGTTGAACGAGTCTTCATACAGCTGTCTGAACTTGGATGCTTTTCTGGGCTGGACTTCTTTCTAGCTGATTTTCTGCATATAGCAATTTGATTCATCACAGTGGTCAAAAACACTGAAGAAAATGAAAGATTGTCTGAATATCAGTAAAACATTTCTACACTGACACAGAAGGTTTTGTGGACTAATTTTCCAGGAGAAGCAAAAGATCTATTTGAATTTGCAAAATGAGATTAGGGATACTCTCCTTAATTAATGATGGTACACAAGCAAGGAACAGCCCTAAAGGAGCTGGGTGGCTGTAGTTCCTCCTCGCAGATAAGAATGTATTCATTCTTCAGAGAGAGTTTCAGTTTCACGACTGGTGAAAGGCCTTTTGCTGTTCCAGGGAAACTAAAAAAGTTAAGGCAGAAAGCTAGATTATCATGGCTTGAGATACCGATGTGGACATCAAAAATTGAACTCTCCTTCAAGGTAATCCTGAGAGAGCTTTTCAACAAGCTGCAGCTCTTCTTTCCACTGTGCTCTGGGGAGTGCTTCATTTAATGCTACAGCACTGCAAACAGCCATGGTCTCCACTACAGGGACCAGGCAGCTTCTCATTTAGACGAGACTTCTTCCTGCTTTGATTTCAGAATCAGGTTTTTTGTGACTGTTGGTATGGCTTCTACAAGAAGTCAGGGATTTACTCTTAAGTAACACATAATGGAGTCAGTCTAAACACAGCCGTTCCCTCTCCAAACCTGGCTTTTTGATAGCAGGTGATGTATAGTGGCATTCAGTGACAACTGCTTAGTACTCACTTGTGTTAGAACAGTCAAGTTAGATCATTTACATCCAAACCTTTATCCATTCGCCAGAGTGCTGCATTTGCCTGAATAACACTGCAGAGCTTTATCTGGAAGATATTTCTAGTAGTGCAGATATATGGGTATAGTGCAGATATGTGAGAATGAATGATTGAAAAAAATCAATATTTTTCCTCTGTTTCTCTCTTGGCCAGGTTGGAGGCTATGTTGTACCATTTTTGGAAGGATGCTGCAAAACCTGTAAGTGATTAATGACACTTGCTGCCTCACAAGTCTATCTGATTTGTTCTTACCTTAGCAATAAGGTTGATTCTTTCCTGTGTGAAAGCTTGCTGCACTGATCTCGAAAGGCTGTGCTATTCCCAGTTTCACATGCTTAAATCAGAATGAAGTAGTTTAACACTGAAGTGGTTGCTCCACTGATAGTGACTGGCTGGCCAAGTCAATAAAATTACTACCTTGAGTATTTTGTAGTTCTCATGTAAAACTCATCAAAATATTAGTTACTTCATTTAGTATAATAAATGGTACTGTGTTTCGAAAGGCACCTTAAAACATGCTTTGTCTACATTCATACCTTCATATTTGGTAAACCTGAAGACTGATCTATGCAGTTTTTAAGTTAATGAAGTAAATATTTAACTGATTTTAATATAGTATTGGATTCAATTAATAGACATAGTTCAGAAGCATTCAGGCAATATCTTTTAAAAGAAATTAAAATTTAAAAATTTCCCCTTACTTGATTACCAAGATATGTTTTGACATCTAAGAGAGCTAATAAAGTTTCTCTGGAAAAAAAACATTATCTACAGAATATGTTCCAAATATGTTAATTCTTAATATAAATCAGTGGCCGAGTACAGTTTTTATTAACACAATGGTACATAGCTGAAACATTTTGGCTGATTTTGTGAAGAATTTAGCTGGAATCAGACACCTAAGATGAAGACTCTAAGCTCAAATACTTGGAGTTGACAATGTTATATGCAATTGAAAAGGAGATTTTATAATGGGCAATATCAGATTATCTTCAAAAAGGTGAAAAAATCTCACTTCATTTGCATAAGTGGCTGGAATAGTGATCTAAAAGCTGAAGATGGCAGCAGATACAGTGTGGGAGAGAGCTGGAGAAAAATGCATGTATTTCCTGCTGGGTGGCATGGGACTTGAACAATCATGATGACCAGGACATGGTACCACATGCACAGTTACTGCACTGAGACATATATGGCCAACTGGGAGGTGCCTTTCGGTGTTATTCATTATGCATTGCGTTTTGTAGCACATAAGTTATTGAAATGGGAAGATTTACCTGCTTTTTTCCAGTGCCTGATCACTGTAAGGGAATGGTAACATCTTTTCACATTTTTTCGTTCTGATGGACCTGTTTCTTGTAGTTCTGAAGCCAGTTCTCCACAGTTTGGATTAGTTTTTGATTATCTGATATTACCCTTCGGTGCTTTAGCAGCCATCTAAGACAGCTTCTGAACAAACAATTTATTAGGACCGTTGAAAATCCATTAAGCTTAAAAATCCATTAAGCTACTTTTCAGCAAGGCAGAAGATCATAACCACACTCCTAAATAATTAAGACGAAAGTGTAAGTTGTTCATCTGGAGCATGCATTACAATGCAAAACTAAACCTTTGAAAAATCCAGTGATTTCAGAGTTGTATTTACCAAGTAGATTCATACAGTTTTGATTTTGCGCCTGTTTATAGACAACATAGTACCTCTATGAATGAACCTCTAGTACCTCTAGTTCATTCTGACTCCAAACAAATGTGGCATGAGAGCTGTTAGTCAATTGTAATCATGTGAGAAGTTTTCTGAGAAGGGTTTTCAGGTTGTTTTCTTTTGAAGTCTTTTACCATTAGAAACCATTGTGATTTTTCCTTTCAGTTTTAAGTGGTATTTGAAAATTTAGTCCCATGAGTTCCAGCAAAACCTAGAGAGTTTTTACAAATGTGGCTCAGAGGAAATCAGACTATTTCTTTCTTGTAGCCCTAAAGGACGACTTAAATTTAGGGTACCAGATTGTCTTAGTTATACTAGTGCAGATCAGATTCTTCCTAGTTTTGATATTAGGCTTAGCAATGCAAGTAATACCTGGACAGGGTCCTAAGCTGCTGGCTGCTTGAGCAAAGAGGTGGGACCAGATGACCTCCAGAGGTCCCTTCCAACCTCAGCCATTCTGATCCTGTTATATAAAGACATGTAAAAGTTGAATTCTTTTCTTGAATATGCCAAAATCTAATGACTCCAGAATGTAACATAATCTGATCAATATATAATATTCTTACCAGGTTCTACAGTGTCAGTGTTCCTCCCATTCCCTGTTAGCCCAGTCACTCCTACAGCCTATGCTAGCTGTTACCCAGGTACATTTTCCTTAGAAAGTAGGAACAACCCAAACAGCATCATTGTTGATTTCCAACAATGTACTCCCTGATAGGAGCATCAGGCCTCACGCTCCCCAATTATGCCAAAAGCTGCAGTGTAGTGTAACTGCTCATGGTTCAGAGTGGCTCACATTTTGGTTGTGGTTTGGTTTTCATTTTGCACTGTGTGGGCAGTGCATTGTTGTTAGCCAACAATGTACTGTTGGTAGTAAGTACTTGCATAGTCTTTAGCTTGCTGCATGTGTAAAATTGCTGTGTTTAAAAATGTAAGCTAATTCCGTTATGTTTATAGTGCTGTAGAACATAGAGACTAATAGCTTTGCTTGTTAAAGCTTACTATGTAAACGTTTTTGCAGATGATGTGTTGTATAGTTTTGCTTCCAGTGGCATACTCAGTAGAAGCAGGTTATTCCTTTCCCATCCATAGTTAGGACAGTATACTGAAAATAGCAAGCCTGCATTTACTTCATGCAAATTGGAGATTATATTTGCTCTTTTTATTAGAGCATGATAATTTTTTGAATTGTAACATGGTATGAATGTAGTTATTTTGGCATTTACTTTGTGAAAACCTCTCTCTGTATTTCTGTAAGAGAAATGATGTTGCCTGTAATTTTCTATATCACTGAGTGACGCATCATTCAGTAAATTACACTCATGACTCTAGGAGTACTACACTGAAATCTATATTACTCTTTTCATATTGACATCACTTTAAATGACAAGGTTGTAAGTCAACCCAAAAACAAACAAAGCAAGGATTTTTAACCATACTGACTGTGGAAAAGAATCTCACTACAACATGACATGTATAAGATGCTCGTGTATTTTGTAAGGTTGTTCATGGAAAAGTGTATTATATTGCAGAGCTCATTAAAAGCCACTGGACATTAAAGTACATGCATGGAAATACATTATATATGAGATATAATGTACTTTCACTGTAGCCTGGATGAAGTCACAGCTACAGCTGCACTAAATTCTCCATCCTACACACCATGGATAATGTAAAAGAAGAAAGAACATGAATAGGACTATGAGAAACATTAAATAATGGTGAGTTTTTTATTTTAAAAAACAATTTATTTTTTCTTCATTTCTTAATTTACTTTTTCTCTAAGCAAATGTAATCCAATGATAGTCAAACAATAGCCAGCCATTTCCAACTGTAGATTTTTATTTGCTTCCAAGAAGATTAGTTGCTGTCCTTTCTTCCATATCCCAGAAAGCTGTGTTATGTCTAGAAACAGTAGCAGGCTTTTGTGTTTAAAAAAAAAAAAAAAAAATCAAACCAGCAAAAAACAACAACAAAACACAAAAAGGAAAAAATAACCCCAACAGAAACAAAAAAATTCTTCTCTTTGAGAAGCAGTATTACCTGTTTTGACATTTATTAGAGCAGGGAACTGGACATTGCACACGAAGATATAATAAACCTCTGTCACAGTTCAGTATTAGGTATTGGTCAAACGAGTTAGTCTTTCATGGCCCTTCCTTTTCTGGAGCTAACAGTATTCAGCTTGTGTCAACATCTTTGGATTTCTTGACTGAAAGAAAATGCAGCTCTGTAAGTGGAGTCACGTGGGACTGCGTAAAAACTGCTGTGGAACTGTGGAAGCTGTTATAATGGAACGAACTATTCATTTCTCTTGCAGATCTGCAATGTGATCTGGTTCCTTCAGCATAGAGAGGATCATGGTCAGAAGATTCTGTGCTTTCTGGTCTCTAACAACTGAACTTTATACTGAACTTTGCTTCTCTTCAAATGTTCAGCATTCCTGTCTTGAGTTTAACTCCTCATTTCATTTTGTGATTTTGTTTTATCTTTATTTCATCCATGTACTTTTTACATACTTTTGTGAGAAAAAATGTGTAAATAATGCTAATGAAAATGTAAATTTAAAAAAAAAAATTGTTTATTTACTGGTGGATATTTTCTCATTTAATAAAAACGTACAGAAATGTATAGTCCCCTGAATCCTTATTCTTCATCAGATTCTACTGTTTTAAACTTTGTTTACACCACTGGAATGCAAATGCTGCTATTAAAGTTTGTTACAGTTATTTCATAGGAAATTAATTTTATGCATTATTAACAAGCCTTACGACAGGAGTGGATGACCAGTTTTAAAAATTTTTTTGAAAGGCAGTGGGCTTACTCTTTAAAGGCTTCTGAAATAAGAATAGTCCTTTTATAATGATCATTGAAGATACAATGAGACATACTTTGATGCATGAAGCATAGAATAGTTTTTAAAGCAATACAATGTATAGCTAGTGTCACCTTGCCAAAGTTTGGTATGTGCAGTGATGTATTGGTATTTTCTACTTTGTGTCTCTTGACCCCAGAAAACATGCAGGAATGTTCTTGTCTCTGAATTTTTTAGGATTTTGAGCTGATATTTTTCAATCAATTCCCATTTTGCAGGTAAAGAAGATGGAAAATTCTGTAAAAAGGTGACTGTTAGGATGACTATCCGCAAGAATGACTGCAGGAGTAACACACCAGTAAGTAAATATCACAGTTTCTTTTAATAGAAGGGAAATAATACAAGAAATAAAAAGAAGGAAGAAGGAGAACACAAATTCCACAAGGCTGTTGTCTGCATCTCTCACAGACCGAGGTTTCTGTGCTTCGTAGAGCTGTTGTAATGTTTCCCTACATTCTCATTCTCAAATAATAAGAAAACGGGGGATGTGACTTCTGCTTTTGTATGCATTTAGGCACATGTTGATTTAGTGCAAATCCAAGATCTCAGTTCACCCTATAACACAATTATTATATGCAAATTAACTTTGATATGACTGAATCTTGCCAGTGATGTGCTACAGTTAAACCGGCTACAGATATGTTTCATTTTCCATCTGTCTAGGGAAAGTATTTAAATGCCAGCTTCATGAAGAAAGGAATCTTGGGTCGTGAAGGGTTTTTTTTAGACTGCAGCATGAGCGTACTGTGAAATGTGTAGGAAGAATGAGGCCCTATCGGCGTGTCTGCCGAAGGATTTACTGCAGGACACCACCAGTGTCCTGCTGGGCAGCCAGGCAGCAGGAGCAGCAGCAAGGGTGCAGACAGACGTCTCGTGTGAGATGTGTAAGAGTGCTTGGAAAAGCTGTAATAAAAGAGTACAGGGAAACAGCTGTAGCCTCTAAAATGACTCTGAGAGTACATTTTGCAGAGTAAACTGTTGAGCAGCCAGGAAATTTAGTCTCACGGTCTCATTGAACAGAAACGCAACTCTGACTATTAAACTTGAAAAAATTATCAGTTTATATGACTGTTTCTGTTACAGTCTCTATTACAGCTTTGGTATCATTAGTAATATTCCCCTCGGCTTTCCAAAAGGTTGATTTCTTATATTCCTCTTTACCAATTCCCGTATAGCAACACTACATCAGTGTATTACTGAAATTAATGCTGTAGGAAGTTGTGGACAGAACATTTGGTGCTATGTTCAAGCCAAGTTTGTTAAAAACTGAAAAAAACCTGAAATTGTTTCCTGGTTTCTGATAACAGACAAAATCTGCTGTTACTGAAAATGACAGGAAAGTTATCATTAATCTCTGCAAGATAAAAATTGAGGCCTCTCTGTGCAACGTACTTTGGGGTTTATTACTCAAATATAGTGGGATTTTATAAGGGATTAGAGGAAATACCTCCAAATCTTTGGTTGCTTTCCATTGGATTTGGGTGCCTGATATCTTTGGACATCCTTGAGAACTCCTAGATTTATTTCCTAGCTGCTTCAATTTGCTGATGATTCTGCATGTTTGTTACCAGGTGAATATTGTTTCATGTGATGGAAAGTGCCCTTCTGCAAGCATTTACAACTACAACATCAACACATATGCAAGATTCTGCAAATGCTGCAGGGAGCTCGGACTACAGAGACGAACCGTGCAATTGTATTGTGCCAGTAATTCAACCTGGGTCAGCTATTCAGTCCAAGAGCCTACAGATTGTTCTTGCCAATGGTCTTAAAAAAAACCTAGAAGGAAAGAAAACAACAAGCCCAGCTATCCCCAGCATAAGATAGTTTGAATAGTTTAACTATTAAAAATGAAACACCCGGTCAACTGAATTTTAGCACGTTAATGCTAAAAGGTGGAAGAATAAAAATATTTTCTGGGTCTTCGAAATTTCTGAAGAGAAATTTCTGAAAACAATCTACAGGGATTGTTTTAAGAGTTCTTGCAATAGGTGCCAACTTAAAAGGTGAAGTGATTTACTTTAGAGACACCTCAAGAGAAAAAACACCATCTATTTTGTTCTGGAAGGCTGGCCCACTCTTTTTCAGGCACACATTCCTGTTTTAAATCATCAACTGGCTTACCTGGTAGCAGTTCATTATTTTGAATGCATTGCAATTGTGCAAATACATTCAATGTCTATTAAGAAAAAATGTTTGGCAACATGAGAAGAATTTTCAGTTTAAATCATATTCCTATTTTGAAGTAGAGCATGTATGAGAAATTATTGTTTGTTTTTAATCAGGGAAGCATTGTCAATACTAATAACTGTATGTAATATTCCCTGGTAATAATATCAGTTTTTATAGTGTATTTTATATTGTAGTGAAAAGCATTACGGCAAACATGTAATGTATGGAACAGATAGAGTGTCTTAGGCTATCTAGATGAGTCTTTAGTAGTTTATCTTTCTGCTAAACAATATGATGTAAACTGAAAATGCACAGACTTAACAAATGAAAAACATTTTACATTCCTATATATAGGTAATACCTGAAATGAAAACATTCAGCTTATGAAATGCACCATACTTAAACTGTTTCTTTAGAAGAATGAACTTTCTCTAGCAGTAATTTTAAAGATGTGCAAATTCATTAGGAAAAAGAAAACCAGGATTAGATATTTGTCTAAAAGAAAAACAAAGTTGAAAATCATTGTCACCGGTATAGTAGAATGTGACTTCTTATGGCAACTGTTTGATATGGAAAATGTACAATTGTAAGGTCAAAAGCTATTTTGCTTATGAACTTGAACATCTAACATTTTGTTGTAACAAACTAGTTTTTTTTTTCTTCTCTAAGCTAACGTTGCTGTTCTGTTCTTTTCCACCAAATGCCAAGATTCAGCAAAAATTTAGTAGCTTTGATTTTGTAGATTAAAGTTGTAGACAGCACATAGTGATACACTTGAGATCCTATAATAGAAGACAGATCTCAGCAGAACTTCTTAAAAAGCTGCTAATCTGCAGTTGATCCAAAGAAAAATGTGTGGTTAAAATCAATCATGTGAACATTTTTGATATTAATTTTGTATACTGTACATTTCATTCTTACAATATCTAATAAATAACAGGAAGTCTTATTTTGTTACAAGTAATTTTGCTATCATTGTTAAAGAAGATTACTATCGTGTGATTCAACACATAGTGTTTACTAATTTATTTTTCAGCAGTGCACATGGTTAATTTTATGGTTTGCTGCTATCACTAGTACTAATGGTCTCAGAAATGCAAAATTCCACTATGCCATTTTATTCAAAAAAACCTCTGAAAAATGGTTGTGTATCAAAGTATAACAACACATTTCTGACACTGTCAGGCTGTTTGTTCTGGAAAAATAAGGGAAAAAAGGAGGGTAGATTTCTGCATATTTCCTTTCCACAGCGTTTTCCTAAACTGTCCCTTGGGATTGACTGCAATGAGTAGACTGTTTTGAGCTAAGTGTAGGCATTTTGTTATAGTTATGTGGTGATGATTACACTTTTAGGGCCAGGTAAGTCATTAAGATCTAACTATAATAATATGTGCAGTCACTACCCATTTTGTAAGATATGTTTCTTGTTCAATGACGTCTTCTAAGGAGTGAGAAAGGACAGAGCTTGGGAGGAGTGCATCCTTTGGAAAACAAGTCCTTGAACCCAAGTACCTAACGTTGAAACTTTGGCATTTGCGAAGGTCAAGTTCAGCTTCCCTCAGTACCAGCTGGCAGATGCCACCCTAGAGGGTAGGAATTAAAAAAAAACAACTTTTTCTCTGGCTCTCAAGCAAGATGGTATTTGCTGTGAAGCGCCAACCACCAACATGAGGGACAGATCAGTGCAAGGATCCTCTTGCCACTCGTGCTAATGGCAAAGCGTTCATTGCTTCTAGGAGCTCAGGGCCGCTCCTATGAAAGCCAGTCAAGATCCAAGCTTTCAACTCGTGGTTAAAGAGCAACTGAATACTGGCAGCATGAGTAGAAAGAAGGTGGTAGCGTATCCAGTAACTGTAATCAAACACTGCTACTGCTTCTACTTCAGCAGTAAAATAATAAATATTGTGTGAAGTACCTACTTGTGATTTTGTAAATATTAGGCTTATGCTTGGAGAAACAAGGGGAAAGATCCCAACTGCCTATGGTTTGACAGGGAAGCTACTTTTATCCCTGCCTCCGTGTTAAGTTCTTTCACAGGTGCTTAGCCTGTCTGCCTGTGGTTAGTTCAAAGCAACCCAGGGCCCTTACAGTGTGTTTATCTTATGCAGTGTGTGACAAAGCAGGAAAAATATTTTGGAAAAAGATTTTGCCTAATTTGTACTTCCATGTCTTCAGAAACCAAAGGGATCTCAGCAAGATATGAGTTTCATCAAATGATCCCATGCAGGAGGTATTTGGACTGTAACAAAATCTGAGTCCTAAAGCAACTTTCTTTTTACTAAGAAGTTGATTTTGCTTGATTTTACAGGTGTAATATGAAGGGCATATAGCACTGAAGCTATGCTCTTTAGAATACATGCATTTTACTGTCACAAATTTGTGTCTTTATTATCCTCAAAGGCACATGTACATTGGAGCTAACGAAATACTGGAGCCTTTATGTAAGTTCCTAAAGCAAAAAAAGTTAAATCCTGTTTCCAGCACATAAAGTAAGTTGCTGGAGGGAAACTCGCATTCTAAAAGCGTTGCTGCCACAACGTGCTCTGTTGTTACGGTTGTTCCTGTTGCAGCAATGCTGCCTGTCTTGCAGGTACTGGGTAGTGTTCTGGAGAACCACCTCAGCTGGGTGACTTCTGGGGCAGCAATGGGTGTGAAGACCAGAGCAGAGGGACTTTGCTCCCTCATAAACAGGGAGATGGGCCTGGAAAAAACACCTGTGCTGCTGTCATGCACCTGCTGCTCTGCCAGAGGCAGCCTGAAGGGGTTAAGGAGAGGCCGACTCCTCTCCCTCCAGCTAAAAGGCCAATTTGCACCAGCTGGAGCCTGTTTCTGGGGGCAACAGTGTGGGGGGATGGTGGTGGTGGGCTGGGTGTTTGGGGATAGGGGCAGTGGGGGTGTGTTGTGTGTGCTCTTTTTCCTGAATGAGCCTGTTATTTTAGAAGAGAGGACTGGCTTGCTGATATGGGATCTGTGGGCTGTAAAATGAGGGATAGGAGGTGCGTGGCCTTAGGAGGTCTTTCTTCTTTCCCTTGTGTCTATCTTGATGTGGCTGTGAGAAAGATTTGAAAAGGTAGGCTTTTCTTCTGTAACAGCTGTCTTCCAGGTGGGGAAAGCAGCAAATAAATACATAAGAAAGCTGGTGGTGTTGGAAGCCTCTGTGCTTGTACAAGCACGTTGAATTAGCTCCTCAGGCTCTGCTGGGGGTGGTGGCTCTTGGCTGGAGAGCAGACCTGCCTTGCTTCTGCAAATCTGAAACTGTGGTGATTGTTGGGGCAAAACAGCTACTAATGCCCACTACTTTTTTTGTCATTTGTTGGTGTCAAGGCTGTCTGCAGAAATGGACTTCTAGAGGCTGATTGGTGATTCCTTCAAACAAATTAATGCTGATGGAGTTTCTCTGGCAGACATCTTGTGACTGCTGCTCTGCAGGGCTGGGCGCATTGTGAAGTTGTTTATCCTCAATAGAGAAACCAAATCCAAATTTTGAAAACTTCTCTACTCAGAAGGTAGGTGAGAGACTAAGTAATGGGGGGGGAGTGAAACCCTGATGACTTTCTTGAAACCAAGGCCTGTTACACTTGTTCACAAGTCTCAAAACTTTACTCCACCCCTGTGGGTCTCACATGTGTTTGGAATGTGGAGATTCTCCACGAAAGTGAGTCCTCATGTGGGTACAGAAACATGATAGGCATGTATCTTGTTAAAACTAGCTTTTTAAAAGATTTTCAATCCTGGATTGGTTTCCATCTTTGAATAAAATATTTAGCGATTTGAGTACGGAAACATTGCTTGTTTGTCATGGTGCTGATTGCTCATTGTTACCTCCTTTAAAAAACACTTTACTCGCATTACCTCGAGTAAGCTTGCCCAGCCATGATTCACAGGAAAATATTAATGATTTGGCAGCTGGAGCCTTGAGTATGATGGATATTGACCATTAAGAAAGGCCTTTAAAAAGAAATATAATGATATCAACTGTGGTATCTAAACTCTCAGTGTCTGGGTTATTATTACATGATCTGGTCTCAGGATAACAGCCTCTTGAGTAATGCTTCCTATAATTAGCAATAGTGCTGCCTGGTGGTTTGGTAAGTAAATCTGAAATATTGGCATCTGTTGGTTTAGAGTTTAATGCAAACTATTAGTCACAAGTTAAATAACTTGCATCTCCTCAGACGGCTTCTCAAGTATGCAGTCCGTGAAGTCAGACCAAATAATTTTTAAAATTTTGTCCTAGCTCTTATCTCTGCCCATGCAATCATCTTTCCCCTTAGTGCAAGTGGCTAACTATGAGTAATTAAAATGTGGCCACAGCTGCTATGCAGATGGTGTTTTTTTGGTTGTTTTTTTTGAAATCCCCTCTCATTGTGATGAAGACATCTAACCTCTTTAGAAATAGCACCTGACAGTCTGCCATCCTCTCACATCTGCTTTCTGTATGGACTTTTGGTCAAGGCTTTCGTTGTGTCAGCTCACTTCAGCTGTTTAAAACATAGATATCTGAATTAACCTGAGTATCCAGGCTCCATCCATCACTGAAGAAAGAGAGGTGCATCCAAAGAGTGACTCATCCCATCCTAAAATAAGATTGATGTGATGAATCATCCTTCAGTGTATCATCTTTCCTTTGCAATGTAGAGAGAAGTTGGATGGCAAGATGTCAACAGGCACCTCATTTTTAGGTTGTTAAAATTAGTTGGAATGAAATTCACCCTTAAATTAAAGGTTTAAGTTATCTTGACAGGCTCAAAAGTTAGCCACTCTGATAGTGTGTATGGCATATTTTATCCAGTCTCTTGATATGAGGTGATGAATGGTAATATTTGATCTGAAGCTGAATGTAATGTAATGTACTTGGTCTTGTACAGTTTTTTCTGTATGTCTTAAGGTATGCTTACTTCATATGACAGCTATACCCAAACTATCCCTGTATCTCCAGAGCTGAAGAAAGATGTCGTCATCAGCCAAATCTTCAAGATGGAAAAGCGCAGCTAAATTTGGAAAATGTGACATGTTTATTGCCACGACAAGGTGTTCTATTAGCTGGAAAAGATCTATAAGGTGAGTGAATTTTAAAGTATTTCTGTTTTATAGACCTTTTATTGTGTAGGTCTTGGCTTGATTCTTGTGGGTGATTTGTGATGTTGCTTTTTAAGCTTTTGACTTCCAAGATCTTTCAGGTAATGCAATTTTTCAGCAAGTTATGAAACCCACCTATGAAACATCTTTGTACTTTAGCTATTTAGAGTGTCTGGAGTGGAGTTTGAGGCAGCAGAGAGGCTTTTCTATATACAGGCCTTTCCTGACTGCTTGGTGTTCTGTGATGGTTTTTTTGTTTTGTTGTTTGTTTGTTTGTTTATTATACAGTTGCCCAGGAGCAGATTCTGACCTCAGGTTCGTACTTGGAAGGAACATTAGGTTGTTTTGGTTTGTTTTTCCTCAAGACTGATGTTCATTCATGAATTGAATATATGAGATTTGTCCAATATGTGGCTTGTGTAGTAGAAGACTGGAAAGAAAAAGAAATATAGCACAGCATTTTAGTAGAATTTATTTTTGATTAATAATGCAGGAGTCTGATCTTAAGCATGAAATATCAAAGGCACAATATCTGAAGTAATGCCTAAATGTCAAGAGTATGCCTGTTGTTGATCCCTGTTCTTAATCCCCAACCGGTCTTTTCTGGACCATATTCCCTAGTGAGCCCTATGTTGACGTTTTATTTTACTAAATAGAGGAAAAAGCAGAGGAGAACCCACTGAGATAATGGCATCAAAGTGCCTAATAGGCCTGATCTCTAATCTGGCTGTATGCAGTGTGGTATCCTTTGATTTCAAAACAGAAGCATCACTAATAATGTGCTCTTCCATTTCCTATCAGGAGAAGACAGCTGCTAGGTCTCCTTTCCCCTCCCATGAAAGAACCCTACCCTGCCCAAGCAAAACTATTTTGGTGTGTGGCGAAAGTTATCTGTATGATGGTTAATCCCTAAAGCAAAGCGTTATTGTTAAATATTGCTGGAGTGATTAGAAGTTAACAGATAACCCAGGCAGCAGCCCTTGAAGATCATAAATTTGTATTGGTTGGGTTGCTTGTACCAGCCAGTGTTCTCTTTCCAACCTCTTGCTTCTGAGGAAGCTGCAAGAAGGGGAAGTTTTAGATTAGTGTTTTTGGAAAAGAAAATGTGATCTAGAATTTTGCATGTGAAACTTGCATGTTTAGGCAAATATGCCAACAGGCCGTCCAATAGTGTAATAGTGAAATCTCCCATCTTGTATGAGTCATAAAGAAACTTTCAATTATATTGCTTGCAATTAATTTCACAGGTCAACTGGATGCTGTGAGGAAACACAAGGCTTCACAGGTGGCTTTCAGCTTATAGGAGAGGAATAGGCCATGGCTGTTGGTACAACTTATTGTTTCATGTAGGTTCTCCATAACCCTCTCTAAGGCCATGTGGTATGCAGGCAGCTTGAGCACTGGAAGCAGATTTTGCTGATGCAGGGTTTCGTGGGTTAAGATTGCGGGGTGACAATCAAACCCTGGCAGATGTATTGTTAACCTCCTCTCCCCCCCACTTCCCCCTTTTGCCCCTCCCTCTCCCCCCTTCCCACTAAGGACAGGCGATCGGGAGGGAAAGAAGGACAGAGAGAAGAGAGTTGGAAAAATTAACAATGTTTTACTAATGCTACTAATAAGAATAGAGAAAATAATACAAAATATACAAAACCAATCTTGAAAGTCTCAGCAACTGCAGAGCCAGCACCCAAAGTCCTGGATTGGACTCTGTAGCCAACCGGAGCTGGATTCAGTCTCTCACTGGACCTCAGTTCACAGGGACGACCAGCAAGGTCCTCTCCTAATGTCGGCCATGAGGAAAAAGGGAAGGAAAAAGGGACGAGATCCTCGTGATCTCCCACTTTTATATGAAGTATTCATGTGAATGGAATGTTATACACCGGTTGGTTAGTTTCTCGGTCACCGGTTTCTCGTTGCCCCTCTCGCGAGATGTCCATCCGTACTTATTGATAAGTTTGCATTCCATTGCTATGTTTACCAAAACATGTGTCTGGTTCTCCAGGAAATTGCAGCTAATATGAAGGCTTTAGCTGACAGGCAAAATTCACTAAAAGAGAAGCTTGTTTTTTAACAAAACCACGACACAGGGTTTATGCTCAGTTTGGTAAATAGCTTCCCTGTGCTTGTTTCAGGCTCCACACCTGGAAATCCCCTTGGCCTCTCCCAGTGCTGTGCCTGTAGGTGGTTGTTTAAAAGCATTTTTCCACTGCCAGTCTGACAGGATTGCAGTAGTACCCACTGGGGCAGGACCAACCCTGTGGAGAAGGGAAGAGAAGCTCAAATCACACTCCTGCTTATATATTTCTCTAGAATGCCAAGTGCTCTGTATGAAAACTTTTTAGGAGAAAACTGGGGCCTAACAAAAGGACTGACCTAAAAAAATAAATGAATGCCTATTGTATCTGCTTGGGATAACTCTTAAGCAGAAAAAAAAACACCAAACCCGCTTGCTTTTGGTTGATATCCCTGTAATGTTATAGAATCATTTCAGTTGGAAGAGACCCGCGGGATCATCAAGTCCAACCATAATCTAACTCTGGCCTTAACCATGTCCTTAACAACCTCATCTAAATGCCTTTTAAACACCTCCAGGGATGGTGACTCCACCACTTCCCTGGGCAGCCTGTCTCAATGTCTGACAGCCCCTTCCTAATTTTTTCCTGGTGTCCAATCTAAACCTCCCCTGGCACAACTTGAGGCAATTTCCTCTCTTCCTCTCACTTGCGACTTGGGAGAAGAGACCAACACCCTCCATGCTACAGTCTCTTTTCAGGTAGTTGTAGACAGCGATAAGGTCTCTCTTCAACCTCCCTTTTTCCAAACTAAACAGCCCCAGTTCCCTCCACGGCTCCTCATAAGACTTGTGCTCCAGAACCTTCACCAGTTTCATCATCCTCCTCTGCACTCTCTCTAGTACTTCAGTGTTCTTATGATGAGGGGCCCAAAACCGAACACAGTATTCCAGGTGGGGCCTCACCAGTGCAGAGTACAGTTGCACAATCACTTCCCTCATCCTGCTGGCCCCACTATTGCTGATACAAGCCAGGATGCTGTTGGCCTTTTTGGCCACCTGGGCACACTGCTGGCTCATGTTCAGCCAGCTGTCAGTCAGCACCCCCAGATCCCTTTCTGTCAGGCAGCTTTCCAGCCGTTCTTCCTCGAGCCTGTAGCGCTGCCTGGGGTTGTTGTGACCCAAGTGCAGGACGCGGCACTTGGCCTTGTTAAATCTCATACAATTGGCCTTGGCCCAATGATCCAGCCTGTACAGATGCCTCTGTATGGCCATCCTACCCTCCAGCAGGTCAACACCCCCACCCAGTTCGGTATCATCTGCAAACTTACTAAGGGTGCACTTGATCCCTTCATCCAAACCATTTTTAAAGATATTAAACAGAACTGACCCCAATACTGAGACCTCAGGAACACCACTTGTGACCAGCGACCAACTGATTTGGCTCCGTTCACCACAAGTCTTTGGGTCCAGCCATCCAGCCAGTTCTTTATCCATTGCAGAGTACACCCATCCAGGCCATGAGCTGCCAGCTTCTCCAGGAGAATGCTGTGGGATACGGTGTCAGAGGCTTTACTGAACTCTAAGTACACAACATCCACAGCCTTTCCCTCATCTACTAAGTGGGTCACCTTGTCATAGAAGGAGATCAGGTTGATCAAACAGACCCTTCCTTTCAAAAACCCATGCTGACTGGGCCTGAATATGTGGTTCTCTTGTACGTGCCATGTGATGTTACTCAGGATGATCTGCTCCATGACCTTACCCAGCACTGAGGTTAGACGCCAGGTGTGTAGTTTCCCAGATCCTCCTTCCAGCTGCTCTTGTAGACGGGCATCACATTAGCCAACTTCCAGTCAACTGGCATTTAGTACCTCAGCCTTTCCTTCATCTTCTGTCTCTCTGTTTCCCCCTGCATCCATCAGGGGATGGAGATTCTCCTTAGCCCTCCTCTTGTTGCTGATATATTTGTAGAAATGTTGGACTTTGGCCATTCTAATTTTCTCCCTGTATAACCTAACAGAATTATAGTATTCCTCTTCAGTATTCTCTTCCTCCTTCCAAAGGTTATAAATTCTCTTTTTATTCTTAAGTTCCAACCACATCTCTCTATTCAGCCAGACCAGCCTTCTTCCCCGCTGGCTCACCTGGCACACAGGGACAGCCTGCTTCTGCGCCTCTAAGATTACCTTCCTTTTTTTTTTTTTGGCAACCTCCTTATTTTTAAATATTTTGTTGGAATAACAGTATTTTAGATCCTGAACCTCGTCCTTTTCTCTTTCCCTCTGGAAGAAGGGGAGAAAGGAGATGAGGAATGAGATTTTTGAGGAAAAAATATCTCATCAAATTGAACTGGCAAGCCCAATACTCATGAAGTTGTTATACAGGCAAAGTGGGAATCAGTATTTAAGGGGCTTTTGTGAGTTTTTGCATTGGAGAGGGAGGAGAAAAAAAGCTCTCTCTTGGTGGAAAAATGACTTATTCTGTGACTACGCTGACAGCAATGGACTTGAGTGCAGCCCTTTGTGTAGTATTGATATAGGTTTGCCACATGCATTCAGTCCCCATTGCCCGTGTGTTTTGTTGGTGGTGGCACAACAAGGTCAGAGCAAGCCAAAAAGGCTTTCCCCAGCAAATGCCTGTGGGATTTTTGATGAAGGCTTCTGGCTCTGTGAGTTATTTCAGATCGGGATGTGTCTCTGCTTTTTCGGGGCTGCAGTTTGGGACTTGTCTATAGTCAGCGATGAAGAGGTGGTGGCTGCGCAGGACATTGATGTTCATTCTCTGTTAGAGCTGGGTGGTGAAGCTTTGAGCTGACCACCAAAATAAAGAATTGTAGGTAGTTAAAGCAAAAATGTGATTTCTGTGATGTTCTTTGAAGTAGCAGGAACTGGTACTTCATAGCCAAGTCTCTCACCTTTTTTTTTTTTTTTTGATAAGAAGAAATATTCTGCAAACCTGTATTTAATAGAATATTTTGCAAATATTGCTCTGCTTTAAAAATATAGTTTTATCACTTTACTATATTTTCTAGTAGCACTTGCTCTTCTATCTTATCTACGTGTTGTGAGGCTGAAGAAGTATGGGGCCTTCAGGTATCTCTAGTAATGGGAGTTTTGTAGTTACCTACAATGGACACAAAATGAAAGAAAATATAATTGAGTGCCCTATAAATGCTGTAGTTAAGATGGTTTTTGGACTGAAAATCACAGCACTATTGCACGTTTGTCTCTTGGGTCCATGGCTAGCAGAGAGGGAGGATGAGGAAGGGGGAAGGGAAGGTAGCGTTTTGAGGCTTTAGATTTGGCCATATTGTAGCACTTCTAAATCTTCTGTCAACACTGGCGTGACGTTGCATTCATTAAAAATGCATGACCTTTTTAAACATCCATCTGTTATATAAATAAAAATAATGCAGCCCTATATTTTTATGGTATGCTAATCCTGCATGGCCATGGTCTAATTATCAAATGATTTCATGCTACCCTGGTGGCAGGCAACGACCAGACCACTGAACACTTGCTATGGATCTCTTATTAAATCCCTCTTGCACAGTTTCATTCATAAATTTAGCATGGCTTTTAAAACAAAACAGCTTGATGCTTATACAGCAATATCAAATAAGAGCAGTATGTTTCCAGTATGCAGCAACATTTTTCAGATGCTCCACTTCACACATGACTGAATAATTGGTGGCAAACTGCATTATTGCCGCCTTTTACCTTGAGTGGAAGCCATGCCGCTGGTAGGTAGTGCATACTAGTTGTCCTCAAAGCTGAGATGTCCTGGGTGTAACCTGTCTGTACCTTTGTGGAGCTTGAATATTCTACTTTATACACCAAGCTCCATTTTGACAATAAGAGTCCTAAGCTGGTTATCAACACTCCTGGTCTGCACCCATTTCTGTGTTCTGGCCACACAGGAGCTAGTGCAGAGGTGCTGGGGTGCTCATGGCTCTTGCCTTCTCTGATGTTGCTCCAGCACTGCCCTGTGTCAGCTCCCAAGAGACACATGGTGCCTTAGGGCTTTGGAAGCATGTCACATTATGCTTGGAGAGCCAAAATCCAAATAAGATGGTGGTTTTGATGGTTATGTTGTTAATTTAACTTTGGAAAGACTTAGAAATTTACTTGGTGGAAGTGGCTAGTGGAAGTGCTTGCTCACTGTTATAAGGCAATATTTTTGCCTTGTTTTCTTTTTCTTGATGGAAGGCTTGTCACTTTCAGCACTTCCATATTCTGGTTCAAGCCACCGGTGCACAGATGAAGTTTTTGTCAGACTTGTATGTTTGCCCAAACCAGCTTCAAATAAAAATGAGATAGGGTGCGATTCACTTCTGTGGTACTATTACCAGCATTCCAGGCCTCCTGCTGAAGTTTAACTAATTAATTTCCCTCTTCTCTGACACAGCTAATTGTGATTTAAGTATTTGTAACAACGTGGAAATTTCAATGAGTTGTGTGCTTACTCACTGAAGTATGTGACTTGCTCATTGCTTACAGTCTGTTTTTGTTACCAGGTCATTTGAAGATCAGAGTAGTTTAAAATGTTTGCAGCATAGTCTTTAAAATAAGATACTGCGGTTCTCTGTGCAAGAAAATCTTCATCTGAGCATTTAAAGAAATGTTTGTTGGATGTGGAATTTGGGCAAGATTTCTTCTAAATCATTTGAATAAAAGGTGCCAGGGTGCCAGTCTGTGCCAGTGTTCAAGCCACTTCCCACTTCTCTTACTGCAAGCAGTGGGTCTGCTGAAGCCACGTGCCATGTACTCAGGTGGCTGGAGCATTGTCAGTAGAGGTTAGAAATACACAGACAAGGCAGAGTGGTACGATGGGGTGTCACATACGCATATTTAAAAAAGGCTATATTTTCTTCTTTGTTTTTTTAATTTAATCTCCTTTGTGGGTTGTCTGAAAGCTGTGGCAATACAGATGGTAATGAAACAGTCCCCAATAATCAGAGCAGCCTGCCTTCTCACCCCCAGCTCTCTCTGCTTCTGCCTACCGCAAACCTACCTCTCTCCCTCTTCTTCTTCTTGGGTGTTTTGTTTTCCTCCTGGTCCAGCCGGCATGTATGACGTACAGGTTGGTGGAGTATGGGTGAGCTGGGGTTGCCTGAACTGCAGTGTGGGGAAACAACTAGATCTGGGCAAACGACGTGAATTTTTACAGGCTAAAGTGACCATCTTTGTGCTCAGGCTGGTCCTTGCCATGTTTCTGTTCCAAAGCCTGTAAGTACTAGAAGCTTCCAATGACTCCACAGACATATATGTATCTTTTAATTATAGATGCAAGCAAGTACCTGTTTCAGCTGAGGTCTTTGATAGCACACATAGCAAACTTAAGAGAGGAATATGTCCATTAAAGAAAACTTCTGTCCAAATTATTTGCTTGTCAAAACTATGAATTTCCAAATTATGATTTCTACAGGAAAGTGTTCTGGGTAAATTATTTAAGGGGATGCTACCACCAGCTAGCTAATAATAATAATAATACTGCACAGAGGGTTAATGGCTTTGCAGCTAAAATTTGTTACTTGCTCTACAGCAAGTTAAGTGGTGGCAGGAGGGAGGAGCAGGAGCAAGTGCCAGCACCTGTGGCTCAGTCAGCCTGGTTCTTCCAGTAAACAGGTAACTGAAAATGGTGTCATATGATGTTCTGTTTGCACTTGAAGAGCATATAGACTGTGTATACTCTCCATATGTGTATTATATGTATGCACACAATGAAAGCATGGTAATTTGGTACTGGTGTCTAGCAAAGAGTGGTCACAGATGTTTCTCTTTATACCTGTTGAATGTTCTATTAAAACACCTTTCATTTTTGTTTTCCTGTTTGTGCAAGTAGATAAATTCAGATATTACTGTATAATATGTGTAGTGATAGGGCTTTTTATTCAGAACACTGGTTACTAATCAGATTTTCTATTCACTGATCTTGTCACATCTCTGCTGGGTTTCAAGATGTTAAGAATATTTTCCAACTGGCCAAATCTCATACTTAAAATTCTAATGTATTGTACATAACATAAGAGGGTTTTAGTACCAGAAAAATTCCATTTTCCTCCGTCCAGTTTCAGGTTCCTGACCTGATTTTCTGGGCTTAATCCTCTTCCTGTTGAAATCAATAAGTACATTGTAATATAATGATTCACGTTCAAGGTTCAACCATAGAAAATTAAGGCTACATGCTGATTTTACTGCCATTGTTGAAAGATGATCTCTTAAAATGTGTAAAAGCATAATAAACTCTTTAACTCTTTCGGCCCTATTTTTTTTTCCCCCTCTCTTCAGATAGTCTACACACTTGAAAGTGGATTTTTGTTTTAGACCTAAAGATGGCAAGGAAATAAGAGTTGAGAGCTGCTATTTGCATAGGAACATATTTTGTGGTTTCAAATGCTTTGTAGTGGGTCAGTTGCTGAACAGTATGGAGCTTGACATGACATGCCAGGAAAACCAGAGTCAACTCTGTGCACCTTTTCTGATGCATGACTATCATCTTATATTTGCCTCAGTTCCCTCTGATGTTAAATAAGTCGTCTTTATAAAAATCTAACACTTTCTTTGAAAAGACATCCAAGTTGGGGTGTTTTTGTTCTTTATTTGTATAAAAATTGCAGTCACTCAGTTCAGTAATGCTGCCTTCTTTCTGTAACCAGTGCGCATTAAATAAGACCAAGCGAACGTAAAAAGCAAGTGGGGCACATTTTGTAATGTTAACACAAAACAATGTCATTAACACTATGGAAGTGCGGGCTTTGGTTTTTTAATTCTTTGAGAGGAAGTGCTTTGAGAGGAAGAGAAGCCCCTGTCAGTCTGTCTGGTTGGAATTTACTGGATGTGTTGTGGGAGTTTGGGATGCCCTGTTGTCACTGAATGGCCTGGCAGCATCTCGCTGCCTCTGTACAAGGGTCCCATAGTTCAGAAGGTCCTGAGTGATGCTCGTAGCAGTGGTGTGACTGCATGTCAAAAGCCAAATATTTCAAAATATACTTTATGATCCAGGCTGTGTTCATATAGCTCTCCTGGAAGTGATAAGTGCCTCCATTTTTGCTTTGCTGCATCATGCGGGTGCTGTAGCCACGGGGAGGTCAGAAGAGTGAATTCTGCCCTTGGCTGCCCCAAGTTGGGGTATGGGGGATGCTGCAGGGGCTCTGCTCCCTGTGGGCACACATGTGAATAACCTCTACCACTGCCTTCCACCAGAGCTGTCTGTGCAGGTCATAAGCATCCTAATGCGGTGTGGCTCCTTCCTGTGAATAAAAGTCAATATACAATTGATAGCTTCTGCTCTCTAAATATGAAATTGCCTATTAATGAAATAAATGCACCTGAAGTGTTAAGTTCAGGCTCTTCGGCACCCCACGTTCGGTTTTCTTCTTACCTCAAAGTCTCTAGGAAAGTAAAAAAAATTTTAAAAAAATTCTCCATCTCTTTGCTCCTCCTCACCCCACAAGACTTTCTGAGGAAGCCAAACCCTTCCCATTAGAAGGATGAAAGACTGGGCATGAGCTGGCATCCCAGAAGGTCAATCTTGGGCTGCATCAAAAGCAGTGTGGCCAGCAGGTCAAGGGAGGTGATTCTGCCCCTCTGCTCTGGTGAGACCCAACCTGAAGTACTGCATCCAGCTCTGAAACCCTCAGTACAGGAAAGACATGGACCTGTTGGAGGGGGTCTAGAGGAGGGACATTAAAATTGTGAGTGGAATGGAACACCTCTGCTATGACAAAAGGTTGAGAGAGTTGGGGTTGTTCAGCCTGGAGAACAGAAGGCTCTGGGGAGACCTTTATTGGGACCTTTCAGTACTTAAGTCTTTGCCCATCTTCACACTTCTTTTAGTAGGGCCTGTAGTGATAGGCCAAGGCATATTGGTTTTAAACTAAAGGCGGGGAGATTCAGGCTGAACATGAGGACGCAATTTTTTACAATGAGGGTGGTAAGACACTGGAAGAGGTTGCGCAGAGAGATGTTAGGTGCCCCATCCCTGGAGACATTCAAGTCCAGGCTGGACGGGGCTCTGAGGAACCTGATCTAGTTGGAGATGTCCCTGCTTATTGCAGGGGGCTTAGACCAGATGACCTTTGAAGGTTCTTTCCAACCCAAACTATTCTATTATTAGTTTTCCAGCCTCATTCAGGAGCAGTGATTTCCCTGCAACCGCTGAGCTCTCATCTCCCTTTCTGGCTTGGGTGGAGGAACTGCTGTGTTCCCTTTTCCTGTCCTCCAGGAGGGCATCCCTACCCTCTCCACTACTTTTGGGACACTGTAAGGAAACACGGATATCTGGAAAGGGGAGTCTGTGCCAGCTGTTTGGGGAGCCTCTTCTCATGCAGGAGGACAGGGAAAAGGGAGAGTATGCTTTCACGTGTTCCAGCCGACAGAGTTACATGCTTTTGTTTCACAAGATGCGTGTTTTTTCTAGCACATAGACTTGTGGAAAACTGTAGACTGATCAATGAATAATTATGCCACTAGTGGAAGCATGTTTTTTATTCAGAAAAACTTAGCCTGAAAACATATGGTACAAAGTACACTTTGTTTGGTGACCCTATTGATTCCGGTTCAAACGTATCCATTATAGTATCGAACTCTACTTTTTTCCTATTAGTCTGACCCACCAGGAAAGGATTGCCAGGTTGTAGATACTTTACTCATTCTCAGATGCTTTTTGTACTAACTTAGTAAGCATTAGACTTTTTTTTTTTCTGCACAAAATATGGCTTATCCATGTTAAATCAATGAAGCTCCAATGAGAAGGATTAAAAAGGTAAAGGTCAGAACAGGATACAGCTTGATCTCCATGCAGATGTGTTCTGCTCTGACAGTAGAAGAAAGGAGTTGGCAGTTTTGGCAAGGATGGTGGGTACATGTGCACCAGATCAGAAGATATGGGAGTGTGTTCCATACTTTCCAGTAAAAAGGAAACTACTCCAGAGAATTGCTAGCAGGCCTGGCAGCTCCCAGTATCTTGGATGACTTCTCTAAATGCTGTAGTGGAAAGCAGGGATGGTAAAAGTTGGAGATTTTTCTTCGGTTCATATAGATAAGTGAAGAATACCAGTACAAATGTGTTCATTTCTTGGTCTCTTTAAAAAAAAAAAAAAAAACACACCTCGTGTATTTTCTCTGGTTTTCTGATGTAGTGCCTTCATAAATGACTTGGATGCAGGGCTTGATGGAATACTAAGTAATTTCACCAATGACACAAAACTGGGAGGAGCTGTTGACCCTCTTGAGGGCAGAGAGGCCCTTCAGAAGGATCTGGACAAATTGGAGAAATGGGCAATCACCAACCACATGAAGTTCAACAAGGGCAAGTGCTGGATTTTGCACCTGGGACATAGCAGACAGGGGGACCAGATGCTGGAGAGCGGCTCTGCAGAGAGGGATCTGGTGGTTCCGGTCGACAGCAAGTTGAACGTGAGCCAGCAGTGTGCCCCGGCAGCCAAGAGGGCAACCGTGTCCTGAGTGCATCCAGCACAGCATTGCCAGCCGGGCAGGGAGGTGATTGTCCCGCTCTGCTCTGCACTGGTGCAGCCTCACCTGGAGCACTGTGTGCAGTTCTGGGTGCCACAGGATAAAAAAGAGATTAAGCTACTGGTGAGTGTCCAGAAGAGGGACATGAAGTTGGTGAAGGGTTTGGAGAGGAAGCCCTATGAGAAGCAGCTAAAGTCACTTGGTTTGTTAAACCTGGAGAAGAGGAGACTGAGAGGAGACCTCATCTCAGTCTACAGGTTCCTCACAAGGGGAGGAGGAGGGGCCGGCGCTGATCTCCTCGCTCTGGCGACCGATGACAGAACCTGAGGGAATGTCAGGAAGATGTGCCAGGGGAGGTTTAGGTTGAACATTAGGAAAAGGTTCTTCACCCAGAGGCTGGTGGAGCCCTGGAACAGGCTCCCCAGAGACGTGTCACGGCCCCAAGCCTGACAGTGTTCAAGAAGAGTCTGGACAATGCCCTCAGACACGTGGTGTGAACTGTGGGGTTGTCATGTGCAGGGACAGGTGTTGGACTCAGTGATCCTTGTGGGTCCCTTCCAACTCAGGACATTCTATTTTTTGATTGATTGATTTGATTGGTTTTATTATTGTGTTTTGTGATCTCTTAAGACTGAGATTTAAATGGAGCCTACAAGGTGCAGAGAGGGAGGACTGTGTGATGAAATGGAAAGAGGCTATAAATCTGATTTCACAGGCAGTGTTGACATTTTATTTTAAAATATGCCTTGAAGCTCACAACTTTCTACTATAACAAAGAGTAGTGGTTTGTTCTTCCTTCCAGGATTTCTTTCTTTGCTTTCTGCACCAGAGCAAATTGACTTATTTTTAGACTGGTCTTGATGTGGCTGTGGGCTGCCAGTACGCTTCAGGAATCCATGTTGCATAGTTTTCCCAGCAATATCTAACCCTTGACTTCTAGAAGTGTAATACAATATACATCCTAGATAAAAGCATCACAGTGATAATGCTACTTGGAATCAGAATGAAAGTTTTGGAAGAAATGGAAACACTTCTTAGAAAGATGCTATAGCTTGTACTTGCTAAAGCTTCAATGAATTAGTAGGTAGTCATATCCTTTTATTAGATAAGATCCTGAAACTATGAGATATATGTAAATAGCCCAGAACTGTTGCTACCAAGTATTGTGAATGGAAAGGTGGCCTAAAAATTAAATACAGAAATATCTGGATCTAGGGTGTTTGACTCTAGACATGACAGCCAGTGTATTGCCAGATCACATGCCATTGAACATGGTGGCTCATAGTATTTTTATCAGGGCAGCTTATGATTGGAAATGTTGAAAACCACTTTAGGTGTGAAGCTGAGTACTTTGTACTTAATTTTTTTATCTTTTTTTTTTTTTTTTTTAAATAGCTATGATTATTTTTTGCCCTAACAGCTGGAATCTAATTTCTAAGTTTGCAGAAGGACAGGAGGACATTGCTGGTGTTTTTTTTCTGCATGTAAAAAGTGTCTCCCTAAATATATCCTGTATTTGGCTCTCCATTGTGTCTACATGAGATCCTCACCATCTTAAAGAAATCTGACTTGTTAATATGCGTATGAAGAGGGATACCTCAAATATGAACTTATATTCAATTTTACAGCTTGCAGAAATTTTGAAAGACTTAATTTTTTATCAGCTTAGGAGAAAAATCTAAAAACTTTGAGATTTGCCATCAAGCCAGCATTGCCACATGGGGCCAAGACCTCTGGGTTCATGGTACCTTCTCTGATTTCAGTAGGTCCTCTGCCTGATGCAAATTGGTTTGCTGCCTGGGAACCACAGTGAAAGGTAATGCTGCACCTTGTCTAGTCCTGAGCTAAATGCTGAAGCCAGGAGGGAGCCAGTTAACTGCGAGTGACAAGAGTATGCTGCCATCAGTCCTGTTAAACATGGTGAATGGCATGTCTGCTGGAGCACCGTGGCAGCTGGACAGCTGTGCTTAACAAAGCAGTAACTCTTAAAAATGATTTTAAGGAAACAGCTATTGGTCACAGTGTTTTATAGTATTTTTTAATCTGCATCTTATCTCTTATGGTCCAGGTTTTTGATTGACATGTGTTTCCAAACCTCTTAATTGGCATCCCGTTACAAATGAAGAGTTGGGGAATGCTTGAAATTTCCACTTGTGTCCTATTTGAAGCTAGACTGAAGACACAGTTTCACAAATGTTTGCATCGTTGATGTAAAAACAGCGAACTCTCTGTAAGGGGTCCCATTAAGCTTGCTTTCTATTTTATTTTTCTTTTTTTTTTTTAGCTTCATTACTTGTAGGTAAATGTTTCATAAAACAAGTGTGTTTGTGTGTGTGGAGCACGTCAACTCCTTGTCTATTGTGATGCTTTAAATAGAAAGATGAAGAACTTTGAGGGGAGTGTGCCAAGACCTCTGCTGCTGGACATGGATAGGGCTTCTCTGAAACTATTTGCAGTAGCAGAGAATTTGCTGCAGTGTCGAAGTGGAGGTGTTAGTTTTAGAGCAGGAATCAAGAAGGTAGTACACTGATCTCAGCCAAACATTTTTATGTGAAGCACATGGAAAAAGCCTCTTCTCTTTATATTGAAAATGTTTGCATGAACATGAAAGGAAAAAAAAAAATAGAAGACTAAAAGAATTAATTTTAAATAGCCAGAATACTATTATGTCCATATAGTTATGTCTTCATTATGGCTTAGAATTTGTGAAAAGTTGGTATTCTCATTGGTCCTGTATGAATGGCTTTATCTTTGCCTGTCCCTTGGCTGATTTCTTACCTGATCCTGAACAGGAGTCAGCTGGTGATTGTGCTTGCTGCCTGCATTTAGATATATCTCTGTAGTTGTGTTGCTGACTTGGTGCTTACAAATTTAGAGATGGAAATGTTTGTTTGGATTGTCTTTGGCTTTAATGATGCTCCTTGTGCTCCTGTAGTTCCTCTTGCTGAAAGCCAAGACTGATGCTTGGCATGATTACTACAGAGATTGCTCAAAAAGGGTGGTGGAAGACCTCTGAGAGGTTACTGTGGCAGAATCCGAAAAGGGGTATGTGGCAAAGAGGGCTTAGAGTACCCAGTCTTGTGTGCCTTCAACCCCAAGAGGTGTATGTTGTCCCCTAAGTACAAGTAGCTAGTAGCAGATGTAATTCGTGAGGGAAAACTATAAAAGTAGTCAAGGAAACCAACCTGTGAGTGTAGACGGATGGACCATCCAAAAAAAAAAGTATTGCTAGAAAGAAGTGCCTAGTGATATCAAAACTGTCTCCATTACTGACTTTATAAACACTTCTGGTAAATAAGAGGTTAATAACCCTGTTTATAGTAAGAGAATGCCCCTGCCCTAGGATACACACACTTCACTGTACCCAGATAATCCCTGGAGCAAGGAGGTTTAAGGTAATTTGTGGTGCAGCTGTCCTTTTCTGGAACATGAGCAAATTCTCCTGCACATGGTCAGCTGCAAGAACAAATGTCTATAGCAAATGAAAAAACAAGATGTTCAACCGCAGGCTTCTGCACTTGCAAGAGGGGCACGTGAGCTGGGCTGTTCCTCCTGCCTGAATCAAACTCCACAGCACGAAAGGGTTTAGTGTGTGGCTTATGGCCAAGTGGAAGCAACATGTCAGTGGTGAGGGAGGAATGCTGGTGATGGAAACCCAACTGATTGACATACAGTGGCTATAAAGTCATAGTAAATCTATTGTTTCGCCAGAAGGAAGCAGGATTAGAAAATGTATAATCATTACAATCCCTGCACTATACAGGGATCAAGTGACAGTTGCTCTGCCATTGCTGGTGTGGCTCATATTTGGCTTAATCCAACCAAAGTCTGTACTTGGGTTAAAACTTCATATGCTCCATGTGGCTCAGGCCATAGCCATTGGGATGTTGTACCCAAGAAATACCTCTATGGCACTGAAGAATTTAGCTCAGAAGTTTTAAGGAGATAACTTTCTTTGTTGTGTTGGTGCAGAGACTCACCACAAGGCAAGCGGCAAATTTTAAAATGTCCATTTGCAAACTGCTTCTCAATAAGATTATTAACAATAATCGAACTAATCAATAGAAGGAAAATCCAGTTCTTTGAAACAGATAAATTTTATCCACAAAGAAGTAAAAGAAAATAATGTCATTGACAGCTACAGGCCAAACTCACTTCTGGTCTAACTGAGCTGAAGGAAAAAGCTACATTTTACAGAAGCCTGAGTGGCCTGAATAGGGTCAAGGAGGAAATAGTATATGCAACCACACCTTCAGTTTCTTGCTAATTGACAAACTAAAAAATTGAGTGACCCAAGTCTGACATGTTTCTCAAGCACTTCTGAAGATATGCAAAACTGATTCTGTGTTTGTATTATGTGTTGCCCTAAATTAATGTTTTACATTTCTGAAGTTTCACTTGTCTTGCAAGAAAAAATTTGATTCTGTTTGACTCTCTTTGCACTGGATGCCCAAATGTCATACTGAGGTCTGTGTTAGCACAAGTCATGTTTCTGCCTCCCAAGCAAACACAATGGAGAGAAACCCTCAAGGAATTTCCTTATTAAGCAGAAGAGAGGCTGAAGTCTTCAAAATAGTTTCAGAGTTTTTTTTTCCATGAAGTGCATAAAAATGTTGGGTGGTGGATAAAATTGTAGCTGATGCTTTTTTACAGTAGGGTACATGTGCCTGCACAACCTGATCCCACCATGACTTCTTGCTGCTCTACTGAAGTTGTTTTGGTGGTGGGTTTCTATTGTAGCATAGTGTATTTTGCGATTTAACTGTGGCCTGTTTTCTTTCCGAGTGCTGGTAGTATTAATAAGAGGATAGGATATGGCCCTGCATGCACTGTTGCTGAGAGAAGAGACTGTACCTGCCTTACATCTCTAGAGAGCGGCGAACAGAAAGCCTGTACAGGCCAACATTAGGGTTTTACTTCCTCTTGATGCTCAAGAACAGCAAATGCTTCTTGTTTGTAGGGAGATACAGACTGAAAGAGAGGATCTGAAGGGGTTCATCTATTAATCTTTATAGTGGAGGAGAAGGGAATTTGCTAATACCCTTTTGTTTTAAAGTACATTCAGAGCTGAGATAATGGTGAAAAAGGCATTGGCTGCAGAAGAGGTGCACCTACACTAGCGTGCTGGCCAGTGCAGGTTTGGGAAGGTGCTGCTGGAATACAGCCTGCGAGCGCTCAGGGACTGCCTGCGAGTGAGGCAGCAGCGATTCAATCTCATTTCCTAAGAAAAGTGGAGAAGTCTCATAAACCACAGGCTTTAGGCTAAAATAGTGACATTTTATGTTGTATGGTGAAGTTACTTCATATCTACTTGTTGCCTTTTTTTTTTTTTTTTTTCCCTTGAACAGGAATATTTTAAATTAGAATACCAAATCCATAAGACTGGTGTTTATGGTTACTCTGAGCTGTAGAGGTAGGAGGTTTTCCTGTTGCATGTGGCCAGTTCTTCCCTTTTGCATGAGCGATTTAGGGCTGTCACGGATATTGTGTAGAATGAAAATACTGGGGTTTTCCATAGGATTTTAAGAATTTAGAAAATAACTCTTCCAGCTTCGAGTGAAAAACATAGTTAAACTTTCTGTGAGGGAAAACTTTGAGTAAGTTATGAAACCATTTTTTTAGTTAAAAAAATCCTGTATATATTTGACTTGACCTTTTTCTGTTTGTACCTTCTAGATCAAACATGAAAATTGCCAAATACTTTTGAAGTAAAACTGCACATAACTCCTTTCTAAAAAGTTGAAATGAGGTATTTCATAAATATTTTTATCATCTTGCCCCCACTCTAAGTAAGTTGTTGTTTTGGTTTGTTTTGTTTTTTTTCCAAAAGCCTTGACTTTAAAATATCCATGAGCTTGAAGGGGAGATAGACAAGATAAAGTTTTATTGAGTGGGAACACACAACTAGAAGATAAAGCTGCAATATCCCAAATACTTGATTTAGGATAGAGCTTGCTTTGGCATTAAATGGTTGTGCTTCATGTATCGTAGCTTTTTGGTCAGCCAGGTATTCACAGCTTGGGATAAGAAATTTCTGTTTATATTTACTCAGAGAAGGTTGCATTTTACTGAAACACAGAGCAACCCGTTTGGTTAAGTTAGGTTATGCTGGGTGTATACCAGTGTATATCTGGTCCAGAGGTTTTTGGAGAAGGGAGAAGTCACTTGAGTCTCCTCCACTTTGACACCTCTTTAAAACAGAGCAAGGGTTACCTGCTCCTCCACCAAGAAATTTGGTAACGGTAGGGGCTGCTGAGATCCTTGGTTAGAAGGTGGAACGGAAAAATTAGGCTTTAAATTCATTATCCTGATAGGCATGAAAGCCCTGAAATGAGTGAAATGGCAAAAAGCGGAGAGGGGGAACTGGAAATAACCATAATTGATCACCAGGATTCTGCAAGCAGCTGAGCCGCTCTGAGGTGATGCTGGGAAGGGTTAACTCAGCAGCAGCTGGCCACCAGCGCTTGGTCCTTATCTCACTCTTATCCTCTGCTATTAACTGGCCACAATTACGGACCATATCGGTTACTGCCATCTGTTTTTTCACGAGGCGTTGGTCGGATTGTGGCCAGCAGAGGGGATTAGGGGGAGAAAGGCAGAAATGACAGAACGCTTCTGGGGCACTGTAGCGGGGTCCCGCGTGCGGCCGGTGCCGCCACCACCCCCAACAGCTGCGCAGAATTAAGCGTAAAGATAAACTGTGAAGACTGTTTCAAAGCTGCTGTAAAGGAAATGCATTTCTGCCTGCAGTTGTAATGCAGGAGTTGTGCAGAGAGAATTAAAGTGTAAAGTGAAGGTGGGGTGTGTTTGGGGTGTTTTTTAGCTTCCAGTGTGAATTGTTATTGGTGGCATCAGACTTCATCAGCCACAAGCAAACAGCAACAAAAAGATGGATATTGGATATGTTGAATAGGAGGAGAAAACAACCTCAGACTGTTGACTGAAATGCCCCTTCAACACTTATTTTTGCGCTAGTAATTGCCATCTAGGCTCTCGCTAAAAGAAAAGGCATGCAAATTGGGGACTGCTTCAGTCATCAAAGTATGTGACCAGGGAAGGCAGCATTTTTCAGTCCTGATTATCAATACTTTAAAGAGCAATGAGACTTTTGACAAATATAAATTGATTGCAGTGCTATTTTTCTAAGCTTTCCCAAATGTCAGACCATCTTGTACAAATGCAGGAAAGGAAGAGTTTCAGCGTGATACCAGGGATTCAATAACCATTATGACTCAACAGCTGTACTTTGATTCCAAGTTTTACTAAGATCAGATTAATTAAATTATTCCAAAGTATGATATAAGGGCAAAATAAGGCTCTCTGGGCTTTATTATGTTGAGTAAATTAAATTAAAGTTAATGCAGATTTTAATGTTAGAAAAAAAAATACTTAACTAATATTTAATATATTTTCTTAATTTTTAATTAATACATGTTAGTTAATATTCCAAGGATTAACATCAATAGAGGAACAAATCTAATTCTTCATAAGACACAAGTTAGAGGAATAACTAGAGGTGCAGTGTACTTGGTAAAACTTCTCCTTTTCCTCTCTCTGTTCCTGATAGACCTGAGTAACAAATGGGGAAAAAACATGTTGTAATGCCTTTTGGCTTTTTCATTGTTTCTGGTCAGTTGATGCTTTTTGTATCAGCCAGTGCTGTACTAATGCTCTTGACTTGGTCTGTGCTCTAAATTTGGGGCATGGCATTTAACATTACTGTTGTTGGGTTTTGTTTCTTTGCTTTTTCTCCTCTGTGTGTGCCAAGTTTCACCTATTATTGGCAATAAGGTGCACATGTATGAGAAGTAAAACTGAGCTGACGTTGCAAGTCAGTGGTATTTGAGATGCAACTACCCTCTTATTCTGTATTTGAATAAGGATCGATTGTCATACTATGCATTAGAAAATACTGAGAAGTAATTTTTTTTCTTTGTTATTGAGTTATTTATCTCCGGTTTTAGTTAAAAATGATCAGATATCAAAGAAGTGATATACTCACTGGCTTCTTGGAAATTATTCTTGGCTATTCTCCTGGATGCTACTTATGCTGTTATATTTAGCCAGTACCTGGGTTTGGGTCTGGCAGTGTGATCACAAAAGTTATGTGGCAGCTCTGGGTTTGTTCATGGCTTGAAATTGGCAACATCTAATAACGCTTTATGCAAACACAATCCCCACTTGCCCTTCTGGATATCCATAAAACTTCTCACATGTATCATGGTACTTTCCCTGAGTGATTGTGTTTAATCCCTTGCTAACAAGTCCTCTCTTACTTCAGCCACCAGAAGAAATCTCAGGTCCTCTTACTCATTGTGGTGCCTGCAGAGCCTTGGTGCTTTTCTCCCCTACAAATGCCAGTTTAACTTATGCAGCAGATGATTATCATCTAGGGTATGTGGCTGCCCAAAGGGCTGCTGGGGGTGGTCTATGGACAAGGATCACTTGAGCGCAATCTGTGGCTGCTTGTGTCAGGACCTGGCGTGGGACCTCTTTGCTGTCCTACATCTCCCGTGAAGTAGTGACTTGGGATTGGTACTTACCTGCACACAGTGTTTTTAACCAAAGGATGTAATAATTTCCTAGACTTTCACATCAGCTGCTCTTCTTCTGTACTGTTCCAAGTAACTGCTGAAATAATGTGGTTTTATGTCGTAGAACGACATTATTACTATTTCTATACCCAAGTGGGGTGTAAAGTAGCTCAGCATTCATTTAGAAATGATCAGGTAGGTTGAGAGTAACCTTTTACACCTTCTTGCGTAAGCTAAAGCCTATGTTCGTGAACTCTCTGTTCCCTTGAGACTCAAGGTTAATCTATCAACAGCAGTCATAATGTAATTTTAACATTTTCCACCCGTTGAAATCAGTTTATCGATTTTAAAGATTTGTACCTTCTTCTCTTGACTGTTTATGCAGAAATACTAATGTGCTCTTCACTTACAAAAAAGCACACAGAAGCTTATTGGCACTGTATCCCTGTAGCTGCTGGCATATATATGTCCCTGTCAGAATTTCTACCAGCTTGATTAAAAGATGTGAAAAGTTAAGCACAGGAAGTTATATTATGTGCACTCATGCATGTGACAGGTTCATATTGTATTCAAGACTGAAATTTTTGTATTTGCCTATTTGAGAGAATCAGAAGAGTAAAAGTGAGAAAACTCCTGAGTTGAGATAAAGACAGTTTAAGAAGTAAAGCAAAAGCCGTGTAGGCAAGCAAACCAAAATAAGGAATTCGTTAATCACTTCCCATCAGCAGGCAGGTGTTCAGCCACCTCCAGGAAAACAGGGCTCCATCGTGTGTAATGGTGACTTGGGAAGATGAAATGCCGTAACTCCAAATGTCCCCCCCTTCATTCTTTGAAAACTTTATGTGGTGAGCATGACAGCATATGGTATGGAATATCCCTTTGGTCCGTTGGGGTCAGCTGTCCCAGCTGCATCCCCTCCCAGGTTCTCGTGCATCCCCAACCTACTCACTGGTGGGGTGGTGTGAGGAGCAGAAAAGACCCCAACTGTGTGAGCACTGCTCAGCAATAACAAAAACCTCCCTGTGTTATCAGCACTGTTTCCAGCACAAGTCCAAACCACAGTCCCATACTAGCTACTGTAAAGAAAATTAGCTCTACCCCAGCCAAAACCAGCACAGTCCCTTTATATGTCTCCAGCAAGGGGAGAGCTGGCATTCCAGATCTTTGCTGTACAGTGGAAATATCAAGCTCATGAATGCAATGCCTGACAGTTACATAAAAGTCATCCACACCTTCAGTTCTTTACTGAAACTTTTGTTTGTAAGTGGCAGAAACTTAAAAAAAATGCTTTGTGGAAAGATACAGCCTTTGCTTAGTTGATTTAAGTATGAAAAGTGGTAAAAATGATGTGGAATAATTTTAAGACTGTTACTTGTGTTTGCATGTTCAGTTAAGTAACCTCAGCATACACTTCAGTAAAGGTTTTACTACCCTTGTAGCTAGTCTGTGGAGATAACACTTTACCTCTTAGAGCTATGTTAGATGCTCTTGGGTCTGAGTTGGTTACCCTTACTTATGTCACCTAACATGTGGTCTCCATGGTGATGTTATAAACTTTTTGCCAAACTAATTTTTTCAAAAACTTAGGGATTAAAAAAAGCCATGAATTTTGCCTGAAGCTTGCAATTATATCTGTTCATTTTGTAAATGTTTGCTGACTGCTGTGCATATTGCTCCTGTTTAATTTACTTCTACCCACAAACTGGTTTTACTTCTGTGTTATCTTTCATGTCGTGCAGAGAGCTTAAATGCAAAATGTTTATATAACCACATCATGACAAATTGGGATTTTTAATAGGTATTTCTTGGCCTTCATTTTGCTCCAGGAAAAATGACAACTCAGAAAAGAATTTATTTCAGTGTAGGTTGTCAGATCACCCTGCTCGGTTTGGGTTTTGGGAAGATGTTTGCAGCTGGAAGGACTCCGTCGTGTTTGTCGTACATTCCTGGGGGACAGAGGTAGCTGTCTCGGCTGTGCACGACCAGCTTTGCAGGGAGTGGGAGTGGTGTTCCTCGGCAGATGGTGCCCCGATATCTTTGAGGATAACACAGGGCCACCTGCGGAGTGTGAGAGTGCAGGTCAGGTCATGGCAGAGTCGTTTCGGCTGTTGGGGCATCACGTTGTGCCCTCCCCTTGGAGGTGGAGCAGGGTGAATATGAAGATGGATCCCCGATGAGCATTGAATAAAAAGCAGCTGGTGGTCCCCATCACAGGAAGCCAGGCTGTGCCGTCAGTGCTCACCGGGTATGGGGCAGAACTAATTAATGCCTGTGCTGCTTCGTGGGTGGCAGCGTCTCACAGCCAGGGGCTCACGGGTAGCGTGGCAGGGTGGAAATGATTTGTGAGTGACTAGAGAGTTCACGGCTATCACTGGTCTCCCTAACAAGATGTCTTGTAACTTTGTGTTGTGTAAATGGGCTGTACCTCTTCCAGCAACTCTGCCTGAAGAGAATGATGGCAACGTGCAGAGGAAGTTGATAGTGGTGAACGTACCGTGTGGTCTCATTGATTTATTATTTATCTGTAGTGTTATATGTCTCAGGTCCTGTAGCAACAGAGAGGTGTAAGTTTTCTTGCAGTGAAATCAAACCATGGAATACAGTTTGTACTTGCCATAGCTTATGTGAGTGCTTGGAGAGGTATATTTAGATTAAAAAAGGGAAGCTGAAATGATGTCCTTCAGTTGCTTTTCCTGGGAAGGTGCACAGCACGGGGCCAGTCACGGGGAAAACCTTGTCCTTACCCCATTTCAGCAGCAGCCTAGTGGGGGAGCTGCGGCCTTGGGGCAGGCATAGAGCTGAGCGACTGCTGCAGGTCCACATGGGTGAGGGAGAAGACACCCATGTTTAATAAGGCATTCAGTGTTAGCCAAACTCCTTCAGCTGTAAGGAAAGATCAGTAGTTTCACAAGTCACAGACCATGAAACATGATCTCTCCTTGCCCTGGAGAAGATATCTGGTTACTCTTCCAGAAGATGACATGAACTGGCATTGCACTTTGCTAGATAGATGGGACTGAACTTTTTTTTTTTTTTCTCCCAAAAAAATGTTTAGCACCTCTTGACTAGGGGGAGTCACTTCTGAATTGCAGGAGATGTATGGTTTTAGGCTGAAACCAATGGATTTATTTTCAATTTATCCTGCAAGCATGGAGACAATTCAGACTACTGTATTTTCCAGTCACAGACAAAAAGAACCTCATTTTTTTTCTTATCATATCTTTCAAAACTTCTTTCATGATCATTTAGATATTTGAAGCAATCCTTGATTAAAAATTCCACTAGTTTATCAATATTGATACATTGTTAAGGTCATCACATAGCAACACATCTAAAATCTATTTGGTAGTGGAAAAATGAACGTACACTTATGAAACTTAATGGTAATAATACTGTGTGACAGTGGTAACTTCACCTTAAGTTTGTCTTTTAAAGGGCTTTTCAATTTTTCACAAATGATGCTTAAACAACAAAAGCATAATCTCCCATAATTCACTTCCACTTGAGGGAGAAAGTGAATGTTTCTTCCTCTGTTTTTTTCTGAAAGGCTTAATACCAACTAAAATGATGAACTTATTTCATAAATGCGATCTCAGGTTGAGGCCTGGGAATTATATGGCTTCGTGTAAATCACTGCTAAGGTTAGGTCACTTATTTGGACACAAGCTAGGTTTCCTGTGTTTTGTGGTGTGTTTTGGTTTGTGGTATTTTGTTTGTTTGGTTTGGGGTTTTTGTTTGGTTCGTTGGTTTGGTGTGGGTTTTTTTATTGTTTTTGGTTTTGTTGGTTTTGGTTGGTTGGTTGGGTTTTTTTGCTATCATAGTGAGCAATGGCTGAGGTGATACGCTAATTATACTGCAGCACTGGTAGTTTCCTCAGCAAGGAATTCAGACCCAAAGGCAGGAACTGGAGAGGGGGACTAACTGGGGGCAGTGTGGAGTCTGTCCTGCACATCCTATTTGTGTGAGTCTGGTGGGGCAGGCGAGTGTAAGTATGAAGCTGATGCACATGTCATTCAAGCATGTTATTCATCCCATTTTAAGCTTTTTAGGTAGTCAAGTTGCTGTATACAAAGAAAAGGAAATCCTTCTGAAATAAAAATAACTCTAATAGTGAAGCCTGAAACTGTCTTCCTTTATTCAAGACTTCAAAGTGTAAGTATAACACATTCGCACCCACAACAGAGGGGAAGAGTATAAATAAGACGAATCAAATCTAGCACCCCTTGTTCTGAGGAAAAAAGAGCAACTGGAGGCTTTTAATCCAAAGGGGTTTAGGCAAATCAAAGCTTAACTCAAAATAAATAAGTATTTATATAAAATAAAAAACGTATTTCCAACACTGCCTTTCAATAGAAGAAAAGGCTTTATTTGGAATTAGTTTAATTACAACATAAAATATCTGTAGATCCCTACTAAATTTTGCTAATGAAATATAAGTAGGCTATGGTTTCTATTCTAACTTCCAGTCAGAACTTGCATTATTTCCTGTGGTAAGAGTACCTAATTTTTGGTGATATATCTCATTTCCTTGGGCTGATTTTTGCCTTGTGTCATATGGCTGGAAAATGGACAACTTGTGTGTTTCTAGAACTGATCCTAATTATAGCCTATAGACTGTATTCAACACTGCTTTTGAGACTACCTGCCTCTAATAATATAGCGTCTGGCATTTCTGTGTGGTTTATGTGAAATTATAATGTTTGTTGCTGTGGTGGTGCTTTTTGCCTGAAATGACACTGAAGTTACACATCTCGTGCTCTTGGCCTGATGTGCTGGGATGAGAGAAGTTAAGAAAAAAGACAGGCAGTAGTGGTTTTAAACTAAAAGAGGGCAGATTCAAACTAGGCATAAGGAAGATAGTTTTTACAATGAGGGCACTGAAACTCTGGAACAGGTTGCCCTGAGAGGTGGTAGGTGCCCCATCCCTGGGAATAAACCAGGCCAGGCTGGATGGGGCTCTGAGCAACCTGATCTAGTGTCATTGCAGGGGGCATGGACTACATGACCCTTGGAGGTCACTTCCAACTGAATTATTTCTGAGATGGCAGGTCCAGCATGTGAATGAGAAGAGTTCCCTCCACGTGCTTTGTCGTATCTTCAAACACTTTTCCTTTATTTCTAGACATTAATGAGAAAACAGCCAGTGGTATGAACCTAGAAACAGTTCCTAGCAAGTGCCATGTATGTTAGATTCTTAAAAATCCCTTCCAGAGTTGCATATTACATGCTTCATGAAATGCTACTTCTAGACAATGGGGATAGACCACAGCATTTCTCAAGCTCTGAGCAAGAGGAAAGCAGCAAGTGGTGTTGTCTGCGAGAGGGGTGCAGGCCTTGCCCTGGGGCAAGGCTTCACAAGGAAGCCTGGTGCATGGGGATGGGGATGAAAACAATCCATGGCAACTTTTCCCCCCTTGAAGGAAAGATATGAAACAAGAATGAAAAGTTGGTTTTGGTTTTGAATGAATTAAAACTTCAGATGGAAAGACTTCCATTACCTGTGTTAATATTAGCCTTTCTAAACAGATCACAAACAGAGGCTGTTGTTCCAGATTTAGCAATTCAAGGAGCAGTTAACACACAACATGGTGAAAATGTGTGTTTGGGTTTGTGTGCTTTGTGTTGGTGTGTGGATTTTTGGTTGTTTTTTGTTTTCTTTTTTTCTTCTGAAATTAGCAATGTTTGCAAGTACAAGTAGGGAAGATGAACAGTGCTGCCTGGTGGTGGAGCCCCCAGTGAGGGGTATATAAGAACATTCAAACTATGCCCCTCTGTTATACCTGGCAAATCCTCTATTTATAAACAACTACATCCCTTTTGTTAAATTCTGGTTTGTAAATGGAGTAGGAAAAACGGTACCGAGTTACCTCTCCCCAGGATAAGTGGGTACAGGTAACAGATACCAGCCCTAAATAAAGTGGTGTCTCTGTGTAGCTTATCTAACACAGCTGCTTGCCATGAATGCAGGTAAGATAAAATACAGTCAAAAAGCACCAAAGGTCCTGATTTTATGGAGCCTTTACTACACACTTGGTTAGAAAAAAACAATTGCAGAACCAGAGGAGAAACTGTTTGGCTGCAGAGTGCTCTTCTGGCTCATGACAATCCAGCATCATCCAAGGGTTGCTGGAGTTTGCCATTGAAATGGATCACATACAACTGTATGTGTTATTAATGCTACCAAGTGCTCTGCAATTTCTGGATGTCTTCTGTGCTTCAAAGCAGTATAGTGATGCTCTAAGGGACCTAAAAACCTCCACTGCACATTATCTTGCCAGATAGAGAAGGATTATATTGTGGCTCTCGGCAGAAACATTGTCAAGTTAACTTTGCAAATGAGTAAAATGTTATTCATTTTAATTCAGGTAATTTCTTATTTAAACACGCAACCAAGTCAAATGCTAGACTGTGCTGGACGTCTTTAAATCTTTTTGTCTTCTTCCCATTTTCAGAGAACTGGTGAGCAATAGAGGCAGTTTCTAAAATGGGTTTTTTGACACTTCCTGGTTTTGTAGGACTTCACCCGGTTGCGCTTATAGTGACAAGCCTCTTGACATAATAAATTATTTCTACCTCTGATCCAATTGCAAACAAAATGCAAGCAGAAAGCTGGGGGATAGCCTTCAGAAGGAAAAGGAAATGGTTAGAAAAGAAGTACCTCTTACGGGAGGTTGTGCTTCCCTCTGCTTTCTTGAAAAGCAGAAACTGTTAACCAAACCAAACCCACACACACAAAAAACCCAATGAACCAACCAAACTCCCCCCTCAAAACCAAAGAAACCAAACACAACCCAAAAGTATGACTATAAGATTAGTGGCCAACAGTTGCTCTTTTATTATAAAAGATATGTGGAGTTGAAGCATTTGCTTGCCCAGACAAGTAGAGTCCTGGGGATCTGCTAGTATTTGAGCAGTTGACTCTCTGCCACTAATATCATTATTTATAGTGTGGCACAGGCAAAGTAACTTACTCCAGCATACACCAAATAGGTGGGTAATATTTTTACACTCTGATGTTTCCGTGGAAAGAAACAAAAGAAGACTCGCATTAGTCATGGTATAAGCAGTTAAAAAAGAGTAATCCCTCAACTCTTTTCTCTATTTCATCACTTATATAAACAGCGCATTTCTGTGGATAGAGTTATAGTTTCTTCGTTCTAAAGATGTCATATAACTTTCAAAGAGCCCAGTGTTCGACTTAACAGCTGCTCTTGCTTTTTTTAAACAAGGCTTCTTCATTCATAAGAAATACAAGAAAAGTGTGTCTGTATAGTGTCTGGCAAAGTAGTCCCCTAATCTCTTACTGGATAGGTAGGTGCCACCTGTATTTAGGTATACTTTGAAGCTTGGTTTATGTTTTGAAGAAGGGCTTTCTCCTTCATGACCTCGTGAAGTGCACTTATTTGTTGTTTCTCCATTAAATGTGGAAGATATAAAGTCCCAAAATATTACACATGGCTCGTGGACAGCAAAGTGACCATTTGTCGTTGTGCTAAACATTTGCCTTTGGAGCTGTGTGCTCAGCTTTTCTACTGACAGCATGTTTGCATTTGCCTTGGACACCTGAATGTGGAGGGGAGGGTAAAGGGCAGGCATTGGAGAAACAAACTGCTTGCAGGTTCAGGCTTTGAGCACTTACAAGGGAGAAATGGGAGGAAATGGCAAACAAGCCAAAAAGTTTTACAAGCTCAGCATGATATGTCACTGCCTTAGCCTGACTTTAATTTATGCCTCAGTTGTAGTCATCAGTATTGACACATGCTGCTATTTTCATGAGTGGAATAGCAAAATACTTCAACTTATGACAGTAATCTTTAGAAAAACCCTCTTCTTTTGGTTATTCCTTGTATTTCTGCCTTTGTGCCATCCCCAAGAAGACTGTAAGTTTTAAACTGAGCTATCTTAGCATTGAGTAAGACAGGAAGTGTTATGTGTATGTAACAACATTTTTCACCTCTTCATGTTAGTATATGAGTGTTTCAGCAACCTGGAGTTATAACAGTGATTTTGCCTTCTGCTGATGCATTTGTGAACAAGTCTCCTGGCTCTGTTCAGTCTCAGCCATCACCTAAGCTTTTCAAAAGAGGAATAAGCATGCCGAAAAGTGATATTCCTCACGTCTGAAGTGGTTGTATAATTTTCAGGTCTGTTCTTCCACTAATTGACAACTCAGGTTGTAAAAGGAAGTAGAAGTCTGTACTCCATAATGAGAGATGGGACTGGCTTTCCCTCTTACTCTGAATTGCACTTTGAACATGTTTGCCAAGTGTCTGTTGAGCCATGGCAATGCCACTGCTTCTCCACAGTGTGCCAGAATTTGCCGAGTCCACTTCTTTTTTGTGTGTGTGTATTATCATTTTTAAGACAGGGAATGGTATCGTGTAAAGATACAATTCAGTGAAGTGTTTCTTGCGTCTTATGGCTAGAGCGGTGTTTAAGGGCAAATGCTCAGCTGGTGTCTTGCTACAGTTCTGCATTTTTCAGTGGATTTCTGACAACTTGCCCCAGCAAAGGGCCTGCCCTTTCCTCCACAACTATTGAATTACATTGAGCAAGCATTCTGCTTGCAACAGAAAAGTGCAGCAAATTATGATTAGTAACGTCAGCTGAATACCAGCTCTGAAAAAAGCTTCAGTTATCTTTTTACATGACTTATTTACAGTGAATGAGAAAAGCATTTAATGAGATATTTTAGTATATCCGTTAATGAAATTAGTAGGCTAGGACAGCGTGTAAAGATTGTTTACACTATTAAGCAAGGGATGATTGTGCCAATAACCCATGACACAGGGAGCTAAAATTGTGTATTATATCAGGAAGAATGATGCAAGAAGCTGGAGAAAAAGACCAGGTGTTAAAAAAAACCCAACAGATATATATGCAGATATATAAAAATTTAAATGAAAAACAACCTGATTTTGTGCATGCTTTGAGCTTGAGGTAGTCTCTTCCTGAAGCATGTAGCCTGGGCTTAAGACATGGGCAAAGCCTGCAGGAGCTTAGGGCAGGGGTGCATGAGTGCTGGGGCAGGAGCTGCTCCGCTGGCCTTGTACCAGGGGAAAAGGGGCCCTTTGGGGTGCTGGGGCCCTGGCCATCTCCTCCTTGGCTGTTTGTCTCTGCCTTCGGGCAGACAGGAGACACACAAGTTTCCTGGCTCTGTGGAAGTGCTACTGATGAGGGGGTTAAAAGTCTATTGTTTTGGGGCACTTGGGTGCTGGATTTGTCATGATTAAGCAAATCAGTTTCTTTTTAGGTCATCTTGTCAACTAACATTTTAGTGGGGTTTTTTTGTTTCTTTGTTTGGGTTTTTTGTGTTTGTTTGTTTGTTTTGTTTTGTTTGTTTGTTTGTTTGTTTTCAAAAAAGTAATACACGAGAGCGGGGCTAACCTGGGCTGCCCACTGTCTGTGGCTTTCTTTGAGAGGGGGAAATTATTAGTGGAAAACTTGGCAGACGTCAGCTGTAAGCATTTGTTGGTACAGGGGTTTTTCACTGCTTATGTGGGATAATGAAGATAATATCAAGAATAATTATGGATCTTATTCTTCCTTTCTCTATGGTTTTAGTTGAGTTTAATTTCTCTAGATGTAATCCTATATGTTTTTGGCTGTGACTAAAGCCAAAGCAATGGGACTCTTTGGTCCTGGTTTTTGTATTAGGCAGTGAGGGGCAGTGTGCCTACAGGTATTTATTGTGACAGTGCATTTTCTCCCCTGCATCTTCTGCTGCCTTGTATAAATCAGCCAGCATGTGTTGTAGTTATATGGGCTGCTTTTGTACACACAATAACAGGTCTTAGAACAGAGGAAAGAAACGTCATCTCCACAACTCAGTCCTTAAGCAATAGATAAAACCCAGTGACATGCTGTGAAGAGATGCATTTTGTTTTTTTATTTTAATAGTAAGTTGTAAGATACAGAACTTAACTTTTACTGGTTTACAACTTGTGAGACGTTTTGAGAGTTGAGTATATAAGCCTCTGGGAGGGTTTTTGCAATAGCTTTCTTTTTTTTTAGTGGGTTGGGGGTAGGTATTTCAGCTATGACAGGGCTGAATTTCACACTCCTCTAGTATCAGACACCATTACTTAAAATAGTTCCACCCCGCTGTGGGCCGAGCCAGTTTCCCTTACGCCAGAGCGGACGGCAGCTCGTCGGAAGAAGGGCAGTGCAGGGGCACGCCTGAGCTGCTCAGGGGAGATCTGCTCAAGCAGCGATCTGCAGATGAAAGTTAGAGATTACTCATTAGAAATACCCATTGTTTAACCTTTAATAGCAGCTCTGGCAGAGTCTTTGTCAGAGAAAGCCCCATGCTTTCTGCTAACCTTTCCTGACTAGGTATTACTAGCTAAAGTAGCCCCTAATAAGAATTTGAGTTGTTCCTTTTAGGTTTTTCCTTAAATAGTCCACAGTAGTTTGAATGTATGTGCTGATGTAACTGGTACAGCAGCATGTTCTCTGGAGCAGGTTGTCAGGCAGGGACAGTTGTCACAGGTTCATGCACCTCAGCAGAGCTCGAGTAATTTCTCCAGTTGGAGGCTCTGCTGTAACATTGCTGGGTGTTGCTTCAGGAGAGTGTGCTGTACATGGTATCTACTAAGTGTGGGTGGCTGTGCCTGCTGTTCTTGTGAGCAAGAGCCGTTCTTGTCCCCTAGAAAGGTTGTCCTCTAACAAGTATGGATGTTTTGGACATTTGGTCTGAAATGGCTGCAGTAAAGAGAGCAAGCTGGATGTATGTGGCATCACCTTCCATGTGCTGGGGTGGAAGCACAGCATCCTCCTGCTTGTGCTAACCTGGCTGGAGGGGCAGAGTTAGAAATGAGGCATGAATGTGGGTATAGCATGTTAATTTTGACATGCTTGTGCTATTCACAAGAAATATTGACTTTGGAGGCAAGAATCTTGTACATCAAGAGAATGCTGCTCTGACTTTCAGTCTGTCTTAAAAATTTACTGTGTTTGGGGTTTTTTTTTCCCCTAACAAAATATTTTGATAATTATCAGACAGATGTGAGAAGGCAGGAGGCAGACAGTGGGAAAGAAGGTGGAGAGTAGAAAAGAGAAGATGAAAGAGAACTTAGAGACAGATTTAGTGTCCACAAATTGTATTTAAACCCTGTGCATGTAATTGGCAAGGTAAAAGGCAGTGGTTTTATGCGACTTAAAGGGGACTAAAATATCTAAATATTTGCTGAGACTGTGGAACTGCCATAAAATGAACTGCTTCAAACCCAGTGATAACAGTAAAGCATTTCCACTATGTAAATGACTACCTATACTCTAAACATAATGTAGCAACAAAACTTTTCTGTGTTAAAAAAGAGCAGCAACTTTGTTCATATGTAAGATCATGGCATTGGCAATATTCAGAATTTAGTCGCTTCAATTATCAGAAGGATTTTTGTGATCTGGAGATTGTAAAGGAGGGTAGACTTAAGGAAAATGTCACAATAAACTGCAGCCACTTGTAGGAATGACATGCTGTTGCTTGGTTGAGCTGGAGTCCAGAGGGTTAAAACATATTTGTGTGTGACCCCATGGTACCTGTTGAACAGAAACTGTTCAACAGCTTTTTCCTTACTGGAACTATTTAAAAGTGGCAGACCTAAGGCTTTACAGGTAGATGCAGAACCTGCTCTCTCTGCATCTCTAGAATCATCAGGGAAGGCTTAAGGAGCATGTCCATATTTATAAACTGAGGAAGATTCCAGAACTCTGCCTCTTGCAATGAACACAGTGTACAAATGTGTTAGATGTCCATAAGGCGGCCATGCATTGTGTGAGAAGATAAGTCAGGCAGTCTGGTATTGAAAATAAAGAGCCCCAGTCCAAGGGCACTTTTGGGCATGGGAACTGAAGTCTTTCAGAAAGTTTTGGAACCTTGAAGCATATGAACATTAAAAATTCTTCTTAAGAAGCGTTATCGGTCATAAATATAAAAAGCTCACTTTTTGTGAAAGCTCAATAAAGGCAGAGGTTTTGCATTTGGCAAATGTTATCCAGGCCTAGAGCAGCAAGTGACAAGGAGTTAGTAAGGATCAACCTGCATCTAACTGATTTCAAGATGACCGCCAACCCAGTGTTGCACATGAAGCACCATCCCTCCTTTGGTGGATATATCCTTCTCTTCAGTGAGTATCAAATTTTTTTCCCCTAAGACCAACGCAGTCCCATCATGTTGACAAATGAAGACTGAAAAGGTTGATGGGCACTGCCCCAAAGTTAATGCATTCAAGGCTTATTTCAGGAGAACACAGTGGGGTGGAAAAGCACCTGGGCTTATGGCGAGGATTGTGTGGGGAACTCCTGGCAGCCAGTGATGAGGAGCACCTTGCAGTGCCAACCTGTACCAAAGGAGTGCACACAGAAGGACATGACCATTAAAAGAAAAAGGAAAGTAGCTATAAACAAAATGTGTCAAGAAATCATTATAGAAATACTGTATGTGTTTTAATTATATATATTGTCTTAGTTGGATAAAAAATTATTTAAAAAAAATATAAATCTCAATAGAGTTGAGAGTCAAGCTGCAAATATGAATACCATCATTACTGTAGACTGCTACATCTAATGTCTTTGCATTTTAATGCCTCGACTAAAGTTCCAGGACTGAATATGCTACAAATTTTAGCCACAGAAATGCATGAGGGTTCATTTGTTCTTACATAGAATTTGTCTAGTTTTTGGCCTAATATATATGACTTTTTGCTACTATAGTGTCTGTCAAAGGACAAAGCACCATTCCTGTAGGTCCTAAAGAGGTTTCTAAGAAGAATATTATTGTGACCTTACAGTGTCCAAGTGATGGTTGCAAATGAAAGACAACCCACCCTCCCCTCTTCCCCACCAAAACCCCAACTAAGACAACTCGGTATGGATGAGTTAGCTTAGGAGGAGAAAGCAAATTTCCTACTTAACCTGTGACAGTGCTGATGCCTGAACTGCTGTGAAATGAAGGGCAAAAATAATGTATTTAATTTTAAATATGCCTTTGCAGTTGGCTTCAAGACCCCACAACTTTCCTGTGTAGTACCAGACATTTCACACAGACTTTGCATATCACAATTTCTGCATTTTGCTACAGTTAGGCTCTTCCCTATTTTTGTTAAATAAATCTACCTCTTGTCTTTTAGAGTCTTGCATGAGTTTTTACTTGGTACAAATGCTATTAGTACTATTGTAAATGGGTGTTAAAGGAATTGGTTTCGGATTACATAGTCAAACTCAAGCAGAATTAAAATAAGCCTTCCAGTGAGAGAGTTGCTCTCCTAAGAGCAGTGTGCCTAGCATTGAGACAACCAGCTGTGGCAGTGCTTATATCTAATTCTTCACACAGCCTTTTTGACGTATAGCTTTTTCTGTATCCATCTTTGTCTGAGGATGGAAAAACAAAGCTTTGCTGTGAAGGTGACTGCACAACCATGTAGAGCAGTGGTTTCAGCATGCTGCTGGCTGGCTCAATGAAGAGAGAAAATCTTCAAGTAATGTTTGCTGCTGTGGTTGGTGACATTATCAAATTTCCCAGTTCAAATACCTTTGAGAGGATCAAGCCTTCAATTTTTCTTCTTAGGATCATTTAATGAGTCATTATTTACTTTTGTCACATAGCAATGTGGGACTTGATTTCTGGGAAAAAAAATTGACTCTGCCAAGGTTGTTGCTGAACAGAAGCAACATATCTCCCATAACAAAGTTTCAGCTCATCACATGTGAAGTTTCCAGTTAATAGCTTTCATTACGATTTCGTATTTTCCACTACATTCCTGAGGGACCACAGCTCCTTACAGATAAGGTCTGCTGAGCAATGAGCTTGAAAGATGTTTCTGCTTGGAAAAGGGAAGTTCCTTAGCAACACAGGATAAGTACCATAAAAACTTAGGGTGTAAAGCTGGGAACAATTCAGTCTGGGTTATGACAGCAGAAGTTTTAGGATGGTTGGATGTGGGGAGCCTGGCATTGGCGCCCTCCTGCTGCAGGGTGGGACAGGGTGTGCTCCCAGAATTAGGATCTTGGGTTTTGGTTTCGCTACCCTTTAAGCCAAGTAGTTTCAAGGGTCTGAGTTTGCCACTGTCCTGATGGAGTTTGACAAGTGGTGGAGGAAGAAATTTGCTTTTGTTTGCTTTAAACTTCACTGCTCTGTCATTCTTGCTCAGTGTGATTTCTGTTCTGAATGTTTTTGGATTTTGTTTTTCTTTAAGCTGAATAACAGAGCAAATAAGCTAAGCAAGTTTACGCAGTGCTCTACAACTTAATAAAACTGGGGTAGGCTACATCGTGCCCAGCTCTGGAGTGGTGAGGAACAAATACTCATGTTGTCTTAGTCACACCATGCATCAGATGAAAAGAAAACCCAGCTATCTTCCTGGACAAGAGTAATTTCTAACCTTCATTCAGATAGAGAAAATGTTTAGAAGATGTACTTAGAAGCCTGCAGTGCCGGTGCTGCAGGAGAAGAAGGCAAAGGAGGACATGGTATGTTTTCTCCAGATTATCCTGGACAGTTTACTACAGTGATTTAGGAGGAAATAGGGACTGATTTTTTGACACCATGATAGTATGTGAGGTTTGCCTCCAGTACACTTCTCGGCTGTGAACTTGGTAGCCATACCAGACGTACAAACCCGCTCTTCTAATGTCTGCATGACTGCAGTGCCAAGACCCTATCTGTTATAAATAGAGACAACTTCAGCAAAGCTACTGTGATTTATGCCAGTTGGGGACTTGGCCCAAGATGTCAGGCTAAAACACTGATAGGGTGAGGTCTCTCTGAATTTTATTTTCAAAGCTAAGTTCAGCAGCTCTGCGTCCATGTTAGGGCTGCCCCTTTCTCTTTTCCCCCTTCCTCTGCTATGGCTGCTCATATACGTTTTGTTTGTCAACTTTGGAAATGCACTGAATAAAATCAAAGCAGAGCTATTAGGGTTTGTGTGGGTTTTTTTGTCCCTGACTTTGTTTTCCTCTTGAATGTCAACTCCAGTGGAAATATAAGAAGTTTTGGCTCAACTCCTGAGGTGTGAACTGACAGTTGCCTGTTCCTAGGATGTCTTTCTCTTATCCAAAATATGTAATAGATACCTTGCACCTTGCAGCACAAGACTACAAGAAACTTACGGCAGCTTTCTTTAAAATAGATCTAGGCAAGCCGTCAGCAGTCTTGGACATGGGTCTCTCCAGTTCTCAGACTTCTTGTTTGCAAGCTGTGGGTCACCTATGACATCAACTCTATTAGCAGTTGCTACTGGGGATGTATAAAATTTTACATTATAAATAAGGAATATGAATCTCATCTCACAAAGTGACCCTGCTAAAATTTGCTAATGGAAAAGGGAAGAAGGAACTTTGATCCTTGGTATGCTTCAAGGGATGCTTTTCATCCAAAAACTTGACTACAGTTCACAAGTGTCACTGTGAAATCTTCACTGTTTGCCCAAATCCCATTATCATTCAGGAAGTTTGCGATGAGCAGATATAAGCTCTAATCATGCAAAGCATAGGAAAGTATGTGAGAATACCTACCTTGTATGGCATGGCATTTGTTGGCAGTATGGGCTTAGTTGTAGCAAACAAGATTAAAGGATTAGGGAGTAAGCCAGATACCATACTGCTGCGCTAAAGTTGTAATTTGCCAGTATATTGATTACATAGGATTTTTTAAGCCTTCAGAACAACGTCCTGTATCCTTATTTCTGTCTTAGCTTTTAACTGTATATCTTTAATAAAATTGAGATCTTATTTCATAAAAAATATGGGGTCTCCTATTCCTGAGATGTAATAAATTAGTTTGCTCCATTTCTGTTGCTGTCTAGGTGAATTTCGTTCATTTTCTTTGTTGCTATAAAGTTTGCTGCGAGAGAGAATGAGATTTTTGACAGTGTTAATATGAGTGGGGAAACCCATGCTGAAGTCTGTTCTTATATTGGGGTAAGAGCAAACTTCAGTATCCTTCGGAGGATACTGTCCATAACTGACACTGCCTGCCTGTGAACCAATTTATTTTCTGATAGATGTTCCAGATCAGAGCCCTAATGCTTGTTCTCCAAATCCCTGCTTAATTTATCCCTCCCCGCCCCCCCGTCAGAATATATTGTAATACTTCCACTTAACCAAGAGAGGAATTCAGCATTTTTAAAAATTAGCAATATGAATGTAAGGAATCAAATATTAAGCTCCTGACTTTTCTCTTTGTGTGAGGTTACAGTCGGTAGGATGCTTGTGAACAAGGCTCTCCATCTGGGCTCATTTTGTTAATAGCTCCAAGGGAGTAAACTGATAGGAAATACTCCGGATGGATGGAGGTAGCATGAAGGTAGGCTGGAGTGGGACCCAGGCAAGTGCAAACCCAGGGAAACTGCTCCATCAAGTGTTGGAAGGTAAAACTGGCACTGCAGTACAGTAAAAATACAGGTGTTCCTTGGGCCGGGAGAAAGACGTTCTACAAGTGTCTCATACAGGTGAAACATGCAAAATCACTACTAAGCTTCATAGGCACAGATTTCAATCTGAGCTGCATAATATTTTATTGGATGGCTTTCAATTTAATTTGTTTACCCCCTTAAAAAAATCCACTGCTAAGGCTGATCTTGTTTTTTCTTTCCTAACAGTTCTAATACAAGCAAATGTTTTGCATGTATGTGAATCACATTCAGCCCCAGACTTTAGAAGTAAAGATTTACTTTCTTTCCTTTGAAATTTTGCAATAAGGTTTGCAAGATTTGTAGGGAGAGAAAAGTGAGCAGTCATTTCATCTTGAGTGTATTTAATTAATCTGTTAAATGTTGACAGATATAAAGGCTGGTCTAGGAGTACAAATGTCAGTGAAATAATTTGTAGGCTTACGTATGGCAGGCTTTCTTGCTTGCACCATGGAAATCAGAACCCTCCTGGCCTGAACCTGTATTTTGCTTGTTTACTTATCCATTTAGGATATCTGCATGGCTCACTGCTTAGAAAAACTTTAGCATCTACGTGTAGACCTTGATTTTTCTTCTTTCGCCCTCCCCTCTGGGCCCCCACCCCGAATGAGTCTACTCTCACATAGCTACTTGAATCATCTCAGGTAGATGTTTTGTACAGTTGTGGCTTCTAGAGCTTTCTGTTGAGAAACTATGCTGAAAAGTTCCTGAAAACATTTAGAACAAAACAATTATAACAGTCTTTGTTGGGAAAGCCAAGTAGGAAGTGCACAGGAATGACTTAATTTGACCTGTTTTTTATGCAAATGCAGCGCTATGAGTAATTGCATTTTTGAAAAAGGAGATAAGAGCTCTTACGTGTCAGGTCTTCAAAATGTCCTTGCTGTTTAGATTTAGAATCCGTTGCTGACAGGTTTTAGCTGAGTCATAGAAAATATGTAAATGGTTTCTTCCAGTGTTTTTCCTGAAAGCCACTGAGGTTTTGCCTGCTTCTGGTCCCTTCACAGGGGCTGTCCCCAGTTTTATCATGTCCTGACTGGTACCTTTAGGAATCCCAAACTTTCTACTGATGTATTGTCTCTGTCCCCAAATACTGGACAAGGTTGGGGGAGGGTACAAAAGCTAAAATTTTTCTTGTAAGCCTCAGAAATAAGTGCCTCATATTCATATTGCTGATCTGCCAGGCAGAAGCTGGAGCTCAGCATCCCTCTGGCCGTATCCAGTAGCTGCTCCTCATTGTTTCATTTCACGGGGTAGCGACAGAGCTCGGAGACATGTGCAGCTGGGAAAAAAAAGAAAAAAGTCCTTAATTCTGAATTTGGGTTATTGAATTTAAACAATGATAATTCCTAAGCATTTTAATTGACTTGGAGGATATAGCATGGCATTCATCTTGCCTAACACTAGATTCCTACAAACTGTCTAAGGTAGCTTGGGGTCGTGGAGAGCAAAAGGCTCTTTTTGGGTGCAATTGAGAGGGGCATGTGTTAGTCACCTGCCTTAGGTGTTGCAGACCCAGATGTCTCCTCTGGTGCATATGTTTATATTGTAAATGTCCAACTCTGACATAAATACTTCTGGCCACCCCATGCTCCTAAGTGGAGCAGGTACAGCTCAGGGTGTGTTCCCCTCTTCACTCCTGCACCATGTTTGTAAATAATTATAAACAATATATTCTATAAATAATAGCATTTTCATGAAAATATTTCCAAATCCCACATTTTTCATAAATGTGAGTTAAAACCACTTGTATGAGAGCAGCCCAATCTGAGCAGTACAGTGCATTTCTGTCCATTTTTGCCGGCACCTAAAGACTTCCCTGAGTTTGAGTTGGTAAGAGAATAATTAGTATATAGAGAAAGAAATAACAGCCACCCCTACCTTATTTCAGCAAAAAGTGTGGAGGGGGAGTTAGAGTTAGCAGCTTAGGACCTCTTGCCTTCAGCAGGGTGCAAAAAATGTACATTGGATGGCTTCAGGTGCCTCCTTGAATTGCAGGGAGAATGTGTTTTTTTGTTTGTTTTTGTTTGTTTTTTCCAATGTATTTGTCAACGTGGCTGAAAATCAGTCTTAAAGGGAGAGCAGTAATTGATGGGGACCTATCAGCGGAGAGTAAAGAAAAGGAGGGTGAGTCAGTGCAGAATGATACTGGTTTTGGTCTAAAATCCCAAAAACCCCCTCCACTACTGTGTGGAGTAACAGGTGTAACCACAGGCTTTCCATGCTCCCTCCTCCAGCCCAAGCTAATTTAGGTTTCTAAGCCTATGGAATGAGTACAACAAGATGGAGCCAAAATTTATGAAAAAATCCATGCTAATATAGGCTGTTAAATAAATGCAAACAAAAGCTAAAGTAAACCAGCTTTTATTCACATGAAAAAATAAACCTGTTAGCTCTGATAATCAATTAAAATATTATAGAATCAAGCAATCACAGATGTAGAAGCTTATCCTCCTTAAAGTCATTATAAATCACATCCTTTCCTAAATCTCTCTATTCCCTCTTATTGCTTACACTGTAATCCCTGCCCGGGTATCATTTTCATTGCTAAACATACTGTTTGCCAGTCAGTTTATTAAGGTTTGTCTTGATAGTGCCAAAACAAATGCTCTTTTTCAAAGATAAAAGGAAGGCTAATATTAAAATAATAATTTCACTTCTTTGCTAGCGGAGCCTAATTATTGAAGAAATTGACATGTGAAATCTCTGAGGTGGTAAGGAATTAGTATGTCAATAGGAGCCTGCTTTGAAGTTGACCCATACTGTTCTTGGTGGTGGTGTGCATACCCGGTTTCTTGCAACATAAGGTAGGGAAAGAGAACTCTTTGGGATGATAAAACTGTTCTTCTTCACTGTTTTTAGTTAGCTAAAAGCTTTCATAAAATTGGATGAGACACAAAACCAGATTACAGACACAATTACAGACTTGTGAATGATAAGAATAGCAAAGGAGCTTTAAGGGGCCTGGAAAAATTCAAGAAAATGTGAAACTATTTGTTTTATATGGGAGCTGATATTTGATGACATCAGGCTTATAGTAATATTGTCAATAAAGTGCTCCCGAGTATGGTGAGTGCAGTAGGGTTGAAGAGCGTTACTGGATATAGCAAGGAGTGCTGTAAGTCACTGCTACAAAAGCAAACACTTGCATTAAGCCTGAAAATGTTTTCAGTTGACTCAAAGCCTCAAGAAAGCATGAACCTAACAGCTTAACAACCCTACTGATTCATGTGGAAAAACTATTACGAATGAGAACCAGAGCTACTGAAACATGTCCTAAAACCAAACTTGAGAACAGACAAGATGTAAATGAAACATGTTTATTTTTTCTGTGCTTTAGTTGGTGGCAGGCAAACCCAGCACCAAGGAAAGTTGCCAAGGTCATGGCTGGGCTAGTGCTCGGCAGCGTGAGCACTGAGAGACAGAAGCTGCTGGTTTGTGGAAAGGCTTTTAGATCTTGAACAGTCAGTAGCCCTCCAGTTTGAAATCCTCAAGTTACATGAAGTCTTGATGAAATAAAGTCTAAATAAGATGTCATCTAAATATGTCCCTTGTATACATAATCTATATGTATACAAAATCTTATAGTAACAAGAGTGAGCCAATCAACATCCCCTTTTTGCATGGGTAAGACTATTTTAAATAAGAAATATATATGATTCCAGTTCATGACAAAGAGCCGATGGATCACTATGGTTGGACATGTATTGAAATCTGAAAAAATGGCAATCTGGTCTCTAGTAGACCAAAAGACTGGGAATAACAGCACTTGAGATAAAGAAATAGGTCAAGATGAGGTATCATAGGTGAAATGTGTAAAAGAAAAAAAAGCAGTCAGTTAAGACTAGTCAAGTGTCTTCCTATGGAGTTTCATTCTCCCCTTAAAGATCAAGCCAGCAAGAAACAATTGATGGTTCAATATTTTGGTCCTGGAATTATAAAGGTGACCTTGGTGGTGTTATGTCCATTTATACCAGCTGGTGGTCTGGACAATAATATGCATCCCCCATATCTCTATAGAGATTTACAGTAGCTCAGAGAAAGGCAAATGTTAGGAGTAGAGAGAAAATTAAATTATTATTTAGCTTAGTGTTTGCATTATTGCAACTGTAGTGATTTTGGTGTCATTCTTTCAGATAGTCTCTTAAGAATAGACTGTCAGTTGTCGTCTATCAATGGGGAACTACCTATTTATCTGAAGGAAGTTTTTTTTTTCTTTTTCTTTTTTCTGTTTTTCCCTACAACTGATAATGGAACGTAAGAGTTATCATCAAATCTGAGCACTTAGTTTTATGTTATGGAATTTGGAGAAGAGTGCATGATCCCTGGGGCACTCATCCAGTGTTCTGAGACTTTCTTCTGCTTTGGAAATGTCACTTTAAGGAGACAGGACACTCTATAAACTCAGTATAGTGGGCTGAAGTTCCTTGTGGCTTTGAGTCCTCATCACATTAGTTACGTAGAAATCTGATTTTTAAAGTAATGTGACTATTGGGTAGATTTGTTTTCTGATTAATCGTTAAATAATTGGTGCAGAGTTATGTTTTTCTGACTAGTGCTGAGCCGAGTCTAGACCAGAGTTCCCATGAGATATCAGTTGGCTGTTTCTGGCAGTCCTCTTAATAAAACCCTGGTTTTATTAAATTCCTTGTCTTTGAATATAACAAATTCCTATGTCAAAGTTGATGGGACTCCAGCCTCTCCTCACTATATCCCTGCCTCAAGGCAGTAAGTGAGCTATAAATGTTCAGCTACTTCAGGACTAGGATGAATCAGCTGAAAAGTTTAATATCGCAAGACATCTTAAGTTAGTCCATTTTCAGTAAGACAGGGAGAACTGTGACTAAAGACTCGAGCACCTTCATGTCCCATTCATTTAATGGAGCCATTGGACATCCGGTGATGCTGAAAGCCGCTTTCAAGCTACTTCAATGTGAGTAACTTTAAACCCACAATGCAATGAATCTTTCCTTGAACATATGTAGACCACTATAGAGAGCTAGTGAGCCAACAGTTCTTTTCTTGAACATACTAATGATATACTTGCTTAGTTGAGTTTCTAGAACAATTACAAATCTAATTTTTGACCAGAGAAGATGATATGTGTTAAGACTGATCTAAAGTTTGGGTTACGTTTCTAAATGTATTATGATTCAGATGAAGCGATACTCTCCTTTGTGTGTGTGCATATATATATATATATATATATATACACACGCACACTGTGTTAAGCTTTCTGCTTTTAAATTCATAGCTTTGCTATAGAGAGAAGGAGGAAGGCTGTTAATAACTCAGTTTGAGATGCTGATGGCAGAGAGGAGTTGGCTTGGTGTTGGGCACTGTGTGCTCAATGTTGAAAATGCCACTCTGACCCTTTCCTGGTATGCATGCTTTACATGGAAAGACAATTCAACATTTTTAATATGATATAAAAGGGTAGGGATATCCTCTCATGAAATACAACCAACTTACATGTTTTATGTCACTCTACTTTGAGACAGCTGGAGCTGAAGATGAGCTGTAACTATAAACACCATTAATCCTCTTTCAGTCTGTGTGGAGCACGGCCATCCCTCCTCCTGTGTTTTTAGACCCATAAGGCACATGAGTGTGCTCTATCCAGATGAGCCCCCTAACCCAAAAGCTACCTAAAGCACTCCCCAAACCAACCTCCCCCAAAAGAAGGGGAGGACTTGCCCAAGGGCAGCACCAAAAAGCCTTTTGCAGTCATTAGTGCCGTCCTCCGTGCTGCAAGCTGCCTGCAACGAGCATGTCGACATTTCTGCGACATGCTCGGATTTCAAAGGCGGTCCTCCCAACCAGCTGCATCTGAAGAAATCGAGCAATTTTTTTATTTTATTTTTTTTTTAAGATACCATGCCAAGCCTTTTGAAATGAAAGCTGGGCAGGCCTAGTGGAGATTAATGTAGGAAAAATGCTGCTGGCTTGATAAGCCACAGATGTCTGTGAGATTTGCTGAGGCTGTTGACAGCTTGTGATGGTTTGCAGCTTGCAAAGTCCCCCTGCCCCGGGACCAATGTACTGGATATATGGCTGGTGGCACAGGGCAGGATTCAGCCCAGGGGGGTTGTTGGGTGAAGGGTTTGAGTAGACTTGGAAGAAAAACTGATCTGAGCTTTAGACCTAGTCTGGACCCAGACTGTCATTGCGAGGTTTTCTTATGTGCTGCACTTATTTATGCAAAATAAGTGACTTTTTTTAAAGAAAAATATCACTACTGGCAACTGGTGAAATTCAGTGAAAGCATAAAATGGTGGTGGAAACTCAGCTTATTGCACTGATCTAGGGGGTCTGAAAAGGTGATTATGCTGGTGGAATGTTGAGAGCAACTTGTTGTTTGCTCTTTTTAAGAGCATCCCCTCACCAAACACTGCCACAGGAGCTGTGCAGAGTGGGACAGTGCGTCCCCCTGCAGCCTGTGAGGAAAGAGGGTGATCTGGGTACGACGTAAGTCGTAATGATTTGTCCTCCTTCATCCTCACTTCCATTTTCCTACCATTCAGACTGCTGCTTAAATTCTGGTAGATTGACAGAAGGGGTACTAAAACTCTAAAATCTCAGTCCTGAATAATAAAAATCACTTCAGAGTCTATAATTTTACCTGTGAAGTTAGGAGTTGTCATCAATATCATTGGATCATATATATGTAAATTATATATAATAATACTATATATTGTTTAATTATAAATTCATCTGCCACCTTCTCATTTAGGATTTCTTGTATTGGGTTTTTTTGAAGAAAACATTTTCCACACACATAAACTATATTCTTTATGATATACTGCTGATTAGACTGTTTTTGAATCAAGCTCTGTTGCCTTCATGATATCAAGGCCAAGTACTTCACTGACTTGTGGGGATAATGTACACATTAAGTTATCCCTTGCACGCTGTCAGTGACCTTTCACGCAGAAATCCCCCGGGAGTCTCATCATCTGCTTGGATTAAGGTTCTTCCGAAGCTGCATTCTTGCATGCCCTCATATTGTATGTTCAGATTTACTTTAGAGAGAAAATTAATTTAATTAAATTTTCTGTTAGTTTTCTTTTTGAAGTTATGCATTTTTTTTCATCACCTTAAAATACCTTTGCACACACTGGTGTTTATATGCAACTTCTTGGTACCAATCTTCTCCGCATCTGGATAACAGGTTGGAATTAGTACAACTCCAACATCCAACAAGTCTCAGACAAACGCAGAAAATTCCTTTGCCAAAATATTTTGAAAATACTTTGAACCAAATTATCTTTTATTTTTTTTCTTCTTCTTGAAAGAACAGAAAAATTTTCTGTAAAATTGTGATAAACACTAGGTAAGAGTATATTAATATTATCTTGAAATGGCTGTAGTGACCTAAATGCAAATATATCTATAATATGAATCTGTGCATGTGCTCGTAAATGAATTAGCAAAGATTCAGGCCTTTTTTGTCATCTTTGCAATGCCATCATTTTTTCCTAGTGGCAGCCTCTATTGCATACACAGGTGGGTACAGTTTGCCTTGTGTCTAATCAGCATCTTGTGGTACAATTCAGAGGCAGCTGATATTTAGCATATACATTTTATTGGGAAATCTTTTACAGTGGTAGCACACACAAGTTTAATAGATGTAGCTGATAAATTATTTCCATAAATGATAGGAAAATGTCACTCTCTGTGCCCTCAAAGGCAGAAATAGATTTAGGGGAATTTTAAAGGAAAATAGTATAAAACTTATCAATAATGTGACTTTAGTTATCCAAAACTAAGTTTTACAGGTTCCAACATTTTTTGGAGTAGGTGAGAAGGACAGAGACTGACTATTATATATCCTATTATGTATAAAATCAGCTTGATGTCATCGGTGTCTCCAATATTCTCTGCTTACAATTTGGGGGGTCAGGGGGTGGATAGAAATAAATGTGTTATAGATCATGCTCATGAGCACCCAAGAGACTGGTAGAGCAGTAGTGTAAAGTAAATACCTGGTGCCACCTAGAACCATGACGGTATTAGCAAAGGAAACCCTGATATCTGCATTTGCAAAGGGAGGAGGGAGATACTGCTCCAGTGAGGCCCAGAGGAGTATTTTTTTGTCAGCTGTCCTCTTTGTGGTTTGTCAGTGAAAACAAATCTTCTCTTCTTGTTGGGTTTGCGGCTCCTGTGGGGCTCTCGGTAAAGCTGCCGCATGTTACTGTCTAAAATCCTGTATCCTTGGGTGACATTTAGACCTTCAGTATTCAGGACATTGTTTTTCCTTATCCAGAGGAATAAACTGTTAGTTCATCAGCTGTAGTTTGGTGTGTGCCTCTGCAGGGAAATCCAGCACTGTAATGCAAATTCAACTCTAGGAGTTTTGTGATGGGCAGCAGGGTAAAAATGTCCCCTATCTGGGATGGGAATGTGCCTCCCTATCTCCAAACAAGGTTTCTTCTGGGTACCTTGGCTATTGTGCCAAGCTGTTGTGCAATGGGGATGATTTCTGCATTGTTTATAACTTTATTATGACAGTCTGTAGGGTAAGACATAAGCACAGTTTAATGAGTCTCTGAGAAAAAGAGTTGTAACTTAGGCATTTGCTGAGTTCTCAACAAACCACTGTGCTGTAGCTGAACTGTGACTTCTCAGTAGTTATTAGTCCCTTGAATCTTATTTTCATGCTCTTAATGGTTATGTTATTTAAATCCTCTATTTTGGGGTGGAATGCATCTATAATCTGAAAATACCTTCAAGAATCAGGTATCTGAATAAAATTGCTTGTGAAGTTTCTTTGGGGAAATAAAAATACAAAACTTACCATCAAAATGTCAGAAATGGCAGGGCTACATAAAACCCATGCAGGACTGTGCACTTCCCTCCCCCCCCCCCCCCCCACTTTTTTGAAGTGTAATTTATGCTTAGATGGTTGGTGGTTTACCACTGAAATGTACACCACTTGGAGGAATAGTCACCGGAGCCTTTCACACCTGCATGGGGGTATGAAATTCCAAGCAATTAAGACAATTATTATTTCCTCCTGAAGTCTATTGTGCCTTAGCAAAAAGCACACTGCAGGAGTTAACACAAATGTCGTAAAGCAGAATGTGAGATATATTGAAAATATACTGTCAAAGACTTTGACACATCTTTTCACTCCTGAAATTAAATATGGAATAATTTTGTGAGCGAGTGTCACTTGCAAGGCTGAATTTATTCTCGTATTCCTTGTGAAAGGCTTTTGCTTTTCAAGAATGGTAACAGGGAGTTGTGTGGTTTTGCTTGTTTTTTTTAAAAAAAACAAAACCAGAAACAGCCACAGTGCTATTTGGTCTTTTGGGACCTGAAAACAAGTAGTATGGGGTTAAAAGTCATCTTAAAAATGAACAGCTTGTCTCTATTCCTTCTTACCTTGTAGCTACAAGGAACTGTAGAAGAGGGGATACCACATAAGTTCTTATATTAACTATCTGTTCACTTTGTCCTGTCCTTGCTGCATATGTCTTCACTCTTTATTGCTTCATTTCATTTTTACACTTGCATATTCCATGGATGTCATTAGATTTTTAGTTGTTACATTTAAAGAAATTTATATGTACCTTGAGAAAGTGAATACCTAAAAAGAAGGATCTTTTAGGTGACAGCTGCAAATGTTATTCCTGACCGTCTGTGGAAGTATCTTAAAATTACTTATTTAGAATAGAAAAGGAGATGAGTTCTTCGACAGAAAAAAAGGCATTTGACTTTCATAGTGTTTTCATGGTTATCTTTGTACAGAAACGGTGAAAAAGCATTTAGGAAAATGAAAGCTGAAATCCTTTGGATCCCTGGTGCAAAGCAGGATTTGCTGTCTGTGCTCCACAGGCGCTCAGTGCCATCCCGCTCCTGGTTCCCTATTTTTGGAAGCCTCTGTAGAAGGTCAGTGGGAAACATAACCCACAGCTCCCAAGGCAAAAGCAGCCCGGATTATCATTCATGCGAAACTAAAGACGGAGTGCTAATAGAGAGCAAATAGTTCTTCCTGTTAGTATTTCCTAGATGAACACAAGCAGCTTAAATTTCAGTTGTTCAAAATTAGTTGCTGAATTTAAAAAAAAGGTTAGTTCTATTTTTTTTTAACCTGGGGTCAATCATTCATTATTTCAATCTAATGTTTGAAATCTAATCACTGTTGCTGAGAAAATGTTTCAGGAAACTATCTAGACAAAATATTTTAATATTAATATCAAGAGAATGGCTATTTGCCAATTCGATAAGAATAAACTAAATGTCCTATATTCATAATCACATACTTTGTTCAGTTTTAATGTGTAATTGCTACACTTATATTAGAAAGTAATAAATAACTATATTGACACTTTATGTGATTTATTAGACATAACCATTTAAAAAATAATAATAAACATTGCAAAAAAGTTGTTTGAAGTTGTTTCAAGATTCCTCATTTCCCTGATGGTTGTCTTCTATTGAGGTTTCTTGGCTCCAGCTGGAGGTTGCTTTCCATATCTGTGAGCTGTGCTGGTTTTTTGGCTTTGTCCCTCTCATGTCCATCAGTGGCTATGACTCTCTTGAGGAGATCTCAGTACATGCCTTCTCCAAGGAAAACTGGATTTGTATTGTCTTCTAAAAAATCTTCTCAATGTTAACTAAAATAACAAAATCTTAAAGTATATTTAGGAGCTGTGTTTAAAATTGTAGTCCTTCAGAAGGGGAAAAAACGCCAGTAGTGCCACTCAATGAATACCATAAGCTGATTTATGGTTTCTTTTGACACTTGGTCAAGAGGCAAAGGAGCAGCTGGTAATGCAACCAGTAAAAGTTAAAGAGGAGGAAATGCTATATAACAGAAGCAGAGCGATATTATTAGCTCCTGCACTCTGCTAGAGAAGATCCATGGGATGAGAGAAGCTCTTCAGGAGGCCAGGGGAATTTCCTGCAGGCTCCCACACCGATGTCCACACAGCAGCTTTCAGGACTGGTGTTTCCCAGTGGGAGCTGGTCTGGACCAAGCTGCGCCACAATGGAGATGATGGACAATGGATGCAGAGAGGTGCTGGGTCATGGTGCAGCTGAGTCCAACACTTGTAGTGTGTTTTTGTTAAAAGGGATTTCTTCATTGTAATTAAGCATGCTGAATAAGATATAAAAATGTAATGAGTAGAGGCAACTTGGACAATTAAAATGGAACATTTTTTTGCATTACCAAATTGGGCAGGACCAGGGTGACACTTCATTTGAAAGCAGGTGGCACAGTACCAGACTTGCTGGGCAGTGATGACTGTGCTTGGATTGCAGTGCTCAGAGGATGCCATGTGAGTAGCACATGGAAGACTGGGATTCCTGTTCCTGTCCTGTGCAGCCCTCTGCCATGGGAAGTGTGGGGCAGACCCTCTCCTAACCTTACCAACCTCGCCCTTAGACCCTCGAGTCTTGCTCATGCGTTTCTCACTGAGAAACCACTCCAGACACTGATTGCTCTGGCAGTGCAACCTCCTCCTCCTCCTATTTGACCACCTGGCTCCTAAGAGGAGCCATCAATCCTCTGAGCTCAGTAGGCTGACAAAGTGTGAGATGTAATGCGTACAAATTCAAATTTCTGCAAGGAGTGAAAAAGCAAGAAAAATCAACGTTAGTAATATTTGACTTAAAACCCAAAGAAAAACAAACAAAACCCACAGCCTTCCATCCCAACTTTCTTAAACCTGAATGAAACTCTTCACGTAGGTAACTGCAGAAGAAGCATTTAGAAGGGCAAAGAGAGAAGAATTCAAGCCCTGGAAAAGGTACATGTGATACAAAATGAGGCCAGCTCTGGCTCACGATGCTTTTTGTGACCCTTCGCTGCACATATTCCAGATGAAATTTCTCTTTCTTCAATACTGAGTTGAACCATACCACATACACTGAAGGAGATGCTGTTATGCAAGTTATATTTATTTTAAAAAGTTTATTTCTTAAAAAAAAGATACTGTTATGCAAGTCATCATTTGCATAGCAGTATGAGTACTTCCCATATCTGCCAAGGATGTCTCCTGTAAGATCGCATTCGCTGTTACATAAGTGCATCATGTTGATGCTGACAGTCATTGCAGGACCAGCTCCGGCACACAACTGCTTCTCAAGCCTTTGCAGCTTTTAGTGAGCTATCAAACTATAAAAATAAACTCTTGCAATTAATCTTGTGCATTAACTATGGAAAGGGCACCCTTACTTGCATATTCTTAAGTTTAGCCAGCTCCTTGTACACAGCAGCCCCCAAATTCCTTTCTGCTAGCAATGCTTTTCAATGCATTTTGGTGGTTTTTGTCTCAAGATAGTGAATGAAAATACTTAAAGATCTGTCCCATAGCTATTCTTGACAGTTTCTGCTAGTAATTTTTCTCCAGTCTGATAGTTTGCTTCTCAAAACCACTCATTTTGATTTTGTCTTGGATCATGTCATGTAATTTATAGTTTCTCTGATAATATTTAATCTTCTTTTGAGTAATGTTTCTCCTGTGTTGTGATGTCAAATGGTTTATTGATGTCCAAACATGAGAGATCTCTTCAATCACCTTTCTTTGATAAGAGTTTTCTAGAAGAAAAAAAGCCATTTAATTGGGTACACACAATACTTCATAAGCTTTTGCTTTTGCCCTTGTCTCATCAAGCTTCTCTCTCCTTCAAGATTTCTTCAAAAGCATTGAATACTTAAATCTCATTCTTTGGTGTAATTTCTTTGACCTCTGTTTTTAAATATCAGCACTATATTCTTGCACTGTATTCTTTTTGATCAGCTGGAAGTATCTGTGACCTGGCAAACTTATCGTAAATACTTAATGTAGTTTCTTCTGCCTTTCACTTGTGTCCACCAACATGGATATATTAAATTTCTTGAGTTTTGCTTCCAGCGTAGTTGTGATCATCTCATAGCCTCATTGCCTTTATTTATATCACCCTGATCCATCTTGAAAACTGAGGTCAAGTTCTCATTTAAAACTGTATCTAGGTCATTCTTGATCTATGTCCTACCTGTATTGCATAACACCTTTTTTTTTCTCCCTTGCTGTTCTCCACTTACTTGTACAAAACAATCTTGTTGATGTTTGTTCTAAAATACTTTTCAAATTTGAAAAATGGCGTTTGTTCAAGTTATATTAAAAAAGAGAATAATCTTTTTTACAGACAGTATGATATTCTTCATATACTTAGAATTTTTTCTAAATCTGTTTTGCACTTTTAAAAAATCAAGTGTATATTTGTGTCATCTTAGGAAATGAGTTGTGTTTTATTTATTAAAACAAACAAACTAAAAAAGAAAAGCAACAGCTCCCAAACTGCAGATTGAAAATTAGTTTGTCCTTAGCAAGTAAGATGGTTTTGGCAGCAATTGTACTAAACAGGGATTTTCCAGTCTTGGCCGCTAACATGAGATTCCTTGTTTAGGATCACATTGCTGGTAGATTACAGAATTGGCCACAGAATAGACACACTACTCAAATGACAGATTTGTCCAACCTGTGCCGTGTTACAGGAAACGGGGCCATGTTTTGTAAACCAGAGCTAATATTTTCCATCTGTAACCAAGTACAAGGCTGATGAAGGACATAAAGAATACTCTGCAATGGAGAAGGACTGGAAGAAGAACTCTCTAGTATTTTTTTTCTAATTGTGTTTAAGTTTTGTTTATTTCTCTCATTATAACTTGTAGTGACCTAAAAATGAATGTTATTTTTTTCTAGAGAAGTGTACCTTAAACAGCACAAAGCAGCTATGAGCAGACAGATTCTCCACAGAGACTTTTGTAGCTCTTCTGCACTTTAAGACAAAACATTTCCATTTAGTGGTTGACTTTGTAACATTCCCATGAAAATACACTGCATATGTTGTTGGGCAAAATATCAAAGATGGATCATTTCTCATGTGCTTCCTGCCCCCCTCCTTCCTACAGGACTGAAGAGGCTCTGCCAAATTTTCTTTCTTTCCTAGTATACCCAAACTTATGTATGTTCTGAGAAAACGAAGACTCCTGCTTCTGCTTTACCCCAGCAATCCCCATTGAGCATGACAAATCTGGAAATGAAGTGCGAGATATTGGCCAGAAAGACCTTACTTTTCACACAAAGAATGACCAATGGTAAATATTTCATGTGTTCACTTCCACAAATGCATCAGTACTTAGGTATAGTCAACTTTTGGTAATTGTGAATAGATAATTAGCTTATCATAGCACTAAAAAGTCCCACTGAGGTACCACTCTGCATTGGGGGGGTGGCAGATGGACTCTCCTAAACCACTAAAGAGATACCCACATTGGAGCTGCTCCTTTTTGGTAGTCAGTGGACAGAAATAACAATGCATCTCTTCCTGAAATTGGTGTCTTCAGGAGGCTGGGTGAATCCTGCTCTCAACTGTACACTTCTTTTCCCTGACTGTCAAGGGGAGAGCTGCAGATGTTTATATTGTACATCCCTGATCCTCAGAGCTGCTGAGCATCTTGCAGCCTGTTAAGCCTCATGCCTGAATATGTGTCCCAAGGGAAGAGCCCTACATTATGGATTGAGGGCAGAGCTGTGGGGAGTCAGATGGACCTGCTCCTCAGTGCTCCCAGCTTTTACCTAGTGCTGCCTTAATGCCGTGGGTCCCTGTATGATGTGTTGCAAAGTCTGTAAATAGATCAGTGGCAGATGAGCTTGTGTCTTGGGATAGCTGTTGGGCTGTGGGTCATCTAGTGTTCCCTGTTCTCTTGGAACAAAAAGGTAATGGTGACAATTTGAGATGTTCTGATTTGTCCTCACTAGAGGAGAGCTCTCTGGGAGATGCTGTTGCACTTCCAAATTTGGTTTAGGGAGAAGGGAGGCTCTGGCTGGGGTGGTGGCAGGGTGGTCCTCTGTCAAGGGCTCTTACTGAAATTATCACACATGGACCAAGTGTGTGTGGACAGGAGTTCACATTTGCAAGACTGGAATCATGTTTTAGAAGACAGTGCCAAAAGTGCCAGTATGGACGTGAGAGCAAGATCCAAAAAAAAAAAAAAAAAAAAGAAAAATCATCCCTATCATCCCTCGAGGTACAATATCAGGGAGCAAGAGAAGAGATGCTTGCCATGCTGGGATGTGCAGGGTGCTGGGGTGGTGTGCCCAGCAGTGATGCTGGTTTTGTGCAGAACCCATGGCCACAAAAGTTTCACACTTGTGGATGGGAATTTCTAAAAGAGCAGAATTTAGCCTGAAGTATTTCTCTGAGGTTGGGGTACCTGCAGCAGGCATGGGACTGTGTTTTAAGCACAGTGTGAAAAATGCTGTATGTATAAAGTAAATAGTCCTCTGCCCAGTTGTATTCTGTAGCAATGACTGTGCAAAGCCCATGAGTGGCTGATTTTTTTTTCACAAAGATTGTCACTCCTGTAAACCATTGCACACGCTCCTAACATAATTTCTACCTGCGTAGAGTAGCACATGGCTAATCTAGGACTGTGATGGGACTGTACCAATATTTTAAAGTGCTCCTAGAAAGTACTTTTAGATATAAAGATTAGGAAATCACTGTTAGGAAAGTGCAACTCAGTTATGTGTTTCAAGAGAAATAAAGTAGCCCAAGTGACTTTCTTTTACCAGACAATGGACCTGGCTGTAAAACTTCAGTTAGTAACTATTTCTGATACATAGAGAGACAACTTACTTAGCTTCTCAGTGCTCATAAAACACAAAGATACTTCCAGGTAAAGATTATAAAATGAAATGTTTTTCTCATACTGAGTAACAAACTTTTCCAAGAGGAAACAGCTTGTAGTGATGTTACAGCCCAGCCTTCAGTAGGATATAGAAGAGAAATATCGGTACCCTCTCAAATGGTAGCAATATTAGAGATTCTTACTTCATAGAAGCTGTCATCCTTCCTTAGGAAGTCAGCATCTGTTAAAATAGTGATGGAAAATACTAGAGACTGCAATTAGGAGGTGGTTCACACAGGGGAATGGGTACCTGCTTAAGATGGCTGCTGGCCCAGACTGGAGTCTGCACGAGTTACTGTAAACTGAGACTTGGAGCATATTGTGGTATTTGTAACTACAATACAAGTGACTACTAACAATTCCAATTAGTCTTAAAGAGAAGGTTTGAGGTGTCTAGCTATAAGGGGGGAAGGGGTGGTTTGAAAGAGCAGCACATTGTTGCTTGCTGTGTGGGGATGAAATTAAGTTTGGAATTGGAGAGCTTGTCTGACTGAGGTAAGAGAGGCACACAATAAAGCTCATCCTCCCAAAACGAGAGCTGGTGTTAGAAACACTAAATGCCGCGTTACTCTTTCAGAGCAGGTCACGGACAATTGGCTGTCTCTGTTCACTGGGTCATGGCTCAGGGTAGTGGTTTTTTCTGGCTGGTTCAGATGAAAGCTGGTCTTAAGTCTGCTGCCTTATACCAGTTTTGGCCAGGCAGTTTAAGGGCAGACATCAGCTGTCTCAGGCACAGGCTGCTCCTCTTGTCTGGTAGGCTGCTGTTGATTTTAAGATTAGTAACAAAGTTGGGAAATAGGGTTCTTTCAGAAAAATAAAGGTAGCTGAGCCTACATAACTAGTGGATCTCTTAATGTTTGCAGCTGCAAGACAAAGGCCGGCTTTAGCTGACACACACATTTCTGTTCAGCATTTGCCAGAAATACCCATGATGATTGTGACCAGGTCTGCTGATTGTGGCTTTGTTTATGAGTAGAATTGGAGCAAGGTTTGTGGCTGTCAGCACAGGGGACTGACACACATTATTGTGGGAACATAGTCCTGCGAAGGTAGAATGAGAGCTGGCACTTTCAGGAACCTGCTCCTCTTTGGAGCAGGGTTAAGTTTTAGTTTTCCTAAACTGAACTAAACATTTCTGTAGTATTAAGGCAGTGGTTAGTGCTGAGATGCAGATGCTAGCTTAGGAAAGCCAAGGCTGTTGGTTCAGTTCTTGGATCCTTGTACTTTAGTCCAAGTTGGACAAGGAAAAGGAGAATGCTGTATCATGTTCAGTGTTGGTCAGGAATACAACATCTCACTAAAATAGAACCAGCCTTGCAGCTCCAGCTACCAGGACCCCAGCTGGTCCCCATAACTGGTTTGCTACTTTTAATTCAAGAATGAGTTAGCAAAGGCTAGATGTAGTGATAGCTAAGGATGGAGGTTAGCAGTGGGACTGCAGACTTGCTTTTGCTCTTTGCCTGGCCTTTTAGGTTTAGGCTGGAGGCTGGGTCTGTGTGTGTGGTTCTCTGTCCTGGGGTAGTACATACAGATGGGATTAACACCAGATTAAGTGAAGATGTGGGACAGGAGGAATTAAATACCTTATTTGTTTATTTCTTCTCATTGTTTCCCATTTTGGGAAATTTGCTTTTCAGCCTAGGTCCAACTTGCTTGGAAGCTCCTTTTGTGGGTGGTACATGAATCTGCATACATGGGTCTGGCTCTTCACTTTTATTTTCAATGGTAAATTGTTATTTATAGCAAGAAGTTGGACAGTGGCTATAGAATTATTTGCTGTATGTTTTATAAAGCAAGCCAAACAAGGAACAAAAATAACTTGGATTCAAATTCTGTTAAGTGCCACCTCTGCATTAACTCTACTGCTATTCATGGGATCCATCAAAATCTGCATTAAAGCCTTTCAGATTTATTGAATTCTTCTGTTATTGTGCAGAATTTGGACCTTTAGCCTAATTAAACACTGGAAAAATAAGAATTTGGTGTAGCTGGAAATTTGATAGCAGACATGGGAGAAGATAGTGTATGAACTGTTAAATTGCTGCCACGTGAGGACACTGAGAGGAGAAATATATGGAGCAAAGGGGCACTGTGGTGTTACCATTTGCAAAAAGCTGCTATGTGTTGCAGAGCATTTCTCCAGGATGGGGAATGACCTGGGACGCCCTGGAGACGTACCTGGGCACCAAGTCAGAGTCATGTGCCAACACGTGGGGCTGACTTGCACTTGGCCCTGACTTTGCCATTTACACAGCAAGTAGCCCGGTCACCATGCAGGCAAATTAAGAGGCTGTGGCAGGAGGGTGAGCTGCTGGGGCTAGGAATGTCATTGAGAGGGCAGGAAGAAAAGCTGTACCCAGATGGGATTGGAAGCCGCTGGGAAAACACTAGAGAAGAATGGGGAAAACGGTTGTAATATTTGTAAATATTATCTGCATCCAATTTATGTGTATCTTGGTGTTGTGAAAAGCTTTTGCAGTGCTTTGCAAATAATTCAGTCTGCAGTGAAATGGGAGCAGATGAATACTGGAAGCAATCGTGCTAAACACTAGTGAGGTTTTACCTTTCCAAATGTTCACATGGGACAGCTTGTGTTGTCCCTGTTTTGATCACCTGCTTGCTGCTGAGTATTTTCCCTTTCCTCCTTGGACTTTAATGGAGCAACGGTCTAATAAATTACTAGAGTTCTTTTCCTCTGTTCTGCTAATACCCTGTTGGGAAGATGAGTTAAATGTCCTGACAGGAAGATCTGCAGTTTACCCCTGAGCTTTTGGGAGACCTAGCGAGGGTCCCTGTGTTGCATGTCCAGCACTCCCAGGGTCCTGTGAGACTAAAAATGGGAGTTTTGGTGTTGCTAAAAGGTGAGAAAAATTGGTATTTAGTTCCTTTCCTCATAAACACCTGTACCAGCTGTCTGCGTTAAACCAGAAGGTCCTGGGGGCCGTTCTCCCCAGTCTCCCCACAGTGTGCATTGTCCACACTTCCCTTGCCTCAGGGGACACCCCCGAAGACTGATATTTCATATCACCACATCGCCACGACTGTCCATGACAAGGAGAAAATTTCAGTCACTTGCCTCATTGGATTGCAAACCTTTATGAATACCGCAACTAATAGCCCGGGTAAGTGGAAGATTAATTTCTATACCACCTGGCGGCAAGCTGTGGATTAGGCTGCTGTCCCTCGTGTGGGTTTAATGTTGGAGGAACAGGGCACTCAAGTACCCAGACAATCGGCCTCTGTTTAAACAAAGAGCTTTTCGGTCTTGTTAGCCAGCGCTCTTAAATTTTCATTTTATGCTGGTATGCAGGCTTGTGTGATGTGGAGAATTGCTTCAGCACAGAAAGACTATAAACCTGTTCAATTAAAGGAAATGCTCAGATCCAGCTGTTGGTGTCCCATGAATGCCAGTGCTCCTCACAGAGTAAATAAGACCGACACACTCTGCTCTTGGAACAGATACGATGATTTGCGCGTTAATTCTCCTGCAAAAAGAGCCTTTGTTGGGGAAGGACGGTTGGGGAAAAAGGGAGGAATGCAAAGCTTGGTGCAGAAAATGCCCAGCAAGACAAAGTCTTCTGCATTATAACAGTGAGGTCTCTATACCATGAGCCTAGTCACAAGGCACAGTTAGAAGCACGTACAGTACAAACTCGTGTTACAGCTATAGAATTGTCTTGTAAATTTTGAATGCTTTCCTCTCACAAAAAAACCCATATGTTGCAGAGTAACTTACCCTGTGCTTTCACGTCCAAGAAACAGGCTGACAGTCATGGCTGTGCTGTGCACACACTCGCCATGCGTGCAGGAGCACACTCCCAGCCTTTGCATCTGGTTTTTCAGTTGCCTTGGTTTTGGTAACGTGTTACTACACTCGTTTGTAACAGGATTCTTTGGGCAGAAGTGGATGGTCAGTTGTTTATGCTAGATGTCTTTTTACAGGTCAGGAGAAAATATGTGTGTGTATATAAAAGATCTTTTCAATCTTTTATATATTTTTGGTATATATATATATATATGTGTGTGTGTATATATATATAATATATATATATATTATTTATATATATATATATATATATATATATATATATATATAAAATATATATATATACAAAGGGCCATGGCAGTTTCTGTAGATGCTGGATGCACAGCAGCTGACCTAATGCTTGTGTCTCAAGCTGGAGCTGGGTACCTCAGACTGGGTCAGGGGAAGGAAGATGTTGGGATGGCACAAACCACAGGAAGAAATGATGGGCCATTGACCCAGGCTTCAGCGAAGTGGCACAAGCTATTTCCTATGTCCCTGGAGGCGGCAGAACCTGGCACCCCGAATGCTCAGCCTAGAGCAGAAGCTGGAAGCCTCTTGTCTGCCACCAGGAACCACTGTGTTTCTGGAAATGCAGCTTTCCCCGCTCCTGTTGTCTCTTACCCCTCAGTCTCATTTTACTCACTGTCTAAAAACTGTGGTATGGGAGCTTTGAAACGTCACTGCCCACAGTTTCAGCTGCTGAGATGGAAACGGGTCACTGAATGGCCCTGGGTGGCAGGTTACCTGCTGCTGGCCCTCAGCTTGAGCACGTGTGCCATTTGTCACACAGGCTAAAACAGAACAAGTTGCATCTTAACTTACTAGTTGGGACTGTGAGACGCACAGGATTGCAGCCATTGCTGAACTGGAGTAGGAAGTGCTTGGCTGTTAACTGGCCACTCTGTCTTTTATTAGCCAAACATATGTCCATCTTCATCTGTCTACCCATATTTGTATATAAAGTTAAAGAAATATATATGTACTTATGTGCAACTGGGTATGCATGTACATTATATCTATATCTATATCTATATATAATTTATGTACATGCACATTAAAGAAAAGAAAAAAAATCAAATGCATGACTTTTTTGCCAGATTGAGAAATGGCTGCAGTGCTTTAAATGGGTGCAGAAGATGCAGCAGTCGCTGGGTCAAAGCTTTGCAGATCTTCTAATGTGTGACACTTGTTTCAGGCAGCAGCTGAGCCTGCAGGCTATGGGTAAGGAGTTTCACTGAAGAAATCCCCTCTGCACATGCCCAGCAGCCCAAGCTGGCCTTTTCTGATGGTAGATGAAACACTGGAAGATGTTTGAAGGACCATGAAGGAGTGAAGGAAATTGGTACCATGTGGTTTTGTCTTGCTGTTTTAGTGAGTTAGGTGTGAATAGCACCCCTTCTACTTGCTTCATTTATTTATTTTGTGTATATTTTTTATTATTGTCTATTTTAAAGAGGTGCTTTGTAAATCAAAATATAAATGCTTCTAACATTCAGCATGATATTATGTACATATGGTTTTCTTTCAGCTAAGTTAAAATGGCAAAAACAGAGAAGAGTGGATGAGGTTGTATAAATCAGAGTTGTGATGAAAACACAGGTGGGCTGAAAATAAGAAGTTAACGCCTCCTAGGGATGTTCCTCTGTGTTTAGATCAACTGTTATCACATAGGCACATAGGGTAAATGGTCAGAAGCACCCAAGCAGCTCCAGAGCCACAGCCCCTTTGAGGTTTTGGTTCCTGACTAGCGCAGATGCTTTCAAGACTTCTCCCCCAGCAGGCAGGCAGTGCCCTTAGAGAAATGGTTACAAAGCCATACTGCTGCATTGAAGAATGTCTCCAGCTGTTAACTTTGCTTTGGATTTAGATTTTTGCAGATGCGCTGCCATGAGGAGGCAGAGCAGAAGGCTTGGCCCCAGGAGCTACAAGCTCTGTCCCACCAGGCTTGGACATGTTCCTGTACCTTCAGCATCTCCCCTGCTGCGACAGAGGGAGCAGCCTGCCCTGCCTGCACCTTCCCCTTCAGGACTGTGCCTGATACGGTGGGTCTCACTGTACCAGAATCCTGCTGCTGGATGCAGAGGGGATGTTACCTTGTCAGGGCTCCAACTCACAGAGCAGGGCTGTGCAGTGAGGGGGAGTGGGACATACAAAACCCTTCCAGCCTTCAAAAAAATGCCAGTGGGGCTGCAGGCAGGCTCCTGTTGCACAGCAGCCAGACTGGCTGGCACCCCAACAGGGCGCTTCATCCCCAGACAGCTGCAGCTGGCTATGACAACACCCGTACTGGGCGGGAGGGAGGGGGATGCAATCAGTCGGAGCAGGCTGGAGGGCAGCTGGGTGGCGGGGACCTCAGTGGCAACCAGTAGGGCATCTTCATGCACTGTACAAACCCCTCGCTGCAGATGTGAGTCACCGGCCACTTGTGCATGCTGCACATGCACACCACACTCGAGACACAAAACACACCCCTCCACATGTAAAACAACACCCACTAGTAACAAAATGCACTCATGCACAGAGCTGATGCACTGCACCCATGGAAAACAGAATAGGTGTACGCTGCACACTTGGGATCCAAACCACACTGGTGATACCCAGTGTGCTACTTGTACAACGCACAGGTGAGTCACAAACCAGCGGGGCAGTGCGCTGTGAGTGCTCCAGCCTATCTGTGCTCCCTGCACACCTGTCAAGCTGTTTTACAACGTAACCACAGTAGGGTTTTTTTAGACATGTTTACTTCATTATTTTATATTTGGACCATTTACTTACATCAGATACTTCAACAACATGCCCGCACGTGGCAGACGCTCCCCATCTGTCCCCTGACAGCAACCCACCCTTCAACTTACCTGTCAAACACTCCCTGCACATTAGGGGATTCATCTACAGTTCAGGTTTCCCATCTACTCACCTTCTTACACTGGCGGGATGAACAAGCAGCAAAAGCAAAGCACATCACTGCTAGTTGTAGAGCTGAGTAGAAGGCACCATCCGTCTAGCCCACTCAGCTGTAGTCCTTCCCTCTGCCTGTCACCTATAACTACACAACCAAATAACAGCCTAAGCTGGTCAGGGACAAATCTTATGGCTTGTACCTTTCCCAAGGCCTTTATTCCCATGCCCCTCACCCATGCCAGCTTGCTTTCATGACCTGCTCGAGGCAATGCTGTGGCTGGCACACCGGTATGTAAGCCTTGTGCAGGGCTACAAACACAGCTGGAGAGCACAGTAATAGATGGCTATAGCAGGTGGATACTGAGGCTCATTCCTGCCCCCCCAAACAAGGGTTAATGTCCATGACTATCAAGTATCTGCTTTGCTTCTTGTTTGAAAAAAACAAAACCAAACCCAGAAAAGAACGTAAGCTTTTATAACTCAGTATTATGATATAGCACCCATCTCTCTGCAGTTTCAGCTTCAGTTTGCCTGACTTTAGTCACAGCACTCTGGTCAGCACTTCACTTCACTTTTTTTTTTTGCCAGATATGTGTGCTTCTTTATGTACTTCACATCAAGTAAAGCATTTAATCAAAGCAAGGTGGTTCTCAATGCACCCTCGCTCTCCTTTCAGGAGGCCCAGAGACACAGTCCCACACCCCCAGCTAACGCCACCTCCACAGGCAGCTTGGGCCGTGCTTGTGCTGTGGCACAGCAGATGCTCAGCCATGAGGGGCAGCTCACATCTCTGTGCAACCCAAGTCCCCAGTGCCATGGCCTAAGTGTCTCAGCTGTGAGCGTGCCCGAGCAGGAATGCTGCAGGACAGCGCTCCTGGCTGCTGAGCATAGCTGGGATTCAGGGTTTGGGCACACATCTTGGTGCTCCGTCTGGGCATTTGTGTGCACAGTAGGCAAGTGTTCTTTACACCCAGCTTTCTCACAGCCTCACTGCTCCTGGTGGTGTTAATGAATTAAGCCAGGCTCAAAAGCTCTATTTTTATTGAGCTTGCTGTGGTGGAAGCCTGCACTTTAAACAAACAAACCAACCCAAGTAAAACAATCAAACAACCCCCCCCCCAAAATACTACACACACACACACACACCCCAAACCAAACCCAATGACCATTAAGCTTCTTCACTGCATGAGACTATGTCCCACTCTACCCCTCTGAGGCAGTTACCAATTTAATGAGTATTAGTGGTAAAGTGATTGATATAAGGTGATTTCTCATAGGCCATGTTGAAGGGAAAAGACACCTGGGATCCTTTGTTATACCTGACAAAAGGTTTTAGGTTACACATCCAACACCTGTTTCAGAAGGGCTTTTGATACTACTGAAAGAGAATGACATTGCTGGTAGGGTTGTGGGGGACATGCACACCTCGCTGGTGAAGGGTCACACAAGGAAAATGGACAAGTGACACAACATGTGCTGGGGACCTGCCCACTACAATCTGCCAGCCAGCCCAGGAAAACCTCACAGGTGTGATGGGGTACACTCAGTAAGCAGCCAGAGAAGCTTAAACTAGTTACAGTTACATGACACAATAAGTTCTGTCTTATGTAAAGATGTGCCAGGTAAGACATCAGTACAACTGGTGGATCTGTCAAAGCCAAGAACTCTTGGCACCCTTATTCAACAGCTCTTCTGCCAGGGCAGAGGTGTGGAATGATTATCCCACAGGCACAGAGACCAACAGTTTTTCTTCCAAGTTAATTACATCCCTCTGCTGCACAGAGCTTGTGCAAATGGCACTCCTATTCAAGCATTTGCTGTGATCAAAGTACAACTGAATTCATCCAAAAGAGCTGCCAAACACAGTGGTTTTCTACAGTTCTCACAGGAAAAAGAAAACCAAACCAAACCAAAACAACAAAACCACGACACCTTTACATTTTATTCAGACTTCGCATGCTAGCACAGATTAGGCATTGTTACAGTCTAGAAAAGCGTATTATAGCATAACGCCATGTCATAGTGCCATGAAGTCACAACATCTACTGAGCTCTCGCCACCATAACTTAAGTTCCTATGAAGTACAAATTTTGACTCTAGTGCTTCTAACCCTGAGTTCAGTGCATCTTAAAAGCAAATTTCTATGTTACACTAAAATAAAGTATAGGCTAAAGTGTGCAATACTTAACATTTAAACACTTATGCACAAGACCAGAGTTGCAGTATCTGAACAAAAGCATCCTCAGAGGTCATCTAGTTCTTCCCACTGTTATTCTGTAGTACAGATACATCTACATCAGGCCCCACAGATTTGTGTGCATTCATACAAGTCATGCTTGCCAGCTATTTAATGCACTTTACAAAGAGCCTTGTGAAGTTTGCTGATAAAGTAGTGCTGGACAGTCTTATGGAAGGATCTGCTGTAGTGTCTAAACTTACTCCTTTTCTTTGGCAGCTGTATCTCATCTTTTTTTCTCCTCCAATTGAGGCCAAACAGATAATTTCCTTTATTGATCCCCTGGGGTGTCATGTTTGCTAGACCCAGTTGTTATGGATTTAACTCCAGTGATCCAGAGGAAGGAACTTCTTAATGGCAAGAAGAGCCAAGCAGCAAATCACCCTGGAGTCAGTAATTTTTATCCTGTGACCTAGGAGACATCATTCATGTTGCAACTTGATTATTTCTGGGGTGAGATGTGAAATATTAATTACTGGAGGCTGGACTCATAGAAAGCATTCTTGTGTATCAGACTCTCACCAAGGGCAACAGGGGCTTTACGCAAGTGTCTTGGACACAGCCACATTAGACTGATGTCCAAACTGACAATTTTCTAGAGCATTAGGCTTACCTGTGGGCATCATCCAATAAAGCCTAAGGTGCAACAGTAGACAAGAATACTTTGCAGTACTTAGAAGGTTACTATTTAGCTGTGGTTTTTGTAGAAAGTAGAAGGTTTTCCTGCTGCTTAACGTGTTTCTGTGACATTTTAATCAGTTACTTATCTGTCACAATACAGTCTAGCTGTATTGCTCTAATTATGTAGATTACCACAGGTTTATTCTCATTTCTCTCTGGCATCCAGTCATTTGTCCCCAGTCTCAATAAAGGAGAGTGGAAAAAGAAAGTGACCCATTGGCCCCATTACCATGTCAGTCATTCTCAAATAATGAGGCTTGTATCCCTGTTACACCACACACATACAGCCTGCTGTCGGAGTTTGATGCACACCTTCCTTTTCCAGGGTTGTATAGAGTTTTGGTAGTCACTTCATAGAAGTACCATTTACTTGGACCCACTCTCTGAGAAGACTTATAGTCCAGCACTCCACAGAGGATGGTTACAGCTAATAAAGGTACTTTTTCTAACTTAGGAATAGCTTTGGACCAGCTGCCCTCACTAAAAGAAAGGCCAGAAAGACTTATTTTGCCCTCTTCCTCCCAGCATGTAGATACATAATATGTCCCAGAGACTTAGAATATTTGAAAGAAGAGATAGTCATTTGTCTTTATGGGCTGCATCAAATGGTGGGTTTAAAACAGTTGGAAGTAGACAGAGCAAGAGCAGGAATGAGGAAACTTGCTTTGCTTCCTTGGTAACAAAATCTACAGCACAGCAGGAGAACAGAGCATGATAATTAGGGAATTACAGCTGTTAGTCACAGAAAATATGCTGCAGTTGCAGGTCATGGACCTGAGGTTGTGGCACAGGAAGGAAAACTGTAATTTAGAGTCTGCAAGGAACTCACTCCATGCATTAGACTCCTTGCTACTTATAGCATCTCTACACCTGTTTTCCAGGGTGGAAGTCAAACAGACAAGAACACAGATCAGCAATAACCACCAAGGAAACAGAGTTTGTCTGCAGGAGTCAGGACAAGGACTACTTTCATAAGAACCATTATTAATAATAGGAAAAGGATATTCCATCAGCTCCTGCTCATTGCCTGTCTTTCTCTGTCAGCAACCCTCTTTGTAAGCCGGACAATCAGAAGTGTGAACTTTGAGATAAAGGAGAGAACAAAACTTGATCCACGGAGTTATTCTGGGAGATAGCAGCTCCCTTAAGAAGCACCAGTTGTTACAAGTGTTGTATAACCCAAGTCCCACTAGACCAGGGCTTAGCTTGGAGACCTCTCGGTATTAAGCCAGAGCCTTGTGTTAGTTTCCTGCAAGTGGTAGCTGTCTCTAAAGGGAACTGAGGGATACAAAGGGAAATACAAGCAGACAGAAGACAATACCACTGTATTTTCCTAGCCATCACCTTACCAAACAAAACAAAAACCCAATAACAACAACAAACCCAACCAAACAAACAAAACCAAACAAACAAAAAACCCTAAACACAAAAAAAACAAACACAAAAAAACCCCAAACCAACAAACCACAAGCACACCCCTCAAAAAACAAACTCCAGTGGAGTGGCAAGCTCCAATCAAAGGCACAAGAACAAACCCAATAGATACCGGCAATAACATCATTATAGCAACACTGATCATAGTTCGCCCAATAGGCATTTAAAGGAGAGGACCTGTTGATATAGTTTACGACCAAGCCACTCACCAAGCACCTTCCGTGACATGCTGTGCCGCCTCCTCTTCTTCCAATGGGAGCCAGCCTCAGCCCAGAAGAGTGGGGTGTGCAATAGCTACTGCTTATCAGAAACCTTCACCTGCCTTCAGCTGTCTCCAAAGCTGAGTAAGAGGCTGTCACAACCACACTCTTTCAGAGGTGGATTTTTATTTGCACAGAGACTTTACGGCATTTTCCTCATCATTCTCCAAGTGAAGGTGTAGACCAACCATGTCCAAATCTGCTAGAAAACTGGGCTCCCGTTCAGTTGAGAGTGGCTTTTCCAGACCTTGAAGGGTGTTAAGTTTTAACATTCTTTCAGTGAGTTAAGGAAATTCATGAAAGGTAAATGTGTTCATACTGCACTGATATGCATGACTCTTGGAAAAGCTAATCTATTAAACTTCTGTGCTTTACTGTATCCTTTGATCCAGCTAAATCCTCCAGAAGGAGTTCCTCACTGCCATTCTACTCAAGAGGGGAACTTTTATTTGTTTACTTCTCTGAATCTCCTCCACTCTTGTTCTGCACTGGTCATGTCTGAGTTTAAAATTTTAGTGAAGGAAGATTATCTAAAAAAAAAATAGTTTGTGGGAAAGCATCTTCCTTACTTCTCTGTCCTTAAATCAAGCTGCTTCAGAGACAGAGAGCTGACTCTTATAGGTGAGAAGTGGAGCATAAGGCAACCTGAGGGAATCTACGTTTACCAAAGAACAGAAAAAGCACCCACCACACCTTGAGGCTGACCAAGAGTTGGCAGCTTCCTTTCTTCAGACCTGCTCCTGCACAGCCTGACCACACAGCCCGGATTCAAAGGCCAATGCCAGGAGACCTCAGGCCATAAGGCTCAAAGTTCTCTATAGGGCATAACTTGCTCATTCAAATGTTGGTAAACAAGACGTCCAGCATGTGCTTGCTGTGATGTGAAGCTGCTAGCTAGTACATCTAAGCCAAACTCATTCTTTCCACGGAAGAGCAGCTATTAATAACTCCCTATGGCCCAGCCTGCTGACCAGTAGCCAGGCCTCCCCAGTTCTCCTTGAAGGCTGGCAGCATGCCATATAGAACTATTCAAACTATTTCAAGCAGGAGGGTATTTCAATGTCCTAGACCCTCGGACTGCCCTAAGTCAGCCTGTTTCAAGGTGGTATCACATGAATCCACTCGCTGCTCACAGTTGTGTGTGGTGTCACAGCCAGAGCTCAGAGGGGAGCAAACTGCCCAGGCTCTGGGGTGCAGCCCATCTCTCGGTACTCTGCCAGCTGTCTGGATGTCATGTTTTTCTGACCTTGTGAGTTCTGGGAACAAGTAGCGAGCCTTTACTCTCAACCAAAAGAGTAAAAACCTTTTCTCCTTGGTGAATTGCCCATCCTAGGACCTGTGTCTCACTGAGAATTGGCTGTCAGCCCCATGTTCAGTCACTTGGCGGCTGAGGAAGTTATGCCAAATGCTTGATGGAGACTTCTTTAGACTGGCAAAGGCAAGTTGGCTCCCTATCTCTACTCAGAAGACAACCTGTATTCTCCACCTTACTGAGATACACGAAGAGGCATTGCTTCTATTTGGGATAGAAATTCTTTACATTAAGAAAAAATATTAGCCAAGATGCACCTCAATCTTGTAGCCTTTTCAGCAGAGCCAATTATCCATAATAATGTGATATTTAGTTCTAAAAACTTCCAGGGGAAGACTAATTTGCATTTTAGAGTCTCATGCAGTGACTTGCCCAAGATGTACCTACACCCACTAGTTTTCTTGCTGGTACTTGTGCAGTCATTTCTCTGGGGGAGACAAGAATTCACCTGGTCTTGGTGCATTCCAACCAACACATCTCAATAAAGTTTTGAGTCCATCCTAATAGTGCCAAGTGCTTGACGACATTTACAGCAACTGGAATAACTAAGTATTTAAGGGCAGATCCTTCCCCAAATAGACAAGAAGAGCCAATCAGCAGCCGTTTCTCTGGAAAGATTTTGCCAGTGCTACAAATGCTCCATATGGAAGCAGAAAGATGCTAGTTCTGAGCAATAAATGCATGTCAGATGACACTGCCACTAAATATACCTGGTGACTGTTAGCACAACTGTTTTGCTTCCAGCATCATTCCCCTCTTTGGTGTGGGCAGCAAGGGCATCTTAAATGAAACAGCCACAAGATGAATTTAGTTTAATCACTGAGTGTGGAAGGGGGAAGGGAGAGGAGGGCAGGGAAGAAGGAAGGAGAACAAATATTAAGTGTGGAAACTAATACAAAAGGCTGCTGGGGTATTAATAGTGTGCTGAACTAATAAGATGCAGTCAAAGCTATGAAGTTTCTGTAATACTGCAGCAGCTGCTACTGTGAAGTAAGAGACCAGAGTGGATCTGTGTATTTACAGTAGTTATCTGAAAGCCTGAGCATGTAATTCCACTCAGAATCCCCACCAACACAAGTACATTAAAAGCAGACTCAAAAAGCTCCTGTAAACCCACTAAGCAGAATAGCTAAAGATAATAATTCATAGCATTACAGCTATTCTCTTATAGACAGGCTAAGAGCCTTGATGGACTGAATATGGTGCAGAAGCTGTTGCAGAGACCAGGCTTTACTGTAGCAGACCAAATGCCTTCCAGCCCTCTTGATGGCTTAAAAAGCCTTCTGAGACCAGACCCTTTAGGGCAACATCTCTGGGTTGATTAGTCAGATGCTTTAGGCTCATGGGCCTTCATGACGTAAACAGGACACACACTTTCTTGTGTCAGCAGATCTCTTGCAAGAAGTTGCAAGAAGGACCCAAGTGCAGAGAACGGGCCCAGGCAGAGACACGGGTCCGTAGAGCCAGGGCAAAGCTCAGAGCACCCACCACTACGCTAGCTGGTAGATGGCAGCAACATGCTCACCACCAACAGCTCTGCTGTGCCTTCTGTGCTCAAAAGACACTCATGGGCATCTACACATCACCACAACCTTTCAGAAGGCCGAAGAAGTCTACATGATTGAGATTCCTTCACAAACAAAACACAAGAAAGTCAGTATTCAGTGAACCTTGTGGAAGAGGGAGGAGAACTCAACACACATTACATGTGGCACTTGCCATGCCAGGGGCTGTGAGGAAGAGCTGCAACCAGAATAAGTACTTCTGTTGCCCAGAAATGCTACTGTTCTGGGTACGGACCAGGATGCCATTACGGAATGAGTAGATAAGTACACAATGTGAATATACTATGGATTTGAGAGTAGATGAACATTGTCTCTATACAAGAAGACTGCAGTTAAACAAACAGGATCACCATGATCCCCTTGGACTCCTCAACAAGATAAGCAGAAGTCCCTAAGTGCCTAAAGCCCTTGCCATAGTTAACTATTCCAGTGAGAGCTCTCTGAAGGGTGAGCAGCAGTCTAATGTCAGATAGCAAGACATTAAGAAAGTAATAAGTAAGTGCTGCTGTGTTAAGGAAACTTTAGAGAAGAGTTACTGTCCTGAAGACTCATTTTAAGCTTTCATCACTGGCAGCGGGGGAAGAGAGGGAGAACGCAGGTTACTTAACTGCTGTTATGACAATTATCAAATGAAAGGGACCAGTGACTTGAAGAGAACATTGCAGTTCACAGCAAAATTCCACTATGCTTTTCATTAGGTGTGTCCAATTACTTCCAGTATAAATTAGGCAGACAGTTGAAAGCAGGTTTGCAGAAAATGAATTTAATGGTATTATCAAGTGGAAAAAAGAAACAAGGAAAGATTCATTTCCCATGAAGTAGTCACAAAAGTCTAAAGCTACTTTGGAGATCTCTCAGACCCTGCAAAATCTTTCAGGCTTCCCACATGCTTCATTGACAAGATCCAGGACTCCAAGATAGCATTTCATGTTAAGTTTGTGCAACAGTTCTGTGATTAAAAGCCAAGAACTTACTAGGGTCAGCTCTAGTAGAGCTGACTTCAAAGTGTATTTTGAGGATACTGAGCAACTGCAGTTGCAGGCAGATGGCTCATAACAACACTATTCTACTAACTCACTCATACATAGTATTGCTAATAGAGCCATGAAAGTACTATTACAAACAGCCCTACTACAGGTTCAGTGACCATGCACCTTGCAAACCAACAAGTCAGGTTCAGCACCTTCAGTTAGGCCAGAAGGCAAGCAGGGAAAATAAAACAGGAGAGTGATACCATGCAACTCTACCATTGGTAGTGGGGTTGTAGTTTTCCCTAAAAGTTTAGGCAATCCTGCAGACTCAGACAAGTTTCTCCTAGTAAAACAGTTTTCTATTGTACTAACATGCTGAGAGAGCCTCATCTTATTTGCAATATTCAGCTCAAACACAAGCAGAGAGTACATCATCCTGTTTGCAGTAAACTTCAAAAGCAGAACACATTAAAACCTTGTTGAAAATGCTTAAACCACTCTACACACAGCAAAACTGCAAAGGCCTATTCACATTGTTTGCATTTTGAAACAGAGGTAGAGAGGGATGCAAGCACTACCTTGAGGACAGAAAGCATGCAGTAACCCCAGGATAGCTCCTCCATTCACCCAGGGCTGAGGAGCACTCCCACCTGAACCCGGCACCTGCTTACCCACCTTGCCTGCACATCAGCCAGGAGGAGCCAACCCTCACCAGGCAGCTCATGGGAAGGCTTGCCAGGGTTACGGACACCGGGCAGCAGGAACAGCAGCTCTGTGCTGTAAGAAAACAGCTATACCACTGGCTTGCAGGCACTCTGCTGCCAGGTAAGCAGCAGGTTTCTCAGCAGCCATTTATCCAGCCTACCAAACACTATGGGTTGTTCGTGCTCCAATTTTGATTGTCAGCTGCCTGAGCATCACACAGGTTAAGATTATTCTCTAGAAGCAGTCTAACTGGAGCCTGTTCTTCCATTGTCAGAAACAGAGGGGAAGGGATCTACATGGAGGCCAAATGAGGGCCCAAAGCACACCCATGCCCAGTTTCCCTATTTCCTGCATCTTCTCCTTCCTCAGGGGGATTAAGTCTGGAAAAAAAGCTTGATTATCTGGAACAGTGCTGTGATCCTACACTTTGCCTTTTTGCAGCTGGGTGGAACCAGACTGGGCGCACAGCCCTGCAGGGTGAGCCGTGCACACATGACTGAGATAGGAAGAGGCACTAACAAAACCTCCAGGGCTTTCTCAGAGCATCCTGTCATTCAGTATAAAAATCACAGAGGAAACATCTCTGCCTTATCCAAGCTGAGCATTGAAAACAGTCAAGCTCCAGCATTAAATGAGCACACAAGTTAGTAGAACAGAAATAAGCTAGGTGGTTTTTATATTAGCGCTCACTTTCAGTCAGAAAACATTAGCAAGATCAAAAGGAGACAGTCATGTTTTACAGTGACCAAGACAGAGTTGAAGGAGAATTTAGCTAGAGTACTCCTTTGTTCAAGGTAGAATTTCAACAGAGAGGCACCAAAGACAGGTTTTCCATGGCAGAAAGCTTATTCTTCAGGGCAACATCTGTTCCCAGTGACAACAGCCTTATGAATAACCCGAGCCTTTACTACAAAATACTCACAAGACAGAGGAGTTAGAAGTTGTAATATCTAAACAATTGGATATGGTAGCCCCATGACATTATCAGAAACATGAATGAACATGATGCCTGCACTGAGATTCAAACCAGTCAGTTTTCAGCCATGCTATCCTGGCTACACAGGAGCCAGGAGAGAACACTTAAGTTTTCATAGACTTTTAGAGAAAGTTCTTTCCACACGCACCCACATTCAAGGAAAAGCCCACCGCTGCACACGGCGCCGGGAAGCTGGTGCTGCTGCAGCAGGTCAACGCTCTCAGCCTTCCCAAGGAGGAGAGTTCCTATTGCTGCTCTTTGCAGCTGCCACAGCAAACACCACGGTGGGAAGCATCGTGCTCACACCTACTCAGCAAGGACAGTGCAAGTTAAAATCCTTTCACACAAGCGCTGCTACAATGCATCCTTTCCACTCATGCAGCTTTGTAGCTTAAGGTTCAGGCATATAGTTCTGAGCTATAAACATTTGTTTTACTAATCAAATAATTAATCCTCTGATTTATTTGCCTTCCCCTACAGGCAGATTTCAGTATAGACCCAACCTGTAAGTTTTTCTCATCCTGCATCTGGACCAGCCACTGTGAAATCATCAGAATCTAATTACAGTAGGTCTTTAGCTAGTAAAAACAGGTAACGAATTTAAATCCTATATATGATAAACTTAAGATGTGGGGTCATGAAGTAAAATAGCTATTGAAAGCACAAAGAAAAAATGTTCACAAGGAAACCAGGAAAATAACCAGGAAGGAGAAACAGTGACAAGCAGACCACAGAAGGTGATATTAGCAGAATCATTTGCAATATTGGGACTTCCCCTTCAAACACTGAAGTCAGAAACTTATCCACTCTACAGATAGGTCAGAGACCAGAATGATTTCCATTTACTTCCATCTAATCACACAAGTATCAACTGGAGTTGGACTAGATGATTGTTTGTAGGGCCCTTCTAACGAAAATATTCTCTTCTAATTCTCTTCCACCATGATGACCTCCAGACAGAGAAACCTGGTCAGTGCCACAGGACTGCACAACTGTACGGGGCAATTTCTCCCCCTTCCTGTTTTTTTAAGAATTTTGGTTTCCCACCAACTAGCAGGAGATTTCCAAGCTGTCAGAACAGCCTCAATCTAGTAGAACGTTATTTTATTGCTCTAAGTCCTGCACAGTGGGGAAGCTGCACGACAAAATTGTGCATGGAAAGAAGTCTGAGGAATAACAGATTGGATCACTAAAATTGAAGTTCACACAAGAAACATTGGCTAAGAGACAAAGGTGACATTAAGATGAAGTTTACTATTAGACTCTCCTAGATCTGGGTGACAAGCAAAAGCAACCAGCAGGGTTTAGGAAGAACACAACAGATGGCAGACTCAGTGGTCTCCACACAACTGGAGGTCTACACCAAGTGTCTAAGAGTCTCAACCTGAAAGTACTTGGAAACTTGCAGGATTTATTATTCCAGATATATGCACCAGAAGCAGAGCTCCAGTAAAGATGAGAACATACAAATGCAGTAAACGCTCCTAGGCTGCTGTACAGCAAGCTGACCATACTGGGACCCTAAAGGCTCCCACTTCACAGACCTGCAGTTCAGTGTCTGAATCTAACCCATCCTGTCACCATCCCGAGATGGCCAGGACTTCTGTGAATGACTTTATATTCCTCTAATTCTGAAGTCTCTTCCAAACTTCCTTTCTGTACTTATCTTTTAATTCCTGTAGCATCTTTTATCCTATAGTCTAAAGATGAGCCAGAGAAAACAATGAACTTATATCCCCTAAAAAAACATTCCTAATGAAGAGCAAGCAGCAAATTACTGGAACCAAGTTAAGTGCAAGTGGGAAACGAAAGGCCTCTCCCTTTTATTACAAAGGTGGCCATACAGTCAGAATGGAGGTCGTGCAGACAGACCTCCTCTCCATGTTGTTGGGAGATGATGAGGCAAGAGAAGCAGTTGCAAGGCAGATGTGATGAGCACAAAAGCTCCATTCCCCTTCCCTGTGTACCAGGTAGCTGCAGGCCTGGATTGCTGGGCCTACCCTCACGTCTCAGCTACAGCCTGTTATTGCCCCTCATCATTTTGCTCAAAATGCTTTGATGTTTTCACCGTTTCCTTGGGGCTGACCATGACTAGCCATCCACTGCAGGGCCTCAAACCTGAAATGGAAGGATGTTGGTAGGGAGAAGATGGCTTGCACAAGAAGACAGCACCCCCACTTCTGAGCAAGCACCCAGAATTGGGCAATTGGCTGGCCACTGGCAGTGAAGGCAGCAAACATGCTTGTTGCACAAGCAGGTGGCCACAGAGTGACAGAGTCTGCCCCTTTCCTTCAGTCCCCAGCTCCTCTGGGATCATCCATCAAGAATTTACCACTCATTCCCTCTCCGCATTTTTGCCAGTGAGGGAGAGGCAAGGAGACAGAAAGGCTGGTCATTTGGTATTTTTGCTCACTGCTTCCATGGTGCAGTGACATCCTAAACAACATCAGCCAAGCTCTACCAGATTTTTGGAAGTCTTAACCAAAGAGACCTCGCAACACCCCCATGCGGTTAAGAAAAGGATATTGGCTTATGCCACCCACCACTGAAACACACACCCCTGGGCTGGAATGAAGCAGCTGTATGACACCATGCAGCAACACTTCACAGCATTTTAGGGTAGAAAGCAATTAACCTTTGGCTGAATCCCCTCAGCTCCAAGCTACAAAAAGAGTGTTCTGTTTTCTTCTCTACCCCCCACCTCCCCCAAGTCTTACAGCTCTGGTGTTCTCATTAGCTCACTGCCCGGGCTGCTTTTTGGACCCTGAAATGGAGAACAACAGTTGTCATCAAGTTAATGGGCTGTTTATTCAGATATTAATTTTGTTTTTTCTTGCTTCTGCTCCAGCTGATACAGATAAAATTAGGGTGAGGCTATAGTGCATTGTGTTTCTGTTCAGACAGTAAATACATTAGACCCAAGATCTACTTGAGATCTCAGCTGTACTTTAAAGTAAGTTCAGGGAGTTCCGGCAACGTCCTCTTTGCAGCTCTGAAAAGAGCAACTACTTCAGCTGAAGGAAGATATCTTTCTGCTCACTGCTGTTTCCTTCTAGGTCTGACTGAAATTTGGCACTAAATTTTGGTACTTAACACAGAACCTTTGTCTTCAGGTCCTGCCCTAAGACAGAGCCTCCCAGCACCCAAGCCTGACAGCTCCACTGTGAAAGCCTGGAAATCCCAGCAAAGCCAGATGTCCCTGAATGAATATCCCATATAGCACAGACAAAGTGTGAATTATTTCAAACATCGGAAGGCAGATAAATGAAGATTTAGGAATATAATTAGGGTCTGACTCATCAAGTGTGATTCCCCCACTTCACCCTGAGCCCATACTTCCAACTTCATCTGCCTCGCAGACAGAGAATGGGTTTATCTTAAAGACTACGATCTATTTAAGACCGCTCTGATGAGTCTTGTCCTTGAAGGACCATTATCTCCATGATCAAGGCTCACTCTAGTCAACTTCCGTGCCACACCAGCGTGGCCACCTTTGTGCAGTCAGCACCGCTCTTCGCTTCTGCAGAGACAAGGATTGGTTTTGTGTTGTAAAACATGTGAACTCTTCATAGTCACATACAACCCCTGAATTTAAGTCAGACTAGTTCCCAGTCAGCATCAAGGAGATGCATTAAACAACCTTAGGGGTTACATTACATAGGGAAAAACAGCACATAAGCAGCACCTAGAAAGATAAAGCTGCTAATCAGCTTAATCCTACTAGTCTTCCACACTCTTCTATAAAGCATTTTGATAAACAGACATGGTTTGTAAATGCACCACTTCAAGCAGGTAAAGAAACCACTCTGCCACCTTCACTTTGGTGCATGCATCTCACAGCAAGCTTTCCCAGAGCATGCTCTGTTCTGAGTCACCAGAACTTGGAAGCCGTGGCTGAGGCTGAGGCTGTGGTCACCTGCTGGGCAAGCAGGGCCAGGCCAGCAGCAGTTCATGAACTACAGGGGCAAAGTGCAAAGTCAGCCTGACACAGGGGCAACATCTGGTGCTTTGGAAGATGCCCTCCAGAGTGATCTTTCCGGTAAGCTTCAGGCACCACTGAGACCTGCCTGGTCACAGGACCAGAAGTCACATCTCCCCTCTAAACTGGTGAGAAGAACAAGCCCACTGCAGATCCTCAGCCCCAGGTCAAAATCTATTTTGTGATCTTTTGTTTTCACCACCTGAATGACACAAGACCTTTCACCAGCCCTTCTCAAATTAGGGTCCTCACCTAAGGAGTGAGACAAATTAGAGACACAGCTACCTGTGTTTAACTCTGCCTCTTGGCTTGGCTTAAAGTAGTTACCCATGTGAGCCTGTCAGTCCCCAAACCTGGTCATGGGCAGCGAGGGTCCCTGGGCCACGCTGTGCCTGGTCACTGCACCTCCCCATCGGCTGCGTATCACCACAGGCTGTACCTGCACAACAGCACGTGCAGTGCCCACCCCATCACCAGCAGGACTGTCACTGAACACCTGACAGCAGGTAACACCTTTCTTAGGTGTCATGAAAGTAGATTTGAGTATAAGCCAACAGCCCCCAAATCCTATTGTGGGTTTGCTGTCATATTCAAACATGAGTTCATAAACATTCATCTTGTCCAGTACCTGAAGTCCTTTTTGCCTTAGTTATCTACAGTAAAGGCTGCTGTAAGTGCTCCCCCTGGAAGCCAACAAGGAGTCAGAAAACAAAACTGAGAGTCAAAACAAAACTGTGCTTTCCCTTCTTAAAATTCAGCCTCAGGAGAGTGATGCAGGCAGGAAGAGGGAGCCTGCACTAGCAGATACACTGAGAGGAGGCTTAAAGGAGGAGGAATCCATAAAACCTCCAGGCATTCCGGGAGGCTGGGTACCCAGGATCACTTTCACAGTTTAGGAAACAGTTTTGTCTCAACCCCCACAAATTGACCTTGGCAGAACATAGAAACTTCGCACATAACAGCCATGTTTCTGCTGTGAGTAATCCAGTACTCCAAGTTAATGCTCCATTTTATTGGTGGAACAAAACATCCTATTATCATATGAATAAGTCATTAAAGGAAAACAAAATTAAACTAAACCACATTAAAATTATATTGATGAGAATTTCTTAAGTCCATTTAACAAAATCCTTCTGTCCATGGAATTTCATCATTTTGTGCATCTTCATGACTTTCCCACATAACTTTCAGTTTTACATATTGTCACATTTTTCCAATACACCAGAAGCAAAGTGCGGATGCTCAGGTTGAAACAATGTATGTGGGCAGTTAAATGGGGGAGTATCTTCTTCAAACACAACCTAGCATGGATCTTTTGATTAGTCACAGCTCAGTGAAAAAGGTGACTCTACCTTTACAGACAACATACATATCCTTATAGTGGTATCTTCCTTTTGCTCTCCATTTTGTCAAGCCTACTGCATATGCTCAAGAGTTAATCTCATTGAACTCTGACCCACTGGGAACTTGACCATGACAGGAGACCATTGCCTGCTGCTGGCCAGCAAGGGAAGGAGCAGCATACTGGGACAAGCAGAAATGGAAGGTATTACTCGATCACATTAAAATTAGGTCAGGTACCTTACCTATATTACAGTCACACTTGTAATCTGTTTCTATGCCCTCTGAGATATAGGAGTTTTTGGAAATAAGAACTAATGTATTTGATTAAATAAGCTGTAACTTGGGAGGTGGGAACAGTGAGAAATATTTCAAGGCAAATGAGGAGTCTGAGTCCAGTGTAAGAGAGACACCTGCTTTTCTAATGAGACAAGGGGCCTATTTCCAGCACAGCTAGGCCAGGTAGCATGATCTGTTATAATCTGCTTATATTTAAAAGCTTGAATCTAGAGCCAGCGACAATCTGGCTTTATCACAGCAAGATGATGAAGGAAGCGAAAGCATGAAGGACAGATTTAAGTTGTGGTATGTCTTTGAAGCTCTTGCATCATTTGGTGCCAGAAGGATCTACAGACAAAAGGAGAAATAATGCCTTAAGAAGTGTGTGGCATCCAAGTTCATATAGCTTGTGGCTTTGCAAGTTCTCACAGAATTAGCACATTCACATGCATTAAAGGGTGGGTATATAAATAAGCCATACCTTTGGCTGCATTAATGCCATGTTCATTAGTACCAACAGTATTCACAGGCAACCCTTTTATCTGTTCCATACAGACACTGTAATATACTGAACTGTACTAAAATTATGTAGTTCATGGGTAGATGCTTACAACAGTACTTCAAGCTTTTCCTTTCTGAAACCTGACTCACTGTGCCATGAGTTCAGATGTGCAGGACCACCTTGCAAAAGATGTGTGCTCCGATTCCAAAGGAATTTGAGAGCAAAGACCAGAGCTGATGTAGTGATGAGTAAGTTCAAGGTGACTGCTGCTTTCCCAACATCTGAATTGCACCGGGTAAGAACAAGGTCGCCAGTCCTTAGGCAGTGGACACAGCACAGTTTATGCCCGGCAGATGCACACAGCCAGGCAGGCTGGGCTCAGAGGGGTGAGCAGTTGCACACACCACACCTGCCACCAGCAGAGGTTCTGCAGCTTTTAGGTTGACATCATACAACTGCAGCTTTTCAATAGGGAAACAGTATGACTCCCCGTGGCTACTCATACCCCTTTGGTCCAAGTCAACAAAAGGAAAAGAAAAAACATCTTCTCTCCTAACTGGTCCTGTCTGGAGGTGAGCCTAGGCACAGGCTCATCGCTGAAAGCCAGGGGCTGATGAGCAGCCCATCAGGACATCAGCTAGAACAACTAGCAGAGAGTGCAGATGAGCCACTCCACAGGAAGGGCTGGAGAGGCAATTAACTCCTCTGGAGCAGAAATAAAATGCACAGATCAGAGGTGTCTGCACACAGGTTCTCCACAGACCATTCCCAAAATGGTGCAGCAGACAGCACCCCGCCTGTGCTCCCTGCACACACACACAGGAGCCTTGAAGCAGCATTCCCAAGATGCCGGTCAAAGTGCCCTTCCTGGCTCCCACACTTGTGCTCATGGCTCCTCTCAGTCAGTGGCTCCCACCCCGTCGGTCCCACATGCAGCACACAGGCTTCCCCAGCTCTCCCCACATGTGTACATACAGGCTTTTTACTGTCACAAAGAGAAAGAGGGAAGCGAATCCAGAAAAAAATGCATTCAGCCCAGTGTTATTTGGTAATGCTGAGAATGAACTAACGAGTATTAAACAGCTAGTGCAAACCCGCTATGCAAAACCAACTGACAAGCTCCTGGAAGACCTATCAAGTCTCCTTTCATCCTTGCCTGCCCTCAGATGGGCAGGTGCAGGCAGTAAGGCAGGAGTGTAGAAAGAAACTCTCAGCCTTCCAGACAGTATAGTCTCCAAAGCTGATATTATGGTCAAACAGCACAACCCATAAACCAGCTCTTTTCTGTCTGTCATCATTCTTGCCTTATTGTCCTGGGCTTTGCTTTGTTTGCTGTGAGTGGGCATGCTCCATTTCTCAGCCACATGCCAGCAAACATGCTGGCATGCTGCCCACCCTAAGTACCGTGTAGGCAGGATGGCGCCTCCAATACTTAAAACAATATTTAATGTTTTACATCACTGTGGGCCTGTAGATTATTTCCTAAATCCATGAAGCAACAGTGGATCAGCATGTGGTTTGCTAATGCTGCACAAGGAAATAATGCATGAAGGGAAGAGATTAGTGTGGAGCACTTGAAATTACAGTTGGCATTGGCTATAGAATAACATATAGCATGTGATGACCTACTTGTCCCAGGCTCCACAGTGCATCTAACAGTGGACTCCAAGAAAGGCACATATGGAAGGAAGCCTGCCCAAGCAGCAGAGAGTTTCATTATTGTAGATCTACTCTCCCAAATCTTTGAAGAAAAGTTCCTTCAGGAACTGCCTGGATGAACAGAATTGCTAAATATTAATAGGGACGTGATTTTCAAAAGAGAGGACACAGGTGTAAGGTAAAAGCCCAAATATAAGCCTGCTTCTCGTGCACAAGGAAAAAATAAATCAACATGACAGGCAGGGAATGACCACTCTGGTTGATGCTGACATGTACCACACACCTCAAGTTTACATTTACAAAGCATCTATGGATTATTCTTTCTGTCACTAGTGTTAAAAGTCACTTCAAAGACCTCAGTGAGCACCACAGCACGGAAGTGATTAAGACAGTAGTATAAAATGCAGGAGTTTGAGAACAGTATAGGTGAAAATATTTGGCATTTGTCAGTAGAACAAAGTTGCCTCAAATCACACAAGGATATCTTACACTGTCTTCACAGCTATATTTGCTTGTTCAGTCGATCAACTCTGTTATGAAGTTAATTTTGCAGGATTAGTGATAAATCCCTTTTGTTTGCCTGATATTTGTCGCTGGTGAGGGTGACAGTGAGGAGGATACCTGCATTTCCAGAACAGAAGTCTGACAATAAAAAAAGAACCTGTCCAAGATGAACAGTGAGGTCCACTGACCTCAAGGTCAAGTGACTTTTAAGACTTAAATAGTGAAGTTCAAGAAGCCACCCATACATTTGCATAGTAAGTCCTTTAGGGGCTACTTAGAGCTTAAACTAACACACGACACTGCAGGTACCCGCTTTCCCCCTCACGGCCATCACAAGTAAATTAATTCAGCAAAGGAGAGATGTTTCCCTTAAAGATGGGGAGTTGCCAAAAATAGGGATTTAGCCATTCTGCCACACAAGCAGCCACCTCTGAAATACATGTGCCTTGATCCCACTCCGATCCTAATACAAATAGAAGCTATTCTTGTCACGGTGACTAGCCCAGTGCTATTCAGTAGAGTCACTTCAATAAGATGCTGAAGATTTAGCCTTGGCTATCAGGTTGCAGTCATCAACCAGAAGTGACCAAGAGCACCATGGACACCAAGACCAAGTAGAGCACACCAGACAGTGACAGCAGAGCAGCTTATCTTTCTCTCAGTACCAAAAATCTTTAGGACCAGGCTTCAAAGAAACTGTAAACATACTTAAATATGTTTCAATTCAACAGTCAGTATTTAGTTACTTTTGTGAACTGACTCTAAACGCAAGTAGTGTCGGGCAAGGTTTAGCTAGGAGAGCTCTCCCAGCTTATCTGGGGCTGTCCAACCTGCCCCATCTGCATTCCTCCCCACACAGTGCCACAGAAAACACCGTATTTTGAAGTTACATCTGCATGGGAACTCAGGTACTGTTCACTGTTGTTAGCTTTTCTACTTTGTATCCTTCATTCAGTGGTCAGAACTATTTTCAGATACAGAAACTTGCACTCTGACTCTTTCTGCCCTGCCAGGCTCACAGGACAGTGCCAGCAGCTTTGGAACACACATGCTTACCCCACAGGCCACATGTAAAGAGGTGGAGACCGCCCACGCTCCCTCCCACAGGTATCTTGAAGCTGTACATAACTTCTCAATTCTACACTGTAAAAAAATGATTTCTTGCTTTTATTTAGAAAAAAAGTTTTAAAATCCCTGAAACTGAAGCAGTGCTTTGTTCTTAGAACACACTAATGTTTTCCTGCAATCTCTAAAAAGTTTGTTTGGCCCCAAATAATTGTTTGTCCAGCCACCAAACTGAAGAAAAACAACTAAACATTCACACACCTCTGGTTTTCAGCAGAAATCTGTTCAAAGGAACCGTCACCACGAAGCCTTCAGTGTTAGTATTTTCTCAGTGCTAGGAGAGCTTCCCCACATACATTTCTCAACACTTTTCAGAGAGGACTCCCTACTGAAGTCACGTAGCCAGTGCCTCCTCTGCTTATGTACAGTACTGCACCAAACCGCATTTTTGAAGTGTCATTGCCTCACATGCAGTGCAACTGTTACTCTTTTTACACTGAACTATTCTATTTTACTTAATGTAATTTTTCTATTCTTTCTATTAAAGGCTTCCAAGTGGATACAAAAATGCATCTAAAACACGTTGTCCTCCAGAGACATACGCCTACCCTATGACTCCAAGATTATTTCCTCTAAAATTTGATAGGGAGATGTGTACTACTTTGTAGTATGATCCATTTCAACTGTGTTCCAGCAAGGCAGGTAATCCTACACTGTCCCAGTTTTATAAGAATCCAGGCAATTTGAATTAATAGCATAGAAGTACAGCACTTGCCATAAACATGGAACAGTTGCTTTATTGCACTTGTCAAATGCATTTTTCTCTTTGGTCACAGTTATGGTTGAAGAATTTAACAAAAAATTAACATGCAATTCACAATAAAAAGGAACTGAAAAAAAAACAACAACAAAACAAAACAAGTCAAAGCTATAGAAAGCATTCCATACCCTACATGTTTGAATTTTTATGTGTTTTTTTTGTATTTTGTTTTGGTTTTTTTCCAGCCTGGTTCTCACTCTTAGTTCAGGAAATTTCTTACAAGCCCCATGCCTTGTTCAATACAAATTCCAGAGTGGAAAGGACATCAGAGAGGTTCTTCCCTTCAGCCTCCCAAGAAATACAGAGTGACCAAACAAGTAGTTCTAGAGGTATTTACCCAGTTCATGTCAAACTGTTTTTCTGGCTGTACCTATGCTGCCCCATAGAGACCAGCCAGGAATAAACAGCCATCCTCGCCATCTGACCTAGTGAAACAACATGCTCATGAGCAGCTTTATGGTGGGCACCACTGCCCATGGGAAGTCTCAGTGATCCCAGGGCTTAAAGCACCCCTGGGCACTTTGTGTTCCCTCCAGCTATTCCCATCTGCCCTATGGTGATGGGGGATGACAGCTCAAGAGGTATTACCCTGCTAAACTCCTCTGATGGCCAAGGGGAACAGCAGACAGTCTGAGTTCATACTGAGTGCTGCCTCCTTACATGAGTAACGACATACGGTCCAGGCACCAGCTTGGCAAAGGACTGTCCCAAAATTCACGTTCTTGAACAGGTCCATCTTGGACAAACCCTTAAGATCAAGAGGTTCAGAAGTATTCTGAGCTCTGACAGAGGGCACCACCACAAATCAACAAGGAGCAACACCCAGTTTCCTTGGCACCATCCATTCTGGAGGAAAGCATCTGAGAGTTGCACTCCACAGCTGGGAAGAGAGGACAGCAACACTTACATAGGTCCTTTGAAAACCATTGCTGATGGCAAAAGACTGACAGAAGGTATGACTGGAAACAGAATCACTCAGCTTTGAGAAAAATGAACGGATGCTGCACGCAGGATGAAGATCTGCCCTATTTGCTAAACAGAAACAGAAGCAGTAGCAATGCACAAAATGCCCCACAGCATCATCGCCCAGGTTGTTAACCTAGATGGCTCATCATGTGTACAGCCGTCTGCCCACAGCTCAGCTTTGAGCCTCAGGTACCTGGGAGAGCCCAGGGGCCACCGTGCCCACAGAGAGCGGGGCTGGAGCAGACAGATCCTGCAGCACTGCTGACCCCGCACCCCCCCGCTGCCAAGCCTCCGAGCTGGGCCACCTCATTCCAGGCTGACCACAGAGCAAACACTTTAAAAAGTCCTGTTTCCCAGCAGCAGCTGAATAACAGTGGATAGAAAGAAATTTCTAGCATGATATTTGGAAAACAAACCCCTTTATTTTTAAAGCACTACAACTGTTCTGAAAAAAATAATGTGTTTGCTATAGTAGAGGCAAATACCTTGACAGACCCACTATAAAAAGAACAGTTCACCATTTTGATGTGGCGTGGTGGTGGTAGAAAGCATAATTTTATCTGCTTTTACTGCACTGACCTCTGAACCTTTGCATTATAATTTGAGAAGCAGCTGTGTATTTAGACTCACAACACCCAGCGACGTTCCTCAGCCTGCCGGGCATGGCGAGTGTCACTCGTAGTGATTAGCACAGCCACCAAGGGGGCTGCCACAGGGGAAGACCTCGTGCCCCTGCCCGAGACAGGTGCACACCCCTGTCACATCCCCAACGTGTGTCCCCGTGCTCGCTACCAGCGCTATCATCAAAGCAGACTATTACCAGTTACCACACAAGAGACTCCCAGTAGTCTGAATTTAACATCTTAGTGGTGCCCATCAAAGGTATATTTTCTTCCAGAAGTGCAGCAGGAAGAGTTTAAAGATAAGGTGGTGGAATCAGAGCAGATGATGCTGCAGGAAGCTTTTTTGTTCTCAAACAGAAGAATAAAATATCCTATTAAATAAAACCATTTTGAAGCTGGCAAATACATTTTTTCTTCAAGTCTGCCACAGACCTGGTTAAGAACTATTCTTGTACACAAAGTGTAAAAGTCACAGTGTGGCAAAAACTCATGAATTTTTTGCTGAAAAATGAAAATTTTAAGAACATAAGTGTCTAATACGTGTCAGTCATGGGTGTATTTCAGTAATCCTGCAGGCCCGGGGTCCATACAAGGGTCCTGAACACTGCCTGTTACTTGAGAAAGCAATGGAACCTCCAGCATATTAGCATTTTGGCCCTGATCCAAGAAAGCACTTAAGCACACGCTTAACTTTAAGCACATGAGTGCTCCCACCCACATAAAAGGACTACTTATTCACTGAAAATTAAGCATCTGCAGAAATACTTTACTGTATCAGCTTCTTTGCTGAGCATCTTACAGGATTACACCCTATCAAGTGACTTTCTGGAAAAAAAAAAAAAAAACAAAACAACAAAAAAACCAAACTACCACCTAAACAGAAGTTGACTTGAGGAGGGACTGCTGACTGCCAAGAGCTGCCCAAGCACATGTGGCCGTCCCCTCTGGAGCCCCACGTCCTCCCGGCTCCCACAACAGCTGCACAGCAGCACGGAGCCTCTCCCGGGTTCAGAGCTGCTGTTTCAGCCTGCGCCCGTGGTTCTAAAAAAAGTTCCTTGGAAGCTATTTGCTCTGACCAAAAGCTTGCCTGCTCCACGGAAGGGTAGCACGTGAAAGGACAGGGCTGCCACAAGGCACTACTCTGCCTACACAAGTTGCTTCCAGTTAAGATGAACGAGGCATTAGGATGAAAACAGCCACCTACTTCGGCCTGGTTGCTTTGGATCAAGCCCTAAAGACCTTAAATTATATACAGAAGGAGGTGATGAGGGGATAAGAGCGGCATAGAAATGAGTGTATACAGGCAGAAAGTAAGGCAGTAAAAAACAATTCTATGCAGGCAGTGGAAAGAGATTGTGTCACATGTCCCACATGTATTTTTGGAAGGTCATCACAATCAAGTATTAACTATGGCTCAGGCTCCCATTGCAGAGTAATACTCATAAATTCATCCAACTCTTACTATATTCAGAAAAAATTTACTCCTAATGATAGATTACATATCCTTAAAAAAGTCCAAATGCGCTGAAGCCCTTCTGGGATGATGCCCACTTATGCCTCGCTGTTGCGTGCTGGATTCCTCTCCTTGGGAAAGAAACCTGAGTGCTGAATACAGAATTCCAGCATAAGCAACTGAGGAACCGCAGGCTCAGGTGTTCCACAAAAAGCACTTGCCTTAACCCTACGACGTGACTTTAAGCCTATCACGACTGCTACAGAGTGTAGAACTGGTTTTAAAATAGCAGTTTGTTACTAATTTAAAAGCTACTAATACCAGTTTTTTAGTGGCAGAAGTTTAAAGACAATCACATTTGAGGGAAGTGCTGGTGGAAACAGTGAAATAGCGGTTCGTGGTTTATACACAAATTCCAGTCTGACCAAGGCTGCTGGTCTTGTTTGAGCAGCTCTGAGATCCAGAATAAATCTCTCCTTTGCAGTGCAGCTACATGGTACTGCCAACCTACTCTGGAGTCAGAGCATAAGCAGTAGTCAGCCCACTTTAAAGAAAAGCAAATGTTTATATTTCTGCACCAAGTTGTGCAACAGGCTGCTCCTGAGCAGAGAACTTGAGTTATTCGTACTGAAGTCACAAGCTGGCCACCCACCAGGCAGGTTTCCTACCTGCTGCTCCACACCAAGGCACACCCTGCACGCCGGACACCAGCACAGGCACCTGTCAGCCCCCATGATTTGTGACCTCTCTGACAAGGACGGCTGGAGACACTGTTTACAGCCCGGTGTCACTTTTGGCTGTGTGTGTTCCAGCTGCTGTTGTGGGAGCACTTTCCTGACTGATTCAGATCAAAGGCCGCATCAACACAAACACATGAGTTTTACAAGTCACTCAGCTGTGCACTATAACAAGGTGTGCTCCTTAACAATTCTCTCAGCATGCCTAAAACTGGCATCAGGTTGTGCCAAGATTAAGACCAGGTAGACAGGAGCTACCAGCCACAGTGTTGGCACCAGAGGATGAGGTGACTTTAAGCAAGATTTAGTAAGTAGTTTTAAACGCACATACAGGACCAAGCCATAGTTCTTACTCAGCTTTCTAGAGTGGACCAAATGCAAACCAGCATTTTTTACTACCTAATCGGATACACAAACTACTTCAAGATCTAGATACACAACCTCATGGCACATCACAGAGGGTTTCAAGTGGTCCTGTAAAGAAATCCTTCATCCTTCTTAACTAAGTCATTTTATGATTAGAAGAACAATTAATCTTGCATGAAGATCCAACTTGCAGATCTTGCAAAGCAAGAAACAGTGGTGCATGAGACATGGGGTAGAGTCACTGACTGGGCTGAAGTGAACATAGCAGAAGTCAGTTGCCGGCACCATTAGTTTGCTGATAACTCCTGACTTCAAAGTTTTACAAGGAATAAGACAACCATTTCCACATTTGACTCCTTTACTTAGAATGGAATGTAACCTAGGCTTAGCTATTTTCTTTCCACATGTATCTGGTGGAGATGTATTTATCATCAAGAGATCTTCCTCCTCCTCCTCTTCCCCCCACTTAACAGCTCTTGACTTTGTGTGGCCCCTCTATGCCAGTATATTGTTTGTGCTTTTTGCAAGACTCTGCTTTAAAGTATGACATGTTTATGCAAGAGGCGTTGATGGCTAACACAGGCTTCAGCTCTGTAGGGCATTTGGGATGGTGTCACAGAGGAATGCTCTCCCCTGATTTATGAGCATGTGATAGTTATTCAGGTGGAGTGGCAGGACCTGGCAGTAAGCACCATCATACAGATCAAATGTGTTTTAAGTTCATAGATCAGGCTGAAGCACTGCTGATCGCCACAGGGTTGTGGCAGTGGAATCCAAGCTCTCTATTTTTAAAAAGCAAGCAGTCTCTGAAGACAAGGAGCTGCCCTCCTCCTCAAGTCTTACTAACCACAATCTTGCACCATTCTTGTGAACCCTCTTCTTCAATTTGATGATGGCATATGTGCAGATTCAGAGACAGATGCTTATGCTAGCCTGCAAGTTTGGCTTTACACCATTATTTTCATGAGACAATTCTGTTTCGCTTGAATGCTCTCAGATATTTGGTTAGCTACTTGAAGAAAGTCCTTCAACTCTTCCCATTTTAATCTACTTTATTTATAATGGGCACAAGTTGAAGAAATGTTCTTTAGAGGCACATGACTGAAATGTTAATGTTTATAAGCCCATTCACTCCATACTGTGCCCTTACACAGAAAACAAGCTTTGGAGCACCACCTGCTTCCCCAGCAGCCAAGCCCCATGCCCAGGGTTTGGCTGGATCCTTTCTACACAAGGTGTTAATTTAACATCTCCAGCTCTCAATGAAATGAGTTTCCCCTATTTCTTTCCCAGTGTGAATAGCTTTGCAGCTTGATCACATCTGCAACTTGCACTTTCAATTAAGGGGTGTTGAACTTAATTTCTCCCTTATGCTGTTATACCTTCCTCTGATATTGTAAGTTTGGTGACACAGCTCTGTAAACCTGCCCTCATATAAAAGCCTGTGCTGAATTAACACAGCCCCCATGAAACAACAGGAGTGCAAGTCCTTCACAGTTTTGTGAGAAGGAGAGAAGAAAAGCAGGAAAACAAGTTCTCCTCAGCATTTCTCATACTAAAACTCCTGGAATTGCTTAAATGAAGCCATTTGAGATACTACCTGTTTTCTAGGAGAAAGGTACAATGACTTCCTCGGAAAAGTCTGTTTAATAATTAAGTGAGCTTTATGCTGCTGCTCTCGCAGAGCTAGCGAAGAGGTTACCTTGGCATGGATGACTTCAAGTTAGGGAGTTCTCATCTCTACAGTGAGCATACTAGTGATAGAACATATCACAAAGAAGTCTTCACTAGTGTCTTCTGTCTTGACCAACTCAAAGCCCTATTCTCTTTCAATGGAGGCAGAACCTCCCACACACACATTAGGTCCGTAAACAGAATTCAGCTCAAAACACCCAAAAGGCCCAGCAAGAAATAGCTTGATGTACAGTTCTGTCCATAGCAGTTACATATGCTGATAACGAGCCTGGGGCACATAACTTCAGCCATTCCAGCCAGGTTTTCAGACAAGCAGTTCATGTTCACACTAACAAAATATTATTAACTTCCAGACAGATACTACTCTGGCAACAGAGAGAAATGCAAACTTGACAGAAACTAAATACTTCAAACACACTCATAATGCCAGACCCAGGAGAAGAACCAAAGCCTCAGTGCATTGGAGCATACCTGATTACTCTGCAGGACCTAAATCTGCTATAGAGCAGATTTTGGATATTACCTTTAACTTCCCTTTCACCAGCTACAGCTCTAGAACAATAAATCAAGTTTCAAGGGTCAGTTACATGCACTATTAGCATAATAAAACGCATCAGAATCTGCTACCATATTTTCTTACACTCAAAAAACCCCCAAACCCTCATGCCACAAAATAACCCCCACCCAAGCCATACTGTCATTTTATCCTTCAGAAGTGGCCCTGTACTCATTATCGCTTTACAATGAAAGTACCTTTTCAAAGCTGATTGTTGCTCTGTGAAAAACTCCACATCAGTGGAGCTCACTTCAGCTGGCACACGCTCCACAAGCCTCGGTCCCCCCACGGCTCTTGCAGATGGCTGGGGTACCTCTGCCTCCCGCCACCGCCTTGTCCCCTGGCAGCAATCCTGCCCCAGGGCCCAGACCTGCGGCCAGCGGGGCCAGGGCACGCAGCTGCAGCTCTTGTTCTGCACAAACACACCTCATGGAGCAGCTCTGACTCACCGCTTTGCAAGGAGCACTCCACCAAACTTCTGTTCCCTGTTTTCCTTTACAGTTATAGTCCCAGACTTAGAACTGATTGAGATATCCCAGGTCAGAGAACTGCCTCAGACTGGTTTCCAGGTGGAGAAGGTTCAGGTGCACCTAATTTGTGAGACATCTGGGAGAAGAAAATAGGAGTCACCTGTAGCTGCATTAATTGTAATGCCCCCTACTATGGGACAGGACTGGACTAATTGACTGTTTCTGCTGTCTTTCCTAAATGCACAATGATTGTAGACAACAGAAAAGCCAACAACATCGTTTGTTGGGTTTGAGGTTTTTTTAGTCTGCTTAGGACTTTGCACATTAGCATAGAAAATATGAGTCTACATAAAGTTACTCCTGTTTTTTTAAGCAATAAGCTCAAGGATAGTGATGCTCCAGTTTTGCTATTAGTGTCCTTCGACCTCGCTACTTTTTTGTGCCAGTACTATCTGTGACACAACAGTTATTTGAATGACTAAGAAAAGGTAAATGTGCAACATGCAAGTTTTATGATTACCCCAAAATATTCTACTGGGAACAGATTAACTGTCAAAGCCAAACTCTCCTCTTTCTCCCCAAAAAATAAAAATGTCAAGAGAGGCAAAACCTAGAAATATATTGGGGGTGGGGGGCTGCCCTGCACCAAAGTGCACTACACTGATAATGCTGGATGAGTGGAGGCTTCCCTAGACTCTTTCAGCTTTTGTTCGATTTGCAGATTTGAAATGCAAATGAAAAGTTGAGTCCCTGCAACTGAAATCTTCTAAATGTTATTTACTAACAGAGTAAAAGAGTAATTAAAGATTAGAGGTTCATGAGTAAGAGTCTATTTTCTCGAAAAAATACAGAATTCTAATGCTACTTTCATTCTGAAGACATTCACAAGAGTCATGTTTGAAATTAAATAACTTTTTCTTTTCAACTTTTTGTAATAATTAAAGGAGAAGTCTCAGCTACTGGAAAGAACAATATGAACTATTTTCATTAGCTAGCCTTAAAGAAAATCTTTAAAATTGAACAAACAATTTAACTGCAGTTACAACGGCACTGAAAAGTCACTATGGAAGATGCCTGTAGCTAAAACAGGCTTAAAAAAATGAAAGGACTGTTCACTACATGTAGTTGCATTATTGACTTTGCAGTTGTTGTTTCATGCCAGTGCAAATAGTTCCATTTATATTTTTATTTGCAAAGTATTACCACAGAACCACAGACACAATGGGGGTTGCAACGGGCCTCCAGTGACCTGTAGTCTAGCAAGTAGAGTCATGCTCGACCAAGTTGTTCAGGGCTTGTACCGTCAAATTCTGAGCATCTCCAAGGAGAGAGACGCCACCTCCACTCTGTGGCCCTGCTCCAAAGCCTAGCATGCTCTTTTGGAATATTTTTTCTAGCATTTACTTGGAATTTCCTTTGCTCCAACTGCGGCCTCTTGCCTCTCAGCCTGTCCAAGACAAGTCTGACTCTGTTTTCCACACACCCTCACAGCAGTTATCTGTGGACAGTGAGAGAAAGACTTCTCCAAGCTGAACTAACCCTGTCTCTTCTGGTGCACCACAGGCTGCAGCCCCTCACCTTGGTGGCCTGTTCCAGTATGACAATGACTTTCTTGTACAGGGGAGACCAAAACTGGACACAATGGTTCAGATGCCACCTCTCACAATGCTGTGCAGAGGGGAATAACCACTCCACTTGGTCTGCTGCTCCAGGTAGTTCAGCCCAGGATGGTGCACTGAAGATAAGGCAACTAACTGAAAAATATTTGTATAGGCAACTCCATCTGTAAAAGTGGCCAGAGAAAATAAAATGTCTGTACCAATCACTGTGTTCAAGTATTGGGCTGCATAACTGGAGAGTACAGGTACAATATTACATGGATGTTTCAATTTATTTCTAATAATTACAGGTGTGCAAAATTAATGTGTTTTAAAATGAAATTGTGTCCCCAGATCTGAGGCTTATGCAACTGAACATTCATCTTCCTTTAGAAAACATTTGTAAGTAGTGATATACTATTTTTTTCTTAGCATGAAAGAAAATACAATAGTCTGTGTGGCACATCAGACAACGCTTATCATCAAAATGTCCTTGGTCCATCAGGCAGAATGTATTATTCAGGTTACGTTACACCAGCATTTTAAGAGATCTAGGAGCTGAATGATTTGGAGAGGCCTGGTGAGCCGGTTCCTCCCGCAGGACTCACAGCTGATCTCTGCGTCTTCCTCTCACATTCACCACAGGGTGCTCATGTGGTACAAGGCTGGGTTGTGCAAACGTGGCTGGCAATCCCATTTTGGGTGCAGGCTGTGGGAAAAGAAATAAAAGTTTCCTTTCTTCATCTACTGAAATGCTTTTAGCTCCTTTCAGATTTGTCATAACAACGATACACTTAAGGAACGATCTAATGCTGGCTTAAAACTGTGTTCAGTACAGACTGCTAAAAATGCCTTTCTCAATTTGATACACTACACTGATGTATTGCACCTTTCTGTATCTGTTTCACTCCCTTATGGTGGATGAAGTTCAAAGATATTAAACAAAGTAATAGCTAGCCCCAAGTGAGGCAGCTAAACCTACAAATCTGGATGTATGATGAACGTTATTTAGTCAAAGCTAATTAATTGCTTTATATCCATCATCATTCTGCCATTACAAAGTTCCTTCCCCTTCCTCTCAAGGGCTTTTTTCCTTTACAGCATTTCTGACTTCTTTCCACTGATGTCCAAAGCTCTAAGGCTCACACATGAACTTAGGCTTCTTCCCCAGGCCTACTGGAACCATTTCCATGCATGTTTGTCTGAATTTCTTGCCATTCTCTTCCAAAGGATGTGTACCTTGAGTATCGTCTTGAAGATCTGACATGAACATAAGTCCTCGGTGCCTTCTCGATGTGGCTCCGTAGACATTTGCTGCTCCTGCTTCGGTCTCCAAGACCCATTCTGAAACCAGCAGAGACAGGAGCAATGCGCTGTAACCACCTTCTCTCCGCACCTCCTCTCCTCACCTCCTCTCCTCCTGTTTCAGCAGAGGGATGACTAAGTAGGGAGCAGACTCGAGCCCTCCTCGTGCCCCTCTCCTCTTGGAGCAGAGGCCCAGGCGCACCCGCTGAGAGGCACCACACGAACCGGCAGCTGGCACTGTCTGTCTCCCAGCAGCAGGGCATTAATAACCATTAACAAAATGCTATACAGTTCCAGCATGATGTCAGTGGTATTAACCTCTGTCATTCCTGTATCAGCACTACTGAATGACTGCTTTTCTTTTTTTGTCTTTAAAACTTATCTTCGAAATACTCCACAGTGTTGAAGCCAACAGTGGCAATTTAGAATAGCTCTTATTTTCCAATTTGGAAAACAAACAGTTATCAGTAGAGACTATACAGAGCAACAGCTGAATTTCTATTGTTCATAATTTTTTATCGAACTTTGAAAAAATGAACCAAAGCAAAGCCTTCATACCCCACAGACTCATGAACAGCTTTTGGGAGGTACTAAGGATTTTCCACCTATTAGAGAAAATAGGTGCAAGTGATTTGAGTTTTCTGGAACTGATAGTTTACGAAAAATTTACTCCAAACTGGTGTATTATAGCAAATCTACTACTGCTTTCAGGAGTATGAAATGTAAGTTAACTTTTCTCAGTTCAAACTAGCAACCAGAGCACAAGCAATTCTTTTTAAATGGTATATTCATAAAACCTCTTACAATCTCTCGGTATGCATTGCTTCCCAGCTCAAAATAAAATAAATGCCAACACTATAAACAGATGAGATAAAGTCTGTAGGGTGAGTTAGTATCATTTATTACAGTAATAAAGATAACTGGAACAAGATACAGTTTTCCATGTATTCAACTGCATCTATATTCTTAGATCACCAGTAGGAACACCCTGGTTGAATTTCACTGTGACTATTCAGGGTCAATATGCCATAAGATGATTTGCAAGATTGCTGTATTTTCACAACCACCCTTTTCTTTTTTGTAGTTAGATTAAGAAGGTCATACTTCCGTCAATCATATACCTTGTTATTTACTGGCAAACTCCATGATATGAGATATGCCTAGGTTAAGTGTCATTACAACCCTCCAACTCCTACGTGCTTTAAGATGTCCAGTTTATCAGAGTGAAATATTTGGTTCTAGAAAATAGGATGGGATCACCAGATAAATGTTTGCATGGCACACCAGCCCTGCCCATCTCTGAGTCTATCCTCATGACTACCAGCTATCACATTTAATATGTGCAGGGCGTGGATGTGCAAGACCAGATGGAATGGGAATGCGCTGAACTCCCATGCACTGTATCAGCCACGTGATGCAGTTGTTTCTCCAGCTTGCATTCAATGAGGTTTTATTTAAAAAAAACCAAAAGCTCTACCTCTTCAAAAACCTCAAGAAGTTCATGTGATGTAGACCTTCACTTGAAAATTGAAAGAGGATACAGAGATTTGCCACTTTTGGTTCCTATGTATAGAGAAGCTGGTCACAGTGGAATAAAGGCAAGGATAAACCCATCATCTGTGTGAACGACACAGCAACAAGGGATACTGCCACCAAATGCAAAGTCTGCTCTGCACCAGCTCAGTACAAACCTCCATCACAAGGAGCGTTTCAGGGTGAGTGGGTTGAGAGGACAGCACAGGCCCTGCAGTTGCGTGGAGGCAGAGGACATGAGGGAAAGGAGGCAACGTCTGCAGTTCTTCAGCCCTGTTGCAGACCTCCTGAGAAAGTGTATGCTCCAGGTTAGATCAAGCCTTAGGGACACGCTCTACCAGGCAGTGAACCAGCCAGCAGCATTTCAGTGAGAGGCAAATACGCATCCCTGTGGAAATGGCAGAAGGCTGATTAATTTAACCCCATGCCCTTTCTAAGAAAAGACAGGAGATAGTGCGGGACAAAATTTGTACAAACGTACCAGTGTCTTCTTCCTTCTTTGGCAGAGAAAAGGAGGAGCAGATTCCACGTGCCTGCCCCTCCCCTGATCACAGCAGTGGGTAGAAGTAGTGGGGAGCAGGGGTTTTCTGAAAAGCCTGTGCCTTTGAGGCAGCAGAAGGGCAAGAGCTTGGTTTTACGACTCTTGGCCCTGACACAATTTACCATTTACAAACTAATCCTCCTCCGTTCGAGAGCACAAGGTCTGCTAAAGCTCTTGTGTCCACTTCTCTGATTCTTCATTGTCCACACTGACAGAGAGAAGCCGAAGACCTAATCGGTGTGTAATTCAATCGCTGTCCAGGCTGTGCCACAGCACAATGCTCTGCTTGTAGAGCTGCGGGTTAAGTCCGCCAGCTACTGTTATGCACCACAGCAGGTGTGAAGAATGTCACTCGGTCTAACTGTGTGTTACCACTCTGTCAAGGTCCATTTCTGACGCTACTTTCACTCACCACTTAATGGTTGTTTTTCCTACTGGCAGCAAGCTAATTGTCAGCTGTATGGTAAAAGGGCACTTTCAGTATTTCTGCCCCTCAACTGGGAGTTCCTGCACAACATGGGCCTCATACAAAGGAAAACCCTCTGTTCTCCAGATCCCCAAAACATGGAGGCCTTCTAAAAAGCTCTTTATTTCCCCAGTCTTAAGCCAGCAATTAGTAAATTATGACTTACTACACCTAAAGTGCTCCACTCTGTTGTGCCTCGCCAGACACCACATTGGACATTTCGACACACCTTTTGGGAATAGCTTAAATCCACAAAGCTCCTTGGTACCTAATTACATTTAGATCAGCAAGAGACAGACACTTCAAAAAACTCTTGTCCACATCTGTCTCTGGAAAACAAAATTAAATGTGCTGCCACACATAAATACAGATCTCAGGCCACTCTGAGAATGGCATTTGTGTTGGTTTTTTTTAAAAAAAATACTAAAGGAGTAGAAAGTTTCACTTCCATTTTTTTGAGTCACACTACAGTGCAAGGAAGCTGAGGAAGAGCAGTACAGAGGAAGAAGGCAGCGCAACACCTGCCACTTCATCAAGAGTGAAGCAGCAGTGGGTGTGTGTATCACCCTGCCATGCTACCGGAGAGATAAGGAGACAGTGGGCAACTACTGCTGATAAACCCACAGCAGCATGAGACAACTGTAATTTACTGACAATGGCAAAAAGATAGGGACAGTAACCAGGAGCACATCAGAGGATGTCTTCCCATTGCACAGATGTACCTCACACATTTGTAATAGTTATGTGTGACATTTCTTTCCATGATTAACAGTGACGTGTCCAAGAGATGTGAGCAGAGAAACCACTTATTTCTAATACATCTGTTTCCTTACAGCCTTGAGAATATAATTTGTGTACAGTTTCTGATTCTACTTCTCTAATTCTTAATTGTAATGCAGAAGCAATACAAATAGGAGGAATACCTGATGGAAGGGCTACACTGGGACAGAAGTCACATGTGCCTGTACCAGCAGGAGCAGTTTTTCATCTGAAAGAACAAACTGAAGTCAGCTGGATAAGCTGACCAATTCAAGAAGTGGATGAACTAAAATGGAAACAATCACCCTGCCACCACGTAGATGATCTTAAATCAATATATTTGGCTGTCTAGAGTATTTCTATGTAAATCTGTATAAGAATTATGGTTACCAACCTTACCTAATCTTGTAAACAGGTGAAATACTTCGTCACACTTTCAAATCCTGGGAAGGCAGTGAGGAGATGAAGAAAGACGATCCAGTTTCATACCACTTGCTACAGAAAAGGTCATAATTTTCATTATTCAAAATATGAATTGGACATCTGTATTTACAATGTTCAACAAGACCAGCTTAGTGCTGAAGCCAAGCTGCTCATTTCACCCATACTCGTCTACTGTCATCATTGACGGCTGATTTCCAAACATGGCCAGACACCAGTTTATATGGCAGGGACCATGAGACATTCTTGCATCCTGAATCAGGATTCAGCAATGTCATGTGCCAAGCCTTAGAGGCATGCAGAGCATCTGCAACTGAGCACCTGCGGAAATCCCATTTCCCAACAAAGAGTGGGGTCCAATAAGCATGTTTTTCTCCTGCTCTGAGGCCATGTTGTAATGAAATATGGTCTGAATAATCCTTTTACAGCTACACAGGGAAATGTCTTTGCTTGGCATTTACTCCTCCTTATGGAGGCTCAGTGGGAACTTGGTTAAGCAATCAGCAAAGATGCACAGAATGAAAAGCCTGGCTGATGGGATGTGACTGAAACCATGCACAGCACAGGGATACAAAGTTGACATGCAGGTTGTCAGAGAAACTGGAGGGACTCTGGTAACTTCAGTAAACATAGATAAGGAGAGAGGAACCTAAGGAGTCACACTGAATTCAGTGTTAATGCTGACAGTGACACATGCAGCCACAGCCAAAAGAGTGCATGCTCATGAAAACACAGGCCAGAAGGGCTGTCCCTGGCAGCATGTGAATAATCAGAGAGCACAGGACTGCACAGAGATCTCTTCTGGGTCAGTAAGAACAGTCCAAAGAGAGCAAGTTGAAGCCATGCCGGAAGGGACTTGCAAGGGGTCAGTTTTGGGGACCGCAATGGGAGTAACTTTGAACAGCTCATACCATAAGATTCCCTGCTCTGCAGGATGCTCCCAGAGTAAGTTCCAGGTCTGCGTTGCCTGTACTCTCAGCTGCCTTCTTCCCTTCGAAGGCTGTGATTCCCTTACCCCAAGAACCCTGCATCCTTGTTCTGTCCCCTTCACTCAAACCCTGGGCTGCTGCTGCTTTACCCCTGACATGGGCTATCTGTGTCCCCTCCTCAGACTCTGCCACCTCCCAACCATCCACATCTCTGTGTGCCCTCACATTGTCTCCTCATCCTCCATTTCCCTGACACTGTTCCCTGTGGCTGCTTCATAACCCCAGATTATCTCTGCTTTTGTTTTCTGCCCTTGCTGCTGGCTTTGGCAGTGTGAGTGTGAATCCCACACCATCATTTGGAGCCAACTATTGCCTGTACACTGCTCTTCACTTAATCTCATTTTCGCTGGGGTGCTCACTGGAGCTTCAAGCCAGCAACTCCAAACACTGAAGAACTGCCCTCAAAATTTCTCACACATGGCTATGTACCTGTATCATATCTTCAGCTGACAATACAGGTTTGGCAGTTTAGAGATCTACCATTTGTCATGGCCCTGCTGGTATTAAGTGGCGCATCAGCCCCATTTTGGGGACCATCATCCATCCCGGTGCCGTGCAGGCTCTGTGCATGCAGAGTGACAGCCACTATTCCCCATTTCCACAAGGAAATGCTAGAATAACTTTTGTCCGCTAAAGGCTGGGTATAAAAATCAGGTCTCTGTGGCACACTCCCTTTTCCTTGCTTCCTGCTGGTCCGCTCTGCCTCCGGGTACTTCAGGGGACCCACCCCCTCCTCTTGGCCACAGCAGTGTACATTCAAACAGCTGCTGGGGCTGGATGAAGCACCTGCTCTGGGCAACAGCAGCTGGAGTTCATTTTGGGTCCAAAGGGCTGAGGCCAAGCAGGCTGACCGCATGTGCACTAATCCAGTATCATCACCAACTCTACCAACAACAGGTGTCTCTTTGAAGAGGGAGGGAAAAACTATTTGGGGAGGAATCAGAGCTTTATAAAGGACGTTATGGGCCAAGTCCTCAGCTCGTACATGCTCGGCTAAAGCATGTACTCTCTTGAAGTTATATGAATAATGCTCATATCCACCAGCAAAACAGTTGGCCTGCTCTCTGTGCTTCTTCTCTTCTCTTTTTGGTTATCCTAAGGATTTTTTACCTCCTCTCTTTGCTCTGCACTGATCCTCCTTCAAAAAAAAAAAAAGACGAGAAGAGAGAAGAGAGAAGGGAGAAGGGAGAAGGGAGAAGGGAGAAGGGAGAAGAGAGAAGAGAGAAGAGAGAAGAGAGAAGAGAGAAGAGAGAAGAGAGAAGAGAGAAGAGAGAAGAGAGAAGAGAGAAGAGAGAAGAGAGAAGAGAGAAGAGAGAAGAGAGAAGAGAGAAGAGAGAAGAGAGAACCTTCCTGCCCCTTGCTTCAGACCAAACAACTGAAAGTCACGAGCTACATACACCCACCTTCAACATCCTCCTCTACTTAGGTAACGCAATCTTACCATTTCTTGACAAGATGTGTCCCTCTGTCCTGCTCGAGTCTTCCAGTCTAAATCATGAACTTGCATCAACCGGAACAAGGACAATCCCATTCTGGAATAAATCAAATCAAACCCCATCATGGTCCCATAAGAGAAGTCTTTCAGCACATGCATCATAAGAATTGCCATGCTCTTGCTCAGGCCAGTGGCCCATGTAGCCCAGTGCAGTGTTTCAGTGTATGGCCATTACAAAAAAGCCCTACCAGAAACAGCTAATGGCCAAATTGGCTCCAAAGAAAATTTTCTTCTTATTGCATTTTGCTAAAAGAAGTTGGTTTATGATCCAATGCATACAAATCTCTTTTTTAAAGTCCCTCAGTGTACTACTGATAAATGTTCGTATTTGTCCTGGTTTTGTTAAAAACAAGTTTCTCTTTTAGTGAATTTGCCTGTCAGTTAAAGCCTTCATGTTAGCTGCATTTTCCTGGAAAACCAGATACATGTTTTGGTAAAGATAGCAATGGAATGCAAACTTATTGATAAGCATGGATGCACCTCTCGCAAGAGGGGCAACGAGAAACAGGTGACCAAGAAACTGACTGACTGAGTATAACATTCCATTCACAAGATACTTCATATAAAAGTGGGAGATCACGAGGATCTCGTCCCTTTTGCTTATGGCCGACATTAGGAGAGGACCTTGCTAGTCATCCCTGCAAACTGAGGCCTAGTGAGAGACTGAATCCAGCTCCGGTTGGCTGCAGAGTCCAGTTCAGGAATTTGGGTGCTGGCTCTGCAGTTGCTGAGACTTTAAAGATTGGTTTTGTATATTTTGTATTATTTTATCTATTCTTATTGGTAGCATTAGTAAAACATTTTTAATATTTCCAATTCTCTTCTCTCTGTCCTTCTTTCCCTCCCGATCGCCTGTCCTGAGTGGGAAGGGGGGGAGACGGAGGGGCTGAGGGGGAAGGTGAGGGAAGAGAGGGGATTAACAATACATCTGCCACAGTTTTATTGTCACCCCGCAATCAAAACCCTCGACAGTATTAATGAAAGCTTCTATGTTTTTTCTTTTGCGAGTCCTGCCATTCTGAGCTCCAAAGGTCAGTTCTACAAACCCTTGCTCTTGTGCCTGTTTCTAGAGAACTTGGAAGCTCTCTGGAGCCTGAGAATGGAGCTGGATTCCCAAAGGCAGCACCGCAGAGCAACGCCAAAAGCACTCTAGTCACACAGCACCAGTAAAAGCAGGCTCTCCAAATTTGTCTTGATGCACTATTGGAGATTTACACTTGTTTAAGTCAGTTTCCCCATGTCTCAGCTGTGTTATGTTACAAAGAGAGGCAAAGCAGAATCAGTTGAAGGAGCAGAGCTGGTGGCAAGAACAGCACAGGCAGAAAAAGTTGTCTCCAACCCATAACGGTTACTGGCATCTCATCCACAAGCACACACAAGTGTAGATGGTGCTGTGTTGGCCTGCCCGTTTCAGTAAGCCTCCAAGAATGTCCCTGGACAAACCCTGCAGGGCAGGCCAGCCAATGCCACGACCTCACCAAGGCACAGACATTCACACAACCACACAGGAGCCTCCAGCGCTGGAAACATCTTCTCAGCTGCTGCAGACTCACGGATTCCCTTTGAGGGTTTAACCACAGTTCCAAAGTTGGAAAACATCAAAGCATGCATAAAAATACAAAGAAGGCAACATTGCACACTTATGCATTGGTTTTGTCCACATATACGCCTTAGGGAACCACGTGGCAATCATCACTTTGCACACTTAATGCTGAGCAGTATGGATACCTATATGTTACTGCCCTTCACAGCAAAAGCAATAAAACACTCCTGGCAGCTGACAGGCACAGAGCTCTTCCTAACCCTCTGAATCCGCTCTGCGGCTTGCTGTCCCTGGGCACGCTTCGCGCAGGCCAGCTGCACGGGATTTATTCAACCAGCTCTGGAGTATCAAAGCTAACTTTTTTTGTCTTTGCCCCAGGCAGGCGCTTGGTATGCAGGATTTAAATCAGAGAACAAAATGTTCTGTGAAATTTGTAAATACTCAGCACAGTAATTTCTAAATTGTAAAAAAGATAGCAACAGGAGTCAGTGGTTTAAAAATTAAAAAGTAAAGCATTTTATTGTATCACTGTAATGCCACTGTGTCTTAAAGATCAGAATAAATAACTTCCCAAGATTATCAATTAATAGTGCTGACTACCTTAAGTGATAGGAGCCACACACACTCCAAATTACACCTCCTAATTGCAATGAAATCAGGACAATGCCTGATTCAACAAGTGGTCTGCACGAAGACTCTGAAATTGAAAACAATTTGTTTGATCCTTGCAAATTGCCATGAAAGACCTTCCCTGGGACACAGTGCCACAAACAGACAACAACCTAACACATACCATTGTAAGATTTTTATAATGTATTTAAAATCATTAAAATGAAATTAGGCAGAAAATCATAGGGAAAGCGATACCCTAGGGAATCACAGCACTTACACTATGAAGGATAATAGGGACATGGCCTAAAAGAGGTGTTTTGAGTATAAAGCAGCAATAAAGGGTTGTTTGTGACTGAAACTAGAAAAGGAATTACTTCACTGGAATTCAGCACAGCCTTTAAGGTCTATGATGTTTGAGTGAAACTATCCACTTCTGTTTTGTCTGATTCAATAAAGAACCTTTTAGTATTTTTTTTTCTCAAGCAGTTTCATTTAAACTTTGAAATTATTCTTTTTCAAAAGAAAAAGTAAAACTGTGAAAAGGGTTCACTTATTATTTTGGGGTGAATATGAAAGCTAAAACATTTATAATCATTTTCTCTTCACCTGCAAACATTTTGCACACTTCTCACCCCATCTGTAGCTTTAATTTCTTCTCTCTCAAGTCAAGCATCAAATGGCATCAGTCAAACCATTTAACTCCCAGGAGTACCTGTACTTCAGAAGCAGGTGCTCTTGGTACTAGCAAGGACTCTGTGAACATTGATTGTCAGCAGCATACAGGAGCAAGACAATAAAAGTTTCTGGACCTTCATCCCTTGCCTGTAGTTTACTTCTGCCAGCCCATATTCTGAGTATGTACAGAGTGCACCTGCTCTTGCTCACCTCAAAGAGGTAGGTCTGATGCTCCCCCAAGGGCCATCTTGAGCACAGAGCACACCTACCAAAGCTTACATTGCCTGCCAGGCATTACCTGCACTCACTGATTTCACATGGCACAGACTGCACAAAAGAAGGCACTGCCTTTTTCAATGTGTCAGGTCTTGTTTTCTCAGCTGTCCAAAAGTACGTACAGATTCTTATTCACAGCTGTGGAAAGGAAGGTGGAGCAGAAAGGCAAGGTATACAAATTATGACAGACTTCAGGCAGTTTGGGATTGCACAACACTTATGCAGTGTGTTGCTTGGGGTGTGCCACATGTTTTCAGAAATTCCACAGAATCCTCCTAAATTTGCTCCAGTACTGAGACCCAGTGGCTTCAACCTGCAGTAAGTGACTGGACTTATGATGTGCCATGGACAGACTGCAAGGATGAGCCCTAAGTGTGCTGCTATGCTTTTAAAAATGTGGATTGAAATAACAGTCACAAAATCTCAGAGGCACGTGAACCCTGGCAATTTATTCTAACACATTCTTTCAAAAAATCAAACAGGTAGTATCAGCCAGTAACACTCGAAATTAACAGTCCACTTACATTTTAAGTGTATTTACAAGAGAAGAAATAAGAGATTGAAGAGCCAAGTATCAGGCTGCTAAGGATACTGAGGCCGGCTCAGCCTGGATGCCAGGCCGTGGGCAGAGGCTGGGCACAGACAGCCCCCAGATCCTGCTCCCTTTGCCCCCTCTGCCCAAGCCAAATTGGCAGCCCCCTCAGTGCTGGCAGAGGCATGATGCTCAACCACAAGGATGAGCTGGGAAGTTTAGTCAGTACATTTCATTTTGTAAATATAAGGAGAAAAGACTAGGGGAGAATAAGTCAGTGTAGGTGCATCGTCAACATTTAAAATTGCATTGGAAAGAGTGATATGTGTGTAAGAGAAAATAGCAATATATGGCTCCCAGACACAACTCAGTAGTGGCCACAGTGCAGTTTTACCTGCAGTCCCAGCATTAAGAAGTCTATGCACATGCACGCTGTCACACACACTCAAACATGGCCACATGCAGCTTGACTTGAGATGCAACAGGGTAGCTGAAGGTGTCAAACATAGATCAGGTTGAGGAAGGACAAGCCTATCTAGGCAGCTAGCTGGGATGCAGTTACTTCTTCCAGGCTTGACTGCAGACCTCGCACACACAGACCCCAAACCCACTGCTGGCACAGGGCTTTCTCAAGGGTGCACAGAAAGGACGGCGGGAGCAATGGGAGAGGAGGAGTCTGTATGAGCACTGGGGTTGTGGCAGCAGCTGGGAAGAGCCTGATAGAGAGAGGGGAGGGAAGGGTGTGGGGGGAGAGGGAGAGGGAGAGGGAGAGGGAGAGGGAGAGGGAGAGGGAGAGGGCAGCCTGGGGACCAGCAGGGGGCAAGGGCAGGCGCTGTGTGGGCAGGCTGTGCCCTGCAAACCGAGGTCACAGTGCAGCTCTGCGCATCAGTCACAGCAGCCACGGAGGCTCACCGAAAGTGCTGGGCTACCTGGGCCCCACAGCACCCTGCCGAGAAGGAGCCGAGGCCACCTGTCCTCATGACACTACCATGGAAGGGTCCCATGGTAAAAGCAAACATTAATTACAGATAATCTAATTTAAGTACTGCAGAGAGGAAAACAGCCTGAATTATGAAACCCCTCTGTACCTGTTCTGTGACACAAGGTTACAGAATCACAGAATGGTTGGGGTTGGAAGGGACCTCAAGATCATCTAGTCCAACCCACTTGCTAAGGCAGGTTTACCTGGAGTAGATTGCACAGGAATGTGTTCACATGGGTCTTGAATGTCTCCAGAGAAGGAGACTCCACAACCTCTCTGGGCAGCCCGTTCCAGGGCTCTGGCACCCTCAAAGTAAGGAAGTTTCTCCTCATATTCAGATGGAACCTCCTGTGCTTCAGTCTGTGGCTGTCACCCCTCATCCTGTTGTTGGGCATCACTGAGAGGAGTCTGGTCCCATCCTCTTGACACGCACCCTTGAGATACTTACAAACATTGATGAGATTGCCTCTCAGCATTCTCTTACAGATAAGCTTTGCTTTTATTTCAGAAACTCTTATGAGCTTGTGTTCTATGTTTGTTTTAGACATGGCATGGTCATGCCCATGGGCTGCTTGAAAGACAGCTTCCATCAATAAAGTTTCAAAGAACTCTCTATGTATCACAATGGGTTATAGTACCCAGCATTTGTAAAGTTCCTTAAGAAATAAATTAATTGCAGAAGAAATTAATTGCAGAAGAAAGACAAATGAGCCAACTTCTCAATATCTGTGCCATGCAGACCTGTGTCAAGGAAGCCCATGGAACTGAACCAGAGACAGAAGTTACATCAGAGTCGCAAAGTGTCACAACTTTATCAGGCTCTTGGTGCAAAGGGGGAAAACTGAAGGCAAAAAAGATAGATTTGTTTCCCGTACAAGTGAAGAGCAACCTCAGACATCTCAGCTGGCTTTAAACACTGTAGTAATTTATGTTTTGTAAATACAAAAATATCAATGAGCAGAAGAAAATCTTTGCCTCTCTAGAAAAGGAAAGCAACGGGAAACGAAACTTTAGAGGATTTGAGGCCAGTGTCAAAAAAAGCACTTCAAAAATTACTTCCAAAATCACAACTAATCCAAGTATTTTGCCAACAGATTTCATTGTGAAACCTCATTTTAGTTAACTGAATATATATAAAATACATATAATATATATAAAATATATATTTTTATATATACATAAAATATATATAAAGTATATATTAAAATATGGCACTGCATGGTAATTCTTAGCACCTATAAGCCCTCAAAACAGGCTCTTGGTTGCTCTGTTTGATACCAATAAGAGATCAAGACTCAGACTTCAAAGGGACTAGGCTCTTACTTTTGGGAAACCCTTGTCTTGTATTCCTAAAACATGCTGATTTCACAGCATTACAACAAAGTGGACCTTTCCATTTTCTCAGTGCAATGCAAACATGACCCATTTTCCAGAATGTCCACCTCACAGCCCAGTCACAGTGCTGTTGTCACCCCAGGGCCATCTCATGTTTTGCTGATGACTACTTTTACTGTAAGACAGTTTAAAATACGCTTAACTAGTAATCTCCCAAATTTCAGGATGCTTTTTTAACTGTATGAGTCATACAGTGCAAAAAGGCAACAAAGCAACTCAGAAGTCTTGCTGCTTTTCCACCATGGATAAAGGAAATAAAAAAGAGTAGGACTAGATAAAATAGTGAAATGAAGCACCTGTTGAGAACAGAAAAGCACACAGATAAATGGGTTAAGTGACTTCAAGTCCAATACAAGCAATTGTGAATTCATGGGTGTTCACATGAATCATTCTCCATTTCCTGCCAGAGAGCTTAGGTTTCACTTAATTACGAAATAAAATCGTAAATGAAGAAGGCAAATTCATAGGCATATCTATCATACATTTATTTATTTGCTTATTTATTACCTTTTCCTCAAATTGCCCTCCATTTTCGTCATAGCTATTGATGGGCACTGAATGATCACATAAGAATAAAGTTTGGCAGCATTAGATACACTATTTGCAAAGCACGTGAAAAATCTGTCACATCTAGAAAGAACCTAACAGATGGTGGCTCGATAGAAGCAACAGCCACAACTCTTCCTACCTGCAGTTAAATAGCAAACAATATCAACTCCAGATTAAAAAGTGCAGCTGAAAGAGCCTAGATTTAAATGAGAGAGAATCAAGGTAGAAAATGGCGAGATACAACTAAATGTTTGCAAAGTAGTCTCAGCAGAAAAGGTATTTTCAGATGATTGCTAAAGCCCATTGACAGTTACAGTCTCTCTGCTACACTCTGCCAAACAATAAATGGAAGGAGGGCAAGTGTGTGTGTGAGAGGGGCGGGTGTGGATGTGTGTGTGAGAGATCTTATTCTGCTGGAATTTTAATTGCAGTTCTGTATAACACACTGTGGTTATTTGGCTTCCCACTCTGCCATACCACTTTCAACACTCTTTGTGTTGGACCAAAAACATGACAAATCATAAAAATTAATATAGATGTACCTTTTCAAGGCATGTGACTAACATTATGCATTTAAATAATCCTAAATTGTGGGAATAAACAGGGTCAGTCCTGTCACCAACCCTATTCACAGATGTCACCAACCCTTTTGGCAATGATTTGCACATAACTACGTGCTCTTGCATCAAGATCGCTCAGTGCCCAACCCTCTTCACCCCAACATCAATTCATTGAGGAAATCTGTAAAGTACCTTCATATTTCAGGTTTCAGTGAGAATAGGATCTAACCCTGACTGACTTGTATCAAAACCATCTACAGATACTGTTACCCCAAGAGGGTAACAACTTTTCTAAGGCATACAGTTTGGGAGAGATACAAGACTTAGCTTAGGGCAGATGAGAAAAAGCAACCTATCTTAAAAGCAACCCTACCAGAGAGCAGGCAGCTGCACTTGCTCCATGCCATGTTGAAATGTTGTAACTAAGAAACTGAACAAAGAACTTGTTTCCCAGGACACAGCATTTCTTGAAAACTGAGATCTGAGATCACAAGTTTTGGGGAACAGATGATAGTTTCCTCGGTCCAGATATGGCCAGTACGTGACACCACCTCATCCTATGTAGCAAGAATCCAAACATTACTTCATAATGGAATTTTTCCACATTATGTTTGCTTACAGTGCAAATGACATATATTTCCTTTAGTTCTATGAAACACAAAGCAAAATAAATTGAAAAGTGTTCTCACAAAAAAGATGGATTAAAGAACATACAGAGATTAAGGAAATTTAGAGTCAGTTTTCAGATCAGAACCATACACCACAGGTGGCCTTAAGAAATGTCTTTGTGCCTTACTTCTCCATCACTGAAATGAGACAACTTGATGCTGACTTCCAAGGGACAACAAGCCCACTAATACAGATACAAGTATCTATGAGCTGATACCCTCAGAAATTAGTGTCATGAACACCCACCTAACAAAATGCAACTATAAACTTTTCCACAGAAACACTAGTTAACTTCCTTTACATTGCAATTTCACACTTCTGTGGACTGTCCACAGAAAGGAGGTCATCAAGCACTGTATTTAGATTAGGATGTCAAGGCATACACACAGGCAGACACCACACTTGTTTTTCCTCTTCTGAGGCACTCAAAGGATTACTCTGGAGTAGTAAAACATAGGCAACTATAGTAGTGGCTAAAATGAAGACAGTTGGAAAGGAAGGAGCTAAAAGGCAACTGTCAGATGCAAATCTTCCAGCAAAAGTTCCTAGTGCCCAGTGAAAAAGAGGCACCTTACTGAGAAATTCAGAACAAAGTAATGTATTGTGGAACTGTCTTGGAAATTAATATTTCGTAACTTATGAATTTAAGTACTGACTTTAGCTTTGCAGACATTACAGGCATATTTTACTCACATGCAGTTTTACTCAAACACTTCAAATAAGCATATGCTTACTTTTTACATGGGTACCTGGCACACTGTTTTACACTTTATTTGCTGAAACTTCTAATTTAACTACAGCATGAAGAATCAGGAGAATGGAAAAATGGACAATTACAGTAAACAAAGCATAAGACATGGAGGCACCGAACTAGAAGTACATAAGCTTCTCATGAGCAATTTTCTCACATCTTTACGTGACTACTCTCAGACGAGGTGTGCTCGGCTCTAAGTAGTCAGATCCAATAACAATTAAATCGCGCAATGGAATAATGATTCTGCCGATAGCATTCTGGGTTTGTCAGAGAGTGGGGTGACCTGCTAGAAAAATATTCCACAGAACGGCACATAACATTAAGGGTATTAAACAGAAAGTCACTTGAACAGAAAATTATCAAATGCCAAGGGTGTTGAATCAGAGAATCAAAGAATAGTTCGGGTTGGAAGAGACCTTCAAAGGCCATCTAGCCCAAACCCCTTGCAATGACCAGAGACATCTTCAACTAGATCAGGCTTCTCAGAGTCCCATCCAGCCTGGCCTTGAATGTCTCCAGGGATGGGGCATCTACCATCTCTCTTGGCTAACTGCCAGTGTTTCATCACCCTCATCCTAAAAAATTTCTTCCTCATGTCCAGCCTAAATCTCCCCTCCTTTAGTTTAAAACCATTACCCCTTGCTCTATCACTACAGGCCCTACTAAAAAGTCTGTCCTCATCTTTCTTATAAGCCCCTTTTAAGTACTGAAAGGCCGCAATAAGGTCTCCCTGGAGCCTTCTCTTCTCCAGGCTGAACAGCCCCAACTCTCTCAGCCTGTCCTCATAGCAGAGCTGTTCCAGCCCTCTGATCACTTTCATGTCCCTCCACTGGACTCTCTCAAACAGGTGGGGTCTGACCAGAGCAAAGGGGCAGAATCACCTCCCTTGACCTGCTGGCCATGCTCATTCTGATGCAGCCCAGGATACAACTGGCTTTCTGGGCTGCCAGCGCACATTGCCGGCTCATGTTCAATCTTTCATCCACCAGTACCCTCAAGAGATTACTCATAATTGTACTCCACTGGCTTGAATCTATTAAAGGCAAATAAATGCTCAAGCAATAACATGCAGAGCTCCATCCATATGGTAAACCAGTCGAAAAAGTCTGAAACCTGTATTTTGAAATTACTGTACAAACCAAGGACTATAAATCACTAAAATACTGAAGGTGGTTTAATCTGTCTAGATAGGGCCAGTTCAACACATATTTTTTCACAGTAAACCAAAGAAGATAAAGAATTTACTCGTGTAGTCAAGACATCTCTAGATACTCTGTTCAGTCCCCAGGACTTTTTTCCACAGATCGCTCCTTCCCACCACTGCGAGGGACCCTGAGCCGCGCCGGCCTGGGCTCTGCCACGCTGCACGTTCGCACTTCGCTCGCTATTACAGGAGACGTTTCAGCGCGGCGTCCCTGGCTACCGGCCCTCAAACACGCTCTGGAAACACCGAGTCACCGCTCGGCCCTTCTTGCCCCGGCAGCCCACGGCTGTGGCCGCGGGCCGAGGTTCCGCATCGCTCCGTGGGCTGCGGCTGCCCGGCCCTGCCGACCCGTGCACCGCCGGCCTCCCATCGCGCAGGCCGGGCTGCGGCGGCCACCACCGAGCGAAGAGCCTCCCCGGGCACAGGAAGCGCCCACGTCTCCGCCGCGCCTGCCCACGGCCACGCACCGAATGGCGGCGTCCGCCCGGCCGCCACGGCCCCCCCTTCCCTCGGTGAGGGCGGGCGGCCCCACGCCCCAGCGGGCCGACGGGGAGGCGGAGAAGGGGCGGCCCGGCGCCGCCGAGCGCGGCAAGGTGTGCCGCAGGTGCCCGCGCTATATCTGGCGGCGCGGCGGGGCGGCGCGGCTGCCCCATGGCGGCGCCGGCCATGGCCGAGCCGCGCTCCAAGCGGCCCCGCATCACGCTCCCCGCTTGCCCGGCGCACCGCCCGCTGCCCGGTAGCCGCGTCAGGCAGAGCTTCCCGCCCGCCGTGGAGGAAGGCCTGTGCGGGGTCACCGGCGCCCTGCTGGAGCTCGCCTACTGCCTGCAGTCGCTGGTAAGGCGGGGAGAGACGCGGGGCAGCTCGGGGCGCAGCCCGCCCTGCTCGGGCAGCGGGACGCGCGGTGAGGAGGCGGCCGAGGCCGGGGCAAGTCCCGCTGTCGGCGGCTCAGGAGGGTTCCGCAGTTGGGCAGGGACAGAAGAGCGGTGCCTGCCCCGTTACTTGTCCCAACGGGATTTGGGGGGTCTCTTACCCGGGTGGCCGCTGACAGGGCTGGGGAAACGGCGGACAGGGTCTGCAGCTGGTGATGAAACAGCCACTCGCGTATTTTGGGTAATTCACAGCAAGAGTTCTGCCTGTGGAAAGAGGGACAGGAACAGAGAACGCCAACAGCTTTGGAATTTAACGCTGGGGTTGGTTTTTTTTTCCAAACTTTGTACATAAAATAGTCATGTGTGGTTAACTGGTGAAAGAAGAGTTTGTGAACATTGCTGTCATCTTGGGCTTTTTTTGCTCTGCACCAGGAATGTTGGACATGGATTAAAAAAGTTATCTCTGGTATCATGTAACATGCATGCCAAAATTGTCTGGCTACATATCAGATATTAAGGCAATATATATTTTAACAAAGCCATTAAAATAAAAAATTATTGATGCTGTCCCTTCTGATGCCAAGCATCCCCTGAGAAGCAGCACAAACTATATTCAGTATATGCCCAAGATCTTTTGATCAAGCTAGGTGTCAAGTATTAGTCCAATAAAAATTTAAGTATGCAGTAAAGCCTCTGCTTGTTAGGCATGTGGATTAAAGTAATACTGGTGATTGGTAGCTGGGTGGGATGGAGAAAGCTCAATTACAAATTGACTATAGATAAATCAAACATAGAAATGTGAATATCATAAATGGTTCGTGATTGACAGAAAAGATTTACTTTAACAGTTAAGCAGGTGTGGTAACTTGTGTTCAACTTGAAGTCACATAGCACACTTGCACTGAGGAACTGGTTATAAAACACTGAATCTTGACTCTTCTGTCAACAGAAACATGAATGAATAACTTCAGGAAAAGGATTATGAAAATATTGCAATGAATGTTCTTAATAAAACATTCCAGTGTGTACTTTCTCTTGAATGGTTTCTCTTCAGCTGTGCATGTGTCACAGGTTTGGGGTATCCCAGATGGTCATAAAAATAGAAGAGAAGAACATAAACTTGTATTGTATATATAACTTTTCTGCATTTTTTTTTTCTAAATATATCAACACACATGAAACACAAGTATATCATATTTAAACTGGGTAATAGATGAAAGTGTGGAAGACACTAAGCAGCAGAAAACCTTAGGAAATGCACATACTTGTTCCTAACAGCTTGATGTGGGTGCGGTACTGCAAGTCAGAGTATCGTCCCTGAGACAAAAGCTGTGCTGTGTTGCATATGCATATCTGGGGAACTAGCAGATCAAGACACTGTAGCTCCCTCAGTTCGGTTCTTGGCATATTCCCAGCTGCTGCCTCTCATTCTGTTCAACATCAGAGCTGTGCATAGTCAGTGTTGAAACTACTGTAACCTGGTGGCTCTCCTCCACTACCTGTCTCTAATACCTGCTCTTTATGGAATAGTAATACCATGGATACAACTATTTTAATGTAAGAGCTGATAGATCTGTTAGAATAGTTAAATATTGCAGTGGTTGAAGTTGTTACTTTCCTATATAGAACAGAACAAGGTCCGCAGTGGGTTTAGGATCTTAATACTTCTGAAGTATTCTTAGGCATGAGCTACATACAATATTAAAGGTGTTTATAGTATAGTTCAGTAGCAGTGTTCTTTATTTTGGAATAACTTTATCAATAACAAAGCTGATAAACAGATGCAAAGTTGTGCTCGTTCCCTTTTGGTATTTGCCTCATCTTTCTCATACCTTTAAAAGCTAATTTTTTTACTGGAATGCTGACCTGAAGGGATAAATCTTATGTTCCCTGTGCTGACACTATGTTTTAAATACAAAACAACTCAAACAAAAAAACTCACACAAAACACACCAACAACGAAACACCCAACACCTCCCCTCCCCCTCAAACCACTTATAAGTAAAATATTCTGAGGATCTGTGAGTGCTACAGAGAGAGAACATCAGTACTACAGTTACCTGTCTGGTATTAAAGGACAGAAGGTGTTCTAGTAAAAGTATAGAGATTTTTCATTTCAGACCATAACTACTTACTTCATTTATTATAGAAATTTGAATTAAGGTCTTCAAAGTGATGGTGCTGGTAGAACAGCTTCCGTTGGGAGGGTCTCCCGAATTCTGATAAAGCCATGTTCTGCTCTAAGTCCCATTTCCAGCAAATCTTAACACTCTTTTCTTGTGTGCTTAGGGTGAATACTTTGATCAGTCACAGGTGGCTCTACCAAATGTTTCAAAGTTCTTCTTGCATCAAGCTCTGGAAGAGAGAAAAGCTGCAGAGGCTTTGATGAAGTATCAGCAAGAAAGAGGAGGACATTACTGTTCTAGAACCATCCAGGTGGGTAGCAGACAACAAGCTTTCAACCAGTTGCAATTCACAGTAATTACTCTAACTTCTTGCACCATATTGCTGGTACTTCAGATTACTGCATTCATCCACTATTAGATTTCCAAATATAATTGTCATATCAGTGCACGTGATTTTGTTCTTGATTATACTTGTCTAGAAACTGTCAGAGTCCTAGCTCTATGTGGTTGCTTTCTAGCCCCCCAAAAATATGAACAATGGTCCTTTTTTTTTTTTTTTTTACACTCAACTGGAGGCTGCTGTCTCCTGTGTCTTGTAATGGATTATGAGACTCTCCTTAAAATGTGCTGAAATAGCCCACTTGTCTCCACAGTGAAACTACATAGAAGCCTAAAGCTATTAGTACCTAAGAAATGTGGTAATGAAGGAGGTAGGAGAAACACCCAGCCTGGGGTCGTAGTTGATCTGTTGGAGCACAGCTCACAATAGAATTTGAACTAGAGATTGACTCCAGCTTGCACAGGTAAAAGGAGTAACTCAATTATCAGGAAGAAACCCCACCTCATTTATTAAAGATCAAGGGGCTGATTCTCCTCTACCAAACTAGTATTCTGTAAACAGTTAATGCAGAATGCTCTTCTTTGGCCTATCATAGCAGTTGTTAAGCTGTGGAAAATAAAAATCAAAAGGCCATCTTGAAAAGCTTTCTAAATATTCAGTTTAAATTAGGGAAGACCTTATAGCAGCCTTCCAGTATTTAAAGGGAGCTTACAGGAAAGATGTCTAGTGACAGGACAAGTTAATGGTTTTAAACAGAAAGAGGGTAGGACTAGATATTAGGAAGAAATTATTTACCATGCGGGTGGTGAGACACTGGAACAGGTTGTCCAGAGAAGCTGTGAATGGCCCATCCCTGGAAGTGTTCAGGGCCAGGCTGGATGGGGCTTTGAGCAGCCTGGTCTAGAGGAAGGTGTCCCTGACCATGGCAGGGGGGTGGAACTAGATGATCTTTAAGGTCTCTTCCCACCCAAACCATTATATGACTTTATAAAAAGGTTTCCTGGTGTAAGAACACTCCTCAGGCATAGCTGCTGCTATCTAAATCTCTGTTCCTTGAAAAAGTGCTTGGGTTCTGCCACTTCTGTATGGTTACAGCCATCCAACCCTGCAAAAAACAACAGATGCTCCAAACTAGAAGGAGTTGTTGCAAAATCTTGTTTAGAGCACCAGGTAAGTTGCTGGAAACTATGAGTGAATACAGTAAGATGAGCTGTTCTGAATAAATGTGATTCTGTCTTTGTTTTTAGAAACCAAACTATGAGTATGCGGTCGGTCTGATGAAAGCCCTGGAAGTAGCCATGGTGCACTGGAAAACTATGATACGGTATTTTGAAGAGCTTTATGCGCTGAGTATTGAAAATGCAGACCCTCATAGCGCAAGCACTATCAAGAAACAATTTATTTGGCCCAAAATCCAGAAGATCAAGCTGATGGGAGATCTACTGACCAATGCTCGCAGGCTTGACTGTTCCCAAGATGGCAGAAGTAGTCTTGGGGATTACTTTATGGACCGGTTGCAGAAAGAGTTCAGAACAGGCATAGAGCTAGAGTCGAGTCAGCACTGCAGCCCCTGCCTGCCTCTCCAGCAGTGTACAGGAGCTACAGAGGGTCTGAAGCGACCCCAGAGAGAACCTTCCCAGCACAGAAATGGCATAGGGCCAATATATGCAACCATACACTGCACTACCCCACTGCCACAGGGTAACGATGGGACAGGAGCAAAAGTGAAGCAGAGCAGGGAGGGACTTTAGTGCTGTGCCTGCTGCAGCTCCAGGGCAGCTCCTAAGCCAGACCTGTACACAGGGCGGCCCTGAGATCAGAACTCAGGAGACATGATGCTCTATTGCTACTCCGGTTTTACGCTCTGTCTCCTCATCCTCTGTTGGGCCACAGCTCAAAATCTAGCCCATACCATTATTTTGGTTAAATGATTGCAAGGTCGCTAGTTACCTAGGTTGTTGGCATTAGTCACACTTTTATCTATGCAATTCTTCCTAGAAAGCAAAAGCTATTAAGCCTCTTTCCTGTCTTAAATGATTATTAGGATTAGTTAGTACAAATTATTTTAACAGAATATATAACTTTTCTTAAAAAAAAAATGCAACTTTAGTGCAAGGAAACTTTGATGGGACAGAAAATCCAAAGATTTTGTTTTATATTATTAAATATTTTATATTACAAACAGATGTTTTACCTTACTAACAAGTATACTAACATAATGAACTTTTTAAAAATACTTTTTTTAAAACAAAGTTTTCTTGTCTCATTTCTATCATAGTAGCAATTTAAATAAGTAGTCTAATTCATATACTTATCATCCAGCTATTTCTAGTGGTATACTTCTCCAGGATGAAGGATACAAACATTCCCTCAACAGCAGGAATAAGACAATGTGCTGGTCTTCTCTATAGTTATTTGCCTAGTTGGCTTTTCTCATCCTCAGAAAACAGATGAGAGATAAATTAGGGGTTCTCACTAGATGTGATCTTCACAGGTTCTAGTGTGTAGTTTTCAAGTGTCTCCGAAGACACTAGCCTTAGGGCACTGTCCAGACTTAACCTTGGATGGTTGCTTCAGCTACCATACAGACCCCTATTTCAGCTGGCTAAATTATGGTATTACTGTGGTACTACTGCTATATCTTGTACTCCCTATCTTGGTCCTCAGTAGAAGAATAAGACCCTAGTGAAAATGCAGCATGCTTAGCTAGAATTGCATCATAAAGAGGGGCCACTCTCTAGTTTTGCGTTTCAATTAGGGCAGCATCCAATTAGGGAGGCTATTAGCACCACCACAGCTAAGGCCTTAACTTAGCCAGGTTGGTTAAAGTTCAGAGGTGTCCAAATTCCTTCTATTCATCTCCTCCAGGAGAGCCTCTCTTTCTGTTGACAGCCTACCAAGGTCACTTAAAAAGAGCAACTGGCTAGATCAGCTGCCTGCAGCTACATTTTTTGTTATACATCTTTTATGCAGTTAGAATTTGCTTCAGTGAAAGATTGTCTCTCACTTTCATGTAATACTACAAGCGATACTCTTATAATGCTTAAAAATAAATTCAGTTCCATGTTAAAAACGGCACTTTGCATCTACATTGCGTTCCTCCAATTACCACATAGGTATCCTCCAAGAGATTTTGCATATGTATACAAAACTGCAGCAGTACTTTTCTACTACTAAGAAACTTGTACAACATGGAAGAGTATACCACAGAATGAAAATAAAAGTCCAAAAACTGCATTAAGAACACTGCACAAATGGAACATTTTCAGTAAACTGACTTTTATACACAGCTGCAGTTAAGTAGCCATTTCTACAAAACTGCAATATCCCACCTACTTCCTGTCAGTGTCATAACACAGGACACACACATACAATGCAGATGCTTTCCCAATCTTTCTGTTAATATGATTCAACTTAGGGGGAGGGGCTGGGAGATCACTTTAAAACAACCCCTGTATTCATCTGTAAAAATACTGCAGTGTGCCCAAGAATGGCTTGAAGCACTTCTAGCAACATGCTGGATTTGCCTGTGTTGAGATGGCTGCTCTCTAATACAGCAGTAGTTTAAAAGATATTTCCATCTGGGCTAGATTCCATCACCCATCCTTATGCTGAGCATACCTTATTCAACAATTAGATCCACTGACTGCAAGTCAAAATGAATAAGAGCGATGGAATCCATCCCTCTCAGTATTAAAATATAGCTCACTAAGTATGGTTAGAGCAAAGCTATTAACTGAATTACAAACCAGTACCATATAAACCCACTTTAGATACTACTGATAATATTTGACCTACAACAGTTTTCTCCTTTAAGAGTTGGTGACCTTCTGAAATACAAGTATGGCCTCTTCCACAGTTTCCAGCACTTAAGAGTGTCTTTTACCTTAAATGAATTCCAACACAACAAAAGAGCCCAACATTTAAACGTGTCTAAGCAAGACTGACTTACCTCTTGTGGTTTGTTTTTTTTTTCCCCTGAAATACTGCCACGTCTGTTTCTCAGAAATTCTTCTCATATTCATCTTCATAGTCAAATGTATCCACACCTTTTAGGTCTTTCTCCCTTTTCCAAATGAGGTTCTGGGCGCTCCTCCTGAAGAAACGATTCTGTTAACTTCAGATAAACTCACAATCAACTATTTCCCCAGTCTCTATCCTCCAAAAAAGATCAATCAGTCAATTATTGTAGATAACAAGCTGTTCTTGTCCACATGCTACTTCTGCTGAGCGGGCACATATTCTTGTGAATATGATCTCAAAGTTTGTTAACAATACCTGTCTATACTGTGTATAGGATGAGTCTGTCCATGCTGCTCAGCACAGGAAATACAATCTGCCTCCGCCTTCCCACCTTCCTTATCAATGACACCCTGAAAAAAAGGAGATGAAGCATGAGTGTGGAACAGGTGTAAAGGTAGCAACACTTAAAGAAATATTACAAATTCTCTGCTGAATGCCTGTTCGTACACATACTCTGTATCTGTACTTCCAAAGCAATGCTCAGCCCATCCAAACACATACTCTCGGGCAGCTCAGAAAAGCTACAGCAGCACCAGTACCCTAAGGACAGCATCCAAACTGGTAGCTCCAGAGGGTCCTAATCTTTACTGAAATTATGAGTTACAGACACTGAGGCTTCCAAACAGGTATTAACCAAATGCTTGCCACAAGCACAATCAGTGGTCACCCAGAAAGGGCCCTTGCTGCTGCGTACTCTCAGAGTGAGGAATTCACTTAAAGTCTTCAGGTAGAGATGATGCTGCCCTTCATCCTCTCCACTATGGCCACATAAAACTGAGAAGAGCACTTCAGGATTTGTTCTTTACAAGGGCTTCTTTTTTCAGGCCCCAATGTATACGGCACCATCTTTCTGGACAAACCCATCTTTGGGAACAGTACTGGAAAATGAATGTTAGTTCTGGTGGCAGCAGAAGGGAAGGAGCCCTCAAGGGCACCTTCACTGGAAGACGCCGCCGAGCAGAATTCACCATCTGGTCACAACCTTCTCCTGACTCTTTCACTTAGGTGAATTCATGCACTTAAGCACGTCCATGGGCAGTTATTGGCAGTCTCCTTGTATTGCTTATCCAAGTCCCGCTATTTGTTATCACCCTGCCCAAGGTAACCACTATGTGTCCAAGCCCCAGAGTACCTTTTCCTGAGGTCAAATATAACCTAGAAACACACAGTGGCAGGATATACAACAACACTGGCTAAATAAGAGGTCAAATTACCTTTCTGCAAATAAAACAATGATCTGGAAAAAGTTTAAGTGTCTTGAGTGGGTCACGTAGCCAGCACCAAGCCTTGATATCCCAATTTTCATGTTCAGTTGTTACAGCATACAATTATTTTCTCACATATGCTTACTATGCATTATTGTATACCTAGGACTATTTTGAATATAAATTATTTTTACTTTTTTAACTCTTCAATAAAGATTAAAAAAAAAAGTCTGTTCATTCCTTCTGTAATAACAGTGAGTGTTTCCACAACTCTGCTACTCTGCCTCTCAGAAACAGCTGGGAGATAGATACACTTCTAAATGTGTAAGGGTGGTCAATAGCTGATCTCCTTGGGACATATTACTTTTCAGCATTGGATACAGTGAAAGAACAAACTTGTACAGAGTCCAAAACATACACTTTTCTCTTCAAATAAAAATTTTATCGTTTGCGGATAATGACAGAATGTGGCTAACAGTTCTTATTGTCTGTACTCAAAGACATTTAAGTAAGTAGAAAATGGGGACTGCAGATTGGGAATTTCTGCAAAAACCAAATCATATAACAAAAGAAGCCACCCTCATGATAGACCCTCTGAAAAGACATAGGCACTGGGACTGGGAACTAGATCATTGATGGATGTTTTCTACCTTTTCAGTTTTGCTCAGTCAGCCCTTTGCCTCAGGGAAGGCTTTGATTTTGAATGAGATGAAATTTCACCAACATTTATAACTGCAGAATTGAGAAAAAATTTAGCTCATGATACATCAAAAATACCCATAACTATTTTAATAATATAGTCAATGAAATCACACATTGGAATTGATGAAGTGCTTCTGTATTGAAAAAAATAACCACCTCAAATAATATTCTAGAAATAGAGTAAAAACTCCAGCATCCTTGAGAGACGTTACCAAAATGCATCTCATTTCTCCAAGGTCCAAACTCTGTCACTGCTTGTTCCCTGAAACAATAAACTCTTATTGCACAAGCAATCCAGCTGCAGTGCAACTGCATGTGCAGCAAAATGCTACTCCATGAGGTGAAGTCTATCTCTTCAAAGACTTCAGAATAAAGGTAAACAGAGGCTGGAGTTGAAAGAGGAACCTGAAAAGCCAATTTATAAATCATAGCTCATATGAAAAGAGACATTTGCTGAAGTGGTAGCAGGATGTAACTCAGGCCTCAGCTCTCCTCCAGTACGTCATTACTAAACCATTACTGCATTGCTTTATTGGAGGAATCAAATACTTCCTGGGATAAATATGGTTGCAGTTTGCTCAGGCCCTAGCTGGGTGCCTCAGCCGCTGCAGGCCTCACCCTCCCACCCAACTTCTTTTTCTTCTGAGGTCAAATACTTTCAATAACTGCACCGAGTCTTGCTGAACATGTTCCATCCTCACTATGTATCTCTGAACTGTACCTGGGTCAGACGTGGGCAGAAACACCCTGATTCTTGACAAAAACACTAACGTGCTTCAGTGGGCCCCAGACACACCTGCTTTTTCTGCTATTTTTTTTCCCCAGGTGAGAACTGGGAGCCTTGGCTGCAGGGTCACGGCTCTCTGGGACGAGCTCCCTCCCAGCCTCCCTGTGCCGGGGACCTGGCGGCCCCTCGCCCTGCAGCGGGAGCCGCGCCCCTGTGCCCTCGCCAGCCCGGCCAGCTCCCGGCGCGGAGCGGGGGAATCGAACCCGCGGCCCCAGAGGCGGAGCGCGGCGGGGCGTTTCCGCCCCCTAGAGGCAGCCGTGTCCCCCGCCGCCTCCCGCCCGGCGCAGCGCCGCTAGGCGGCCGCCACTGTGAGCGCGGCCGCCCCTCCGGCTCCCCCGGCCGCGACCTTTCCGTCCTGCCTGCCGCTTCGCACCCGCCGCCTCCGCGGGGCGGGTACAGCCCCAGCTCCCCGCCGTGGCCCCGGCGCCTCGCCGTCGCCCTGAGGTGCCGCCCGCGCCGTCCGCCCTCACGAACGCCCCCGAAGTAGTTACCCTGTGGCCGCAGAGCCGCACAGCCGCGGCTGGCGCGGAGAAACCTGTCCCGGGGCGGGGGGCTTTTCTTCCCTGGGAGAAACCAGCGGAGCCACCGCCGCTGCCCTGCCCGGGCACAGCGCCCATCGCCGCCGAACACCGGCCGGGACGCGCAGGGAAACGCGCTGCAAAACGCTCCGCGCCGCCGGGCGGGAGCGCGCGGCCCCGCCGGGGCGGGCGGCAGAAGCGGGAGCAGCGCTGTCCCCGGGCGAGCGGCCGGCGGCTGCGGGAGCGATGCTCTCCCGGACTGGCTGGGCAGGGCGAGCTGCTCAAAGCGAAAAAGAGAGGGGGGGGGGGTGGAGAAAGACAACTGTGCAGCGGAGCGCCGGCCGCCGCCGGCGACAGCTCTGCAACAGTCCGAGCGCACGCAACACCGTCCCGACGGCGCCCCGCGCCCGCGGGACACCGCACCCCACCGCCCCCCTCCTCTCCCCCGCTGCTCCGGGGGCTCCGGCGGCCGCGGCCCCCGACCCGCCCCACCGCGCCCCGCCCCGTCCCGCCGCGCAGGGGGGCTCCGGCATAAATACGGCACCGAGTGGCCCTCCCAAGCGGCGCGGCTGGGGAGGGGGCGGCAGCGGCAGCGGCCAGCGCTGGTGGCCTCGCCTGGGAGAGGGTGTGAGGGCCTCTGCTCTGCGCACCTGCCTGGCCAGTGGCTGCCGCTGAACAGCCCGAACGAAGCCCCCTCTCTTCTCATCCCCTCACTCACCCTCTCTGGCCCAGCCACTGTCTCCTCCACCGCCCCCATGGACTTACTGGGCCCCATGGACATGACAGAGGGCTCCCTCTGCTCCTTCACGGCTGCTGATGACTTCTATGATGACCCGTGCTTCAACACGTCGGACATGCACTTCTTTGAGGACCTGGACCCCCGGTTGGTGCACGTGGGGGGGCTGCTGAAGCCCGAGGAGCATCCACACCACCATGGGCACCACCATGGGCACCCGCACGAGGAGGAGCACGTCCGAGCGCCCAGTGGGCACCACCAGGCTGGCCGCTGCCTGCTGTGGGCCTGCAAGGCTTGTAAGAGGAAGACCACCAACGCTGACCGCCGCAAGGCTGCCACCATGAGGGAGAGGCGGCGGCTCAGCAAGGTCAATGAAGCCTTTGAGACCCTCAAGCGCTGCACGTCCACCAACCCCAACCAGCGTCTGCCCAAGGTGGAGATCCTGCGCAACGCCATCCGCTACATTGAGAGCCTGCAGGCGCTGCTGCGGGAGCAGGAGGACACTTACTACCCAGTGCTGGAGCACTACAGCGGGGAATCAGATGCCTCCAGCCCCCGCTCCAACTGCTCTGACGGCATGGTGAGTGCCCCAGGGAGGACACCCTGCCACTGAGGGGCCCCAAATGCTGTTGTTCCAAACCCGTGCAGGGGGAGTCACCTCCTCCTGCGTTTCTTACAGCAGCTGCCTTCCATACCTCCCCAGGCAGAAGACAAAGTTCTTTCTTGTGCCTTGAGCTCCAGCAGCAGAGGGAGGTGGGGTCCCTGCATGCCAGGATCTATGGGAAAGAAGAAAAATATCTTACATTTTTTCCCTGGGGTGAGAAGTTAGGCAGGTCTCCCTGTGTCCCTGAGGAGCAAGGAGAGAGCTGCTAGGGGAGCACTTTGGGAAGCTGCCTGGGATGGGTACCTGGGAGCATGTTGAGGTCTGAGCCCTGCCCTGTGTTCCTATAGCTCCTGGGACATCTGTTTCCATCTTCTGCTCTGTCATTACCTTTGAATCTTCTAAGGACAGCAGAGAGGAAGGTCCCCCTTGGTCATGGCAGTTACAGGGCAACTGAGGAGAGTCTGAGTTTTGTTTTCTGTCATTCGTCATGATAACAGGAGGAGGATCTAAGCAACAGGAGTTGTTTTTCTTTACCCTTAGGAAAAAGGTTCTCCATTTCGCCTCTCACTTCATCCCCTCCATAGACATTTACCAGGAATAGGCAGGAGACCCCAGGCTTTCAGTCCTGCTTGTATGTTACGGGGAGGGGAGAAGGTTGGGTGCCAGAGGGTGTCTCATCACCACATCTTTTCACTGGGATTATAGTCTCAGACTCTGGTCTGACTCCGGGGTGGAGGAACACGGTGACTGCAGTGCAGGACAGCTGTCTGGGACGGGATCTTGACAGCAATTTTGAGACCTGAGATTTTTTTTCAGTGCTCTAGTGGGTATAATTATTACTGAGTTGAATATCTGAGATTATGAGATAGCTGGCAGATTGGCGAGAACATTTACACAAATGATCCCTCCTCAAAATGCAGCCATTTTCTTTTGTCAGAAAGAGTGATTTAATTGTGGATTAAAGTGTTGGAAACAAATACACTGGGGCTTTTTCTGTACAAAATATAAATGGGAAGAGAAACTAAGGGAAATAAAAAGGGACAAAGGTAGACTAGACGCTTTTTAACAGGAACTCATGTTTGGAAAAACCTTCAAAAATTACATCGTAAGACTCTTGGCCTCCCTCTTGCAAATGAAGATATGCGAAGGGCAGCATCTGATCAGAATGCTGGAAAACTTTATCTCATTTGTAAAGTTACAGCATTCGATGCAACAAGAATGGTAATTTTCCATTGGAAGAGCTGTGCCACATTGAATATTCTGGGGTAAATAATCTTCTAACCAAGTTAAGTTCTGCCTCATCCAAAAAACCTAGAACCTGGCATTTCAGCCAGGACTGGAATGATGACACAGGCTAGGGACTGAAATACGAAATTGAACGGTTACCGGTATTTTGGTAAATGCTGTCCCCAAGCAGTGACCTCACTCAGATTGCTCTCCTTTCCAGATGGAGTACAGTGGTCCTCCTTGCAGCTCTCGCAGAAGAAACAGCTATGACAGCAGCTACTACACAGAATCACCGAACGGTGAGTATGTGCTGTAACGGCTGTGTGAAACACGGAGACAGAGGCAGTCGATGCAGCAGGCTTCCCCGTGCCTTCTCCGTCCCCAGTCGTAGCTGACCCCAGCTCAGCTGAAAGAGGAACCAGCGAGCTATTGGTGTGAATAGAAGCATTACACTCCTCCAGATGTATTTGCAAATATGGGCTTATATTATAGCTGCACTTCCTATTTTGCAGATATAACATCTGGATAAAAAGATATTCCTCTCTTCAACTAACTCTTCTAACTCTGTCTTACCATTTACCTGTACTGGGGAAATTGCCAATTGATTTCAGATCTTCCCTTTCTCTGGACTGAAGAGAAGCCCTGGATCGACCCTGCCCCATACAGAGCATAGTTTGGTTAGGTGTCTCTTCCATTTTGCAAATTACAATCTCTGTTTTCTGATAATTGGTATCCTTCACCAACATTCATTTCCTCTGATTTTTTATGTGCTCACAGATGCATACTGTAAGCTTTATGAAAGGACCACATCTTCCTGACGTTAAGTACCCATTGGATAAACTGATCACCTTTTTGTCTGTCTTTTAGATCCAAAGCACGGGAAGAGTTCTGTTGTTTCCAGCCTCGATTGCCTCTCAAGCATTGTAGAGAGGATTTCTACAGATAACTCCACATGTCCTGTACTGCCGCCAGTGGAAACCATTGCTGAAGGGAGTCCCTGTTCCCCCTCAGAAGGAGGGAGTCTGAATGACAGTGGAGCCCAAATTCCTTCTCCCACCAACTGCACCCCCCTACCCCAGGATAATGGCAGCAGCAGCAGCAACCCTATCTACCAAGTGCTATAAAGGCAGGTCCAGCTGGACTGCACCGAAAAAATCATTGCTGCGTTCAGTCACGCTCCAAGACCTGCCTTGTAAGACTGAAAAAAACTTCTCAAGACTTGTTCCAGTTTTAAAATATCACTCAAAATTCCTTCAAATATATAACTTTTCAAACCTGTATTACTTCAAAATACACCTAGTTATTTATTGGTTGTTAAACTAAAATTATTTAATACGTATACCATGAAATGGCCAAGTTTTAATCTGGGCTTTGGGGAATAGAAACCTGACTCTTGAATGCAGAGAAGAATAGAAATCTACAACAGTAGTGGCATGACAGATCCAACATATTACTCCTGTTCTGGCCAAAATAAGGTTGTGGACCATTTTTTATAAAACTTTTTGTATAATTGTAAATAAGAGTTGCTTTGCAAAAAAAAAAAAGGGGGAGGGAGGGGAAGAGGAAAAGAAAAAAAAGCAAAACAAAAAGGGAAAAAAAAATATTTAATATTGCTTGGTTTGTTGTGTCAAACTTTAACTTTATATATTTATACGATGTGGTTGCCAAGAATGTTTTCAACAGTATTCTAAATAAAGACCCTTATTTATAAAATCTGTGGTGTTCTCTTGACTTTCATTAGGGCTTCTAGAATTACTAGTGCATTTGGGAGTGGTATTAAGATCGCGGTCTTGGCAGGAAGAAGATACCGGCTCTGATTCAGCAAAGAAATTAAGAACGTGATTCAGTTGCACTACTTTAAACTACTTTGCATAAATATGCTGCTGAAAAGAGGTCTACTTTGTATTGTATCTTGGTGATTCCTAAACCAAGACTTGCACGTACCAGGTCATTATTAAAGAGATCTGTAAGGTCAATAAGCATATTTCTCTTCCTCCCCTCAAAGTTTACAATCACACTATAGGACTTGATCTTACGAAGATGTGTTAGAAGTAGGAATTGCAATAGAAGTTAGAAGTAGGAATCTCCAAATTCCAGTGCAGATACCAAGATTTATACAACAGTATCTCACAAGCCCAGGCACTACATTCTCAGACAAATGTTCGGACTTTTCATCCAAGTCCTACCATTCAAGTGTTTGTACCACATTCATATATTCTCAGGTATTGGAAACTAATTGCAAAAGATCTTTTGTCATAAAGTACAAGGTACAGATCACAGTTTTCCTCAAGTTCAGGTTGGAATTTAGGCCAAAGATAGGCAGTTTTAATTTGGATTTGAACTTTCCACATCCTGGCAGCACTACTCCAGGGATTTACTACTTGTTTAGAGCCACTCTAAAAATAACGAGTGGGCTATGTTTCGTTCAGTATATATGTGTAACCTTGCAAGCTTGCCATGAAACTGAAAAATGTTAAGCCCTGAGCAGGTTGTCATTGGTAAGTAACCATCAGGACTCCTCTTTACATTTGGACAAGAATAACCAGCAGCTACAGCCAATGTGAAACAACCCATCTCTTGTCAAAGCCCTGTGATTTCTAGATTTTGTTTAAACACCACAGAGAGGGGGAAAAAAAACCAAAAACCCACACAAAGAACAACCACCAAAACAAAACCAACACAATCCAAAACCCAAAAATCCACCCAGATATTGTCATAGGCTCTAAATACTTTTGTGATGCATCAGTAATATTCTCTCTTAGCTGACTATTAAAAAGGGCATTTGTGCAGCTCTTACCTCTTAAGCAGGAAAAAGGAAGAGGGAACAGCTAATTCCATGGGAATGTCTCCCACTCCTTTAGTGATGGAGGCCCTGAAGGTCAATGCTCAGTGGAGAGGAATAGGTGGCCTTGTATCGAGCAGAGCACTGTACTTGCTTCTCCTTCCCCCTGGGGCAGAGGCATACTCCAAGCTCTCTGTCTCACCCGAAGCCAGAGGGGCAGGGAATGCAGCAGCCACGGGGATTCCTTCCTCATCCGTGTGCTTGTGACCACCGTAGATGATAAATCGGCGTCAAGGCCCAGGACCACCCTGCGGAGCAGCCCAGGCTCCCAGGGATCAGAGCGGACTCCAAGGCAGCACTCGCTCCTCAACAACTTCATCAAAGCCCAGCTTTGTACAGGTCTCCCATTGATTCCACTGTGGGCAGAAAACAATTCAGTGTATAAATGTTGTGCTTGCCCCTTTCATTTTTCCACTAAAAATAAAAATTATATTAACTTGAGATTGTGCTAATTCATACTAACTTGAATCAGGAGGGTCTCTAATAAGGTTAGAAAAATGCCCCAGTTTAGTTTGAAGCCTGTATCACTAATTTATAAAAACTAAAAAGAGACAGTTAGAGCCTCACCAATCCATGTCTCACACATCAACAATAAAATCTTCATTGCCTCCCTCAAACACTCAATCGGGCCCACAAAGCAAAAGATCAGAAGATGCTTTTGTGAAATACTATAGACCTTGTCATCCCCCTATTCTGAGGCTGGTAAAAGGATTAATTTTACTGTCATGTACGTGACAACCAAGGGATATTTTGCCAGCTCGGAGTTCATGCCTGCCTCGCTATAGCAGCCTCCTTCTGCAGTACACAGTGGGTTGTACCTGGCTGCAAAGCTGGCGCAGCAAGTGGCCACGGGGCGCTTGTGCTCAACAATGTACATGCAGTTCCATGTGAAGTCATGTATATTGCATTTCACTGATTTATTTTAGCAACTCAAGCTTCTACATACTGATATTAATGTTACAACAGAGAAGAAGCATTTAGCACATCCCAAAATAGATGGATGGATGAAGGAGAAAAAAAACATTCACAGATTTCCTACACAGAGCCCATCTTTTTCCCATTGATGTCAGTGAGAAAAGTCCACTGGAGTAAAGCCAAAGGGTGTCAGTGCTGATAAATACACATTTGGGTTACAGCTATATTTATTTTTGAACTTGAATAAGGAAAATGTGTTCCTGTGCAATTTCTTCCTGTCTATTTCTAAGGTAATATATTTAAAACAAATGCTTGAAGTTACTCTACTCTCCTTGCACCAAGAGGACGGCATGTTACTGACAGCAGTATATCCCAGTCTATGTGCACATATTTCAAAGCTGGAAATACTTGGATTCAGAGCTTTAGTTTAGTTCCAACAGCGGCGGGGAACATAAGCCGAGCTGAGGAACAGATACAAGACTCATCCAACATTTGCAAACTTTGGTTCTTAAATTTGGCTCCTGAAGGTGTATCTAGGCATTTAGAGCTGATCCTACAAGACAAACTGCAGTCTGGCTTGGTGTATGGAAACACTCCAGCATGGGCTACACACACCAGTAGCCTGAAATCATCCATTCATATTAATACCACCCAGGTTCCAGTTCAATATTCTGCAGGGTAGGGCACCTAAAGAAACATCATCTGATTTAAAAAATCTCAGTTCTGCAGATCGCACTGACGTGCAGAGCCTGGGATACACTGGGGGTGACTGGAAACCAGAGCCCTCTTTCCTCAAGCTGCCTCGGCAGGACCCTACAGAGCCTGCGTGAATGTGGGTTTGGAGCTTTGCACTAAATATATTAGAATTGTCTGATGTTTCCCATAGAATACTACCTCTAAAAGGAGAGTCATACAACTACTAATAATTAAAGGAAAGTAGCTGCCTTTTAAAATAAAAATAAGTGTGTGCCTTAGAAATGTTTGATTTGATAACTCAAGAGCCCTGCTGGGGCTGCATGACAAAACCAGTATTATTGGTTTATCTCATTCAAACTATTGCTATGGAAAAAGTGAACAGGAATAAATTTATACCTCATTTATATAGGCTAAGTGCATTGATTTTAAATTTCATCAGGTATTTTCCAATATGAGAATGAAGAGGATCCTTTTTCTACTTTCAATGTTTCACAACAAAAAAGTGCAATAAAGTTGCTATTTTTAAAAAATAACTATGTTATACACCATTTCCCACATTAGCAGTGAAGCTACTATAGAAATTTTTCACATACTGAAAATTCAGTTTTAAGTAAGAGAAATATACGAACTATTCCTGTTGTATTTTTTCCTTTTAAAATGTATTATCATCTGTACCCAAAAATATTAAAGAAATATAAAGTTTGCAGTTGCTTTGCACCAGATGCTGCTCTTTTAAAATGACTTGTCATTTTAAACACAGGAAAAAGACATTACAAAACCTCACTGAATGTGGAAGAAAAAGCAGTTTTCATTTTACAGCTTGTATTTTGCAGAGGTTTTTCAAAGGGGCAGATTGTACAACGAGCAAACCTGCTTTACGGCTCCCCTCATCTTGAACAGACAAACCAGAAACTATCCCCACAATAATGCTGGTAGTCTACAACATTTCCAAAATGTGTGGCTGACACGGAGCCCACGATAGCAGGAGATGGTGTGAAGGCCATTTTGCATAACTTGCATATGGCAATCTCAGCTTTGCTAGCAGTAGATAAAATGTTCTTTGTACAGTCAGAGTGCAAATCTTTGACAACACAATCTGCATTCAGCACGCGTGAGAGCGTGGGAGGGAGATAATAGGCCCACATGCCAGACATCCCAGAGATCATCTCGGGAGGTGTACCTGAGTACCTCATTAAGCACTGCTTACTAATGCTTCTCAGCTCGCCCTCCGCCTTTCAAATCGCTTGTTTTCCAGTAAATCTGTTGAACAGCCATTACTCTCTCTCCTTGATCTATGCAGCACACTTCCTTCTCCAAAAGTTTGTTGCACAACTGGGAATGTCATTAAGTGGAGACCCACGGCTTGTCTTTCAGTATTTGAGATTTCAGGCCTAATGAAGGAGAGAATGCTCCCCATTGTGATACAAAAGAGCCTCCAGATAGTCCTTTCCCACCAGGAATTAGCAACATGCTTGGCATAAAGCCACCAGGCCAGTAGAAGGAACACAGAAATTTCCCTGTGGACCCAGAAATCTACCTCTCGCATACACACTCACTTCTGAATGAAGATCTTAACATTGTAAGCTTAATAGTGAAAACCGACCTATCCTGTAACCACAGAGCAATAGAAGACCTCAGGGTTTTCCCAATAAAACAGCTGACATGGCATTGAACTCACATTTTCTTTCTGAAACATCAATCACTTTTGTCTTCTACATGCATCTTAGTAACATCAACGAGTGTGCTATTTTTTTGTAAGACTCAATGAATAACCCCACATTCATCAACAGGGAGGCAAATATTGTATATGAAGTGAAGCTTTCCACTATTTATAAAAAAAAAAAAATATTAAAAACTCTGACAGACAATACTCACTTAATCAGAAGATTGAGGTTGTTTGTGGTTGGGGTGGTGGTGTTTTTTTCCTTGGAATCAGATTCACTCAGAGGTCTGTCTCAGCAGTCACCCACTGTTGCAAGTCCATGGCTGTAAAAGGTCTCCTAGTCTAAGGAGACCAGATCTGGAGATGCTGGATAAAATCCTGGAACTGTTGAAACCCTCTGAAGCACAGGCTTCCTAACCCACCTGAACTGACCTTGAGCTGTTTTCTGGTCCAACAACAACATCTGCTGGATAAGACGCAAATTACAGCTCCTTCTGAAATTGTCTCTTGGTGAATTCAATGTTCTGTTTTCTCATCTTGCTAGAAAAGAGAATTTGTTGGTGGGGAAACAGCAAAAATATTCAGGTCTTCAGTCTGCACTAGGAAGAGCAGCAGAAATATATTGGAAAAAGCCAAGAAACAGAGAGAAAAATGGCAGGAATACTATGGAGTTTTATTATTACTGCAGAACTTTAGGGTACCAAAATGTTTTAAGTAGAAAAGAAAGACAAAAGGGCAGAGAAAATGGAAGGTCTTTGAAGGCATTGCATGGCCTGTTCTGTGAGCAGTGGTCCAGGGGGAGACAGGTTGCCTACCAGAGGCAGATGGGGCACATGAACTGGAACCAGAGATGACAGCAGGACCATGATGTGATTCTCTGGTGGCAAAGTCCCTCGGTGGGGCACAAATCATGTCAGCATGCATGGTAACCGCCACCTAACATGCAGGTGTAGAACAGGACAAGCTGAGAAAGAGTCTTGCACATTTGGAAAGACCATTAGAAGCCAGGCAAGGGAAAGGTAAGCAAGTGGAGAGGGGACACACCTAAAGATATCTACCTTATACTTTGGCCATACAACATTCCCTCCTTTCACATTGATCCTTTACTTCTGAATCCTAAAGCAAACACACTTGGCTGCCATGACTGAAAGACAAAACCTGTAGAACTTGCATTTTATCTGTGGCTTGGGATTCCTATTCTGTGAGGACAGAAGGACCCTCATGGTCCACTGATCACTGTGCAGAACTGTTTTGCTTTTTTTCAGTGGCAATCCAACAAACGTCCTGTGACACTCATTCATCCAACTCATTACCGTTTTCTTACATGTGGTTCTGTATGAAGTCAGGGGTTTTGACTGTCACTGTGGGTCAGACTATTACAATCCTGCCATTTGCAAGGAGGAGTTTTAATTTTTATTCAATTGCTTACAGAACTGAGTCAGGGGGCCTGTCCCAGTAGAGCAATACCTTTTTATTCCAAATGTCTCTACTTGGTCTTATGCCACCTGTGGATTTTCTGAGGCTGGATCCCAGACAATCCATGCGTCTGTCATACTAAGAGGTAAGTTTGATTGCTACTTGGTGCAGTGTAAGTGGAAACTATCTTATTGTAGTCAATGATGTGTATGCTTTTTCTCACACCACTGGAGGGCAGCATTTCTATGAAAAAGACTTGGCCATAATTTCTTTAGCGTGTATATATACATATATATATTTTTTTTTTCCTAAACTTTTATATCTAACTCTTCCTCAATTGAGGTAGAGAGCATTATTTCACACCAAGACAACTACCATTAATTAACTGTATTCCTGTGTAGTGTAAATTCATCAATCTTCTTGGCAGTTGACACAGTATTGGCACCCTTATCAGCTGGAATTATCACAGCAAGTCCAAATACATGGCTTGTAGAGATGTACTTCTATGTGAAAAAACACAGGCTTTTGTGCCTGTATGCCAAGGTTTCCCCGTGAGCTGCTGAAAGCTGGTTAGGGTGAAAGTCCATCTCAGCTTCTATACAACAGCTTCTAGAGGGAGTCCTGTTCTTCAAATGGGGCACTTAATGCTCCCTTACGAATATATTACCATAGAAATACAAATGTATGCAGGGAGGAACATGTGTCACACTGGTCACTCGGTTCCTTTTGGAAAGGAAGCACGGTGTATGCTGAGCACACAGGCTCTGTGCTCCCCTGGGCTGTCCTCTACACAGCTACACACTTGAAGCAGCTTGCAGTTTAAAGCCAGCTGCACAAAATGTAGTCCCAAACATGCCTTTCAAATGCTTCACAAATGCCAATTATACTAAACAATATGAAAAAAGCAACAAAGTAATGTGTCTAATTAACAAAGCTAGAGATGGAGCCAGCCATTTGGTTTGAAGTACTTCCAAGAGAGATGTTAAATCCAACAGCCGGGGCAACTCTGGAAGAAATAAATTAACATGCTGGGTTAATATTTCAAGCTCTGTGGGAGTAAACAGTTTGTGTGGTGAGGGGAAGCAAAGGTAAAAATATCACAGGGTGCTATTTTGTTTGTTTGTTTGCCAAGGACACTTTAGCTTCTGCCACTTATTATTCTTCATAGTATGCTAGAAAATATGCAAGACGACGTAAAACTATCAGCATTGCATCACTGGATTTCCTAAATTTGTCTTTTCCCCGCCTGTTAAATTTTAGCTCAAAGTTAAGAAAAACCACTGCTTTGAGTGAATGAGTTATGGGATAGACACATCCACGAAAAATACATTAGCAGTGTTCTTTTATGTGTAGTACTATGAGCAACCACAGCTTAACATTTCCTCTCTCCAGAGGACTTCTCTGAGAAATAAGCTCTGGTGGCTTGTTCAGAGAATGTCCTCTACATATATTTTGTTCCACAATAGTTTTTGTCTGGTTTTCATAGCTAAGAAGTGGCTGACAGCTGTCTGGTTCAAAATCTTACATACCTGTCATTAGTTAAGATCAGGCTATCAAAAACTCCCAAGTTCCAGCAAGTATCATGGTTTGAATCCTCTCCAGTTCTCATCTGTTGGCAGTTGTTTCCATGTGCTGCTTCTTGAACAACTCTGCCTGGTCCCAAGGGAAGAGCAGGGAGATTGTCACGCACTGAACTTGCTTGTTGTGAGCTGGCTGCTCATGTTTTGCCTGAATCTGTCATTTTGCCTCATCTGCTCTCTGGCCTCCTTTTGCAATAAGAATTCTGAGTTCTGCCATGCATCAAAGGCAAAAAGAAAGCTATTTCTCAGGTGTGGATGACAAAACGTTATTCCCTCTGTTAAGTACGAATAAATATTATTAGAAAGAGATAGAGAAAAGGTTGATCAGATCACTTAATCCTCACAGTTGCTAGGTATGTAGTGTTTCCTGTATGTGTATTTTGTAGCTGAAGCAAGGTATCTTTGACATGTCTTTGCTTTGTGGTGAGTGAAGATGTAGGCCCTTCAAGCACTCCATGACCACAACTATTATATGTGGCCTTTTTTTTGTTTGTTTGTTTGGGTTTTTTTTGTGGTAAATCACAAAACGTAGGAAGGGGGGAAAAAAAAAATCACAACATCTATTTCCATGTCTTCTATTTTAGACACCAGTGGTTACATTTCCAGACTTGTAGCTGAACCTTTAGGAACTTTGGTTGGCTGAGCAGATGTCTGTGCACGTAAGTCTTCTCTACTAATTTCTCCCATTGCTATTTACATACTGTTAACTTGCTATCGAAAGGCTAATATTAATTGGTCAAGGTGAATTAAAAGATTTTACTTTTTCTTAAGCAAGATAATTAGTCTCAGATTTTCAGCTCTGAATGTTTTAATTCATATTTTGTTATATCATCTCTAGCCTGATTTCCAGCTGGACCAAACCCTCTTCAAATCTCCTGGGCCTTCAAACAGATGTGGTGGAAACTGCAAACTTTTGTGCATAGACATAGGCTTTTTTTTCTTTCAAAGTACATCCCATCCCTAAATATAAGAGACATTCTGCAGATCCTACTCAGTCTTAGCTTGGGAGGGGAGAAATAGTCAATAAGTCAAGCAATGTAACACAAGATGAAAACAAAGCTGAAAAATAATTTGTTAGCAATCCAAATGCAATCATCTGGGTTTTGTCCCAACCAGAGTTACATGTATTGATATTTGTAGATATATAGGTAAGAACACAAGCAAAAACATGCCCAAAGGACTTTATAATCTAACAGTCAGGAAAACTGACAGCAATTTCATTGACTTCCCACATCACCTTTTCTATGGTGCACTGTTCTTTTGAACATATGTCTCTCTGCTTGGATTATGCAGTGGTCAAACTGGGCTACAGAAGTGTAGCACCACTGCAGTACTTCTGCGTGAAGACCTTTTCATATCCTGAGGGGTCCTTAAGGGGTTTGGTGTTACAAAGCAAATAAGAAGCTAAAATACTTCTAAATGTATAACAGAGAATGCAATCTTTTTCTACTTTTTAACAGGCAGGATGCCTATAAGCTAGAAAATAATTTTTAAAGAACTTGTAGAAATGTATTTTGTTTTTGATTACAGGCTGAAAAATTCCATAGAAAGAAGGTCTTTATTGTGGATTTGAGAACCAGGCAGCCCTTTTCTCTCATCCCTTCATAGGAAAGCCAATAAAAATGCTATTGTAGGCTCTCTTCTAGGATAGAAATGCATCCTAGAAGCACAGAAAGGTCCAATTTTGCATGAGAATGGAGCATATCTGAAAAAAGATCCAATTCTGATTTCTTGTTGGCCATCTCTGAATATCTTGTGCCACTTTGATCTTTCTCTGCTTCCTCATTATTGCCCAAACCCTTCTACTTCTGGAATACCCAGAGGCAAGCAGCACAACTGCGAAACCTGGCAGAATCCACAGATGAATCAGGCTGAATCAGTAAACAATGACTAAAAGTGAGGTGTCTTAGGAACAAGCATATCCCTGTGCTTCGTAAGATAAACCGTTTAAATACAAACCCACTGCAAGTCTTGTGTGTTAGGAGGAATCCCAACCATGATCTGGAGGTCTGATAGAACCCTTTTGCACTGAGATTCCTGCAGAAGTCTTTCCTAGCTCCTGGAAACTGGGTGGAGCATCTTCCTGTTCCCTTGAGTACACCCCAGAAAAAGAAGGCCGAGGACAAGATAGTAGAGGTGCCATCTTCTCACTATTTGCCCTGATCTATCTAGCTCTCTAACTGTATCTCTGACTGCAATAAAAGGCTGCTGTAAATGCTGAGCCACCTGCTCAGGCACAAGCCAGGATCAGAAAATTTGCATTCCCAGCAGCCAGCCCAAGATCTACGACAGAAGGTGGATTTTGCTTTCCATTCACTCACACTTACATTGTATTAATCTTGGTTATTTATAAAAGAAATGCAGCAGATTTCATCCTTACTGCCAATTATTTAACTAGCATCACTGGAACTATTAAGCTTTATACTTCTTCATACACAGCATACAAAGAATTACTTCAACAGGATTATATGTCATATTTCACGGAATTGGCTGTGTAAATATTTACAAAGCTAGAGAACAGCAAAGACATCTCAGAGTTCTTGATTCATGCCAAATATTGAGAAGCTGGTTTAATTGAGGGATTTAAGCAATGCTTTAAACCTTTGAGTCAGCATTCTTGACATTTATTTGCAGTACTCTTACCTTTCAGCACCCAAAGTTTTACAAACCGTTTATAACAATAACGATTTACAGGCCATTTTCCCATCTGCTTGTCTGAGAACATTTCAGTCACTACTGCAAACTCAGAGTGGGCTGGAGAAGAAATAACAGTTGTGGAAAGTGAATCATTCAATAAAAACAAAGTTCTCACTACAGTTAAAAAAAAAAAAAAAAAGAGAGAAGAAAGAAATGTTCTAATTATTTAAATGCATTAGAGAAACAATCAGCCAATAGGTAAACATACCTGTTGTATAAAATGGAGCATGCTCTACACGCAGAAACTGACCTCAATTTTTTTTTCATGGCTAAATGAAAAAGATCTGCTGAGGCACTGAGAACTGCATGCCTTGTTCAAGAAAAGACTAGCACCTCCTGTTCTGTGTTCTGTATATAGTATATGTGAAATACATATGTCTGTATCTATGTGTTTGTGTCTGTTGCTATGTTCATGCACCTGCAAACTGGCTGAGATTTTAAAAATGTAGCGACAGCATTAGTATAGTTTTGCTTCCAGAAAAAGCTGACTAGGCCAGTCTCAGAAAGTCAAGGACCTTTTAGGACTCTGCAAAACAAATCATCTAATAAAATAAAGCCAAATCACTAGCCATTTCTTAAACTCTAGTTATAGTATGTGGTAGGGGTTAAATAGTTCAGATCTACATGAGGTTGTTTACCCTTCTAGAAATGTGCATTTGGAGGCTTCAGGATGACTGCACTCAGCTCATAGTAACACACATTTAGCAGCTTCCATAAGCATCTTTTTGTTATACGTTGACATGAATCTTCCAACTGTATAAATTGAATTTTCCTTGTCACCAGCTGCTTGTTTTACTGGATCACGCCTAGATCAGCATGAAGACAAGAAATAAATCTATACCCTTCCTATAACTACATGTTGTAACAAAGTGGCCCATTGCCAAGCTGTAGGCCCAATAATTCCAGTTACTTAAAGTAGATTTTGCTGTGATTTAGCCCTGTGATTTCTTGAGTAAAAATGATTTCTCTTTTAGGGAATGGTTAATTGAAGAGAAATCCTGACACTTTTACTAGAGCCTTAACTAAAGCATGTCTAGAAACTCACACTGTTTCAGATCAATATAGATGCTCCCAGAGAAGCACGGTACCTGACCCAGCCCAGCCATGTGCTGGATTCAAACAGGTGCTGGGTGTAACACAAACAGCTCAAGAGTTGTTTGGAGCCCTTACAGCCCTTCTTGCCAGGAAGGAGCCATCTTCTCTTTCCCTGCAGGAAAGATGGTTTGGAAACCTCCCCAGTCCCTCAGCGAGCAGCAGAACATGGCTCCCAACACCTCACCTCGCTCGTGCACATCAGCCATCCCAGTTGTCACAGTCACTCAGTTCCTCTCCCATAAATGTTCAGTGAAAACAAACAGATTCAGGTAGGAGTTTCTCTTAGTTAATGGAGTGAACAAAGACCCATGATGATCTCTGACATATTCCAATATTACCTCATTTTTTTTTTCCAGAGAAACCTCCATTTATCTCCCAGTTTGATATACATCTGTGCAACACTGATGTTTCTACACCAGCACCCTTTCTGAAGGGTCCTGAAGGAATGTGCAAAACAAAAAGAACTGTCACTCACAATCAAACGGAGCCCAGTATGAATGGGTGAAGAACAAAACGCAGCCCAGCAAACAGAGTGTAGTAAATGTTTCTCAGCTCACAGCAAAGCCATGCAATAGTTGAAGAACACGGTTGAAAATGAAGTACATATTCAAGCAAAATGTAGATAATTAAGAAAAAAAAAAAAAAACTCTAGTTAGATAAAAGTACAGGAACTGGCATGCAACCATAATTTCTGCTGCGCTGGCTGCTCTCCTTAAGAGCAGCGTGACTTCTTTGAATCAGGCTTTGGGCTACACAGCTCTTCAGACAGGCAGCACCTCTATGACTCCCTCAGTCAACATCAAGCACCAAACAATGATTTTCTCCTCCATTCTCATCTTTCCCATGCAAGGCTTTCGTCCAACTGTTGACAGTTCAAAGGGGTGAATCTAACCTTTCAGAAAAGTAATATCATCTATGCAATTACAGCTTGCTTTGGTTTTAAATGAGTTTCAAGGACAAAGTGAGTACATTGCATGCTGAAATGCACCACCGCTTTCCGTTTGAAGACCTCAGACCGAATGATTTACAAGGATCAATATTAACAGATAGAGCAATTCACAGCATGATGTAATCTAAAGTTGATAGAGAACTGCATTGAAATACTTTTGAGTTGTCATGAATTTAATACAAGAGAACACAGACTGAATTATAGCATTCAAGCATTGCAAAACTGATGTTCCAGCCCTGGCTGCCTTTTGTTTTGAGATTACAACCCTTACAGATAAATCTCTTTCAGCTTCCTCCAGCTTTAAAACTTTTTGAATGTGCTCTCCAGTTGTATTCATAGATACATACAAAGTCACAGTTTCTCTGAACATCTTTTCCCTTTTTTTATTGTTGCATTTGTTAGAATTGGTCAAAAAGTTTTTCATAACCGTTTTCTTTGAATATAAACTATCTGATGAACTCAGACTAGGTAGGTTAAATGCCAGGAGAAAGTGATTTGTTAGCTGTCACTATTGTTGGTATCCTCACTAGGACCTCAGTGAGTGAAGAGGCTGAGGAGGTGCGCAGAATGAGATATTCTTGTTATACTAGTGAAGCACCAAAGCACATAACAAAGCTTCCCTATGTGCCTTCTGTGCCTTCACAACATGCTCTGATTTTGATCTGTCAACCCAGCATCTTCCATAAGTGGTAAAATGTCTTTGTACAAAAATAAAAAATGGGGAAAAAAAGTTAAAATTTCAATCCAAAGTTATCAGTTACTAAACTTGGGAATATTAGGGGATATGTGCTCAATCATCCCTCACACTGAGAAGAAAGCTCCTTTGGAGTTAGATTAGAAATCACTGCAGTTCTCAGCTAAAGCGCTAAGTAGAGAGCAGGGGGATTAACAAATGAATAGCATGTGAACACATAAGCTAATATTTTCTCGGTAGACAGAATTTAGACTTCTGTCTAAAAAACAACTGGCCTTTCATTGTTTATTATTATCCTGGGATGCCGAAGCATGGGGCAGCAAAGGCGATCCCGAGACACCAGATACTGAGGTGAAAGGAGGACTTACTACTCCTGTGTCATCAGAACACAGGAGAACGTGGGGTGACCTAACACAAGTGAAAAAATCAGTAAGAGGACTCACTCTCTTTTTCTGTTACACAGTAATTTGAAAACTAAAACAGATCTATGGCTTGAAGTTATTCTTTCACCGTCACCATTAAAAATGTTGATTTACAACAGCTAAGGTATAAAGTAGATCTAATGACTTTAACGGGATTCCTTAAAGCACATATGGACTATCCTGGGTAGCGGTTGTACAACTCTGGCTCCTCAGAAAGCTCCCAAAAGGGAGGCCTTTAGAAAGGCCTTTCTAAATTCTACAGCTTATTTTCCCCACTTGTGCCAGGTTTTGGTCAGCCCCAGCTCAAGGCAGATGATCAAAACCCCTCACCAGTTGTGAGAATCAGCCCAGGAAACAATACGTAATTCCAAGTCTAATGTCTTTTGATACATTTTAAGAATTTCTGATAACATTACCTGCTGCTGCTGCTGCTGCTGTATCAGAATCCTTTTTCAAACAGACTGTGAACTATTTGGACAACCTACCAACTCCACACCTCCCACAGAAGTCTCCCAGTACTATTAGAGTTGGTTTAGTTCTTTTTAGGAAGTAAAACTTAGCAAGGTTAATTACTAAATTAGCTTAAAATGACAAAATATATCACAGAAAAACTAGATAGTTCCTGGACATACACATCCACCATGATATTAAGTCCTCCTTGCCTAATCTTTCTTTTCAGTCTAGAGAAGACACCCAGCAGGGCATTACAGAGAGGACTGCTCTCATTTCATTGAAAAGGGACCTAAACTTTCACTGATTCATTCATTCTTCAACTCCACTGAAGTCAATAGCATTATATAAGTGACCAAATGCACTATCCCGCTTCTGCAAATTACTGTGTTGTCTCTAAGGCAAATCTAAAGGCACAGAGGAGACACACACCTAAAAGATTGAATTTGGGTGTGGTAAATGCATTCATGTGTTCATCTCGTGTACACATGGGATTATAGGATTTCATTACGGCCTTGGGAATCTTTGCAGAGTGAGGGAAGATCCTTCAGCATCCCAGCACCTGAAGATGAGGACTTCTAGTTGGAGCTATCAAGTCTGCTTAAGCAGTTACTCTGCAGCGAAAAAAAATCTTAAAGTTGTCAAATATAAACCAGAATAAAAAAATAGTTATAATACTGTTATTTTCAGTGGGATTATGGGGGCAGAAATGCTACTATACAGTTTAGGATTAACCAAACCTCTGTGGAAAATTTTTGTCCACAAATTAGGTATTTGAAAATGACTTGGTTTGTTTTGTCTGTCATAGCCCAAACATTTCCAATTATAGAAAACTGGTTTTTAAATTCAACCAAAATTTTTTGTCACTATATGGCAGGCTTAAAGGAAAACTTTGGTGACACAAAGCACCTGCTAGGCTGACTGAAAAGGTTCATTTTGTGTAAATCATCAAATACTTATCTGGCGGTATCAACTATCACTAATTAAACAAATGCAAATCATGCTATAATCTACAATGTAAAGTGAAATATTTCTGTATTAATATGCAGTTATTTTATGCCACAATCCTTGTTTAACAAAGATGTTATTTTTTAATAATTTACCTCACAAGCTTCAATACAAGCTTCAAATGTGATGTTCTATTTCATTTTCCGCATCAAAATAATGTATAAACCTCATTTTCCAATTTATATTTCTAAGTTTCCCATTTCAGCAGCCACCTCACTGCAGATTTCACAGCTCCCCCCTGCCCATCAATCTGTGATTTGGGGTCCTTTCACACATCTTTTGAAATATCCAACTCTTCTTTCCATGTCTACCTATGCTCATTTATAAATTACAATTACAGCCTTACTATCTTCAAAGAAACCTCACAGGTCACTTAAGTGTGGCCTCCCCACTTGAGTCCATAAAAACTACCTTTAAACAAACTTTCCATTTCTTTAATGTATACTTTCAGATGATTTCTAAAGTCCTGTACCACCCTCCTGCAGATACCCAGACAAGAAGGGAAACTGCAGCAACAGAAGCTGCAAGATAATCCTTTCATCCCCACAGTCAGCTTAGATCTCAACCCTGAAACTCCTAAGAGGAATCACTGATGTGGGGTAAGGTAACACGCAAGGCAGGAGTTAACGAGCTGGGAAAGAGCCTCTACACTTGTGGATGTGATCAGAAGTAGCCTGGGATTCACAGATCCTTAAACCTTGTTCCTGGGTCACCTACCTTCCTCAGCCTTTGTAACTCTCAGAATCTACCTTACAGTGCTTTCCCGTTGATTCCCTCATCTATTATTATCAAAATTAGTGACTGTGATTACAAAATAACTGTTACTTGTATTATTTCTGTCAGTGAGTCATCATCCTCTTTCTTAATGCTAGGCTTGGGTTCACAGACCTGCCCCCTTCTCCCTCTGTGCCCTCTGTCTGGCAGTTCTCAAGGATTTTAAATAGCATGTGATTCTCACATTTCCCTCTCTGGTCAATCCCAGTGCTCAAGTGACTATCTGGCATCTCTTCCTGGAGATTTTGTCACCAGTTTACACTAGCTGAAATAGAAGGGTGCCTTCATTTAGCCTCACTTGCCCTTTTCTCTTTTACTGTCTATAGCAGTAACATAATCCCCATTTCCAATCTTCTCTCCCTTTTCTCACAAGTGACACACAAAAAGTACCCAGCTCCTGGGCCTTCCTTCTACCCCACCAGCTTCAAGACCAATTTGTTATCATTTTCACAGAGCAATCTACTGTCTTTGGTGTGTCCTACCGCAACTACCATTCTGCCACTTCTCTGCATCCCGAACATGTAATGCTCCTTTGCAACCCAAGGAAGCTGTAGATGGCCAAACACCTCCCCTCTCACAAACCTGACACCACCACTCGCTCCTTAGCAGCCCTCCGCTTGTCCTTCACCTCCTGTTCCTGCACATCCGAATCTGTCCTCCTTTAAAGCTCAGCGTAACTGCACTCCTCCAGTCTATCCTCTTCTGTTGAGCATCGTGTTGTCCCGATCCCAAGTGTCTGCACTCCAACGGCATTCCTCAAACATATACGCTTCGGTCGGAGTTTCTCCATCTCCACTCATCATGACACAACCTCCCATGATTCATCCACAACAGCTTTCCAGGCTCGCTCATAAGCCCACTCCTCCTGGGGTAAGTAAAACAGAATACAGAACGTGTCTACATACCCCTGCTACTTCCCTTCCACACAACCATCTCCCTGTTGTTCTGCAAGCTCCTCACAGGGCCAGAACCGCTCTTTTTGTAGATCTGAAACTTCCCTTGGCATTCTTTGTGAATTAATAAGAATAAAAACAGAAAAAACAACACGAACCCAAATTGCAGCCTCCTACCAACACAGGCTTTAGAGGAGAAACAAGCAAACAGCAGAAAAATAGAAGAAAAGATGGAGAAATAGAGCAGGTGTGCGGGACCATGTAGAGGTGCATTGCAGTAGGAAATGCAACCTCCGGGCATCCCTGCACATAATATGAGAAATTTATGCCTGGGAAGATCCTGGATTTCGTGTCTTTGCCCTTCAGTGAGTCACGTCCACGAAGGACGAGAACCACTGTGACTCGTGTCAATAGTGCCGGGGAGGGTCATTCCGATCCGGGTGTGGGGCAGCACCAGAAAACCCAACGCTTCCCCAAGGGGATCCCCAGTGCGCCTATCGGGCCGCTAAGCCAAAGTGGCCGGTTACTCGGGACGTGAGAGGAGGGTGAGGGCAATCTTCCTCCTGCCGGGGGTACCGAAGCAGGGAGCTCTATCCTGGCACCGGTACGGAACTACGACGTGGCGGCCGAGGAAACGAGGGGTCGGGGCGGCGGCAGGAGCTGGGGACGGCGCCCCCGAGGCGCGGCCGGCGCTAGGACCCGGCGAGCGGCGGCGGGGCGGGCTCAGCGCGCCTGCGCGGCGCGGTCCGGCGAGCAGCGGGCTCACCGAGCCGCCCGGCAGCGGGAGGAGCAGCGGCAGCGCCGCGGTCCCCGCCGCCCGCACCGGCAGCGCGCTCGACCCGACCCGGCCCGGCCGCAGGGGCGGAGGCGGCGCGGCGGAGGGCGCTGCGCGGCGCTGTCCCTTCAGCACCGCCGGGAGGGCGCGGGCACAGCCCCGCCGGACCCCGCGGGCGCTGCAGCCGGCACCGGCGCCCACCCCCGCCTACAGCCCGGCGCCCCGCAGCGCCCGGAGCACCTGTAGGCAGCGCTGGTGCTGCGATTTCCCCACCCCCCCCCTTTTTTTTTTTTTCCTTTTTTTTTTTAAATTTTTTTTGTGCTTTTGGCCACGTCCAACCAGGGAAGGGCCCTCCCCCTCCGGCACGTCCCTGCGCCCCGGCACCGCAGCGCCCGCGCTCCCGGAGCATGGCCCCCCCTGCCCCTGCCCCTCCGCCGCGGCTGCAGCTTCCACGGCCCCCGAGTGTCTGACTTCAGACGAAGGCGCTGCAGCGCCGGGAGCCACTGGCACCGGCTTCCCCTCGGAGCGGCCCCCGGGGAGCAGAGCTGGCCGGGGCCCTTCGCCCCCACGGGCCTGGATCGGGGCTCGGGTTAGGCACCCACCGCCGCCGAGCAGCCGTCCCCTTACGGGCTTGCTGCCTGCCGTGCTTGCTTGGATGAGTCTGCGACATGCCTAATAAGAGACGAGATGGGCCAGGGCGACGAGAGCGACCGCATTGTGATCAACGTGGGAGGGACTAGGCACCAGACTTACCGCAGCACCCTACGCACCCTGCCCGGCACTCGGCTGGCCTGGATCGCCGAACCCGACGCCCACAGCCACTTCGACTATGACCCCCGTACGGATGAGTTTTTCTTTGACCGGCACCCGGGCGTCTTTGCCCACATCCTGAATTACTACCGCACTGGCAAGCTGCACTGCCCCGCGGACGTGTGCGGGCCCCTGTATGAGGAGGAGCTGGCCTTCTGGGGCATTGATGAGACCGATGTGGAGCCCTGCTGTTGGATGACCTACCGGCAGCACCGCGACGCCGAAGAAGCTCTGGACAGCTTTGGTGGGGCTCCTCTGGATAGCAGTGCCGAGGACGGAGACATAGATGGCACCGGAGACTCTGGTGATGGTGAAGAGGAGCTGGAGATGACAAAACGCCTAGCACTTAGTGACTCCCCAGATGGCAGGTCTGGGGGCTTCTGGAGACGGTGGCAGCCTCGCATCTGGGCACTCTTTGAGGATCCCTACTCCTCCAGATATGCAAGGGTAAGCCGTGCAATCAGCACTCTCATCAAAACATTTGAACTTCCCTTCAGTCCCACTTCCTCCCAGCATCATCAGGGTAATCTCCACTGTCACAGCAGAGCAGCCATCCATGTGTGTAGCCATACAAAAATCATGCACAAGGCTATAGGGACATATCCCAGGCTCTCAAGCAGGCCCCATGAATGGTGCACAAGTGGACACCCAAGGCATGAGCTCATGTACTCAATATGTGGGCTTCCAGAAACCCTTATTTCCCAACAGGGTCCTAAAAACCCACAGCTTGGGGCAGGGTCTCATTCACAGGCCAGGGAGATCTCCATCATACCAAGGTAATTTCCTTCCATGCACAGATTTTTTACAGTCAGTCATCCCCCAATAAAGAGAGACACCTTGTCCAGCCTTCTTATGAGCTAACGGCTCGTTCCCATTTACGAGATGGAGAAAGGATCATGGGAGTAGGCAGCCCCTGGGAGATCAAAGGGATTGGAGAGTTTCTCAGCCTGGACTAGAAAGAGAATCTGTTTCCTTCTCTTTTCTCATATGTACCATGTTAAATATTTATGATCATGCTTCTCTGAGAATGGGTAATTCACTTCCTCACTTACCTCCTCACTTTGTCTTTTCCCTTGTGGGAAATGCAAAGTATTAATCAGAGGAGAGGGCTCATTCATGTAGAAGGGACACTGTGACAGGTTTCTTGCCTGCCTGCTGAAGGACAAGTCCCCTCCTGATGCCTGCGCTTGTTTTGGAAAGGGAACACACACTGGTGCAGTTCACAGCATAGCTGTGGATAAAGATGGTCTTAAACAGTGTCACAACTCCTCTAAGCAGGTACCTTTCATGCTATTACATGAGGATAAATACATTAATTAGGGCCTGATTCTGCTCCTGAAGTTAAAAATAAAGAAAATATTTATTCAGAAGCAGCAGCAGGATTAGTCCCCAAGGTACCCATAATGATAAGAAGGAAAACAGATGACAAATAGTGTCTTTGCAAAGAAATTAGTTTGGATAGGTTCTACTCCTCTCTTAGGTGTACCTTTGTTACAGCATAACTGCTGCCAGCCCTCAGCAGGGACAAGTGGTGCTTTGGTGTGGGAGGATGATTTGTGTTCCTGAGGTGGATCAAAGAAGTGAGATCAGATTAGGGTGCAAATCGGACAGATGAAGGAGAGAGAAGTGGAAATGTAGGGAGCAGGAACAGGGGAGCTGGTCGTTTAGGAATGAATGGGTGGTGGAACAGCAGCGGCTGGAGACTTTTGGTCTAAGCAGAGATCTCCAGCCAGGAGCCTCCAGGTCTGCAGACTGAATGAATGGGGAAAGCTGGAGCGCAGCCTGGAGTTATATCTTGGTGCATTTCTAAAGATTCTTGTTTGCATAGCCTTTGGAGATTTCCTCTCTGAACAAAGAAGTTAATATTTTAAATGAATTCCTTTAAACAGCATGCAGGATAAAGGAATAATAAAATATTTACCACAAGATGAAAGGATGATGCTGTTGAATTGCAGCTTTCAAATCCCTGATTTCTGCCAAGGGAACGTGGAAACGAAGAGGAAGGCTGCAGGGTATCCTTCAAAAGGCTTAGTTAGCTTCCTTTAATCAAGCCCAGTGTTAGCAGGCATTGATTTGAATAGCAGATCTCTCTGGTGCCCAGGAATCTGTTGGTAAAACACATGTTAAGTAGAGACAGTGTGCTTGTCCAAGATTTTGTGGAATGGTCCAAAAGCCATAACGCTGTCCCAATGAAAAGGATACAAACAGAGACTAAACAACCCTTTTTCTTAGAAGCATAATGATATTTTAGGTCAGAGGACAAAATCTATAACCAATATTAAGAGTCTTTGTGATGTACAAGCTGGAATTCTAGGAGGATGTAAATTCCATTTTCTAATTCTCTATGGTTATTTTCATTTAGGAACAGGCATTTTATAAAGTGATTTGGGTTTGGTGGTGGGCTCTTTTGTTGTGTTTTTTGTTGATGTCTTTTGTTTGGTTGGTTTTTTTTTCAGTGGACATTATAATGTTTATTCACAATTACATGTGTAGAATTCAACCCCTGATTTACCTTTAACTTTTTATTTCGTTAAAGGATTGTTATACTAGAGAAGTATGAATTCTAGGCAAAGGTAAAGTGTATACTGAATATTTCATGGGTTAAATATGATTCTTTAACTTGTATCTATGGAGATGTAGGCCATATGGATTAATATTTTGCAAGAAGGAAGATGGCTTTCATCATCAACACATGCACACACTGTCCATTAAGAAGACATTATAAGACACTTAACATTTTCTAATAAAAGCCATATGTTATGGTTATGGATGTAAAAAGAGATAGGAGTTTGATTTATGCTCCTGTAACCTCACACAGACATTGCAAAAAGACCTCAAACTCACAATAGCTCATTTACAATAAAATAATTGATAGCATCATTAACAAGTGAATGGTATATTAAAGCAATCGTGAGTAGAGTCAGGCTATAAATCCACTGTTACCTCACTTTTAATTGCCTATGCTACTTTCAATTACAAACTGTATTTCAGTCATGCAAAATTTTAAATTCGCATTGCCATTTTGTCAAAAAATAAATCACAAAAATTTGTTATTGTAATTGGGTCTGAGACTTGTACTAATGGCGATTATTAAATGCAGGTTTGGTGTTGACATATGGCACTAAATGTATGTCAAAATAACATCTTAATATAAGCATCTGTTTACATAACCATTATACTGTTACACATGGGCAAGTAAAATGAACACAGTATATGAATATTAAGAATAAATCAAAGCCTGCATATCTGAATAAAGCAAGATTTTTCTGGACTGTCTCTGGAACACAATAATTCAGTGAATGTTTAGGACCCATCTGTGGAAAGCTCAGCATTTATCCAAATCTAGCCATTCTTGGAGCATTTTGATGTACACTGCTTACAAAGACAAGTACATTTGACTGTTTTGCTTCACCAGCACCTAGCTGATACTGAATTACATCTGATCTCATTGTAGACAGCCAGGGGAGACTGGAAGAGCATTTGTGTATATCAGGCAAAATCAGCTAACTCTGCAAATTTTGTCTATTTCTAAACTTTGATAAACCATAAGCTCCCAGTCAATAACTATTTGTCTGTAGGTGCAACATAGTCAACACTTTCTCATTAAAACAACAGCGGCTGAGTTTCAATACTGGTTTTCTAAACACTTATTTCTTTAATAAGGTAGTTCTTTCTAAAAAATGAAAAACTTACAATATTGTGTCATCTTCTAAATCTGTAATAGGAAAAGGTAGCTTGTTTCAAATCACAGATTACCTTAGACACCTACCTTAGTAAGATAAATGGCTGTCACACTTCTTCATAACTTAAATAATCCATATTTGGATAATTTAGGCAAAGTCTGGTACCTAGAGTTCTGGACAGAGTAACAGACAGATAAGGTGATGGTAGAGATCAGATCTACAGAGATAGATAGTGGGTGCACAGGCAGACAGAGGCATCCAGGTAGATTTTGAAAAGCATCTTATCAGGTGGCTAAATATCACTGTATGTCAATGAATATTGTGCACCTAAATCAGCGAGGTTTCTTTAAAGCTTATTATAACTGTCTTTTTTGCATCCTCAGGCAACTTTGTAAATGTATTTTTCTTAAGTAGACTCAAAGGGGAAAACAGAATCACAAAGAAAGTGACACAGACACACTAAAGCATCATACCGAGAGTTACGATGTAATAGAGTTCCTGCCTTCTGCAGTCAGACTTCATAGGCCCCTCAGCACACAAATGTGTGAAAAATATTTTCGTTGCATCCTCTCTCCGTTATATATCTGGTCATGCTGTTCTGGCACTAGCGAAGCTCCAGCTGACTTCCTGGAGAGTTTGACCTGCAGGTATCTGACACCTTTGCCCCCTTCCTTCTCCTCCTCCCCAGCAGGATAAGGTTGTGTTTGTGCTTATTCGCAGTCATTAGGTTAGTCAATGTTTGGGAACCAGGAGCTCTCAGCTGAGATTCTGCACTAATGCTCACATTCAAATCAGACAGTTAAGCTTCACTAATGAACCCTCAGAGAAGACTTTGTAGTCCTTCCAAATAAACATTTTTACTGTTTTTAAATAAAAGCTGGTTGGGGTCCTATGGAAAGTCCTCAACAGCTTGACTTGCCATCCTGGCATATGCTATACAGCTCTGCTCTGGAAGAGGAAAGGCTGATGGCAGAACCCTCGCTCACCCGTTCCTCATGTTCTCCCTTCACATCCTGCAGAGGATCTGCTTTCCTCAGTGGGTGACTTTTGAAGGACAAGTTTCTGACACAGAGAAGGAGGCAGGAAAAAGGACAGTAGGGAAGAGATGAGAAGAAGGTATTCCCCAGGGATTTCTTCCAGTTTTCTTCTGTACATTCAAGAGCATCTCAACCTTGCTGTGTTCTTTTAAACTAGATCCCATAGGTACAAGAAGGCTTATAGGATCCTAGCCCCTGACTAACCTTGCTGTCTGGAGGCTTAGAGGCTAGAGTGATTTCTGCTCACCCTTTACCCCACTCCAGTCCAGCTAAGCTCAGGGAGTGGGAATAGATACTCATCACCCTTCACAAGGGGAGCTTATTCTGCAGCCGTCTGAGATGGGACACACTTTGCATAGAGGTGCTCCATGGACACTGCTCTGGGGGTCCCACGGAGTTGGAGCAGAGAGGGAGAGGAAGGAGTAGGGAGGGAGAGGAAGGAGCAGAATTACCCCACATGCTTTCCCCTGCCCGCAGGCACCCTTCTCCCTGGGGAGGGATTCACCCAAGGGGTGCTGGTGGAGCTGCTCCCCCAGCTTGGGTCGTCCTGCAAGGTCTCCCCTGCAGAGGCATGTCTAATGCTGCACTGGAGCTGCCTGCGGTCATTCTCACCGTATACTTTGACAATTAACGAGACAGCCTAATTTTAACTGCACGCTGCATTACAGCTCTGGAAAAATGAGAATCTTTCCACATTACATGAAGTTTCCCCTGCACTCGTAGTATAATGGAATTACAGATAGACATCTATTAAGTACCATTCTGTCATTCATTATTAATATAGTTCCTAAAAATCTCATTTTATTCCTGTTTTCTCTCATCAAGGGACATGTTACTGCAAATCCTTATATAACCTGTTAGTAAGCATAGTGTATTCTTCTCTGCATCCTGTCCAAAGAAGCCTTTGCAATGCCAGCTAGAAAGTGTTCACTGCTCACAAGTCCTTATTGAATTAGCCAAGGTGGGAGCAGGCACATTCACAAATAACTCCTGAAAATTGTCCAAATTGTCCCTCTGACTTCAGAAGTAATAAATTTTAAAACCACCACCAAAATATATATATATATTAAAAAAATGTAGCAGCCATGCAGAATCATGACTTCATTGGTCTGAGTTGTTCAGAATCACACAGAAAGATACGATGTCTGCCCAGAACATCTTACAATCTCTTTGATGTCACAAACTCATAAGGGAATGACAGAGATGATGTTATCCACCTCACAAATCTATGGGTGGCTAGTACAGACTTAGCAGTTTTAATTCAAGGAAGGTTTTAAAAATCCATTTGCCTATTTCCAATTTTATTTCTATTATTCTAAAACCTTAAAAAAGAACAGCATCTGTTGCAATTTTTTAAATCTTACTTAATTTTAATGTTTCTAGGTTACAAAATTTACTTGATTTAGCCAAGGCTGTGACTGTATGGATCATACCATCATATGCATACACATATATATGCCTTCCTATCACTGCCACCTCCTACGATGCTGAGTGGGATTTCCATATGAGGAAGGACTTCAAAATTAAACAATCTCAAAATACTTCTGGAAAATGTAACTGTGGTGCCACTGAAATCAATATGAATTTAGTGACTGGTTTCAGTATGGTATTTGGTCCCTTCTCTCTTTAATCCATCCCTATGTGCCTTCAATTATTTTCTTTGCCCTTCTTCTGACATTCGCTATTTTGGTTTTGGTTAGGAAAAAAAAAGGCAACAAAATACTGGTATTCTCTGTTGGGTTATCATGAGACAAAGGATAAGAAGATCTGTGGATCAATTATAGTATTTCTATTTTAGATCTGCTCACAAAAATGTGATATATTAGACTATACCTACGAGAACTATTTTTCCATCTTGTTTTTCTTTCTGCTGTGCAGTCTAGTATTCAATGGTATTCATCTATCTTATTTGTAAAAATACGTGGCTGATCTGTGTATATTTATGGTAGTACTTTAGTAAAGTCTATACATATTGCCTTTCTTTTAACATAAGGAGAGATGTCAGCAAATCAGCAACAGAGGACCCAGCCTTACTGTTATTGAAATTCAGTGCCAAAATTACCACCGACTTCAAGGATGGAAATGAATTTTCCTGCAGTACGGTTCAGGATTACAAAAATTGCAGTGTACTGTTTTTTTAATAGATCCATTGCACATTCCCATTCCAAAGCACTGAAGCGCAATAGATCTCAGTAATTTATTGGGAACACACATATTCAAATATATAGTTTCATAATCGTTTAAAGATATAAGCATCTTTAGCACATTGCATCAAAACACAGAGCTCTAATACTGACAAAGCTCTTCATGATCTTACTGGCATTTTTTACTGCAAAGGACTACAGAATACATTCCCATTCAAACCACATGACTTCAATTAATGTTCAACCAAATCATATCCAAGCACTGTATTTCATAATAAAAAGGGCAAGCAGGAGTATTCAGATTGAAAAATCGGGCCCTAATCGATAATGAAGTGTGTAATTCTTTCTCATGCAAATGCAGATGGCAAAACTGAGATTCCATTTTGTATAGGCTTGATTTTATGAAATTTCAGGGGATTCTTGGGAGATAAGACAATAGAACAGCTATTTTGAGACCTTTGCAATTGCATTACAATTAGCTTCTCAGTTATTACATGCTGAATTTGATCTGAGGAAAGAACAGTATTAGAAGGCTGACTTGGCTTTCTCTACTGAATATTGCATTACATAAATACGTGATTCACTCCAAATGGTACACAGGAGTGTTAGGATCGGATGAAATCAGAGAAATCTATGAATCTATGGAGAACCACCCCCTCCCCCTGGAATATAAACCGAATACTGTCATTTCTAGAATAATTTTTACATCTCCTGTGCTCAGTAAGGACCCAGATTTTGCTGTCTTCACTCCTACTCTCATAGTGATAGCTTACTCCAGGAATATCCCCCTTTCCTTCGAGCTGAGAACAAGGTACTATGCAACACAAGTGAAGGTGAAAGGAGCAGGCCCTAACTGATTTTCATTTATTTCAGATAATGATTTATAAGATATAACGGGGGTTCTAATAAATCACGCTATAAAAATTATGCATAAATTTCAGTCCGAGGCTTTTTGCAGTGATTGCTTATGATGTAAGACCCTTTAATGATAGTAAGTTAAAATTGCATTGTAATGGCCCTTTGTAAATGCAATAAATCTCCGACTTCAGTGCACTGCGGACAGGCAGCGATGTGTGTGCTGCACACGAGCTCCCAACACAGGCACACGCTGCTGGCACATGCTTATGTAATTATGGTGATACTTCAGGAGCAGCACTGAATCCTAGCACTGCTAGATTTACTTTGAGAAAACGTTTGGTCAAGACCACTGTGATGCATGGAACAGTTTAAAATATCCTACCGCTTTTTACTTGAAAAACCTGGGAAAGAATGTTCCTTTTAGGAAGCAGTAAAATGGATTATTTGGTGTTAAACAGCAAATGCAAAAACTGTTCCTACTGAGTCTTATAATTTCTCGGAGACAAAACAGGCATTTTTGTCCTCACAACCAAACTGAGTCCATCTTCTTTCCTAAAGTTACTGGATCATCTACTCAGCATTCACACAAAAAATGAGAAGCATCCGCAGAAATCCCCCAACGGAATAATAGCTCCTTGTTTAAACTGCATCAGAATCCCTATTCCTGCCCACTTTTGCCCTCAAAAAAAACCACATTTAAAACACTACCCTATTCAAATGCAGAAAGATTTGCTCAGTTCAGGTTGCTTATTATTTGACATGCATCAGAAACTCAGCTGCAGGTTTCACTTTGAAAATTCATTCCAATAACCCTGTTCTATTTTTCAGTTTGGATTCTTGCAGTCTTCATTACACCAGATCAATTGACAGGTATAGATGGTGGAGACTAGTTTTGTGATTTTTCCAGTTGTTAATTAAATGAAAATCTTCAATCAGAAGGCTTCTAATTTGATAACAGACTTGAAAAAAATGAATAGGGAGAAACCTGTAAAAATGCTGAGCACCTACAACCTCCAGCGGAAGGGAGATCATGACTTACGGCAGAAAAGGACACGGCAAGGAGTTATGAAACGGTCAGTAAAATCCCACCCCACCTTCTAGGGCCACAGCCCCAGCTCCCACTGGTTTTAATGGGATCCAGCCAGAGACCCATGCAAACCTATTTCAGACAGTTTTTTTCAGGACAAGGACAACTGTGTAATTGCCAGAACACGCAATGCAAAAGGGCTTGCTTGCACAGCAGCCTCTGTTCTCTACTCTAAAAACAACACAACATGATGTCAGCTACATTGTGCTATTCCTGATTCCTTTTTTTTTCTTTTTAGCATGGATCTCCCCAGTGCTTATAGTGTGGAGTTTTGCAAGAAATCTAGTGACATTACGTCTTAGCACTTCTTGGGAATGTGTCCTGCATACTGCGGAACTGATTTTCACTCGGGCTTTTTCAGTAAAGCGCTTGTAAGGAGAAACCAAGAACAACCTAAGCATAGCTCAACCAATACCAGACTGAGTCAATTGCTGGGGGGCGGTGGTGTTCGATTTTCTTTTTTTGGGGCTGAGGCAGATCAGCTTCTATCTGAATTTTGCTTAAGCAACATTGAAATTCAGCGTTTGGCTGAGAGGAGTTCAGTGTTTATCCTACCAAGAAGTCCCAAAGGTGCTAGTGATTTTATTAAAAGATCTAATGTAAATTTCAAAACTGTATAGATTACTTGAAATGTTAGTTATGTCTAAGCAGCAGGAAATCAATAGTGCAAAAGTGCATTCACTGTTCTAAAGAAAACATCTTTTGGAGAACCTGCTCCACTAAGAAAAGCAGCTCATTTTTCCTTGTACATGTCAGTGACATGGACTAAAGGCAATGAAAAGTTTGAAATTCAATAGCAATTCTGCAGCATCTTCAACTCCAAAACATAAATTTATCTTCACATATATACTACCATCAGCTATAGCAACTCCTAGAGCCAAACAATTTATTGTCCTCCAAGGCTATCTTGGCTAGGACAGCAGCATAAGTCTTTGTTCTTATTAGCTGATCTTTAATATTCATTCAGCACAGTCCACACATGTCCACAGACCTACATGGTGTGAGTTTACTAGAAAGCAAAACAACAAAACCCAACAACAAAACAAAACAAAAAACCAAACAAACAACAAAAAAAAAAACCTCGAGTAAACAAACAAATCCCACAACTAAAAAAGACCCAAACCCTAAGATTTGGACAGGTGATTGCAAGCAACTGAATTAATGCAGCTCATCAAGTGAGCATTTGCTAGCAGATCATTATCTGTGCACCCTGCTTGGTGCATGTGTTAGTTCTGAAGAATCCTCTCAGGGGCTTCATCCACAGCATACTAGCAACACGAAGGCAGACCATATTCGTATAGCTCAGCAAATGAACATTTACAGTGGCACAAGCACAAAACCAGCACATTTTATTAGCTCATTAAGCCACATCATTTGGGTATGCTTCAGCCCTTCTCATTTTCTCCAAATTTTACTGTGTGGGGAATCATACAAGACATTTAATCTTAGTACGGCATTTTCAAAATAGGAAAACAACTTTTCTCAGCTTACTTGCTATGCATTTTTTCAGCTCTCCCTTACTCTGTGTTCTTTGCAGTAACAAGCACAATAAGGTTATAATCTCTATTGACACCTCTAAACTGCCATAAAACCAGCAAGTTAACAGTAAGCATCTCTGGGAAGAATCTACACAATACTCAGATGTATTGTTTCCCAGACCAACCTGGAATGAAGCAGATCACTCAAAAGCTGTGATTCTTCAAAAGGTGCAGTGTGCGTATAAGCTGTGCCAGCCAGTGCAAAAGCAGGAGGGGTGGGCACGCACCGTCTCTCCAGCATCATGGAAATCCAGCACTCAGTTCCAAATCTTCGCTTCTGACGCCAGACTCACGAAAGGATGTACGCCATGTGAGTGCAAACTTATGATTCCCAAAACACCAACCCTGCAGGTGTATTTTTTTTTAAGTGCATATTAAAATTTCCCAGTGCCTACAGTATTGTTTCTGCCTATGCCCAGAACTGCTGGAGTTGGCAGCTGCCTTATATCAAAACCTTGTTAATGCCTATAATTTTTCTTCACTAACAGGCACAGTCCTGAATATAAGCTGTTTTCAAAAACATGCTCCAATGAAAACTGGAGATATTGGTAGTGTGAAAACGTTCACTGGATGCAGTAATTCAGTGGCTACGTGTTTTTGCTTCAAATGTGAAATTTCAGGTTTAATATCTTCCTCCAGCCGCAGGATTTCAAATTTTCATCCGTCTGTGCTCAAGCGACTTTCCAACTTCAGACAGCTGCATAATCCAGGCAGTTAATGAAGCTGATCCAGTCTGCATGGCATGAGAAATTCACAAACCAACATGCTGGGTATGTGGCAAAGCAGCATTCCCCAGTAGTGTGGAACAAAGAAACTGTTCCAGTGTGGTACTTCTGGGGTATTGAATTCAGCAAGATTAATAGCAGAAAACAAAATACATGTAGTGATATTATCAGAGACAGCGTAACTTTAGTTTGTGACAACACTAGGTTGTTTTTAATTTTCAATCACTCAGTAGTTCGAAGCCAGTTCCTGTTAGGAAGAAACCGTATGTCATCATCACGCGGTTGACTCCATGATGAGCCACGTGCAATGATTTAATGCAGCCACTATGGAGAAGGCACATACAAAACACCCCAAAACTTAGGAGATGATACAGAAAAGTAAATGATATGCAGAAATAGAGAAAACTTTTTCAGCCCAGAGTCTGAGCAGTTGTGTCACAGTGGAATGTGAGCTCCCAAGTCAGTATAAGGACACATCGCATAATTTGTTTTGAAAACACCTGCGTTTCCCAGGGCTATCAATCTGCCACTTCTCAGTCACGTCATGTAAATACAAGCATTCTTAAAAATCTCTGAAGGCTGCCTTTTCATCAATATTTTAACATAAACATTCTTTTCATTTAAATGGAAATTGTTCACTTACATTTTATTACTTTTAAATATTTTAAAGTACATTGTCATCATTAAAGGAAACTTACCTAAATTAAACTATTGCCAGGATAAATTTAACTTGGAGAAGCACTAGAACAAGTCTCTGCAAGATTAGGGCCTTTCACAGCATGTATGATTTAGCTCTGGCATTGACAACCAATGCAGAAGTGATCAATAAACATTCTGGCTATTGCATTCACTGCCTTCACGATACACATAACGCTAGTTCAAAATCCTAGTGAAAACTGTGAAGGGTATATAGTTGAATATCCCTCTCTAGTGTAATTTACCTTATATAGGAGTCTTGCCAGGGGCTCTAATGAAGCAGAGACAGTTTTTGCAGTTTTACCATCTGTTATCAAATGTACTCCTGCTATAACAGAAACAAAATTGTATTAGAATTTAGAAGTGACAAATATTGAGAAATATATTTTCCCATTGTTTAAATAGCTTTGCTGTGCCGTCTAAAGAACAAAATGCTTGGATGATAAACACTTTAAAACTGATTTAATTAAAAACCAAGATATAGAAAAAGAATAATGATAGCGTTGTCCTACATCACTACAACACAATAAAGAGATATAAATGAGAAGTCATGTTATATTCCACAGCTTTCAGATTTAGATTTTAATTCAGGGTAACATGTCCTATTTTTACACCCTGCATAAGAAGAAAAAATCTACAAAAAACCACTTTGAAATACAAATGGCATTGAAATTTTTTTAAATGCTACATCTATGCTATTTAATATAGGACCAAATTGTAAAGTACTCAGGAACTTAATCCTCGTATCCTTCCTTCCACCCTAAGTAAGGACCTGCAAGGTAAAAGCTCCAAAGAACACTACAGTTTAGCTTCACTTATGTGCAATGGACTAAAAATGAATACTTAATATTTATATGAATCATTGTCACTGTCAAGTAAGATGAAGCTTATAAAAATAGAACCAAATCAGGAAATGAGTTTTAAGACTCTGTGGGTAAATGCCTCTTTACGTACGGTATTGTTTATAGATATTTTTCTAATCTGTTCTGTCGTCTTGTCTCTTAAATTATTAGAAAGGGGGAAAAGAGGAACTACGGCAAATGCAGATGAAAGAGAAATCTTACTGGGAACTGTGGCAGGAATATGAGCAAAAGCCGGGAAGTTTGCAGCTGTGTTCATAGGCCTCTTGTTCTCTGTATGTTCATTCAATATGCACATTTTTAAACTACTCTCTTGCAACAAGAGGAATGGTGTTTTCAAGACTCCATGTTTGGCATCCAAAAGGCTCACTGCCACATCTGAAAAAACGCTGAAAACAAGCTGATGACAAGCAGGTTTCAGACAGTGGGTTAACTCCTGTGTCAGCAGTCTCGCTAAACCTTGGACATCCCGCAGCAGCACAACTCCCCTTTAGATATCAACACAGACCTTACAAAGAAGGTCACAATAGGAATTTCGTACCAGATCCTGATTTTCATAGCTCCCCTTGAAGTCAACAGTAGCTGCTGATACCCAAAGGTTCTTGAGCTAGGCATTGAAAACCTTTAAAAATGTCCGTTGTGATAGCTTGGTGCGCCTATTTACCCCAATCTGATAAGGAGACTGCCAGTACTAATATCTGCCAGCATCATGAAGGTTCTGAGAGTCTTAACCATTTATGAAAATACTTTAAAAAATTTCAGCAGAAAGAGCAAGATATAAACAAAATAGAATTTTAAACAAGTATTCTGTATTGAAGTGCAAAATACTCAAGACAACTACGATGAAAATCACCTTGTAAGAAAATTCAAAGGAAGGGGGCACGTCCACAAAACTTCTGCAGGGTTCTTGCAAATAGGGGAAGGTTATCTTTCACATGTAGACATCTGGGGACCTCATCCTTATTATCATTCTGCTAGGAGGTGGAGAACTCTGCTATAAAGCGATTACAGCCGTTTGTTCCTTAATGCAAAGACTCGCATTGCGCATCCTCCACCAGACAGGAATTAAGGCTGGGTAAAGCACGCACCTGCCCTGTCCTGGGTCTGCGTGGTTATGGAATACTGCCCAGGAGGACGATGCATCCACAGATCTTTGGTTTGCTCATTTGAGTACCATTTTTATCAACATCAACGTGAAGTACTTTTTTTGTGCTCTCTTCATCCAGGTAGGATTTTGAAGTAGCTGTATGTCTGCTGAGGACACCACACACAACTGCTCTTTGATTTTTACGACGTTTCTTGTAAATATAAGCTTTTCCTGCTCTTGGCTTCAGCAGCAAGGTCTAATTCAGACCAGTGAGAAATTTCATCTACTCTCTTTTTATCCAGATTGTCATAAATACATTTTAGATATAAGATGTACATGTTTACAGGTGTGAGAATTGTGGTAAATTTAAGCGGAGATCCTAGATTTGAACATTAGGAACAAAAGCTCTTTTTTTTTTTTTTTTACCACAAGGATATCTGATCACATTGTTCATCCCAATAGCCAACTAGGTTTTACTTGACAATGCCAGTCTAACAGATGTAATTTCCACTTATGGTAGGTGTGGGCACATCATTAATTCCAGTAACTACAAACCTTATAGTAGAAATCCCTCTCTGTGGCCTCCCTTGCTCCTCACTTTGACACCTTTAGCAAAAGAACAAAATAAAAGAGATTTCTCCTATGAGCTTGCACATGACTGTCCAAATACAGCAACAGCGTGGTCTAAAGATCTTCCTACAAGAGCTGTAACGTACACAGATGGCAAAGGGCTCGGAAATACATTCAGAAAAAAGCAGTAGACAATTTATGTGCAGAAAATCCATTCACAAGCCCTGTACCATGTTTAGTGAGAGACCAGAAGCTGCATTTCAAGAAGCATATCAATAAACATTTGGACAAAAAGTGGAAAAAAATAACTTCTCATTCACTGCCTGCACTGCATATGATACTGTCTGTAATCAAGAAAAATCTCAAGATGACACGAAGCTATCAAGCTGCATAATTCATGCTAGGGTTCATTGCAAGTGCTGACCACAGTCCTGCTCTTAAAATGCCCACAGGCCACAAAAATGTTCTTAGGCCAACTCAGTAGCCCAAATTACAAATTCTTCTAGCTAACAAAACTCACCACAGGCTTGCAGCTTAGGGTAGGATACCTTTTTTTTTTCTTAAACTACATCTACCCTCATCAAAAAGCTAAGTAGTCACTCATGGTTCTGAATCTCCCATTATCCTGAGGAAGTGATTTTGTTTTTTAAAGACACATAGAAAGAGATGAGCCCAAAGTCACCCTGCATGTCACCAGCCTCTCTTCAGCATTTATTCCACAGCCTTTTTTGTCTTCCAAATCCAGCTACTCATAATGGTTGTAAGGGAGGGAAAAGGTTCATGAATTTTTGGGGGTTTGTGGTTTTGGAAACTTTGCAGAGAGGTTTTGGAGTATCAACAGTATTATATGCATTCTGCAGTTTCAGCTCTAGAGCTGATCAGATACATGTAGATAAATTTTCTTTTTGGTGAGAAAATATTTTTTCTCCCATTTCTCCCCCTGCTCTCAAGGAGGGTTTGTTCAAAGTTGCTTCCTTTTCTCCATGAGGAAAATACAAATTTTTTTCCCCCCCAGTATTAGTTTATTTTTCTCCCCTCACACTTAATTAAAAAGTGAAAAAATAAAATGGTTATCAGAAAGAAAGAACAAACCAACAAAGTTTAAAAGAGAATGACAATGATAAAAAGCAATGAATTGTCTGCACAAAAAATTTTGCTAAGATATTTGGATAAGGAAAAAGCCTTGCCAGTTTGAACTCTGCAGGACAAATACAGCAAATATTGTTGAATATTTTCAAGGGGAAAAGGATCTCTTTTTTTCCAAATTGCTTTTATAATTTCCACTGAGTTATTTACAAATACACACCTTCCACTTGCAGTCCTTTAGCTTGTTTGATGTGGGGTTGGTTTGTTTGTTTTTAGATCAGTGCAGAATAAAAATGGGTTATACGTAGATCAGGAAAATACAGGCTTGCTCATTTTTTCTTCAAATGATTCTCAATGTGGCTCTGTGTTTCTATAGGCTTTTCTGGAAATGAAACCACTTTTCCTTTTAGAAGGATCAACGTCATCTTGTCCTTCTGATTGCCCCTCTTTCACCCAGAGGCTATGGCACCAATTCTGGTTTTTAAACACTTTAGTTCTTGTTGGATAACTGATCTGCTCACAGAGCATGGGATGCTATGCAGTGCAGGAACTGCAGTCATCATCTGACATTAGAAGGATGCTCTTGAAGTGGACCTTCAGAAAACAGTGGTTCCAATGTAAGCAAATGAGAAGGATGTAGCAACAGTAACTAGGAGATGGGAGGAGGCTTCAGAATTAGAAGAACAAATCACTGTGGGGAGAGGGAAGTCTCACCATTCAATGTTTACTAGACATTGAAGAAACAAATAGTGTTGGGACCATGGAAAGGCAATGTAGGATGACAAATCACCAGCCTACTAGCGGAGAAACAAGACTGTCAAGAGCTTGAAATCTGAGACTGTGCAACTCCGAGCAAATCCTTTTCCAGCAAGGTGAGAACAACCTAATCAGAATAATTCAAATGAGTTAGCAATATGCCAGCACATTCTGTGTGTGGCACAAGCAAGAAAGCAACCCTCACAAGAGCCTAGGAAGAAGGGAATTTGCAGTAATTGATTTTGTGATCAAAAGAGCACATTGTGCTGTTGTGAGCTTGACAAAGAATAAAAAAAGGGTTAGGCTCTGCAGTGAAAAGCCTCATGTACTACCAGCAGTGCCAGCACTGGAGAAGACTGCTGTAAGGACATGCGAGGATTTTGGATGGCACGTTCTGATGCCCTCCTATTTTTCTGTGGCCTGTGAAGGTTAAACACCCTGATGGCTGGCACAAGAGCTTGGCAGGAAAGGAGAAAAAAAGAAATAAAGGCCAACTTCATCTCTTTAAGAAGTCTAGGGCAGAGACTTCAGTGTTCCAACCCAGCCAAACCAGCTTTTCGTCTTAGGAGTCCTGCACAAGAGTTGTGGCCTTGACCACACACGCAGGCTCCTTTCAGCTGTGATTCAAGACTAAATGCAGTTTCAGGAGAAACTTCAGGGAACTTGTGGAAATGAAAGTGAACCACAGGCTCTTGCTCTGTCAGACTAATGTTGTGTGGCAGTCCCTGTAGTTACTATTCTAGGCATGATTTTCATTGTGTGTTAAATGCACCCCTTCACCCTTGTTCAATCATATCCATTAAAGGAAAAAAAAAGTCCAGAAAAGTGGACAATCTTTAATTGAGAATATATGCTGTCTAATGAAAAGATGTGGCTTGTTAATGTATTCTGTTCACTGAGGACTCCAATGGCAATATATGTTTAAGATTCAGTGACGGATACAGTGATGGAGCTGAAGCAACAAGGAGAGATGAGGCAGCAGACAGAAGCAGTAGGATCTTTTGTAGGAAGAACCAACACTTGATCTGACTTCAAATGTGACCTCTGGCAAGTCACAACTTCTTGATAGTGATTTACTTCTATAGTCAGGGTAACAGAACATTATTTATCTACCTCTTCTGGGTATTGTGGAGACTAATTAATGTTTGCATAGTAATTTGGAGATAAATTGGAGATATCAGATGAATTTCCAGTATCATGTTTGCTTTAAGCAGGTGAAGTGAGGACATCTTTTAGACACAGAAAGAACTAAAGTTGTTCTCAAAATAAATCAGAGGGATCAGAAGGCAATCTTATCTTTGCTTCGTTCTGATTATTCAGTATTCTTCAACAAGATTGACAGGAAATGAGAAAGCAAAGCTTTCATGGATCAGGGAGGTAAAATTTAGGAGTATTTAACACTGTATCTACAAACCCTTTCTAAACAATAGTTAAAAACTCAGAAGATTCTTTTTGGTCTTTCAGACGAAAAATTAACACAAGACACACCCAGTAGAATGTGCATAACAGATTATTGACAGATCTACTAAATAACTTTAAATAATGATGAAATTTAGAAATTGAATACATGTATTCCCAAATAGACATTTTAAAGCAAAATATGCAAAATTAAAGCACTGAGTTAATCATACCCTGCATTTTAACTGGTCTCAGTTTGCAGCAACCTCATAAAGCCAGAAAACAGTCTAAGTGAATTAACCCATTGTCTCCGTAATCTGTGTAGTCTGAATAGAGATCTCAAACTGAAGGAGCAAGTTATTCATCGGCCCTGAAGTGGCAATAGAATGAACCTTGGTTTTTATCTTGGCTGTTGTCAGAAAACACGTTGCCTTCCCAGAACAAGCAGGCTAAGTATGAGATGAGCGCTGTGTCTAGTAAAGTGGGTCTTTTCCAAGAAGACCAACACCGATGCTGTGTGCTGAAGCCTGACATATGCTGAAGCAACCTGAGCAATCACAGAAAGCCACAAAGCATACTGGGAGCAGTCACCTTCTTCTTGGCTGGGTTGGCTTTATCTCCAGGATCATCTTTGCATTGAGACCTCTGACACAAAGGCATCAGACAGATACTGAAGATAAGCTGTTCAGTTCCTGAGGAAACATCCAGCCAGACATGGCAGAGGCATTGCTACAGATCAGGACGAGCAGCAAAGGAGTTAGGACAGATACAGCAGAATGACACTTGGACTTCTTCTGTCACTGGCAGCCTGTTGGGGTAGGGAGCATCCTCCTTATTCCCTTGAAGACTCAAGGAGTGAGGCAGATGATACAAGAGTTGCACATCTGCTTTGTAGATACCAATCTCTTTGAAAATACCCTTGCAGACCACAGAGTGAGGTGGAGATGTGTGAACAGCACAATACCCACTTGCTGGTGTCTCCTTCCACTGTTATAGTCTGGTAAGCAGAGAACAGCTAGGTGCCTTTGATATTGCTCAATGGCCACTGTGTTCCTCAAAAAGAAAGCATTGCTTTCGAAGAATTAATCTTAACTCATATTTACCACGGTTTTGCTTCTCTAGGACATAAAGGGATGGCCTGAAATTGCTTATATCCTGGTTGTCTAATTCAAGAGTTTGGTAGTGTCATATTTGACCTCCCTGTTTTGTGTGTGTGTGTGTTTTCGGTTTTTTTTTTTGTTGGTTGGTTTTTTTTTCCTGGAGCAATTCCTGAAGGTAACAGGAATTACTCTTCTTCCAAATGGAAGAACAAGGGAAAGCTGCTGGAATTTTCACAAGAAAAACCTTTCTTCTCCAGCGTTCACTGATTACAATCAATGTGAAATTAATCAAAACTCAAAGCAAAACAAACACAAAAGGCTGGAAAGCAATTTATTAGAAATATGTTCTCCAGTCAATTGCTTGCTTTTCAGGCTTTAGCAATGCTGTAATTTCAATACTTATGCAACCACCATAGAATTTTCTAGGTCTGAATTTTACTTCAAAAGCAGAAACTTCTCACCAACCAACCCCTTCAGGGCCAAGCCTAAGAACTTTTTTCTCATAAGGGGAAAAAAAATAAAAAAAGAAAAAGGAATGAGCTTCCTTTTAAGTCTCCTTCACACGTTCAGCCTCCTCAGATGCCACTACTGCATCACAGAAGAAACTATGAGGCACCTTCCTTCTTGCTTACTGCAGATCAAGTCAAGGGCACTTTGAATCATCCAGGAGACACTGCCTCATAGCACACAGCCCCTGCAGGAAGAAATCCTCCTGGGAAATCAGATTCCATATTGTGCCAGGTTAACAGCATAGGTATCTCTGTCCTTTTAGTAGAAACTGTATTTGCTAAAGATACATAGCCAAAAAGCATATTTTAAAAATACACACTGTAATCAAAAGTCTGTTTGTAACATTTATGACTTGGCAGATTGACTTGCACATCAGGCACACATTTTGATGGTTAATTTTAAGCCGTAATGCAGCAGAGCAGTCTTCTATCTGGCTGGTGTCTATCATTTTCAAAAGGCAAAGGAGTGCATAAATTATGTTTAAAAAGAGGTAGGCATTTTCTACCCACAGCATAGAGCCACTGTAGGTGGATTATTATCCAGGAATACTGAAGAGGTAGGAAGTCTGTGATTTAACCCATTCTTTGTAGTCTCCTTGCCTGCTATTGTTTTTACTGCCAACAGCCTGAAATTATCCACATGACAGGATTTTTCAGACAGTTCAGCAGCACAGCAGCTGTATTTCAGACAGTCAGCAGGAGTTAAAGCCCTAAAGCAAGGATTTTATTCTGAAATGATACCAGGTAAGCCCTTCGGTAGCATCCAGTTGCCTCTGGATGAGGTTGTTCCAGTTTACTCCTGTTAATAATTTCCCTCACCAGACCCTGCACTACAAAATGCCATATATTAGCAGAACAGGATGAACTCTAAACCATTTTACAGATGACCAGCTGGATTTTGAAGCCTGTCTCTTCTGCAGCATCTTTACTACTGGGAAAATAGAAAGCAATAGCTTTCACACTGCAAACAAAGACATTTGTATGTCAGGATAAGGGTATGACCTTTAGCTAATAGAAATAGGCATAGAGATGTCCAGCTGAACAGAGCTAAATGCACTGACTCCAGTTGAGAACTTGGCCTTCTACACGGAGCTCAAAGAAAATATTCTGAATGGTGATAAAGAAAAATAATCAGCATGAGTGCTGAGAATCACTAAATTCCAGTGATTTGCCTACAAGTTGCCAACAGTAGGCATCTTCAGAAATAGGACCTATAAGAATAGCTTAAAAAGAGGAGGATTTATAAAAGTTTCAGATGCATTTTAGATTGCTGGGTATCAGTATTCAACTACTACATTTAGTATTTATGCAAATAGAATAATATTTTCTTTGTCCATAACATCTCTTTTTCCAGAAATTCCAAATGCTTCCCAAAAAGGACTTAATCCTTTCAGTACCTCTAGAGAGATATGCAAGTAGTCTTCCCATTTTCTCACAAAATGTGCAAACTGAGGCACAGAAAGATCCCACTTTTTTTTTCCTTGAGCTATTTAAAAGAAAATATTAACAGAAATGAGAAAGGAATCCTGTCTCCTACTGCTTAAAAAACCTGAGATTTCACTAAACAGGTCAAAAGCAGTAATACTAAATCCGGGAGTACCTGTACCATGCTTGGTTCCAGTGGATGCTGCTCTAAAACCTAGTATTGCTTCTCCCTGAGAATGGTAGCAAAGTCTCTGTATTTTCCAGGCAGACTGGCATCTGTCACGTCTTTGTCTTCTTCCCTGCACGCCAGTCTTTGCTCTCTAGAAAACAAACAAATGTCTTAGTAGACTCACTGAGTGCCACCAAGATGCAGGCAGGGACCTAGGCTGGACCCTGTCCCCTCCTGACCACGCTCGGGGGCACCAGGCAAGGTGAACCAGACCCACCCTTTGGGAGGGGAGAGATGGGATACTTTGCTGTTGCAATGAAAATAAAAGCTGCAGCATGTTAGTCAGAGCTGACAATGCTTGAGGACAGGAATGAGAGAGGAATCCTTCAAGAAGGGACAGGAGCAAATAAACATTTCACTCCTCTTGGCAGCAGCAGAGCTCCTGCCCTCCCCATCCCCTGCAGGTGCTGCCCTGCCTGACCTGGCCCTACTGGCCTGCAAGGTGCTCAGCTGAAAACTATCGCCATTAAACTGAAATTCGCATTTCTACTCTGAACCTCAGGGGCACTCAGCAGAATTTCCACAGTCAGGCATCTCCCGTAACAAAGGATACTAAATAGTACCAGAACACCTTCCCCTTCCTTCAGCATGGGATTGCCTACGGGTCCCATTTTAAATCGCACATGTGTGGAATTTATCCCTTCACATTCCCAGTTCTGCTTATAGCAATGCTTCAGTTAATCAGCTGAGATCAGCTGTCACACATAGAGCACTCAAGTTTAGTCTCTTTGCTAAACAGAAGTCTGGGCAATGCCTTTCTGACTACCTTAAGTCCTGAGGTCAGTCTCTGTTAAATAAAGTGCTGCTCAGCTCTTCTGGAGCTCCTTAATAGTTGTATTTTGTTTGATAGCTGACCCCTGCCACCCTGCACTTGCTGGTATAGCTGAGCTAAAATTCTAATCTGTGATCTTGTCAGGGCTGAGATTTTTATTTTGCAACTATTTCCACTTTCCACCCAAACAAAAGAGAATACAAAGGAGAATTTTCCTAATTTGTTGTAACACAAATTACAGGGAATTATTTTAAGATAACATATGAATTAAGGGCACCATCAGCATAAACCTAAATTCTGTTTCAAGACTGCCAAATGCTGCTGCTCAAGAATAGATACAGATATTTCCAAAAATAAATTTTCTGCCATGAAAAAAAAATTCCCACCAAAAAATCCCAAATTATTTAAAAAACATACTACAGCCTTTATCACCCTGGATGTTATTCAGTATTTTCTTGGAGGGACATCCAGATCCCCAGTAAAGAACAAGACCATGCTATGTTAGCTCATTTAACTAGGGAGACTGAGATTGTTTTCAATGATAATTAATATGAGTAAAAGCACCTTAATTTATGTAGATACATACATCCATATATACATTTAAACTCTTGAGAAACATTTCCATCTTTTCTACAAATGTGAAGTGTAGCTAGAAAGTATAAAAGACATTTTTCTACATCAAATAGAGCAGAGATCCTCTCCCATCATTAACCACTGGAACCCGAAGGTACTGGGATTTTTATTAAGTTTTCATACTCTTCTTGAACCTTGAAAGGATGAGCCATTTATTTGTTTCTATAGGTGTGACTTATGAATCATTAATTCCTACACATTTCTGAATATTTCTAGAGCATTCATAAAATAGTTGTCTAACATACTCCACAGACAGCCCTCTGTGGAAAGGCCTCCAGCCTCCTATACCAGAATCCACCACTCAAACTAGTTGCATATTCTAAAGTTCGTGCTTCTCTGTAAGAAAAGGATAACGCCAGTGGAAACAGGCATTTAAATGCTATTTATCAATATCTCTAGCTATATTTTCTTCTATTGGCTTATCTGCTGTACCTTTTTCTCAGCAGAATGCTTTCCTATCATAAGACGAGAGAAACTAAGGCAGTACATTAATGCCATGTACCCAATTTTAAATCCCATGCTACTCCAACATATTAAAATCAGTTTTCCCGGGGAGAATGATGCTTTCCCCAAGGATGGTTGTCATCTTGGGCCTTGTCAGCTTTCAGATCTCTTAGCTGATCAGTTTTTACTGATATTCCAATTACTATTGTTTTTTAAATCATCTTTTGTCAAGAACCACCCTGAGGAAAAATAGATTGAGAATCTGCTCGTTTGAGAAACTGAAACAGAAGGAGTTAGAGCTCGCTAAGGCATCTGATGAATTCCAGCATATACTAGAATGCGCTACACTATTTCTATAGAAGAATTAGATGCCATGTTGCTCATATAGTGCACACAGTTATCGTGACTTTGTCCGGACTGACTTCACACACCTCTGGTTTGCACCCTGTGTTAGGGGAAGCAAGCGAGGAAGCGCAGCTTTGGGTTCTGACCGAAACAGGATGTGCTGGCAACCGCAGCACTGGGAGCTCAGATCCAGCACAGCAGTCTGGATGTTATCCATCTAATTTCAGTATCTAATCTCTCTAGACACTTATAATATGCCACTCGCTGCTGTGCTCCATCTTAGCTGATAGTGAAATCATTTTAATACAAGTGGGTAGTGAGGTAGGTGACAGGCTGATTGATGGCAATGTCTTCATTTAAAGCTATACAACAACACCAGGTGGAGGTCTAGGGCAGCTCAGGCGTAGAGCTCTGCCTAAATTTGTTGGTATCCATGCAAGTTTGTCATGCCAAAGTTTGACTTAATACAATCTACTAAATCATTTCCTTAAAAGGAAGCTGAGCTTCTTCAAATCCTTTTCTTAAAGCAAAGAGCATCAGCATCACATGGGATCCTTAACAGTGAGATTATGGCAAGAATAATAGTTTCTTCCTCTTCACAGTGAGAATCTGCTTCTCCACTACCTTTTGGTAACCAAAAAGAGTACTGCCCCCTTGAAGGCCAGAATGCCTTCGCAGCAAAACTAGTGCTGACAAGAAGGACAGACACGCACCAACACTGCCCGTGCTTGGTGTCACAACTCCATCCTGCATATCATGTGAGTGGGAATCAGACAGACACTTTGAAGCAAATTTCGTGTCCATCAAATAGACAAGGGAAGCCAGGAAGCACCAAAAGCACAGACAGAAATACAGAGGTGTTCCTGTAGAGAGTGGTCCCTCCGTATTAATACCCATAATCACAGCTTGGGAAAGCTTTTGCCTCTCTTTTTCTTCATGACACTCCTGCTTGGAGATCCCAGGACAGACAGGATCCCACAGGGAATGCCATGAAAAGTCCATTCTTGATGAGCCTCCAGTCAAAGCCTGACAAGCAAAGTTTCATTTAAAGGCAAAGGGGACTATACTGAGTTTAGGGAGCAGGAAGATCTGTTTCTTTCCTTTCGTAAGGGCCTTGAGCATGACAGAGTAATAATTCGTGCCCACTTTTCTTAAGCCCAGCTGGTTCTAGGAACAGTGATGGCAGAAGAGTCCCTGTCCACCTTTGTATTGCCATGGAGACACAACCTGACTAGAACCACAAGTTCCCTCAACCCAACGGGTTTTCAGTCCATAGCCAACCTCTTGTGCTGCCTTAAGGAAAAAGATAAAGGTGACTTAGGTCCTTTTCACCTTCACCAGTACTCTAATGGAAACAGTCCGGACAATTTCAAACTCTCTGTTCAGGAATGACATGCACAAAAGCTCTTGAATGCGTTAAATAAATACGCTCCTGTGGAAAATCAAAATGTGTTCCCCTTAATTCATGAAAGAATACATGGAGGTGGTGGCAAATTCTGTCCCGATTCTTCCATGCTCCATTCAAGCTCTACATGGTGGGGCTGTTTCCAAACCAACAGCAACACAGAGACAAGCTTTCAGGAAAACCTGTGTTGTCCAAGGTGTTCAAGTGGGCATAACTAAAAGCATTTCCCTACGAAAGACTGAATTTATGTTATTTGCAATAAGACCGGCGTTTTACACCCTTCAAATGGCAGGGTTAAGATGAAGATAATTTTTATGCTAGTGATTGTCTGTCTTAATGAAGGAGCTTTATCTCTCCCAGTGCCATGTGTTGTTGCAGTTTCTGTGGTAACAACTGACTGCACAGAAAGAAGCAGTGGCACAGAAGTCAGTGTAAATTGCTGGCATGTGAACAACAGCTACCTTGGGGTCTGTTTTACATACGTACTTTTTTGACTTGGTTTACGTTCAATTTCTGGAAGGTAATTGTTAGTGTCTACAGTATTTATTACTTGTACTTTGGAAGCCATTGAGTAAATGTCCTATGTGACATACTTTATGTGTCATACTTTGCTAATACGCAAATGCAACTTCTTATTTAGGATAAAACCCATTTGATTTTTGTCCATACAGGGAAAATGCGTTTTTTAGTCCAGCCTAGAAAATCAGGTGTAAAGTCTCAATGAAAATCACAAAACAGAAAATATAAAAGCATACAGTACAAAAGTGTAAAACATATACAAGTAAACCAAAGCAAATAAAAGATAACATGACATGAAAGAGCAGACAAAGCTTTTTTCTATTCCATTTTCATGGAAGAAGTTGATGTGTTTTAATCTCAGGGACCAAACTCAAATGAGAGCACTAAAGCTGTGTGTAAGCACTTCAGGAGACTGAAATGAAGTGATGAAGCTTCCATTTTGAAAGAGAGTTCATATTCAGAGTTAGAGTTTCAGTAACCATACACAAAACCTTTAAAATAACTCAGGAAATGCCTTCAGAAATGAAGACTGCAATGGTTGGTGCCATTTCTTTCACTACCCACATCTACTCGCACCCTACTTCTCTACAAACACATTCTCAAAATGGAAGCAACTTCTCAAGCACTAAGCTGTCTTTCTGCTTTGCTGAATTCCTGCAGACTACTGCAGTTTCATTGAGTAGAAACCAAGGCATCCAGACCAATTTGTTTAGTCATAAAAATAACAGAAGAATGGAAGACAAACAAGTTGCAAGGATGGAAACTCCCGAACTAGTTTTCTACCAGCTTCTCACAATCCACATATGTTTTATGAAATGTGTTTGTGTTGGCTAGGAGACAGGACTAGCTGCTTAAAACACAGGGCACAGTCATTCATTTCTCTCAGTCCAGCGCTCTTTAACACAGAGATTTCAGGCTGCTATAACTACAGCATTTGCAACTAAATTATTTTGTTACCTGGAGGGTAATAGCAATACCAAACATCCCATAGAAATACGTTGACATATACCAACCACTTTACAGCCCAAATCCTACTGCAGTCAGTAACAGATTCACGGCAGCAGAAGCAAGATTGAGCTATTTATGGACATTACTTGATGTACTGGTTACATGGCCAAAAACAAACAGCCCCAGAACAATATATTTCGTTTGAAAACCGTGGTTGTTCTGCTGTTAGATCTCTCCATGGCAAAGCTGACATCTCTTGTCTGTGGTACCCACAAGCCAGGTACTATAAAGGAGGTTTCCAGCTCGTCCTGCAGCACTCAAACTCAGCGGTGCTACAACTGCATTTCCAACTGGTACAGCACACTCATTAATATTACATTACTTCCATTTCCAACCTGTGGTGGACCTTGAGTTGCTCTTCACAGGGGAGCCCTCCTAGGCAGTGCTGCTCTTTGGCTCTTAGTATTTCCTTTCACAGCAGGCAAGAGCTACTCCCGCCACCTCCTGGCTGTTTGTCATGGCTCTCCATCATATCAGGCTGTCACCACCAGGATGGCTACAGGGCTGCAAGCATATTGCAGTCAGCGAGGGTGACGGCCCTGGAGAGGCAGGCAGCAGCCCTGCTCTTCCAGCTCAACAGCTGCTCCGCTGGGGACAGCCCCAGGTCACCCAGAGGCACCCAGGCTGCCCAGTCCTAGGGCACAGGCAAGAAGGAAGAAAGAGCAAAGCCCCAAAGGCCACACTAAAGATGTCCCCTATGGATTAGCTTTGTTTTAACCAATTAAAATTACACATCTGCCATGTGTCAACACAGCCTTCATTTCTCCTCACTGTAGCTTCTCCTTCGTCTCTCAGTACTAGCACAAGCCTGGGCCCACTCCACTTTCAACGTGGGACTGTTCCCACCCAAGATTTTTAGATAATCCCTTGTTTGAAGGTAACCAGCATCCAGTTCATGTATTGGAAAAGGATGGTCTGCAGCTTGTCTATCCAGAGGCCTGATTTTGAATGAAGAAATCAGTGCGCAGTTCAGGCATCTGTTTCAATGAGATGTGTTACCCGGTGGATGCTGAAAGGCAATGCGTAAGGCACCTGGTGGATACTGAGAGTTTTAAAGCATCCTAAAAGTACTCGGTACTTAAGTTCCCCCAATTTAAATACTAAAGAATGATTTGAAGAGGAACTGGCACCTAAATTAACAAACCCCATTGTGGATTTGTCCTTTTAAGAAATTATACTATGGTCAAGTTTTTAAACCGCAGAGCAACTTTACTACTTCACATTTTCTAAACAGAGATAAATATCCATTCTTTTATGAATTGCTGACTTTCATTGTACTGAAGCTAACTTTTTCAAATATAAATTAATGTAATTTGCAGGTTAACTACAAAATTGCTGATTATTTGGCCAGCATTCCGCTAGATCAAGAGAAACACTGCTCCCTGTTTTGATCCAGTTAAAGGGGAAACATATCTCACTGCTTGAGCACATAAACCATTACCTACCTTTTGGTTTAGGAGATAAATTTTTAAAATTATGATTGGCTAATAGTCATTCCAGAATTAAAACAGTGATCATATCCATGCCATTCCTCAGACTTAAATAATCAGACCATTATCCCAATACAAACAGAAAGAAGCAAAGCATGTGCAAAATAATCAGGCATTTCAAGATACTGATTAATATTTCAAGATGCCGTGGGTTTAAAAATTACCCCAGGTATTAATTACACTGCCCTTGGAGACCGGCAAGCATTTCATTATTGACTGCAATGGGAACAGAACCTCACCTGTATTCTGTTCTCCATACTTAACCAAACAATTCATCTGGTATTGACAGATGTCTGGGACAGCAGGACTTTTATGCTGCACTGATGCTAAATACAGCTATTGGCAGCATTCTCCCTTGCCAAGTGAATTTAGGCCATCAGAGACAACATTTCTTTAACTACTCCTGACAGGAAGAATTATTTCCTTGAGTATTTTGCCCAGGATTTTGAAGTCTGTAATAATAATTTGCATGCTCCTAAGCTGAATGACAAGTTAGTGCCAATGTTTTCTTACGGTCTTGTTCAGAATCCCTCAGCAGTCTAACTTTTCCTTAAAATGTAGATGTCCTTCACAGTTTCCTGTGATTTAAGAAGACGACATGTTATCAGCATAACATCCCCAAAGTCTTTCGAGACAACATCCCTGGCCTCCCCTCCTTCATATTATCAAAGTGCTGTAAGGAAGAAAGGCCCTCTGATGAATGCCAGCTAGGAACAGGTGCCACAACTACTATCATTTGTGTAACTGATGGTCCATTTCTCACATATTCAGATGTCACCATGAGAAAAGGAGACTGCTTCAGGCTGCTGCTGACCACACTCCACCATGGAGCAATGCTGGGCCACACGGGGACATCCCGTGCTCTTGTGGGCAGGTCAATGATGAACAAACACCTCAGGTGTACTACTGACGTGTCATCTGCCTGTTCTGCCCATGTGGATGGTCAGAGTGCAGTCTTACCCTGTGCTTCTGGCTTAGGCAACTATTTCCTTCTGGGAACGAAGATGTTCAGTAGAACACTATATTAATGACCAAGGTTTCACATTTCTGTTCAGCCGGGAGGGTTCTGGCTAGAAGCAAGGCTTGGATGCCAAGATATCTATATAAAGAACGTAACCTTAGTGATTAGGTCTTAGGATGTGGGATGCAAAACAAAACAAACAAACAAGAGCAAGAAGCACAGATCTGGATTTATGGCCAAACCAAGAAGCCAAGAGCACTTGTGGAGATTCCCATGGCAAAGGAAGAGCAATGAGAACACAAAGTACTACAAAATTGTCAGTTATTTAAGACAGAACTGTAAAACAGAATTGGAAAGTTTCCAAGGGATGCCTTTTTGCTTTATTATTTATAATGGCAACTGCTTTGTATAAACTACCTTACACAATTGTTTTTGCCTTCACTCTGATTTATCTTACTTTCCTTGACAGATTCTGCCAGACCTATTTAAATAATAATTTGAAGTGCTACATGCAGATTTTCCTTTGTCTTCCCTCTGTAGTCACATGTGCACAACCCAGAGTCTTACTGCAAATTGTGTAAGCATGCAGTTTCTCTACGTATGCAGTTCCTCTACGTAAGAAATGCTGCTTTGCTTTCAGACAGAAGAGGTTTGACTTTCTAGAATGCATCCAGCGACACAAGAAATTGAGGGGGGAAAAATAGACATCATTACTATGACACTTAGAGACAATTGTCTCCTTAGGGATACACCACGCTCCCCATTCACATTCTCTGCTTCACCTGCACGCAGAGCTTTCAGAACACAAGACGAAGAGCCAGACAGGGAGAACTGAGAAATGCTAAACTGGTTAAAGTAGACTTTTTTGCCTTTTGAACACATTGCCCAGTTAAGAAAGTAAATCAATTTATCTTCCATGGACTCTTCAATTAATATTTTCTAAAGTGCTTTGCAGTGTTTGAAAATAACATGTAAAAATAAAGAAATTGAGAAGGAGTACAAACATACATCAATTCAACATAAGTATTAATTTGAATGCAATCTGAAATTTTAAAAAATCACTAAATACATAGAAGAGGATAGAAATGACAGGAGCTGCAGGAGCTGATAGCAATGAATGATGCGGAACAGCTGAGATATAAGTCCATTTTTGGACAACAGAACAGGCATGGATGCAACCAGAATTTGCTGGACAGGCTGGAGTAAGACATGAGACAATTTACAACATGCCAAATGTTGATAAAAGAAGAGGACAAAGCTGAATATGTTTATAATTTTCCTGCAGTTGACAGTAATAGGAAGCCATGAGCCTGTTATTTTAAGCAGGGTGGTCACAGATTTGCCCAAACATTACATGCAAAACTTTTCAGTCCAAGTCACGCATATGTGCGCCCCTAATTAACTGAACGAAATTGGTTGGACAGCATTTTAATTTGCCCATAGAATAATTTCCAGACTAGACACGTGTTTGGTTGGATTTTTTTTTAATACACTGAATTCAGATTTTCTAGGATGGAAGGAAATAAAACGGATGTCAGATCTTGGTGTGACAGTAACTTGAGTAGGACAACAACGGTGCTTTTGTATACACAACCTGTTAGCTGAAGTCACTCAAACTTATGGTTAGAGTCAGCAGACTGTTAAAGTCTATGTGGTACTTTACAACAGAAAGCTTTCTTCCCTGTGTCACCAAGACTTGCAGATACTTGTAAAGTTCATTGAACCAAAGGCTAAGAGCTCTCAGTATACTTGAGACGGCAGCACACTTCAAAGGTCATTATTTATCATCATTCATCAAACAAAAAGCAATTAATTTTTAATGAAAAAAATCAAGTAAATATATCAAGGGCTTTTTTTGACATGCCACAGTTTTATGAACTGCTGGGAGAAAATGAGGTAGCCTGTAGGGAAGCAGGAAAACTGTTATTTACTAGTGAGGAGAATCCTAACAGTTTTCTCTTGTGTTGTGGTATGTAAGGTAAAACACAGACAGATGTAACAGCAACATTCAAAAGCACATAGCTCAAATATTGCCCTCTCTCACACAGCCTATTTTACCTCTTTCCAAATATTTACAGTGAGAGTTCATTTTTCCCTCCTGCTTACCCTTTCACCAAACAAAAATAATGCTAGCAAAACGCACTGCACACAATCAAAACGAAAAAAACCAAAACAGCTAACAAATAAAACATAGTCAGAATAAACCAGGCTAGCTTAATCTCATTCTGATTTAATGAGGCTGCTTTGTTTCACAATTATCCGACTTCCTTAGGAAAAAACAAAACCAGTGAGAAACAGTGCAAGCACGCTGCTTCCAAGAACCAGTTCACAGAATGGTTGGGGTTGGAAGTGGCCTCTGGAGATCATCTCGTCCAGCCCTCCCAGTTTGTTTACACAAATCTCTTCTGAATAGCATGAGAGGAATGGAAGGGTCTTGCAGCCCCTCTCCCCTCTTAGGATATTCCTTTCTAGGCCAAGTGCTTTCAGAGGGACACTAACCTGGAACATTGCCACAAAGTGCTCCTGCCTTGGGTCTGGCCCTCAGGCCTCAAAGTCATTAGTGCCTCCAGAGCCAAAAACTCTCCAGAAAGATCACATTTGTATCAGCTTTGCTTCAGATAGCCCCTGCAACCCAGCTTGGGCGATGGGTAGAGCAGGAGAGAGAGGAAAAGTCCTTTTGCACATGGTGATACCACAGCCTCTGTTGCAGATGTGAAGAGACACAGGCAGCTTAGAGACCGCCTGGTGTGGAGGCAGGTGTTCAGCACCCAGCACATGCCAAACAAAGGGGATGGATAGTTAAATGTGCCAAAAATGCTGTATCAGAGAGATCTGGAGAAACTCCAAACTCTGCTGATCCTCCCCCAAATGCAAAATGGAAAGCACTTTATTGCAGAATGGAAATCCCATTCCAGATGCCTTTTGGCTGGGAAGGAGGGAAATACTGCACAAAGAGTAAGGTAACCTTTCCTCTTCTAAAGCATCTCTAAAATATCAGGAACTAAGGTATAATAGAAAGCCATCTCATCTTCCCAGCCACTGAGGGGCTATGGATCCTGGGTCTGGCAGATTTAGAGGAGGGAGGATGAATATAAACCCAAAGGGTGAGTCTAGCAGACACCTGGGGCCACAAAAGAAATTGGCTTAGAAGCCAGAGCCATGGCCTTGTGGTGGACAGCCACACTCCAGAAGCAGGCATGAGGCAACCACAGCAAGTGGGCATGGTTGTGTGGCTGTGGAGCTGACAAATGACACCCTACACTGGATGAGTGCTCCAGTGACCAAGAGTGAGACTTGCTCATGATCGCTGTCGTACCCATATGGTTAGGGCTTGCTCACCCAGCAGCTCCTGCTTGGCTCCAGTTGACAAAACACTCACAGACCCTGATGGCTTTCCATGCTAAGACAGAAAACGAAAAGGACTTCTGAGTTAGTAAGGACAAAACTATTAGCCATATCTGAAGTAAGTCTTCCCTTCCTTCCCTCTAAATCCAGCTTTTCTACCATCTTTGGCACTTCTAACATGTCTGTCTCCCCAGAACAACTACATAGCTGGGACAGGATGGAAAAACATGATACTATATTTTCCAGCCACAAGGGTAAACAGGATGCTAAAATCAGATTAATTCTCACTAGGATCATCTTACAAAAAATAGCTTCAACAAAACATTTCTTAGTCCTGCGTGTGTTGCAGAGTACATCTAAATCAGGGGCTCTGCTACTGGGCTCAGTGTTAAGCATTTTACCTCAAATATCAGAACTTTTTTTTTTTTCTCAGCTTGCTTTGTGAAGGGGCAAAATATGTTAGTGATGATTTTTTGACACAAAAGGAGAAGAAATTAATTAGGAGTGAGACTTTTCATTTTAATCTAACAGGAAGCAATGCATTGTAGGGGAAGAAAAAAAAAAAAAAAAGATAAAAAGTAGAAAGTAATTCCACTGCCATCAGCACATCATCTTTACTCTACAATTGCCACTCCACAGTATAGCATTGATCCTCTGAATACCTAAAGCAGGGGGAAAGCCAGGCAGGCAGACAAGTATGGAGGAGGGAGTACTGATGGCATTGGCTGGACCAGCTGGGTATGAACCGCAACTGAAAATGCAACAATGCCTTTCAGTGTTTTAAGCAAATGCTATTGTCTCCATAGTGGCCAGAATTAGGAGTTAATGCATCCGAGTGTGTTCTCACACCGCTATTACCATGGTCACTGCATTAATTTTAGATTAGTGCCTTACTGATTTACAGGGAGTCCCAAGAGATCAAAACCAAACCACTGATCTCCCCGCTCCTTCCCTTCTTGTATCTTACTGCCAGAGAATCCATAACAGAGCTGGTCAGATTTAGCCCTACCATAATTCTACTAAGTTCAATCTGAAAGCTCTACTGTAATGTGAAATTTGGTCTTGTTTACTGTACTTAAAGTTCTAAAGAGATTATTCTAAGCTTAGTGTAAATCACTATGGAAAAAAGTCTGCACGCAAGCGTGGGGTTTTACAGGCTACTTAATGACTTATCTGCACTCTCCATTTCATTCTAATGAAATAACTGGAGCTCTCTGACCCTATGAAATTACTTCAGTACCAAAGAATCATTATTAAAGATACATAACTTTGATGTTACAAAAAACCCTAACCCTGTGTCCCTTGTCTTGCAGTTCTAAAACTAACTGAAGTTCAATGTGGTCCATAAATATCAGAAAGTATTGAAAGTCTGCCAATGTCCATGGGAAGATTAGTGCTAATTGGCAGTGATCTTTGAAAAGAAATCAGTCTGGAAATGTTAAAAGGGAAATATAAAGTGGCGACTTACCAGTAAGTCATGGGAAATATCTTTGCTAAGCGGTTGCACTAATTAGAGAGAGGCAAAAAAAAAAAAAAAAAGAGACCCCAATTTAGCAAAGGGCTCAAGTAACTTAAACCCACATGAACTGTGTATCAAAGTTATTCACTCTTCAGGATTAAACATGTACTTCTTACTTAGCTGGACCAGGGCCCAGAAAAAGGAGACATAACATATCTCTCCCTTTCATTTTGAAAACTGCTTTAATTATATGTTGGTGATCCAAGTAAGGATTAATCCCCAGCTCTTTGGAAACAGCCTACGAGTTTTGCAGTTCTCAGTCTGCCCAGTTTCAGACTCATGGTACAAACCATTACAGCAGGTACCTGCTGGCATCGATGGCCCTGGTGGCACGGAACAGCTCTGCAGGCTCTCAGCACCCGCCTCCACCCACCGGAGCTGAGGCTCCGTAACTTTGGTTATAGGGCAAAAGCCTGGGATGGGGCTCTTCTCCCCATTAAAGAGCCAGTGATAGGCATTTAAGATTATTTTCTGATCCCAGTAAGAAGGGAAGATATTCAAAGGTTTTTCAAAGCTGGGCAGTTTTATCCAGATACCAGCTTGCATCCCTAAGAGCCTTAAAAGCCAAATTAAAGGAAACATTCCCTGATGTAGCATCCTATTCTGCACTCTTGATTTCAAAGGCAGGTATTCAGTATCCTCTAGTTCACTGAATTCCTGTGTCATTTAGCAATTAAGAGAGGATTTTTCACAACTACTTACTCCCTTTCAGAAGGCCTACAGTAAGAGACAGGTTTCACTGAAATCGATGACGACACTCAATGATTTGAAGCTGGGTCAGTATTTCAAATCACCTGTCTTATTGAGGCTAATTTCTATATGTGTACAAGGGTTGCATGATGGTATGGCTCCTTTATAAGTATGTGAAAATTCAAGGCTAGCGGTAGGTACTCTGATTGTGCCCTGGTCAATATTTTTCATCCGAAATGCAGACTTCATTCTCACCTCTAGCACAGAAGTATGGCCAGCACCACTTACCTGCTTGTTCTTAGACACAAGAACATCGGTGTTCTTGGCTGTGCATATAAGGTTATTTCTATATATTATAACACCATTAAAAAAACACTGAAATGTAATAACATTGTGGCACATTTATTGCTTTTCACCCTACTATAAAAACCAAAACGTAAGCTTTGTTTCCCTCCATTGGTTTTGGGTCAAAGCCAACTCTCACTCCACAAAGTGTTATTTGCAAAATGCTCCTACCTTGCCAAACCATTAGATGTAAAACTTTTTAAACAATGTACAGGATATCATAAACCCTAGATAGGCTTTGAATGACTCTACATCTCCCTTCTTTCCCATTGGAGTCATACAAGTGCTATTTAAATATGATACATGTTTTAATACACCGTCATTAGTTCATATCTTTAGTCAATTACTTCCCAAGCACAACCAAAGTAATCCTTTTCACTTGGCGTTAAGGACTTAGGGACAAGCCTGTTATGGAGGAATAAGATCTGAGATTTTCTAGATACCCCCAGAGGAGGGATGAGGTGAGGAGTGGAGTCTACAAGTCAATTACACCACTTTAAATCCACAGTGTTATGTTAATTCTAATGTTATATTAACTCTGCATTAACTGAATTGTCCCAAGCAGTCATCTGTTCATTAAGAGGTATTACTACTTCATCACTTTAATAAAAAAGAAAGAAAAGGAGTAGAACCTCAAAAACAAATAATATAATTTTTAAAGCAGCTTGACATTTATTTCCAAATTCAAATCCATAACCCAGATAATTTTGCTTCCAGGTTCCACATTTAAAACTGCAAGGAAGCATACCTACTTTTATTGAAGAATCTAACAGATTTATGCTCATTTATGCAGTGCCCTTACACACAAAACATAGCTGGCAGGATTTTAATTTCTATCAAACTCCCATTGCAGTAAGTCCTTCCAGCCTGACCTAGCATCAGTACCAAGACCTATTGTGAACTCAATTAGGACTCTAAAATAACAGCAGCATCTGGTAGGAAACTTGAAAAAATCTGCCATTCAAAAGGTAAGAAAAAAACCCACTAAATTCCAAAAACATTAGAAAAAATATCCTACCAGTAATATTTTCTTGGCTTTCAAAGAGAATGCTCTTCCTGCTTGAAATCCATTCACTTGGCAGACCAGAATTGCCTAGATGCAGTTCTCTACTGCATAAACGTCACATTTTTAGTCTCTTTTAATTACTTTTATTTAGACAAAATGAAGCCACTTAAGACCTGGCAGAAAATAACCCAATTAATATTTCCCTTCTCATCAAGTCTGAAGATTAATTATGCATTCTAATAAAGGCTTAAGGACTTGTTTCTAACAGCTGCTGATGATTTTCATCTTAAACCAACAATGCCTTTAAACACATGCTTAACTTAATTGCTTGTAAAGTCCTTTCAGGGTAAATGCTTCTATTGCTGGTCATAAGAAGGTAGGCAGAGGAGATGACCAGAACCTCACAGCTTAGAACCTGGCAGAAAGAACCATTAAAAAAGATAAAATAGTCTAACTGGAAAAAGATTAATAAAGCGGGCAACAATTCCTGTTTCTCATGTCTTAATACATTGTAACACTTGTATCCTCTACTCTAGGTATTTCTGGTGAGATTTTCCAAAAATTTTCTATTCCCAATTTATAAAGGAGAGAAAGTCGTAGAAAAAAAAAAAATGAAGCAATAAGAATTATACATACCCATTTCTTCTAAAGTCTCTGAATACAAAAAAAACCTTATAAAAATACATATATATTTATATTTTTTTCCCCACAGTGAGGTATCTAGACACTGTGGATCTCATCTCATTGTCCTTTGCAAAAGGAAAATTGACACAGAGAATTTCAACCAAATAGCCCATGTAAAGGATGATGAAGAAATATTATTGCCTTGTCTCTAAAATGAAAAAATAGCTGCGCAAGCCTATCTGCAGCCCTGAAACCTGGCTACCCAATAGCCAGATCCAATAAACAATCTCCTCATCAAGTTCCCATTTACTGCCAAAGGAATTCTATGTTTAATATTAAAGAATGAGAAAAACAGGTCAAAGAAGGTGTTTCTAAGTAGAGTTTAAAATATAAATATATGTATTCTGAGTTCAGTACAAAATACAAAATTAGCAAATTAACATAGTTTGTGTTGCTGGTGAGTGTAAAATAAATTAGCTAGTGGAAATTAAGATAACAATTGACCAATCAGTATATTACTAAGGACATGAGATTTGCAAAAGGCTTGGATAAGTTAAAATTTAAAAAGTCTCAATCTATTAAACATCGGTGAAGCTAGACTTAACACAAATCTGCCATTAATCTTAATGGCAGCTGCTTGTCAGCCATAAGAGTAGGTACAGTCTTCCTTCTAATTTGAACCAAATGAGCAAGACAAGCATACAATGTCCTGCTCAGCCAAGAATTCAGGGATTGTATTCCAAGTCCAAAGATTAATTAAGTACCTTCTTATATGTGTTTACAAAAGAATAACTGGTAACAGGTTTAAAAAATATACAAACCAAACCCCAATAAACACCACCACCATTGCAAAACCCCCACAACTTTTGGCACATGTAGTTTTGCATGAGCTGTTGGTTGGGAGGTAGCAGCTATAATCCTGTGACTGCCTTCAGCTCTCTTAAGCGAATCACTTAGAAGTAATCCAAATCAGAAATACAGGACATTTTCATTTCTGTTCTTTGATTTCCTTGCTACAAAACAGGGATAAATAATTCCTGTAGCTTCCTCATGATAAGAAGAGCTAAGGCTTTTAGGCGCTTCAAATATTAGCAGTTTTCAATGAATTTAAACAATGGCAAAGTCCATTGAAACAGAACTGATCTAACCTGGACTTCAGGATTTTACCAGTGCAGCTCTGTTGCATCCACAGCAGAGTGCCAGAAAGTAGCAGCTGCACATTGCTGTGAGCAACACCACCATGAGAAAAGTGTGCTCTGCACTTCCTACCCCCTCCCTAAAACAAAAAAGACAATGAAAACCCTGTGTAATTTCAAGGAAAAAAAAAAAAAAAAAAGGAAAGCAGAAGCAAGATTACCAGCCTTGTGATTTCACAGAGCAGTCGATATGAAGCTTGCTAAAGTGAAGGGCAGTCCTTAAAACAAACATCATGAGAGCTCTGCTGGACATGTGCATTAAGGAGAGTTATTTTCCAAAAGAACTCTGTAGCTTTTTGTTTGCTGAAGATATCTGAAAAAGATCTGCTGGTGGAAAACATGAGGCACCGAATGCTCAAAAAAACAACCACCACCACACAAAAAAACCCCCACACCACAAAACCCACACCCAACACCCAAAAATCCCAAAACAACCCACCACCACCACCCCAACTAGAATCCTCAGTTTTTGTTTTTATTTTTCATGGTGAGAAATACTTGGTTTTCACTCTGGGAGAAAGTCTCAATACAAGCACAAGATCACCTAATAATGAATGGCCCAGGCCAGCTCCAGGACAGCTAAGAGTACCTTGATAAAACCAGTAACAACAAAGTGACTTGAAATTTGATTTGTTTTGCCACCACAATGAAACAAAGCCATTATTCAAGAAATATTTTGCAGTTTCTTGATGTGGCCTTGTGCTTTCAGTGTTTTCAATGTATTTCTTTTTAATTAGGAAAAAAAATTGCTTTCCCTCCTCACTCTCCTACGCTGTACTGGCTCACTGAAGTTCGACATTGCATGGGCTAACACAAAGCTCTTAGTTTATGCCCGGGTATTTCAATTTGGTCTGAAGCCACTGGTGTCAGGTCATTACTTGTTTTGGCGCTGTGTTCCCAACGCTGCTAATGGGATGCAACCTGAATGGAAAACAGCAGGAGCCCAAGATTTGATAGTGGAAGTTCACATCAGCACTGTAAGGGGAAAAGTGTTCTGCACTGCTATTGTTAGTCATTTTTTAAGGATCCTAAAACTGACAGGAACCGTTTTGTTTTATGCTAAGACAATATACTGTCCACTGCTCTCAGGACTAGTTGAAGATGTGTTACATTTCTTCAAGATGATGTTGCTGGAGAGGAGTTTCTGTTGGAAACCTCAGTTCCAGTTTCGGACTGCTGAAATTCAGCAGTGTTCAGATATGCAGGGTTAGATTAGGACCCATACAAAAGGCAGGTGTGGGTCACAGTATCCAAATTTCCTTTCTTAAAGATCTAAATGGAAAGAATGACAAATTAGGCTTGTTGTCTCCACACCCATCTCTAACTGAGAGAGTCTTCACATCAATAGAATTATTCTGGACGCAATTTAAACTACTTTCCTAGGTTACAGAAAATAAAATATGTACAGGAAAGAAAACTCATCTGAATTCACTGCAGTGACTGAGTCTGGGCTGAGTTCCAGTCTCATTAAAATCAGAAAATCATGGACCAGTCCAATATGTTGGCACAGGCACACGAGCAATAGAGAAGATCCTCCCTGCTTTCCTCATCTTGACATTCACATATGAGGACAAGGACGAGTGTCAGTATTGCCCCACATATAAATATAGCAAGAAGGACAGTACAAATAAGCTGGCATAAAGATTTGTAACTGATGGTCAAAAAAAGCAGCGGGTAACTCTTCTGCAAGTGTATGTAGTTAAAAGGCTCAATAGTTTTGCTATTCTGGAGAGGCACTCGCTCTTTGCAACACATACAGCCTCAGCCTTTTGGAAATCTGAATGTGTTTGGTTGAGGTTTCTTGATTGTTGGTTTTTGGTTTTCATTTAGACAGCTAGGACACAGTGAGGGAACATGGGCAGGGTATGGCTTTGGGGAAAACATGAGGGTCTAAAGATCAGTTTCTTTCTCAGCTCTGCTTAGGGAGACACAGCTGCCCAGACGCGGGGCCGTTTGCAAAGAACAGCATTCTGGCAGAGAGAACATTCTTCCCCCATTTCTATGGCAATAGATGAGCTTCAAATTAACATGATCAAATGATCAATAGCTGTTCTTCTTCCACAAATACCATTGATCTTAAAAGACAATTGCTTCCTCCATGCCTTGCACTGAGAAAATATACCAGATAAGGAAGTTGGGTATGTTTTGTGTTGTTCGTAACGTGATTGCTCCTGTCTGAGTGGAGATCCCTGCTGAATTAGAGCCAGTCATTTCTGACAGATCAATGCTACTGTGACTCAACTGGTTGTGAAGCTGCTATGGAATATCATCACTTCAAAGAATCTAATACGATTACTATTACTATCCTAATTTGCTTTCTTATGACGCAGATTTGTAATGGAGAAGATCTTTTGATGATTGATCCTTAACTAATGTGAAGGAAAAAGTGGTTTCCTTTGTCCTTCAAGCTGTTTCTCCTTTCATCTAACACTCAGAGCTGTTCTCCAACTGGAAACAATGCTTTAAAAAAAATTAAGACGTCAAAGACAGTTTCTGATACAAGTGAAAAGATCCTTTGAAAGACAATATTAACAGATGTACCCTGCACAGAGAACTTGTCATTAATAACATCATAAACTCGAAGCTGAAATTAGGAGCAGTTGTAACGTGCAAAAGGAATCCATAGATCGAACTCTACAAAAGAAGAGAATGTAACATTGCTTTCAAGCTGATCTAGATGGAGTTGACAAGGGAGAGGGTAACTTGGGTTAGAAACACAAACTGATAGATCAGGGCACGTGACTTGTATTTTGGTTAATTTCTTTATCTGGGCTTTAGTTAAGTGATTCTTTTCATTTAGATACTTTCACAGTGACTTTCCTGTCCTTTAAAAATGCTAGTGCTGTAAAAAGAGAAGAGGAAGGAGGGAGAGAGAGGGAGAAGTATTGCTTGTATGAACACAATCTTTGATAAAGTTCAATTTATGTAAAATTATTCATCTGGAACTCTTAAATTGTTTTCAAACATTTATGTAAGTTATTAGAGCCTATGAGACTAATAAGAGATATTACGCCGATTTTACTAAAGGGAATATACAACTTGGTTGAAACTCAATGGCAGAAATGAGATTAGAGGGAGGACTCCTCTTTGGAACAGGGAACTGGTAAAAATCATTGGTTTCTCAACAACATTTAGCTTTAGTCTTCCTTTGGGATAGGAGAAATGTCTCACAGCTAGTCTCATTCTGTTCTCCAGATCAGGTAATTTTTAAGTCATGCTGCATTTTTTACCTTTTTTACCTATCCCCAATTCTCATTTTCACCAGTAAGGACATACCCCTTGTAGGAATTGCAAATATTTGTCCTAAAAGTTAAAAAAAACCTCTTTTCATTCTTGAGTGGAACTTTATCATATTCACAAGATCTTTATACTACCACCCCCCAAACAGTCTATATGCTGTCAAGATTTGCTTGTGAATGAAATCCCGTGGTTACAATCAAGCAGCAGCTTTAACAGTCAGAGGGTGGGGGCCCATCTTAATCCATGCGAGTTGCAAAAGTTCACCATGCAAAACAAGGACAGGACAAAAGCATTGAAGTCAAAGAAAGAACACTAAGTTGAGAAGAGGTTATACACTTATCCAAGTGAAAAAAGGCAGAAATTTATAGGGGAAATAGATACATTATCTATTCCTATGAAATGGTTTAAGTCCTGCATTTACAGTGACACTTATGCAGCTCAACTCCTGCACTGTTAGCAGCATAAAAATGCTGAAACTGCTAGATTTGGGGGACATTAATAGAGCTTCTAACCCAATAAAATACAGCTATTTCTGAGGATTTTAGTAGGCACCCTTCACTGGGAAGCTGGGGATATATTGTATGCTGTTAACACTGGCTTTTAACTGAATTTTCTTGATGCCAGCTGAGTGGATCTAATTCATTCTCAACACCTTGTGCAATACCCACTTTGTGGCTCAAGCTGGGAACACAAACACGGCAAAGAGAAAAGTGGAAAAAAACAGTGTAAATAATGGAAAACTGCAAATTGAAAGTAACATTAAAATACTGCAGAAATAATTCTACAGATATTCTAAAACAAACAAAAACCAACAAACTTGCTCACTAATTACCCTAAACTAAAGTTTTCCATGTGGTCTTTTCGGAACAGCTTATGCACAATGTCAACCTCCAACTATTTGCAGGCTGGTTGTTGGCTGTGTCATAACGTACAGCAGCAATCCTGCTTGTCACACACCAACAGCTGCAGCTCCTGTGCTGCCACGACCGGTCCATCTGCCACCAGCACCCGTGCCAGTACAAAGGGCACGATTATACAGCACCGAATAAAACACCCGAGGAAGGAAATACCTCTGGCAGCAAAACGTTCCCACTCTCAGTGCTCCTCTTTGCTTTCTTTTCATCAGCGTTCAGTTCTCCGCCTGCGGTCCAGGGGTGGTGTGGTGAACACTGGTGAAAATGAATGCAATGCAACATAAGGCAAGCCACAACCAAATGGGCATTCTTGGGTCGTGTCTACTCACACCCTGAGAGAAGAAGACAAGCACATGTATTCTTTAGTCTGATGCTTAAGGTCTAAAGGAAGAGACACAGCAAGGAAAGTGGGGAGGATTTGAGGCATGAGAATCCAAAGAGGAGGGGCCTGGTAAAGCTGAACACAGCAATTTTTCTCTGCCCCAGACGGAGGAGATGGAGAGAGAGCACTAACACGGGTTACATCAACTCGTGGAACAGCTTGGTGAAAGAGGGACTGTTGTGTATCATGGGAGACAATGTGACCTCTCTGTAAAAGCAAGAAGTACCAGTACAATTTCGCCAAGCACTGAACTTCTACCATGTAAAATCTAATTCATTTTGAATAGATCAGAAGTGCTTTACTTCAATTGCTGTTTCTCTGAGAGAAGATTAAAATATTTCAATGGAATTGAAATTTTCTGGAGTAATACAACAGGGAATAAAAATCAGATTTTCCAGAACATGCAAATTTAATTAACTGAAATCTACTTCAATGGAAAATTCCGGAGTGTTGCCACCTAGTCTGGAAGGACAGACACAAACAAACCCTCCACCGCTGCCAGTGTTGGGCTCCTGCCAGCCAGGTTGTGAGCACAGGGGTGCAGGGAGCCGGGGTCACAGAATCACAGAATGTCAGGGATTGGAAGGGACCTCAAAAGATCATCCAGTCCAATCCCCCTGCCGGAGCAGGAACACCCAGATGAGGTTACACAGGATGTGTCCAGGCGGGTTTTGAATGTCTCCAGAGTAGGAGACTCCACAACCCCCCTGGGCAGCCTGTTCCAGTGTTCTGTCACCCTCACTGAGAAGAAGCTTCTTCTCAATTTAAGTGGAACCTCTTGTGTTCCTGTTTGAACCCATTACCCCTTGTCCTACCATTGGTTGTCACTGAGAAGAGCCTGGCTCCATCCTCATGACACTCACCCTCATATATTTATAAACATTAATAAGGTCACCCCTCAGTCTCCTCCAAGCTAAAGAGATCCAGCTCCCTCAGCCTTTCCTCGTAAGGGAGATGCTCCACTCCCTTCATCATCTTCGTTGCCCTGTGCTGGACTCTCTCCAGCAGTTCCCTGTCCTTCTGGAACTGAGGGGCCCAGAACTGAACACATTATTCCAGATGTGGTCTCACCCGGGCAGAGTAGAGGGGAAGGAGAACCTCTCTTGACCTACGAACCACCCCCCTTCTAATACACCCCAGGATGCCACTGGCCTTCCTGGCCACAAGGGCACAGTGCTGGTTCATGGTCATCCTGCTGTCCACCAGGACCCCCAGGTCCCTTTCCTCTACACTGCTCTCTAATAGGTCAATCCCCAGCCTATACTGGAACCTGGGATTGTTCCTACCCAGATGCAATACTCTACACTTGTCCTTGTTATATTTCATTAAGTTTTCCCCAACTCTCCAGCTTGTCCAGGTCTCTGTATGGCAGCACAGCCTTCTGGCGTGTCAGCCACTCCTCCCAGCTTGCTGTCATCAGCAAACTTGCTGACAGTGCACTCTATTCTCTCATCCAAGTCATTGATGAATATATTGAATAATACCGGCCCCAGTACTGACCCTTGAGGCACTCCACTAGATACAGGCCTCCAACTGGACTCCACCCCATTGACCACGACTCTCTGACTGCTTCTCTTCAGCCACCTCACTACCTGGTCATCCCTGTGGGCTCTGCCTTCGCTGCCCAGCGCTGTCTCCAGAGCTCGGATGCCAACAGCCAGACCCTTCTTCCCCTCTCCCACACTGCACCTCAGGGTAGGACGGTGGAGCAGGAGATGAAATAGTCAACTAACTCTCAACTGACAGTCCTAAGCAACACCAGATCCCTACTTCTAAGACTGCTAATCTATATTCTCCCTATCAAAAATACTATGTTTATTCCTCCATTAGTAGGAATAGCATGAGTCAACAGACAAATGCATTCACTTTTCAAGACAGGTATAACAAATGTAATTTCACATTTACATTGCAAATTCACCCACATCAAGAAATCAGCTTTGTTTTTAAGCTAGCTGAAATTAAACATCAACATGCCCCTTACAAACCAAGCCTCCCTTGCCTTTGCTGGAGTAAAGCAAATACGGATCAAGATACAAACTTAAAGCTTCACAAATCACTTTCATACCAGATGCTTAAGATATCTAGGGCTGAGGTCGATACAGCACAGCCAGCTGAAAATTCAAAGAGAAAAACTAGGAAGCTTTGGCAATTTATTGTGATTAAGGATCTGACTCATTGATTCCAGTTCTTCTTTCCCTCTCACTAATGGAAAGCCAGAAGTTGTCTTACAAAAACAAGAAAGGGAGGCATGCAAGCTTAATTGAAGAAATGGACCCCTTGGTTTTGGTAAATACTGATCCACTCTTCTCTATATGCATTGGTTGAAGTATTTTAACTTGGTAGTCAGGATTTCATTTATTTTTTCAGTTACATCTGGAGAGATTCGAATTGGGATAAATTTGCCTTGAGCAAACTTTAAGAAAAAGTTGTTCCTTGCTAAGTGATCTCAAGAGGCATATGTCTTTATAAAATAGTTAAAGGGAAGCTGCTGACTTGCACTCACTGGTTTCAACAATTTGAAAATGATTAATCTAGTTTTAAATCTTCCAGACCCACTTATGCAACAGACAACAAGGAGAGAAATTCAATTTTTTTAGAAACTTCCTATTTGGAAGATTAAGAGATGGAATCAATGGTCCATTACAATGAAATTTTAATTATCAGAAGTTTGGCACAGTGGTGGATTTCACTGCATTGCTTTGCCAGTGCACGCTGTCTTTCAAAGGATCAACTTCACACCTGGCCTTCGGCTCTGGTTCACTCAGTTTGGAGCTTGCCTCTCTGCAGGGTGCGCTGCTTTGGAACTGATGAGGAAGTGAACAGTCATTTGCCGTTGATAAAGACCTCATGGTGGCTTTCTCAGTGCAGCTGTATTGGCTCTCCTGCAGTCACAGGGGAGAGGGATGTGTGTGCCTCTGATTGTGAGGGCTGATCGCTCTCAGGAGGAGCTTCTGCAGCATGAAGCTCTGCAGCACGCTGTCTGTGCTGACGGAGGATTATCATTGCACGCACCCTCGGTCGCCTCTACGCAGAGAAGCAGCGGGACAGCTCGTGCACTAAACAGCTCCGCGAGCTCTGTGCCAGCACACGACTCCTTTGTGCCAACTGCATTCCCAGATGGCCATTAGCACCCGGCTATCTGACTTGTAGACTTCCAAAGGCTCAGAGCACAGATTCTGCACTCATGCCAGATTCTTATAGGGTAACTGTGACCATACCAGTTCTACCAGCAGCTTTGTTCAGATGTGGAGCACACTTAATTTTCACGCCTTAATTACAGTGGCTAAGTATATGCCGTGTTCACTCCATTTGATTCCAGAGGTGAGACAACTCACTTGCATATCTATTTTATACCATATGTTGTATATGGGTTTTATATTTATCAGGGTAGGATTCTCAGTTGAGATAAACCAGAGTGAGTTTAGAAATGGTCTGATTTATGGCAAAAGAATTCTCACAGACAGAGACTTCAGGATAAAAGGCAGTAGAGAAAAGACTGGCATTCTTATTAGTATGTGTTTTAGTCCTCCTACGTAAACAAATAATTCAATGATGTGGAAGCAATTTAGGAGAAAACACTGCTTTAATAGTAAGGGCTAGAGATTACGTATACTATTAACTACATGGTCTCTGCATGTTCTTGCAGAGCCTACTGTGCAATTCACAGCCACTTTGTCTGTTCAGGACAAAGCTCTTCCTGGGAACCTCACCCAAAAGTAAACAGGGTTACTTCAAGAATCAAAATAAATGTCTGGAGGTATATCACATTCCATGGGAATTGCAATTTCCCTCTAAGGTATGAATCCGAGAGAGAAAGCCAAGGGCTGCAGTATGAGTGGGGCTGGAAAGGGACTGGCCACAAAGCAGGTAGGATTCCAAAACATCGTCTCTGGAGAAGTTTTTCATGCAGACCACCTCTGGGGTTCCTGGGCTCAGTGTCAGCCCAAGGGGATGCCTGGGGTTGGAGCTGGGATAGAGACAAAGCAGAGAGCTGCTTTTATAGCAATGGAAAGGTGCTGCCAACCCTGCTGTTTAACTTTGGGTTTAGTTAAGGTAACTTGGATGGAAGGGTAAGAAATGCATACTCCTCTTAGGGCATCCCAGATAGAAAAAACCCAGAGAAAGAATGTTGATAAGGTTTGATCTGGAAAGAAGATACAGCCTTCTGTATGCAAGCAGAGCTAAGGAAATTCAAGTACTCTTCCCATATTGGTGGGAGTGAAGAAAAATAGCCTGTTATATTAACAAGGAAAGGCAAGTAACCAGAAGGACTTAGAGAATCGCATCTACTCACCTGCAAGGAAGGACAATTTTATACATAGAGCAGGAACTAAATACAATTGTTGTTGACCTCCTTAAGAGCTGGATATAGAATAAGTCAAGTGGATCTGATTGCAGCTTTACAATTTATATAAAGAGAAGCCGATTTCTTTTTGAATAACATGCTTATATTTAGGATCCTAAATCTGTATTTGGAAACCTAAGGAAATGACCTGATTTTCTGAAGTGTTCAGCACTCAGTGAATGAGTGGAAACATAATTTTAAGAGGCTTCTGTGGGAACTGCTGGATTCAAGAGCTTTGGATGGGAAGAAGGAAATAAAAGTTTCACTTTATTTCTTAACTTTGGGCTTATGGGTCTAAGACTGGCATTTTCAGAATTCATCGCTCTGCAGGAGTGTTTGGTTTTCCTTTAAATATTGTACTGCTAAAACTACAAAGTGTGTGTATTTTTAAAAAAGCTTCCAGACTCTTTTGCTACCATTTGAATAAGGATATTTAACACAGAGTAAACACAGCCCCACTTCGCTGCTATGCTAGTTTGAAATCTGAACAAAATTATTCCTACAGCAAAAGCAAAGCTGTATAAAAAAGCCATAGCAAAGTCATATGAAAGCTAGTAGTAAACTTTACATAACATGAATGTTCCCAAATGTAAAGTAAATTTTTAGTATCTCAGTTGAAGAAAAATAAGAGTTCTAATGATTAAGTAAACTGTGGAGGCCTCTATTTCCCCAAAAAATGGCCTTTACTCAGCAGATTCTCAACTTTTTTGAGGTTACTCTGTTCGGTGTCTTGTAAGGGTGCTGGTATCAGTGTCTCTTCCATTCAGAAACTTTCGTTTATCCTCTCAAGACAACAAGACTGTATAGACCTATTTGGAAAAGAGATTGTATAAACCTACAGCCTAACCAATCCATATCAAATCACAAGGGCACAAAATGAGTTACCGCTGTATTATTTCCTTTAATGGCATGAGAGCATTAAAATCCCAGGGTTCATTCTACACAATAATTGCAAGTGCAAATAATTTTTAAAAGTGTTACTGTCTTTCTTCAGAAGTTCTGAAAACTGGAAAAAAGACATTCTCACTGCATTCTTATTTTTATTTCACAGTGAATATTTCAAAGGTTTAGTGTAATTCATAATTCCATGAAGATTTGGATGGAATCCCACCAAGAAAGTCTAAAAACAGTCCTCTCTGCACGGCCCTAACAGAAGCAGTGGGGTCTACAAGTGTCATAGAGCTGCCTGATAAATGACTTGTACATTAAAGCCACTTTTTACGCTCTAAATTGGGCATCTTTCTGCAGAAAGAAGCTTTACAGTTTAGCGTACTCTTCATAATATAAAATTGTCATACACGCAGGGTACTGTTATCAGCAGTCATGAAGTAAAGCTCATTTAAAAAAAGACAATTGGAGTCTTACTTTCCTCAATGCAGAAATGCAACTACCCGGAACAAGAAAAATACCAAGACTATTATTTTTGGCATAGAAATGTCTACAGGCCCCAACAGCAAGGCTGGCAATGCTTTGTGATAAGACTCTGCACAAATACCAGCTAGAAGTGGTCATTACCAGCAGTCATCACATTTGTAAACTGACAGACAAAAGACAAAAAGTGGAGCAGAACAGAGAAGACCCATCAAATGAGACCAGTGAGGAATTAAACAGATCCCTCAAGTCACCCCCCCGCAACACCAGCAACTTTTACCAGGCCAAATTTACCCCCCAAGGAGGCTTGTGTCGTTTCTGCACTGTCTGAAAATGGGGGTGTCTGTGCGTGTGAAGCGCTTTCAGCACCAACTGTAATGAAAGCAAAGAAACACAACTTATTTTTCTACATCAAAGCCTTATCACCTGTTTCCAAATTCCCTATTGACTGCAGATTGCCACTATAGCCCGGCAGACAATTTTCTGCACTCTGAATAATCCAGTGGCATACGGATAGCTAATTCAGGCTCTCTGCTGTCTGAAAGCTTTTCTATCACTCCGGGGCAGAATTTCAAGGCGAGGTTTTCCAAGCACTGCAAGGAATATAATAACTTCGCCTTATTTGCAGTGGAAAGCACATGAATCAAAGCCTGCAACCCCTCAAGGAGCTCAGGCCAGGCTTTCCTTCTAATTCCTGACCCGTGCTTACTTGTGCAGAGTCTTTCAAGTAAACTCAACCTGAACCTATATGAGATTTACTGCTCATGAAAATGAGTTAAAAAAATGATTACTTTAAAAAGAATAATTTCTTAAGTTGTTTTTGTTTTTACTTTAGCCAACACAGTTTTCCCTTAAAACAGCACTAGAAGAAATATATGATCATGATATCTACTGATCAGTTTATTTACAAGACCAGTTGCTCAGTGACCATGGAGAGCTACAACAAATACATATACATCCTAGGGCAGGTGATACACCCAAACACATGCACTGGCTGGATAGCACAATTACCTTGCAATTGTAAAGCTGCTCAAGAGTGTGATACTTCCAGTACTATAACTTCCAACCAATGTAAAGCAGCAATTGAATAGAAAAGCTGGCTATTAAAAAACTTAGTAGTCTTAAGACAGAAACCAAGTTTCACCATTAGGTTCCCAGCTGGGACTGAAAATTTTTTCACTGGGAACCATTCAACTCATAATTCAGCAGTGACTGCAGTTTCTGCAATTAGGCAAGAAGGAAATATTAATAGCTCCCACTACTGGCTCCTGGCAAGGGTGTCACACACAGCAGAGGAGAGGGCAGCTCTCCCACAGCCGGCTGGACACCTTGCACCTCCCTAAAATTGGTGAAGAAGTGAGCACTGCTCTGCACATGACACAGACCCCCAGGGACTGATACATCTCCAAATGCCTGAGAGCACTGGAGGAGAGGCTTGAATAGGAAAGGGAAAGGAATAAAGAGGAAGCTTCAACTCCATGTTTCAAAGCCATTTCCTAATGCCATTCCACCACATTACTGTACAGCCCAAACCACTTCTGTCTCCAGGATTAACAGTGTGTGCTGTAGAAGAAAATAATTGCTCTTGTGGATGTCAATAAGTCACACGCACAAAGCCCAGAAGGAATGCGTCAGAAATAGACTGTTGTTTGTAGAGCCTATGCAGTGCTGCTTTGTCCACTGAAATGCAGCAAAATTTTCCATTAAATTATTGACTGATCTGCTGGAAGGGAACCTATTAGCGAGGATGTAGATTTTCCTGTTCAAAGGTGCAAAAGTCAAGTGACAATGCTGCTTAACTGCAGAAACCCTTGGTAGAATACATAAACCCAAGGGATTAGAGTCCACACAGCAGTGCCCAGAGCTGACCATCTTTCACTCCATCCCTCACATAAAATACCTAGTGAAAGGTATGGAAATAGCCACTTTATAATCAGACAGCCAGTGAAATAATACTGAGCTAGACTTTAAGCGGCCGTTGCCTGTAACTCCCCTTCATATTTTATGTCAACTATTTCCAGGCAGATTTCTGAACTCAAGCTCACAAATCTCGGTACAGAAAGAGGACCAGCATGATCTGCAGATACAAAGCTCCCCACAGCTGGTAACAAGCCATAGAGCTTGAGGTCCTCTGCACTGCAAAGGGGTGGCTTGGAGGTGTTTAAAACAGTCAGTAAACCACAGTGTTTCATATTGAATCCTCTAATCAAAGGGAACTTCTCTCGGGCAAAAGTGCTACGGGATGAAGGTCTGCCTGACTGAAGCAGCAGCCTTCCTTCACTGTAGATGGCACAGAATTCCAGTGTAAGGAGGACAAGATGATACCTACAGCGACTGCCTTCTAAAGATACTTCAATACAACAAAAGAGAAACTGCAAAAGAGGCAGCCAAGTTCTGCTTTCTGCTGGGGTATGTCTGCTCAGCCGGTTCTTTAGGACACAGATATGATTGGCAAAGTCTATGGAGAATCATCTGACAACAAGACATTAGTCAGGGGAATGCACAGATGTCACAAACACCTACACTTACTCCAAAATTAACTTTTCTATTAGCAAACATTTGACGGCCTCAGGTCTGCCTTAGAACAACAGTCTGCTCATGAATGCTGATCGGGAAAAAGTTACCTATTTAGTTCAGGTAATTTGATCTTAGAAGATACACATATAATATCAACTTGAACCAACAGGTAGAGGAGAAAAGAAAGAGCTATTTAACCATGTACTCAGCACCACTAATCACTTCTCCCTTGCCTACTACCACTGATGACAGTCACTTACTGCACACAGTGATGTGTCCCGGACGGTTCAGATATGTAATTTTAGTGATAAAGCCATTTCTGATGAAGTTCTGAAGGCAGCTCTCCTGCCAGATTTAGTATTTGCTTACGGTCCCAAGGTTTAGGCTCTCCTATACTGATCTTCTATATGCATTGCACTGTCTTCCGGGACATTTGGTCAGACTCTCATCTGATGTAAGTGAACCTGGCAGCGCTGCGGGGAAGAGAATTATTTCCTTTTCCACCTGCTGAGTGTCTGGCACATACTTTCTTCTAATTAGTATTCATCTTTAGGTCTGATGAATTTGTGGGAGGGAGTTAGCTGCCCATGGAAGTCCTAATTGTTTAGAAGCTTGGACAATTTCCCTTGTAGCCTGCAACCCCGGCTTGGAGTACCTTAATTATTAAAACATGAGACTATTATATCAATTGTCCTCAGTAAAATGACACTATGCAAACTAACATGGATCTAAGCAAGTATTTGTGGTGCTAAGCAAAAAATACTGTAAATGAACCATTTTGGCAACATCTGCAAAAGGACATATATTGAAGATAACTGAGTTTGAGTAGCAGAGCTGCTCCTGTTGATTCCAGGTAGAGTCATAGATTGCCAGCACTTCCTACTAAACAAGGTTATGCAAGCAGCTCTCTAGACGGCAATGACTGGAAAGTGTTGATGGTAACTATAAAACCTCCAGCCCTCTGCTCAATTCAGCAGCTTAAGAAAAATGTGAAATCAGTCATACATTTTGTCTTGAAGTCAAATAAATATTTTTCAAAAGCATCTTTTGGTAACAAACGTAGTGAAAATGCATTGGTCCATGACCTTGAAAGTGCCATTGCATGCAACAAATGCATCAGAACCCACATAAAAGGAAAAAGAGGAATACAAGCCTCAAAGAAAATACAGATCTAGGTAGCTTATGGAGTTTGATAATCCCCTACACATCCTAAGTTACTAAATTGTAGCTCAAAGGAGTTCATCAAACTAGCTGTATCACTTAGTAAGGATTAGAGCTCCATGCAGAAAAGGATAAGAAATATTTAAAGAAATCACTGAGGTACTTCTTAAATATGCTCTCACACTCTGGAAGTCTAAGTAGAGCTGATTCCCAGAGCAGCAACTGAGGGGACAGAAATCCACTCAGTGCCTGCTGCCCAGGATCATTTCTGAATGAAAACAGATTCACCCAAATAAAACATAACTCCTACATAATCCAGTCATTTCCAGGTCCCAGAAAACTCCAACCATGTTTGGAGAAAACCTTTCTTTAATTTCTTAAATAAATTTGTGGGGAAATTATGGCAATTTGGTAAACAGAAAAGTAAACAGTTCCGTAAAGATTTAGAATGTTTTCTAGAAGCCCTGAAATAATGGAAGAGTCAATCCAATTATCAAATGTGACAGACCTCTAATCCCACAGGTGTTAAGTCTTCTTGAGGTTGCTCTTAGACTCCTAAGTCACTTGGGCACATTTAACATTTTAAAAGTGGATACACAAACAATACTCTAGACTTTGAAAATCACAGGGAGAAACATTCGTGAATGAAGAAGAATGACAGAGACACTCAGGAATTCTGTCTGCTCTCTCCCACCTCCTGTCAGCATTGTCATATAGCATCTAATTCACAAAAATTCTGCATTTTCATCTTTAGTCCACAGGCCATTTATTTTTCATTCAAATAAATACCTGTCCACCACTTTTATTCCTTTTAAATCATCATTTTCTCTGCCTTTTTCATTTTCCTCTCTTTTCTCATTTTTCCACTTTTAGCTCTTCCTATCTAAAGAAAAAGACTTTCAAAGCCAAGGGATGAAGTCAGACCATCTATAACAGGGGTGTCAAACCCATTTTCACTGGGGGCCACATCAGCCTCACGGTTGCCTTTAAAGGACTGAATATAATTTCAGGACTCTATAAATACAGGAGTTACATGTAATGTAACTCAAATTGCATTTGGTCCTTTGAAGGCAACCGCGACGCTGATGTGTCCCCTGCTGAAAATGGGTTTGACACCCCTGATCTACAACATGGGTGACTTCCACAGTCGCTCTGTGCAAGCGCTGACTCCAACAGCTTGAGTTGAAGATTTTGAAGTCAGAGTCAAACCAGCTAGAAATGCCATTAGCTTCTTGAGGCTTAGTACGAGATTTTAGACACTCAGCTGCAAATTCTTTCTCTTCCCTCTCTCTTTTCCAACATTTCTTCCACTGTCAAATTTGAGGGAGTTCTTTATCTCCAATTACCCTTCCAAAGGTGGACACTGAGGCAACATATAGGGTACAAATTTTAGAAGAACGTGTCACCAAATGAACTGGCAACACGATTTCCAGCACTAAAGGCACACCTACCTATAGTGAAAGAATCTTTAATTTTATACAGGTGGTTTAGAAGGCAAACAGCCTTTCAAAATGACAGATCTGTAGCTCAGTCTGAATGAATGCATTGGATACCACTGCAAAATAGCACTGATTTTCAAACTCTCTGAAAAAAATTCATTTGCTAGCAGTCAAAGAGCTCAAGACACATGCAGCACAAATCCTGGTCCCACAACAAATCCCAGACACTTCTTTAATCTTGGTTACAATCACATGCAGCCTCACGTCAAAAGAGAAGCTGTTAAATAAAAAATGTACATTCACTGTTAGAAAATAATAAGCCTGGGAGTAAAAGTTAGAAGGGTTAGAAGGTAGTAGCTTCCATCAAAGATTACCTTTATAATACTCCAGCTTGTGATTCATATAGGAAAATTGCAGTGACTTGTGAAATTTTATTCTGTGCATGACAAATGAACTGTAGTATATAGTTTTGGTTTTTTTTTTCTGGGAGAAATAACTCCTGTACCATAGAGCTAGGATTGATTTAAGAATTCTGATTCTGGATATCTCCAAATAGAGGCCTACGTGTCTTTACATTAAAAAAATGAATAAGTGCAGTGTTTTGATAAACAGAGTCCTAGGCATGGCAAAGATCCAGGTCTCTTACAGGATGCTAATTAATGGCTCCTTAGCTGATAATTACCCCTGTGCTTAAAGTTTTAGGATTAATATTTTCTTTGAGTTTAAAAAAATGTATACGTAATTTTATTGAATACTTCATAATAAGGATTTAACTTGATCTCTCTGACCAAACTTGCACTTCAGGAATCAGAATTGTAGAGTGGCTTGGGTTGGAAGGGACTTTAAAGATCACGTAGTTCCAACCCCTGCCATGGGCAGGGACACCTTCCACTAGACCAGGTTGCTCAAAGCCCCATCCAGGCTGACCCTGAACACTTCCAGGGATAGGGTATCCAGAGTTTCTCTGGACAGCCTGTTCCAGTGTCTCGCCATCCTCATGGTGAAGAATTTCTTCCTAATAGCTAATCTAAATCTCCCCTCTTTCAGTTTAAAGCCATTACCTTGTCCTGTCACTACACCCCTGATAAAGAGTCCCTCCCCATCCTTCCTGTAGGCCCCCTTTCAGGCCTGGAAGGCCGCTTTAAGGTCTCCCTTGAGCCTTCCTCCTGCAGGCTGAGCAACCCCAGCCCTCTCAGCCTCTCCTCATAGGAGAAGGGTTTCATCCCTCCCGTCATATTCATGTCCCTCCTCTGGTCCCTCTCCAACAGGTCCATGTCTTTCCTATGCAGAGGCCCCTAGAGCTGGATGCAGGACTCTAGGTGGGGTGTCACCAAAGCAGCGTAGAGGGGCAGATCACCTCCTTCAACCTGCTGGTCAAGTTCCTTTTCATACAACTGCCTTTCTGGGCTGCCAGCACACATTGCTGGCTCATACTCAGTTTTTCATTCACCAATATCCCCAAGTCCTTCTCCTCAGGGCTGCTGTCAATCCACTCATCACCCAGCCTGTACCCATGTTTGAAATTGCTCTGACCCATGTGCAGGACCTTGTTGAACTTCAGGAGGTTTGTTTGGGCCCACCTCTCCAGCCTGTCAAGGTCCCTCTGGATGGCATGCCATCCTTCAGCCATGTCAACCACACCACACAGCTTGGTGTCATACAGAAAGTTGCTGAGGGAGCAACTCAATCCCACAGTCCATGTCCTGGACAAAGATGTTAAATAATACTGGTTCTGATACGGACCTCTGAGGGACAACACTCATCACTGGTCTCCACATAGACATTAAGCCATTGGCCACACCTCTGAGTGTGACCATCCAGCCAATTGCTTATCCACCAAGTGGTCCACCTGTCAAATCCATCTCTCTCCATCTTAAGAGACAAGGATGTTGTTCAGGGCAGTATCAAATGCTCTGCATAAGTCCAGGTAGATGATGTCAGTCGTTCTTTCCTTATCCACCAATGCTGTAACCCCATCATAGAAGAATTTTCAAGATTTGAGTGCAGATAAGTGAGATAAAATTACCTTTTTTTCTTTTTAGAGGAAATCTCAGCTCTGATCTTAGCAGCTATCTTGATTTTTAGCATCTCTAGATCATTCCTTCTCAATCATCATCTCAGTTCTTTAACTGAAACTTTTTTAGGGCAGGAATTACACCTGGATACAGTATTTGGATGGTTCCTAGCAAAACAAGGCTTCAGACTTGAAAAAAGAAGGAGATTTTCCCTTGACACACAACGAGCCAGTCAAATAATGAATTTAAGGCTTCTCACGTTGGGAATCAGCAAATTCCCACCTAGGAATGAACCTTGCAGCTCACAGGTTGTCACTAGAACTTCTGCAGCAAGGAAGAGACCAGAATACACAAATCACTGTTACAGAGTGGTAGAGGCTGGACCTCTGGAGACCATCTGGTTCGACTCCGCTGCTCAAGCAGGACCACTTAAAGCCAGTTCCCCAGGAACACATCCAGACAGATTTTTAATATCTCCAACATGGGAGACTCCACAACCTCTATCAGCAACCTGATCCAGTGCTCAGTCACCCTTGAAGTAAAAAAGTGGGTTTTGATGTACAGAGGAACTTCTCTTGTGTTTCGGTGTGTGCCCACTTGTCCTGTCACTGTGCACCACTGAAAAGAGAAACAAGCCAGGTTCTACCTCTGCATCCTCCCTTTGGGTATTCATATACATTAATAATGCCCCCTCAAGCCCACTTCTCTCCAGGCTAAAAGGTCCCAACTCTCTCAGTCTTTCCTCACATGAGATGTGAGCTTAATCACTTTTCCCATGACATCCCACAACACAACATTTCTTTTTTCTGGTAAAACTACTTAAAAGGCTCACCTGAACTACCTAAGCATTTAATTCAAAATGACTGCAGAATTTTTCATCTGAGTGATATGTAGCCTACACTACCTCAGGGATGAGCAAGGAAGAACATGAGTTCTCCAGAAGAGAGTTCCGCCAAAGCACCCTATGACAAATAATCATATTTTGCATCTGTTTGTTTGTCTCTCTCACACTTGAAAGAGAACTTTTAAGCAGAAGGCATATACAATTTGTTAAATCTACATTTTGGATACTTGCAATTAAACTATGAGCATATATTTTTTCATCAGAGAAAAATTATTTTAATAGCCATAATCAACACAATCAAATATAATCAGTCTGTCAAGTTAATCACAATTTAGAATCATTTACAATAATTTTGTACCTTGCCAGCTCACGTCTATATGAAAATGATTACACCTGGAAAAGATGTGGAACTGTAAAGGCTTCTACCTCTATTTCAATAACTGTGCTGTGTTAGTTATTTTCATTTTTGTTGTTCTGTATCCTCACCTTCTCCTCTCCCACTCTGTTCTACTTTTTGAGAGTATTATTCTTAGTCTTCTCCTCCACTCTCTACATTCTCCTCTTTTTTTATGCATAACTACACCGTTATTCAAATGATTAGGATAATACATAGAAATTTTCAAATAATCTTCAGCATAAACCTCACAAAAAGTGAGGCAAACATATTAGGTTTGCTTCCTAAACCTATTATTTTGGATTTTTCCCCCAAGTCTGTGTATCAGCATTCCCCCTTTATCTCCAACCATGCCTGAGACATATCCTGCTGTGTTGGCCAACTTCTCCATTTTCATTTTATTCCAAACACTGCTCTTACTTTGAGTCTGCCACAACCTGGATATTATCTCTTGCCTCTTACTCTTCATCTCCTCCATCTCTCACTGAGTTCTGCTCTTGTCTTGCTGTCATTTTTACTGCAATTTCCACTCTCAATTCTTACTTTCTTTAAGAAGTCTTTTTGTATTGCTTCAGTCCCCTTACTTCTGCCCTGCACATTAAACTACCTTTGTTTGCCACTGGCAACTAGAAATATTAAATTCAAGCTCACTTTTCTTTCTAGAGCCTCTCATTTTGACCCTGCTTTTGAGTCTGCACCCCCTCTGCTGAGGCTTCCCTGGCTGTGGCTCAGTTCCTCCTAAGCTCCTTATCTTTGCTCCTGACACCCCATAAGTCTTTTTTTTTCCTACTTCTGTCTTTCACCTTTCCTTTTAAACTAAAACAGCTTGTATTTTCTTGGTTAAGAGGCACTCATGTTTTTTTTTCTTCAAAACAGTTCTTTAAAATCTTCTCAGAAACCCTTTCTTAGCTTTTCAACAAACAGCCTGTGTGTCTTGAATTTAACAATGCCACCGTCCCTTTGGAAGGAATTAATTTCAATAAAATGTGAGCACAGACATCTTCAAAAGATGCTTCACACTCCATCAGGTATAATCCTTTGGGTGTAAATACTGGGTGGCCCTCAAGTCCACCTGTGATAGGTCGTCTTAACGTAAGATGCAAGACCAAGGTAGTTGTTCTTCAGCGCTGCCATGTTTGTAACTTATCTGTTGGATCTACTTCTCATGGACATATTATTTCATAAGAGTGTCACATTGATAGAAAAAATCACAGGTCACTGTCAGACCCATATCATGGGGGGTTTTTAACAGAACTTCTAGAAGCAGTCCAAGAAACTACCAAAATGGGCAGTTTCATGGTGATGTTTGTTATTCTCTGTTATAACAGCCTTCTTTGCTAGTCATTCAGTATGAAAAAAAAACCAACCTTAAAATGCTTGCAAACACTAATACATATTGCTTATTATTGATTCCCCCCTATGGTGAACGGGAAAGAACGACGAGTATTATAGGAACTGTCTGCATATAAACACTGATGACAGCCCAGTTGCAAGTCTTGGCTATAGTTCCCTTTCTGCTAGAAGGAGTGCTTGAGTTCTTTCCGAAATCTCGTTGCCAAGAGCAGACCTAAGGTTTTCTCTTCAACCGGTTTTAATTTGCAAGAGAGTTTGTCTTGAAAGCTCAAACATTTCATGTATGGGAATGGATGGAGAGTTTACAGAAAAACAAACAAACAAACTCAAAACAACCACACACACCCTGCACCCTCCCCAAACACAAGCTAGTGATTTGAGCATCTCAAACGTTTTTCAGACTCAGGTGACCTCAAGACAGAAGCCCAGGTTCACATTCTAGACATGGTTGCATTTGGAATTTATCTTTACTTCTAAGGTACATCGAAGCGGATATGCAGACATAAATATCAATGCATTCCTACATACTTCAAGGAGACAAGATCTTGTCATTAAATCACAAGACCAAGCATCAGAAAATCTGTATCTGCTTCCACTTCATCTTGCACTTCAGCAACTCTAAATAGATGAACCACATTCATTTCAGTTCATTTACTTACTGCTCTGTTTAAACTTCCAATATTTAAAATCAGCTTCTGGAAGTGGTACTTTCCTTGTGCCTCAGTTTCTTCCTTGAGTAGCAAATAATTCACGGGAAGAGGGGAGGGGATGGATGACTTCAAGATTGTTTCCTTGCTTAAAGAACTCATTTCCATTGTTCTAGGGAGCTTCATGACCAAGGTCATTACAGGCATTCTGGAGACGAGTCACTGAATTTGTGTTCTCAGCCTGGCCAAATGGCTTGAAAACAATAACATTTCGAAACACAACCTACCATTATATATAACATATATATAAATATAGCAATGACATTCATGTAAGGACTTGAAAATATAGTCTGAACCATAAGAATTAAACCTAACAGTTAGGATGAGAGCTATCAATGCTAGCTTGAATTCTTAATATTCCTGTAGAATACAAGACATCATCTAAAATTTGAAGATTACATACTTACTTTCAAACTCATTCTCTGTTGTCACCTAGACTGCCCAATGTAGCCCCTAGCTCCTAATTAGAAAGGCATTTAGATATTGCCAGCACCAGTTTCACATTACATGTTTGGAAACGTTTAGCAGACTGTTAAGTAGGTGCTGAAAGCCAGGTGAAATCACAGCACCACCAGACCTTGTATAAAGCAGCAGGGACAGCTTTTGCCGCAGTTCTATCTCAAAGCAGGCGGAGGGCAGGAAAGTCTGACTGGGAACAGTGAGGGAAAGCAACACTATGATTTGCAGACCCAGGGGACTGGCACAAAAGACCAGACAAGAACCCAAGAAAGCGTAAGGAAGGAAAGAGCATAAAAAATACAGGGTAAGATATTCTGACCACAATATATTTAGCAAAAGCCCAAATTCTAGAATAAAAAGAGGTAGCGGGCGGTGGGGGGCAGAACAATGATCTCTACCCTGCTCACTGGACACTGCAAAAATAGGAGAACTTGACTGAGGATGAGATTTTATCAGAAGTAAATCTTCAAATGTACTGAATTAGATCATCAGCCAGTATAGGTCGATGCAGTGGAGCTCCACTCACACAAGTCCCCAAGATGACCACAAATAACCCACTCCCAGCACCCCCATCCCCAGCTTGGATTATGAACTCCTCAAATCGATTTCAAAATCTTTGCTCTCTGAGAAATTTCATTATGAAGGTACGTTGGTGTGACTTAGAGATGGCCCAGGCACTCTGACAATGTTAAAAGTGACATTCAAAACAGCCGAAAAAAATTAGGAAAACATAATCAGAGGAATGGCTTTTGCCAGAAAAATAAAACCTACAAGAATACATCCTGACTTTTCCATATTTGGTTTCATACCAAGAGAACAATCCTAATTTTCTTCAATCTATGTTTCGATTTTTAAAAAGCTTAAAATCAAGTAAGTTTTCTAAAGTTAAAAAAAAAGAGCTTGAATTTTCAAAATGGAGTCTGCTTTTCAAAAAAAAAGAATCTATTCTTGGTTTAATACACTAGAATATATCTGTGCATTTATTAATATCATGGACATAGACACCACACTACCAGGGAGGGTAGCTTCTCAATATGAATTGTGAATTTAAACATCCCCTAAAAAGTAATTATATCTGAAATGACTTGCACTGGTCTCCAATTTGCATATTGAAGTGAGGTGCAATGCTTCCACCCTATTAATGGCAGAAACCTTTTGGCCAAAAGGTACAACAGTTCGTATTCATTGTATAGGCCCAGCATGACAATCCAAAGCAATATGAAGCATAAATTTTTGTAAGTGCCACACATATTCCTTCTGTCAGATGGACACCTCACGTCGATGTATGTGAAATCCAGTCCAGAGGTCTTGCTTTGTTATGCATACTGCAGCAGATTTATAAATGGGTTGGGTTTCTACTTCATGATAATTTTGTTGGGAGTAGAAGGGGCTGTCATCTAACACTACTGCTCAATTTTCAATGACATCCATATGGTCGGCAACATCTCTTAAAGAAAATAGGTTTTGGTGCTTTGCCTTAATGTGTCTTTATTGTTTTAATATATCAGACTCATTTTTACATGTAAAAATAGTATCTCTGCTTGCTTGGGTGCTGAGAATGCAAAAGCATAGCTGAACATTCAAGTCCTTGTGTTGCCTGAGCAGATGTCAATTTTGGGAAAGCAACTGAATATTCGTATTCCCCTGCAAGAGCTTTAGGCAACTCAATATAAAATCTATTCCTAAAATGAGAAAGATCTGCTAATTATGTGCAGAGTTACTATAAATATAGGAGAGAAGAAGAGTGTAAGTCCAAAATGTGTTCAGTAGATAAGCAACTGCTCAGTTCTTCTGCCCTTATGAATCTGAGGAAGCATATAATGCTGAGGTGGAATGTCAGAGGTGGTTAGGTAGAACACAGATAAACTTGGAGCTAATTAGAAAACAGGCTTCAAGTTATTCATCACTCTCTAGTAACAGCTGTTTTGAGATATTGCTATAGGGATGATCCCACTGCAATATACTGGCTTTTGAAAGCCTTCCAAATCCTGTAAAATGCATTAATCTGTGACATTCATATGAATAACACAGACAAATGACAGCAATTACTTTATCCTCTTTATTCTGATTTGTTATCTGTGTTTGATGCGCATAGCCCATGCCAAATATCTAGCCGTGATACTCTTATGATTCGATTTAAGATTTATTTATTTATTTTTATTTGGTCTATTTTGGGGCTTCAGCTAATGGAAAAATGAAGAAAACTAAACAGCCTTACTACATAAGAAACAATACAACTGCCCTACTTCAACACTGCTTCAGGAACCCCAGACAGATTTGGAGGTCTTTGCTAAGTTAGTTGTTGGAATTTAAAGAGAAATTAGCTACACCCAGTTTCATTTCACAGTGACGGGGACACACAAGCTGCCCCAGAGGCTGCTAATCTGAGCTCTGGGTTTTGGCTTCACATACTACAGCAATGAGACCTCTCTTTGGGAAATGCCTGGAAAAGCCTGAGGAAGGTCACCGGCCACGTTTTGAAACTAAAGCAGCAAGAACCATTTCCTAATAAGCAGAAGTGCAAGGAGTTGAGAAGAAGAGAGGACTGTGATAAGGAAGGACCTGGAGGAAGACAAGGGAACAGCAAGCTCAGAGGGAGCTTTCAGAAGTCTCAGAGCCCCAAGGCTCCTGGCTCTTGCTCCTTGTTTTCTTCATCCTTGTAAAGCAGCCACGTTGGCCTGGCTCTAATGTGGATGATAATGTTTTCTCCTCCCTGCAACACGCAATTCGTTAAGGAAAATGGAGAAAATGTTTTGTTTAGAATGCTGCCTGCATTCTCCTTGAGAAAGTCAACATGCCTGAGAGATCGCTGCCATCACTGCTACATGAACTAATACTTCATAAAAACAAATCCATGACCTGAAGCCAGGCTTGTTCAGTACAGAGGGCCCAGCATTGCTGCCAGTTTTTAAAACAAAAAGATTTGATCCAAAAGCCCAAATGGCTTTGGATCATACGCTAAGCCTGCAGCGTATCGTATGTCTCTGGCACTTTGAAATGGCATGTGAGGGGCAAGGCTTCCAACTGCCCTGGATCACAACTCAAACAAATGGCAGAAAGGGAAAGGGCAGCCCAGGACAGGAAAATGTGACAGATGCCCGTCAGTTGGGAGTGCTGTTCTCCATGGACATGGCCAAGGGGACAGGAGAGAAGGGGGCATGAACAAGGGGGAGAGGGGAGGACATACTGGCATTAAAAAGATAAATCACTGTGTCACGTATTGCGTACAAGGCTCAAAAATAAGTGTTTGCTGCTGACAGGGGTTTTATGGAGGTTTCTTGTGATGCCTTTTTTTATTTTTTTTTAATGCATACATCACATTACCCCAAACTGACAACTCCAGTCAACCGTTATGCCAGAGCGGCAACCCTGCAGATCCCCTTCTGTGCATTCTGCTTGCCTGGGCACCCTGACACTTCCTTCGTGACAGCTCTGGAGACCTTAGGACATGCTCTCCCTCTAATGCACACACAGACTCCCAGTAACGCTGATCATCAGCTACCCAGGCAAATCACACTTCCCCTCCACCCTCTTCTCTTTTTTTGGACCACAGCAGGTATCCTTTCATGGGAAACTGCAATGCCATGTTGGTAAGTCACTCAGTCTTTCACTACGTGCTGGAGAGGATGTCTGATGTTTCTGTCTGCTGGTGCTATTCCTGGCCCAGGTTTCTCACAGAACCTTTAGAAAACGACATCCAAGAAATAGCTCTTCATAGTCTGCCACAGAAGGCAAGTGCAGATACATAGGAATAAAATGCATGACTGGCTTCTCAGATTAGATTCCAGTCATTACTTTAAAACACCTGAATGCACCCAATTGTGTCTTGCAAACTTATACAAAGTCAGATTTTGCTAAGCATCTTCAGAAATCCTATAGCAAATCCCATTCAGCTGGAAAGCGTTCTGGGTTCCTAAATCATTTTGATTCACTTAGAAAAATTCCAGTTCCTACATCTAACACCGTCAAATCTTTTATTCTATTTCTGGGGCTGTCACCACCTGTAAATTTGGACAAAGAGAATTTTCTGAATGACTCATCCCTAAAAACTGGGAGCAGCAAAAACTCAGCTTCCATTGCAGAACAGCTAAGAGTACCCTCCGTTCTGGGCACAACCTTAAAATTTGGGTGGATTCTGAAACCAGAGACAAGCTCATTTTGGAATAAGGCTTTTCGTTGCTCGGCATCCACTGTTCCCCTCTGGAAGAGGGGCACTTGTTGCAATGCGATTATCTGAACATGCCTCCAACAGTCATATTACCACAGCTTTATGTGTCATCACTTTGCAAGTCAAGTCATTACTAACTACATTTATGAGTTAAATATACTCAAGTGGATTTATACCCATGAACCCTTCCTTGCATTTGCGGCGGGTTAAGGGCAGTCCCAGTCACCTAGAGCTGCTCAGATGACATGCAAAAGTCATTAGGGTTTTGGTAACTCAACAGCTTTTGATGCTCTATGGTTCTCCTGTGAGAGTCGTGTGCCTTCATTAATCTGTCAAGTGCCTCAATATCCATGGAGAGAACGTGCAGTGTAATGCTAGGAATTGTTATTTATAACTCTCCCTCCCTTCTGGAAGAAAAAAAAAAAAATTACATCCTATTTTAATGACAGCAAAGTTAAAAAAAAATAGTGCAACTTCTGTTAACTGATTCCATTCCAGGCATCCTAAGTTTCTTGTCCTGCCAGGTCAGGAGACCAGCAGGTTCTGTCATCAACCTCCTGCTGCATGAGCTCAGCACATGTTTTGCTTTTCTGAGCTTCTTTTCCAACTCATCTCTCTAGAGATGTTCTTCCTGTCAGGGTTTGTCACCATGTGCATTCACTACGTAGCAATAGTTATTTTGTCAATAACCAAGGAAATTTGCTGTTGATCTTAGCAATAGTCTTAAAATAGTTTGTGTTCATTGCATTTCTGAAATAAAAACAACTGGAGGGCAAGTTTAATTTAAATCCAGGGAGGCACGTGTGGAGTGCAGCACATCGCAGTACATATGTAGATGATAACATGCTTGAGTAGCCTGGCCAATAGAGTACTTGCAGTAGCCCATTCATCAAGACTTACGTTCTAACAGATGATGCAAATTTAATGATGAAAAATAAAAGCTTAAAATGCCAGCTAGTAGCAGCAGCTTACAGTGAGGGAGTGGGGGAAGGTCATGAAAGCCTGTCACCTAAACTTCATTTTACACTGGAAAAATATCTTCCTGGAGCAAGGCAAGCGCATCAATAATGCAGCAGTGCTAGCTAAGGAAAATGGCTGGTTTGTAAAAGCAATTCCAACTGTAAGGGTCCAGGAAATGGAATCTCAACAGGATAAGCAACACTTACAGGCTCCTGCTAAGACGACTCCTTTAGCAAGCCACAAAATAATTTACAAACAGGTCACACTTTGCACTTTGGTAGCACACTTAATATGTGTTCAAAGCGTCCAATTTGGAGGGAGAAACACTAATTACAGAAACAGTGTAACTTGTTCAGGCCAGGTCACAAAATGCCTGTTGTGGGTCAGAGCTTTAGTTTTACAGGGCATGACATTAACAGAGAGCTCAGAGTGGTTTTATTGCAGACCCTGTAAGGCACACAGATTAATCACGTTCTGTGATTTTTGTGCTTACTGATTTTTAGGATGTTTACTTCTTCCGAGAGCCTGTTTTGCCATTTTTTGGTGATTTTAGCTGGTCCGAAGATAGTTGTCTATGCTTAGACTCTAAGTGCAGCTCTGTGGCGTTAAAACTAGGAACTGAAAGTAAATGCAAGGCTGAAGCAACAGAATGTGAGCTGGATTCTCTTGGTTTTCCCTTAATTCAGGGTTCAGTTGCCCCTCATCTGTTTCTTTTTCCTGATCTGTCACATAAGGTAACATTCCTATCCAAGAATCTCAGAAGTAAATTGTAAGGATCATTTTGTTAACACTCAAATCCATGTAAATTGCTTGGAGCATAGGAAGCACTAAGATGCTGAGCAGGTTCACTGCTATGATACCCAACTGGATCCTTACGATGCCTTGCATTACAAAAGCTCTTGGAAAAATAAAGTCTCTATCCATAAATGTCTTAAAAAAAACCTGAATGCTCCATAGTACATAAATGGTCTGCTGTGGGTGCTCCCCATCATAATCAAACACAGGAAAGTGAGGAGAAAGAAAATTAATGCATACACAGAAGACCTCTCTCCAGAGCTACCAGGTGGCACTTTCTTTACTGTAGATTTCTCTTGCAAGCTACATTATTTTTAATTACTCCACTATTTGGTGAGCTTCCCGTTTTAAATGGCCTGCTCACTGCTTTATTACACATGAAGAGGGTTTGTTTTGTTTTTGTATTGCTACACATGCTATAGCTTTAGCAGCAGAGATCAGCTTTTCAAAGAACACCACGAGCCTGCTACACAGGCCGCCAGGTGTACGTACCACAGTGCTTGAACGTGTGTGCCTTTGTTCAGAATTACACTGCCCTGAGCAAAACACAATCCAGCCACGGTTTGTTTTCCTGTCAGGAAGCTGAAGTGAGAACAAACATGAGACTTGCATTAAAAGATAATGCAGGTTTTCTAGCTATAATAAAAACAAACAAGCAAATAGGATATGTCCCACCACTTATTTACACTCCAATTCACTTGTGTATCCGCGCTGCTCCAGAGTACGCTCAGCTAGCACGCGTTTCTCTGCAACTCCCCTACCACACGCTGCACAGAAATCACCCCTTTCACGCCACACTCGGCTCCTCTGGCTCTTCGTCACTCCCATGCTGAACTCCACATTGCTAGGAATTCTGCCATGGCTTCAAGGAAAACTAAGGGGAGAACTTTCTTGTGAAATGGAGTCGCACCACAATTTATCCAATGCAGAACTTCTCACATCATTGTGTGACATCAATTTGCTGTGACAACGTCTACAAATTTGCAGGATGCTGGGAGAAGGCGGATGATATCAGGTCGAAGGCATTCAAACTGCAAGGTTGTGGATCAGGGGTAGGTGGTTGAACCTCTGTGTTGAGAGATGGGGTCTAGGAGGTCTGAGGACTGCTGAGGGGTTGCTGCTTCCACTGTCAAATATTCACTTTAGTCCATACAATTGTAGCAGTTCTGGTCCTGTTTCAATGACCCCCCTCCTCCCCACACCATCACCAATTTCAATTTATCAAGGATTAAAAAGGCTACAGCATGCTGGGGAAACACAGGACTCCTCCAGCTAAGAGGGTTGACTTGCCTTAGAGTCAGTGGAAGATCAGTGTAGACTGTTCTTCTGATGCTTCATTTGTTAAAAGATATACACGAGCTCAGGTAGAGATACTAAGCTTAGATATTTCTCCCAGTTTATTGAGATGATCGGTACACAGGTGAAGTATTAGCTATGAAGTTTGTGCCTTCTGCTGCCTGCTGACAAATGGCCTAGTTTGGCTAGTGAAAAACCAATGCCAGCTGTAACCTAATAATAATTTAAAAAAAAGCCTTGGACTTCACATGCGTAACCAAAACCTGTCTGAATGACACTATAAACCTGCTGTTGCAGCATTTGTTCTCTCAAGAGTATATAGTTCAGCATAAACTGGAGGACAGAGATACAGGCACATTAAATCCAGTATTTTGAAGCTGAAGCCAACAATGCCAACTTGCTACATTGGCTGTGAAGTGGGAATTGGTTAGCACATGTTGTATATATATATTTGCTTTAACTTTGCCTCTCTCTTCACCTGCAAAAATCAGCAACTGCCAATTCTCCACCTCCCTCCCGCCAGGGTCTGGCTGCTTTCCCCCAGCCCTGGCATTACCCAGTCCCGAGCGTGCCCAGGAATTGCACTGCCTGCCCCGCGGTGGTATTTCTTGGCAGTCCCTCATAAATATGGGACATCATGTTCTGCCCTTAGGAGACCCACAGCAGGAGAGTCAGGAGCCTAGTTTAAAAGGATAGGTATTCCCTACCATAAAGGGCCAGTATTTCTGGCTGGCTGTCTGTATTTAAGTGCATATTCTCTGGCAAAATAAGACAGTGGAGAGGGAATGAAAACAGGACTTATTTGATATTCTAGTCCTCAGGCATGGTAAAAGCAAATACGTAACAGCTGCTCTTCAGAAGGGAGGGAACAGACCAAACTGCTTGCTTCACATAGCAGTTTAGAAGGATACCTCTCTAATCACTTGCTGTCCTACCCAAAAGAATGACAAATGACATCCACTAGTTCTCTTCTGATAGTATAGCAAATTTCCATTTCAAGAGACAGACATTTGCAGATGCAAGAGCTTTGGCTGTATTACAGAGCACAGGTTTATCTTAAATGAATTGCCCATCCTCTTCATTCATCATCAACATGCACCCAACACATTACACAAAGATGTCTCCTTGTGGATTTGCATTTTTGGTATCACTTCAGCAGCTGCTATAAAACGTAGTTAATTGATTACAGGTAGAACAGATAAACTGCAAACTCAATGTCAAACACATGACAGTGAGAAACTGGGAAAGGGAAAAGCTATAGACTGTGTTTTTAGGAGTGAGTCTAGCTCAACAGTGAGAGGTTCACAACTGTCCTAGTGACCACAAGCAGCTATGGACAGAGCACACAGTTCACTGCTCCATGGACACCAGAAGCTGAATTTTCTACACACTGAAACAAGCGACAAAATATCTACCAGTTTCAGTAACAGCATGATTCTAGCATAGGTAGATGTTTCCTCTGAGAGGAGGAAGGTATGGCACGAATAATAGTCTTGCAGTTAAAGCACTGAACTACAAGGCCTTGCACGTAGCTCCAGACTCTGCAAGAAACTTCTTGTTTAACTCAAGCAAGTCACTTCAGAGTAAAATCATCTCCCTTGGAGGTGCAATTAAAATATTATATACTGAGAAATCACAAAAGTAATGACATACATGGGTTTCTTTTTCTCCCATGTGACTAGGAATAAATTGACCACAAAATAAAGTATTCCTTAAATTGCCTTTGTATGCTTCTAAACACGTAGGCCTGTGCAATGAGCCTACAAACTCCATAATGTTTTTTCTTAGGCCCCTTTAGAAGTAACAACTTCTTTTTCCAGGTTAAAAAAAAAAAAAGTGTGTGCACTGTTTTGTAAATATAACCCTCTATGACAAAAAAGTCTATTATGAATATCTTGATGCCCAAGTTAAAAAGACAGCCTGCCAACAAAAATTTTTATCATCCAGTTTGCGAAGTCTTTAACTATTTCCATAAGATCTGTTCTGCGCACCAGCACAACTTGAATTTTCCCAGAAGAAAGCCAGTGAGCAGGCTCACAAACGCAGCATCCGCACGTACAGTTTGTCCTTGCTCTCCCACCAATCTCACCGTTCACCAACAGCTACTTGGGAATTTATTTCCTGCAGGGCTAAATTACCTTCAATTGTGATATTCCAGTTATCTCACCAACCTCCTTTGTCACCATAATTTGGTCTGATATGGACATAGGGCAGATAAAACATATACACTGTACATAATTTTAAGCATACAGTTGAGAGCTGCACCCTGAATACAGCCTTAAACACAGAGTGCTTTCCTCAAATCTGCTGGGTTTAGGATCACAATGAGGATTGAAAACCAAAGCTATGTCTTGACCAACTTCATTGGACAACTGTATTCTTTTAAATAAGTTACAACCCTACCAATGAAATTCTGACGTGAAGCTTGTATGTTTTAGCACTCTCACCAGCTCTTCAAATAATGAGTCAGTGAAAAATTAGCCAGCAAGCCCTAACAAGCTCTAAGCTTCTTTTGAAGACACGACATCCTTAGATATCACAGAATCACAGAATGTCAGGGATTGGAAGGGACCTCAAAAGATCATCCAGTCCAATCCCCCTGCCGGAGCAGGAACACCCAGATGAGGTTACACAGGATGTGTCCAGGTGGGTTTTGAATGTCTCCAGAGTAGGAGACTCCACAACCCCCCTGGGCAGCCTGTTCCAGTGCTCTGTTACCCTCACTGAGAAGAAGTTTCTTCTCAAATTTAAGTGAAACCTTTTGTGTTCCAGTTCATACCCATTATCCCTTGTCCTATCATTGGTTGTCACCGAGAAGAGCCTGGCTCCATCCTCGTGACACTCACCCTTCATATATCTGTAAACATTAATGAGGTCACCCCTCAGTCTCCTCTTCTCCAAGCTAAAGAGACCCAGCTCCCTCAGCCTTTCCTCATAAGGGAGATGTTTCACTCCCTTAATCATCTTTGTTGCTCTGCACTGGACTCTCTCCAGCAGTTCCCTGTCCTTCTTGAACTGAGGGGCACAGAACCAGACACAATATTCTAGATGTGGTCTCACCAGGGCAGAGTAGAGGGGAAGGAGAACCTCTCTACTCCTACTAACCACCCCCCTTCTAATACACCCCAGGATGCCATTGGCCTTCCTGGCCACAAGGGCACAGTGCTGGCTCATGGTCATCCTGCTGTCCACCAGGACCCCCAGGTCCCTTTCCCCTACACTGCTCTCTAATAGGTCATTCCCCAACTTATACTGGAACCTGGGGTTTTGCCTGCCCAGATGTAAGACTCTACACTTTCCCTTGTTATATTTCATTAAATTTTTCCCTGCCCAGCTCTCCAGCCTGTTGAGGTCTCGCTGGATGGCGGCACAGCCTTCTGGCGTGTCAGCCACTCCTCCCAGCTTGTATCCATAAGAGTGTTCTTGTTCTAATTTTAAACCAGCAAAAAATGGACTACAGAACTTAAATGTCTATCAGGCTAAAGCTACTAAAGACTGGTGATTGTCTTTTCTCTTACTGTACCATTAATGCAGCAAATTAATAGAAGCATGATAAGCCACAGTGCTCTGCTGTGCAGAAGTTGGCTGGATCCTACCCCATTTACAACTTCCGTCTTAACAGAACTTTCAAAGAAACAGACTTAATGAATCATGTTTAGCCATGCCTGAACGCTACTGACATTGCAGCTTAAAAGCAATACCTGCTCTCAAAGAGCATTTTTGCCATATCTATGTTCCATACTAAGTTCTGGGTTATACAATTTCCTAGAAGTGTGTACACAATTCCATTTCTGCAGCTCAGTTCTCCCCATCCACAAATGGGCAATTAATGCTAGCCTATCTCTTTTGTAAACTATTTTGAGATATGCTCATGGGAAAAGCTGTTTAACACAAAACTATTAATTGTTGCCACTGATTTGTAGGGAAGAAGGAACAGAACACTCTTATTATTCTCCCCTCTCCAACTATCTTCCCTTCCCCACCTTAAATTAAGCCAAAGACCTATGAGTAATCAATTAGTAGAAGTTATTAGTTGAAACTGAGAGGCCAGTTCTGCAACTCAAAATAAGTTCCACAGGACTGATGTTTGTGTGAGCAGATCAGAACCTTGCTTATACAAGAGACAAAGTAATAGGCCTCATTAATATAAATCAATATGCACTACTACTGAACTTTCAGACATGGTGTCTCAAGTTGGGCTTGTGTTCAGAAATTCTGCTGCCTCATTACACTTTGCTCCAGGTACAGAGACCAACAGCAAGACCATGACCTTCAGTGCCAGTGGGAAAAGGGTCCAGAAGCATCAAATCCAGTAGAGTTGCTTCTAGTACATATGTGGTCAATGTGGCCTTGCAGCTGAAAAACTGATTTCCAGAGATCACTGAATACCAAAATATAACACTGGTCTACAAAGCTTTCAGGAATGCTTTGTTTTTCTCACTAATGCATTGTTTTCCAACAACTAAGAGTTTTTCTTTAACCTCAGTGTAGTTTGGTTGCATTTGATGTTCTTTTTCACACAAACTTATCCTCACCCCTCCACCCCCACTTATTTTATTTAAAGCAACAAAGCCCATCATCATGGATGAAAAAAGCCACTATTTTCTGACATCTAGTAGACAGCCTTACATATCAGAGATTCTACAAAGCATTAATATCAAACACTGCCAGAAGCATACCTTGTCCTGTAGGTTTTTAGGAAACTGAAAATTAAAATGTCAGTTGCAAATACTAAGGGCATAAAAGGGGCTAATCTAATTCCATGGAGCAAGGAACAACTGGAGCAGCAGGGGGCGAGGGGTGCGAAGGGGGACCCAGGCGCATCCTTCACTGGGGCAGCAGGGGGGAGGTGGGCTGAGGATCAGCTCAGGCCATTCCAGCCCACGAAGCTTAGCTGAAAGCTCTGAGCAACGTGCATAAAAATATAGATTTATCTAATAAGCTTTACTGGGAAAACAAAGCAAGCAAACAAATAAGGTTGGATAGCCAAAGACAAGGAAAACGCTGTCACACTAATGAAGTAATCTGTATCTAGACACCTTCAGCATTCTGGAAAGGAAAACCACATCTCATCAAACCCCCATCTGTGTGCAGTCTTTGCTCGATGCACAAGGCTTAGTATACTATTGAACGTACATTCTTTAGAAGTTATATGTTGCCAAAGAAAACATGCCAGGGTAGGGGATAATCTCAGATCCTTATTTTTCCATTTATGTGTTTAAAAAAAGAATAAGGAGCAGAGGATATATTAAAAAGAAATGTGTCAAAACCTAGACTCGGTTCAGCTACCGCTTTTCCTTTCAGTCTTACTCCTGTTGCTCCCAAGTAGTATGTATCTGTTGCCAAGCAGCAGAGAGCTAATTAGTGCAATGTCATGTTTCCTTGTTTTCATCACTTGCTCCTTCCCACTTACATGCACACCGCTCCTCAACGCAGCTGTACAGGATGAAATCCCAGAACAAAGAGAAAGGGAAATTGGCTGCAAGAAACAGAAGAATTGAAAGCATAGCTTGCACTTAACCTATAGAAACACCCTCTCCCACAAAGCACTTGCACTTATTAGCAAAAATCACCCCTTAAGCTTTGGGCACAGAACACACATGATCATCTCAGCTGAGCAGCTGGTGGGCTGGGGCTGCACTGCACAGCTGCCCGCCACAGCAGCCAGCGAGAGCTGCAGCAGGTTTTCCCACAGGAGATCCAGCCACTGCAGTACTGCTGAACCTCCTGTTGAGGGCAATTTAGAGAATTTAGTGTTTGTGCTGCAGTGCACATAGGAAAAAAGGCTGTCAGAAAAACCTAGCAAAAGCTGCCATCAATTTATTTGCTAGAATTAAAGAGATGTGTTATTTTAAAATGACCCACTATAACCCATTTAGACACAGGACTTTCTTGCCATTTCGTGTTTCTTTGCTTCCTCTCGATAGTAATCTTTTTCAGAGCAAAAAGATTTTGTCTTCCAGTATACAGACTAGCTTTGCATGAGCACTCTTTTTTAGCCCAGTGATACATGTCCCTGATATTGTAAGAAGACTTTACTGCCAGGCTACAGTCTATTTCTGTATTTGAAATAGCAGAAGGACCTAAGAACAAATATTCCTCACCTTTCACATACACATGCACAGATGAGAAAGGGATCCCTGAATGCAGAAACTGACTGAACATACAAATCAAATAAAGAGGAGGAGTTTAGAGGGTCAATATAAGGCAGCCGTGACAATGCCAAGCAGAGACTGAATGCATTGGAGACGGTAATGTCTAGTTACAGCACATCAAGGAAGGGGTTGTTCCAGCTTCCACAGCCACCATTCTTCACCATTAGCCAAGAGACTCTAGTTCTCCGCCTTGTTTCCCACCCTTAGCACTTTTGTCAGATGCTAGAAAGTTATGATAAACCAGAGGCTTTATCTGAATTCCTGCTTACAAGACTGTGGCTGAAAGAATCAGCCCAACAACTATTTATAACCTCGAAAAATAAACAGTTATGAAATTCATTGTGTCAGAAGTGGAAGGAAACTCCAGTGTTGTCCTTCAGCAGGAGACCAGCAGTTAACCTCTCTTTTTCACAACTGCTGATATACCACCTTCCACTACAGCAGCTTTTTTTGAAAAATAGAAAGGCAGGTATTACAAAGCGATACCTCTCTGCTTCCCCATCTTCAACCCAGTTAACTTCTATCCGAGCCTTAGCCTTAATGACCTTGTCACATCCAGGGTCCCTGACCCACAGGATTAACGCTGCCAGGCCACTTCGGAAACGTCTCCCAAGTAGCAAAGCCTACTGGCATTTTCAAAGCCTAGAGAGGAAAGTTTGGCCACGTGACTACCATTAAACTTAAATGAGAGCTGGGAAGAGAAAGCCTCTAGTCCATGTTGAAAACAATCCCCGAGAGCAAGTCAGAAACTCAAGTGCATTTAGAAGAGCATGATACTGTAATAAACACATTGCATGATACTTCTTGCATTCATGAGCCACTAAATCAGTCTAGATATTCTTTATGTTCAGACAGCTCCACCACATCGGTGCAGTTCCCTGTCTGGCAGGCGGTGGGGAGGGCTGGGGAAGTGCAGCGTAGCTGTCAGTTGCAGCAGACAAGAACATCTTGTACTTGAGCTGCTTGTTGACTAGGTTTGAAAGGCAGATAAACCAGCAGACTAATTAGCTTTTTAAACCATGGTATTGAGAAGTGAAATCATTATAAGTTGCTATCAATTTACACGTCTGTGCACAATACCAAATTATCGCCATTAATAGCAACAATAACATTTCAGCTCCAACTCAAATATCAGAGAAAGGGTTGATATTCAAATTAAAAATATTCTGATCTGAACTGAGCTTTGAAGAGATCCCAGTATCCTCCATCCTTATTTTTTAGGCAATCACCACTAAAACCAAGAGACAGTTCTGCAGGCTGGAATAAATGAAACGAAGACAACAGGTTGAACTAAGTCAATATATCCATCTTTGCTAAACAACTCACTAAAGAGGTAAAAAAGTACTTTGCAACCATCTGAAGGGCACTTCAACAAAGGAGGGAAAAGCTAAGCAAACAAAGAGGCATGTAAATAGGAATAATGGGATGAAGAAGTATGATGGGTCTTAAAAGAAAAAATCTAGTCTGGAATCCTCCCTTCAATGAAACTGAGGTTGTTCCTTAAAATCCCCTGAAAGACCCTGGAAAGGGCTCCCAGTTGCAGCAGGATGTATAAATACAAATCTTGGAAGTGAGAAACGTTAAAAGGTGTGAGAATAATGTCTCATCTGATATGCCAAAAACCCAGGGTTAAAGCAACACCTATTAACTGATTTGCTCATCTTTAATACTAATGGGAGTTGTCTATGCATGTGAAGAATTAATAGGATTTTCTGAGCAAGCAGCAAAGAGAATGACTCATGCTAATGGTCATTACACAAGAACACCGAGAGGACTGTAGCATTACACTCATGAGCAAGCATATGTTGTCCAGGGAAGATAAGCCAAGCACCTTCAAAGTTAAATCCCATGACATCTGTCTAAATATCTATGGGTTTTTAAAGGCAGTTTCTTAGCCTTGCCGGTCTTACAGCATGGCTGACACCACTACTCAAAATGAACAGATCTGAGGGAACTTTCGACAACTCAGGTTTTCAGTAACTCAGGCAAGTCTTGGCCTTTGTGGCACATCCATACCAGGACACAGGTGTGTAAACCTATCTCAAAACTTACACTGAACTCCACAATCCTCAAGTGTTTGTTAACAAGTAGAGATCACCACAAATTATTAGCAAAAACAGCAAGAGGAAATCCTGAAAAAAAAAAAAATAATCTGTTTTAATAACAGGCAAACCATGCTTTTGGGCCAAGAAATTATGCATATTATCCCAGGAATAAAAGTTACTAAACTATAAATAGTAACAGATCTACTACTAGTATTAGAAAAGACAAACCTAGGAATACACTTGTTTGCATAAGTTGCAGCTGATCTGATTTGGTAAGACTACAAATGTCCTAATTTGGTTTTAAAAGTAAAATCAATTGTAAATTTATTTAGACCAATTTACCTGCCTGCCTGTTGTACATCACTGGGCCTGTATTGATTGTTTGAGATAGAACTCATTCCAAATTGTATTGATTTAATTCATTAGGAAATTTTTAGCAAAACATATTTTGTGGTTTCAGGGCAGAAGTACATAAAGCTCCATTTAGAGACTGCAGGACTGGAGGCGGGGGTATTGGGAGGGGGCAAGGGTTTCTCCAATGAGTAAGATTTACAACCAGTAATAATATGAATCATCTGTTTCTGATAGAAGAACCACTTTCTAAACAATAAATGAGAAAAACTAGGAGAGAAGAAAGCCTAGATACATTGATAGGGGAAAAAAAATCCAGTTGGTGAAATAAGAATGGGGTGAATAATTCATAAATAGTGTAGTGTATTGGTTGTTTTAACAGACATTTTGATTTATGGATTTAAGTGCCTAAAATAGCTCAACAATTTATAAAGCATCTTAAAATCAACAGATCATGAGTAGATTTGTCTGGCTTTACAGCAAGGCAGTTGAACTGCATTTGTTACCATGGTAACTGAAGGTACCTCAGTTGCCATGGCTACAGCTCCTTTAAAACACGGTTGGCAATTCCTCACTCCCCAACTTTTGTGACTATTTTGAAAAGGAAAAAAAAAAAAAAAAATCCTAGTACTATGTCAACACTGGCACTGAGACAAAAGCTCTGCAAAATGCAAATTTTCTCAGCCCACAAGGCCAGGTTAAGAATAAGCTAATTTTTCTTCTGCAAATCTTTCACTGAGAGACTGTGTCAGGAAGAGCTTGATCATCACATGTTCAGTGCAACGCTTCACATCAAAAAACAGCTCCACTGCTCACTGGAAGAAACAGTGCAGACATGGACTCCTACCTCGTTGCACTTTCTCTGTGTATCAAGGTTTCCCACAACAGGGCAGCTGCCTGGATTGATTAATGAAACATGGGAAAAAGAGTCAGAAATCCTAGGTTCTTGTTTCTGAGGCAAAGGAGGTGGCAACAGGGAGCACATTCACCTCCCCTGACTCCAGTTAGTAGCTCAGACAGGCTTCCTATACAGCCCAGAAAGGACAGCTTTGTGCAGGAAACAATTGACTATCATCAAATCAGGGTCCTCTGAATTATCCTGAGGTTAGAGGGGCATTTATATTGCTAAGTTGCAAGTAATGTGTTTAGGGAAGTTGCTTGCACCTAATGCATCAAGATGAGAAAAAGCCTTTTCCACCTTTCTGGAAAATGGTGTAACTTGATCTGAAGCACAGGGCACTCCAGGAAGAGGTCACAATGGGAAGCTGCTTCTTTCTCCTCACTGAGGTTATGCTGCAAGTTAAATATAAAAACACATCAAGCTCTGACTAATCAATAAATAATAATCTTTAAAGAATAATCACAAACTTTGATTTTGGCACCTTTTAGTTACCCAACTAGCTCTACATTTTAAAATCATCTTTAATTTTTCCTGCCTGGGAAGCAGTTTCTTGTGCTCCCCTACAACATTCACTTGCACATAGTTCGTGCACTAAGCAGGCCTGCGGCAGCACACAATTGCCACAAATCACTCAGGAATTAAAAACTGAGGGGGTGAAAATAACCCCTCTGGGGTGAATGCTGGTTTCCATCCTTGCTGGCTGACAGAATATCTAGCTTGAACTTTCTCCTCTGTTCTTTGACTTCACCCCCAGCCCCCTCTCCCCGACTCTCTGTTTTCTGTAGCTGACTGTATTCACCTTACTTACTATCCACAAGTCTATGAATTGCTTTTTTCAAGAACAGTCAGCATTATAGACCATTCTTTATTTTTAAAAGATCTTATTCATAAATAGATTTTTGTATGTAAACATTTGCACAAGCTCTTTAAGCAAAGAAGGGCATGCTGCAGAAAGAACATGGGACAGCAGTCTGTCCACATTCAGGAGGGAAAAATACAGCTCATCTAGATGTTCCCAGAGAGAAATTACATTCTTGGAATCAATGCATGTCTAATGTCAGTTCATTTCAACCATTTTCCCTTATTTTTTAATGTGGTTTTGTGCCTATTATATAGCAATAGTTGCTAGGAAATATTTCCTAAAGCGATTAGTGATTCCTGGTGATTCACAGTTAATGAGTCTCCAAACAAAAATCTCCTTAAGGGCCAAATTTTTATAAGCTGGCAGTCTGATCCTGTTAAAAATATCTGATAAGAAATCACAGGGTTGAGGACTTCAGAGTCTTGTGACAAAATACTGAAGTCATTAAAAGGAGTAGTGGAAAAGTTCTCACCCTCTCTAACCCAGAGTGGCCATTTCTAGAGATATTGATGCAGCAGAGTTGCACAAAGAAGAACGAAACTCTCAGAGCCTACACAAATCTACAGCACTGCCCACCATCCTTTACACACACCCCCCCCCCCCCCCCCACACTTCTGCTCTGTGCTGAAATTCACTGCACTGCAAGGTTAAAAGGCAAAGTGACCCAGCTGAAATTTCATTACTTGATGACTTTGAACTCTGCAAACACAAGTTCAGGAAGACTATATCTTGGCCAACAGACATAGTATCATAACACGTCAGCACCCAGAATCTCAAAATCCATCCCTGTGGAAGTCTGGGTATTATTAATAAGACGTGTTCTGAACAACATCCCCTAATTTTGCCCCAATTTAAGACCTCAATACTAGTAGCTGTGTGGTTCAAGTTAAAACCACATACCTGAGAAATACAGGCTCTAAGCTTTGAGCCTCACAGCCACCTAGTCTATGCAACAGAAATAGTATCTACTTGTTTTGACTTGCAAAAAAAGTTGCAGATTCGATACCTATATTAACATTTCAATAGCACTTTGAAGGCATAAGGAGTTCCACACTGTTAAATGCTATGCAATATTTCAGGTTCTTTGTAGCACAAGTAGATGCATAATATTCAAACAAAACTGTTTCAAATGAAGGGTATTTCCTTTATATTGGAAGACAGTATTCAGAAACTAAGTTGGTTCTTCAACCACAGTTCACATCATACCTGCATGTGCACTTGAATAAAAGGAATGCAAATACACCATGGATGATACAGCCAGCATGCAGCAAACAATAAAAGATGAGAGGATCCTATTATCCCACAAGGTGCTGAGTGTACTGCAGGATGCAAGCTAAACACAAGGGCATAATACTGCTAACATACCTCTTAAAATTTCTTTCATCTTATGTAGAAAACAATTTTCCTCTAGGCCCCGTCTATGACTTACCTTGTGTTCCTTTTCTGATCTTTCCATCTTTCTTTTAACCTTGACTGCACAAGAGGTTGTTTTTAGAAGCGTTTCCTTGTTGCTTATGCAATATACCTCACGGCAGGCGTTTAAAGGTCTCCTTTAAACCCACCTAAAGGAGGTTAACAGGGAGAGGTACTTGGTGCAGCTCCCCAGCACCAGATGAGACGGTGGCTCTCACAGCAGCTACCCGCAAAGGGCTCTGGGGAGACCTTTTGAACTGCTGTGGTAAGAGGACAGTGCTGTGCAATCAGGCCTGGAAAGCTTCTCCTGCAAGAACATCACAGCTGCTAACAATGAACTGGCATATCGGTGGGGTGGTCACTACACCTAACCAACACCCAGGTTAGTACAACAGGTGTTATATATGACTCATCAATTTAGCCTTAAATACATCAGAATAAGGACACTTTTTTTTAGTCACTCTCTTGAATATAAACACAGAGGTTTTGCATGTCTATAGGCACAAGTTGGGTACACTGAGTACACACAGTAGGAGAAAATATAGGGAGAAAACAGTAGGGAAAGAAAGGATGATACAACACTCTCCTCTAAATCAAGGTAGTGCTGTTAGCAAGGGAAGTGAGAACATACACTGACTGTCCATACCTGATAGGTGCTCATGGGTTGGCAGGTGCCCTCACCAGTTTGGGCTGTAGCTGTCCTATCTCTTCTGGAGGTTTTCTGTGGTCACAGTATGCCTTGTGATGACTGGAAGTCCTGGACAGGGACATGATTTGCCACAGTATTTCAGAGGTACCTTCACGGACAAAAAAAGAACTAAAGCTTCTATGCCAGGCCCAAAGTGATTCTTTTTATGTAGGGAAACTCAAACTGGGGAAAGCCTCTTTGAAACATAAAGTGCTGCTTAAGTTTAAAAGATTTACTAGAACATCCTATAAAACAGGACACCTAACTAGTGTTGTCAAACTCCACAGCAAAAGGATGTTTTCCTTGGTTATCACAGATGGGAGCAACAATTTCTTAAGGCAAAGATATAGACATTATTCAAAGAGCTTAAGGAGACACCCTAAGATACTTACAACAGACTAAGGTGCTCACTATAGAGAAAAAAATACCTTTCCCTAAATATAATTTATAAACTTGACCACAAAACAGTGGAAGCTCACCACAAAGAAAACAGGCCATTTTCCATGAAACGTAAGGAAGAAAAATGATTTATTGGTGAAGTAAAGTATAAGACCACCTGAACAGGAGGCTGGGGCTGGCACAAAGTGGCTACTGTATGTCTGCACTTGTTTACTGCTGGCTCATTTAAGAGTCAAGCCACAGAAGCAGAGGCATAAACACTCTCTTCAGAGAGACAGTAGAACTGATGTTGACAAAGGGTGTAATACAATGCCAGATATCACCACCATAGCCCCTTTGTTTGATGGTATGGTAAATGTGGAAACAGAGCAGAGGAGGGATCTGTAGTTAGGAGACTATAACAAGTATACATCTCGTACCTGGGAACAAGCGAAGCAGAACTCCACAAACGGAATTTATTAGCAGCAAAAGTGGAGTCAAGAATTTGCGCTGCAGAGGGCTTGTGTTCAGTTTTTTTTAATAGGAATCAGAGTGTGTCTTGTGCAGCAGCACTGCCAAGGAGATCAATGGTGTCATTATTCTACAGGACAAAATACCTGGAAGCCCACACTGCATCCCCAGAGCTGGGAGTGAGGCACTGAGCCTCTTAGCTGGCCCCAACTCTGTCCTCGTGGCAAAGTCTCCTTCCAGAGAATGGTGTCCCCAGCGTGATGCCTCTCTGCCTGGGACGATCAGCCCTGGCAGACCTGGAATACAGGAGGGGGGCTGTGGCTAGCAGGAGGAAAGGCAACACAGAACAGGAATCAAGGGCTAGGAGAAGCCCTTCCTCTCCTGCTTTGTAAGAGGAAAAGCCATGGAAACACAGTGCTGTGGAAAGAGTTACAGGAGGGATTTGTGGCTGCAGAGATCCTGTGACACTGAGGCCATTTCTGTAAGGCCTCTGGTCCCCACAAGCAGCCTCTGTCTTCCTCTGGGTGGCACATCCCTCCGGTTCAGGGGGTTCTTCTTAATCCAAGGCCACCTCTAGCAGGTAACTGCCCTGGCAGGGCTGTGCACACGGGAAAGAGAATGGGCCCCTTTGCCAGCTCTGCATGCTACAGCCAGGCATCCCCACAGCCCTTGAGACAGGTATTAGATACCTAATATATAAACATATATTTATATTTAATGTATTTCTAGGTGTGATTTCGAATATTATAGTTTTTATATATATTATACAATAGTATGATGTCTTACTGTGCCTATATTATAAATATGATGTAGGACATTATATGCAATATATACCATATAGTATTGTAATAGAATACAGTATAACTAATACACATGCAAATATATATGTGTGTTTGTATTTATAATTATATTTATATATTAATCTGACTCTCTACATATATATATATATCTACAAAAGATCGATTCTCTTTACTCCACCATCGGTGACACACATCTTCATATACACTTAGGATTTTATTATTGAGTGGAAATTTGCAGGCACTGTGCCACAGTAAGTGTATTTTAAAACTCTTCAGCTGCTTGTGGGACTAGCACTGGGGAAGAATCATGTATTTTGAAGGCATTACTATGAATACATGGATTACCATTCCTAGGGCAAGAGATATTGTGTTGTGAGCAACTTAACACCTTACTGAGAACTTGCTCTTGAAAAAAACAGCCGTCAGTCACTGCGTCCAATACCTTCAATCTTGTTGGTCTGAGCCAAGACAGACTATATGACAAAGGCTATTTTGGAAGCTGCCTCCAAAAAAACTACCAACATAGTTTTCTAAGTTATTTGGTCACTAATTTGGATATCTAAAATGGCTCCTAGCCAGTCAAAACCTAGTCTTGGCAAAGATTCTTGTCAGTGGAGATTTTGTATAAGCAAGGATGCTCCTATCTTGTGCATTATCCTTGCAAAAATTAAGCTGTGCAAGATACTGCCTAACTGGGGAATTAAAACATTCTTTGCTTTCCAAAATATCTGCTTTAATAGTTGTTGGAGTTTCTTAATGTTTTATAGCAACTGACTAATGTATTGGGACTGAATAATTTAGGTGTTTGATATTTAGGTTTTGTAGAGCAAAGACATATAAGTCTCAATATTTTGTAACATATTTAGGCCATTCAGGAGCTTAACAGGGATTTTCTGCTACACACTGCACAATGGTAAGGAAGGAATTGTGGCCATAATGCTTTAAAAAAACCCAAAACGGTAGCTATGTCTTCAGCTCAGTGACCACTATGGGAGGAAAAGTGTCTACACCACACTGTTAGTCATGCTCTGGAAAACAGAAAAGTTAATGAAAAATTGTTTTCACTGAATAACGTGAAATTGTCTAAAACGCAGCAGTCATTGAAATGCCTGGGGTTTAACACCTCCTTTTCAGCCACCTGGTTAAGAAGCCTGGCTTTTCAGGGACTCCACCATCTGTGACATCCATCCACATAACCTGCAGTGAAAATGGGAAATTGAGAGCTCAACATATAGTGACACCAAAGGGATCCCAGGACTTGCAGTTTTTCAGAGCGATGAAGTTATTTTGCAGTTACTTTGAGTGATTCAGTTCTGACAGAGGGTAAACACTCAGGTGCTCCTGAAATTTAAAGCTCTTTGGAACATCTCTCACAGAGCAGTCAGAAACTGAGGTTTCAAAAATCCACAGTTGAATATGAAAAAGGTTGGTTTGTGCCTCCAAAGAGGAATCCTGTCACAATTACTTTTGGATTATGAGCCCCCCCATAGCAGGCACTGCAGACCCAAACTGCTCACCTCTGGGGGCTGATGCCTTCCGGATCTTCCCCTTAGCCCTTATAGGAGCTGCCAGCATCCTGTCCAAGGGTGGTTATGTAGCCAGCCTACCCACGTTTTAAACCACTAAAGATTTGACAGCCAGTTATTTTAATTTGTCTTGAAGCAGAAGCATTATTGTCTGAATACAAATGTGATCTGGAACACACTCCAAATATCTTGGCTTAAAAACCACAGTGAGAAAAGTCAGCCTTGTATGTTAGGTTAGGGAGCTCTGTGTTCAGGATAAAGCCTTGCTGTGGATTTCAGGTGTTTCCTTGTGGAGTTTTGTACTCAATACTTCCACACATTGGAGTGTTTCCTCTTGCAAAAAATAAGCAAGCCCATTCTAATGGAGCTGGAGACCATTGAGCACCCTCTGCCTGCTTCATACTTGTAACCATTTCATTCCTTGGGTGCTGGTGCACAGCTGAGGCTGGTGGATCAAACCCCACTGAGGGTGGACCCTGACAGGCTGCAGAAATATGTCTCCTGCTCTATGAAATGCTTCTAGCACCACTCGAAAAGTAGGTTTGGGAGAGACTGTATTCCATATAAGCATGAGCATGTGAATCAAGCCACCTTTATGCAAGTCACACTGCAGAAGCTGTAACAAAAAGAGAAAAAAAGAGTCTTGCTCATCCACAAAGAATCCCAGGACACATGTAGCATACAGCTAAATTCAAGTCAAAGGAATGCCTCAGCAACTCTAAGAGAAACACAGAGGATGTGTGTGTGTGTGCACGCGTGTATACATGCAAGAGAGTACAACCTGTCAACCAACTATCTTTGTGGTTTCACATTTCCAAAATCAAAATGTGAGGTTTGGTCAGAGACACATACCTAGCTTCATCTGGCTGCACTTGATCCTAACCATGAGCATGTGTGTGATTTTCTGTTGTTTGTAAGGAGAAAAAGAAAAATTACTTCTAAACCATAGGAAGCCTCAGGACTAATGTGATTTTGCAAGTCTTTGTGCTTTCCCAGTGGGATTCTGCCCAACTCTAGTCAGGAATTCCCCTTTGTCAAGGAATTGCGTAAGAAATGCCTTTTCCCACAAGGAAGGACTGGCAGCAGGTTAGAGAGGAAGTGTGATTTTCTCAGGAGATAAAATAGCATCCAGAACAAACGTGGTGAGGCGAGATCCTCAAAATCCTAACACATGACACTACCACCAGTCATTGCTACGAAACTCTCCTCTTCAGTTTAGAACAGTAACTGCACAGAGGCCAAAAGATGTTACCTTCTGCCTAACAGGAAAAGACTGAAAAACCTAGCAATAATGGGCAACTAAAGTTCCCTGGTTTCATTTGCCATGTGTTAGGTTTATGTTCCAGTATACAAGATGTTACATTACTTTCTCAGTTTCTTTAATTCTAGAGCATTTGACAGAACTGACAGCATAAAAGTGTGTGGCACCATCTGAAAATAAGATTAATAATTATATTGAATTTATGCAGCAAACGCATGAGCATATGACAACGGGAGTCTAGGACTCCTAGAACATTTGAATGTTTAATGGTCATTAGCTTATAAAAGAAGGAAAACATCTGCGGATTTCTAAATGCTTAGCTGTATATGATGGATAGGATAAAAGTAAACAACCTTAAAATGTAGCAAAGATGACTTAGATTAGGCATTAGGAAGAAAAAAATACAGAAAAAAAAAAAAGGTGAAGCACTGGCATAAATTTCCTGCAGAATTTCTACAATATTCACCATTGGAGGTCCTTAATAACAGCCAATATAGCTGGCTTTCAGGAATGATCAAAGACCATGCTTTGGGACAGGACAATGACGTTTGGAGGTCCCTATCAAATGTACGTTTCTGCAGACCCTGGAAGAGATGGAAGACTCACTTTCAACACTTACAGCTCCTTCTGCAGTGTCCCATATACCTCACTGCAGAAGCCTTAGGTTCCTTTTGGATCAGAAATCTATGAATGTTAAGATAAGAATTTCTCATTGAGCTGTTGCTCAGCAATATGAAACATTTCTTACTCCCACCATACTGTCTTCATACAATTCTGAGTACCAGCCAGACTAGGGAGCTAGCGAGGAAGATGCAAAATAAATTCACATCTCTTCTGTGACAATGTTCATATTAAATCACAAGATTTAATCTAGCCTAGATGAAACTGGAAAACTTGCGTGTGACCTACAAAGAACCATTCCAACCTTTGCCTGGTGACCAGCTGGGTGGCCATGTGGTCACAGAGAAATACTGCACATACTACACTTAGAGTTGTGATGCAGTCTTGCTTATCCCAGTAACTACCTTGTCAAAGCACATGGCTGCCTGCTAGGACTAACATTTGAGAGATCTGCTTCTAATTTATTTATTGCAATGTCAACACCGAATAACTTAAGCATATTTTCCACAGATGACTGTACATTTTTTTAACACCCTGTTTCATGTCTGTGTGCCGCTAAGCATTCCAAGATTTTTTTGCAAGCTGTCATATATTTTTTGGCATTACATAACCATTTCATCCATGAGCTGCTAGTGGACTTTTTGTCTGATTCTGGAGCAAACTTTGTCTATCTGCAAGCCTACTTCTTCCATTTGTCTCAGCTAAGAAACATGAATAATCTTGTGAGTGAACCAGTATGTTTGCTGATGTGAGCTTCTGTATTGATTGTCTTATCATCTCACTTAACGAAGACAGATTTCCAAGACGGTCATTTCACCCTTCACAGAGAAGAGCTTGCTGGTAACATCTGATTGAGCCCTCATATACTTATGTCACACTTACAAAAGCAAAACTGGATTTTTCCCCTTGCAAATAATTTTGGTTTCATAATCATTGCTCAGAGGACCTCAAAACATCTTTCTTTAGGATTCTGAATGAAATATTGCAGAGGTTGCTTTTTGACAGATTCGTAGCTTTTGCCCACTTCCGCAGCATTATCTGGTTGCTAGAGTCATGTGCCTACATTTAGTCATTTGATCAGTCATACACATACAATATTTCTTTCAAAAATTCAGCAGAATAACTTGCGCATTCAAAATGAGTCATTTGTTTGAATCAGCATCCATATCCCTAAGAAAGCCTGGAAAATCAGTCTTGACAGATAATTAAGTGGTTATAAAGCTAAGTATTTTAAAGCAGCTTTCTTTTAACCCATACTTGGGCTGAGATACGGCAAAAATGATTTGTCTCTAGTGCTAAACGTTTTGGTGACACATGGACTAAGCTTTAAATAAAGAGTGGTTAAAGTACGCAAAGCTTTGTGATTCAAGTCATGGATAGGCAAATGTTGGCAGCTTCATGCAGGTGTAATAGTTTTCAGAGGCAAACCTCAAGCAGATGAAAGTTGGTATTGGAAGAGATGCCTTGTGAACGGAAACCACAGGGTTTTAGGCAGGTCTAGCAAAAAGCATGGGGCTCTGGATGTATTTGAATTACTGATGCTTTGTAGAAAACCATCTCATGGGTTGCCAGTACCGATCTGAAACTCTTCTGATACTAACTTGTTCCTGCAAGATGTCCAGCACTTACCAGACATAGACTTACTGAAAAATTACTGGACTTGGGGCTTTTTTATTATACTCTCTGCCCACTCCCCCACTCCCCTTCCTCTCCCCGCCAAAAAAACCCTCAACTCCAACATACTAGATCTCACTAGACTCATAAAATACTTTTCCAGGAGCCCCATGGCACTAATAGCTCTATCATTTCTCCTTTGGAGACAAAGATGCATGGCAAGAGTGCTCTCATCTCCCATTTTGGTCTTGGCAAGACATGGGTTCGCCTATGAGAGAGGCAGCAAATCTCATGCTGCTCAGAGGCCCTGCTCACACAGACTAAGACAACAACTGCTTACTCCTGTGCTTTGTTGGTTCAACAGGACCAGAAGGGTGAGGATGTAGTTATTTAAATATTTTTGTCATTAAAACCAAAACTCACCAGAATAGATCAGTAGAGAGTGCCACTTCTATAGAAAATTTCATGATGCTTCAACAGCTGTAGTTCAAACAGGATGCAATCTTCTTCTGCCTTTCATCCACAGGTTGAGGGAAAGGTAGAATTTCCTGTTTTCCTCTGCAAATGATGGGGATTAAGAATCCCTTTTTAAATACTTGTGTTAGTAGCTGCAAAGGGAGAGGCTACCAAATCTTCTCTGAGTAGGACCTGTTTCTTTTCTCCCATCTAGCTTGAGTCAGGATTGTTAAATGATTCTGGGCAGTATTAAAGGAGAAGAGCACCCATCTGTGGCATGCAGCTTCTACTAACCCACTCTGAACGTGCGATCTGGAATGTTACGAATGGTGTGTCGTGTAGAACTCTATTTCCTAGAAAACAAACTCTGGAGTTACTGCCACTTGACTTGCAAAAGCTGTGCTTGCTTCCACTGCCACCACCTACTTTTCTTGTTATCTATGGCCCAAGGTCTCCCTTTCGAAGTCCTCACTCCAGGCATACATTGGGCTGGACACTGGGCAGACATAAATTGCAGACAATCCCAAGCCCTAAGGAGTTTATTATCTCAGTTTTTAAAAAGTGGACAAAATTTGGTGCAAAAGATGCAGGCACACAAGCCTGAAGACTAAGAATGTGTCAATAGCAGAGGTTGGAAAAGAGCCTCAGTCATCTGGTTTCTGTCCCGGTGCTTTCGTCACCAGCCTTCACTGCCCATCTGCATTGAAGCCTGGTAATTCCAGGCGATGTATCAATGAATTCGAGTGGGTTACTGGTTTTATTTGTTTAAGACGAAGAATAAAAAAAGTTTCTTATCTCCAAGACCAGAACTATATCAGAAATGTAAGGTAAAGTGTTGTTTGAAAATTGATTCCCAGAAGTAAACAGACACACCTATGTACTTAATACTGTCTCGTCCAATCCTCAGACTTTTTTTCTGAGTGAGCTTAGCCTCCTAATTGTCATGTATTAGAAGGTTTATTTGTGTTTTTAAGGTAGTTTGACTTCTGATTTCTTTCCATTATTCTTGAGAGGCTAGGTCTAATTCTGTTACCTTGCTCCTTTTACAGCTATGCAAAGCTAATGTGAAACGCTACTATTCTGTATTAATTGGCACTTCGCATTCACACTGCACTGGCAAAAATGGCTAGGTGAGACACAGGGAGAAGCAGGCCTTTGAGATAGGCAGATACATGATAGATTTAATCAGAGGCAATATAAATTAGATTTTTAAATTCTCCACTTCTGAGCATGATGTCTTTTGAACTCTTCCAAAATAAGCTTATTCAAACATATCCACTATTAACAGAAATTATTCAGGAGTGTAATTTCTTCTCTCTCCAGAATGAAGACATTTTAACATAACTTATATTTTAATAAAAATATTCCCTTTAAAAACCTCCTCTCTGCCTTCCCTTATGGCTTCTGTGGTTTTGCACAATCTGAGGATTTTTTTGTTGGTATTAGAGCCAGAAAAAAAGCAATGGCAACAGCATGTCTAGTGAAATAGGAACCATTCACATGTGTCAAAGCAGTTAAAAGAGTTTTGGTCACTTCAAACACTTTACCTAGGTATTTTCTTTAATCATAGAAAATTTTAGCTGCCATTATGTAACTCTACAGCACATGACATTGCTTCATAAAATCCTCACTCCTTTCCCTGAGCTCATTCAGACACGAGCACGAAGAAATGCAAGGAGGAAGAAGATTAAGAATCCCTGAATAATGCAAGAGCAATCCATTGGTTTGATTAGTGTTCAGGCAATTATTAGTGAAATAAAAAGAGATAGCCCTATTTTCAAACATGTTAGAACATATTAGTCCATTGTCTTCACTAGATTTTACCAGCATTGCTCATCTCTGGACTTGGCAAGTTATCACGTTAGGCATGATGGCTGATCTCTGTTGGCCTCTGATGGTGGGCCAGAGCGAGCTCTTTTTTCAACCCCTTTGGCATGAATGAATGCCGGTCTCCTTAGAAAAACATACTCACTGAATTTGGTGCTATTGGATTTTGCTTACAGCTTGCTAGATCTTATATCAGATCATTAACAAAGAAAAATATTCAGAAGCAAAAAGGGGTGGGGGCAATATGAATCGGGAATCATAAACATGAATCTATGCCAATGATACATTACACGTTCATTTGCTTCAAGATGCTAAATTTCTGCATCCCAAGCAGCTGCAGGTGATAAACCCATCAGAGACGGGTGCCAGTGAATGAATTGTCAGGCATGATTCTCAGACATTTCTGCACTTCTTTGGATCAGCCAAGGGACTGGGGAACTGTTATAGGACCTTTCTTTAAAGGCTGTGCTCCATTGTTCTCTCCTTTCGGCCTGTGCAGAGTTTCTTCTAAAACAGAAAACAAAGGCCTTTGAATATTGAAACATAGAATGACTAAGGAGAATTTTACTTCCCAAATATAAATCAGGGTTTAGGATTAGGTAGTAATTCAAGAGAGAAGAATAATGAAATTTGAGAAGTAGTACTGGGATTCTTCCTGTCAATACCATTGCTCAGACATGTTTTTTTACATTCTTGAAAGCAGATCCACAATTCCATAGCTGCAAAGCATTCAAGAACATGCCCATCCCTGGGAAAGGGCGTTGGATGTTGTTAAATACAGAAAGAAGGAAGGAAATGATTCACGTTCCTTTAGCAGGTGCTTCCTGCCCTACTGAACTGGGGACTAAAAGTTCTCAACTCCCCTCTGAAGCCAAGATGTGCACACACAAGGACTAACAGCATGAGAAATCATAGGTGTGATGTTCTCTACTGATAACAACACTGGAATGTACCAATGCAGAGAACTTAAATGTCCTGTTAGAATTGGTTGTTTCTTCCCTTTAATACAGCAAAACATCACTTTTCAAGATACTTGCTGTGCAAGGTCAGCCGGAAGGTTGTCCTAAGCAGGAAAAACTCACTCAGGAGAGATATTAATATACACCAAGAGGAGAATTGCATTTTGAGTCAGCATAAAGAAAGGGGCCTTTTTCACAGACCTCTTAAAATGCAAAATGGTTCTGTTCCCCTCTGCTTCTTGTCTGTGAGTTCTACCTGACTTAACGAAGTGTCAGCATTTCCTTCTACAGCTTGAATTCTCAGGGCTCCATGAATCTATGGTAGAAATCTGCTCCAGGCTGAAACAGAGCAGACATGCTGAGGCTGCTAGGAACATTTTTGTGAGCTCTTGGTGCAAGATGCTTTTTGTTTCTTGTTTTACTTATACTCAGACAATCAGAGTATTAACCTTTACTTAGTTAAGGTCTGAGTGTTAACAATATCATACACAAACTGACTTTGACCACTCTTCAACTTATTTTTCAGGGGGACTGCTGATATACTGAAGTCAGTAACATTAAAATGAAAGCATATAGAACCTGTACACATTTATCTAGGATCACAAAACTCATGACAAACACCAGCTGGTGTTTTTTTTAAACTATTTTACAGTTGGAGAAACTGTGCACAGGGAAACTTTCCTGTTTAACAAGAGAATCTGATAAAAAGCAGTCCTACTTCTCAAGTTCCCTAACCTGCAGATTGTTCATCTTCCAGACAACTATTTATATTAGGCATTCATTTTAGCACATATCAGCACATATATTAGATCATCACATAACAGGTTGATAGCTTGAAGCATTTAGGGGGAGGTACTGGGGTTTTTAAAATCTGTGAGGATGGCTAGGCTCTGATCTCTTTGACAACAAAGCTGGATTTGAAAAGTTGAAGAGCCTGTTTGCATCTGTATCCTCACAAGCTTATTTGCTCTTACTGACCAAATGTTGGAACAGAATGCCCAGAGAGGCTGTGGGATCTCCAGCCTTGGAGATACCACACCTGGGCTGGACAAGAGCCTGAGCAACCTGGTCCAACTTTGAGCTGTGTACCAAATGACCTCCAGAGGACCCTTCCAACCTAAACGATTCTGTGCTTTTATTCTCTGCCAGTTTCTCTGTAACCTGTTAAATGGTTCACCTTGAAACTATGGCAAATCCTTGCTTTTGAGTTTGTTTGCTAACATGGAGGTTCAAGCATAAGTCTGCAGTAGGTGTACCCAGAAAAGCAGACAGGAGAAACTTCTTGATTGCAGGCAAGCTTTGCTACCTTGAAGCATAGGTTATTTTTAACTGGTCTGTTGCTTTGGCAGGAATTTATTTCAGATTATTGCACAGCATTTACTGGCAACAGACAACTAGAAGAAACTATTTACTGTTAACCTCCTTTCTGGCTACAGTGCTGAAAAATTGACATTACGAATAACATGACACTATAAAAATATTTGAATAATATTTTCATTACCACAGTTTGTCACACTCATGAAGACAGTGAAATAATACCTTATGCAATACCTCTTGTCAAGGTGACGCACAAGACAAACAAGAAGATAACAGATGTAGGGAATGAAATGGAAAGAGGTACTTCCATTACTGTACCATTCCAACACACAAAGAGATTTCTTAGATATATGCAAACTACTTAATTGATTAAAGGAGGATTGAGCAGAGGAACTATGGTTACAAGAGTTGTCAATTTTGACCTGCTTGTACCCTTCAATTATCCTGGAATACAACCAAGAGATCTCCTTTAGGCTGAGGAAAGCGTCAGAAAGCTGAGAGAACTGGGGTTGTTGAGTGTGGAGACAAAAAGGCTCCAGGGAGACCTTATGGCAGCCATTCAGTACCTAAAGGGGGCTTATAAGATGGGGACAGACCTTCTAGTAGAGCTTGTAGGGGTAGGACAGGAGGTAGTGGTTTTAAACTAAAAGAGAGGAGATTCATACTAAATATAAGGAAAACTCTTTTTATGATGAGGGTGGTGAAACACTGGAAGGGATTTCCCAGAGAGGTGTTAGATGCCCCATCCCTGGAAACATTCAAGGCCAAGCTGGACAGGGCTCTGAGCAACCTGATCTAGTTGGAGATGTCCCTGCTCATTGCAGGGGGGTTGGGTTAGATGAGCTTTAAAGATCCCTTCCAACCAAAACCATTCTATGAAAAGCAAGAACTGAAGCAGAAAAGACAAATATTCCTAAGATAAACACTCATTGACTTAGGGGCTGCCAGCACCTTCACTGTAGCTTGATTAACCAAATTGTAAACCAACAGCCTTAAAAAAGATTCATGTAGTTCCAGTACAAGTCTTACACTGTAATGAGAAAGCTTCAAGAAAACTTTGTCTGGTAAAATCCCATAGATCTATCTCCTCTTTCTTCCCTTCCCTGCCCCCCACCCCCAAAAGATCTGGAGAAGGGAACTGAGAACAGAGAAGACTTGTACACTAGGAGAGCTCAGTTTGATATGTGGCTGTTCCTCAACCTACTCCAGGGATTTGGCAAAAAGTCTGACGATGTCAAGCAGGACTGCTGCTTGCTGTAAAGCCCACCAGAGACTGCCACCAGTATTTACCAGCACCTTACTGAGATCTGAAATACCACAACTGTCACTAACCCAGGAGCAGGAATCAGCCACCATACCACTGACATAATGCTGCACAAAATCTCTTACGTGACTATTGTCCTAGAAGGTGTGCTCAGTCTTCAGGAAGCGACAGGACCAAGTTCAGGAAGGTACAATTTCAACACATCCTTAACCTTAAATCTCAACAAAAGCTCTAAGATTCAAATGATTGCATAGATTTACACTCACACAAAAGTGCTATCTGTACAGGAATGGACGTTACCATGTACTTATATACTGCTCTCCCTCCAAGTTTGAATGTTAGGATGTCTTTGCAGGTGAGACTTGGCATCTTAATCCCACAGAAAGAAGGCCTGGCATTATCTTTAGTTTTAATACAGCTCTTGTCTCTCCCTGGTGTTTCAGAATCAAAGCCCCTGTACTTAACCTACTGTTTAACCTTTCTCTCATATCTCTCTTTCCACAGTATGTGGCATTTGCTTCTCTCTTCTTCATTCTGGTCTCCATCACCACCTTCTGCCTCGAGACCCATGAGAGATTTAACCCCATTGTGAACAAGACAGAAACTGAATTCATCGGGAATGACACCCAGGTGCGGCACTACAGGGAAGCAGAGACTGAAGCCTTTCTCACCTACATCGAAGGCGTCTGTGTGGTCTGGTTTACATTTGAGTTCTTGATGAGAGTCACTTTCTGCCCAAACAAGGTGGAATTTATCAAAAACTCTTTGAACATCATTGACTTTGTGGCCATACTGCCTTTCTATCTAGAGGTTGGACTCAGTGGCCTGTCTTCCAAAGCTGCTAAGGATGTCCTGGGCTTCCTCCGCGTAGTCCGTTTCGTGCGAATCCTGCGAATTTTCAAGCTGACCCGCCACTTCGTTGGGTTGCGGGTCTTGGGACACACTCTCCGCGCCAGCACAAACGAATTCTTGCTGCTCATCATATTTTTGGCATTGGGCGTCTTAATCTTTGCCACGATGATCTATTATGCTGAGAGAATAGGTGCTAAACCAAATGACCCTAGTGCCAGTGAACACACACACTTTAAAAATATCCCCATCGGCTTTTGGTGGGCTGTTGTCACCATGACGACCCTGGGCTACGGAGACATGTATCCTCAGACTTGGTCAGGCATGCTGGTGGGGGCCCTCTGTGCTCTTGCTGGTGTGCTGACCATTGCCATGCCTGTCCCTGTCATTGTGAACAATTTCGGAATGTATTACTCCTTAGCTATGGCTAAGCAGAAGCTACCAAAGAAAAAAAAGAAGCATATCCCGAGGCCACCCCAGCTGGGATCCCCCAATTATTGTAAATCTGTCGTAAACTCTCCACACCACAGTACTCAGAGCGACACTTGCCCACTGGCCCAAGAAGAAATTTTAGAAATTAACAGAGCAGGTAGGAAACCTCTTAGAGGAATGTCCATCTGACCGTTAACCTCCATCCCGCGTAGTGATTTAAGATTCAGCCAGACTGCTTTCTTAGAGCAATGGGTAGCACATTTATCCATTCTAGTCCCACCATCACACAGTGAATAATATGTGTGAAGTCTAGGTTGCAGGGACAAATGGTACAGTGGAGGCTGATCAGCAAAACTAAGGATAAGAGCACGCTCTAGGAGCCCAAACTTTGGTCCTGGTTAAGGGCATACAAGTCTCAAGATTTCTGAAGAGCTGTTACATCTAGTGGAAGAATTTTGAGAGTTCTACAGCTATGTTGCTGGACTGTGTAATCTATCTCAGAGGCTCCTGAGAGCTGAATGCTTCATAGAGCAGAGTAGGAGCCAAGTACTCAGCAATTACAGAGTTTTCTGACAAAACAGGGCTGGAATTTGAAACAGCCAGATCCTTTCTCATTTGTTCCCATTTGGGACCTTTCAGCTGTTTTAAATGGCAGATATTGTACATCTCATTGCAGAAACTAGGTGCCTAGTAAGTTGAAGGGACAACTATACCACCATGCATATTCATGAGACAATCCTGTCTCTTTCTGATGATTAACTGCAAAGTAGAACAACAGCTCAAATTCTTGACACTAATGCAAAATGACTCACTCTGAGACAAGACTAGATGTAAGGATGTTTATTCCATGGCATGCAAATCAATCTATTCTATAATATTCCACTAGAATTTAGCATTTAGAACTATAAAGAGTTTCGAACCACGTTTTCTAAAACATGCTCCTTTTGCAAGTTTGGGTTGGTGAGTTACAGCTCTTTCAACCTCTAGCAGCAAAGGCCAACTGGAAAAGGTCTGACTGGTCATTACTGGTCAGTTTGGCCTAAACAGTGATCGCCTCTTAATATGGTATTCTTATTTTTAATTACACTGATTCATGTTAGCAATAGATGAAACCGGAAGAAAATCAATCGTACTAATTCTGTCGGGAGGGGGGAGGGAAATGGAAAAAAATACTAGTCACCGTGGAATATATTATAATATCCCATGGCTAGTGGTTAATTATGGGAATATCTCAGTTTTATGAGAATCCTCCTATAGCACATAAAGTTACGGGGCTCCAATTTGATTATTTAAACCCCATAATCTACCTCTACCCATGGAATATCATTATTTATTCTATGGAGTAATTTCAAAGTAGATACTCACGTTGAAAACAAAGCCAACTTCATTTTTGGCAGATGTTCCAGCCAAGTTGCATAGTAGACTTTCTTCAGCCTATTCAGAATATCCCCCTGCATTGTATTAGAGAGACTGCCAGTCAAGTGATTTCAATTAATATCTAGTCAAAAAGAAATGTTTTGAAAGAGCTAGCATATACCTATGATGGTCTTGTGTTATCATTTTTTTACTTTTAAGAAAATTCAGATTTTTTACTCATTGTGAGTGAGGTATTCTCTCGTCATCTCATAGCCATGCATGTTGATGTCATTGTGAGAGGCACAAAGAAAGTGAGACTTTCCTTTGTGTGTGACTTCACCAATGCCAATGCTAATTTTGGAGGGGAAGAGCTGGTGGGAACCTTTCTCTTCTGTTCTGTTCTCTTTTCTCCTCTTTTCTTATTTCTTTTCCTTTCTGTGCAGCTATGTAAAATCCATTCAGAAGGTGAATACCTTTCATTTTTTTTTGTTAAAGGCTATTCCATTGCAACAGGCCAATCACAATTCACGTGACTGATAGACTGTCTCTTTCCTCTTGTATATTTGACGCATAAGCGTATGGTTTTATCATCCATTCCCTCAGGTTGCAAATGCTTATCACAACTCATGTCCAGCAGCAAACTTCCTCGTAAGTAGATGTCTTTGTGGCATCACATATCAAGAGGGAAAGAGGGCACAAACCATATTGCCTGTCTCCTACTGCGAGCAATATGCCAACTACCCAATTGTAATGTGCAAGAGATGCCAGACTCTTGAGTACTTTAGCAGTCAGCTACAGAATATCTTCTTTTCTCAGAAATCCCTCGCTTTATAAAGTTCCTTCCATTACCTACCCTGGTCCTCTTTGGGAACTAGAGGACTAAGAACTCTACGAGTTCAGTGCAATTCCACACTGGTATCCTGAGAATACGTGTAATTTTGGTTCAATGTGGAACTGTTTTGCCATCATCAGTGCTCTAAAATCAGCTGTTACCACAATATTGATGAAGTATTGATAGTAACAGCTACTTATCTATTTCTGCAATAATTAAGATAGACTATTTTTATATAAGTATAGAAGCATATATATTTTAAGAAGTAGAAAAGCACACTTATACTTCAGCTAACAAAATGGACTCAGTTGCTGAAGTTCTGTTTTTGATAATTATTATGCAGCACCAACAGCAAAAAATATTGCCTGGATCTCTTAGCTTCCAAAGCTTCCAAGCGAAAGATCTATATGCGTGCAAGAGAAAAGTGAAAAATAATAAGTAAGATCAGAACCGAACTCTTAAAACAAGATCTGCATTGCCTTGGATGTTGAGGTTCACTTATGTAATATGACGTATTCAAAGGCATCAATTTGTTCCTGAAACAAAATCCTGCACATTCTATGAAAACAGAGACTTGCAAGCAGTGAATGTTTATCATACTGTAAAATATTAGGATTGGTTAACAGCACCTAACTGTAAATAACCAGTGAACAATGCACTAGGAACACAGAATGGGTGCCTAACGTTTCTAAAATAATGCTCAAGTTGTCCAAGATATTTCTTGTCATTTTTAACTGTAAAGCTTCAGCGTGACAGCATCTAGGTGACAGAAGGTAATATCAAGTATATCTAATACGTTATCTTAAAAAACACCCGTTTGGCTGCTGAGGTGTAAAGGACATGACATGAAGTTATTAATTCCATATATTACATGTGGTGGAATGATGAAGCACTTCACAAAACCATGATGAGTATGAAATAGTTCCACATGTGACTACCTCTCTATAGCCCCCTCGTGCACCAAGGCAGCCATTCACCGCTGGTCTCAGCCCACACACGCAGGGCCAAGGGGGCTGCAGGGAGAGCTCTGCACAGAGTTCTGTGCAGCCACAGCCACCGGTGCCTCTGCTCAGGCCAAGGAGCACTTTCCTGGCACAGACATGCAAACAGCAGAACTTCGCCCACAGGGTGCACAGCTGCTGCCAATGATGCTATGGTCATTTGCAGGCAAACTAAAGATGGTTTGCATTTAGATTGTGGCAGGTTTGAATTGATTTTTTAAATTGTCCCCAGAACTCTCAGCAGCTCAGTCCTGCACTAATCTACACCTGGCAGGAGGGTATCTTTAAATAACAGCACTTGATTTTAATTTGATGTAAAGAATGTCAGAGTTTGATTCTACCATGCCTCCCCTTTTCTGCAGCAACCCTTCCTGCTCTATCCTGTCTGATCCTGTCAATGGGTGGCTGGGAAACCAGCAGGAGGCGAGGAAGGACACGTCAGAGTAGAGGATGACAGAGCTCCTACTGCAGGCAGGCCTTCACCAGCAGCATAAAGAAAGTAGAGATTTCCTCTATACAAAAAAATCTTCTTCAAGGCAGTTTCTGATGTCTGTAAATTCTCAAGATACAGCCCATATAGTGCCTGGAGGAACTGGGCCTGATACAAAGGAGCAAATCTCACCTGACCAATTTAACTAAAACTCCTAGACTCGGGGATATCTCAGAATATAGGTGAAGGTGTCCCTTCACTTAAAATAAACACACCAAGTTCTAGCATCACTGTGCCAAACTATTAACTTGGTCATGTTGCAGTGTTGTTTACAGGGCCCATTCAAGATCAGGGCTTCATTTTGCCATTGTTATGTATGTGGCAACTACTATATTACAATCACATACCCAACAGGCTAAGTAGACAGCAAAGACAAAATGGAAGTAATCTCCAGTATTCTCATTTGACACAGGGCTTAATTTAATTGAACAAGGTCACTTGAAAGGTCTGTGACAAAGTTGAACTAGTTGAACATAACTAAATAAGCATCAATCAACCACAGTCTGCTGTGCTGCAGTGTCTTTTTTCTCAAGACTTTGAGTATTCCAAACAGTGAGTATCATAACAGACGAAAAACAAGGGAAAAAAAACAAAAAAAGAAAAAATTTCTTCAAACAAAAGCAAACCAGAAGCAGCCAGCTTCAACCACTTAAACTTAGCTGATTTCTGTCCCAAACCCCCATTATTATGAAATCTCAGTACACATAGTGAAATACGTTAAGGTACAAGTTTGTACAAAAACCTCAAAACATGCAAAGCAAATCTTGAAAGCTTTCAGTTTTGATTTGAAAGTGTTACTCAACTCTTCAGTCCCTCTCTTCTGTGAGGTAGTGTGCTTACCTGAAGGACAGGTTGACTGCATGGTTATAGTCTAAAGTTGCCATAGGATAAAGCTGTGAATGTCATTTTCCAAGACTGTAAAAGAAATTTAGAATATTAATGGAATTCATAACTTCATTTGATGTCTACGGTACTGTCTGGTGCCACAGAGCCATGGTCTTAACACATCCATAATACATAAGCACAGGTGATGGGTTATTTTGGGTTTGTTCAGAGATCTACCCTTTTATTGTTTTCATATATGTATGTAAAATACCAGCACACACAGTGTTTATATTGATTTTAATATGGCCAAAATAAGAATTTCTCACCTCTCTGGTCTCTCTCTTCATGAAGCTTCACTGAAGCTATATTCCAAGGATATCATATCTTCACACAATTGTATTGTGCAGCCCTTTTCACAGTGTACTGATGCCAAAATCCTCTACTCATTGCATAGCTGAAAAATATGGAAGATATATTACTAGAATTCAGACACCTAAGAGGACAGGGAAAATGTCTATCATTACTAATACAGTTTTAGCTTCAGAAAAACTTCTGTGGTTCTTTTACTTACCTGCCCAAAGAACAATTTTAAATAACCCACTCCCTGACTATCCCTCATCTGAATAGTTAAAGCAATCTCAGTCTGTCACTGGCAGATGAGAACTACATAGTTATAGTGACTCCAGTGTACCCCATGATCAGATGAACTGGAGCAAACTGTGATGTTAGGAACCTATTATTTCAAAGTAATTTCCTGAGAGAGAGCTGATCTCCTTTTAGAAATAATGTGGAATTACCCATCTCGGTTTTATTACTTATGCTTTCTGAAGGAGCTGCTCTTTTCTCAGGGCTTCATTTTTCATCCCTTCTGTCACCATAACCTAAATAACCTGTATTCCTTGTGCAACACACCAGCTCTAACGTCAGAAGTGTGCTGAGCACTGTAATTCAAGTGCCAAAGCTCAGTGGGAACTGGGGACTCTTGGCAGTTCTTGTTACAGGCCCATTATATGCTGCCTAACATTTCATTGTAGTTTGTGAACTTCAGTGGCTTTTATGGATAGTGAAGGATTGTGAAAGCCATAGGTATCTAGTCATGGTGGTGGTTCTTCAGTCCATGGGGAAGCAAATTCTCTGATCAAATGCCTTTGAACATCCCCCCCCTCCAAAAAAAGTCTCATCTAATTTCAGCGTCATAAAACCTTTGATCCTCTCTGTAAGATGGACAGTAGACAGCAATGTAACTGCAAAGAGTTTAGGTCTGTTTCAGCTCAAAAGACTTTCATGTTTAAACGTGGTGGATATAAGAAATACTAAAAAGGCAGTGGAAAAGGTAATAGGGAGGTGTTTTTTCTTTCCTCCCATTACTTGGCCTTCCTAGCCTTTGAAAATTCAAAATTCGTCACTCCAAAATAGCAAATGAGGTAACGATCACATCTTAGTATCACTGGAGATTGAGTCCTCTGGATCTAATGTAGAAATTGTAACAGCTCAAAATAAAAGGAATAATGCTAATTTCTTCTCATCTAACTTAAGATGCATTTGCCTGAGGTCCTCCTTATATTGGAAGAAAAGTCAGGCTATCTCAGAGAGTAATTCACTCATCTATGATCTGAATTGCCCTCTGGGGGTGGCTTTCTGCAGCTCTCGCTTAAGATCCTCAGTTAAGTGCCTGAAGTTAGGTCAAAGCAATTTGGATCTATTCCTTGCCCCCTGCCCTATGTGGCATATCTGCAATATCATAGCTGTGAATCACGCGCAAAGCAGAATTTATAACTAATATAATGTAATACTTCATTGTATGATTATTCATTTGTCATTTCCTATAGAGATACAACTGGTGGGTGTCACTTGTACTACAGTGCTTGTTTACTTTAGAATTTGAGTAAAAAAATAACATCCTCTAAACCAAGTCATTTGAAAACAAACAGGAGGAGCTATGAATTCAAGCACAGTGCTTTGGGTTTCATGCTTTTCTCTGGCACTATGTGAGACATCAAAAAAAAAAGGAAGGAAAAAAGAAAATAAATATCCCCACACGCCTGTCTGTGGTCTGGCCACAGCCAGTGATGAGTGTGTGTAGGGGCAGGACTGCACTAAGCTGAAAAAGAATCGTAGAACTAAATAACAAATCTTAGGACTTTTCATACCTTAATAACTTAATGCGCACAATGCACTTCTAGTGATGGGAAAACACAGATACAAGCACTCCAGCCAAACAAGGCCAACTTGTGCCAATCCTCCACCACAAGGCAGATGTAAATATGCTAAATCTTCTTTTCCAAACATGTGCCTGCTACTACAGCTCCCATGCCATTCAGGGCAGAATGCATTCCGGGGATACAAAACTGGTACTCTTGGCATCTCTCCCTTCTGCTGTACTGAGCATGACTGGTGTTCGCAGGACAGATACAAGAAAAAGGCACTTCTGTGCAAGAAGTACATCTCTGCTGTAGTAGAACTAGACAGCTGGGATGACTTACCTTTTACTACAAAAGGCCAGGGACAAAAGTTAAAGCGTGAGGTCCCAGTTCTGTGCCCAGTCCACTCGCTTATATCCCTCTAGCACAAAGCCAAAATAACAAGCAATCTACCATTCCTGCTGTCATTGATCTTTGTATTCATCCATGCTCCATGTCTCAGACACCTTCCATACTGTACAGATCATCATACTGTATTCCTCAGTCAGAGCGGGAAAGTCAGATTGTAGCGTGACTCACCTGACTGCATTTTCCTGCAACCTCTACCTGACCCACGGCGTTCTACAGAGTATGGTGTTAGTGAGACTCTCGGAAGTCCAGGATGGGTATAAGTGAAACCCCAGAAGTGTCAGGATAAAACTAGGAAGAATCTTCTAGAGATTTTTGCAGTGCAACAATTCCAGGAGCAACAGTTCTCAGTGCTGCATTAAGCACATATCCAATAATACCCATAATAGCAAGATGCACTGGATCTACTTAACTAGAGCTCCTGGATTTCCTCTAGCGGTACCAATAGGTAGGCAGCCAACATACTGTCACCTCACTTCAAGAAGTAGTACCTCTCAAAGGTGATATTCTCTGGGAGTGACGTTACTATGTTGGCCAGTTAGTACTGGGAGAGGCGGTCACCAGTGTCACTGAAGTGCCTTTACTGGGGGACACGGCTTCCTGGAGGGACCCAGGTCAACACGGTGGTGAGTAAATGCTGAAGAGGTAGGTTGGATTGGAAGGATTCCGTGTATTCACGTAGCATACTAAATTCTGCTCTTGTGCCAGTGTAAAGTCCATCAGTGTGATATCTACTTAGAAGGGCTTCATAACAACTTTCAAAATATGCAGTAATATAAAGATCAGGAAACTTTATTAAAGATACCTAGAACTAATAAAGATTTTTATTTTAATGGCCTTAGAATATTTGAGTAACTAAAACTAAGTTGTTGTATAGGAATCTTAATTCTTTTGCATGTTCCTCACATTTTCTCTCTCTTTTTCTCTTTCTCTCTTTCGCTCTGTTTGTTAACATTTACTTGTTATTACTGTACGTTGCTTGCAACTTGTGTATGTTACAGACTGTCACATTTTATTCTGTGAAGTTTTTCTCCAATTCCCATCAACCTGAGCTCCATGTTGGGCAGCCGAGGAGATTACTATACAGTTCTTTAGTGCAAAAGAACAAGGAATGTCACAGGCTATAGGTAACTTCAATGAGGTTGTGACACAAAACCTGATGCGAGGTATTAATGCAAAGAGTAAGTACTTGGTATGACAATAGAACTACTTAGTTAAATTACCTTCTTTTTTTTTTTTTTTTTCAGATAGTCTGCATGGGAAAAATTAATTTTCATTACTCTTCAGCAGAAAAAATTCCCAAACCTACCAATTTAGGATTTTTTTCACTGTCATTTTGAAAACTGGTGATGCCCATGCTAATGCATCATTACTCATTTTCAGAGGTTTTAAACCCACATCTTCTATGCTGTTCTTCTCTATGTGATACTTCCTTCCATACTCTCCAAGCCTTCATTTCACTATTTCATCATCCTTTGTCTGTGGTTTAATGTATCTTCTCTATAAATCTTTTTATCTAATTTAATATAGTTATATCCCTTTTACTCCAAGGACCTGATTTAACACCAACAAAAATGAGGCCCTGCCCATGGGATCCACATTGCTTAATCCTGAATGAGGCTCTGGAGCCCATAAAAATTGATTTCTGTAGCTGAAGATGGTCTGGCACAGAAGCATAATTGTTGTTTTGCTGAATCAGGTCCTGAAGAAAGCATTTTGTTTACAATGTCCCCCAATTACCCCAAACACTGTTCTGAAAGAATGATAAAAAATAGCTGATAGACATTACTGATAATTTTCTAGAGGGACAGCATGAACTTCATTGCTACTAATCTTGTCAGTAAATTCTATGTTAACTCAGAAATCGCCACAGCCATGTACTAGCTCAAGAAAAGCATATTTTTCTCAGTGTGCAGTTCATTTGGTTCCTGGTTCACTATTATGCTCTGGTCCTCTCTCCATCAGTGAAGAAGCACAGCAGAGTTTAGATGGAGTCTAGTATAAAAAATAGTGATCTACACTGGTGCAGTTGATGAGTGGCCAATGAATATTAATGGACAGTAAACACTATCCAGTCAACTAAAACAGAAACAGCTTACTAACAGGAGTGAAATTTGAATTAAAGAGACTCAAGAGAGTAGGGAATTGAACTGTAAATATTTCCTTTCCATGCAAACTCTCAGAGAGGAATTTAGGGATATAAAGTCAATGGGTATTTTCAAATGCTGAGCAGCTCTTAACCCTCCACAAATCAGAGTAAATGTCTTTGAATACTTGGATTCATGCTCTTAACTTCATCATAAGCATTTGCGTAGCACAAGAAGTATCAGGCAAAAGTGATGCTGTAAAAATAGGATGCATTTTCTCTAGAAAAAAGACAGCTGGGAAATTCTGTCCTGCAGTAGAAACTATAGCAGCCTCATAGCTGCTGAGCTTCCCCCTTCCACCTAACAGGCTTGTAGCTCAGACAAGCTAGAGCACAGTAGTTCTCCACTGTCACCTGGGCCATACCACCTCTGTTCCTGTACCATTCTTTCACTTGTCCAAGAGCCAGGGAAAACCATCAAGACAGTTTCCCATTTCCTACATAGTATGACACAACTGATGTTTGTCGCATTTACAGTCCTTTTGTATCACTAGAAAAGTGTGAGAGAGATGAAAACCAGAAGAGTAATTAACTTAATGAACAATGTACCATTACTTCAGGGATCCAGTCATATTAAAGGCCTCTGCTGTGAGGGACCTCATGGAGATCCTTCTTCATAAGAGATCTCAGGCAGCTACTGTGCATGTTCGGGTTAGCAACAGTGGTTTAAAATAGGCAAATGAAAATGACCCTCAAGCTCTGAATGAGAACCAAAGGACACTCTCCATTGGTCAGGAGTGGGACTATCCACAGACCATAATAATGGCAATCCCAGGTTTGGGATCGGGGCTATATGAGCACAGTTGAGATCTAGACAAGCTGTAGATTCATTTTTAGGTGTACATGGAGTGGTGGTGTGGAATGTAATTTTAGTCAGACAAAGTCTCGCCAGTAGAAAGATCTTCATCTTTCAAGCAACTTCCTTTTTCAGTTCTGGCCCAGTTATGCATTCAGCTGCTCTACCTCCTTCCTGCTGGTCAACCCCTTCCCTTATAAGAGGGCTGCAGAGCACTGAAGTTCCCTGAGCCTTTGCAGATTGGTGAATGTCTGTTCAGGGAGGCTGTAGGGACTCAAGCTGGGTCCTTGTCTCTTTTAATCCTTAAGCAAGGGTAGCCAGGAGGAAGACAGCCTGCGTTCTTCTGGAAGAGACTGCCAGTGACCTGATGTGACCAAAGGCAACAGCACTATGTCTCTCAATTGCTGTGTTTCTGACCTAGGGCTGAGAAAACCCCAACTTCTTTAACACAGTATCAAAGAAACTGGCATGGTTCAAGTACCCAGATACTGACTTGTGAGTAAATATGCATGAATACATGCTATGAATTATGGAGTTGCTCTCAGCCCTGTTTCAGTCAAAGTGGTTACAACCTACAGATGTTCCTATAAGGACTGGAATGGCACTGGATATCCAGTCCTGTGAGGACTGAAAATGGTCCACACTGGAAGTGCCTTTCAATTCATCCAGTCTTCGGGGTAAGTGACCACTTCACAGCTCTGTAGACACATGGGAAACAAAAGAGAGGGGACAGCTACAACCCCAAGTGGAAACAGTGTGAGATGGGACTATCCCTGGCTTGCACACAATTGCTGAAGACATCTAAGGTAAGAAGGGTAAACCAGGAACTTGTTTCTTGGTAGGTGTTGGAGAATGGAAGTGTTTGCTTAAGCAAAGAGGACTGAGCTGACTTTCCCAGGGCATGAACCACTTCTGTACAAGTGCCACATTTCCGAGCATAGACTGAGGTCAATGAATATATCCTACAATTATGTCCACTGATACTCTGAACATAAGATGCTGTTCAAGCAGGTGGAGATTCAGTGTCAGACTCTAGGTTATAATCAAAATAATCAAACCCAGCAGCACTGGTGAAGTCACTGTGACAGTGTGCAACCATTCGCTATGACAAAAGAGCTGAGCCACATACACATAGGCAGTCTCTACTGTGCTCCTCCACAATAAGCAGAGTATACTAATGCAAAATCCAGCAGTTCTCCTAAGGTTTGTTGGATTATTTTTTGTTTTTTTCAGAATCTGCCCTCCCCCCCCCGCCCTGTTTAGAAATTCAGTGTTTGCTTGGAAATACCTGAGGCATTTTAATAGTACTTTTCTGCAAATGGAGACAGATGAGATGAGAGAAAAAGAAAGTGGAAAGCACATAAATGAGGTAGCTGTGAAACAAACTACTCACCTGGGAGATCTACTGAATACCTTCTTTAGCCTCTCAGCAAAATCTCTGCAAGAGAATGTTTAAAGCTGGCACAGTTAACTAGGTATGCACAGACAGGACAATTATGGAGATAAGGTGCCTAGTGGAGAGTCAGAAGATTTTGTTAATAACTCCTCCTGTAGTAGTGGGCAAGTCACTTCACGGCATGGTAGCTTTACCCATCTGTAAAACATAGATGATAACATTGATTTTTTTTTTTTTCATGAAACAGAACCTAAAGAACAAAACATGCAGTACAAGCCTAATTCAAATTCTGCAAGCAGGAAAGAAGACACACATGTGAATTTGTTAGGCCAGAATCAAGCCTTAGAAGTTTTAAGCTAGAAGTAGTTGTCCTTGGTATAACTAGACCAGCGGTCACCAGACAGTAATGGTTTCAGTAGTTTTGCTTTATCTGGAGTTCTCTCAAACCAAAGTCAATCTTAGAAAAAGCAAACATGCAAATTGAAACTTGCAAAATCAACCTAAAATAACATCACTTCATTCCATCTTCAGACACCATTCCTGAAATTGTTTAACATGTGGATCTGCTAATGAAATAATGGGGAGTTCTAACTGTGGGCTGATGACCTCAGACATATTTTCTTTATTCCCATAACAGGCCAGTCACATATTTAATATCACATGATTGTCAAGTCCTGTCTTCAGAGAATTAGGTGCTGCAGATAGTGGTTTGGAACACAACTATTCTACTTAACACTTGCTTATATAGACCAGCAATAGATACAGTCTTCTGTGCTCGTAATTTCTCTGCTTCCTAAACATTTAGCAAAACTGTCATTGTAGATTAGCATTACTATCCAGAATGTGATCCCTAAGGCATGGCCCATGCATGGAATATTCAAGGGGCATTAGTAGGACAGTTCAGTGATTTGTCCATGTTTCCAGCTACTCTGTTCTCTTGCTGTTGAATAGAAATAAAATAACCAGGTTGTGGATTTTCAACAAGTATAGAGAAAAATTCGTCAGTGCTAAGGGACCCTGAGCAGGCTGCACGAACAAGTTCCCACTCAAGTTGATCACGATGTATAATGCAATTTAACAAATTAATTCCAAGAAGGTCCACTTTCTTGTCATTCAAGCACAACAGTCTGCAAGCTGCTTCCAAAATGATGAATGGTGGTTACCAATGAGCAGCCTGCCCACAACCACTCTGCCCAGAGGTGTTTTAAGCTCCAGAAATGGACCAGTGCCCCTCCACCACTACCAGTTTAGTTTGCAAACCCATGCTCAGGTATAGCGGTGGGAGTCTCAGAGATTTCAATGCAGAGCTCTGCTGACACAGCTGCCTCCTGCATTTCAGGATTAGAGTCATCAGCTTGTAGCAGTAGAGGCTTAGGAAGAAGCCCAGTTCTTTGCTCATCCCCATGAGAACAGCAGCTCTCCCCAAGCACAGTTAAGTGATTTTCAAATCAACAGCTCAGTATCTGCAATGTTGTTACTATGGCAGCTGTGCCAGGTTTCTGTGCAGAGTGGTATTAAACAGCAGTGAGTATTATGAACAGAAAAGAATTGCAACCCAGTGTAACCTAAAAACTTTGGAATCCTATTGAAATTAGTGTCTACAAGTATCACAATGCACCTATAGCTTTTGCATTAGAAAAGAAAAAATTGAAGATGTAATTACTTCATTGCTCACAAAACCAAAACATTACTACCTCCCTTTTGGGGGAAATAATTGGCTATTTCTGCATGGAGAAGAAAGGAGGCAGAGGTTAGATCTGCACAAAAGATTGTCTATGTTGTGTCAAACCAGTGAAATCTAAGTAAAAGGCATAGAATGCAACTACTGGCGCATGGGCAGATGCATAATATGTCATATACATATGTGTGTGTGTGTGCCAAGCAACAAATGCAACTTGAAAGGCTTTTGCCTACTGCTCGTCATTGTTGTCCGTCTGAAGCCAGAGGATCAGAATCATATATCCAAACTCTACCTAATGTATTTTTTGTTTTGGGCTTGTTTTATTACTTGGCTTCAAAACTATTGCAAAATAAATGACACTGTCATGTAGCATTCAGAACAAGCTAGTACACGAATCTGGAAGAAGCACTGGAATTAAGTCTATCCATTGAGTTTGTCTTTCCTTAAAGACTCGCAGGACCACCCATTGCCTTACAGCGTCTAGGTTATAAGCATTGTGCAACCGAGGTGTAGGATGCTGCCAATACCACTCAGTTTACATATCTCAGCATTTGTGAAACTTCAGAAAGCATATTTGACTGTTTTTTCCTCCCTTCAACCAAAAGACTCATATCGAGCTGTGCCATATTTCGAGTATATTCTCAATACTCTAATTTGCACTTTAAAACCCTAAAATAAATCCCACACTAAACAGCACTTTAAATTGTTTTATAAATGTCAAACAAGTCACACAGAGAAAACATACTATTCTCAGTCTATCCTCATGGGAATGTGTGGAGCAAAATGGGCAAATCTGACAACCTATTTTCATCATTTACTCTCCAAATTCATGGCCTGCTGTAGTGCTTTCTGTATGTAGTGTCCCATGCTGGCATTGCAAGTACTGTATGTGTTTCAGAGAACACCAGAAAATGGATTACTTTTAAAAAATCCACATTCTGCTGTCGTATTTCCATACGTAATATACTCTGTGTGTCTGTGACGTGTACAGCCATTCTGCATGACTGGTACTGGAAATGCCATAAAACAATCCGTGTAAATTTTGGGGAGGGGAAGAACAGGAATTTTCCCCTCAACGATATTACACACAAGTATAAATCAACACAAACAGAATATACTCAAATACTAATACACAACTCACAGTCCACTGCCTCTCCAAAGCTCTGAGTGACAGTAGGCTTCATGACAAGCGAGTCATTCATGTGCCATCCAATGTCATGCAAAAACATAATCCGATTTCTAACCGCGGTCTTCTGCTCGCAGGACTAGGAACCAATGCACGCCCGTTTCTGAAACTGCCCCTCCATGTGGAAGTACAGGTGGCTGCTGTTACACCTAACGCGATCATGTTTTGTTTCTCCTCCCACTTAACAGACTTTATTTTATTTTGGTGCAGTGCACGTGAACGCAGTGTCTAGGACAGATGTGCTACCTTTTATAGTGTCGCTATAGAACTCTTTAGCTGTGAACCCTTAATTTGCAGCTGGAACTCTAATAAACAGTGCATAGTGTTTCAATAGCCTTCTGCTTATATGTTTGAAGATTCGAAACTGAATGGGGAGGTGGCCAAGGCGGCGCTGGCAAACGAAGACTGTCCCCACATAGACCAGGCTATTACGCCTGATGAGGGCCTGCCCTTTACCCGCTCTGGCACTCGGGAGAGATATGGACCCTGCTTCCTCTTATCAACCGGGGAATATCCCTGCCCGCCTGATGGAGGAATAAGAAAGGGTATGTAGCTGGGGTCCTGTAACCATGGAGTTAGTAACCGTTTTAAATAAATAAGAGAAAGTCAGCCGTAGTTGTAGCACGCAATAGTGCGCTTGCTGTAGAGATGCACGTTTGGGCTGGAAACCACCACCTGATGTCTGCATTTGGAGTTTCTAACCTATTTTTTTCAGAAAGAAAAGCCTGAGGAGCTGTGACTATGCCATGCAGCTATGCTAGGCAGTCAAGTCTTCCACCCCAGCTGGTGCAGTATGCGTTAGTGGAGGATGCTATACAGTGTCCTTAAATTAGCCCATCCTCCAAGGAGAGGCCAATTAACATTTCATAGCAATGAAGGTTTGCCACTTGGAAAGCTCGCAGTTCTTACCAGACTCTGAGGAGCACAGACTGGAGGTGGCAGACAGAAAAGGCAAAACACAAAAGCAAAACATCCTCAAGCATTATGAAATAATTATTCGGCTACCTTAACAGAGCACTAAAACAAATTATTTGGATATTCATAGCTGTTCAGTTCAACAGAGAAAGAGAAGCATACAAAACATCTGTTAGCACAGGTGCCTTACAATTGGAAAATAATCCATTTAAAATCACTTTCATAAATAAATCATTACTAGTTGGTTTCTCAGACTTCTGATAGCTTCAGATCTCTCAGAAGTAACTGCATTTTAGTTTGCTAATGGTCAGAATAATGTATTTAGCAACAGAAGTAAAATCAAATGAAAAAAACCTTCCCTTCTTGAAATAAACTGTTTTGTTTAAATAATTTAACATGAGGAAACCATACAAACCAAAATTAGAGTTACATATATATGCATCAGAATTGACAAGGAATGGGAAAATTGGAAAAGAAATATCTTCAAATCAGTGTTTATCACTGGTGTGCTGTATATAGTATATGATATAGTCAATATTTTAAAACTGCAAAGATTGTATCATGTAACCATACACTGTGTATGGAGTATAGAATTCCCATGTGCCATTGTATGATGGGCAATAGTTATAGTAAGTGCAAGTTATAGATAGTGTATGTATTTATAAGTTTAGAGCTTATCATCAACAAAGATATAGTTGGACCACAAGACTTTCATATGAAAGTATATTCTCTAAAATTTACCTTTGTAGCAAAGTGTTTTACTTGATTCTGTATTGGATAAGCATTGGCCACGTTCATTCAGCCTGGGCGAGTTCGGGTGGTTCCAGTGGATCAGGGGAACACTCCAAATGGCACATCCTTTGGGATGAGGAATGTATGGTTTTCACGATGCACTGCAACCGCCTCTCGTTACTGAATGGAACAGAGGCTGGTTGGCTAAAGAGTAATATACGTCAGCATATTGTTGGCCTGTTTGAAACACGTTGAGAGCATCGTAATTGTTGTTCCAACAGAATTTCATCCATAGTTTGTGCAACTCTCTGTACACTTGCTGAGCTGTTTATGTGCATGTCTGAAAAACAGGTGGGGGGGGAAGGGAGGGAAACCAAATGCATGCAATTTTGGTTTGTTGGGGTTTTTTTGTTTTGTTTTTTAGATGCTGAGAACAACTGAGTAGTATCTCTATAGCAACAAAATAAATTCTATGGATTTTGCTGCCTTTTCCCCCTCCTGCCCCCAAAGATACCAGAAACCTTAATCTTGCCTGAGGTCAAAATGCATTAAGTGGAAGGGAGAGGAATGTGTGAGTGTATGATGGAGATCGAGAAAATCCCTCCCACTGACTCTTTTTTTTTTTTTAGGGTACAACTATGTTGCTGCCTGTAGGATCAATTACATAGCCTGACCATCCTTGAGAAATTATGATTTTTTTAAAAATACATATATTTTTTAAACTTGTTCTAGTGGCCTTCTGAGTCATGTTGCAAGCGATACTACTCTCGGCATGTCTGTGCATGCAGATGCTATTGAACTGGCTACAATGTTGACCTCATTCTTAGTCCATTCTGTCATTGATCCAATGCTGTACTTTGCATTTTTCTTTTAAATGAAGGTTACGAAATGTCACGGAGCCTTAACAGCATAGCTGGCATAAGTGGAAAAGCGATAGGATTATCCTCAGTGTCTGCGCCCTACAGCTCTCCTAGTCCAGTGAGACGTTCTTGGTCTCCCATCCCATCTATTTTGTAGCATGGATCAGTAGCAGAGAATGGTCTAAAAAGCTTTATTTTCAATTAGCCTATGCTATGTTGCATATAATCCAGGTGACTAAGTCTGAAGATGCAATGTCTCACAGTAGCACCTGCTGGGAATGGTGTTACTCCTGATGCTAGGTGACAACACTCCTAAAATAGCACTCAGATGACAATAGGCAGGCACTCGCGTAGTACTGGTGGGCCATACGTGCTGCATGGTATCAGTACATAGGATGAAGGGTAGATGCACCAGAGAGTTTCCTTCCTCGTGCATCCTGCTAGTCTATGCTTATTTTGGCTAATGGTGGATCTACTGGCTCTGTATGGAATGGGTTGGGCATTTAGTTGATGCTGAAACATGCCAACGATGGAAGATTTTGCTTTTCTCAGGATATTTTTGAGCCATAGGAACCCTGCAGGAGTTTGAGGAAACAAGCACAGTAGGATGAAACTTTGCATGGGCGCCTATTTTAAGCTGAAAGCAATACTCAGACACACTGTAGAGAGGTCTCAGTCTGGCTGACTGCATGGAAAATCAATCCTGTTGAAGAAGAATATGGCTGCCTCTGCATGTAGCTATTTCACCTTTTCCTCCTTACTTTAAAACTAAGATGCCAAGCTTGATGTGAAAAGCGCAGGGAAGAAGCTCAAGTACTGATTGTATTCTTTACATGCAGATCTTTGCAAAGAAAGTCCAGTCATTGCTAAATATATGCCAACAGAGGCAGTCAGAGTGACCTGACAAGGCAAGATGGAGATGAACATTGATGGCTAATAAACATCTGTGTGGAACTGTGCAGGCACAGAAGACCTTCTCATTTGGACAAAGATAACTCGCTCCATGCAGGTTTTATGGACGATTCTTCATGGTTTCGGAGTTGTACCAGAGATGCAGGCTTTTTCTACGGCCAAAATGTAACAAAACTGTAGAAGATCTTTTTTTTTTTCCAATCTATTTTTTTTTTGTTCCATAGCATGAATTGCATGAAGACAAAAAAGGAAAAAAAAAAAAAAAAAAACACAAAACAAACAAAAACCAGAAAACAAAAAGAAGAAGAAAAAGCAAAGTTATATATTTTCTTTCAAAGCTCTTTACTTTTACATACATTGTTGTAGCCAAAATGTAAAACATTATAAAATTGTACATTTCTTTGCTATGGATCGCTTCTTTTTGTATACAAGATACAGAGTAATGGTTTTAAAAAGTGCAATCAGGCAGTCATCGGTCATATTGACCATGCCTTCACAGTTCATCACACCAACATGGAAATCAAGAACTTTTAATCCAACTAGAAGTGTATAAAAATAAGAGAAACTTTTTCCTGTCTGTTTTTGTTGGCATGCTTGTGACACATGGGACCTTCCTTCGGACCTGACAGTAACAGCTGGTCTAGATTTAATTTTCCAGCTCTCGTTATGTTGTATTTTATTGATGTATAGATCCAACGTAAAGACCCTTCATAAATTGTTCATATTAAGTAATCAGTATGAATTTTAAACAAAAGAGGTGTTATTTTAAAACTGGGACTTATAGTACAAAATCAGGAAAATACTCAAGTATAAATGGTCTCAAAGTTTAAGAAACAAGACAACAGCATTGTATGCAATTTAGTACTGAGTAAAATGCATGCACAATGTTATGCAAAACAATTCTAGCATGAAATAAATTTTGTATCATGGTTTCAGTGCCTGCTGTATAGTGTAAAGGGGAATCCTTTTCTGAAGCGATCAGGGGTTTCCAGAGACTTGCTTCTAAAATCTTGAATAAATACAGTGTTCTCAACAGAAATGTAGGAGAAAAGCTTGGTATTGCTTTGGTTCTACAATGCTAATTTTGGTTAGTAGATAATAAATGAAGCCTGCAAACACTTGATACAAACGATGTCTCAAGAATTCACACCATTAGTAATTTTACAAGGGAAGATTAAAAAGCCCTATAATGATCTACGTATCTTCCTTTTCCTTCCCCAACAATAATAAAAGTTTGTCTTTTTAGCTGATTAAATGAATTCAGTTTTTCTTACTTTTTTGGGCCCCGTCCTTCACTTGTTCTTCACTGAGTCGCAGCAGTCCACCTCATATGAAACTCTGAAAGAAATCCAGGTGTCCCGGTCATGCTTCACTTGCTACACAAAACATGCAGCTGTAAGAACCGAGAAACACAATGGGATTAAATTTCATTTTAGATGCCACAAATTACAACTATGGACAGCATTCTAGTTGCTTGAGCATTTTTGGTAAAGTACCTCTATAAGGAAGGACACACCTTTATACTTACATGAGAAACTTCAAAAGAGCTGTCGACCTTCCAGGGAAGCTATGGCACCTGCGACTGCTGATATAAATGGAACTGTAAAGGAATATTATCCCTGTCATCTCTAGGAAGTAGAGATCAAGCCCCCAAAAACAGAAGCAGCACACTCATGGCTCTGGTAAGTGCTAAATTATAAACAAACTAACAAACAACTGCAGCTGGACCTTGTCTCCCCAAAAATCTACTCCAAAAGGAAAATCAAGGAAAACCTCAAGCTGTGTTTTAGGAATAGAAGAAAAGCTGATCATCTGAATTTGTATGTAATTAGAAAACTCCTTTGTAGTCCCCGATGAAGCATTATGTACTTGATTTCTACTTGAGTTGACTATCCGTTCTCCCACGAACTATTTTCCTCACACTGTTTCTACACTGTTATTCTCAGCTGATAAATGGGCAATTTCCTACCTCCAGAGGCAAGATCCAGGTTAATCCAGGATCCAAAAGTTGTCTAATTAACAACTTTTCTTCTTTCGATGTATTAAGAATCCAGAAATAGATTTATCTGTTCCATTTTTTATTTAACAGTAACTCAAGGGGCCAGCATGAAGGCTGCTCAAATTCTTCATTACCATAAGGAATACTAACAGTTCCGCCCTGTAAATCCTACGTAAGTCTTTGCCTTCCAATCCACTTTGCATACATATGAGCCTTAGCTAACAGGTTGGGTACATGTGCCCTAGAGCAATTGTCGTTCTGTACTGCTTTTTACATCTACCAGTCCCATTTTCATTTAGGTACACCTCTCAGCTTATTCTGATTTGAGGTAACGTATCTCTTGGGTGACTTCTATAAACCCTTCAGGAAGAGAACAAGTTTTCCTGTCCACCGCCCTTCAGGAGATGCTCTAAAGCTTAAGGACCATCTGACCCTGGAGATTCCCTTGCACAACAGCGGCAGCTCTGACAGCACAGGGAAAGAGGGACACAACTGGAAAATTTCAGGACCTGTTGGTGCTGAATCCTGACACTGAATCCTAAGCGAAATTTACCCCATCATCCCAGCTGCCTTACATTTAAGGAGCTTTTGCTGGGGTATTATGATTAAAACATTAATTCCTTCAAGCCTGCCCATTCCCACCACAGAAAGTATACATCTTGATTAAAGCACTAAAGCTATACACACGGGTAGATTCTGACCTGAGACTTGCAATAATGCCACCGACTACTTTTGACTTCCCACCATCGTAAGAGCAGAAGCACATTATGTAGTTCAGTCACACTCTACCTCTTTCTGGCTGGAAATGAACATCCGGGTTTCCTCCTCTGCAAACTCAGCTTTTGGCAATGGACCCCCAGCTATAGGATGCAATGCTGGTCCTTCATCTGAACCCACTGGCAACTGGTGGTTTATTAGTTGTACGCCTCAAGCACACCTTCTACACATACAGCTTTTCCTCTGGCTGCATGAAGATACTAATTTTTTCTGGACCAGCCTGATGTGCCTCCACAACTACAGCTTCAGACAGCAAGGATCTGAGAAGTGGTTTCTGTTCTCTCACTCCAACAAAAAAAGATCTAGCTAATACCGCTGTGATAACAGTCAAGCGCAGTAGTCATTAATCTGGATAAAATGATTTTTCACATAAATTGCCTTCTCTCTCCTCAAAGTTTCAGGCTCAAAAAGAAAATACATCACTGAAACAAATGGCTGCTAGGACAAATGAGCAGACTGAAATACAGAAAAGAGCAAGCTAGGCTAAGGCAAGGGCATTCAGAAAGGAACTGAGCAGAGAGCTGCTTCCAAAAAAGATATCCTGAAGAAAAAACAAGTGCAGTTTTTACCCTGCCACTTTGCATATACTTTTTACGGTTTCAAAACAAGGCAACCTATCTCTCTGCTTTCCATATATATCCTAGAAGCAACTTAGTCTCTGACCTCACAGACAGCCTAACTTCACTTCATGAAAATGTGCTTAAATTATGCAGACTATTTTCAAGTCAATCACGTATTTGAGTTTGGACATAAAATACCTGTCTGCTCAGAAATCCCAAAGCCTCTGCATTCATCTAGGACCGTAGGTGCAACATTTCTCTCTTAGGGGAATATTTATTTGCAATCAAGAACAATATTTGAATTCAAATTGAACTTCAAGTTAGAAAATGGACCCAGAACTGCAACTTTTGGCTTTCCTTATCTGATAGAACAAATGCTTTAAAACTAAGGACAGTCATCTGCCCCGATGGAGAGACATATTCCTCAATTCAGGCTGACCAAGCCAGGTTTTCAACCCTCAGCATTCACTTGAGCTTTTAAAAAACTTCATGCAAGTACGTAGGTCCAAACATCTTCAGGTATCAAAGGCTTCTACTGGTTTCTCTGCTGCCCATGGAGCAGGTTGGAGATTCCTTAGTCAGCAAAAGGCAAAGTATTGCAGGTGTTTTAGCTCAGATCACAGAATGGTTAGGTTTGGTTGGAAGGGACCTCTGGAGATCATCTAGTCCAGATATCATTCTAAGGTACCCACACACCTTCTGGACCCAAAGGGCTTAGCAGGGACAACACAGCCTATACAGGGGCTCCTGACCCTGAGTCATACCAGAATGACCAGGAGACACATGGATTGGGCCCAAGCAGATAAGCTTAGTAGGAATCATGCTTTACGGTGGTGGCATCAACGCGAGTGACTGGAGAAAGAGTGGCAGTAGCACAAGAGGTTGGAAATGTGGATGAGGACACAAGATGAAGAGGCACATGAAATATTTTGTAGGCAGTTGGGAGAAGTCTCCTGATCACCAGCCCTTGTTCTTGTGGGGGACTTCAACCTACCAGATGTCTGCTGGAAACAGAACACAGCAGAGAGGAAGCAGCCTAGGAGGTTCCTGCAGTACGTGGAAAGCAACTTGCTAACACAGCTGGTTAGTGAGCCTACCAGGGAAGAAGCCTCACTGGATCTGTTGTTTGTAAATAGGGAAGGACTTGTGGGTAACGTGTCAGTTGGAAGTCACCTCGGGCATAGCGATCATAAAATGATTGAGTTTTCTATTCTTGGGGAAGTAAGGAGGGCGGTCAGCAGAACTGCTGCTTTTGACTTCTAAAGGGCAGATTTTGATCTGTTTAGGAGGCTGGTTGGCAGAGTCCTTTGGGACGCAGTGCTGAAGGACAAAGGAGTCCAGGAAGGCTGGTCTCTCTTCAATAAGGTAATCTTAGAGCAGGCTGTCCCCATGTGCTGGAAGGCGAGCCGGCAGGGAAGAAGACCGACCTGGCTGAATAGAGAGCTGCAGCTGGAAGTTCAGAATAAAAGGAGAATTTATAACCTTTGGAAGGAGGGTCAGGCCACTCAAGAGGAATACAAGAAATCTGTGAGGTTATGCAGGGAGAAAATCAGATGGGCCAAAGCCCAACTAGAACTGAGACTGGCCACCACTGTGAAGGACAACAAGAAATGTTTCTATAAATGTATCAGCAACAAGAGGAGGGCTAAGGAGAACCTCCATCCCCTGATGGATGCAGGGGGAAACATAGAGACAGAAGATGAAGGAAAGACTGAGGTACTAAATGCTGTCTTTGCCTCAGCCTTTAATAGTCAGACCAGTTGTGCTCCAGGTACCCAGGCCAAAAGACAGGCAAGAGGAGCAATGTGAAGCCACAATAATTCAAGGGGAAATGGTTAGTGACCTGCTACACCACTTGGACACCCACAAGTCTATGGGGCCAGATGAGATACACCCAAGGCTGCTGAAGGAACTGGTGGAGATGATCACTAAGCCACTTTCCATTACCTATCAGCAATCCTGGCTGACTGGGGAGGTCCCAGTTCACTGAAGTTGGCTAATGTGATGCCTGTCTACAAGAAGGGGCAAAAGGAGGATCCAGGGAACTAAAGACCTGTCAGTCTGACCTCAGTGCCAGGGAAGGTCATGGAGCAGATCATCCTGAATGTCATCACACAGCACATACAAGACAACCAAGTGATCAGGTCCAGTCAACATGTGTTTATGAAAGGCAGGTCCTGCTTGACCAACCTGATCTCCAACAGGGTGACCCAAATAGTAGATTAGATGAGAGAAAGGCTGTGGATGTTGTGTACTCAGAGTTCAGTAAAGCCTCTGACACTGTATCCCACAGCATTCTCCTGGAGAAGCTGGCAGCTCATGGCCTGGATGGGTGTACTCTGCGATGGATAAAGAACTGGCTGGATGGCTGGGCCCAAAGACTTGTGGTGAACGGAGCCAAATTAGTTGGTCACCAGTCACAAGTGGTGTTCCTGAGGTCTCAGTATTGGGGCCAGTTCTGTTAAATCTCTTTATCAATGATCTGGATGAGGGGATTGAGTGCACCCTTAGTACGTTTGCAGATGACACCAAACCGGGAGGCAGTGTTGCCCTGCTGGAGGGTAGGATGGCCATACAGAGGCATCTGTACAGGCTGGATCATTGGGCCAAGGCCAATTGTATGAGATTTAACAAGGCCAAGTGCCGCGTCCTGCACTTGGGTCACAACAACCCCAGGCAGCGCTACACGCTCGGGGAAGAGTGGCTGGAAAGCTGCCTGACAGAAAGGGATCTGGGGGTGTTGACTGACAGCTGGCTGAACATGAGCCAGCGGTGTGCCCAGGTGGCCAAAAAGGCCAACAGCATCCTGGCTTGTATCAGCAATAGTGGGGCCAGTAGGACTAGGAAAGTGATTGTGCCACTGCACTCGGCACTGGTGAGGCCCCACCTGGAATACTGTGTTCGGTTTTGGGCCCCTCATCATAAGAAAGATATTGAGGTACTAGAGAGAGTGGAGAAGAGGGTGATGAAGCTGGTGAGGGGCCTGGAGCACAAGTCTTACGAGGAGTGGTGGAGGAAATTGGGACTGTTTGGCCTGGAGAAAATGAGGCTGAGGGGAGATTTTATTGTTGTCTACAGCTTCCTGAAAGGAGGTTGTAGCATGGAGGGTGTTGGTCTCTTCTCCCAAGTAGCAAGTGATAGGACAAGAGGAAATGGCCTCAAGTTGTGCCAGGAAATGTTCAGATTGGATATTAGGAAAAAATTCTTCCTGGAAAGGGTTGTCAGGCATTGGAACAGGCTGCCCAGGGAAATGGCGGAGTCACCATCTCTGGAGGTGTTTAGACAATGTTCTTAGGGATATGGTTTAGTGCTAGAGTTAGGTTATGGTTGGACTTGATGATCTTGAGGGTCTCTTCCAACTGATTCTGATTCTAAGATGGCTCTGGAACATGTGTTATGCAAACAGGAGGGAGACGAGCATATGAGAAAACAGCAATTAGTGGTGAGGGGAAAAGAAGAGCAAGGAGAGAAGGAAGAAGTAGCAGTGAGGCTTAACTGAAAAAAAACATCAGGAACCACTCATCAGGAACCACTATAGCCTAGAAGGTAGAGCCTTGGCCTGGAACTCAAGATATGGGAATTTTATTCTTGGCTCCACTGTGGACATGCTGGCTTACACTGCTTGGGGCTTTTCAATTTTTTTGTGCCTCAGCTTTTGTTTCTGTGACATCATCCCTTTTTAAACTCTTCTGAGGTCAAAAGAGGAAAAAGAGCATTTAAGTAGAAAAAGTTATTATAATTATCTACTTGGAATTAAGGCACCAAAGGAGAAGCATCTCTCCATTACTTAAAAGATGCCATGTTTCCTTGTCTGCAAAAGAGCACAATGCCCCTATAGGAATCCCTTTTCTTCTGTATTTTAAAGCAGAGGATTATTATGGAAGACTATTAAGCACCCACACAGTTAAAATGACGGAGTATCTTCATTACTGATTGGCAACTCCTCTGCTGCCCTAATTTAGGTACCATGTCTTCATGCTTTCAAACCAGTAAAAACAAAAGAAAAGCTAAACTCATTTGGTATTTGCAGCAAAAAACTAAAATCATGTCAGAACACTGAAAATCTCCCAAATTCTTGGCCCCACTTCTAAATATATATTAAAAAGAAGTTAAAATGAGGCATTGATGAGCAAAAACTGCCTCTGCATTAAAACCAGGTGAATGCAGAGACAAGCGACAGATGAATCTGAATGAAATGCACAAACAGCTAAAGAATGTTCCTTACTTCAGCCCCTTCAATCTGAGTTACAAAATAACAATGACTTTAGAGATGCAGTTTCAACAAACTAACTTCAGAGGCACATTTGGTAAACAACTCCCTTTACAGTTATTTTTTGAGACATTCATCCAACAGAAGGTCATTTCCATACAACCAAAACACTTTAATTCAAGGCTATTAAATCATTCTTTCTTACCTGGAGCAAAACATCGAAGACCATCATTTATCGGGAATTAAGAAAAGCATAAAAGCTAAAAGAAAATAACAAAGCATGTACTACCCATTTTTTTTGCACATAAATCAAGATATTGATATGTCAAAAGTTCAAATGTCTCATTATTTTTGTGTCAGCTAGAGTTTTCAGCAAATTCTGTGTAAGCTCCATTTTTATACTGTGTGCATTTTTAAGTGCAATACAAACCACACAAGATGATTCTGTACCACAGACTGCATCCATTCCCAGCCTTTGGGAAGCAAAGCTTACATTTTCCGCTGCAGTATTTTCTTCTCCTCTTTACAGAATTTTCAGCTGCTCTGAACTATGTGCTGGTAGTAAATACCACAAGCACGACTCAAATACTGATGAAAAATTCTGGAGCCTTTTTTAGGAAAATATCTAGCTAGAAGAAAATGCACAAGACTTGCCATACGCTGTAAAAATATCAAAATTGCTAAGAGAACACAAGCGACTTTTTGGTGAAAACATAACATAGCAATTTCATGTATGAAGATCTGTCATCATCTTGATTTCTAAAAGAGGGGGAAAGGAAGTGGAAGTCCTGAACTTAATTATTCTTTAAATTAGATCCAGAGTTCATGGAATTTAATGGAAAAAATAGTAAGTATTTGATTAAGTGCTGGACTAGGTCACAGGCCTGATCTAAAGATTTCTGAGACTGGGAGGTAAAGACAGATGTTGCTGTTCCAACTGAAGAGAACTGAAAATTTCAAGATGTGCTATGAATGAGAAAGAAAACCGACTGCAGCTCAATAATTCATGGTATTCATAATAAACAGTGGGATAAGGGGAACAATAACATCCAAGAAATAGAATAGCTTGTCCCTCACCTCGCTCCCACCATACTAGTAGGCTGGAATGCTGCTATCCCTGCGTGATTATTCAGTCTTCAGGACTCTGTGCTCTCCCTCAGCCCACCTTTTCCTCTCTGTTTTAGCTGACAATATCAGGCTCTCTACTGCCATTCATTTTTTTCTATGGTCACCTTTCTCCTGCACATTCAAACTGATCTCCATGTCTGTTTTCCATCCTCATCTTTAAGTCTTATGACTCAAAAAATGTCATATACAGCAAAATCAAATAAAATTCTTCCCCTCTCCCTCAACTTCTCTGTGCTCAGGCATGTAGCCAAGCAAAGCCTCCCGTCACTCATGCAGAAGTGACCTTTATGGCAGATGCAGATGGCAAGAACCAGTTAGTCACCAACAGGACTGACACCACACAGATAGGGGAAGGAAGCCAGTGCCATGTAAGAAATGGTGACTGTGCAAACCGGAAGGAAGTCAGAACTGAAATTTTCTTTCAAATGAACACACTTCAGATACAGGGTCCGGCATTCTAAGCAGAAAAGCATCTATTAACAGCCACTCAGGAATGCAACACAAAGTCAAATAACATCAGTGACTGGCAAGCGGCCTAAACAAATTATGCAAGAGACAGGAACTTCTGACACAACACACTCGTCTTCCTACCAACATTCTTAAAAATGGCACAGGAGAATCTTGCACAGGTGCACATGGAGCTTGCTTGAGTAACAACTGGAGATGCCCTAGGATTTCAAACACCAGAAGTACACACAACAACTTTTTTCTCCCCTTTCACCCAAGAGCCTGAAAGGTCTCTGGTCTGAAGGCTGACAGTTCACAACTTCTTCTCCAGCAAACCTGTGATATCAAGTTCCGCTTTCACTCATGAATGTCAGCTCATTGGCAGGTTTACTTGTTTTCAGAAAATGGGAGGAGAGAGCAGCTGCCCAGACACCTGCTTATCTTGCTCCAATATTAGATATACATTACAAACCTTGTCTGTTTATTTGCATGTGAATATGAACACAGAATGCTCACATAAAAGACTTGCTTTGTTTAAGTGCTGAAGACCTGCACCAAGAAGTCTGCCTCTGCATGCACCGCAGGAGTATTGGCATAGCCCACTGGTTCTGCATTTTGATTTGCAGAGACAGACATTCTCCATCAGGACATCAGGAGGGGACCACCACTAAGCTCTGGACACCAGCAAGCAAGGGAGCTTCTCCACTTGATGAGGAACTTTCCACTGTGTGCTCCGTTCCTTCCAGTAGAAAGCCTTAGCTGACTTTGTACAACGTTTTATTCTGCAAACAAAGCGTACTGACATACAAAACAGGGCGTTCATTTCTGAGTGAATGAACAACAACTTGGTTTTGGCATTCAACCATATACCATCTACAATGCATTATTATTCACTTTTCATGCTACAGCAGCATCTAGAAGTCCTGATCGACAACAAAGCATTTAGTACATCAAGCTCTCAAGACAAGTCATTACTTCCCAAAGTTTTCAATCTATACAGGCAAGGTGAAGGAGTGAAAATGCAGTTCTTGCCCTTTCAAAGATGAAGATCAGATGCAACTATGAAAACACAAGATCAGGACCAGGAACAAACCAAAGTATTCCTTTCTTTCCTCCTTATCCCCCCAAGTCATTCTTTACTTTTCCAAAAGTGTGTTCTTGTTACAGATGTGAAAAATTAACAACATTTCAAATAACCAAGTTGCATTTATTTGTTACACAATTTGTTGAATTCCTCTGAAATGAACTGCAGCAACAGCATACACAGTCAAAATACACTCAATACAGTAACCCCTGTGTCACAGGGCACACATACTAGCTGTGGTTAGTCAAGGAACAGAATTAATTAGAAAGTATGACTGCTGAAACAAGATAACATGTTCATTTGGTACACAGATTTCGGAGGAAAACAAAGGCAGAAGCCTCAGACAGAACTGCCAAAAAAAGTATGACAAGCTGTTCAGTGCATATAAGAGGCTGTGGTATCTAGAAAATTGAACTTTACAATAGAAGTCTCAATGCTGCACTTTTTGCAGAGGACCCATTTGATTATTCTTACAGATTCCTTCAGTATCTGTAATACAGTTGTTATAATCAGTGTCACAGTCAGTTCAACTTTCTCATCCATTGAATAGAAAAAGAAAATGCCAATGAAAATTAGGCCATGAGTTATAACTGCTGTAGAGTCAAGGGGGGGAAACCCTCAGAGCCCATATTGCCACCTTAGCTCCTTACCCCTCAAGTGTATGCTGATACATCATTAGAAAGTCTTCCTGTCCAATTTCCTAAGAGCCCTTCTCTGAGGATTTTTGTAATTCTGTAAGGCTTCTTCACTGGCAAGCTTGCTTTAAAAATTAAAGCACTGTTAAGCAACAGTAGGTCTCATTAAAAGGTGGATTTACCACAGAGTAGTATTCTCTAAATTTAGAACTTGAAATACATCAAATACCAAAGCAAATGCAACTATCGTGGGAGGTAAACATCCAGTTTAACGGCATCCACTGTATTTGTGTGAAAGACAGTTTTGTAAATAGCTTTCAAAATTCTGCTCAACATAGGCAGCTAATAATATCTGAAGATAATATGCACTTGTTCATTTCTCCTACCAAAACAAGTGTTAGGCCTGTGTTCTCTGCCGAGCACTCACCTGGAACAAGTACTGTGGGCACGCTCTGAACGGTAACTCAGCTGGGCTGCAAAACAGATGTAAGAACTAACTTGAAATTATCAGGAGCATTCTGGTCTGCATCTTAGCTGGAGAACTTGTAAAAACTTTCTGGTTAGATTTTGATGTCTTCCTATTCAAAGGCAGCTGTGAACACAGGAGCTATATCATACCAAACTGTCCTCAACAGTTACAAATGGACTTAGGACTTTTGTCAAGAACTTCTCTACTGTTTCCAAGAGCCCTTAGAAGCTTTTCTTCCCTAAGCAGTACCTTCAGAAACTTCAGGTTTGGTTTGCAAGTTAATGATAATTCATGTGGATCTGCATCCCTGTAAATCTGTAATAAACTGATGTCTGGCACAGAAGATAATTTCTCAGAAATAATGCTCCTTTCAGAGTTTAATCAAGATATAGCTAGTTCAGAAGGGCCTAATTTTTGCCAGCCTTCTAAATTATACCTCCTTTTATTTTTTTAATTCTAATCTTCTGTTTAAAATGTGTGTATGCACCTATTTATGTTCACTGGCATTTGTCTGTGATGCAAGCTGGATTTTCTGGGATGCTGGAGCTCACAACTCCAGTAGAAGTTGGCAGGCACAACAAGTGCTCATCATGACAAAGATACAATAATAAAAGACCAGAAGCGATCCTGTGCCTCCACCTTCTCAGACCATTTCCTCAGACCCAATTTACACATCAATAAGCAATTATGCCATCAGTTTCTTCCTCATAGACTTCTCAGAAGAGCAAGTAAATGTCATTCTTTCTTCGATGGTATTGCATCAAGGCAAAATGTCATTCTATCTGTGGGTAAGAAAGTCAATTCCTGTGAAAAAAGCCCATGAAACAATTTTTAAAATATTATAGGTTTTTATGCATATTCTTTCATTTTAGTCTTCAAAAAAAACCTCTTCTGCACTTTCCAATGAATGTGTGAATCATGGGCTATCCTCTTGTAGCACTTCTGAGCTATGCAATCCAAAAATGTCCATCCCCATCCATGATGCTATGATATCAGGTGTGCTGAGTCTGATATGGAGTTTGACAAAGAGCCATAGAGTGTCCTGCCCCACATCCAATTAAGATCTGTTTTGCGTAACTAAGAGCTTTGACAGCCTTCGGGACGTGAACATTTGCTTCTGTGCCATCACCACACATTCCATGTTCGTTCCATCCCCAAGACAAGCATCGGTCACCTAAGAGAGAGGATACAAAATACAGAATAAAGACCACAGAAAGACAACAGCTTTGTCAGTTTTGGGGAGCAAATTCATCAAGTCATCTTCTAATTAGGTTCTAAGAAATTCTGCTGAGGAAAAATCTTCTGGTTCTCTTGAAAATGTAAATAAATCCAAATGAATTATTCTCTGTCTTGTTTCATATTGTTAATAATGTAAGAGAGATTAAAATAACAAAGACAGTTGCAAATCATTTAGTAAATACACAGAGCCCACAGAAATTTCTCTGCAATTTAAGGACGTTCCCTGAAATTATGTTGAATCCCTGTCTTTCAGGATCTCACTAGTAAGCAAAACTATAATATCACAAACCAAGCTCAGTCACTCTAATCGTTCATAGCATGATCTGTAGGACTGGGGAACACAGAATCACAGAGCAGCCAAATCCCATTTCATTCCGATTTTCAAGTTCACATCTCACCTTTTCCCTTTAAAAACAAGTCTCTGGCAACTTACTCTTAATCATCCTATCTCTTCTGCTTGTTTTGACACCATTTCACTGTTTTTATTATCCTTATTTCCCCCTCATTATTATTTATTTTGTAACATCTACTCTTTTATATCCCAAATTGTGATCCCTGTATTATTATTATTACCCTATAGTATTCTTCCTTGAAGCACAATATGTAAATTTTGTTCTATAAATGGCTGACATAATAAAAAAATCCATCAAAAACCCCTCTTATTCTGCACTACAAGAGATATTTCATCCCTATTTTCTTTTCTTTACTTGACAGTCACAGACTGTGCCTGTGAATTTCTGCAATAAAAAGAAAGTCATCCTACAATATAGTCATGTTTCTGATGCCATTGTTATTTTTGAAAAGCAGCCGGTACTAACAGCATGAAGCACCATTCTGGAGTCCAAGTAATGAGGAGAAAAACACCAAAATTCACAAAATCCAATCCCAATCATAATTCTAATATAATTTTACTTTTCAAAATTCAGAAACATATTATTACAAAGCAAGCAGGACTGTCTTTCTCTCCTGCAAATCCAGTAACATTTCACTGTCTTCTGTTTTCTTTTCATATTAGTATATTACATTTCTCCTCTTCTGTAATTAAGTGCAAACATTACTTAAGTCAGATGTAATTAAACAATGACTTTTAATTTTCTTGACAACGAAGTGCCACAAGAATGTCACAGTAGGGTAGATAAGTCTCACCTAATACAGCAGTTCTGTTATTCTTATCTTACCCAACCTACATCACAAATGCACATACATGTGCTGCAGAAAAGTACTAAAAAGTAAATGTGCAGTATATCCGATTTAAATATGAACATATCAGAACATCTAGGAGGTTAATTGGAATTTTTTTGGTAAGGTTCCTGGTAAAAATATTTATGCAAATATCAACAAGCTGGAAAACAAAACAAAACAAAACAACATTGCAAATCAAGACTAAAGATACATCACAGAACAATTATTCAGGGAAAAAAATTCAAACAAAGAAAATCAGCTGCACCTAAGAAAGGCATCCCTTCCCACAGTTAACACACAGAACTTGCAGAATAAGCCTACTTAGAGTGGGAAAACTACCAAGTTTAATGAAAGGGGACTATAACATGCCCGTACATTAACAAGATGACTGTGGTACGCTTTTTGTTACTAGCCCACAAACAATCGGTACAACAACTTCCATGTTTGCATAGAGACTCACTACATCAGAATAAAGGATTTTTTTTCATCTTGTTCCATCAGGACAAGACAGAGGAAACCAGGAAGATTTTGATCACCTTGAATTACAAACTGCTCAATGGAACACAGATTACATAATAAATATTCAAAGAAACGGTGCAGTAGGATATTAACCTTTCAAATTCAGAAATATGTCCAGTCAAACATCTTTTAAAAAAAAACATTACAGAAACATTTACAAGTTAGGAAACTCCCAGACAAGAACATCTCCCCTAAAATATGGATCACTGAGTATTTTCCAGCCTTTACTTCTCCAAGCCTGTAGAAAAGCCACCAAAGAGACCTTTCTACATGACTCAAGGCTACTGAAATAGGGCGAGAGTGAAAACTGGTAAAGGAAAAATAGAGTAACTAGGATTTATGAATGGTCTTCTAAAAAAAAAAGTCTGTGCGTATATGGAGAGCCAGGAAGAAACGTGAAAGGATGAAAGGGCAGCTGACAGATACAGAATGACAGCACACAAAAACTGTTCTCATCACCATCAAGTCAGAAATCAAAGCTAAAAGGCAGAGAACTATTGTTGTGAAAATAAAAGGTACACTGTACCACATCTGCCTGTAGAAGATTTAGAGAAAGGTTTGTACATGTAAAAAGTCGGCTGCTAGATTTGTGTCAGAGAAAACAGAATTTGCTGAAAACACATGGAGTACATTTTTTTTTTGTAAAAACTGGGCAATATGACTGCGGTGACACTGCCCAGGAGGGAACAAGCAGCAATGTGAATCACTGGCACGGAAGCTGAAGTCAATGAAGAATGAAGATCGAAGATAATGAAACACCTATTAAAAAAATGACATAGAAGGCATATCTGCAGAGTTCAGGAAGGGCCTTCATTAAAGTGAACTAACAGTTAGCCTCTGGACAAAGGGCACCATTTCATGTCATTTACTTTTCCTTCCCACACATCCCCCCTCCTTTTTTTTTTTCCTTGTTTTCTTTTCGATTGCTTCTATTCACAGTTTATTGCTGATAAAAACCTTAACACAGGCCCAGTAGCCCTACATGCTTTCAGAAGAAAATTCAATTTTTATGACTGTGCCAGACCTTCCCAGGATGAGAGACCATTAGAATTATGTGTATAAATACAGGTATAAATTGCTTCCAACTACATTTAAAACAAGCATTTTAGCATGTTCTCGAAAGAAATTATTTGTGTTTGGTGAGGTGAAGAGGGAAACCTGCTCCATGTCACTGGTTAAATGAAACCGCATAATACATCACATTCACTTTTTTCCTTTTTAAAATGTAGATACTCAAAGTACAAATGAAACCACAAAACTCACATGGCAACACAGAATAATCTCAATGGAATTTCATTAAATGTACAAAAAGTGGAGGAATAAAAACCGTAACAAATCCATCTGGTTTGGCTGCTGCCCTCCTATTGGCAGTAAGTATGTAGGCTTTTTTCAAAGTAACTGAAGTGATGACTGCAATGCACTGTTTGATTAAACTGAATTAAAGTACTTCTAGGGAAAAAAAAGCTGCAGCATATTGGACAGAGGACAGGTTTCTGAGGAAAGTAGAAGATTTAGAATCGGTCTTCATTGCTGAGTACTCTGTTCTTCCAATGAGAAGAATCAGTGTTAGCAAATAAGATACTCTGGGTAAGATTCACTGCATTTAATTTCAGCCTCCGAAAAATCAAGTAAGTCAGCTATAGATCATCTAGTTTTCACCAAGAGCCCATGGAGTCATCTACATCTCTCCAACACACAATTCATCTTATCCACAGAGGGAGACCAAATGATTGTCTTAGTCTAGGCGTATCACTTTTAAACAGCTGAAAACAGGTTATCATAAATCACACCCTTACATTCAGTCTGAAGGTAAAGCAAGGAAAACTGTAAACAAGGAAGCTACAAATATCACTGCAGCCTAGTTTGATGCTACAGTTTGCTTCTAAACCAGCCTGTGCCCTGGAGGCTCATCAACTGCTGTCTTTAAAAGCTTGTCTCCTTTCTGCTTCTCCTCTCCCACTCTCCCAAGCACACAAAGGAAGTTGGCTTTAAAGACAATCCAAGTATGTTGAAGCTCATCTATTAATCAGATAGCTTGACATTTTAAGAATCCATTAAAATGTTTTAGAACAGCTCTACTGTATAGGCTCTGTGGTCTTGGCAATACTCCACAGGATCTTTTTTTTTTTAAACAAAACAAAACAAGAAACACCTTAAATTAGTGCTACTATACACACAGTTATAAATAAAGTTACAGTAGACAAGAGATCAGCTTAGGGCAAATCAAATTACTTTAAACAGCATCAGAGCTGGACCATGAACAAAATGTAGGTGTTTCAGTCATCTCCCCTTGATGAGTTGAAAGCATTCAAAACCTCACAAAGAACAATTTAACGCTATACAGAAGGAGATTTAGACCATATTTCTCCCAAGGGGTTAGAAAACCACAAGTGAATAAGCCTTCCTATTTTTTCAGGACATCTAGCAATCCAGGGTATCATGTAAAATAAAATGAAAGAAATATCCTTCTAAACTTTTGTTAGCAACAATCCTGTCATTAGTGCAAAAGATTTGTAATTTTAGATTATAAGAAACAGGGTTGACACCAATTGTTTTCTGTAGAAAAACATGGGAAGATATTAGTAACTAAAAGGGAAGGCTAAGCGTTCTGCAAAATCTTATTAAAGACAAGGTTTGGTAAGTGTGATGTAAGATGACATGATCCCAAAACATTACATGGAACCTCCAAAAGTAGAAAACAACTAAGAGGTTGATATAGTGCCAGTTTTATTATGGAACTACATTTATACTCACATTTTCAAGGAGCAAGCTGTTATGCCCTCTAGGCAGCCCATCCAGTTGCTGCTGGACCACAACTCTCAGAAATGTGTGTCTGACTTTATAGAGAGTAAGCCGGATAAAAATCACAGGCATTACAGTGCTAATATAACATACAGATAGGAAACAAGATACTTTTTTTATACTAAGTACAAACTCATGATGCTAAAGACAAGCTGATTCCAAAGTTAGCCTCCAGCAAACAACCTGTCCTCACTCCACCTTTACATCATTAGTAGCTCTCCCCAGGCAGCAGACCTAGAACACTCAGTCCCCTCCCCTGAAGGGGTTTTACACAAGCGAAAAATCAGATGATTTTAGGTTACCTGTCTGTGGTTCATCCTGGTACCTGGAAAGAACAACTTCCAATGGCCTTGAACAGCTGTTCGTAACAAATGCATGAAGCCTGTGTAATACGGACTTCTCTGACCTAGTGCTCTAAACTAATATGTCACGTGAATTATTAATTTTTATAGCAGAAGCACTGTCTTGCTAGCTGGAGTCTGCCTATACTCATATTGTGTAATACAACAGGGTCTTCAAACTGGGTCAGGGCCTCAAGGCCAACTGTCAACATATCCAATTACAGCACACAACTAACTACTGAAGGGAGTCAGAAAATCAACTTGAGTATGCAAGATGCCTGGTATGGCTTAAGGAGCCAAGGTGCTACATGGAGTACTGTAAAATGGAACAATAAGGCTACACATCTCCTTTGAAATTAATTTCATTTGGGAAAGTGTAATTTCTAGATTCTCTTTCAATACCAGTATGTATCCTATGAATGGCAAACAGAAGAGCAGTACAGAGCACATCTAATCTTTTCTATCCTCATTTCCATAGCATACAAATAGTGAGTTATAAAACAGGAAGAGGAAAGAATCACGTTTATGATAACATAATTTCTGAGTGTGCAGTGAACAGGAATGTAGCACATCTGGCACAGCCTGAAAAACGTATATGAGGACAGAGTCCACCATACAGCAATGCAGAGAAATAAGGAAAGATACTTTAAGTATGGCACTTACCAAAAAAGGCCTTAGCAGTTTCATACGAACATATTGTGCATTCTCCTATGCACTGTTTTAAGTACCAGCACTGAGCCCGTTCACTAGAGGCAGTGCTATCTTTATACTATACAATGACAATAGAAATCTTGTTCTGTTCTCACAGTGCACTTCAAAGCAGGAGCTTAATGGCTCACTGCACAAATTAATATGTATCTATTTAAAATAATCACTTCACATTACATCAAACAAACCACAGTTCAGGTTACCATTCAGGCTAGTTTACGACAGATTTTGCTTTTTTCTTCTCAGTTATACATTGCCATTTTGAAGATAAAAACATGAGGAAGAAATTCACAAAACTATATGGTAGCATTTAAAAACAACATACTTGCAACTACAGATTCCTTAGGCCGCTGCACCATGACAGTTTCCGTGGTGAAACTGAAGTCCTGTAAGATGGAGATGTTTGCTTTGCTGTGAGTACATAGCAAGGAGAGAAATCTATTGGAAGGATTAACTGTTTGCATTTCTGTTTTCACAGGGAAACACAAATGGTACTTTTGTGACTAAAGCTCACGGGTGCTGCGCAAGGTTTTCCTTTTGGTTTTACTTAAAAAATGTCAATTCCTCCCCAACAGGAAAGCATCTCCAACTCAACACAGAACAAACCCTGGGCTCACGGCTTTGTGCAAGACTGAACGTATCTGGTCCACTGACAGTACATGAGGATTATATCATACATGAAGCAGCTGCAGTGCAGAGAGGATTAAGCATTAAAGATGCTTTTTTTTACACCTGCAGAAGACAAGAAAATCTTTAAATTTTGCTGTCTTAAGCACAGGACAAAAACATCTGACAGAAACTAGTCAATGGAGAGATTTTTCTTGAGGCTCTGAATGTGGCACTGATGTCTGCTCCATCAGAATATCAGTCATGGCAGAGAGTGACATTCATTCAGGACTTATATCACTGCCTCACAAAATGACAGGCATTAAATATGTCACAGTGCTTCAACTTTGTGTGGCCAGAATGAGACAATCGTGGTCTCATCACAGAGCCAGAGACCGCAGTCTCATGACAACCTGTATGATGTGAAACAGAACATACAGAAAATACCTTCTACTACGTGCTTAGTAAGAGGTTGTCCGTGCAAAATAAAAATGGATGAAGCAGTATGTCAAAGCACATCTAGAAGGGTGCAAGTTATTCAAGTGTCCCAGGGGGACCATATGGTGCCATGGCCATTTGCACCCTTGTATTCTGGGTATAAAGCATTACCATTTCAAATTTACACACACTTTAAACTGATGGAAATTATTATACAAAGAAAAGGAGGAGACAGCTGAGATTCATTCTGACCTAGAACATTACATTCAAGACCTGGAATTGGAGGGCATCTTCAGCACAGGCCTAGAAAAAGTAATAGGTGATAAAAAGTTCAGTGATGAATGTAGAAGCAAGAATCTGACAAACCCTTCAAACTGCATTACACTACCATATGTAGCTCTCAAAGCACTAAGCAAATCATAGAGCAGGAGAAGGTACAGACAGCAAGATGAGCAACAGCATGCAGGTGAAATGGTGCTTCCTCCTACTTTGTTGGCTTAAGTCAGAAACAAAAGACCCCACTGGGTTCTCAGGAACCCTCTCCTGAAGAAAGAGCAGCTGGGTTGGAAAAGAATATTTTGGAAATGCTTTGGTGCTTAACACATTTTATACAGCAACTCTTTGTATCATACAGTGGTGTATTTACCAGTGCGTAGTCTTATGGTGATCATGCAGACCAGGCTATATACAGCTGTTGGTCCTTGGCAGCTTATCAAAAACACTTACAACAAAAGGTAAAAAGATATTCCATGTAGTCACATTTACCTACAATTTCGTCCTATCTGACTGCTCTTCTCATCCCCTGAAGGGCTGTTTACACTGAACAAAGCTAAGTGTTTTGTTCTGGGGCTTGTTTCCAAAGGTGTCCTTTTCTGCAGAACACAATTCTCTAACTCAGAATCAAGAAGTGAAATGTGTAAACCTTCCATATGGACTTCATCTGTAAAACGGCTTTGTGTTTAAATGGGCTTTACTTTGGCCTTTTCCCCTTTCATTCCCTTTATCAATGCAAGTAGGCATTTTGGTCAAGTTTCAAGACACATGACATCGATATGCATTACTGTTGAGTGAAGTCTAGAAGAACTGCTTGTTATTAAACAAGTTAGGGCTTTTTTCCCACGCTTAACAAGTACTCTGAGGTGAAGTCCAGTAGTCACATAAGCTAAAGTGTTAGAAATGCAAAAAGAAAAATCATGGAAACAAGTGGTCACTGAGCTTCTCAGTTTCCTTCTTTCTGACTGAACTAGTAGATTTTCTCACAGCTCCACAAACATTGCCTCAGAACAAAAGTGGTTGCAACTCAGCAGTGACGTTATTAGGATGCCTTACTTCACAAATTTTCAAGTTGTACTCTTAGCGTAACACAGTGGCTCAGATGACGGCTCCCCTGCAAGCGTCACAGTGCAGTTTTAACAGTGACAGCACTGTAGTACATGTGTACCCATGAGAGCTTTAAAACACCTAGCTTGGTACAAGCTATAGCATAGCTGTAGTCAGAGAGAGTTCAGGATGAACTAACCCTCCTTTCTGGGCAGGATTTGCAGATTACGTTTTCTCTGTGCTGCAACTGTTGTACTTGAGTTAATCTATTTGTATCTGGTTCAAGTGTGCCTATACCACACTGTACTGTAGTGCAAGTGCACATCTAATAAAACTCCCGTGGATCATGTGCCTTGTCTGCCTTGTTTTTTGTGCCTATTGTTACAGGGATCCTTGTGCTCGCCACTGGGTTGGGGTCTAAAAGGGTAACTCAAGAGCTGCTCAGATACAACAATGGTTGGGTTGCTTGAGCAGACCCAACCTAAAAAAATAACAAAAAGTAAATGACTTGGTAACTTCCCCACATTAAAGTTGCTGCCTCTTAAAACCATTATTCCCCTCTAATTCTTATAACATAGTTCTGTGGACTAACAGCATCCTTTTCAAAGAAGAAAACAGAAGGACGGTTGACAGAGCTGTGACAGAAGATGAAAGCAAGCAAAAAAACAGCCCACAATTCAGACTTCAAACACAGACCTTAAAGAGATTTCCTTCAAGTGTGTGTACCAAAGGCAAATCACATTTGCTCAAAGGGGCAGATGAAACACCATGTTTTTACCTGAGGTTGACTCTACAGGGCTGGGCTTGTATTAGATTTTAATTGTAAGTAAACCAGTATGTGAACACTAAAGAAAAACACTTAAAATAATTCCTAAACAAACCACAAAGTAATAAACATCACAAATTACACCCTCACTCCCATCTACATGGCTAAGCCATTTCTGTGATTTCAGAGAAGGTTTTCAGGGTCTAGTGTAAAGCAGAACCCAAGCATTCTAGTTCTTCCTATTTCTTAAGGGTTAGGAAAAGATCAGAAACTTTAGCCATATCTCTCAGTCAATAAACTTATACAAAGTAAGGAGCCAAATAATGTTTACCAGAGAGGAGACACAAATTACCTTTCCTCTCCCAGGTAACCAATAGTCAGGAAGCCCAGGGCCTTAGGAATAACACCTCCATTTTTTTTAGCTGTACATTTAAAGCAATATTTTGTATTTAGTAAGAGTTCTGGAAAAAAAAAAATAGCAAATGATCAATATTGGATATAGAAAAAGTAGTGGGAGAATAGGCTTTGTCACGCATAATTTAAAAGTACACAACATACCATAAGAATTAAAAATGGTCAGGAAGAGAATCAAAATAGACAGCTTCAAAAAAGTGCCCAGAAGGTAGGATTGAATCTGGTTCTCCAAATATCAGTTCAAAATCATACATGACTGCTGAGTGAAGTCTGAAGGAATTGGTTGTTGATATTAAGCAAAGGAAGAGTTCTGCCATCAATATCTGTTAAAAGTAAAGACTAGTTTGCTCAGATGAAGACAGATTTTGACATAGTTATTACTTTTCTGATACAAAACAGATTTTTGGGCAAGATATAAAGCACAGCTTAGTAACTTTTACTTTTTTATATCTGTATGGACAAATTTCACTCTATTCTTCTTTAATTGTATTCAATTACCTATTGAATTTACAACCCTGTAATTCTAGTTGTAAAATAAGTTATTGAGTTTCAATACTGAGCTGGCAAAACCCAAGCATTTCAAGCAACACACAGGGCTAAAGAGACTCCAGCCATGAGGTGTAATGGAGCGCATCTGGGTGTGCAAACACACCTTGCACAAACTCAGGCCACTTAATTGGGGAATAACCCTGCTGCAGTATGGCTTCCCCACATTTCTACCTTCAGCCTCCCCTGTGGTCAGAAGTCTGTACACCTACTCTTCACACCATTCCTCCCTAATCTTCCCTAGAAATCAGTAAAACTGGGGAAGAAATGCAGGCAGAATTTGGGATGCCATTTGATTCCAGGTAGCACCATGTGAGTTGTTCTGATTAGGAATGGCTGCAGAGGGTTCAAGGAACATTTTAGGGACACTCACCATTTTGCCTCTATTATTATAAGATGCACCTAAATTCTGAATTGGGGACAGCTCCTTTAGTAGAGAGGACGTATCAGGTCAGTCCTTGGAAGAAGGCAACCACAAAAGATTGTCCCAAGACAAAAATCTCCTGCAATTAATAATACAGAGATGTTTTCTGAAAGCTTCTCCTCTAGTGCAGTTTTCTGGACCCTAGCAAAATAGCCACAGTGCAAACAGCATTCATGCATCAGGTGCAGGGATCTGAGGCTGGAAAGTCAAATCTGTCTTTGGCACAGTGACAGGAGGAACAGCTGATGGAAAGAGGGATTCAGAGGCACCATGCCAGCTCCAGAAGGTCAGAAGACCAAAATGGACAATGCAAGCTGGGTCCCTGAGATGCCATTTGGCGCTATCCCATCTGATCCTCTGCATAACCTCAGGGAGAAGAGGAAACTAGCTGGAATAAAGACAGGAATATTTGGCACCATTTGGGAAGGACTATATCTGCCAGAGACCCAGGATAACAAAGTCCATGCATTAAGTCAGTTTCGTCCATCTTACAGTTGGCACTAGGCTAAATCACAGAGTAGGAGCAACTATAGAAAGCAACCTAGACGGAAAGCTAGATAGAAAATAATTAGTTAGAATTTCAGGCCACATTTGCACTATGGCAAGTATTTATCAATACTCCCAAAGAAAAAGTAATAGCATGAAAGGCTCTTAAATTATTGAGGATAATATTAATGAGAAAATAATATAAAAGACTAAAATGAAATCATTCCAAACTTCTGGTGAAACAGCAAGCTTCAGTTTGCAGCAAGGAAAGCAATCCATGATACGCATATGTGTCCACAGGACTTGGGGCTCTGAGCAACCTGCTCTACTTGGAGATGTCCCTGCTCATTGCAGAGGGCTTGGACTAGATGACCTTCGAAGGTCTCTTCCAACTCAAACTATTCTATAATTCTACAAATACAACATACAAACAAATGAATGTTATACAAAGTAATTCTCACTAACCTTCAATATGAATTTATTCCTTAAACTGCTGGAAAAATGAACAACCAAATATGAAGATAACAAAGGCAGACAATGTTGAGATGTCTCCTTAAAACTTTAAAGCTGTTTTTCTTTGACTCCACTTCAAAGGTCCTGTGATTACTTACAGCTTGCTGAATACCAATAATGAAAATATTTCTTGTGCAGTACAGCCAAGAGATCTTTGATCTACAAGATCACTTACTAACGGAACTATATTCACGGGTGAACAAAAATGCTGCTTTTTACTCTGGAGGTTTCTTAAATCTACCCAGGAGCAGGCAAAGCAAGAATATGAATTTTAAGTGTCCAATCAACTTTGCAGAAGCGAATTATGTTTCCAGATCATTCAAACACTTAAAAATGCTATCTTTCCCCAAATAAGAGCCTTTTCAAAATTATGTTTTTGGGGGCGGGGGTGAATTATCAGCATTTTAAAGCTCTCCGTGTATCTTTTGATACAGAAAATTAAAAATAAAGACAACCTTCATTTTAAAATACTACAATGGATACAAGAACCAACCAGGTCAAGGTATTTTTGGATGACCACAGTCACCCATTGTCTTTATAAATTTACTGTCCAAAAAAAGAGACTAAAAAGAAATACAACACAACTGGCAATACTCCACTTAACATATGTGTTTGTAAAGTATTTCATGCACATATACATACATGCAGACATGTATTATACAGAAAACACACATATAATTATAGATCTTGCATAGGCAAATAGAAGAGACATATGTCAGAAACACTTAAGTCCATATTGTAAAAAACTGTTTTCAACAGTGAAGTGACGTAACTTTGAAACTGAAAGATGCACTGCCCATTTGCCACTGCGTCGTTACCCGCTCGCACTTCACTCCATCACCCTTCGTGGCCTGTAACACTTGCTCCAGGCCCAGCCATCTTTTGTGGAACTCTTTGCTTACCAGGTTTCATGCTTTCGGACCCTGCATCAGTAGCAATGCACGACACGATTTCTTTTTCAGCACGCATTCCTCTGCAGATGGTCACTACTAATCTGGACTACCTCCGTTTCTGGCAGTGGGATTCAATTTGCCTAAGCCCAAAACATCTATGGTGCATCAACTTACACATATGTGCATATATATATGCGTGTATCCCTCCTTCACCTAGGCATTTAACTCATTTCATACGTGTATCCATCCTTCATCTAGGCATTTAACTCATTTCATGCTCGAGAGACAAATGCACTTTTAGAGTGCGGTGCACCTGATCCAAGGCAAATACCTGAAGTCAAAATAATCCTTGCACCACTTTTTTAAGCATCTTTCCTCTGCACTGCCTACAGGTATCTGATTAGCTCAGACATAGTTTAAAGATGACGAATCTTGCCCAAGCTGTCCAGCCCAAGCTGCTTTACAAACTTGTTTTCAGAAGACATCGAGCTTTCTGAAAAATCAGATACTTCAATGGCAAAATCAGAAACCCACTGAGATTTCAAGTGCCCCCAAAATCTAAACAATTTTGAGAATTCAAATGTAAACTAATCTTCCAAACTGCCACATATACACCAACAACTCAAAATGCTGTCCAGTTAACAAAACCTTCTATAGCATGATGATCAGCACTGCATTAATGTGCCACTTCAGTAAACACCATGCTCTGTGTTTACACTTTAACTACATCTTTTGTATCTAGTTGGTTCAAACACACACACTATAGGAAAAAAAATGAAGCAAAGTCTCGATTCAAGGGCAGTTAAGGTGTGTATGATTAAATCTAAAAGGGACCTCATCAGTTTATTCAGCCACTTGATGGATTAAGTTTGTATCCAATTTCTGCATGAGTGCCTATTACTATGGAGGAAAACCATTACAATTCAGTAATTTCTTAGGAAGCAGAAATTATTTTTGTCTAAGTGGCAGCCCCTTACTCTTTAGAACTGTCTTTAAATCACTGTGTTGAAATATGGTTCTACTAATTTCAGCAGCTCTGATTTTCAACACCTCTCCTAGACAATGTGTCTTGCTGAAAGGTTGCCGATGGAGCTAAGTGTTTACTTCCCAGAATGAAAGGCTATCCTTTTCAGAAATTTCTTAAGAGATCCTTCTAATTAATCAGTCTACAGTTCCCACACCACTTTATTTCATGCTTTTTTTTAATTAGCCTGCGGAGGTTTTTGTTTAGTTGGGTTTTTTTGTTTGTTTCAGAAAGATCCCAAAGCTCTTTCAGGCAGAAATGTTTCTCGCTCTCTCTGCAAGAGGTGCTTTTTGTCTCTCCAGCGGACAATTAAACAACAACAACTTTGTATTCATTCCAAAGCATAATTCTACTTTTGAAGATTTCGTTTGACTAACATGATACTGACCACAACTTTTCATACACATGCCAATTTAAGTCAAGTTCAATCTCATGTCAGTGTGCACTGGCTAGACCCAAGAGGAACAAAAATTACTTAGCTGACAGTGTGGTGAGGGAACCAGTTCTCCTTCAGGCTGTCCACAGGCATGGATTAAAAGCTGCTTCTCCAACTGGTAATCAGAAAATGTCTTAATGAGACTTAAGCAGTGAAGGCAAGCCTTGATGAGAATGGCAATGGGACCAATTGCTTCTCTTTGAAATGAGAAAAGAAGCCATGAGGAAAAAAGTTTGATTGTAGTTGAGAGCAAAAACCTGAGTCATGACTAATTCCTTCATTTCCAGCTATCAGTTTCCACTACTAACACTTTGCTCCTCTTAGCTTTGTGACTCTAAAGCTTCTCATTATAGAGGGAGAGTTACCCCGCACGAAGCAAAAATATAATCCTCCTTCCAGAGCTCTGAAGGGATCTGGTCAAACCTCCCCTCCCGACAAAGGGCAGAAACCATCACAAGAAGTAGCAGACAGAGGGGTACTCAACCTCAGATTGCTGCCTGCATTATTGGCCAAAGGCCACTCACCTGTCCTGATGCTGCTACGTTTCCCCACCTCATCTTGACTATTTTAGTTATTTATACAGGTATCTCTTTAGGCCAGGGAACATCTTTCACCGCCTCCTCTACTACACCGTCTGACCTCACCTTTAGCCTATGGATGTTACATAATGAAAATAATGAAAAAGAAAATCTCTGTTTTATTTAATCATCCACAAGATTAGATTCACATTGCTCTGTAAACCTAGAACTTAAGAAAAGAGTAAAAACCCTGCAGTGAAGGCATTATTGGGTCCTGGAATCTTGGCTCATCTGTATATTTAGAACATACTTGAAAAATGAACATTCAAATTTAACATAAGATGAGGCATCATGCACTTACTTAACTGTCCTTTCTCACATGGTGACTGATATGAAATAAACCCGTCCTACTTTATTCAGTCATAAAAAGAACTCAAGGAAGGGAGTCACGAAGGTAAAAACTTCACAGGCCTGCTTTACAGAGAAATTCCATAGAAAAAAGCTCCTCTCCTTTTGTTTCCCCATCTACAGACCAGGGACATTTGTCTATCCCAATGAGATTTTAAAATAGCAATAATTCATACCAAATCCTTAAATAAATGGCCATATAGAAAGGAGATAAGAAAATACTTAGTGAACGTAGAACTCAGTTAAGTTTAGTACAGAGAAGCCATGCTAAAAGCCATTTTAGGGTTTCTGAATGCATATAAGATCTGTTGAAATAAAATGCTATTCCTAAGAGTCAGTGTTGATTTCAACGCTTGTGCTGTAAAGACCTGAGGAGGAAGCAAAGCACCAAATTCTGGAGTCAGGAAAACAGCATTCTGTGAGCGTGACTCTTCTATCTATATGGAGGGGTACGACTCGGAGAGCTTTGAAGACAACTTAGTCCCTCTTTCCCTGGAGCTGATATATGCTATGAACTGAGATTCTTTTTAGTTCACTTTGATCCTTATTTCTTACCTTGCCTTTTCTGCATACAGCACCCTTTCCCCACACAAAACATGTCCTTTGTCCCCGTTCCATGCTGTCCTCATCCACAAACCATTTCTGCAGACCTCTGCATAAAGACAGCATTAGCTGCAAGTATATCAGAGCAACCTAGAATTTGCTATATACCTGCACACCAATACTGTCTCTTTCAATCTTTCTCTGCCAATAAAGGATTTTATGGAATTGCAGGTGGTTTACTTTCTGTGCAGGAGGCTAAGAGCCGTACTGTGTAACTATAGCAACAACTACTGTGAAAGCTTTCTTTTATTGACACGCCTCACATAACCTCATGGAAAAATTTATACAAATGGAGAAACAGAAAATTCAACATCCCAAAGGCTGAAGGAAAATACTGTGGTGATCTGCATTTTTATGCATTCCTTAAATATTTTCCACATGGTAATTTGCTTCTTTTATTGGATAGTGGTAACATTAAAATAGTGTTTTAAAATTCACAGTTTAAACAGTAATTTAAGCCTCACAATGCCAAAACAGAAGATATGCATGCAATCAGCTCACAAAACACCGTAGCACATTCCTGTATTCGACAAAGATTCATCACCGGCAAACTGACGTACACAAATGGAGAGAAGAAATAAAGTGCATTTTTTCATAGGTAGTAATAAACATTTGCATAGAGATATACTGAATTTTTAATCTCTTACAGACAAGACAAAAGATGCATCCTTCTAAAAGATATTTCTCTTGATCAAAAGGATACACTTTTAAAAGGAGTCTCCTGTGCTCTCAGCAGCTGAGAACTATGTGAAAATGATACTGAGATGCTCTGCCCCAGTCTTAGAAATCTATGACTCAACAGACAAGTTTGACATTGCAAATCCAATGAAACAGTGTCAAACTCACAGCAAAATATGAATATGTCAAAGTCTGAAATGTCCTCAATTATCCTGGAAAGCTACCAAATCTCTTGTGTTGAGCTTGAAAATGCCACCTCTAAATGTGCTTCCAAGGCCATGATCTGCAGTGCTGGAAAGTTGGTCCTTGCTAATGGCCACCATTCATAGCCTTAATCTTTACTGTGCTACTTCCGTTTTCTCCAACAACTCTCACAATATGAATCAAAACCACTTCCAACGATGTTAACAATAACAACCAGACTGATAACTGTTCTTGCTAGAATCGTGACCTTTTGACAAAATGCATTTGCATGGTCCCAGGAACAGCCACTTTTGCAGTCAACAAATCAGACCAAAACACTTCACCCCAGTTGCCAGTTACTTCCCATTTTAAGCTCCAATGCCACGATTTATCTAAAAAAGAGCACAACAATTCCAATGACCCTTCTATTCCAATGATCCTTCAAAACAAAAATATTTAATAACAAGGTTTAAGGAAAACAACTGAGCTGTTAATATAGTGCTTCCAAATCTAATATTATTGCAGTGTACAATGCAATCTAGGCTGCCTGAAAAGGATGAAAATGATGTGTTGCTATGGAAACAGGAAAGCACATGTCGAGGTTGCTCATCCCTGATGGGCTGTCCCACCAATATCTTTAAAGCCTGCTAATAAAATTTTAATCAATAATTAGAATCAAGTGAATTTCACCTCCTGTTTGACACCAGAATCTTGGTTCAGACGTCATCAAGCTCTTTTAATGTTTCCTGCATCCAGCTATGCCCTACAACATTATGAACGAATTTATGCACAAACAAAAATGTCAACATGCGCTTATCTAGTTCAGCTACTTAAGATGATTATTCCACCCAGCAATAGATACCAGCTTCCAAATTTAAAATCTTGTGCATGTAAGAATGTGCTTTTTCATTTATTAATTCCTGTGCTATACCTCCCCTAAAATAGATAGATAGATAGATAGATAGATAGATAGATAGATAGATAGATAAAAGAATCAATGCTTCAGTTATTACCGGCTTATGGCCATTGACCAGGGATATGCCCACTGAGAATGTGACAATTACCCCAGTCCTGGACTTATCGCTCACCAACTCCCCTAAACATCTGCGATTTCCTAGAAAGTATAGTTTCCATCTTCCCATGATTCACCTGCAGACAGATCATCCAAAGCACTAGAGATTACAAAGTAAAAACGCATTTCCAGACAGCCAAACAGAAAACAGGCCAAGTTATTTGCTGGCAAAACTCCCCTTGTTTCATCATTATAATAGCAGAGATTCTGGCTCCAAACATGCAGCCATTAATTACCTGTACAGTTAACTACACCTATTTGTTATTAGATTGGGAAATGAATAAACAAGACTTTATTAATGTAATTTGCTAACCTATTAAATCATTCTTCATAAATAAGTACAATGTTAAGAGTATCAGAGCATGCTAATGAACAGTTAACAAGCTTTGTATTATGGATCATAAAACCATAAAGCAAAGCTGAAAAGACAAGAAATCCATACTGTGAACAAAAGAGGTGCAGAGCAGATTTTTTAAGAATGTAGTCATACATTATAAATGTTGCTTTTAAATTTCAATTCATTTCCCTTAGTGTATACAATATTCTCCTGTTCTGGTATTCCAGGTGAAGGACTCCAGTGGTCCATTCTGACAGAAAGAAAACCAACTCCCATACCTACCAACCGTGAATCTTTACTGTACTGAGATCTTGAAACAGAATATTAGAAATGCCAATAAGATACGAGTGACAATAGGAGCAATACATCCTTTAAAGAGGACACAATTCACTGGTTTCAGCTTCAGAGATTTAGAGTAGGGGTGATTTTCCACACTCTGCTCCCAGAATACATCAGCACTTTAAAGAATATGGCCATCTCTCTACCTTCTGGTATATTTGGGCTTTAAGTTTTCTAGAAAAACCCTGACACAAATCTCCTGCTCAACTTTATAAGATTAAGGTGTTTGTTATTTTTAAATTAAATTTGAAATGCACCGACTTCCTCAAAGAAGAGGGACAACTCTTCCATTTCCTTTTCCTGGCTTCGTAATTATTATGAAGACATGAAAACTGCAGGCACAACCCTCCTTCAAACCAGCGTGGGCATTACGCAGTAGCTACACACACAGCGTCAGCTTGCAGCTGAACCTGCAGATGTTTCCATTTTCCATGAGACCACTATAGTATTTTAAAAAATCCAAACCCTTTTTTTAGGACCAGCATTTCCAAAAATATATGTAATTGCACTTTGCCCGCCTTGGGAATGCTTAGCACATTCAGAAATCCATTTTGAAATTCTGTTTTGTTTTTACAACAGAATATACAATATCAGATGAACAGTAAGTTAGGACAATTTACCTTTATAAATCTTACTTAACCAAGGCCTATAAAATGTATTCCATCAAAACTCAAGAATAAACATTCAGTTCTTGATGAAATATATATATCCAGAAACTTAAAGGAACTAAAATGGTTTTGATTTTCCATCTTTTATGGTTCTATTTTTGAATGCAGACATATTTTTGACATATCACTGAAAAGTCAGCATTTTTTTCCCAAGAGAAGACAAAAACAACCAAAGAGTTACGAAATCTTGATTTTTTTTTTTTTAAGGCTACAATATTTTCCAATTGCTTTCAGTTTCAATGCACTTTTCTTCTCCTAAGGTATCCACTGTGATATTTAAAAGGCTTTATTTGCTTACAGCTAAACACATGATATTTACTCACATTACAAAACTCCTGTCACACATCACGGGCATTATGCAACCACCTTCTCTAAGGAGACATTATATACTGGGGACAGCATGTTGGGACAGTCACACGCTGTCTGGAAGGACTCACACACAGTACACACATATTGTTCCTTCTCCAACCACACACACAAAAAGTAAAAACAATCATCATACATTTTTATCCACAGGGTAAAATACAGCCAAATCTTGGAGTGTTTTGCCAAATAAGTACATTAATTTACCCCTTCAGCAATAAAAACCAGGATCTCAGCAATATAGTTCCCCTTGGCTCAGAGGGTTAATAGGGCAGCATTTCATCCCTGTTAGCTGTTAAGGGCTTGGCTGCTCCCCAGGCATCTGCACTGGCTACCCAACTATTTTCAAATGTCCTTCCACTGAGGCACATCTCTCCTGAACGTCAGTCACAGTTATGAATCACAGAACGCATGCTTCAGATGCAACAGCGCTAGCTCTGGATTTCAACAGAAAATCTGGGAGACAAACAGCTTACGGAAAACGGAGAATGACACAGTGACACTTGGAGTACAGTGACCCCAGCCTCCCTTCCTTGGGAAGGCTTCCTTTTAGTCATAATGCTTTAGCTACTTCATGTGGATTTTACTGCCTAAAAGCCAGCGTGTGGCTTCATGGTTCTCCTTTTCTCCATGCCTGTATTTTGAACATTTTGTTCAGAACTTTCATGGATCCCAGACATAAACAGCCTCAGGACATGGAATAATTTAGGGCTGGACCTCTGGAGATGACCTGCTCCAGCCCTCTGCTTGAGTGCTTACTGCTGTGCCTTCAAATTCCTGCACTGATGGGACACACTTTGCACCAGGCGCTGGATGCAGAGAAACTGCTGGGTGCAACCCGGTAATCTGAGGCAGCTTAATGTTTGCTTCTCTCAACTAAATTTCCCATTTTTCCAAACTCATAGGATCTTGCTTTTCCTCTGCTAGTGCTTCTCTGCAGAAAATAATCCTCTTTCTTTGCTGAGAAACTCAATGTGACTCTGCAAAAAATCCTATGCGCTAGCAAGCTCCCAAATTGTATCATTTTCAAAGAGGGCTGGGTTTTCAACCTGTTGTTTGGGGTATTTTTTAAATTTGAAAAGCACACAGGAATAGTTTCTGTGGATGGAGTAAAATGTACCACGTGAATCAGGCAGATTGGCTTTCTCATTGGACACTGACAGGTTGCTATGATTCAGACATTATGCTTTAATATTTAAATTTCCACAAGCTACAGCTATGCCAATATAAGAACAAACGTCAGAAGGTCTATCTATTCCAAAATCCATCTCAGAAGAAGGTTGACAACACACCTTGAAATGAGGTTCTGTTTCTGTCTATTGGAATTTGACAGATTTCAGTCACTTGTGTAAGAAAATGTTGCCAAAGAGGAATCCAACAGTACAGCGAATTTTGCAATAGTGCTATAACACTTAACTCCACCCAGAAAACTTGCTCTGCAGTACTACTTTTGCCTTCTTTAAAACTTGGCAGACCTGGCAAACAGGGAGATTTGATTAGCTCCCTGTAGGTCAGGGCATCGGAACCACAAGGCCTCAATGTATTTGGGTTTGGTTTGGGGGTTGCTATTTTTCCTTTTTAAGACAAGAAACCTTTACGCTGATTCTGATCTTAAACACTGCATCCTTAACAGTGTGACGACAGGGGAAAACAAGATCTACAGTGTCAGCCACTTACATGTGTTCTCACGTAGTCACCATCTGTTTGGTAGTCCCAGAAGTCAGCAGCTCGTATCGCAAAAAGCACTGGCATATCAACACCCTGCTGACACAGGGACCACAGAGTGAGGGACCAAGCCGGTCAGCTGCTGAGCCATCAGGTTACGGCCTCAAAATGTACCAGCAAAGAACCACTAAAGCATAGTCCTTCAAGGTCTCCTCCTTCTCTTCCTTTTTGCAATTACAGGATTTCCACTGATGATGAAACTGCTGCAGCTTACACTGTATAAATTTGCTAAACAACTGCAATTTTACAAACTTGCCAGTCCACTAATATCTCTTAACTGCATGTGTTTGCAAGAATGAGTTTATTTTGAGGAAAAAAAACAAAAAGAAAAAAAGAAAATAAAAAAATCACAAAACACCAAAACACAAACACCATAGGGACAAAAGCTCAAGTCCTTGCCAAAATAAGCCATTTGCCCTTTATTCAGTACAGTGACTAATTGTTAAGTGAGTCAAATGGGACTTGGGAACCATTCTGAATGGCCAAAAGGATGTCTCCCAGGGTCTTATGGAGGAACAATCCAAAACTTTGCTGTAGGGTAGGATGCAGTTTGCTTTCTCCAGCTTAACTGGCCTATGTACATGTGTGGGGGGGAACTATGGCCTTTGCATCCTGTCCATCCATAAGGCTTTAAACAACAGTGGGCCCTTCATGACCATATTGTTCAAGCTCTGATCCCAAGAGGAAAATACCCCTGATGACCAAACTGCCTGCACATGATCACAACACATGCAGTCCCAGTGAAGGACTTGGAACTGGCATCTGTGAAACAGTAACAAAAATTTCTGTCATCTCAAATGAGAAAAGGAACAAGTTCAAAAGGGAAAAACTGCTCATTCCTTTATACGCACACACATATACAAAAAAAATATATACATAGATGTAAATAAAACTATGGATTTATCAAACCATTATTCCTTGGCATAGCATCTTATTCACCTTAAATGAAACCAGAAATTATTCACATCTGCATTATTTCTGACATTTTAAGCTTCTACTTGGAAATCTTATAGTATCAATTTGTTTCATAGGAACAAGAGGATCTGACAACCTCCAGCCTCATGCTTGGGTTGGTCTTGCCAGCAGAGGTCACAGAATCATAGAATCATTTCGGTTGGAAGAGACCCTCAAGATCATCGAGTCCAACCATAACCTAACTCTAACACTAAACCATGTCCCTAAGAACCTCATCTAAACACCGTTTAAACACCTTCAGGGATGGTGACTCCACCACTTCCCTGGGCAGCCTGTTCCAATGCCTGACAACCCTCTCTGGGAAGAATTTTTTCCCAGTATCCAATCTGAATGTACCTTGGTGCAACTTAAGGCCATTTCCTTGTCCTATCACTTGCTACCTGGGAGAAGAGACCAACACTCTCCATGTTACAACCTCTTTTCAGGTAGCTGTAGACAGTGATAAGGTCTCCCCTTAGCTTCTTTTTCTCCAGTCTAAACAGCCCCAGTTCCCTCAGCCACTCCTCACCAGACTGGTGCTCCAGGCCCCTCACCAGTCTCATCACCCTCCTCTGCACCCTCTCCAGCACCTCAATGTCTTTCCTGCAGTGAGGGGCCCAGAACTGAACACAGTATTCAAGGTGGGGCCTCACCAGTGCTGAGTACAGTGGCACGATGATGATGTAGTGTTTGCATTCCATAATTCCCTTTGGCAAATACACAGATTTGTTTTCACAGAAACACACGAATTATTTGTATGCTATGTATACATATGCCTTTTTTCTAAGGCTAGTTCTGGAGCACTTAAATCTGCTCATACATGTAGAATGAAATTTTCCTAGGCATGCAGTTCCTTTTCTAGTAACTACTATTTGATAGCTGAACTGTGAAGTCTTCACTCCTCCCTTTCCAGGCTTGTAAAAAGAGCCACATAGGGGACTCTGCTCATTGGAGGTATCACTGAACGTAACTGTTTCACTAGCGAGAACCTTGTTTCCCAAAAAAGCAGCCCAGCAACTTGCAGAAGTGTCGGCATGGAGACAGAAGCAGAGAATCCCGGAAAAGCCTCCAAGATTGTTCAGCCAAGTTTTACTTTTTGATCACTGAGCTCTAAGCTCGTAAGCAGACCAAGAGAGCAGACAGCTCATGCAGTCTCACCTTGTTGTGACCTGAAGATTATACCAGAATAGTACTGATATCATTTCTCTTTTGGTAGTATCAAAAGGACCCCTGCCAGGAATACCAGACACTGTCCTGCCCTGTGTTCCCAAAACTCATCAGCAGAATGTAACTGAATAACAATGGCAAAAGCTGATCATTAGTAATTCAGAATCCACTTTCATGTTAGTACAGCAAGAAAGCCGCTGCACTTCACAGTGACACAAGGGCTGGGTTGCTGGCTCAGACCAGGCAGAGACCACCATGGGAACAGAGTGGGGTTGAGTGAGATCTTTCCCTGCCTTGTGCACTGGCCTGCCCTCCAGGCATTGCTGCCATTCTCCTAACTTTCCCTTCTAAAGCTAATCTGAGCCTTGATCTTGGAACCACTTTTGGGACAAGATAGAGAGCACAAAGAAACATAATCTGACACAGCCAAACCCAAAGAAGATAAAACAACCCAAGGGTAGGCAGACAAATACAGGCACTGAAGAATTAGGGGCAGCCAGAGCAGGTTCACAGTCAGACCTCCCTGGCCGGGGACAGACAGGCACAGGACAAACAATGAGCAAGCAGAAGTTTAACAACATAATATCAGCCAAGAGCAGCAGCAGATGAGCAGACCTTCCTCACACTGCAGGGGATCAGAGACATTCAGAAAACAGAGGCAGATTCAGTTTAATATAGTAAATTAAAGGGAAACCAAGAGAAAAATAGGGGTCAATCCGGATGCACATGGCATTCTCATTGACAAATAAGTAGACAACAAGATTTTTACATTTCAGAGGTTTCCAGAAATGAGCAGCACCCAGAAGCTCAACAGATGGCCTTGAAAAAACGTCCTGTTCACTTCAGAGCCCCAGTAGGAGCTGAGCCCTTTCAAAATAACTGGAACAGTCTCTGGCTATCAAGTAACCACCAGTGAAAGAGGTGAATTTGCTTTCATAGCATTTCCTCTGGTTCATTCCAAGGTTTCCCTGCTCATTTGTATATCTTCAATTAAAACACCATTCTTTTTTCCTAACTGGTCTTGCAGTTAGCAGCAGGGGAGGAGGAGATTACAGACAAAAGCACTCAGTAATTCAGCCTTAGAAATGCATCTGAATCTGCAGCTCCAAGGCTCTGACAGAGCAGCACTGAAAAAGCCTGCTGCTTCCCTTGATGCTCAAGGACAGCGGGGTACATTGGTCTGTGCATTTGTATTCCCTGCTACTGCATCAGCCTGGCCTTTCTCCCTGCTCCCCCAAGCACAGACATCATCTCATCATCAGAGAGATGACCTGTAAGCAAACCGCATTGCAGCCTGCACTGGCTGGGAACTGAGCCCAAGGTGAGGGAAACAACATGTAACAGAGCTACACAAACAACAGACTTGTACAGCTCTTGACATGCCTCGATATCAAGGCATATACTCTGCTGCAGTGAGGACTCAGCAGCAGATGCATAATGTTGCTGCAATCTCCAGAAACACCCTTTGTCTCTGGCTGTATGTGTAATACCAGAGTCCAGGCTTGTTTACTTTAAAAAAATAATGGAGAGAAATGGATGTATTGGCAGAAAAATATTTTCCTGTGCCTGTTGCAAATCTGGTATCTCTCGCTGACCACAAATACAGAAAAGAAAGTATCTGGGAGAGAGAAGATAAGGCTTTGCTACCAGCCTAATTTTCATTTGGAAGTGAAGGGAGCCCTCATTGAGAAAAAAGGCAGAGGAGATAAAGATAAGATCAGATGCTGAAAAGGCATTCATAAAGGGCAAGAGGAAAAGGGGGGAGGAAATCAATCACAACTACAGACAAGATCAAACGGCAGCATACCAGTAACAGCCGTATTTCCTTGGGAAAAAAAGCTGCAGGATGAAGAGGCAGCACAGCACCATGCCGTGAGGAGTTCTGCTCTCCGCACCCACTGCATAGGAGAGTTGTTCTTTCTCCATAGCAACAAGATACTTAAAAGCCAATCTGGAGACTGAAGACCAGCTTAAAAACAAAATACAACATGTATTGATTTATTAGCTCTATTTTAAGCCTCAGCTGTGAAGTACACAGGATAGCATTTGTTTAGCCTGAGGAAGCATCTTCTCAGAAAGCTTTCTCCTCCCCTCATAACTCCCTGCCTCAGAACCAACCATTGCTGTGAAGCAAACCGTGGCACTTACACATGCTCCCTGCTCTTAGGTAATGCCAAATGCATCAGGCACAAACACACCTTGCAGCAGCCTGAGGTTCTCACAGCTGAAGCTTCCCCACTCTGCTGCCTTTTGCAGGGACTGCAGGAAGGCACCAATACCTCCCAGCTCTTCTCACAGGACTCAGGGAGGGAGGAAGTTGCACCCTTTTGCTGAAAAAAAGAATTGAAAACAAAACCAAAAAACCCCCACGGCAACACAAAAACAAATGAAAAACTTGCTGTTTAGTAGTTCCCAGCTCAAGTCACTGTTTACAAGGGCTCAGGATACGCTCATGTCCTGTCCTTGAAGTCTGCTTATACCTGCTTGGAAATGGCTCTGCTTAGGTACCCAAGTGACTTCAATAAAGCCATTATGCTGACTGCACTGGCAGAGCTCTGGAAACACTATAGACCTCATTTCTGCCTCAAAGGCACCTATGGAGCAAGCACAGCAAATTCCAGAATGCACCAGGATTATTTAAGGTGCTCATCAAGTTTTGGGTGAATGGATCGCACTGAAAAAGCTGTAGAACAGCTAGGGTTTCAGTCCCAGCCTTGGCTTAGCTTAGCTGCTGAGATTAACTTTCTCATGGAAGGAGACAATAAAAAAAATGTTATCAAGTCACAGTTCCTTAACAACAAATATCACAGCTATGTTTTGTAGTTAATTATTCCAAACAACTAAAACTGCATCTTTACACGCTAGCTCCAAACAAGAATCTTAATAAAACAACAGATCTTCCATTACACCCTCCTCTATCTTACTTCTCCAGTAACAAAAAGAGCTGGAACAGAAAAGGCTACTTGGAATTATTACTGCTCAGTCTAGGTACTACTCAGTTAACCTGATGATCTGCCAAAGGGGATTTCTACTCTTTTCCTGCAAAGAACAAGCATGCAGCAGTACTGGAGTTATCCAGAACAAACACAGCTGAACACAGAGTAGCACCGTTTGTACTCAGCTTAGAGTGCTTTACAAATAGCTAGACAGATAGCAGCAGTGCAAACAAGGCAACTCTCATGGATTTAGCGTCTCTCAGGACACAGCATTGCAGGCTCCTGAGGACACATCAGTGGAGAGAAGCGATTATGCAGCACCTAAGCAGGGAGACTTTTGTCCAGTGGAAGAACAAGAAAGCACGCCGAAGGCCTGGAAACGCAAGCTAAAACCCCTAACTGGCACCGAACACTGAAGAACTGGTAGGAAGTGGGCATGATGATGCAAACAGAGCAAATGGAGAAAGCTGTTGATCACACGAAACCGCACCAAAATATGGTACACTGTGCCAATTTTGTTTAAAGCTTCCCTTGCACTGCAAAATGTTATTTTATTTGAATGTCCAGAGAACTATGAATAGGAAAGAAAAGCATGTTTTATCCAAAGACATATTTCCAGTGTTTGCCATGAAAGCCGTCTTTTGAATGTCATATTAATATTAAACACAGTTGTAGCTTAGATTCACCCTCATCTTAATGAGTCATAAGTTTGGTTTATTTTTTTTCAAAATTTACTGTACTCAGCAACTTTGCCTTGCCTTAGCACGATTATCTTACAGACTTCATCTTTACATCTGCTAAATCAAGAACTGCAGAAAAATCTGATCCATATACAATAAACATCCATCTAACAATTTTTTCTAAGGTTAATGTGGTTGAATGAATATGTTGGATTTAAAATACAGAAATTTTCAACCAGCCAATCCTTAGCCAACTTTATTTATTAGTAAAAAAATATTTATGGGCCTTGTTTTTTCATTTCCTTATGCAACATCTTATTCAAGAATAAAATATTAATTTTTAAGGCACTCACCCTTACTTTTGAAAAAAATTACTTTCTCTGACTAGAAAATATTTCTAAAAGCTTCATAGAAAGGATAAGAGTAATTTTCATCTTTTTCAGATTATTAAGTAGAAAGAAAAGTATCAATCGGCTTGTCCTCATAAAACCACATTTGCTAACCAAAGCCTGTTTCCTATACAATTACTTCCAAATGTGGAAATATTTCTTTTAATAAGTAGTTTCAAAAGTTGCAAGGAGCAAATGTCTCTGGAATGCATACAAAGTTGTTCTATTTTCTTCTTCTTAGGTTACCTTAATGAACTCAAAATGAAGGTATCCAAAGTGCCTTTCAGGACCTTAGGAAGCAACACAGCTAAAAATATATGCCATTTTTTTGACAACCAGAGTGCAAAATAATGGCATTTATGAGTCTTTAGCTTAGAGCTTATGGCAGCCCCTGAAAAGCAATATTTCCCGGGCAGCCAAGTTTTACCCCAGCTACAGAAAATTCTCTTGATCAGAGAGACAGAGGTGCTCACCCCAACCCCCATTCCTATGTTCTAAATCATCCCTTACACAAACAGGCCTGAAGATAACATTTAACTACTCAAATCCACTTCAAGATGCTGCAGGACAGCAATGCGGAGAGCAGCAGGTGGCCCTGGTGAGCTGCCCTGCAAGGGCTGTGTTATGGCGTGGGCAACCAGCAGATCCTGTGCATGGCCAGTTCCACACCCTGCTGTGTCCCACCACCTGCATTACAGCTGAAAGGTGACAGGGACATCCATGGCAGGGCAGTCTCCAAGCCAGCTGGGGTGCTCAGAGGATGCTGTTCCTAGGTGCTCCTAGGCAGAAACATTGCATCCACAAGGAACCCCAAAACAGTTCACACCGAAGTCCTGGTCAGCTCTTGGAGCATGCTCTTAATAAAAGGAGTCTGCAAGACTCTTCAGGATCTTTGCCTCTGCCAGCATCACATCTGCCTTCTGAGGCCTCAGCCAGCCCCAGGTCTCTCCCACCACTAAGCCAGGTTGGTGGCCACACTGTGATCAGACATGGCATCTGGTGGTGCGTCCTCTCAATGCTGATGTCACTCATGCATAGGTATCCAGCGCAGAACAGAAAATCACAAGGCACAGGCTGTAAATCACGAGGGCTTAGTTGTTCCATCTTAGGAAGTTTAATTATCCTGATGATGTTATCTTAATTAAATGGTAGTTAATCTAAGTTATATTTAAGCCTTGAAATGTGAATATATTTTAAAAACTCTTGATGATAGCAAATCTGAAGAGACAGAGAAAGGAAAGGAAAAATACCAGAGAAAGTAGGGTGGGTTGAATTTGATAAATGCAACCGTACTTGTAAATACAGGCAATTACAGCTCAGGTCTTTCCTTATTTAGGGTTGTCTAGGTGAATCAGATTTCTAAGGGGAAAATGGGAAGGTCTCCAAACAAAATTTGAAAGCAGATAAGCAAAACATAAAAGGTAAAATTGACAGTAAGAGAAAAAAAAAGAAAAACACAACACAAAAAAGCACAACAACAACCAACCTGTCAAGTCAGAGATTTACAGAGAATCTTTGAAGAGTCCTGCTGTGTCCATAGTTATTTACACTTTTCTGCCTCACAGAAAACAGTGGTGGTCTTGTAAAAAAATTTATAGCTATCTAGCAAGGTGCCATGCACACAAGCCAGAAGCCAGCTTGAGAGAGTTAATGGGGAATGAGACCTTTCCAAAGAAGGAAGAAAAAAACTAGCTAGCCATTTAAGAAATCATTTCTTGTTTCCTCAAGGACAAGGGAAATTAAATAAGGACAGCACAGAGGAAAACTGAAGACCAGAAATTACAGCTTTAGCTTGTTAAGCAGGAGGTACAGTTCTGGCTGTAACTGAATAGAGAGAAGTCTACTAAATGCAGATGATATCTCAGTATCTGAACAGGGAGAGTCACTTGATGTTCTGACCCTTCAAGCTTCACCCACCCTACCAACAGCTGCGATCTGCTCTGGTATTCTGAGGCACAAACCAGAACTCTGGGGACATCTGGAAAAGAAAAAACACCACAGGAAGAAATGGCATTGACAGTGTTTGGTGTTACTCTATAATTCATCCTGACAATGCCTTTAAATCCCTGGTATGGGGCATACCAGGCCTGCCTTCCACCCGTACCTGTTCATCAGACAGCACCCAGAACATGGGCTCTGCCCTGGGATCTTCATGCTCACCACACTGCACAGCAGAGAACAAGACCTGCTTGGGATCCCATCCTCCCCTGCCTTGCAGTGAAGCCAGAGCCACACTCAGAAGTAGCAGTAGTAGCAGTATGTAAGTAGCACCATTCTGGAGATAGCATGCAATCAAGGCTGGCTGAAAAGGTAATAGCATCTGCTCATCTATCCTGACCCCTACACTGCAATACACTCCCACCCCCAGGCCTCACACAGCATCCCAGCAGCCAACGGGCAGGAGTGGGAAGGACTTCCATACTCCTCCATCGCTATTCCCGTTTGTCTCCTGCATGAGTCCCATAAAATTGAGAGATCTTTCATCCTTTGTATCTGAAGGACTTAGCTAGAGTGATTATCATCAATTATGATAAGGTGTGGTAAAACAAACATACTGCCCTCTTCCTGGCAGGCTGATTTCTACCTGAACATCTACATTTTGCAACCAACATGCCAAGCTTTGACTCCCCACTTACAGGCAGGTCGGCTGTTCGTGGGCTCGCTGCCTTCTAAGCAGAGCTAGGAAGACCTCATGTCCTCACATGCCGCTCAGTAATCCACAATGTTTTGGCAAGGTAACATCCTGAATCGCTATAAATTGAATTCCAGCCTTCCAATCAGAGAAGCAAGTACACCTATAACCTTTGAAAGCAATTAAATCTACTGCCTTTGCTAACTTTGGTAATTTCTCTAAGACTTTAATGTCAAAAATTTAGTAATTACTTCTGTTGGCTTTTGTTCTGCCATGAGCTTGAGATGGCAAGTTTCACTTTCAATGTGTGTCAGAATCAGTTACCAAAAAGAAGCCTCTTTTTAAAAGAGATTCAATAAAAACAATCATGCTCCCGCTTTTTCCCTTTGGCAGTACAGAAGAGTCTTTACAAAACTAAGATCTGGCTTCGGTGACATCCACACTCCCCAAGCTTTTTGTCAATCTTGTTTGCTAACTTCCTTATTCTCATTTTAGACGGGTCTGAGTTTGTCTTTGGATTTTAAGGAAAGTATTTTGTTCCTTGAATGTAGACAAAAAATAATACTACAATACTCCATATTTTTCAAACCAGTCACTGAGGAACATCTTACCAACTCAGAGCTGCTACACACAGAACCGTGCTAAGGCCCACAGACAGTGGGCAAGATCACAAGGGACATACTTTTTTCCTTTGATAAACTGTTTTGAGTCTGAGCTAGAAAAAGTTAGACTTCACACTGAAGTACTCAAAGAAGCCCACTTCACATTTATACAAATCCAGCAACCAAAGCTGGCATGTAAGGGTTTGTAAACACAAGTACCGCCCCAAAATGAAAACCAGAAAAAGTGGATTCATTTGCTGGAAAAATCATGAATGTTATATCTTTATGGGCCATTTAAAATATTACCTTACCTGTAAATACACCAATAACATTAGTCTATTAAACTAACTGAAACTGAAAGGAAGAAAAACTATTGTCCTCCAAGTGTATCATTTTTGTAAGTAAGCCACTTTGGGAGTCGAAACCAATTTATATGGACAATCCTCTAGTGTCTTTGAAAACAGAAATACCATAACTAAACACAGGAAAAGGAACAGTATACAGTATGCCAGAAACGCTTAATAAAAAAAGTTCATCTCTGTAAAGAAGTGAAGGTTCAGTGGTCTATGTGCTTGCAGAGATACAATTTGTGTTCATACACATGTGTGCATGAAAAACAGTACACAAATAAATGCCTAATTTGAATTCAGAATTAGATGCAGCCAGGGTCAAGTGAACATTTTAAGAATTAACTAGCTATTCCTGGTGCTTAATTTGAGACTCGTTGAAGGATTACACCTTTAGGACAGGCCCCTCCTGTCCTCTGAAATCAGGCACCTTCATTGCCCATTACTGACTCCTGTAAGCAAAAACTGAGAATTGCCGAAACAGTTAGTTGCTTCTGGGAACAACCTGATGAAAGAATAAAGCAAGCCAAATGCAGCTTGTAAAAGGGGAGACGCTAGTAATGTTAGTGTGAGTCATTATTATTATTTTGTTTTCTTCTTATTCTCATCCAGTCAAAGCCATTATCTTCAATTAATGAGGCATATTTCATCTTGAAGATAGAGCAACACTCAGTCATATTAGGTAACAACTTGAGATCTGTAAGAACCTAGGAGGTTTCTCTAGGAACTTGCACTAAGTTCTTGGGACCATTACCTTGCTGGATGAACACGATGGAAGCTGCCCAAGAAAGAGCAGCACAAGAGAGAAGAGGCAAGTCCCAATGCAATGGTGATGATCAATATGCTGTGGCACTTAATCATCGAAGAGGCTTTGTGTAAGAGTAGGAAATTATGTGTAGTTTCAGATTCAAGACCGGTAGAAAAATGAAATGATACAGTTAAAATATCTAGGTTCACATAAAGAAAATCAATTGCATAGCAGAGGGATCAGCTCCTGTTCTTGAAGGAGCTATTGGACTGTTCTGACACCTGAGTGGTATCAATTGCTGCTTTACCATCTGCAGATGCTGCAGCGTTGTGCCCCCAAACAAAACTTTGTTAGTACTGGCTGAATGCTGCTAAATTAGCCTGCAGCATCCTGAACGGTGTTGTGTTGACAGGATTCTTTATGAAAATTGCATGGGAACCCATAACTTACACATTTGAAAGTGTACTGCAGCCCCAACTTAAAAATAACAAGCATGCTGGAGGACAGAGCTTTAACTGTTACACATTGGAGATTCAAGACAACAAAGAATACCTGAAATCCAAAATGAGCATAGAATGAGTGGACTTCCACACTGGGGACACACCATTGTTTGGCCTTACTTGAAGTTTGCAAAGAAATTTCTTGAAGATTTTATACTTGTCTGTACACATCCAGGGACTTCCACAAGTGGTCAGTACAAAGAGAATGTTTAATAGTATAGTCTAATTTTTCAAGGTACATTTTCTTCTTGCCACCCCACAATTTTAACAATTAAAAATCTAAGGTAATTTTAAGTAAAGGTCTAAACTCCTCCTTGGTCCTCCTGTCACTCTGCACAAGTTCCCAAGATGAAGCAAACTCTGCCATGAGCTTTGGGAACACAAGATCAGAGCTTATTCTCATCTTGTCCTGTAGGCTGTCACCATCCTGGACTGAGCAGCACCAGCTGCTATACAGCCCTCCTGGAGCAGTTGGGATGTTCCTACCTGCCTACAGAAGGGATAGATCCTCATGTCAGCAGTGTTCCTGGAGAGAAATCCAGTCACAGCAGCACAAAGCCATCATAATGCATGGCTTGCCCATGAACTTCCTTGTATTTGAATAAATGGAATACTGGAACAAAGGAAGAGAAAGAGAAGTAGAAATACGAGTTCTTTCTAAAATTTGTCACCTTTGATATGGAATAGAGGATTTGTTCTAAGTTTGTTGTGTTTTTAAATGAAGGGTACTAACTTATTTTGGAGTGTAAAAAGGAAGACTGTAGCAGAAACTTCAGTAACAAAAAAACCCACAAGATAAATCTGGCTTACCTCCCACAAACACAAAGCAAACTGTCATTAAGTTACCCCTCTATGCATAAGAATTGAAGTTGAGCACAGTCTCTCTCCTTTTTTCACACTGGATTAGGTGATAAGTTAGCCAGAAACAATCCGAAGAAGCTCCAACACTATTCCTTATATGGCAGATATTTTTGAAAGCTCCATTCTGCCACTGATTTTGGAAGTTTTGAGAAGAATCTGTCCCATTTTTCTGTATCAACTTTTTCCTCACACTACACTTTGAGGGGGTGCAGCTCTCCTGACATCATTACACACCCTGGAAGTTGAGGCATTATGCCAAGGCCTACATCTATACCATTTCTGCAGTTACCCTAGTATGACAATACTAAGAAAAAAGCCTCATAAGCAGTCCAAAATTACAGACAGCTCCCAACTGAATGAATATTTTAAAAAGAAAACAATATCAAAACCTGCTCAACAGCAGGGAAATGTACGTAGTGACATGCTGCAGTTGTGGCGAAGAGCAGGAAATAACAAAACTTCTGCTATCCTCAGTGCTGACTCACCACATTCTGACTGCAGGATCTGATATCCCTAAAGATGCTCAAGTTCCTGGAGATGTCTCTAATATAGTCAAGTCCCTCCCTACACAACATGTCACCTAGAACTGAGACAAAAACCTGTGTTCTTGAGTCCTTAAGCAGGTGGCTGATACTGTTCTGGGGGTCAAGACAGCTACTGGAAGAAGAGTCGAAAATAACAGGCATTAAACAGGGCTTTTTGTTGCTATGGGCAAGTGAGGTCATATCAAGACTGAGCTGCGGAAAGTGATTAATTTGACCAGCATTCTCATCTTCTGTCTTTCCTGGACTGAAAGCCAATTCTCTTAGTAGTATCCTTCTCCTTTACCCCAAACCAGCAATCAAACTCTTCTCAGCAAACAAACAGCCAGGGGCCTGGGTGACAGAGGTAGCAGCTGGGGAACAGTAGAGACATCTGCCCCTTGCTGCTCCAAGCCAGGGGCAACAGAGGCCTCTCATGTTGCAAGTAAGATCTCATCTCAGGTTAGACAGAGAAAAGACAGTCAGTAGCAGCAGAGTTGTTCACAGCTATAATGAAGACAAATGAATATCAACCAAAAAAACCACCAAAACCCAAACACATCCTAGATCTCATGAATCTGAGCCTTCTTTATAGCATGTGCATGTGTGCACCTATGTTTGTAAGTTAAATGTATGCACACGTATCTACTCACATACATGCTACATAGGTTCCCCAAAATAAGCTTTTATATTTCCAGCCTTAATCCTCTCACCCAGAACAGACCAAGTTTCGTGATCTTCAAGGCCAACTGCTAAGCTTATTTGCTGAAACTAACTTTTCCTGATATGTCTGTTTCCCAGGAGGACAATACTGGTTTGATGCAAACTCACTCTGATCAGCCCTACGCCAGCAAAAGTCATTCCTGTCTTTGTCCAAATTAGTATGATGCCTCTTACATTATGGAGTGAAGGTCACTTAACATATCCCGGAGCGGGATGAAACTCTGGATAAAAATAGCATGGCACTGTCATTGTATTTACCAGACAGGTTCAGATCAGTTTCATCCTCCATGTCTTTGTTATGTCTTGCTACCTAAGTTTACTAAGATAAAACTTATTTAATCTACCTGAAAAAGTTTATAAATACTACAAATCATCACATGAAGACTTTAGAAACAAAGCAATATACACATCTCACCTTTTTTGCTATACCATAAACCCTATTCTGCATAACAAACTATCCACAGACACATACATACAGCAATACTAATATTTCACTATAGACCTCTCTCTTCAGTCAGTATCCACAGAGTAACTGACAAAGAGAAACATGGACCATTATTCCAGTTTTGGACAGTAGGTGTAAATGAGAGTTTGACATTGCAGATATGTATCAGTTGGATGAAAACAGAGAAAAAATAAACCGTATAAGAGGGATCATGAGAGATTAATAATTACAACTTGCTGACACTGACTGGAACCAGGCCAGCTAGCAGGATCAATGCTTCTTACCCAGACTCCTGCCCATCATATCCACATGTTTATGGGAGGTGAAAAGTTACATTATTCACCTTCTTTCGTCACAAGACCTTTTTTTATATTACACAGGTAGAGACCATTCTCACAGAAAATACATGAAGTAATACTGGAAGTATCAGAGTCCACAGGCAAAAACAGATCTGTCAAAATATCACAGTAGCCTCTTCTACCACCAAGCTGACTTGGGGATTCACTCACCCCACCTGCTACACCATTACAGGACTGGACGTCAACTTAAGCCAAAACTGCAGGGGAGAGAAGGGATGACATAGTCCTCACTCGCAGCCTTTTAACAGCTCTGCCTTCCACCTGCAGACACACAACCCAAAGATGTGGGCTAAGAAAGAAGGGGAACCACATGAGAATTCCCCTACACTTTCTTTTCTTCTCACTTCTAGAGGTGTCTTTTAGAATGAAATAAATTCCTAATACCTATATCCACATCACTGTTTGAACGGACCATGGGCCCACACAGGGACTGCTGCCCTCTGGCCTGAAAGACCTGCAATGCTACAAGGAGAGGGGCTGTACCGTGGAAGAGCATCTTCAGCTGCAGACAACAGTGGTATTAAATCCTTCTTTAAGTGCTGCTTCTCCATGTAGCTGAGAGCATAAAGATCCTTGAAGAAAGGAATGTTTGCAGACCATACTGTTTGCAAGCTGTCCAGGAAATTAGTCTTTCCTACAAAAAACAATGTTTAAACTACAAGCCAACATATTCAGGATCTTTGATTTCTTACAAATGTTATCTTTCTTTGCCTCTCACTGATCTGAATATCTAGACCTCTCATTCTACAAATGTAGGTTGAATGTTGAGTGCTTCATACATATCTAAAGTGTTTCAGAAACAAGTGTTTGCTTCATTCTTCATAATCTAATTTTTAAAAAGAGATTTTCTAGTTCCACACCGCTATTTTGAACATAACATGGAACGTTGTGTATATTGCAATAAAGATAAAGCTTTTTGTGTTCAAGTAATAACCACATGCAGACAAAACCTAGGTTATCACAGCCTAAGTGGATTTTTCTGTAGTTTATAAAACCATAGTATGAAAAACATAGGCATGAAAAGGGAGGGCTGAGCTTCCCTAACATTTTCATGTATTTAATTTTGAAAGATATTAACATCCCTAGGAAAAGTTCATCCGGTAATGAAATCTGAAATGAAAAATGACCACCCAGAAGTAAAAGTAGTCATACACAATTAATGAATTCATTCAGCCAGCCAATAAATCTAACTAGCAAACCAGACTCTCTTAATTACGCAGAGAAACATTTTTTCAATGCTTCTTATATTGTACTTTGCTCAAGGCCTACATTACCAATTGGTTGTTTCTTTAATTCTTAAACATTTACAATATACTTTAATGTTATTTAAAATTCAAGTGTCAATCAATAGTACTGTTTAGGAACATATTGTTCTTTCAAGGTTTCTAATTCTGAATGAAATTAATATCAGAAGATTTACTTTATGTGTCAAAAAAGCCTGTGAGTACTCAGTAAGTTATTAGTGTATGCATAACTTCAGTTTTCCAGAAAGGGTCCTAGATCTTCCGTTTGTGCGTCAAACATGGTACAAACAGAGATCAGATATTCAGAAGTTATCACTGCCTGAAGCTCTCTCATTTTCCTTCCACCAGGGACCCATGGGGCCCTTGTGTTGCAGACTCAAGGATAAGTTCTTAAAATTTTTTCAAAGATGTTTTGAAAATTTTCACTTACTCTTCAATATTGTGTGCAACAACAGGCTAAATTAAAAGAAACAGTAACTCTGGAAAAGCTCAAAGCAAGAGACTATTGGGAAAAGAAACAGCTGCCTGACTGAAGGTTGAAAAACCAAGCCAAACCTCTTTGCCTTTCAGTTGCAAGTGTTTTTTTTTCCCAAAAGCTCATCTACTATCACCCAATAATTCTCTCATCTTTCTTCAGTTTTCACAAAAAAAAATAGAAACATCCAGATACTGCTTCTGTTCAACTTTGCAAACACATGCTTCAATGCAGGACCCACGTGCGCTCTTTGTAGAAACCCATCATCAAATTTAGGTAGAGGAGGAAAAAAACCAAGATGGTTCTAATAAGACTGGATCCTCTGCACATTCCAAACGATGGTGCCACTCAAAACTTTGAAATCTAGAGGGTCTCTGAAGGACAAAGCTGCCTGACACTCCCTGAACTACTTCTTTCTACCACACTCCATGCTGAAATCATGTTTACTGTTTCGGGTTTTTTTCCCTTTGGATACAGCTTCTACACACCTGTGACCTAAACTAGCACCAACTGAGCACAAAGGACTGTGCTGATTCTCTGGGCTAGTTCCAACAGCAGGGTCTAGCTAGTGCCAATTACTTGTGCCAGCTTGGTAATGAAAGGTCTCACATATTCCTCCCTTCCAGATTTCCACTTTCTCGAGGAGGGCAGTGAGGAGAACCCCTACAAGGTGACTCATGATCAAAACCCTGCCTCCAATTACAATTATTGCAGCTAGGATTCCTGAGTGAACTTATTAATCGAACTCTCTGCACAGCAAGATCTTTAATTTGACATAAATCCTTTCAAGTCACCTCCAAACCTGGGAATAAAACTAATTTTCCTCCTCCCGAATAGTTCCAACAATAGCGAAAACCCTCCCTGCATGCTGCAAAATGCTTACGTACTCTTATTTGTAATTGATATACCATTTCTAAGCCAAATTTTCAAAAGGCAGATTGCACCTTCATGCATACACTGCTGCGACCAAGCCTTTAGTCCACGCTTACCCAACACTTAGCAGTATTGCATGCCAGCACCTAGAAATCCAAGTGTGAACCAGGACCATGCCACATTAGGCCCTGTACAAATACAGGAAAATGAATGCATGCTCTCTGCCCCAAGAAGACCACAAATAAGAACTCAACTAGAAAGGGGACATACCTGTACCTGAACATAAAATCATGTGTGGTAGATACACTCAAGTATGTGAATCTGAGCACCAGGAGAGCAAAATCAGGTCTAAATGCAAACACGGCACTCTTGTGCTTCTTTAAACATCTTGCCTGTGATATAACTGACATGGATTTTTGGCCTGAAGATATATACACAGATATGGAAACAAAAATTTTTCCAGGTGTCTTAAAACAGATAAGTCAACAGACCCACAACAAAAAACAGAAGTTAACTACACACATTAACTAGGAGCAAGGCAACTTTGCATACACTGGACAAACCCCTGATACTCACCAATTAAGAGGAAGCACAAAAATAGCTTCTCCCTTTTCTAATTTAAACTTTTCCTAGCAGGATGGTGAATGGCAGCTTGGAGCACAGTGCCTGGCTGCTGCTGGTTGTGTATGGCCCCGCAGATCAGCAGAGCAGTAGGGAGGAGAGCAGGAAGAGTCCACTAAAGCACAAAGTGCTGCTTTCACTCAAAAAGGCTCAATTCAACTCAATTCATCTGGCTCCATACCAGAACAGTAGGAGGAATTTAAAGCAATAAAATATAAAAGGGGGGGATGGAAAACCCTAACAATTATTATTTTGTAAAACAATTTTTGTTAGGCAAGTCAGTAAGCTTGCTGTTCCAGTAAGATTTGCCCTGTATATTTTGACTCTAGCAATGTTTGCATAGTTAAAGACACTCTGCTCCCCAGGTAGCACATAGAGACAGGTGCCCTTAACCTGAGTGCAGACATTCTCCAAAATTACTTAAAGTATGAGTATATCCACCTACATCTGCCTTGGAGTTCAGCACAGAATTTCTTAACTTAGGTACAGCAAAAAATATCACTTGTAAGGGCCCCTCAGGACATGGTTACTTTGCTGGGAGGACATATGCTGCTACCCCTTGCAGCCACACAACACCGTTCATCTGTTTCTTAGACAAGCTGGCTCCTTTAGGCAATACACCTAGGAGTGACATGCAACACCAGAAACACTTATCTGCAGGCACCGCTTTGCCCCAACAACTATCGCAGCCTAAAGGAAGAACAGAGATACATTTTGTATTTTCCAGCTAGGGTATTAATTTTGCAAGTCCTGTCACACTACCAGCAATGCTCAGAATCCATTGTGGGGCTGTGCTTCCACTCCCTTCTAACAACCCACTCCTTATGGCCATGATACCACTCCTTATGGCCATGGTGCCATCTCAAGGCACAGGCGCCATCTCAAGGCACATCAGGGATAAGAGGGTCATTAGGGACAGTCAGCATGGCTTTACCAAGGGTAAGTCATGCTTGACCAACCTCATAGCCTTTTATGAGAATGTAACAAGGTGGATGGATGATGGCAGAGCGGTGGATGTGGTCTACCTTGACTTCAGTAAAGCCTTTGACACAGTCCCTCACAGCATCCTCACAGCTAAATTGAGGAGGTGTGGTCTCGACAATAGAGTAGTGAGGTGGGTTGCAAACTGGCTTAAAGAGAGAAGCCAGAGAGTGGTGGTCAATGGTGCGGAGTCCAGTTGGAGGCCAGTATCTAGTGGAGTGCCTCAGGGGTCAGTACTGGGGCCAATATTATTCAATATATTCATTAATGATTTAGACGAGGGAATTGAGTGTACTATTGGCAAGTTTGCTGATGACACTAAGCTGGGAGGAGTGGCTGACACGCCAGAAGGCTGTGCCGCCATCCAGCGGGACCTGGACAGGCTGGAGAGTTGGGCGGGGGATAACCTGATGGAATTTAACAAGGGAAAGTGTAGAGTCCTGCATCTGGGCAGGAACAATCCCAAGTTCCAGTATAGGTTGGGGCATGACCTATTAGAGAGCAGTGTAGGGGAAAGGGACCTGGGGGTCCTGGTGGACAACAGGATGACCATGAGCCAGCACTGTGCCCTTGTGGCCAGGAAGGCTAATGGCATCCTTGGGTGTATTACAAGGGGGGTGGTCAGTAGATCGAGAGAGGTCCTCCTTCCCCTCTACTCCGCCCTGGTGAGACCCCATCTGGAATATTGTGTCCAGTTCTGGGCCCCTCAGTTCAAGAAGGACAGGGAACTGCTGGAGAGAGTCCAGCGTAGGGCAACAAAGATGATTAAGGGAGTGGAGCACCTCCCTTATGAAGAAAGGCTGAGGGAGCTGTGGCTCTTTAGTTTGGAGAAGAGGAGACTGAGGGGTGACCTTATTAATGTTTATAAATATATAAAGGGTGAGTGTCACGAGGATGGAGTCAGGCTCTTCTCAGTGGCAAACAATGATAGGACAAGGGGCAATGGGATCAAGCTGGAACACAAGAGGTTCCACTTAAATTTGAGAAAGAACTTCTTCTCAGTGAGGGTAACAGAGCACTGGAACAGGCTACCCAGGGAGGTTGTGGAGTCTCCTACTCTGGAGACATTCAAAGCCCGCCTGGACACATTCCTGTGCAACCTCACCTAGGCGTTCCTGCTCCAGCAGGGGGATTGGACTAGATGATCTTTTGAGGTCCCTTCCAATCCCAAACATACTGTGATACTGTGATACGATGGAGGGGGCTGGGACAGGAGCATCTCAGTGAACACAGCCGGCCACTACACAAAAGAGCTGAAAAAGTATCAATTAAGACAGAGGTAGAGGGCCAAACTTCATCTGTGACTTGACCTGAAACTGGGAGACATGGTTTCTATTCACGGCGTTCCTGCTGAACTACTAGTAGGTGACATGGGCAGATCTCATAATCTTTCAGTGCGTCAGCTTCCCCATTGCTCAAACACATGTGCATGCACATAAAACAAGAGGCAAAAAAGAAAAAAAAAAAAAAAAAAAAAAACTGGCTTTGGACATACATAGTGTGAAAATCCTATGTTTTCCACCTCTGGATTACAATAACATTGTTCAAGCAAACTTTGGAGCTACTTGTTCTGCAAAGTCTTCAAGCTAAAAAAGGCCTGGGATTTTCAGAGTGATGACAAGTCATATTTTCCACTCTCAGCTTTTTGGCTGAAAGACACCTAGAATGCAGAAAGCCAGGATTTTCCTTTTGAACAGTGCACAGGCAAACCAAACCACATGGCTTCTTTTCACACACCTCTAGGCCAAGGCCAGTCCAGAGATTTCCCATTAAAACCGTACTTTGGGAAGATTAAAGTTTGGAGTTACCCCTGAAGCCCCCAAAGGAGATGACGTATCATTATCTCCATTTTTCAAACGACAAAGGGAGGAACAGATGATGGAGGTCACTTGCCTCCTGTCAACTGAAACACCAGCAACAGCACCAGAACAGGATCTACTTCTGCCCTATCTCAGCCTGGTGTTGATCCATGTGGTTTTTGTTTCGATTTGGCCTTTTAAACTACCGTTCTAAAGATCCACCTGACCCCACTGCTGCTTCAGACACGACCTCTCTTACCTATTTCGGTTACTGTTGCCTCAGAGCTTAGCAGAGCCGACCCGTGTGCCCCAGGTGTGGCAGCGGGGGCGGCCGCTGTGAGGAACGGGGCAGCCGGTTCCAGCCGCTTCGACACGGCCCCGCCACCGGGCACTGCCCGGCCGGGCAGGGCAGAAGGGGGCTCCTCAGGTAAACGTTCGAGAGAGAGAGCCCAGTGCCACCCAGACAGCGAGGAGCGAGGGGAACGGTGTGCGGAACAGCCCCGCCGGAGGGGAGGAGGGCGGGGCAGCTCGGGCCAGCGGAGCCGGGATCCCCCTCCCGCCGCCCGGGCTGTGGGGAGGAGGGAGCGCGGGAGGGGCCGTTGTGGCGGCAGCGGCGCCGCTGCGCTCACCCTGCGCCTCCCGGGCAGCGGCGCTGGCGGGGAAGGAGCTGAGGTGAGCAAAAAACCCAGCACCTCAATCAAAGGCCGTCCCTTTTCTATGGGGCACAAAACGCCCACTGCATGGCCAAGTTTTGTTTCCTGTCAAGGAAATGTTTAAATTTAAAGCTCTCCTTACACCTGTATATAAAGCAGAAAGAAACTGGAATTAATTACTCATGATCTGAAGAGACACTGAGCATTGTCACAGAACCACTGGCTTTCTCACCAGACCTTCTACTGTCATTTGTCCAATAATGCACTTTATTTCTCCCCGCCAGCCTCCATACCCCTCCAATAAGCGGAAAATAAATTCCAGCACAAGGCACCGTAACACACCGAACACAATCAGACTAGTGATACCTACACTAAACATGATTTCACACTAGAGAGAAAAAAAAAATCTTCCCAGCTTATTATTTTGGTACAAATTGGGTTTTGATTCAGTCACGCTGAGAAAACACAAGGAAATTAAGACAAGCAAGAGTTCTCAAAAATTAATTGAAATAAAAGTTCCTAATGGAGAGTAAAAGTCTACATCATTATCTATATTTAAAACCACCATTAAAAGCTAATAACAAAAGGATGGGTGCAGTTACCTTGTTAGTGCAAGCTTTCCATTTTATAGTATTTAAGGAAGAGAGCATAGCAGAGCACGGATTCTGGGCAGGCCCATCATCTATAGGGTGAGAGAAGACAGGGAGGGTGGACTGTAGTGTTATGAGCACTTAAGAAGAGAAGCTGCAAGTATTTGTGGGTTTCTCCCCTTGCACACTTAATAAACGAGCTGGTGGCTCAGTGTGCCCTGCTCACCTGACTGGGCTCACGTGTGCTGTGAACAGACTGTGAATTGTCATGAACTCCCAGCTCCCATAATAAGGACAGAAAGACCAAATGACTGAATTTCTATTCAATGATATTGTCAAGCTTTCTTTTGCAAAACGAGGTTAATAACAACAACATCACTGTCCTTTTCTGTAGGAAGTGCAGGATAGCATAATCTTACTAAAAGATGTCCCTTAGAAGCACATTACATTACAGTAATTATGGAATGTGATCAAAAGCCCCCTCAAATTTCATAGAGTGTTGCTGAGAATACCTCCAACGTATTGATCCTACTGGAGATAGTGGTTTTTAAATGAATTTAAAATATCAAGTAACACGGCTCTTTATTGGTTCAGGTTTGCAGTGCTTTTTTACAATACAGAAACATATCTTCTCTGTAGAAAAATACCAGAGCTTAGAAATGCAAATTACTTAGCTGTTTATTAACCTTTTTTATTCTAGAGAAAAACACACAACTAACTTTCAATCTTTAAAAAAAAAATAAAAGCACCCAGGACAGTCTGAGCTTACAGTTTTTATGCCAGTGGTTAGTGCTAGAGCTTACTTTCCTTATAAATATGGTAAAGTGTTATTATTCAAGGATTCTGAAGCACTATGAAAACTCTGCTAGATGGTACTTAATCACAGTCCCAACTAGACAGGTTGAAATATTAAACACGTTTTGCTAGGACAGGAAATGAAAGTCAGGGAAAGTTTAAGGGCATCTCTCCCCCACGTCATACAACCATTTCTGTGCTTCACAGCACAGCGTGAGGCAAGAATGGACAAATGAGCACCAGCACAGGCGCCTACGTTCACACAACATTAAGCAGCCCCCAGGGAGATATCTGCTTAGTTCCAAAGCAGGAGAACTGGGCATCCCAGTGCCTCTCACCAGGGCTCATTAGGGCTCATTAACTCCCGGAGAGAGCTTCAGCAACAGCCTGAGCCTCTTGCAACCGTACTTCATTACATGGTGTGACACACTGATACCGATTCAGCTACAGCCAGGAGTGAAGATCATTTGCCTCCTGCTAAGCATTCTTTTTTCCAGGGTAAAAAAGACTTTAGGGCCAAAGCTACTATTTTTTCTGCTGTTTATAGGGCATCAACATGCACTGCTTTGTGACTAGAGCTTATAGGGGCAAGAGGTGCCTTCCAAGTTTGCTCTGAAATATAAGTTCAGGGAAACCAAAGAGATGTGGAAACGCAAAGGTCAAGTAACATAATACTAGAAAGATGCTTGGACTGCTCTGTGCCACAAGAGTTGGCTGAACAGATCCTTCACAAGCCTCCTCCAACAGCCCATAAACTCTAAGGAACAGAAGAAAGCCATGCTTCATCTTTGACACCCTGAGAGGAAGACGCTAGCACTCGTCTGCATAAATCACTGAGAAAGCAAACTGGTAAGAAAAGTGAGCTAAAAAAGTGCATAACAACAGCTAGAAGAGTGGAAAGAAAAAGAGAGCAAAAGCTGTGTGTCACATGGACAGCACCGCAACATGACATCTCCAGCAGTGCTAAAACCAGCTTTGAGCAGTGGCTTCAAAACACCCTGCTCCTTAGTTGGTTTTGCCTTCCATAGACCCCTAAGCAAAGCAGTTACTTATATTCTTCCTTCACTAAAATAAAACTTAGTGCTTTCACTGCAATTGCTTCACAATAAAAAAAAAAAATCTAACGCTAATCACGTGATAGTATTGAATCGCATTTCCCCCATCACAGAGTTTCTATACTGGAGGAAAAAACAAGCCCCACAAGTGAAGGGGAAGACTGTTCATTTATCAGTCTGCACTACCACATCCCCTGACCTATTTTATTACTAAAAATAGTCCCTCTTAGGTCACTGCTGCAAATTGAATTCTGCTGCTTCATTGCCCACTGCAATCTCACGGAACTGCATGCTGCCTACACACAAAACACTAAGTAGGTTAACTTATTCACTGCCAGGGATGCAGCCAGTCTTCTCATAGGGATAAAAAGAACGACACGAATAATTTTGCCTAAAATGTTTTAAACGTTTCCTGCAATGCAGTGGAAGTCCAACCCAAATTATTTATATTGCATTGTGAATATAAACACATAAATGCTTGGCTTTCCACTTGCCCACATTTGCAATATGCTTTCCAATATTTTTCTTACAACATATGTTTTCAAAGGCATTCAATGTTACAAGTGAGGGAAGAGCAGCTCTAATGACCTCCTAATGTCCACAAAGCCTAACAGAAACAACAGCCAAGTCTTTCTCACCAAGCCTCCTCACAAAGGTAAGTGTAGGAAGGCACAAAACGAGGGAATAAATCAAAATGTTCCACATTAAAAAGAAAGCACCTTCTTTCAAAAGGCCAAGACTCTCTATTTGGAATTCTCAATCCAAAGCATCTCATAATTACCACACTATGAAGCGAACTGGCAAATTTTGATCCAACAGACAAAACACTACTCAGAGAGAGGAAGAGGAAGGCATGAATGTGACAAAGCAGGAACTTATTACAGGCTTGTAAGCAGGAGACTCAAATAGGTATTATTGACCACTTCATGCTTAATACTGAACAAACATATAGAATATGTTATGTCCTTGCTATTTCACTTGAGTTAGACAGAATAAGACTAGCATAAGCATCTTTCCCTGGGCTATTATCACACCTTCATTTCATTACTTCAATAGCTTCCTAATCTTAAACAAACACACCCAAAAACCAAACACAAAGATCAAAGACAATTGACTTACTTCCTGTCAGCTCTTTGCTTAAATCACTGCAAATTCTGTTGGGAATTTCTTAGTATGCAGCAGATGCACACAGAGCAGAACCATTCAAATGATTTGTGGCCTCATTAACCTGACTTTATTGTTATTTAGTTACGAAACCAAGTTTCTCACTTCCTGCTATTCTAAAGATAATTTCTGCCAAATCTGGGCTTTCTTGTCAGAGAGAAAATCCAATGTCTTCAGGGGCCAAAACAGTCTCAGCTCTGCCGGAGTTTGAGCTGGTGTCATTTACTGAGATGCCTGAGTCACTGTGGGTCACAAATTGTGTGAGAAACCCATGTCCTCCCCAGCTGATAAAGATGAGCTGAAATACGTGCAAGCCCATCCCAACAAGGAGAACCACACAGCCTCTTGTCAAGGATCTCTGAGGTGTGCTCACACAAGAAAGAGGGAACCAGCCTCACCAGCCAAGGTGCAATGTCCCATTGTTTGAAAAGTCACAGAGAACACGCTGCAAAGCAGCCTGGGTCTGTGTCTCTGGTAATCCTGAGCTCCAGATTTTCAACGTCTTGCTACAGCTTGACTATGGTTTAAAAACAAACCAAACAAACAAAACCTACCCCTCACCCCCATTTTCTTTTTTCTAGCTAGCAGGTCAAGGTGAAGTTGGTCTGCTGATACGTATTTTTCAAAGGTACCCACTTCAGTATTGTCAAGTCATGGGGTACAGGTGACACACCAGAGGTACCTGACATATGTGGAGAGTGGTTCTTAAATGAACATGTTCTTTTCTGAAAGAGCTGTTACTTACTACAATGCAAGAGAGATGGGTATTAAGTTATTTACAGAATCAAGACATGAAGTCCTCATTACTTTTTATGAGAATAAGCATGTTTTTACAGTTTCAGCCTGCATAACTAATGAGTCTTCTCAACAGGATGTTCTTTTAGACCTTTAGTTTCTGAGATGCTAGAGCACTAACTGCCATTTATTTCTTATGAGAACGAAAGAGAGTTAAGTTGGACCACTTTTAATGCAGTCATGGCACTTTGAAGATGCGTTACTTCATTCTTTTTGAACTCTCCCAGTAATACTTCTCCTGTATAGCATCTTCCTCTATTAGAAATCCCATTTACAGAAACAAGACTATTCTCAGAAAGATATGATCAAAATACTCTGAAGTCATATGATATGTTATTTAACACGTTGGATAACTAGCAGCAAAGTCAGCTAAGTTAGTATTAGCAAGATAAATAGCAACAGTAGTTAAGCAATGATGCTTTCAATACAAGTGAAAATAGACTACTTGTGCTGCTTTTCTACAATCATAGCACATGAAACTAAGACATCATTTGCATAAGTATTTAACTACCTAATTAACAGTATGGTCAGCAGAGTGGAAGAATGTGAACCTTCTCAACTATAGTTAATATCACACTTTGCAACTCAAAATTTATTAAGTTTGCATACTGATTGAGTACTTGCCAAAACAAAAACCAGAATAATGGTTTATGAAGCTCAAAAGTCTTCCTAGCAAAATTGTTCTTTATGGAGCATTAAGATAAAATCTGTGTGGCTTTCCAAGCACCTGGATCCACTAACATGGATTTAGAAGTGCAGAGCAAAGACATGCACCACTGCTACTGAATTTTTGGGAAAGAGTAGGATAGATGTAATTCATTTTGGGCTAAATGTCAAAGAGAAAAAAGAAACTTAGTAAGATTTTTCAAAATATATTTCAGTCCCAAACCATGAGATTTACCATTTAAAACTTCAAAAAGTTCATAATTTAGGATGGTTTCTGCACATCACTATCTTCTGATAATCAAGTCTTCTGTGTTTCAGCATCTAAGAAAGTTCAGGACACTTAGGTACGAATGAAATGAACTGCCCCATCAACTTCTATCACAGCAAATTATAATTAAAAAAAATATTATTACGAAGACAAGAGAGGCACTTTGGAGACCTGAACAAGCCCTCGAATTAGGTGAAGTGGCATGTGGGTACCTAACTCAATACGATATTTTTACATCCACAGTCCATGGTGCCTTCCATGCTTGGTCACTTATGCAAGTGGCAGGCATCTCAGCTCACCTGCTGGAATGCCTGTGGAAAGCCAGGCACAGGTCACTGCAGCACGTGAGTATTCTGCACTTCGATCTTCACCCCTGAGTTGTGAAGCTGGTTTTGAAACGGGGGTCAGGGCTGGGAAGAACAGAAGCTGTTCCTTGTGGCCAAAAAGTCACACCACCTTCTCTTCCAGGAAGGAAAAATCCTCGAGTTTGAGGACTCCCTGGAACTAGCACTGCTCAGAATATACAGGAGAGTGCATGAGGCTGTCAGCTTATATTCACACTTGGTCAAAAAAGAATTAGCTGCCATCTCACACTCCATTTTGAACACCTGCAAACAAATGCTAAGCCAGCAGGATACCTCCTCCTGCTATCAGCAGTTTGCTTCATGCTTGCTCTCCCTCTCTTTCTCCAGAAGCGCTACTTGAGTGAAGAGACCCCTTGGAAACCTCCACATTTCCTAACACCTCTGAGAACACTTGTAAGCTAAGCTGCATGATACAGGTGCCAAATCATCAGTTGCAAATCCATCTCATCTGCCTTAGTCTCCAGCAGCTGTGAAATTAAAAATAGCTGTCATAGGCAAACCACGACTGAAGATGAGAATGTTTGTTCATTTATTTCAGGCTGATAATGGTGTCACTGTTGACATGTTTGGACTCTGAAAGGAGCACTAATGAGGAAACGGACAAAATTATAAAGGCAGAATACGGAACATTCTAAAATAGGAATGCAAAAATTAGCCTCCTTTTAAATTTTCATGGAAAATCTAACTAGCCATGACAAAATAATATGCTTATTTGTCTCTTTAGGATGAATTCCTGATAACCACAGCAGAGCAATCATTTAAAGTAGCATTTGCAGCTCTTAAAAAAGACCCCAACTTTCTCACCCCGACCAAATTAGACTTTTTTTATCAGGTATCAAAATCATGTGCCATCATTGCCTCCTCATGACTTGAGAAAGACATGGTGAATAAGAAATGGAACAGTATTACTGCAGAATATGCTCTCCTGCTTTGGGTCACTTCCTGGCAAATTCTGACATTTCATGGAATCATAGAATGGTTTGGGTTGGAAGGGACCTTAAAGATCATGTAGTTTCAACCCCCCTGCCATGGGCAGGGACACCTTCCACTAGACCAGGTTGCTCAAAGCCCCATCCAGGCTGACCCTGAACACTTCCAGGGATGGGGCATCCACAATTTCTCTGAGCAGCCTGTTCCTGTGTCTCACCATCCTCATGGTGAAGAATTTCTTCCTTATATCTAATCTAAATCTACCCTCTTTCCGTTTAAAGCCATTACCCCTTGTCCTATCACCACATGCCCTTGTAAAAAGTCCCACTCCAGCTTTCCTGTAGGCCCCCTTTAGGTACTGGAAGGCTGCTATAAGGTCTTCCTGGAGCCTTTTCATCTCCAGGCTGAACAACCCCAACTCGCTCAGCCTGTCCTCATAGGAGAGGCGTTCCAGCCCTCTGATTAACTTTTTGGCCCTCATCTTACACGACACTTTCAGTTCACAGGAAAGGAGCCTTCTGCAAGAATGACAAGTTACATTTTAGCTAGTGTAGCAGCAATATTATCTATGTAGCATGTGTACTTTTCCTGTTATGTTGTCTATAAAACACTAAAATATAATTCTCATTTTGTGAGCCAAACACAGGGTGGGGAGTATGCACAAAGGCTGCTATGGAATCCACTTTCATTGATAAAACAGCAATAGTTGCTCTGTACCTACATGTTGCAAAGTAGCTATTTGGGAAGGAGAGGTGTTATTTTCATTAGGTGAATCCCTGTGCATTAGTCACATATTTGTCAGATTTCCTCTATTACTAATTAGCCATGTAGTCGAACCTTGGGTAATCCAAGGTCAGTCCTGCCTCTTGGGGCTGCAATCCAGGTTTCTTAAATCCCTGGCATGGTAAAGAGCCATCAGTGTGACTGAAATGTGCAAATCATTTCTGAGCTACAGCTTCCCACCACTGTGCCACAGGGAAGAAATACCCCTGAAATGTCCAGGTTCACTGAAACGCTACCTGACATCCAGGAACAGGAAAACAACCAGACTACAGTTACCTACATCCAACCATGAAAAGCATCTCCGGAGACTTTTGGATAAACATGCTTCTAAAACATACAGAATTAAATGCTGCTAAACAGAAAAGCATTGGGCATAATTTAAGTTGAACTACACACTTGAAGGCACATTTAATTATCTTATGAGGCATTACACCCAAGCAAAGGCTTGAATGTTCAGACATAGCTGAGGAGTGGCCATTGACAATGTGCCCCTTCAAACTGGATCCCTGCAAAGCCAGTGAAGAGCTCAGAGACAGATAAGCCTATAGATTGCAGAGGGGAGATTCTCCTGCTGCCCTGCAAGGTTTGCCCCCATCTAAACTGAAACTGTAAATATAAACCCTAAAAATGAAATCATACTAACACAGCTCATTACTGGGATTACATAGGACTACACTGTTTTTCAGACACTGCTATATCCCACAAAAATGCAGTACTGGCATTTGGACCACAGCGTAACACTGATTAAATAAAAACTTGCCACTGAAGCTGAGAGGATGTTCCAACCACTGTAACATATTTCACCTTTTTAGTTTCATCACTGCACTAAAATATTTCACTTGAAGAGTAGAAATACTTCTGAAACATGTCAGAAATAAGCAGGATCATCACTGACATTCACTTACTATGCATTCGGAATTAAAGGAGAACCTTAGTTTAAGAAGAGAGGTCCTTTAAACTACCACACTTTTGGCCTAGTTCATGTCACTCATTTGTTAAGTTACATTCAGGTATGACTGTTGCAGAAGCAAGAAGCTATGTAAGAATGAATTGTAACAGCTTTTTGGAGAATAACCAAGATTTGCATACACTGCTTATGCGTTCATGCAAACTTTTGTCATTCTCAGGATTACAAAATGGATGCTGGAATCCTCGCTGTGTCATTCCAGCTATTGGTCTTCAATTTGTCAAAGATACACAAAGTATCACACTCTTGGAAATTACTTATTCCACTTCTCTACCCAGAAGAAAGTGCTGTGTTTTCACCTATCACATTTACACAAAGTTTTTACATGTTGTCATCTTTGTGATGCTCATTTCAACCTCATATGATAAAGATAAAAGGCAGAGCAAATTTCATACAATCATTCCCAGAGAAGAAATGCTTTGCTGGTTTATCAGGAAAGTAAAGCACCTTTTGTGCTTTTCACAAGCCTATTTCCCCTTTCTCCTTTTTTGCTGCTGTTCTGAATGAACCCACTGATGAAGACACAGGATTTGCGCATGCTGGAGGCCAAAGTCTTTACTTATTTACAGACCGCTGCTCCTTTTGTGCAATGACTTGTAGAAGACAGCCAGCCGTTCCACTTTGATTACCATGAAGAGCAGCAGTACTAATGCATGACAGGAAAGCCCAGGCTATTCTTAACATGACTTCATTTTACCAAAATAACAACATGGCTAAATATTCTAAGGAAAGTTCCAGTTTAAGTCTGGAAGAGAAACCACAGATGATCCTGAACAGCAAGAGACACTCAGCTTTAAGAAGGCATCCGGGCAATATTAATATCAGACTAAAACAGTTTTGGGAAAACACAAATAAGGACAACGAGAAGAATACACCAAGTTCCCAAGGGTCATAGAATCATTTCAGTTGGGAGAAACCATCAAATAATGGAGTGCAATCCCTAAGAACCTCGTCTAAACACCTTTAAAACACCTCCAGAGATGGTGACTCCACCACTTCCCTGGGCAGCCTGTTCCAATGCCTGACAACCCTTTCCAGGAAAAATTTTTTCCTAATATCCAATCTGGACCTCCCCTGGCACAACTTGAGGCCATTTCCTCTTGTCCTATCACTTGCTACTTGGGAGAAGAGACCAACCCCCTCCATGCTACAACCTCCTTTGAGGTAGTTGTAGACAGCGATAAGGTCTCCCCTCAGCCTCCTTTTCTCCAGGCTGAACAGCCGCAGCTCCCTCAGCCACTCCAGGCCCCTCACCAGTTTGATGAGTCAGATGAGATGAGTTTTAAAGAAATGCTTGATTCATATTTTTGTGAGGTAATAGTAGAGAACTTAATGGCTTAACATCCAGATCAAAAGTTCAGCTGTACTTTTACCAAAAAAATGAAATAAGCCATCTTATATTCTTCATAAAGGCCATCACCCACCTTAACCAGAACCTCAGATTGTTCTGTAGTGCCCCACAGAGAATCTACTGTTTGGAAGTGATGCATCTAAGTTATTGCACTGTAGCCCTGGAACATTAATGAAAAAGAGACAAATGACATCCAAAAGTTATTCCTGTGCATCTGTTTTCACATCTTTGTAAGCATAGAATAGGTATGCAAATGGTCCACAAATCTGGGTCAGCACATCACACACATCTACAAAATTATCTAGATGCTTCCTCTAAGGGTTAAAGTAATAAAGCAGCTGCCTGGGTATGCCTGGTTCTGACATTAGAATTGGCATAAATAGTTTACCATTATGAAATGAAGGGGCTGTAATCTGGATGGAAAGTAAGAAGTAATTAAGGAGTATTAACATATAATCATCCTGCATCACCAGAATATGAAAACAGTAAAAATTTGAAAAGGAATATCCAAAGCCAGCGATCAATCTAATACACAATAAGGACCCTGATTATCTTCCACTGTGATGCAATTCAGACTGCCTTAAGAACTCAAGTTGGACCCACAAAGACTTGTGTGTACAAAAAATGAATAATCTTAAAATAACTCTAAAAAATCTTGGCTGAAATCCCTCAGATTTCATGCAAGTGTCACACATCTCATTTACCACAGGAGTACACCTGAGACATTCCAGAGCAGTGAGGCAACCAGCACGCACCACCCATGTTTTAAAGCTGCCAGACACGTCACAGAATCATGTCAACTAGTTCTGAAAGAGATCGAGCCCTAAAGTTATACTTAGTTATAAACTGTTGGTGGCAGCTGACTAGATTATAGATGAGTGACACACACACACAAAAAAAGCCCACAGGCAGATCATTGCACCACGCAATCCAGACTTAACTTTTCCACTGTATACTAACATATCACATGTTTTTGCACTGTTTTGTGAGCAATTTCCTTCAGCATAGTCTCTCTATATTTAGGGACAGAGAATATACCCATTAGATCTACCTCAAGCTGAGGGGAAAAAATTTAATTAGATAGAAGCAATTTCTGCTAAACATCTGCTTGCTTAAATTAAGGGAATAAAACCTTTTTTTTTTTTTTTTTAATTTCTGCATCTAGAAATGCCCTTCATTTTTCCACATTCTGTACAGAATACCAAATGGAGGTGTGTTATGCTATAGAAGCTGAGCATACATAGACCTTTCAGCACTGACACATCACACACCAGCTTTGCAGTACTGTGGCATCATCAACATTTTGCTGCCATGGCCAAGTGTTTAACAGCTCACAAGGTGACTCAAACTCGACTTCAAGCTTGATTCTCCTATCCAACACTAATGCAGCTCAGTAGACTATTGTATAGTGCTACTGTACAGGCAAAACTATAGTTAGTTGTGATTATATTTGTTTTGATTTCAGTGAATGGTCTTATCCAAAAGCTGCTCTTAGGAGTCTTTCCCCATTTTTCATTGGCACTTTGCTTTGACAGAATGGAGTTTCCTTTCCTTAGAGTGAGAAGGTGGCAGATGGGAGAAGGAGGAGGATCCAAGCAGACAGAGAAGTAGTACACAAGACTCATGCTGAATTTGTCAACAGAACAAGGTTTCTTTACTACAGTGCTTAAAAATAATTAAAGTGGCTGCTTCTTTATTCAGCAAACCTACAAGGGCTATAGAGTAGCATTCAGGCTTTTTTATTTTACAGTATCCAGAATTTAACTAGGAAGAATCTTGCTTGGCAGTTAACTTGATCAGCAGCGTCCTAGTAAGACTCAAAGAATCCGAGTAACATCTGAGTGACAGCGAAACATTATACTACTCCTGCTGTAAATGGCAGGCAACACAAGGCTTGGATGTAAGCAGAATACATTTCGAACCCTGCCTCCTTCATTAGTAGGTGGCAACATGATTAGGGGGAGCAGCTTCAAAATAGAATGAGTGGTCTTAGAACAGCATAAAATCCTGATACCTTTAATGTTTTTCCTCTTTTGGGTCTACGAAAAAGAAAAATTGCATGAGCACTAAGGTTATGACTGGCCAGATGCACCCAAAAAAGCAGCACAGACTAACAGCTCTGCTTATGTCTGCATTCTGGCACAGGCAGATGGGGAGACTTGCCTGGCATTCCTCTGCAGGGGAGGAGCAGGAGAACTGCGCTGCTGTGACTATAGGAAGACTCCAGGTTAAATAAGCATGTCTAAAAGTTGCCTCCAGTACGAATCCTTTCATCACCACCAAAAAGTCCTATAATAGAGGAGACTAAAGTCACATTCAGTGATCACAAATCAGATGGTGAGAGGATCATCCATGGTAGGGCACAGAGACTGGCAAGACTTGTCCCCCTCTCTGTACAAAAGTAAGATAAATAAAGTACTTGCTTTTCTTGCCTAAGCAAACATCTGCTTCTAGGAAAACGCCGGAATTACCCATGCATTTGGTTTATATCATAGAGAACCAGTGAGTGCTACAAATTGACCACACATAACACATCATCCTGCACGTTCAACGTGAAGCACACATTAACATGATTAATTCCTATGCAACTGTGATTTCTGCTGTAATCCCATTTGGAGGGCTCAGTTACACAACTCCCCTTGAAGTAAAAGTCACAGATTTGATCAACTGTATTACCTCAACAGAGAACAGTAACAAATTATGAAATATTCCAATGAAAAATAGGGACCATTTTATTTTACAGGAGTTGCGAGTAAGCATTTTTTCCAATCAATATCACACACAAAAAAAAAAAACATGTTGGCAAATGTAACAGCTACCATGTTTCTGTTAAAACAATGGAATTTAGCATGCTACACTGCACAACAGCCCCTACCCCTTGAGCATACATAGACCTTTCAGCACTGACACATCACACACCAAGCATCCCATGTGTTCATTTAGAAGTACAAAATGTTGCAGGGCTTTAAGAGACACACCTTTAATCTCATGTAATTTAAAAAGACCTTGAAATGCTCAGAACTGACAAAAAACAGTACAAGAGAAAGCACACAGGAGCAAGCAGTTCAGGGGAATAAAAGGAAGTTTGAAAGCCAAAGCAAACGTACCTTTCAAGCCAAGTGAGCTCCCTACCCAGAATTAAACTATTACATGGATTTGTGTTGCTTGTCATCCTGCCCATTATCTGAGATTTCTCAACTCAGCAAGACAGCAGCCGGTGTCACTGAAAATCAAAAGCATAGAGAAGACAAACTCCAGTTTAGTATCCTCAACACTTACAGCAAGGCAACTCAGATTTGTCACCAACGTCATGATGGGTTAAATTTCTTTTTTTTTTTTTTTTTTTTAATAATAGCAAAATGTCTGAAGAAGGGGAAAGGAAGATGATTAATGAAGTATCCTAGTAGAAGAACTTCCCCATGTTTTATTAAGTTATTGTTTTGAGCATCATCCACAAGCAAAAAACAACAACAAAAACCTCATCAGGTTCATAATCCTGTCTATTCAAAGTTTTTGGGTGACAAAAATTATTTCCTACAGAGAGAAATGGAAACTGAAATCTTCTAGCCATGTATGTCCTTCACTCACCAGAAAACTATCGCATCTTGCCCTATAGAGCATCTCATTGGCAGTGGTACTCTGGGGGATACAGAACAGCCCGATTCTCTTTTACAAGGTAAGGGGAGATTTGAGAACAGCTTATAGATTTTTAAGTCACTAGCACTGCAGGTCACATAATATCAAAACTCTGAGAATCTGCTATATTCTGCGAAGTTCCCCAGAGGAACCCAGGTCTGGGAAGGCCAAAGGAATGGCCACAGAGAACACTGGCGGTCACTCTCACAGCTGGTATAAGCTTGGGAAATTCCACAGTGGCTCAGCACCACATAAGCTGGCTGAAGGTATTTCAAAAAGAGGTGAACAATGGCTGTAACCTCACACTCACAGAACAGCCCAACAGTTTCCAATCAGTGCTGTAGTACATACTAACAATATTTAAGCCAGAATCATGTATTATATTCTCAAGGCAATTATTCCATTAGATTTATAGATGGGAAGAGTATTTAGGCCAGAACACTTATTAAGCTAGCGACAATGTCACTATCTCGTCTGATTTGGGGGGCAGGGGGTAGAAAATCTATCAAATCTATGAAGAGACTCAGCATACTGTTGTTTTTTCTTTTTTTTTTTAATCACTACTGTTTTCAAGGAGTTTTGTTGCAGTTGTTGCTGGTTGGGTTTCTTAAGAACTCCGATGGGTGTGCTACCATCGTTAGCAAGTTTAGAGCTACCACAATCAAATACATGAGTAATACAGGCATTTTGCTCCTCAAAGACAAGACCTTTATATATAGCAGTAACCTCTTACTTCATTCAGCTTCCTGCTAACTACAGGTATGTTTGAAACGGTGCCATATACATGCTTGACCCAGTGCCTCTTTGATTTACTTGATCAGCATGAATATATCAACCCTTCTTGCTGCTCCACAAATGTTAAGTATGCTGTGTGGAGTGCTTCCTAAAACCCTGTTCAGCATAGCTTTCAGTCCTCCTCACTTTCTCATTGTTCAAATAAGTCCAAAAATCTAAAAATAAAATGAGGCAGACATTTCTCAGAAATAATAAAAGTCCTGGTTTAGCCTGGTTGCTCCTCAGAGACTGCAAAAAACACAGGAAAAAGCACAAGAGTGAAAAGAGTCTCAAAGTATTTTTTATATTTTAATTACTTTGTTACCTCCCTTCCATAAAGAAGTGTTTGAATGAAACAAGTTCAGAAAGCAAAGACAAGTAAAGGGTAATTTTTACAAATATGACAACTTTTAATATCTGGTTTTGCTTTGTTTCCCTAATTGTTTTAAAATACCTCTCCAAAGCAAATGGTTTCTAATAAAATGCTTTATTTTTACCCTGCTCCAGGCTTGCAAGCTTGTGTCGAGGGTTAAGATTGCGGGGTGACAATCAAACCCTGGCAGATGTATTGTTAACCTCCTCTCCCCCCAACTTCCCCCTTTTGCCCCTCCCTCTCCCCCCTTCCCACTCAGGACAGGTGATCGGGAGGGAAAGAAGGACAGAGAGAAGAGAGTTGGAAAAGTTAAAGATGTTTTACTAATGCTACTAATAAGAATAGAGAAAATAATACAAAATATACAAAACCAATCTTGAAAGTCTCAGCAACTGCAGAGCCAGCACCCAAAGTCCTGGATTAGACTCTGTAGCCAACCGGAGCTGGATTCAGTCTCTCACTAGGCCTCAGTTCGCAGGGACGACCAGCAAGGTCCTCTCCTAATGTCGGCCATAAGCAGAAGGGAAGGAAAAGGGACGAGATCCTCGTGATCTCCCACCTTTATATGGAGTATTCACGTGAATGGAATGTTATACACCGTTGGTCAGTCTCTCGATCACCAGTTTCTCGTTGCCCCTCTCGCGAGATGTCCATCCGTGCTTATCAGTAAGTTTGCATTCCATTGCTAGGTTTAACCAAAACAAGTGTCGAGTTCTCCAGGAAAATGCAGCTAATATGAAGGCTTTAGCTGACAGGCAAATTCACTAAAAGAGAAACTTGTTTTTAACAAAACCAGGACAGCTTGAATGGCTTCTTCTTTATTATTAATAAGTAAAATCTCTGGATTTTCTCCATTACAATTTCTACTACCTTCAAGTTCAAAGTCCTAATTCATAAAGTGGGGAAAGAGGATCTGCCCTTTTGGAAAAGTGGAGAAACAATTCCCCATCCACTTTGGTTTACAAAAGCTTCAAGAAACCTGCTTTGATTAACCTATTTAGTCCTGTGCAATTACAGGCGTGCAAAGGATACCTGTATTGCCCCAGAAGTGTCCCCATTACATCATCAGCCTTGCAATATTTTCACATGTATCCTTACAGCATCATCTCTCAGGCCTGCGTCACTGTCAGCATCTCTGCCTTCAGCCTTAGTTTTTAAAAGATTTTTATGTCCTTCATAACTGAAAGAGAGCGGTTGGAGAATGTGACAAAAATGCATTGTAAAATCCAAATACTGGGCAGCAAAGATGACTTTGAAACATGCATTTGTGAAAATCCCCAGCTCATGGTCAAGCCAATCTCAGAAGTTCAAAAAATCCCTACTTCAGATATTTTTATTAAGCAGAAAGCTACCTAGAGTATTTAAGATGCTATCAGTAAGACACACACACAATCAAAAGAAAAAAGCTTCAGAAATTATTCACTGATAGTGGGTAACAAACCAAGCTAGGTCCCACATATCTGTGCACTGACAGAAATATTTCTTAGTGCTCCTTAGAGGAGCTGGAGGCTGAATACACACAAACATGGGGGTGTCAACCCAAGGCTGCACAGCAAGATGTTCACCCCTGGAGAGCCACAACCCCCCAGCACAGCATGGGCACTGCTCATGCCAGCTTTCCAGATACAAACCCCCTTTCCCTCCTGTCAAACACTGAGTTGCAAAATTTAAATTTTAAAATTTAAATTTTTAAAATTTAAGCATTGAGGTTGTTGCATGTACAGAGCCCGGAATTATCAGCACAGCTTACTTAGGCGTTGCTCAGTAGGACAGTACTGAAGCCTTAACTTGTTGCACTTCCAAGTGCCTTCAAGCTGCTTTGCTGGCCTTGTTGCTTTTACTTCGGTGAGTATCTCTCCTACGTGATCAAGATGACTCCCTGAAGCCAGACATTTATCCTTTCATTTCATTTCATAGCAAACAAGCACAATCTTTCCTTGGTGAGTAAGGGTGACTTTTTTTTTACTCCTATTTGCTTCCTTGAAAATTCAGATAAATATGCCTTAGATATATTGGATATATTTTTATTCTACTTTAAAGTAATTGTTCCACTTAGAGCCTGAGAGTAAACAAATACAATGAAATCGAAGTTGTTTTCTAAATACTTATTATCCATCCAGTGAACCCTCTGAGAAAGGACTGCATGCATCTGGACCGCAGCTCCTGCTCTTAAGAGTCTTCCCACACTCCACAATTTTCTAAAACCAGGTGCAATGACTTTTTCTTTTCACCAATACCTGCAAGCAAGAGCTCTCATTCTGCTTCACGTGAAATTCTTGCTTGGTAGCATTTGCTGGTTGTTTGCTAGATGCCTATGACATTTATCTCCTCTAACTGTCACTCGTATTTCCCGCTCGATGGTTTTAGCTGTCACCAGAGGTTAATATTGCACGCTTGCCTCTTGCCCATCTCCTGCAGGGTTCTGCAGAATGATCCCTGTGGATGTGATACAGAGTCTCACAGGAAGCAACAACGGTTGGTGCGCAAGAGCTCAACTTTAGGCAACTATAAGCTGAGGCCATGGTCATATATAAAGTTCAATTAAAATTTTTACAAGAACCGTGACTTTTTTTATACAGAAAAAAAACAGCTTTCATCTTCAGAGCCTAAGCAGCTCTGCATCGGCTAAGGATAGGAAACCACACTGTAAACAACGTGACGAGGACTGCATTATTACCTGCTTACATGCCAATTAAGATAGAGACACACACATACAAAAATTAATTATATTTTAAAATTGCCTCTCCGAGGGGAAGGAAAGTGATTGCAACTGTTAGTTGTAATGCAGTATTTAAAAAAGAAACCGGGTCACATTATGCTAGGCAGTACTAAATTACACTAAGAAGTAGTTTTTATTGTAAAGATTTCACAATCTGAATTGACAAGAGAAGAGGAAGACAAACAAAGCATCTTGGAGAGTCAAATCATTCAAAACGTGCATCAATACAAGCCTGGAAGAGATGGTCTAGACCTCATTCCAGTCACAGAAGACGCAATACAGCCAGATCTTATAATAAACTCCATGTTTCTTTCAAGGGGTCAAGGCGATCCCATTTTTTCCTTGTGAATCTAGTTAGCTTTTCACAGCAAAATACCCTCCCTCTCCTATAACCAGCAGCCACTGACTTTAGGCAATTTGTTTGATACAAAACTTTTTTTTAGCCCTATCAGAAGGCTTTTCCAAATGCTCAAACTGGCATTTCCTCATTTCTCTCCTCATTACCTTACACCCACAAATTCATGAAATAGCTGGCAGCCTGGCTTTCCATTAGCCCTTGGAAAAGAAGCTCAAAGAGACCAGAGGATCAGATTTTGTGAGGGTAATTTGATTAAAATAATAACAACAACAACAACAACAAATTCAGCTTCTGTCTTACTAGAGGAACAATTAGTTTGCCCAGAGCATGAAATAGTCTATGGAAAAGAAACAGAAAGCGAAAAGACACTTGAATGGCACTGTTATGACTCACTGGTATGTAAAGATGACAGCAAAGCTGTGGTGTCAGATCTATATCCAGCTATGCAGACAGCACTCAGGTGCTCAGTTAATGATGAGAGCAAGGCTGCGTTTTCACAATTAATAGAACCACAGCAGTTTATATTTCAGAGAGCTATTTGAACAGTTAAAGGCACATAAGAGCTAAATAAAATACAAAATGGCTCTGCCAGAGAACAAATGTAGAAGGCCAACATATAACCCCCATGGAAATGACGACAGGGATGGTTACTCGAAGTCCTGCAGGTGCCCTTTAATAAGCAGCGAATGCGATTAGTGCTGCAACACGACTCCTTGCTGCTCTGCCAGGAAGCTTTACAATAGAGACCCGTGCTGCGGGGGGAGTTGTCATACATAATAAATAAAGCAACAGAGGAGCAGACTGAGGCTCCTTCCTGAACACCAGTGCCCTCCGCTGCGTGTGCTGAAGATTCCTCCAAATACCACAACAATATGAAAAGCGAGAGCGAGAATTTATGATTTTTCTCTTTATGACAGACCGCGGAGTCCCCCAGGAGCGAATGTCAGACACATGACTACATCTGCAGCTCCACAGGGTTGCTGTGAACATCTAAATAACGCTGTCAGCGTGACACAGAGATCCGTCCATCAGCCCGCAGAGGCTCCTCTCCCCATTGGTGCTCACTCTGCCAGAGAAATACGCCTTTCATAATCTGTTACCGTGCCACCTCATCTGATGCTTTATACAATAACTCAGTTGGAATCATGGAACTTCACTAAACGAGCATGACCTCGTTAATTAAGTGGTTCCCACGTAAGAACCCTTCAGCTTCCTATTACAAAATGTGGAAACAAAGGGTTTGGGAAACCATTGACACCACCACCATTTTAGGATGCGTATCACCAGCTCCATAAGTTTGGGATCACTTTGATCACATTTATTTTCCAGCTCACAATTGCTACGTTCTATCAGCATAAGAACACAATGAGCAAATTGTAACAGCTCATGGAATAGTTATAATTCTTTTACTGCTCCTCTAACACTATTACAAACTTTAGTTCAGAGCATTTGAAGCGCAACCTGCCATTTGAGCAAGGAGATGTTTTATCCCAATTTCCTCTACTATTCTTCCATTCAATTCAGTATTGCTGATTACTCTCCAACTGGATGAACTGCAGCTTCAGAGGGATATGAATGCCCATGCTGCCGTATTTACAGCAGTGGTCGCACCTGAGCTACAGAGAAGACAGAATCTTGAAACATATCACACGTTCTAAAATACAGCAAACAAAAAAGGCAACAGGAGACAAATCTAACCCTTTTCTGGAAGGCCCTATTATTTAGCAGAAAGTTGTTAAGTGTTTTTTTAAATGTTGTATGAAAATGCTGCTGCATTGAACACACTGAAATGTAGCTCAATGTGATAAGACAGGGACTTATCTCCTCATATGTCAATTGTGCTTCCATGTGCAAAAGATGCTTATGGTTGGGTGGCCAGTTTGGCCATTTGGGGTTTGTGGGTTTTTTTCAGTGGGTTGTTTTTTCATTTGGTTTGGGTTTTGTAACATTAGTTACATAGTGCCCTCTCCACTACCATTACTCACAGGCAAAAAGCAATGCCAAGTAGCTAACTCGAAAACAAAAGAAGTCCAGAGGAGACAGAGACAAGTGTCAGGGGAGTGACTGCACAGTGACAGTGACATAAAGCCCAACATCTGGTGAACGCTGGTGCTCGACCCTCACCTGCACCCTCAGTGCCCCTGCGGGAGGGTCACTGCACAACGGTAAAAACTGGGATTTGGGGAGCATCTCGTTGAAGGAGGTTTTAAATTCACCACGCAAAAACATAACACAGCCCTGAGCAGAAGTCAGAATTCACCACGCTGACTATGAAGGTGCAAGGAAAAGCCATTTGCACTACTTGTCCAAACACTTTTCCCCTTCAAAACACTATACCAGAAGATATTTACTTGAGAGGTCTATGTCCTTCTCTTCCAAGTACCCATCACATAAGCAGAAAAATCACCAATCAGATTTTGTGTCAGCCACTGCACTACTGTAGGCTTGCACAGACCAGCTAAGAAATAACTGCTTGTAAACATGCAGTGAAGGGAACCCTAATTCCCCTTTGAAGGTTGCTTTAAAGATGGACTTTAATAGAAACTAATAAGCTCTTAAACCTGTTTTTAAAACAAGTACTTCTCCCTACACATCCCTCCAGTATCTTTCTTTTAGAAGATCCTTATTGGTTTATACAGGTTGAGCAAATGGCTAAAAGCAAGATCAAAAAGGGTTATTATGCTTTTCCAAGGTTTGGGGGAGCCAGATTATAGCAGGGGCATCCTTGTAATGATTTTTTTGTTGTTGTTTTTTATTACTTCAAGAAGGCTTGAATAAAATTTCTGGGTTTAACTTCTATTAAAATGAGCCATTTGCATTTGGAGGCTCTTCAAAGCATTATGTCCAAGTGTCCTGTGGTTGCAGCACAGTCAAGACATGCAAACATTTTATAACAACTCTGCTTCTGCATACTCAATATTGCTTGATTATTTAAGTTGTAACATTGCATGAGCTGCATGTGGCATGGTAAGTGTTCTCTTCAAGGATAAATACTCTGTTTTTTAAAAAAGGAGGATCAAAGTCTACCTGGGGAGCAGGTACAAACTTGATAAGGCCCTTTGCCATAAATATCATTTTAAATCATATGCTTTTTAGGGTAAGAATCAAACCTCCTTACTTTGTCAGCATTGAAAACACTATAGACTCCAAGCCTGGAAAAACTCACTTTTGTCACACTGATTTAGCTTAATTATGTATTTCAGTCACTCAAGGATTCTGTCTTACAATCACAAAATTCAGTGCTACACAGCACAGCTACCACACTTGGGTTGAAAAGCCAGCCTTGGTTGTTCTCAATACGAACATCCACAGTTTGCAGTGTTGGAAGATGGTTTTCAGATGTGAGATGTTATTCAACATTTATATTAAATAACTATTCCTTTTTTTCCAATCAAAAATAGGCTGCCTCCCATGACAATTAATCTTTGATTGAGATGAAAAGTGCAAGGTTTTTTCTTATTAGGCAACGATTTTCATTTTCAAGTGAAAGTTCATACAAACATGAAAATTATTATAATATTTGCAAATTTTAGAATTAGTATCACAGGACAACCCCAAACCACAACGAAAAAAAGTGTTTTCACCAACAGCTGGAAGTGAGAATGTTTACACTTTTTCATGTACTAATTATTACTTTAAGTATAGAAATGTAGGTATATTTGGAGATATCTCACACCTCCTTTTCCTTTATATGAAACATTTACCTCATGATCAACTAAAAAGTGAATTTCTTCCAATTTACCCATGCAAAAGGAGTCTGTGCCATCACAGTAAACAGCCAAATTTTGCACTGACTTCAGTAGAAGAAAACGAGAGAATTCAAACAACTGAACCGTACGAATGGATGTAGGCTATATAAACTAACATGAAAAAAACTAACTGCTTGCTAGCCCTACAAATCAGTTTGTATCATCAGCAAGATGATTGGAACACAACTTCAGCATTTGTGAAATGACTCATAAATCCAGCCTCTCTGTCTTAAAAATGTTTCTATCTAAAAGATGATGCAACAGAAAAAAAAAGCACAAATACATTTGTATATAAAACCAGAAATGGTAAATTGAATTGTTAAAGACTTGCTTTTCTGTTTACCTTTCAGACTGAAATAACTCAAGCTCGATATAAGAGTCAATCACTCAAGCATTTACCAATTAAGAAAGAACTGATGATACAGTTGTCCTAAAGAAACTCTCCTTGAATGATAAGTTGTTAGCAAATTGTACAATCAATCAGACACATTTGCAGAAATCTGTGTGATATCTTTAAGGAGTAGAACAGTTGACAGCTTTGAATAAGAGTGACTGGAGAAACCCTACCAAAAAATGTTCTAAGAAGTCAACCTTTAAAAGCACATGTAAAAATTAATTTCAGGCATTAAATGTATCATAGTTCTTTAGTTAAAAAAAAGTAACATCACGTCTCTGTTGCCTTAAAATAAAGTCAACTAGCTTCCAGCAATGATAATTTTCCCATTGAACTCGATCAGTGTAGCACACAGCTTAGACTGGCATATGATGTACATTACACATTTAAAGGTCTTAGTTTGCTGTAACTTACTTCTAGAATTTCTTTCTCCTGCCCATTTTTTTTTCCCCAGAGATTTCTGCTTAGAAGGCTTAAAAGGACAGAAGGAGAGAGAAGGTTGTTCAAACCCAATGCTTTGCTTTCATGCACACTGGAGCAATCTGCTAGTAGCACACTTTTACTTCATCAGTTCAACAAGAGACACAATGTAATTCTTCAGATTGCTCTTCAGTCCACATTCAGAAGCACCAGCTTGACAATACAGGTATGTGAACACTGAACAAGTAGGGAGAAAGGAAATGGAGAATCTTTTCTTAAAGCCAGCTATAAACTAAGCAGAACTCAACGAGTTTGCTACGCGGTTTAATTGCCGAAGGATAATAAGAAAATATACTACAGCATATATGGAAATATACCATATACAGAACTCCATCTCTGTGGCCACTTAATTAAATCGATAGGACATAAAACGCAGATTGGGTACCAAATAGCTTGTTTCTCCACACCTGTCATACCACACTCAAGAAAATCAAGGAAATTCTTCCCATAACATCTCAACACATCAGTCATGGCAATCAAAAATGTCTATGTGGATGGAGTGCTGGACTGAAACTTAGAAGACTGTTTAATTTCCAGCTCTGATTAGCATAGAATTCCTTTCTTCATCTGTCTTACCTTGTCTGTTAAATGGGGATAATTATGCTGACCTCCTTTATAAAGCACCTGAAAATCTACAGTTTAAAATGTTGTTAAACATGTCATTATAAATAATACCAGTCGTATCAAACTCCAGTTGTCAACTCCTCACATGAAAGCAAAAATCTAATTGTTCCTGGAATTAATACACAAAATTCAATTTTTCCACTGACATTAGCATCCTAGTACTTTCATCATTATAACAACAGCTGCATTATACTAAGACGCACTAAAAAACCTGACTACCATTGAGTGACATTTTGCAGATTCTCTAAGCTCAGAACAACAAAAGACCCAGGATTTTTTTCTTTTCATAGAAAATTTCCATGTTAAACAAAGATACATTTGACCAGCTTCAAAGCTTAGATGCTACTCTGAACCTACAGCTTGAATTGTTGCAATAGCTCCATTCTAAAACAGGCCGTAGCACTTTGCAAATGTATTTTGCTGTTACATCCATCAACCCTTCTCTGCTTACAGGGGCTGGTCAACAAGGGCACCTTTTCAACATCACCACTTATGCTACCAGTGTCTCTTCTTCTTTCCCACAGATCTATATGTTCTTTTCCTCCTTTCAGCTGCACACAATGCCCTTAATCACTCAGTATGTTTGATATGCATATTTTTCTTTCATCTTGTGCTACTTAAAAAAGGGTGAGAGGATTTGATATAAGTACTTACCAACTACTGCCAGATTATGCTCTGAGCCACATGCAATCTGAAAAAGACATAAGAATGAATAAGGAGAACCCACTTACTAGTAGAAAGACAACCACAATTATGACAGGAAATTAAAAATTAACCTGAAACAAACAACTGCAATTTGTAGGATGCAAAATCAAGGTTGAAGTGCTCTGACTTTTAAATGAAATTTCATTTGTAGTCTCACTTAGGGGCTTGATGGTGGGGGGGGTTATGTTTGTTCATTTTGTTAATGAACAGGCATTTTCTTTTCAAAATGCAGTCACCCCTGACATTTCAGTTTTTAGCAGCAAGGCTGGCCACGATTCTGAAAAAAATAGAATCACACCCTTGACAAGATCCACCTGACCCAGCAAGACTATTCAGGGGCACAGAGCAAATGCAGATTAAGTCTTTGCAAGATCAGGGTCATATAGAGATATCTGGGAATCAGAAGAGTGATGAAGATCTAAATTTCTCTCATCTCTGCTGTATTACCAGATGATCCCTATGGTAAGTGTACAGGCCCAGTGTGATAAACCTAAAGTGATATGATCCCTATGGTAATTTGTCTACAATGGATTAAAAGTACCATGGAACTCAACTCTTCAATTAGCATCAGGCTGGTTTAATTTTTAAAAGCTGGCAAAGTAAAGAAACCAATGCAAACATTTTCTCACAAGCTCATTAGTGATGGAAATCACTTATGAGTTTCTTTTCAAAGCAAACCCATAGTCAGGCTATATTTTTTTTCTTTGCAGCTGCTTTGAACACGCCAGATGTTTAAGTTGCTTTAGCATATATCGCCTAGTATCACTCAGTAAGCTTTCACAAGTTCTCCAGAAACCACGGTAACACAAGCACTGACAGCAGCCTGCTGCTCTACTGCAAGGGCCTGTCTCTCCCATTGAATTCTTTTGCAACGTCGCTGCTGGCATAATTAATTGTCTGACGTAAAGCACACATCATCTTACACAAGGTTACTCTGCAGAGTGCCCTAAATTTCAAATCTGAAATGCAAGCAATCCCCCCAAAATCCTGTAACCAGTTTGTTGTCTTACACCTAGTTGCCAATTACACGTACTACTGAGCTGCATAAAATAAGCACATTCTTCTGCTTCTTAAAAGTGCATTTGCAATGATAAAATAAAAACCACAAGTATATTTTTTTAAAAAAAGTCCATAGCATCAAAATTTTATGTGGTTTGTGCATGCATAACTTTATAGTTTTCACAGAGAAACGGTTGCAATCATAACATCTGCATATCATAAAACCATAGAAGTTTACAAAACAGTCCTTGTACCCAGCTCACTGTGCTTGAGCATTTACCAGAGAAGAGATACCTAAGGCGGATGCACACAGCAGCTTGAGCAATTGTGTTACAAATAACCACTGCAATCACTACTGCTCACCATGTACCTGCACCACAGCTGTGACATGAAAACATCCGGTCAATGACATCTTAATGCAACAATGGCAAAGATGACAAAACAGGCTCTTTAGGACAGAGGTGCTCTGCCAAAACATTAAAGCACTTAGGAAAACGGGTCAAGAAAAATAATTCAAGTCACAGCCCATTCTGGGATGGACTCATCTTCTGAAAAATCAAGATGAAGCAGCAGGGAAAGCAATACCTTTGCAAGGGCACTGAGAGGGCTGCATCTTCTATTCCACCATATTGCAGACAGGCAAAGCTTTAAGCCCTGACTGCTCAAATGCATAAATCATCGCCATAACCTGTATCATTGTCCTTGCCACATGTCAGAGCCCTACACAGGAGGAGGGCTGGTCGTTAATGCAAATTCAGTGGTTAACGCTCCGCAGCAATGCTTCTCGAGTTTAAAGGTTGGCGCCATGGAAACAATATCCACACACAGAAACACACACAAAGGCTTTCTAGCAAAAAACAAATTCTGCATCTTCACCAAGAGCTGAAAATCGGAGCTATTGAAGCTGCTGCTAATAAAATAAATTTTATGCGAGGTGTGAATAATCCTTTCTCAGCTACTTCCCTAGGAAATACACTAGCACAGGCACCAGTTCAAAAGTATTGGTACAAAAGAACTGCTCAGGCTGGTGGCTCGTACTTGCTGCTAGGATCCCCCTCAGAAACACTACATTTTAAAAAGAAAAAAAAGAAAGCACACACCCAAAGAAGGTGTTGTTTAGAACATAACACATCTCCTGACAAAGAAGCATTTTCCTCCTATATCTAACAGCAGCAGCTACAGAAACGGCAAACCAGATAAAAGAACACTGGTGACCTCAAAAAGCTCTGCACCCTACTCACACAGCTGTTACTCTGCCCACCCCGCAGAGCCACGCACTAGCCAGCTTATCCGCTTGTAAGGGCGTCAGTCAAATGGCGGTGGGTTCAACCAGACCGGGAGCTGCCATATTACGCAGACCCACCAGCTCTGGGGAGCTGCCCCCACAGGAGCCACTCGTGGCCAACACGTTGTGCAGATCCACTCACTGTAGCTCTGGAGCCTGATGGGGTAATAGCTACTGCAAAGCACAAATTACAAGTGCTGCTGCACCTCTTTTGGGTGGGTAAAAGCCACCCCAGTGGAAGTGTTAGCTTTGCCAACAATGACTGAAATCAAGCAAAACAGCGAGCTGCTGAAGGCAATGCCCTGGATCCACCTGCGACAGCCCAGAGCAAGGACAGCGCACGGCACGTACCAGCAGTTCTGTGCTCCAAAGAATTTGCTGGATTGAGAGCACGAGGTTCACCACCTCTGCCTTATTGACACGTGTCACCACCTGACATCACAGACTTTGTAGGAACCCCCAAATAAAAAAGGCCCTTAAGGGACTCTAAAGTTCGTAGTCTGAAACAACAGCCTTACTCAGCATCTGTGCTGCTTGCTACAGGCTACACCGTCCAGCCGCAGGGTTCCTGCTGGCCTGCACACCTCTGACTGCAGAGCTCAGACAGGACCACAGCACCGAGGTGAAGCAAGGTTGCCTCTGCTTCATAAGCAGTGCTGCCTTGCAGGTATTTCATAACATCTTTTTTACAGTAAGCTTTAAAACGTGACACCTCCTTTTCTTCATGACTCCCCACAATAGGCAACAATCAGCAAAGAACACACAATTTGCTGGTACAATTACAGACAGGGCAGAGAATGGCATTGCTGAACAGATGTTTTATGCTTACATTAGATGTAATAAGCTCTGCAGTCAGTGCAGGTCACTGGGAGAAGCCTGGTATTTACTGCAGCAACCATCATTTTCTGGCTACTTCTCTTCTGTCCCCACCCCCAATGTGCTGCAGAGAAATTAAATTCCAACAGACATCTATCTGCGTGCTCCCAGTGGATAAGTACGTTCAAGGGTACTTATAAACACACAAGAACGCTTTCTAATGGGGCAATATTTTTACATTCTGTTTTAATTGAAGAAGAAAAATCACTAATCTTAAAGACAAATCAGAGCAACTGCTAGTGAGTGAAGTATTCTGTGAGCCTAACGAAACATGAGCCCCTACGCAGAAACAATTCATATTAAAGTTTCTGCTCTGTTTAGAGGAAAATTTGAGAAGAGTTTTGCAAGGATATTGTGATCTCTATATAAAAGATCTCAAAGCGCTTTGCGAATGCCTGTGAGACAGGAAAAGAATGCTTAGGGACCATTTTACTCAGAACTCATTTACCTTATTATCCATGTCCTTTCAACCATACATAAATTGTTTGTTTCTTCCCTTAAATTGTGTGTTAGCAAGCTGTTTTCTACCTGGTGACGGCTGCAGTTCAGATCCATCCATCCAGGTTTAACACATGTGGTGGGAAGCAGCCAAGGGCCCAACATTTTAATTAATCATAAATAGTCAGGACATAAGCTGCATGAATGGTGAGGAAAGATTTTAGCAAAGCAACCACTAACACCAGGCAAAACACCAACATCTTTCTGCAGTCTGCAGATAGGCCTGTGGCCCAGACCTAACAAAAATTAATTGATTGAATGTAAAAGCAGTGGGTTGTACAAGATAGATAAAGTTAAGATTAAAATATTTTTATATATTTCAAATATGTGAAGTACGAAAAAAATCTAAAACATGCTTAATATGTATTATAAATCCATTCACAGATATGTGTGTGTATATATATATAAGAAAATCTGTGCTTACATAATATATGTATGCATATTAGGAAGAGAAGGTTATCAGAAGATGTTATCGGGGAAGAAGGTTCAGAGGAGAGTTTAGGGTAAATACAGAGGATCTTCCTCTTTCCTCTGGGATAGAGATCTTTCTGCAGAACAGCTATCCCTCCTCTTGCTCCCCCACAGTCCTATCAGGTAAGAAAGTGCTGTTCTCTCCTTTGTAGACAGTAAACAAACATATACAGGATAAAACTCATGAGGATACTTAGACATACAATCTCCCATTGATCCAAGAAGTAATTAAGAGACAAAATATCTTTTGCCAACCATCCCCTAAGGGACTTCCGAGCACTATAACGAAAGAAGTCTGACGAAGCATATAAAAATACAAGTTTTAGGCTAGTACCATGACCACAAGGTTATTCTTTTTTTTTCCTTCTGTACTCTCAGGGCTCAGACTGAGGATCTGTTGTGCAACCCATCAGGAAAAAGACTGAGTCACAACTGAGGCAAAGCAGCACAGTGCTGAGGGGACAGGACAGCATGGCGGGTTGCAAGGAAGAAACATGGAGAGCTGGACGCACAAGGGGGATTGCAGAATGAAAATTTGTAAGTACCTGAACGTCAGAGTACTTAGCTAGAACAGCAAAAGGACCTCAACGCCATTTATTTTTGGTTTACTGCACTATGAGTTCAGGTTAATTCCCTACAGTGCAATTACTTTCCAAAACATTCAAGGATATAGAGGCCTCCATCACTTCTCAGAGCACTTAAGTACTTTCACCCAGGACTTTGTATCTGCCTTTAGCCATAGAATCTCATGTTTTTCGACAAAATTCACTGTAAGGAAATTGCCAGGGCCAGAAGATGGCAAAGTTTATTCCTTCTGGGATCATAAGTCCTAAAAGGAGACAAGGTGATTGAGAGACTGCAGATCAAAGCTTACGTAAGACAGAGGAATCTGCTCTCCTAGAGCTGTTCTTCCATGCCCTTGATTAATGTATCATAACAATTATTTGTACTGTTTGACACACTCTGCCCAACTACATTTGTATGCAGAACTCTTCTGATAATGAAAAAAATAAAAATAAAATAAAAGGAATTTAATTAGCAAAGCTGTCCTGCTTCCAACGGTCCTTCACTAGGAACAATCTGTTCCTCTTCTGGATCATTTGACTCCTGATTGAAAAGAAAGCAGCTTGCTAACCTAGTCAAATTGCTTGGCGAGCACAAGCCTAAGTACAGTTTAAAGCAACATGTTAGTAGCAAACCAGTACAACTGCACCAAGAACAGCACATTGAATCTGTTCTGAGCCACTGGCTGCATCAGTTGAAAAGTGAGAGGCTCAATGTCCTACAGATCACAGGACATTTCCATTTTTCATCAAGCTAATAATCTAAACTTCTACTGAAGGTGGATTTTTTTGTTGTGTGATTGGCTTTTTAGTTTGTATGTAGTTTTATTTTACACTATAGCAAAAAAATTGGCAACAGAATTTAAACTGAAGCCTGTGTACAAAAGCCTGGACAAAAACACTCCTCCTTGAGACACACTGGACCAAAAAGCTCATGTGCCATGTAAGTGGACCTGTGCAAGCAATGGAGAAGGAGACGAAGCACTAAGACATTGACAGGATGCAGTAAGCTTCCAAAAGAGAGATTTTACAGCTCTCTATAGCTTCCAGAGTTACAATCTACGCCTTCCCTGCCTGAAAAGAACCCCAAGTCTGCCTCACTTGTAACACAAGACACAAAATGCTTTTTCCCCATGCAGCATCTCCCTGGCACCATTTCAGTATCCATTCTCCAATCATTCAATACCCTGACCTGCCAATTGTCTTACAGCCACCAGAAGGCCAGCTGGCCAACTCCAAGATCTTGCCTTCACACTCTCTGTGCCATAAGTAACACATATATGTCTCTGCACGCATTCCCTCTCTATGGTAGTGACCATACATGAGAAATTGCTATGCTACCCACCCACTGTCTGAGCAGCACAACTCGGGAGCAGTTTCTCGTGGATGGCAGGGTGCAGTTGCACTTCTCCAGTTCAGTTGGTGCAGCTTGGGCCTCGGGTCCTTGCAGTAGATGGAAACAGTTGTAATTCCAAAGCAAAAAGAAACCTCCCCCAGAAAAACACCACCAACAAAAAAAACCAACCAACCAAAACAAAACACACAAACAAAAAAACCCCTCACACAAAAAATCAAGCAGTCTTTTAATATCAGGTAGGAAGTACCACAACTATATAACGCTATCATTAAAGAGATAAGGCATAGGGGATGGAAATAAAAGGAGGAAAGAAAAGCTACTTTTTAATGCAGTCAGCATTTCCACTGAAGGTTTACATCACAGCAGCCCATGTGCATCCACAAAATCTACTCGCAAGACAAGCGTGGTCACATTGAAAAACTTAGATTTGTATCGTTTGCGTCAAACTGAGGCTGACTGGCTGGCTTGAGATGTCAAGCCCAAGTAAGATCCATGTCCACCAACAAAATATCCTCATCATCAGATGACTCTAGCACAGCACAAAAGTTGCTGAGATCCCAGTAAGAACACCCAGTGAGATTAGGTCTGAGTATAGAATGACAAGAATGTAGCCAAGACAAGGATGATAAAAATCTTCACAAGTCAGCAACGTCAGCTGGCTCTTCTCCATTGCCTGAAGATTTTCCAATTAGTTCTTATATCCTTCTTCAGCTCCCTTCCCTTCCTTGGGGTTCAGAAAGCATTAGCATCTTTCATTCCAGGAAAATCACGCTCTGTCACTTTCATATCCCTCAGTCTCACTAGTCTGTCAAAATTTTCCATTTCTGCAATCAAGACCTGAGCCACAAACCAATTTTTGATTATCCTTTCATCATTTATAAAATGAACCAAGTCATGGTCATTCAATCCCAGCTGGTTTCCTGTAACAAGATCCTTCTTCAGTATTTTGTGAAAAATAAGATTAAAGTATCCCTTCTGATTGATAAAGAAATTGTCAATAACATCAGCCCTGACTGTTAATGTGTACGTACTCCCAAACCTACGTCTGTGCAGTGTAAATCCCACAAGGCCAAAGTCCTCACTAACATTACAGACATCTCTATCCACATCCAAATACAAACTAGATGAACATGGACTTCAGCTGATGCAGAGTTTTCACCCAAGGGAACTTCTTCACCATTTTTCTTAAAATGATTTGATTTAGATTGTTTCATCCACAATTCCCAGCTCCTTACAGTCTCAGTGCCTCTCCTTCCTAAGTTAAATTAGAAGCACTAAGATTAACACCTTCCAAACTACTGAGGCTGGCTTTGGGAACTACAACTAGTTTGCTCTTCATTTGAGGCCAGCAACAAACACCACTTGGACAGGAGAAATGAAAGAAATCAAAACCACAGAAATAAAAATTTCAAAGCCTCATTATACACTCATCTGACTACTATCAACACATACATCCTTACCATCAGATTATTCTGATGTTTTTGGGTCAAGAATTGTAGCTTGTAGCATGTCAAAAACCTTGGGTGCCTGTCGTTTCTTCCTATGCTATTTTACACACAAACAGCAACAAGAAAATATTCATTATAGCATTAAAATGTCATCATTACTTATTTGAAAGTGCTGATTTCTAGTACTGTGAACTTAATGAAATAAATGCTTCTATTAAACAATGATTGCAGGCAAACATTCTGTTGAAGTACATATTGTCATTACCCAACATTTTATAGGCTTAGAATAAAAGTCATGACAGCACATATTATTTGGCAACAAAACATCAAATTCTACTTAAACAACTATTCCCAAGGTCCTTTTGCGGATGCATAACTGCAGTTTTAAGTTTTTCAAAAGAAACTGGGCTTCACATCTCTTTCCTTGTGGCAAAACAGTCCATCATTCTTAATCCACTTGGAATAATTTCTAGAATATTCAGTGAAGCTGGAGAGAGAATCAGAGTAATCAAAAGTATACATTGTGGGAACTTGGCTCTCCCCTAACCATGGTGTTATTGTAAGTAATCTCACTAAATTCTTCTACATAAAAAAAATAACCCAGAGAACTCAGCATACATAGCCTACAAGATTATACAACAGCACAAAGCCTTGCCTTTTTGTAGAACTGGAAGGAAAAACAGCACTGCTTATAAAGTTCATACCCTCTAACAGCTGACTGTCTGGCAATTCTGTTCGGATACTGTGAAGAGGTAGACACTGTTCCTAAAGGACCCTCTTGAAGGAGTTAAGTGCTGATGGCGTGGCTGTGGCCGCGCTGCCTCAAGCCAGAAGCCTTCACCTGCTGAGCCCTGTCCAGCCACATGTCCCAGAGGGAACTGGTCCCACCAATGTGAGCTCTGACTTTGCCGACTCTCTATAATCCTTCTTTTTCTACCATGTGTTTTTTTTTTTAACCCGCTTACAGTATTTTCTTCTTTCACATGCTTTTCACCTCCACTATCCTTCGTTTAAATTTGCATCCAAAACACTGGGCAGTATTGTCAAAAGAATGTTACCAATTATGTCATGAAGGAATACTACTCCTATTGCAAAGTGCAGAGGCTTTTTTTGCTTCTTCCAGCAATGCATCGAAGTTTATGATAGAATTTTGAATGTCTCAGTTCTTCACCCAGCATTGGGATGTGGGAAGACTAATTTTCAGAGAAATTACTCCATGTTCAAGGACGCTGTCATGCACTAACTGGATTGACCTTTCATTTTACTGCTAGCCCTGTTGATCTCTGCAAGCACTGCTCTTGCATAAACTGGCAGTTCATAAATACACTGTCACTGAAGAGAAGAAAAATGCTGCTTGATCTCCAAAACATCTGATGTCCTTCGAAAGAAATAAGCAGGTTACTGAAAGCACAGAACCTCTACTGTGTAATATCATTTGAGGCATCCCTCATTGGTACCAGTGCCTTTGGGAAATATTGTTCAAGATAACTATTAGCTGTTCAAGAATGCAAATCTTTGCCTCATTTCCAGCACAACCCTCACTGTCTCTCCCTCTCCCACATATATGCACTTAAAACCAAAAATGTTATCGACCTAATTTGCACTGAAAAGAACACTAGCACATTAAGAACTCCTCCTAAAATATGACACAGTAAACATCAGAGGAAAAAAACACACGTTTTCCTTACACTAATGACCTCAACCTGAGGACAGAATTTTCTTGGTTCATTTACTTTTCAGCAGAGCTGCAGGCATGCAGCTTCTGTAAGGGTTAGCCTTGTATAAAAACATCAAGCCATGAATTTTGATGACTGTCTGATCCTTTACCTCTCCAAATAAATGGTGCTTATGCCTTTAGGGTGTCATGTAACTCTGCTCTTCAGTGTTGGATTCTCCCTTTCTGCAGCACTTGGTAACAGTACAGCACCCTGCAGCAAGCGTGCTGGAAATAAATAAAATGTAAACTGGCTAAGAGTCCAGCGCAAAGATGAATAGAAAAGTTTTTTTTGGAAAAGAAAGGATATCATTTGTAAGGACTCAAACAGAGACAGCCTTAATGTCAGTCACAAAGGAAGAATTAGGAAAAAAACCACGCCTGAAGTGACTCTACGCAACTAATAAAAAGGCATTTTTTATTAAAAAGCAGAATTATCATAAAGTCTTCAAAGTTCTAACTTAAACTTTTTTGAATCAAATTATAGTCAGGATGTAGTCTCCCAGAAAACCATCCATTAGTCAAGAAAACAGCTGTAGGACGAGAGCAGACAGAAGAAAAAGTCACAGAGCCTGAGTGCTGCTCCACTGGAGTGAGGTCAGGGCACATCTGCTCTCTCTGGGGCTGGACGGTGCACTGGGGCTGGCCAACGCCAGGCCACCAAGGGACCGCCATCTATTCACATTCAGGAGAATCATTCATTCATCTCAGCTGAGTTCTTCTTTAAAACCACATATTCATTCCAGTTTATTTTGACCCAGCAGCTGCCTAATTACAAGGCATTTCTCTTATGCACCATCTCTCTTGCACAATATGCACTCCTTTCAGTCTTCACTACCTTCGAGGCACAATTGTTTCACACCAGTACTAGCACATCAGTTTTAAACCACCTTTTCTTCTTTTCTCCGGGAACACATCAGGCTGCTCAACTTCAAAGGTCCTCAGTCTTGCCAGCGGAGCAAATGCTGCAGGGGCAGAGTAAGCCGAGAGATGTGTCCCGCCTCACATGCCAAAGGATGCACTGACTGGTCATTTAATTCACACTGTGGAACAACTTTTCTTATGACTCATTTTTAAACATGACAACTTTTTTTCAGTTTGAAAGAATGATGCAGATACTATAACCATCACAATACCATTCAAGCCTAACTGTGAAAAGAGCGGTTTCACAAGACCAACTAAATGCATACTAATTTATCCACAGAACTTGTCTATACATGCTGTGAACACACCTGCAAGAAAACAAAAGAGTACAACCTTTTCTCCCCAAAAACTCACACAATTACACTCTCTGCTTAGTAATCCACGACTGGGAGTGGATATCATCCAACATCAACCATCAGGCAACTGCTGGAGAGTCCAGCGCAGAGCCACAAAGATGATGAAGGGAGTCGAGCATCTCCCTTATGAGGAAAGGCTGAGGGAGCTGGGGCTCTTTACCTCGGAGAAGAGGAGACTGAGGGGTGACCTCCTTAATGTTTATAAATATATGAAGGGTGAGTGCCACGAGGATGGAGTCAGGTTCTTCTCAGTGAGAAGCAATGATAAGACAAGGGGTAATGGGTACAAACTGGAATACAAGAGGTTCCACTTAAATATGAGAAGAAATTTCTTCTCAGTGAGGGTGACCAAACACTGGAACAGGCTGCCCAGGGAGGTTGTGGAGTCTCCTTCTCTGGAGACATTCAAAACCCACCTGGACACCTTCCTGTGTAACCTCATCTAGGTGTTCCTGCTCCAGCAGGGCGACTGGACTTTTGAGGTCCCTTCCAATCCCTGACATTCTGTGATTCTGTAATCTGCAGTTCATGCCAGAGAAGAACTAAACTCTCACTAGCAATTTTTTGATGCCTCTATAGGCTGAAAGACAGGTCTGTCTTTCTCAGGAGCAAATACTTCTTTGCTTAAGAAGCCAGGAGATGAGGTGTAGCTGTAACAACTGTAAGTATAAAGGCTTTAACCAGTTACAATATAAACAGACTATGACCTTGGAACCATAACAAAATGAGAATGCGCTTGCTGCAGTGAGCACACTCCCACTACTGAGGCAATTTCCACCAAGACACAAGGAACTAATGGGGATGAACTCCACAAACAGTTCGAGAAACGTGAAGCTCAGTTTCTGAAGAACTGTGGTTATGCCAGCCAAATTCAAATACGACATTTTGGCAAAAAAAGGACTGGTAAATATTTTTCTTCTATATGGGACACTAGCAACACTCACAAGGCAGGAAGTTCTTACAAATTTAAGCTTAAATCCACATACTATCCATATTTTTACATTTTCTTAAAGTTATGTGAATAATCCTATTATTGCAGTATTGCACAATGGTGCCAGATTGGCATGAGCTATAGTAAATATTTTCATTTTTTAACTATGGCTCACCAGATTCTTATTCTGGTTTCCCTACTACGGTTATAGATGGATCACATTTGACTGCAAGAGACTTATGCCCAGTTATTATTTCTCTTTTTTATTTCCAAATACTGCCACAGAGAGACCTAGACCTTCTGGAATTGAAAAAAAAAATAAAAATAAAAATGAAAAATTTGCTTTAATAGAACAGATTTTGAAAAGCTTTCATTGCTCACATCCACCTGCACACTGACTGCAAATGCGTGTAATTCATGATGTGGCAATTCTCGCTTGTTTGTTTGAGAAGAGGTCTTATTTTCAACCTAGTGGAATCCCTTGCTCTATTTGTGTTAAAGACATCACACACATTATTGAAAACTGCCCACAAAGGAAGTAGGATGGATAGTGGAAGTCCTGCAATGTGAATTCATTTAAAGTTCTTGAAATTAAGGGATTGTGAATGAATCAAACCTCCAGAAGAAGCTAATAAAACTTGGTAAATGGGCAAGACTGAGACAGATAAAATTTACTGTGGTCAGGTACAGCATAATAAATCTTTCTGGATGCCAAAAATAATAATTTAGACTGTTCACATATTCACAAATTACATGGAACCTCTCGGGGGAACTATCCAGCATCACTGCAGATGACTCATCAGAAATATCTGTTCAACATGTAACAGCAACCCAAAACCCAAGAAATTAGACTGCTTTAAAGGAGGAGATGGTATTGTCATCTTTTCACAGACCAATTATATCTTACAGTTTCATGCTGATACTCTCAGGAAAAAGGGACGCGTACCCATCAAAAGAAAGACCAAAAGTCTTCACCTAACAAAAGCAACAAGAACATGTAAAAAAGAGCCCAAATCCTGCTGAAGACCAAATTATTTATTCCTCAAAACAGTGGAAACTAATAGCAGAGCATCGATATTTCAAAACCAAGCCTTATACAAAGTGCTAGTTAGGAGCAGCTTATATGACTATTCCTAGTAGTAGCAAAATTACTCCTCTTCATTCTGGGAAGACCCCTTCGGTTCAGCTCCCTACAGCCCCACCTAGCAGCCTAATTCCACTTTTCATACTGCTAGAACCGAGGAAATTCTGCTAAGGCAGCTCCACAGCACTGTGCCTGAATCAATGCTGTACTCCAGAGTATCCTGGAGTGGAATAAGCAGCAAGGAGATGATGTGCCATGACTAGGGATGACGTCTATATCTATATTACTTTATTTTGGTTTGTTTGTTTGTTTTGAAAAAAAGGCAAAACTCACTATAAGATATCCTACTTTCATTATAAGATATCCTACTTTGCCAAAGGAAGTACACAAGAGCCGATTTGCTTTGCACAAGAAGCATTACGGATCTTACTGAAACATTAAAACCTACCATGATATCAAATGAAGATGAGACAATTGCAGGTCTGTTGGTTTTCTAATGTGAAGAAAACATCTCTCTAGAACAGACACCGTTTCCTACAAGATATTCTGATTTAGATAATTCCAGCTGTTAAAACAAATAAACAAAACACAAACAAAAAACACACACAAAAAACCCCCACAAACAAAACAAAAAAACCCAAACACCACACAACTCAAGCCTTTAAGCATCCCAGAACAACTTCCCATTAGTTTGATTACTCTCATTGTCTATCTTCTCACTCACTCATGTTGTGAGCCCATCCTATTCCTCCTTTAATCAACAGAAATCAAGATTGGTCTCATCAAACAGAGGCTAGATTACATTCCTTCCATATTCCAGCATAAGGATTTGGTTTTTTCTCCAGTGTTTCAATCTTTTTCATAGGTTTCAAGCTGTTTCTTCTTACTGTTCTCGAACTGTTTAAATCAATCCCATACTGGACACAGCATAAAAGCAGCAGAGGCCGATGCCCAGCATACCTTCCTAACAAGCACAGACCTCGATAATAGAATTAACCCTTTGGGCCACACCGCAATGCCACAAATCAAATTCTGATGATGTCCAGCCCAGTCCTCACACCTTTCCAAAATGCTCCTGCCTGACCAGAGGTAAATCCCTCCTCCTGTCACTCCGATCTGCATTCCTCCTGCCAGTATGTCTGACCCCACACTTGGCAAAGCTGATCTGCCTGCTGTCTGCCCTCCCAAACTAGACAAACAGGCCAGACTTTTAATTTTTTTAATCCTAGTAACTCCACTGGGAACACACATATTTGATAAAGACTTCATTTTACAGTGATATTTATAGGACCTCTTGCAGCCAGTTTGTAATTTTTTTAATGGCTTTTTCATTTTGTAGGGTTTGTTATTGTCATTTTGTATCATTATAATTTCCTGATCAGAATGGCATACACTGTCTAGCCAACTGCCTGACAGAAATCCAAGTATATTACAGCTGCATTTGAAAATATAACTGTTACATATGCATTTGACATGGATACATTTATCAAACTTTCATCTCATAAAAATTAGGTATCACATTAGTTTGACAAGATGTATTTTCCATACCCACATACTCACTGCGAGTAACTATATTGTTATCCTCTAAACCTTTATTGATCAAAATTCATGTCAGCCGTGCCATTATTTTGGCCACACAAATACCAGGCTGACAGGCCTATAATTATTTGAGTCATCTTGTTCAACCTTTTAAAATATTGGCAGGGCATTGTCTTTCAACCAGTCTTCTGAAACTCCCCTGACATTCTGGAAAAAAAAACTCAGCGTCAACAACCTAGAGAGCGCTTTGGCCATCGCTCTTAAAACTCTGATATGGAAAAGTTTCAGCCTTGATTTTAAAAACTCCTGGTACAGAGAAGGGAATCTCATCACAGAATCACAGAATCAACTGGGTTGGAAAAGACCTCAGAGATCATCAAGTCCAACCCTTGGTCCCACTCCAGTCCATTTACTAGATCATGGCACTAAGTGCCGTGTCCAATCTCAGTTTAAAAACCTCCAGGGACAGTGACTCCACCACCTCGCTGGGCAGCCATTCCAATGCCTGACCACTCCCTCTGCAAAGAATTTCTTTCTAATCTCCAGCCTAAATTTCCCCCAGCAGAGTTTAAGCCCATGCCCCCTTGTCCTATTGCTGACTGCCTGGGAGAAGAGACCAATCCCCACCTGGCTAGAACTTCCCTTCAGGTAGTTCTAGAGAGTGATAAGGTCACCTCTAAGCCTCCTCTTCTCCAGACTAAACAACCCCAGCTCCCTCAGCCTCTCACTGTACAATACTTCAGCTTTTTCCCCAAATACAAAATAGAAATTATTACTAATTTAAAATTTGCTTTGTGAGAGTTTGTTGTTTTGCCAACAGACATATTTAAGATGTCTTAGTATTGACAGTGCATAGTCTCCTCTATTTGTCTTTGAGAGCAAACTCACCCGCATTGTCACAGGTCTTTTCCCATCCCTATTAGTCGGAGCTGGTCACCCTGCCATGCGGTTGCTCTTGGCAGCTGCGGCCAGTGCATTGTGCTCTGTTTCAGGGGAGTGGGGAGGATTTTCCGTCTGCTGGACACCCCTTAAGACCTCTTATTTCCAACTTGTTAATGACTGAGGAACAGGTAATGCAGTTTTTAATATAAAATGCCCTTTTCAGTCCTGTAAGTCTACTTGATTCTTCCTAAATAAACTGTAGCCATAGATGTTCATGTTGCAACCACACAGCTTTTTCCATAAGGTTTTGCACTGAAATCTTTTGTTGCATCATGGCTTAAAGGAGAGTATTTTATTCTCTGACGCAGACTACAAGGCAACTGGCTGACCTAAACAAGGTGCGGAGGGCAGAGATGCTGCCAGTGACTTCCTGCATTAATTCATCGTTCTTCCTGCTACTCAATAAGATTACAACACTCCCACATGCACAGAAGTCAGGCTCCCATCCTCCTGCTCTTAAATCACATTTTTCCTTTTATTCTCACAGGGTGGCTCTGTAACAGCACACAGGAATCATCAAGACAAACAACACAAATTTTAAAATAACATTTCATAATATTTACTTATTATAAAAAAAAAAATCAATACTTTAAAAAAACCTCCTGAAGACAGGAACATATCCTTTAATTAATATATCTAGAGAGCTCTAACGTCAACTCCTTTGGCCAGTCTTTCCCATATCTGCTCTACAGATAAGCTACTTCAGAATGGAGGTGGCATCTGTATGGCACGGCTGCCCTGCTACTACCATTTCAAATAACAATGGGAATTGAAGCATGTCACTTCCAGTGATGCCAAACACATTTAACCACTGCAGTCTGATATTGTAACTATTTCAGTATAGTGGAATATCATCTTCTGTAGCAGATTTCACCTCAAAAATATCTGAAATGTTCCAAAGTACACAGTATCACTTCACTTTCAACTACCTGGTCAAAAACTCCTTGGAATGGCAGTTTTAAGCAACTTGCCATTTCAACCTAGTGCTGAAACACCGCAATACTTACCAGATAAGGGAGAGCTTGGTTAGTCACAATACCTTTAGAACCACACAATGCGAAAAATATCTGGATAAAATAGCTTACTCTTATTTTTAATGTTATATTACCCAAGAAAAGACTTTCTATCTGTGAGTGAATTCCTATTAAGTTTTAATACATTCATTTCTTTTCAAATTCCTACACCTTTGTCTTCTTTGCATACAGCATACAACTATTTTTGGTACAGAAAGTCTGAAACGTTTTTTTTTTCCTTTTTCTTCAAAGTTTGCCTCCCTTTCCAGTTTCCCGAAAGAGTATTTTGCATGACTGCTGCCGGAGGTGGAAGAAATCCATTCCAGAGCTCAGAGGGTCAAATTATTCTGTACCTCAACTGCTGGGCATCACTCAACATACGTGCTGGAAGATTCTGGCCATTCATTCATTGCTGAATTCTTCACATCAATTGTGTGAGGCGAAGCAGAGAATCTGCAAATTCCACACAGACAAAATAATCTCTACCACACACATTCATGTGTTTTCTTTTCTTTTTTTTTTCTGAACTGCTTTTCTTTTTTCCATTCATTCTCTCCTTTCACCTCTCCAGTCTCCTACTTACTCTTCTTTCCGTGTGCACGCACAGGCATTCTGACATAAAGGACATCTTCCATTCCTTGGCAAGGAGTGCAGCCCACAAGTAAAAACTACTAAGCTAAGCTGTTGTGGAAAAAAGACCTAATAAATGAGCAAATTATGTGTTTGTGTGTGCTTCAGATCACTTGTAAGTGAAAATAAAGAGTAAAACGTTCTGCAGACTTTCCTGGTTGACTTTACTCTGTAGTCTGTAAGGGTAAAAAAGACATCCTAAAACTAAAAGGGAAGAAGGACTGAAAGTAAAGGGGAGAGCAAAGTCTCTCTTTTTCCCTCCCACCTTGGAAAATTATCAGGTTTTTTAAAACTTCACACATATTGTTTTTGGTTTTTCCTCCCCCCCCGCCCCCAATTGCTTATTAAAGACCAACAAATCCTGTATGCAGGACAAAATAGACTACAACTGCTAATTTACCCATATAGAAGAACATATTTAGCATACCCTTAAATTTATCATTATTAGGAACACATATAAGTTCATATTTAGAAGCTAATTTTCTATTTTGGACCTTCCTGACTACAGAAGTCACTGCTAATTTTAAAACAACCAGAAATAAGAACAAGCTCAAGAACTATGTTGCACCTTCATTCTGGTTTTGTTAAAAACAAGACCAGTTCTCTTTTAGTGAATTTTCCTTTCAGCTAAGTTCTTCTAAGTAACTGTACTTTTCTTCTAAGTAACTGCATGGTTTTTGGACACTGCGCTCCAAAGCTGATAAGATGACCAATGGAATGCAGAAGAAGCTCATGTTTAGATTTATTACTATGGTAACCAAGGTTAACTGATAACGGGACATATTTGCAAGGACGGGCGGACAGCACAGGTGACTAAAACTGACCACCTGAGTATTCCATCCCATACATGTCATACACCCTATAAAAGAGGGAGATCACGAGGGTGTCTTGCTCTCTTCGACCATGGCTGGCATCTGAAGAGGACCCTGCCACCTGAGCCTGTGATCCAAGGCCTGAGACCCTGCATCCTTGAATCCAGCTCCGGTTTGCTGTGAAGCCCTGCACAGGACTTGCGGATGCCTGCCCTGCAGCTGCTGGAGCTGCCAGCTCCCAGCTCTGTCACCACTGGAGGCACGCCAGATTGGTTTTGTATATTTTTTATCATTTTCTCTATTTATTAGTAGCATTAGTAAAGCCTTTAAAACCTTTCCAACTTGAAGTCTCCCTTCCTCTTTATCACTTTTTCTTATTTAAGGGGAAGGTGAGTGAGGGGTTAACAGAGAGTATCTGCCATGGTTTATTGTCACCTAATCATTAAACCTTGACAATCTTTAAAAAGAATAAATTCAGTATATGACTGTGATCTACAGAGTGCAGAAATTATATTTCTTAAAATCATTTTTAAATGAATTATTTTCCATGTGCTTTTCTACACAGGCTCCCCGCTCTTGACTAAAAGGGAGCTAAGAAACATCAAAGGCTGGATTGTCCATGAAACTGCCTGAAGAAAAAGGTTCTTCCAGGTCAGCATGAAGGGTAATAGCATTCACCTCAGCCCCAGCAATTAAGGAAATTGTTTCCATCTCTACAGGCATCAGTCTCTTGAAAACTGAAGGAACAATGTATTCAACACAAACATGAATGAAATGTTGACCAGACTGAAAAAAAAGACTAAAAATATACTTGGATAACAAAAGACTCTTTTGGAGGGGAAAAAATGAATAGCAAGGCAATGCATTAAAATTTTTTCCCTGGCTTCCATTCAGATGCTGTCCAAGCACAGCTTCATTGTTTGGCATGTCGCTTGCATCTCCTCATGTCACCTTCATTCTCTCACTCAGATAACCTACAGATAAAAATATACAGAGCCCTATTCTAGGATTCAGCAATATTAACCCAGTAGTCAGCAGCAAAAACTGGGGCCTTCTTGATTCATAAAGAATTTTTAAAGCCTCTGTGAACTACAGAGCGTAGGGAGGGTAAAAGCTTACATCAAAATGAGGCATATGACTCTTTTGGGTTCTCTTACAAAGGAAGATGCGTTCTTTCTCTGTGGTGAAAGGGGCTTACCAGCCTGCTGCGTCTGCACATTCCCATGGGGACATGGTGTGATGGAGGAAAGGGAATGCTTAATCTGAAATTCATTTAATCAGCCTAATACGTTTTAGACTAATTACAGAAAATTATTTCCCACTTCACTTCCACATCAACGAAATTTTTACTCCTCAGGCCTCTTTAATGCATAATATTGGTCCCCCTCTGTCATCTGCCACTAAAACACAGCCAGCACAGAATAGGAGGGCACACACCTCAAAATGTTCCACAGAATATAAAAAAGGAAAAAACAAAACAAAACAAAACACAAAACAACCTTATTTAGGTGAAATTGCAGAAGGAGATTCTAGTTGGCAGAACACCCCCCCTCCTCCCCAAAGTAGCAGAAACAGCATCATCAACCAGATTATGATGATTGTTGTTGTTATTATTATCATTATCATTCTCATTATATTTTAGTTTAAGGGAATGCTGACATTTTCTGGTTACAAATCAGAAATAACCAGCTCACTGCCCAGAGATATGGATTAGGGCTTCTGCTGACAAACTGTCTTTTCAGCCCACCCTTCTGGCATCCCTTGTGTGCTCCTTTTCCAAGCACCCCCCCACTGTGCAGCACACAGCTTTTTCCAGTCTTCTTCTACTGCTCATCACTGCCACCTCACTGCCACCGAAAAAAAGGCTCCTCTCCCTCTGCAGAGCAAGAAACAGGACATGCCCTGCTCTACTGTTATGTTGCTGTCTGCCTCTGCAAATCATCCTGGATTATCACCATGGAGCAGAGAGACTGAGCTGCAGCAAGACATCAGCATCCCTCCCATTTTCAGCATGGTTGTCTTGCTAAGCAATATGCCCAAACTAGCAGCAAACTAAAGGCAAAATAGGAAGGATGAGTTTGATAAGGGAGGCCTTATCAGCCTTTGCTGCCTTCAAACCTACCAAAAATGGGGGAAGGGTAGCACTTTTCAAGGCGATGCTTTCCCACACTGCGGTATGTAGGAGCCAGACTCCACGAAGGCGCACGGTGCACACAATAGACACGGTTGCCCTGGCAACAGCATCACAGGGAAATTTTCCAGTGAAGCTTCTCGCTTTCTACCAAGGTTACTTTCAGCTTAGCACAGAGATCTGTATGGATCAGACAGCATCTTGCACCTGTCTTGAACACGCCTGCATGAGATGATGTGATGGCCACACCGCAGGGAACAACACGACACTCCACAAGTTCACCAGTGAACTGGGTGCTTAAGCCACCCAGCAACACCACCTGACAGCAACAGCCTGCAAGCTAATGGATTGTCACCTCACAACAGAATAAAACTGATCTGTTGTAATCAAGTGTTCTTTAATCTTTGGTTTGTTGGCTTAAAAATTGCTAGCTTTGAAGAAAGATGCACAGCATGTTCCTGCCACAATTCTTCTCTGCAACAAGAGACTTAAGTTTCTAATACTGATCACCACCTCAAAAAATATCACAAGTAGAAAATGAAAAATAAAACCAGAAAACATCTAAGCTGCTTATTTTATGCATACTCTTATCCCTTCGCTAATGCGGTTAACAGGCAGCCAAATATGTGGTGTAGTATGTCTTGAAAAAAACTGATCACAAACAACAATCACTTTAATAATTTCCAAGCTTAAATGACACCAGTGAGTTACTTTACCTTGTTCAATTTCGTCCCCTCGGTTTTTCAAATAAAGAAAAATACATTAATTCTTCCCACAATGCAAGAAATTTTTTCTCACACAAATATTTAAAGTGTGATCAACTGTCACTCCCAAACAAAAAATAAAAAATAAGGACTCGTTCAAAACGTAAACCAAACATCACTCGAGAGCACACTTCCCCATCAACTCCTTCTGCTTAAAGGAGGAACAAGTTTTAAACCTTGCCCATTGCAACTTTTTGGCAAGCAATCTCTTTTGACTGAAGAGCTGCAAGAATAACCCCCCCACATAACCAAATGGCAAGACAGAACCGTTTCACAACTTGCTCGCAAGACACAAACATCCAAAAAGAGAAGAAGCTGGCAAAGAATCAACACTAATCAGATTAAATAGGACTGTTTCTAAATTTGTGTCTTTCTATCCTAAAGACAAAAGATGTATTTCAAGAACATACTGCTATGAAAAGCAATAGATAATTTCAGCACCAATTATGTATATATAGTTCCAACCAAATGGCTGTCATGCCGTACCAGATAGCTTCATTAGAAAAGAACACTTCGGGCTCCACTAGAAGACGGGCAGTTCAGAAACCGTCTGCTACTGAGGGCTGCAGAGACCAAATTATACATCCATATCTTGAGAGTTTGGGGAAAAGAATCATGTTAGCTCTGACAATTTGTGGAAAACCTTCAGATTTCTTGGTGCTCTGCTAATAAAGGATATTGTGAAACAGATATTAACTTTACCTCTGGGAGAACAGACAAGCATAAGACAAAAGGAGACACTGTGACAATTTAAACAGGAGCAAGCTGAATCCTCCACCATACAAAGTCATGACTGGGTATCCTAAGGGAGATGCCGTCACTTAAAAAAATGTTCCTGTTGCAGGAATAAATTGGGTAAAGGTCTCCAGCTTGAATTAAGAAAATATGACTATGCAATCACACTTGTCCCTGTGCTCTTAAAAACTTCACATACACAGCAGCATCAGAATCAAATCTCAGAAGCAACACTACAAAAAGACACACAAAAGAACTGCTTTAAGAAGGCTCTCTTCACCGAGTTGGAGGGGGCCTGCTGAGGAATTCAGGAAATAATTACTTTTTTCTTTTAAGAGATGTAGCTTCTTGCTTTTCTTGCTGTCCTTCTCGTGATCACCACTTTCACCCGCCTCACAAGCTACTCCCAACTGGAGATGTTCCACCCAGGAGAAAAACAAAAGCAACCAAAACCCATAAGCCATTGAACGAACTTTAAATTAGCTATTTGCAACATCAAAAATTGAAACGTGGTTATTAACAACCCTTTATTAAAGGACCATTTTTGTGTTTCCACTTCTCTGCTCAACTGAAATTGTCAAAAATAAGCTCAGTATGAAATCAAATAAAAAGGTTCGGGATAGCAAAAGGTCCCAGAGGAAACTGATGTTAAAGAAGCTTAATGCAACCAAGTACTAAGGTTGATTTGTTTCTGTTGCTGTTTTAAAGATCGCAGGTACCAAGACTTTGAATTAAGGCTTACTATGGAAAAGATAACCTACCTCTTACAATGGTACACATCTTTAATGCATAAAACTGGAAGGAGACAAAGCAAAAACTATGTAGGCAGAAGGTAACTCTTGGCAGGCCTCAGAGAAGGGAAGTAGGTAGCCCTCTGTTATGCACATTTACAGTGGCCTTAACATGGAGAGCATGAGAAAAATATAAACAAAATTTGTGGAGTACAAAAAAAACAAACTCATCATCTCTTACCATCAACACCTCTGCAGAAGAAACTCCATTTGAAAGGAGAATTGTTGCGACTTCCAATTAGAAGAACAGGAATAGCCTTACCTTAGTTCAAATACTGTAGAATATTAACAGTAAATACAAAATCATGAAACTAGGGATTTGCATATTAAGTTATCTACTGCATTTAAATCTGGGTATATTAAAAATTCTCTTCTTCTGAGAGAAGAGAACAAGTAGCTTGATTTCCCATCTCCTCACTGAACTTCTGACCAAGGTTTACGACTGTCCGGAAGGTTTTCACCTCTAGCCTAAATAAGCCAGTGTTCCTCATCGCTCAAACACACATCCTAAAAGCAAAATACAAGGAAAAAAAACATTAGCTTGTAACAGGAGTCTGCCACTCCTACTCACATATTTATAGCTCCAGGGTTGAGCATAAGGGTGGTAGAATTTAAAATAACAATGAGGATATTAAGGACTCTGAAGTCAAGTGATCAGAAGCGGTAGCACACTAGGCACAGGGAAACTGTAGTCTAACAATGCAACTATTCCACCGCCTCTGAAAGCCATCGATGTGTTAATGAAGTGTCCAAATCAAGTGATGATCCAGCACTGCCAATGCAGCTTAATACAGCAGTTTTGAAGAGTAAGAGTTTGCATCCAAAACTGGAGGGGAAACGGTCGTACATTAGTTATGGGAGAAATTCCAAGTCCACAGAGCCTGAAATTAGGGATTGCGCTAGAAAAATTTGTGATTTGCCATACAACTTTTCAAACAGACTGTTTTAGCTGCAAGGTCAGAAACATCAAGTACAGAACATTAGTAACTGAAGTTATCCTTGGCCAACACGGTGTTATGGTAAGTGTTCTTACAACGAGTTTCTGCTGAGAACAAGAGTTTGCATCTCTGAATTCAAACTGATGTAAAGTTTCCTGAGGAAATTCTTGGTTTTAATATGGATTTTTCAAGTTTTTGATTTGTGGTCTTTAAGTCACCAGTACTGTATTTTTAATCAGAAAGACAACTGTTAGTAAACTGATACTTATTTAAAATAAATAGAAATAAGATACATTTTGAGAAACAACATTTTTTACTACAATAAGAAAAATAAGGGAGGAATTTACATAATACAACACGCAAGCACAACCTTAAACCAAAAGCCAATTGTAAACTTGGGAATTTAGCAGAGGAATTTCCAAAACCAGTGTTTAAAAGTACCTTTTTTTTTTTTTTTAAGACAAAATGAATATGAAAAATTATTTTCAGAGGCAAGTTCTTGAGGAACTACTTGTGGTACTCTAATGTATGAAAGAGTATTGAGAGCACTTCTCTCAGCAATCAGAAGGGCATATCCACAGTTTCATTCTTAGGTTCATACGTGTGTTACGCAATCAGTGTCTCCCCAGCCCCAGACAGCACCTTTCAGACAGCACCTTTTCATCAGAGCCGGTGGCTGGGCCCTAGAAGACCCCGCAGCGAGGTACAACCCTGCTGTGAGTAACCAAAAAGAAAGCCAGAGAAGAGGTCAGTCTTTCTCCTTATGGGGGATGTTCACCAGCTGTCAGGATTGAACAGGGCAAACACTGTTTGCCTGCATGGCAAGCCTGGAGAGCTTAAAAAAAAAAAAACAAAACAAAAACACAGAGCCACAAAAATCCTCACATCTCCTCAAAAACACAGATTTCTGAAGAACTCCTCTACAGGTCTGCCTATAATATTGTCAAGGGATCGAGTCTTTCCAGAGGAAGAGCCAAATAATAAGATTTTTTTTTAATGAGGTCTGATTAAAATTTAACACAGTTAAATAACACATCTAGGAGCTCAAATAGCCTACTTTTAAAAATTATAGTAAGTGGAAACTGCAAGACAAGCAGCAGCTTTAAAAATCAGCTTCTTTAAATGTCTAAAACAGCGCAATGGAGTACGGTTTATGCCAGAGTTTTAAAAAATTGGGCTGCTACCTGCTCATTCCTACCCAGACTGTCAAAATGCACTGCACAAATGCAATGCAGTTTGGGTACCTTTCATTATAATAGTGCTACTTTAAAACAAAACTTGTATTCAAAAGAACATGATCAATCTAGTAATTTGAATCAGCAAAACATCACTCAGGAGAAACTCTACTTAACAAGTGACACAACTGCAGGCCTCAGGAACAAGACAGAACCAGTAGTTCAAGTCCAGAAAGTGGGCAAAGACCACACGCCACCTCACCTTCTCCTTCGGTTACATTAACTCCATACCCATGATTAAAAGCAAAACAAAAGAGGAACTAAGAGGAAAAGCCTTGAGGGATTAGTGACACCTTTCCTTGGTATTTAAGCATAAATAGCACGTAAAACACTATGTGATCTTGTCCATGGCCTGTGGTAAACACCGTAAATTGTCTTCATAGAGTGTCCTGAGTTGGAAGGGACTCACAAGGATCACTGAGTCCCACTCCTGTCCCTGCACAGGACAACCCCACAGTTCACAGTGTCTGAGGGCATTGTCCAGTCTCTTCTTGAACACTGTCAGGCTTGGGGCTGTGACACCTCCCTGGGGAGCCTGTTCCAGGTCTCTGCCACCCTCCGGGGGAAGAACCTTTTCCTAATGTCCAACCTAAACCTCCCCTGGCACATCTTCCTGACATTCCCTCAGGTCCTGTCATCGGCCGCCAGAGTGAGGAGATCAGCGCCTGCCCCTCCTCCTCCCCTTGTGAGGAAGCTGTAGCTGCCATGAGAGCTCCCCTCACTTTCCTCTTCTCCAAGCTGAGCAAACCAAGTGACTTTAGCTGCTCCTCATACAGCTTCTTCTCCAAACCCTTCATCAACTTCATGTCCCTCTTCTGGACACTCTCTAGCAGCTCAATATCTTTTTTTATCCTGTGGCGCCCAGAACTGCACACAGTGCTCCAGGTGAGGCTGCACCAGTGCAGAGCAGAGCGGGACAATCACCTCCCTGCCCGGCTGGCAATGCTGTGCTGGATGCACCCAGGACACAGTTGCCCCCTTGGCTGCCAGGGACACTGCTGGCTCATGTTCAACTTGACGTCGACTGGAACCACCAGATCCCTCTCTGTACAGCTGCTCTCCAGCATCTGGTCCCCAAGTCTGTATGTACAGTCAGGGTTGCCATGTCCCAGGTGCAAAATCCAGCACTTGCCCTTGAACTTAATGCAGTTGGTGATTGCCCAGTTCTCCAATTTGTCCAGATCCCTCTGCAGGGCTTCTCTGCCCTCAAGAGCGTCAACAGCTTCCTCCAGTTTTGTGTCATTGGCAAACTTACTTAACATTCCATCAAGTCCTGCATCCAAGTCATTTATGAGGACATTGAAGAGCGCTGGCCCTAAGATGGATCCCTGGGGAACCCCAATAGTGACTGGTCACCAGCCTGACATAACCCCATTTACTAGAGCCCTTTGAGCCTGGTCTGCCAGCCAATTGCTCACCCACTGCATTGTGTGTTTATCCAGGTGTGTGCTGGACATCTTGTCCAGGAGGATACTGTGAGAGACAGTATCAAAGGCTTTACAGAAATCCAAAAAGATCACATCGACAAGCTTCCAATGGTCAGCTAGGTGGGTAGCATTGTCATGGAAAGAAATTAAGTTTGTTAAGCAGGACTTTCCCTTCATGAACCTGTGCTGGCTATGACAAATAACTGTGTTGTATTTCAGATATTTTTCAATAACTCCCAGAATAATCTTCTCCGTGATTTTGCCAGGCACAGAAGTGGGAATGACAGGCCTGGAGTTGCCGGGGTCATCCTTGTTGCCCTTCTTGAAGATGGGGACAACGTTTGCCAACTTCCAGTCATTTGGGACCCCTCCAGATTCCCAGGGGAGCCGAAAAAATCATGGAGTGAGGTCTCGCCATGACATCAGCCAGCTCTTTATGTACCCTCCAGTCTTCTGGAGGTGAAGTCATTTCCCTTTGGAGTAAAAGCCAGGGAATGCTGTTCTTGCTGCAGTCAGCACGCGTTTGTTTACCTTTCTGTGTTTATGCTCACTGTTTCAAGGCTCGTGAGCTGGAATAGCTTACAGCACTAGATAAATGCAGAATTGGATAGGTTAGAAAAATCTGTTTAATGCAATATAAGAAAGCAGGGCAAAACGTGAGCCATCAGATGTTTGATCAATTCCCAGAGCGGCTGATTCTGAAAAGCCGCAGTGACACAGAGCATTGCCTGTTTCAGTAATCTGCACTGGGAAATTCACAGGATTTATCTGCAATGACCATAGTTGGGAAGGAAGTTCTTTCTTATTTTGATTACTCCACTGAGCTATCACAGTAGGACTGCTCTCAGATTTAAACAAAAAGCTAATGCTGCTAGAGTCCATGATTTTTTTATATATTCAGTTCCCTAAACTGTCTATGCCACTACAGTAACTGAAGGTGTCTCAATCTGAGGCATTTATTTCCCGTCTTTGAAATCCTATTACTGTTATCATTCATGTGTTACAGAGACTAGAAATTATGGTACTGAAGATGACTCTTTTTTTGAGTATCCCAGTTGCTTACAAACCAAAGCCTTGTTTTCCAAAGCATTTTTCAGTAACATTCTATGAGCATCTCAAAATAAAGCACGAAGTCTTCAGTGGTCTGAGCGCCCCACACAACTGATTTGCCTAGTTACAATGAGAAAGAGTTACTGGCAGAAGAGTCATTTGCCCTGTCTTCATGCTGGGGATGTACTACTTCTGCGCAACAATTCAAGCCAAGATTAATGGAAGTAGACTGAAGAGACATGACCATGTCTTCTCCATTGCTCTGCTTTTCTTGGGACAGAATGGCTGTAAGTGTCCCATCTCCCTCTTTCATCATGTCTCAGAGATCCAAAGCTTAAGACAAACAGGGTGGCAAGTCATGAGCTACCTTCTGTCTCCTCTGTGTTTTGATTTTAACTCAATCAATAGCAACCCTTCCACTTACATTAAACAAGTGTTTGGATCTACACCCTTCACCAATGCAGCGGAAACTTTAGGAAAAGCTGAGAACGTACAAACCTCCCAGGCTTGGGCACCTGAAATTGGAAAGCCTCTGAATCAAATCCTTTTCCTTTTTCTGTATTAATAATAGGATTCATACTTCAAAAGATTCCTGAAAACCATTCCTTTTAGTATGGACCTTTCCCAACTGAAAAACAAGCAACTACCTCTCTGGCTTTCCTTCCTACTCTTAGGTCTTAAATCTCAAGTAAATGTCAAGAATAAAACAAGATTAAAGGTATTCCTTCCCACACAAACCAAAAATAATGAAAACAATCACACCTAATTATGAAACACACATTTGGTTTTCTATTCAATTAACGTCCCCTGCTTTAGATCTCCTCCTATGGTCAGGACATAGATGAGCACACAATATAACAAAAGACTTCTAAAATGGACTGTTTTGAGTCACAGTAATTAAGATCCACAGAGACAAAGACAGGCAGCAGAGGAAACAGAATTAAAAAATTATCTTTTTGGTTCATTTCACCATTTCCTCTTACAATTGAGCAAGAATTCTTATAACTGCTCCTTTGGGATTTTTCTAATCTCCCTTTGTTGTGTGTTTATCATTCAACCTATGAAGTTTCCACTTTTCTGGTAATTTTGGCAGGTCCCACTGGTTGCTTAGAGATGTTTCATTTTTTTATTGCTCCTTTTCTGTTTGTACTGCAATTTTATTCTGAATGTCACCTCCAGTGAGACTAGATTTGCAAATGAAACAAGATACACTCAGAAAAGCCTTTTTAAACAACCACGCCAATGTCTACAGGGTAGCATACTACATGCTTTTTTCTCTCCTAGATCTGAAAAGTTTATGAAAGACTCCTCAGCAACATTCAACACCGTCTCACACAGAACAGCGAGTCTCTGGCAGTCCGTCTTTACGGGACAGGATGGCTTTGAGCTCTGAAGGTAAAAGAATGTTTTTGTGGACGTTTTTGTGCAGGGAAAGAAGTAGTAAAGTGGGCACTGCTACAATCACCTAGCAAAACAAGTGCGTGTAGTGAAGGAGAGAAGGGAGAATAAAAGCAGCAGCATCTTCAGCTCCCAGACACACTGGTTATCCTGAGCACGTCCTCAGCCATCTCTTGGTTATGTTCTGTGAGACAGTGCCATGCTGTGGACGCTCGGCAGGCTCTGCAGGTACAGTAGGCCTCTCTCCTGACCCACTTTCCTCACAAATCTATTTAGCTCTACGCTAGTGATGCTCCTGGCATGACAATCAGATACTGCAGCCTGCAGTGCAGTTCGTTACAACACATTCTCAAGCTCCTAGTAAATTCAGTGGAAAAGTACTGTATCAACGGAGCCTAATTAAGCTGAAGTCATTTTCATAAACTTGCATCAAACGCCAACAACAACGAAAAGGTGTTCAAGAGATTTAAAAGATGCCTTTTTATTTTAAATCTACTAAATATACTAGGCATAAAGTAAATCCAAAAGATCTTTTCTACTCTAGGGCTGCGAAGGAAAAAGTTATTAGAGCTGGTACCTTTTTCTCTGGATTATCTGATCAATGTAATAATTTGTACCACATAAAACCTGCTACAATTTCTTCCACTGTTGCTTGTTTCTTGCTAGAGGGGGCTCCACACCTTAATGTCCAGTTAAACTGTAAACTTAATCTCACTATCGCCATTAAAATTATCTTCTTACATGCACTAGAACTAAATTTCTCCCACAAATACAGCCAGCTGCAATTAACTTCAGATTTTATTTGCATATACATATGTGAGGGTAAAATTCCCTTTTTGACATTCACCACTACACCAGACAGCTGGGACTGTTCTGGTTCCAAAGTTAAGATCTAATATCTAGAGATTTCTGAGACCAACTAATTGAAGGCTGATCATATTCCATTTATCTACAGGAAAAGAAGAGTCATCTCCCTTCTTTTATAGGGAAATATAGTTAACAAATGGCTATAACATGGGACACCATTAAAAAAAAAAACCAGTTGCCAAGCCCATAGGTTACATGGTCCTAATTCACTATCATACAAATCTATATTTCCTTCCTGGGCACTGAAGTTAACTGCAGAGTTCTGCAGTGAACACAGCCAATGCAGGTGCACCACAGGCACATTAAGTGTGTTGCTAGTATCTTCCACGTAGAAAGCACTGAGATATTAAATATGTGAGGGTCTTACCAACTCTCTCTTTGGCAATACACTGTTCCTTATTCAGTGGAAGATTTTTGTACTTGCAAAACCCAGGTCCTTGTCAAGAACAAGATTTGAGAGTTATTCAGAATTGCTACAACAAAACATTTTAAATTACTCAATATTAGAAACACTGAACTTGAAACATTCTAAAATCAGCACAAACTTATGGTTAGCATTGACAATAAATGTAAGTAAAGCAGCAGCAGAAAATTAAGCATGGCAACATCAAATGGTTCATAAGAGACAGGATGCCTTATAGCTGTAGATCATTTATAGACGATATTACGTAAGAGACAGAGCACAAGGAACCATTATTCACAAAGCAGTCCCAGTGCACACTATGGACAACCACAAATTTGACCCTTTGCAGCAGTTTATTCATGTGCAATATGGCCAGTTCTGCTGGGAAGCAAGCACTATTACCAAAAATTCTTGTAGCTTGCCACATGCCACACAAACTGACAGTTTTCTGCACTTACACTATCATCATCACACTAATTTACTGAATCAATTAACAATTCCCAAAAACAGATCCCAAAGTGCTTATGTAAAATCTCCACAATAAGCAGTCTGATTATCCATTAAGTGGGGCAACTCCAGCCAACAGCAAGAAAAAACAAAATTAAACATCCATCAGAATGTACAATTCATCCAAATTTCATACCACAGGCTCCTATAAATATATAAGCCATTATAATAATTTACAAGGTAATTATATTTCACTACCTTGACCAGAGAAGGACCTCTCATCTTCAGATGGAAGATGCAATCCAGACATGCATTTTTATGCCTAAGGAACCCTGCAAGAAGCACAGCTTACATGCAGCACCCTTAAGCTAGCAGCTGTGTAGACACGGAAGAAACTCAACACTGTAAATCTGCTGCAGACTTTACCTTGTACCCACCAGTGGCCTATACCATCACCACCCATGAGCAGCCCACCTCTTAGACCACAATCCTCAACCTTATCTAATGTACTCTTCACTCCCACCAAGTATTTCACATTTAAACCAGAGACAAGTGGACAGAATTCAAACAGGACTCTTCATGAAGGACACAGGACATTTGCTAGTAACTTACACACCATAAGTCACAGACACCTTGCCAACAAAGAAGGTGTTTAGAGGTACATAACTTCTTTGTTGCCACCTACAGACAAAACTAAGCAATTATTTTGCTGTCTTGTTATTTATTAGAGGTGATAGGATCACCCTCAGGGCAGTCCCAGGGCAAAGAGACAAGCAAATCAGAGATCCTCGGGACAGTTTCTCCCTAGGATTAAATCTTACATCTCATTAATTTTAGCTTACTGAGCCATGGACCACAGAACTAAACCTAGACCTTAGCAAGTCACTTCTCTAACCTCATGTTTGTTCGATTCAAGTTGAGAATACACAGAGAGGCCTGGGAGTTTACGAAGAACAAATGAATTATTGTACTGGATCAACCCACCCCAGTGACAGGTGTTTCACAGGCACATAACAGAAAACCTCACTAGACAAGTTACAAAATGCAAAGTCTATTTTTAGAGTCTATAAAAGTTTATATCCTTTTAAGATACTAGAGAGATTTTTGTTTGCTTTTCTGTGTGAACTTGGAAATTCTCAGTATTAGCATCCAAACATCCATTGACCCCTGCTATGATGGATATTCTTTTCAAAAGCATTGTTATTGTCGGGTTTGGGTTTGCTCTTTAATGAAACAAAAGCTCTCTAAGAATCCAAAGCTCCAATCTGAATTGTTAGTGCTTGAACATCTATTTAAAAAGTTCCGGCTGTAAAAGTAGAGCGGATTCCAGTTTACACAGAAAAGTACATAACTAATAGAAACCTGGCAAATCAAGAAAGCACTTTAGGGGCTATAATCTAAGATGCTATCATTACATTGCTTCTTGGTCCCAGAGTAGGGAGTCAAGAATAAAACAACAAAAAGAAACACTGGTTTCAATGGTTATTTTTAATGCTACTGTGTTTAGTAGGCTGACTCTTGGTTGATTTGTAAATCCGCACATGCCCATGGGAGTGGGATCTCAGACATTTAGCATTGTGGCAGATTTCCAGCTCCTGGCAGGAGGGTTGTTTTTCTCCATGAATCAGCAACTGTCCATCACACTACAATCTGTGAAGCAAAAAACCCACCTCATCAGCATAAACTATATGCATGTACATGCATATACATCAGAGAGGGCTTTTTGGTCTCTCTATATATAGCCTACACACAAGGATTGCCATTTGCACAGACAAGCACGTACATACTCCTTAAAGCCAACCACACAATGAAGTGCCTTTTCCCTCCTTCTGCAGTCACACTTCGATAATGCAGCACCTTATTTGCATTGTAAGATTTTAAATGCTACAGTAAAGAACAAAAACATCTACCCATCCTATCTACTGCTTTCTTCCCCATCAATGGGCATCTCCAGGTACCGACCCCGCTGTGGTCAGCTGCAGAGCAAATGCCTGTCTGCTGCTGAGAAGCCAGCTGCATTTGCATTTTCAGATAACGCTTAACCAGGAAAAGCATTCTAAACACCCATCAGCAAGGAAAACGAGAAGCAAATAAGTTACGTTTGAAACATCTTCCTGAAACATGCTCTGGAATTTTAAACAGCTCCCTATAACACAGATAATATTTCTAAACGTGATAGCAAATGAGATGAATGCTGCCCTAGTAAAATTAACTTATTCTCAGAAATACTCTGATAAGAAAATCATGCACTTTGGAAATATATTACAGAAACATATGTAGTAATAATTCCTCATTTTATTTTTTCTATGTCTGTCTCTTTTCCTGATACACAAGAGATTGCAGTATTCTTGTTGTATGGCATCACTGTGGTAATACTAAATAACAGATCTGCCGGCCAAAAAATGCCACTTTTTAAAGGATGCAGGGGAACAACTACTACGATCAGAAATTCACTATTAAAATTTAGGAATCTTCCTCCATTTTTTTTCCCATCAATGATTCACAATGTAAACTGCTAGCAAAATTATATCCTGATCCACTGGATGAAGTAGTTCAGCAGAATGCCAGGCTTTTCAGTGTTTCCTCTATCTGAATTTTATGTCCAGGGTATTGCAAAGTTTACCCAAACCATATATTTTCTCCAGAACCTAATCATAAAACCTACACCTCATGGATACAGATTCATGATTTGAGGCTATAAATTAACTCAGTAAACTGGTTTTGTTTCTTGCAGCATTAATTTGCACATGGACTGAAAATCATTGAATACAGAACAGCCAAACTATCAAACTGCAGCAGTATCATCGACAGCAAAGCATACTCTTCTAAATGCAAAAATTTATCTTATTATTAGTTGCATAAGGGTGATCTATGTTTACACAGTTCAGAGCTGGATTTAAAACCAATTTTAACAGCCAACTGTTTCAGCTTGCACGTAAACAAACATACTGCATTTCTTCATTAGCTGGAATTTGCTGCAGTCTGTCAGCCATCTGTACTGTCTTGCATTCTGCTCTCTATTCAGAGCACCACTATCAAATGTTGGTGATATAGTATTGCTCTCTTTGGAGACATCACGACTACACTATAAATAGTTTAGAGACATAAAACACTATTTCTAACACTTGTCTTAATATCTGCTTTCTCAGAATGCATTAGGTTGTTCTGTTTCTCATCCAATTTTGGTGCTCCGTAGCTTTTTGTGGATACGAGGAGATTTTATTTTGGCTCTCTCAGAGGTGCAGAGCAAAAACTGCAGCCCAAGCACAACTTTATTCAACTTCTGCACCCTCCAAATCCTGGATGCAGAGGCCAAACCCCAGAGCATAACCCTGCAAATATCTGCACTGCAGTCACAAGGGTGACTGCATAGTGCAGAACAGCCGGGCTGCTGTTAAACCGACTGGTTTGGGCTCCAGCCGCAGTGTAGGAGCAGAAGGGTGCAGCCCAACCCACGTTCTCCAGATCACAGCTCAGCCAAACCCGGCCTGGAAACTCGTGCTGCGTTACTGCAGCTTCACACTGGAGCCCAGGAGCCCCTGGAGACTTGCAGAGCTCTGGCTCACCCCAGCATCTCAAACACCTGCACAGCCCTCACTCGGGCACTACAGACCTCAGCACAAACTGATTTGTGCCACTTCTCTGCATCCTTTTCATAGGGTCACAGCCCACACAGCCATAGCCCAGGGCAGCCCTATGGCCCCTTCAGTTTCACATGCCAGAGGCCTCCCCGCTGGCAGCACTGACTGCCGCACCCCAGAGCCTGTCAGGGGTGTCCCAGAAGCCAGAGCTTGTACCGCATGGGTCCCCTCCAGCCTGCAGGCAGAGCCAGGGCTTTTGGGGCTGCTCTAAACCGCTCCAGCTCTTTCAAAGAAGGCAAAGGAGACTGCGGCACAGCTGAGGATGTCACACAGACAGTTCATCTACTGATTCGAGCAGTGTGCACTACTTTCAAACTTCAGAGGACAGGTGACAGCATCTTTAGAAGAACATAGCTCAAAAATCCAAGTCCCTAATAAGGGCTTTTGTAGCTTGCCAAGTTATCTTTTCTTTTAGGAAGTGAGGAAAACTGGTAATGAGACAAGACAACTCACAAACACCTTAAACTCAAATTTTCTTTCTTCTAGGGACAGCAGAGCACTAGACTGTTACTTGTATAAGCAATACCATTTGATAAGTGATGCAACACAAACGACAAAAGTTACTTGATGTTGACATTGGTTTCCAAAACCAAAAACTGCCTGTTCGAATATGCCTTTTCGGTTCATCCAGTGGATGATGTTGTAACTTTTCAAGAAGGACTTGATGCTCTGCCCTCAAGTTGACTCCCAGACTTATATTATACTTTTGATTTCAGAACTGCAGTGTTATAAACCTGCCTTCCTATAACAGAAAATGTTTGAGGCCCTCCAGAAACAGAACAGAAATAGTGTGGCCAGCAGGACTAGAGAAGTGATTTCCCCCCTGTACTCGGTACTGGTGAGGCTGCACCTTGAATACTGTGTTCAGTTTTGAGCCCTTCATCATAAGAAGGACATTGAAACACTAAAGAGTGCAGAGGAGGGTGACGAAGCTGGTGAGAGGTCTGGAGCACAAGTCTGACAAGGAGCGGCTGAGGGAACTGGGGCTGTTTAATCTGGAGAAAAGGAGGCTTAGGGGAGACCTTATTACTCTCTACAACTACCTGTTGGTTTCTCTCCCAGGTAACAAGAGGAAATGGCACCAAGTTGCATCAGGGGAGGTTTATATTGGATATTAGGAAAAATTTCTTCATGGAAAGGGTTGTGAAGCACTGGAACAGACTGCCTGGGGAAGCGGTTGAGTCACCATCTCCGGAGGTGTTTAAAAGACATATAGATGAGGTTCTTAGGGACGTGGTTTAGTGGTGGACTTGGCAGCACTAGATTAACTGTTGGACTTGATGATCTTAAAGGTCTTTTCCAACCAAAATGATTCTATGACTCGTAGCATACTTGTGTAACACAACAGAGCTATTCCTGATCGGGGTGTCAGAATTCTGAACGCTGATTTCGGATGTAAAATCACTTACCAAGAAGTGAAGGTGCCTTATTATTAGAGATTCATTTCCATTTCTTTTCTCAGTTTCCGTTTGAGGACAGTGTGGTGAAACACTGTCTAATTTTATTACCCTGTCAGTGATTTACAAAGGTGAGCACGACTCGCTGACAATCAAACCATCAGAGTGAAAGTCTGCCATCCAGTATTCCCTGATAAAAACACATACTTGGTATGCAGCTGAGCAGAAAAGTTCTACGGGTTTCTAAAGACATCCTTCTGGAGAAGTTGGGGGCTTTATTTATAGCCATAGCATCTAATAAATTTACCACTGGAAAACTTTTCCCAGCTTGTGGCTCCTTTTCTGGAAGAGCAGCAACGAAAATGCCTACACCCTTGTGTCCAGATCATTTTCAGCAGAATGTAGCGTTAAACAAGCCAAGCTGGCGGCATAAAAGCAAGCTGCCAGAGAGGCTCCCAGCCACAGCTCGCTCCCACAGAGCTGCAGTACCGCTGTTACAACACAAGGAAAATTAACTCTGACATGCAAGCATTTAGGGGAACGGGATACAAAACAGTGCTTTCAACAGCTTTTTTTCCCCTGCTATATCTACATTTACCAGGCAGTAGGTTCAAAGAGGAGGCAGGAGGATAAGAGAATACAGGTCTGTTCAGTTCTGTGGCTGAAAGAATGAAAAAGGGCAATATTATTGTCAAAATTTTCCAACTCTGTTTTGGCACATCATATCTCAAAACCAGCCTGGTCTAAAAATTTCAAGCATGTTTAACTCAAGAGCCCTTGACAACATCTAACGCACAGGCTATTTATCACAAATTGAGCTGCTTATTTTTGGACTTCACCTTGGAACAGGAAAGATTGACTTTTGTCAGCACCAGAAAAGTTTATAAATCCTGCCAAATGTATCAATATTATGTATATCAAAGGTAACTTAAGTATACTGCAGAGATACCCACAACTCTCTGCAAAGTTCATTCAGCATTGCAAAGAGATGTACAACCTTTGAACTCCATGTGAAATCAACTCATGTTGGTAGCCACCAAGACTGTCTCTACATGAATAACTACTGGTTTTAAAACTTTTAAATAAATAATGTGATTTCTAATGTACTTTAAATGTTTAAAAAATGTTATATTTCTTTTTAATGTTTCTTCTTTGCTCATCCCACGGGTCTTACACACACAATGAGACTACTAACTGAATTAACCTTTTCAAGCTCCAACAGCTACAGAGAATTTTGGAAAGTTTGCAAACCTGCAAGAGACATCCTTTGTAGTGCCAGATTTTATGTATAAGAAGATAACAATTTTGCACTTTCTCACTTGCCCCCAGCCTGTGTAATGCTGTTATACAGAAATTCAAATTAATACGTATCATGGAAAATTACAGGTCCAATGGCAAGCTGCATTCATAAAAGTCCTTTTATATTGCCTTTGCCTTTTAACAATCTTACTCCACTGTGGCACACTTTCACTGCCTTCAACTAAACTGGTAAAGCACCTTTCCAGCTACACATGTTTGACATATGGCTTTAGCGCCTAGAGCTGTTCAGATTTCTACCTGGTTTCAAAGCACTCACCATCAGCTGTGCCACCAGCACAGGAAGAATCAACAACCAGGACTGCCCACACCTGGCAGTAGTGCTGACCCTGCTGTGTCACTCCCCAAAAGTCTTCAATAAAGCAGCCTCCCTAGTGAAAACCACTGGATGGCATCTGCACCAGCAGTGGGCCACCCGCCTCTGTACTTTGGCCTCTTGCTCTACACACACAGAGTAGTCAGTCCCTTCTTCTATCTGCCCATATGTCAACCAAAACACTACCTGTTTTCGTTTTCCAAAGCTTTCTATGTATGCTCAAACCTCAAAAATCCTTCTCTGACAGTTTTGCCACTGTTACAATACCTACAAACAAAGGAAAAAAAAAAAACAACTGATAACAACACACACTTCATGCCAACTGCAAACCACACGAAATGACAATGGGATTGTTCCCCTCCTGTGTCCTGCCAGCAAGCATCTCTGTATACTTAGCCGGTAAAGACCCTAAGAAATAGTATTTTTTGTTTGCATCTGTGCACTACCAAGTCTAAGATCTTACTGTAGACCTCCCAAGCCACTGGGACACACAAATAAAAGACAACTTATTTTGAATCATTACAGACTGAAAACTCCACGAAAAGGAGATTCTTCTATTCAACACCAGTGATCTGTATCAATCACCAGACTTGGGCTCCTTGGGCTTTATTTGGTAGCCTTCCACAGCACTAATTCAATGCCAGCCAGATTTTCATACCGCCATTTGCAGAAGGTACCCAAGTAGCCCCGCAAAAGTGCTTCACCTGCCATGAAAAGCTACTGAGTGCACTTCCATTCCTTATTATCTTCTGCAGGTGGAAACTATACAGGAAGTAAATATCAGCTACACACCATGCAATGAGCCTTGAAAACGAAAGTCGGCTTGCAGGGAAACACTGGTGCTTTAGGTGATTTGCAAACAAACAACTCTTCAAACCCCAGCGATTTCATCATGCCAAAGCCAGCCCCACAAGTAACGTGGTTTAGCAGAACAGCAGCACTGCTGCTCTCACAAAGAATGGAGAAGGTTCCTTGTAGATGTCTTGCAGATTTTTCAAAGAAAAGTAAAACCTTGGGCTAGATGCTGTTTCCCCAAAAAACTGATTGTGAGCCCTTTAATTCAAACCCAAAGTAGACAATCCAAGCATTAGCAGAAAACAAATAAATGAAAACCAAAGGCCTTATTTCTAGCACTGTTATTTGTGGATCAAGCCGACTTAACACGTCAAGAGTAATTAAGATTAAAAAATTAGCTTTGCGTTTAAAGGTTCACATATACCACTCTGAGAACGAACAAAAATAATGGGAACAACTTCAGACAAGCAAAGATCCTTAAAAAGAAATGCAGACGGTGTACATGATTCCAGATGACTAATACTGTAACTCAGAAGAAACGCTCAAATAAAAACGATTCTCATGAATCACAAGAGTCTTTTCCAGGAAACATTTTAATGATGACAAAGTCACATCTGTGTCACCTCTAAACAGCTCTGTCTCCTTCCAGTTTTCTGTTTACCCTTGCAGAAGAACACAACACTGCAGACATCAGGTTTTCTCATTTTCTGAAGAGCAGAGGCTCTGTTTTTAGTGAACTAATTTCAGTAGCAGATCTGTCACACAGACTGTGCATCTATTACTACTCAAAAGAGAACAGAGGACAGTGAGAAGGGCATAGAATTAAAATTATTCTTACAAATTTAAAGCAAAACTGTCAGCGTAAATCAATATGCCTTAATTTTATATGACCAGAGAGTAATTTATGCTAGAAAATTGCACATAACTAGAGAAACAGCAGAACAAACCCTAAAAATCAAATTATCATTTGAAGCATCCAGATCAAGGGCTCTGATTTTCAACTTACGGATAATTCAACTGCAGAGTAGCTTTTCAGCACATTTTCTCCTTTGCGAACTTGGGAATGTAAAGAAAATAAGAACAAAGAGGAGCGGACAGCTAATTTTAGTGCTTTTGGGCTAAAACAAAATAACAACAAAGAACCACTGAACCATGAAGCAGTTTTTTGCAGGTTGCTATTTCAGTTACAGCCCTCCTCTCCACAAGCCAATGCTGGAAAGAAGATGCCAGCTTCTACCCCATCAGAGTGACACAAGCACCTCACTGTACCCAGTGGGGCACACTGAGATATCTGAACTGCTTACATAATGCTTCTATACATTTTGCTGCACCCAAATCGCGTATTATAGTGAAAAAGAAAAGAAGAAAAAAGGCATGATTTCTTTAATTTCCTTCTCTCTAATTTGTTGTCTTCCTAGGAAGAAGCTTCACTTCTGTAAACCAAACCTGATTTGAGCCTTGCCCAGTGCATTTTAACAAATAACCTGAAAACTCACCCTTCTTGCGGCTTGTTATATTACATCACTGAAGCTTCCTAATTCTGAATTCTGAGCAGGTATGGAAACAGTTTTAAGGACAGAAATGAGATCTTAAGATCACAGGATAACTCATACTCAGTAGGACCTCAGGCGGTTTCTAGTCTAATGCCGTGCTCACAGCCAAGTCACCTACGAGATCTGACCACATTGCTTGGGCTTTATCCAGAGGACTCTTTCCCATTCTCTAAGAACGGAAATGGTACAACCTCCCTGGGCAGCTTGTTCCACTCCTTGATTGTTCTCATGGTGAAAAAGGATTTCCTTAGATTAAGTCTGAACCTTGCATTTTAATTTGTGTCCTTTGTTTCCCGTCCTCCTGTGCAAGTCCATCTTCCTGATGAACTTCCTTGTAGGTATTGGCAGGCTGCTACTATGTGCCCTTGAAATCTTCTCTTCTCTATGCTGAATAAGCCTAAAAAGATCTTAATTGTAAGATTTTAACCTATTGGTTTCAGTTAACAGTAAACAAAGTACTGAGACCACCTCAAAAAAACCTCAAAACTCTTAAAACAACTACGTGGTTTTCAAATAAACTCTAATCATCTCATTGGACGAGACTTTTAAACTCTTGTTTTCCAAGGTCAGTTTTCTTTTGTGTAAGTATTTACTCAGAACAACCCATCTTATGTTTCCAACATCATCAATATTATTCAAGGGTAGAACAAGTCTCCTAAAATTTAAGGATGAACGGGTTGGGTCTGATCACTGTTTCAAAATAAAGTCAATTCAGAACAGAGGGCACACATGGACGTCTCCCTCCTGAGTGGTTAATTACTTTAACAAATTTGGGCAACAAAACAGAAAGCTGAAACAGAAAATGCTATGCTGCCTTGATACACAGCAGCCACAGCAACATTAACATAGACTGGGTTAGGTTCATAATATTGCTGTTAAAGTTCACTCTTCTCTAAGGAGCTATGTGCTATTACTCTGCAACCTTCACAAGAATAAATTATGCTTTCCCAGCATTAAAGACCCATTAACATGACATAGGTCATGGGAAATTCCAACTTCAAATACTTACTGAATCCAATAGATCAGAGACCAAATCAGTATTAGAGTGAAGAAGAAGGTTACATTAACTAAAATAAAGCTCTTTGAAATGATGAAGTAGTTTTTCAGCAACTATGATAATACATATTTCAGTGGCTTAGACATCAGTGAAAGAATCATTTAGACACAATTTCACTTTTAGTCGTTTATTGGAACGCGTAACCCTCTGGCCTAATTCCAGATTTCTCAAATTCAATTTAAAATAAAAAATCATGTTAGCTTGAGCAGCCACTAATAACCTTCACCATACCACATGAACTGTTAGCTACAACAAGACACAGAGAGCAATACATCAGGATATTTTAAAACCATCCTCATTTTTTTGTGCTCTTCAGTTACATAAAAAAAGACTTGACAAACATACAATTATTTCTCTCACCATTTCATTCACCACATTATTAGCCAATTTCATTCACTTGTCCCTAGGAGACAAAGTCAGTATGCTTATTCTTGCTCATAAGTAAATGTTTAATTCCTTAAAAACATTTGCATTGAGCTAAAATCTGTTTCACTTAATCATCTTCAGCTTTACCTTACTTCTCAAATCAATAGGCCTAATCAAGCATACTCTGCACAGCTGAATGTAAAATTGGATGTTTTCAAATGACAACTACAATATTTTTACCCATAAACATTTTAGAAACTCAGTTGAAGCTACAATAATGTTGTGAAGCTAGCTTAAAAACAAGAGGGCTTTTTTAATAGACAACATAGAGCTGCAATCTTTCTATTTCACTTTGGTATTAAAACCTGAAGTTTGATGTTTTCAAGATTTTTTTTAAAACAAGGTTTCAAGAAATATTAAAAAAAATCATCACAAGACTTGCAAGAAAAGCTTGCCTTAACAAATATACACTGCCTCTCATAGATGATCACTACTCTGTCTGCCTTAAATTAATCTCAGATATATCTCTCATGTTATCAATGACAGCCATCAGGAACTGAACGACCATATGGATTCACACTAGGTATTGTGGAGCTCCACTGACTCACAAGCACCTCTCTGCATCAGCACCGGACTTGACCAAACATTTCTGCTGCATTTCAGGTCTCCAGTCAAGAGTTCTGTAGAGCTGTGTTGTCTACAAACAAACGTCGAAGGATTCTATACAGGATTATTTACTATGAAGAGTTATACTACACATAGGAACATTTGCTGGCTTTCTCCTCATCCCTTTTATTCTACTCTGTCCATCAGGGACCTAAGCATTGCTGCTGTGCTGCTGCTCCAAGATGGCTCACCTGCAAAGCTTGCTTGAGAAGCCTGCCCACCAGGATGGGACTCTGGGCAGACAGCAGGTGCACAATGCTTCCCCATTTTAGCATGGCAAGGAGACAAGAGCAGCAGTATGAACAATGGATTCTTCGCAACTTCTAGATGGGAAGATGCAGTTGGGCTTGCTGCATAATCAGCTAATAGAATAATTTTGTATAGTCATCTAAAACCACTGGTGCATTCCTTCTGCTCTCCCAGGATCATGCAGTTTGCCTTGCTGTGACTGGCAATGTGCTGGTCTTCAGTTCTTCACTCATCTCCATCCAGTAAAGCCAGGCTTGACATGCATTACAAAGACAGAAAGACAGAAAGACAGGAGAGAAACAATTGGGATTTTTTCTACATGTAGCAGAGCTTATGCTTTGAAAAAGAGGTGCAGAATGCAACTATTGACCACTAAGTCTTTTATTCATTTCTGCAACTCCGGTAGCAGAATCTCCCTGGGAGGAGTAGGGGAAATGTGCTGCTGCATCGCCAGAGAAAGGAAAAGATTATTTAAACATCAGGCAGGTCAGCTCTAAAATTCAGCTGAAAAGTTTGACACTGATCCAGGGGAAATAAAGTGCTACTGCATCTCACCTTGAGGTATTGCCCTTGGCTGAAGAAATGGTGACTAAAAAGCCATGTCTTCAGGTTTCTGCAGTACAGAAGCTGCTTCTCTTCAAAAGCAGGAGGATGTATAGTATATAGGAAAAAAGTGTCCTTGAGATAGTGACTGGCAGGCCTGATGCTATCGCCCAGAAGGTCCAAACAGACTGCAGACCTTACAGAATTTTCAAATGCCAGGGACACCTGCTTATAGCCACTGGAACACTCCTTTTCCCAAAATCTGGAGAAGGTCTTTTCTCTGAGAAATAATGCACTGAAGTATCCCAAGACAGATGATCAAACATACATTTTTAAAAAGGTAACAAAGCTGTCAGCAGACAATCTCTCACAGGTGCAGGTCCAGCATTGTGACAAATGTGAACAGTGTGACCGGCTTGTTCAGGTGTGCGGCGCTGGCTGCCCAGCAGCCACACCAGATGGCTCGCAGTAGGTCTACACAACAACAAGTCTCTTGGGCAAGACAGCAAGAAAAAGAAACAGGGGAAAATACACAGAAGCAAAATATCTCACAAAGAAGCTTCAGCTAAGGCATTTGTAATGATTACAGGCTGGCATGAGAGATCTCTGTTAAATAAACTACAAGTGAAAGCAAATTACCTGAACTGTTGGGAGATGCAACTCAGACAAATATAATAACTGTGGGTTTTCTAATATCAGTTCTCTAAAACCAAAGTATTCTTCTTCAATTATGCCTAGGTATATCTAAATTACACGTAACAACACAAGCACAACACCTGTATTTTTACTAATTCTGACATCTGTGTCTTATCATGAATTGAATTAAAAAGTACTATGTGAATGACATTAAAATAGCCTCACTGAAGAAGAAATCAAGAATTCATAGATTCATTTTTGTTAGCTCAAACATAAAACTAACTTATCTTCACCATTCCAAGTCTTTTAATGCTTTTTATGAATTTTCTCCCTGAATATATGCCAACATACAGTATTGAATACAAAAGAAAATACGAAAGGTAGATGGAATCCATTATTTTGTATTTAATACACTTATTTCAACAAATGTGTAAGCATACAAAACAAGCACATCACAATGAATCACATTTATCAAACATGAATAACAGGATTTCAGAATTTGTTCCTGATTTCTCAAATTATCAAAATTGAGTGGTTAGCCCTGTAATAACAAAAGAAGAGAAAGCAAAATGTTTCTCTTTCAGTCCCAGGACCCAGAGAAAGCACATGTAGTCTCACTGAATGGGAAGAGATGGTTCTGAAGCACGTTATCTGTTGCCAAAAAGATAAGCAGCAGCATAATTTGAAATCCCTGTAGTAACACAGGTATCTAAAAGAAGCTGTCAGTAAATAAAGTGTGAGGTGAGAGTACAGGCAAAAAAGGTTGAAAGAGCAACCTGGAATGTATGTTTAATTTCAGCAGTGGTACGTCAGTAGTCCCTCACGTATTTAGCATTACTAAATTTGAAGTCCTCAGACAAAATGACTTTACTAGAATGCTCTCTGGCATGGCATGCTGAGCACGAACTCAACACAAGTGAATAATTGCTCTTTTCTCACTGGCTTTCTGCCAATCTGACTGCAAACAGAGACCTCACACACAAAACCAGCCATCCTTGAAAACCCTGAATATCGTGAGTCCTGGTGCACTCCTGACTCATTTGGCTACAAGACTTTGTAGATGTCTCCATGTACCACGCCGAAAAGCAAAACAGGACACTCTACCATCCTCGTTTGTTGAGGGGATGGGGGTAGGACACGTTATCTCTCAAACATGAAAGACACTAAATTCACATCATATCCTATTTCATATTTCTGAACAGCTTCTCAGCTAAGCTAACACAATTGAATCTTAAGATTATTAAATAACATCACCATAATTCACAAATGCCGCCTTAATCTTTTTAAATAAAAAGACACAAGCATTTTGCTTTTCATGCTCCTCCAAGCAGTTTGTATCTCAGACTTGCTGTGGCAAGGGAAAACAGAGACAGCGAATTAATCCTCTAAGACTTAATGCAAACTGCTGAACCAAACAAGAGCCTTCTATTACTCTGTTCCAAGTATTCCCTCATTTTCTGAAACTGCAAATCTCAACATTATGTTCTGTTTAGGAGATTTTAGTCTAACATCTAAACTGAACACAAAACCAAACCAAACAAAAATGAAATTTTACACCTGACCATGGAAATGCATTTCTACAAGTGTCTGCATTTTTCTTAGCCTCAATTCTGAGTAATGGAGGTCCCAGATACAAATACTGAGTAGAATCAGCAGTACCAGAGAGGAAAAAGTCTTAGAGATATGCAATGAAACTTAAAAAGTGACTGTCATCGCAGACTTCCATTTACTCATTTGTTTAAGGTTACTTCTATTTCCACATGATATAATAACCATGAAATAATATTTTGTGTTCTTTTAAAACAGAATTAAGAATCAAACCACAGCAGGTGCCATGAAACAGCAAAAGAAAAGATTGTGAATTTTTATTTTCTGAAGACTGGCAACATCCCTCCCACCACAACCTGTGACTTGCATTCCCAATGAAAACATCAGATTCACTGCAAAGCAAAAAAAAGCTCAAGATCACTGATAATACAACTTATGCTCTCAAATACCCATATCAGTGTTGGGAATAAGAACTGTTTTAATAAATGTTCTCCTTGTCCAACAATCCACTCAAGACCATGAAATAAAGGGTAGGATCAAATAAAGGCTTCAGACCTGAATCAGTTCTTCACACCAGTACTTGAGAGACTTCAGGTGAAAAGATTGCCTTTTGCCAACTTCTCTAAGTATAAGATGCCTCACAAATCCACATCCCTTATGTCATGTACCGTATCATGTTGGAGCAACCAACAACACACTGCACAAAACCTGTGTGTTTGTCCAAGCTGCCAACAGCCAACGTGAGAAGTTACTGTAATGCTTTCCAGACCTCAATTCAGAAACACTTGAACCACTTCTATGTTTGCACTGGCCACAAAGCACCTTCACTTGCTCTGGCTGTATGCTAACTGCAAAATGGACCATATTTTTAGGAAGCTGAATTCTAAGAGCTTATATATATATATATATATATATATGGCAAGCACATAAGATGGAGAATCAGGATGACTGTTCTCTTCTCCAGCAAACACATTACTTTCACTGGTATTTCTCATCCACTCAGTTTTCAAGGTTTCCTGACGGCATGAAAGCAACTACAGCACATTGCTCCCCAGTCTGATGTGTTGAACTGACCAGTGCAGGTACCACAGCTGAGCCCCGGGAAGGGCCAAGGGTAGGACTCAGGCTCACGTAACGCCACAAACATCGCTTGAGCTCAGCCGGATCGTGTGCGGCCAGGTGGAAAACTTGTGCTCGCGCGGTATCGCGGCAGCCTCAGTGATCCAATCCGCTGAGCCAACTGGAAAGACGTCAGTGGCAGGCACTGGAGGAGAAGAGCCATCTCCCTATGTGGTTCTCATGGTAAGGAAGAAATACATTTAAACCAAGTTTTTATAATGTTCCCAATAACTAAAAGCCTGGCAATGCTTTCCATCTCACTTCCTGTTCTTATTTCCTCACAAAGTTCCGAAAAATTCTTGTAACTGTGCTCCCAAAAGTCACAATGTTTTTTTGATAATTGTAAACCAATTACTGTCTATATTTTTATAAATACAGCTACTTGCTCTAAAAGTGAGTGCTCCTTTTTTCATTTTAATTGCATTACCACAGTGAGTAACGCATCTTTAGGAAAATCAGGATTCTTTCGTTTCTGTTTTATAGTGGTTAAATCCTAAGAAAGAAGCAATAACAGATCAAGAAGTCAAAGGGAAAAAATAATCAATCCACTCTTTGCTATTTCTGGAATTTACTTTTGCAACTTCAAGTCATAAAACTCTTTCCCAAAACTACCAAAGAAAAAGGGTTTCTCTCCATCCAAACATTAAAAAGGGGACCAAACAGAAAAGACATAAGAAGGGAATAAAAAATCATATCCCATGCTTGCACCCATACAGAAAACAACTTACAAACTGCAATATCTTGTCATATACAAAAAACAACAGAATTGCATATTTATATGCACCTGCAATGTGTCTTTCATAGAGCACTTACTCAAATGTTGGACACCACAATACCTCTGTCTAGATCGGAGTGGCTGAAATCTGTTAGATGAAGTTTGTTAGATGCCTTTCATCCCTTCCCCCTCATACACTCTTGTGAGTTCCAGCAGAGCCTGGTCTTTTTTAATTTTTTCTTTCTACAGAAATAAACTAAAGTGTCAGGTCTTCAAAACTTTGCATGGTTTCAAACTTTCAAAGTGTGAAATCAACTACCAGTGGAGGCTGCAGGTAAACCTCGGCAACTTAGAAAAGCTGGACAGAAAGGATTTCCACTCAAGTGATCACCAATAGCAAAACTGGCTATTTAATGCTTGCTAATTTAACACTTAAGAGCAAAAACATTATGTCAAACAATGTTCTGGAAAAGCAAACACGCTGTAGGAACCCCTTACTGGCTACCTAAGCACTCGTTACCGAGGAGGGGATTGTTCACATCAGCTCCACACCTGGGAAGAGCAGGAGGAGCGGGAAAATGGGAGCTCAAGTGGTAAAATGTAGGAAGTGGCATTTTTGGAACCAAACCTCTAAGGGACTATCCATTTTTTTTCTCTCTGATAATGCAATAATTTTTTAAAATTGTAAGGTTTATATTTGCTTTTTCTATTATTAAAAAAAAACCTGCAAGGCATCAACAGGAGCATAGGCCTCAGTGATCTTTCCTAGTACCTGATTACATATGATATTCTTCAAATTTATAGAGACCTCAGCAATCAACTGCCAGAGAGACTAAGAATGAAACCTTTGGCAGGTTTTGAAACAGGAGACAGTTTAACAATTTGGTCCTCACAGGATTAGATGCATCATTTTTACTTTTTCTTCTCCTTCCTCTTCCTCCTTTCACAAACAATTTCTGTTGGTTGAACGCTGGCACTGGAGCAAAGGCACAGACCATACTGGACCACATATAAAAAACACATACAGAGTTGAGAGGTGGCTTCTCCCTTTGATAACTTCAGTTTAAACTAGAGGCACAAGCAGCCAACAGGCAAAGGAGATGAGCCACCAAGTGGGAAGAGAAACAGGTACCTGTCATTTAGCAGGCAACCCAGTAAACCAGGCTTTGAAACCTGCTGTGTGCCATGGCACAGCAGCAGCTTTAAGCACCACAGCAGAAACACAGGTTTCTCTCTTTTCTGAATCTTTTGTTAAACAGTAGCTTTAGAGTAACTTACAGCATAAGCACAAAGGCCAGAAAGACTGGCAGGGTTCACAGCTTCAATGACTCATTGATAAATGAAGGCTGGAAACATCAGACAAATGAAAACAAACATCATCAGCGTAAAAGCACAAGCCAAGTTCAAAGAAAATCCAAAAATCCTTAAATTAAAAGCCGGGAGAAGCAGCCTGTGTGCTGGCCAGAACAGCACTTGATGAGTTATGGCCCTACAGTGACACATGAGTTTGAAAGGACTAATGAACAACTCAATAAACAGGTAGAGTTGGAAACACTAAGATCTCTCCTATTTCATTCATCTGTAGTACACTATCCAGCAGCCCAGCATATTTTCCAGCTACATAATGCATGCTGCCTAATAAGGAGTAACTTTTTGGAAGTAACATTCTTAAGAAGAAGAGACAGAAAAACAATGAACTAATGAAGTCATTTCTACTAATACAAAAAAGTAAACAATTAAAGGGAGTGTCCCATCAAATTCCTCTGAGGGTAACCTGAATGGTATATTTCTCCTTGAGTTTCTTCCTTAAGATTCCACTGTTATATAATAGAACCTGCCAATAAGATTCATCAACACAAAAGAAAAAGGATACATAAGGTCAGGAACTTCCGGTGCAAATGTTACTTAAGTTCTGAGTTCAGCCAGGTAGAAAAGAATCTAACCCTAAATCACCATTTTTGCATTATTTTTCCATCCATACAAGGAGGTATGAGATTTATTTGCAGAGGATGCTGTAGACTGATAGCTTTGTTCCAGTTCACTACAGTGTCTTATTGATTTTCTCTCGTTTTAGCCTGCATTGATTTGTTAATCCCTTCTCTGTAACAGTTCTAATGACAAATAGAGAGTGAAAAACAGCTTGCTTTAGGGCCTTTTCCACCAACCTCTTGCTTCAAACCATATTTTCACTTGGATTTGGAACAGGGCCATGCACATACACTGGTGTAGACCTGATTCACCTCAAACTAGGATGGGTACCTTTTACATTGAAACCTTTCTATTTAGGCTCCTCATGGATGAACAAGACAACTGAGACAACATCAGTGAGGCAGAACTGGATTTCTGCAGTAAGTTGTCACCTTCCAAGGCTGCTGCTCACAGGGGCTTTGTCTTAACACCAAGCACGTTTTTAAAGCAAATCTGAAGTGCTCCCCGTGGTTGGTTAGCAGACATTACCTGCATCGTGCATGTGAATGGCACCAGTGAAGACTCATGGCATTTGTTGGTGCAAAGAAATACTTCAGAGGAGCAATAAGCTGGATCACAAGCTGCCCCTTAGCTCAGAGTGAGTTGCAGTCATGGTGCACTGTTGTTACAACAATCCACGCAGGATGGGACCCAGTCAGTATTTTTAATTTAAGAAATAGAGTATGAGCATATGCAGGTCACAGAGTTAAAACAAGATAATTTCGATTAGTCATTTGGATATTAATAGATAGGCTGATTAAATACAGCTGCCAATTTGGTCTCATTGTTAGGGCCACATTACTGACAGCTCATGCGTGTATGCATAAGCCATGGCTACTGCTGCAAGTAGTTTTAGTCTCTCTCCATTTCCCCAATACCTCCAAGTGAGGTATTCATTTGGAATTGTAACTGCAACATGCTATCAAATGGAAAACAGATGTATGAATTATGAGTATTAAGGCTTCACCCGCACTCACATTTACACTACCTCGGTCACAACATTCTGTGTGGGTCTCCAACTCCTGACTTCATCCCATGCCAATTCTCTCCTACTTCACCAAAACTGTAGGCAAATCAACACTTCCTGGGCTCCCACACAGGTTACAAAGCAGCCTGACCCCTGGCTGCCAGCCCAGTGCTACACTACAACCCCTGCAGAGCAATTCTTGTCATTTTAAACCAACTCTCACCTGAAAAAGTGATAACTGGAAAACCTCTAGTTTGTATTCACACAGCATATGCTTTCTGGCACGCAAAGGCAGTGCGAGAGTTCTCCTTTGCCATTCACTTGGTGTGAATTTGATTTCCCAGCTCCCTTTCAGCAATACCAGCTGCAGAAACTGGTATGGGTGATGGGAAGCACGCTTCTGGGAACAAATATCATCTCTTCTTTGCTTTCCAAAAATTACATACCTAGAGCTGGTGATCTAGGCTCTGCTTCTGACCACAAAGAGTAGAAGAAAGCAAAGCTACTCATCCTCTCACCCAGTGTTAAATAGCTGAGCTTCACCGAATTGTTTACAATAAAATTGCAACTAGGTTATGGTTTTCATGGGGCAGACTAATAATTTCCAGAGTAACCTCTGCTGCCTAACACACTGGTATTCCTAATTTCCAGAAAAGGCTTTGCTGTGAGTGTTAAATGTGTCTCTACCCAGGCCATAAGATACTCTTTACAAACCACAGTCATGTCTTAATGGGATTTTTAAAAGTACAGAATAAATGCGATGATAAAAACATTACATTTGAATTTCAGTAGTTTGTTATTGCTCTCAATTTCCTGCGAGGAGACCGACAGGGAGAACCAAGTGACCTAAGAAGTAAATCCCATTTTCTCATTTCCTGTGATATAACTGTAAACTCCTCTCAATCTTGCAGCATTGCCAAGATTAGTGTTATTCTCCTACACAGGGGGTGCAGATCACACAAACACACCTCATCTAACACTGCATTTGTATTTCGTATGCAGAATGCAGTTTCATTCTTTTGATACATCCTGTTTGGGTTTCTTTCCCACTAATGATAAATTCAAGAATTTGGTCTCTATTTTCATCCTTAGCTGAAATGTCTCATTTGCACAGTGAGTTGTACTCAGAATCTACTTCTCCATGATCTTTATTTTCCTTTATTGTCACTTTACATTAATTGATAAGCCAAGAACTTGATTTCCATGCTTGCGAGAATATTAGAAGGACCACCTCTGCATTACCATTTTTATCACTGCATCTCTAGAACAGCATAACAAAACCAACCTGCACCAATCAAGGAAAATTCAACAATGCCATTTCTCAAAGGACACCAATCAACACCAACTTTGTAAAAGACACCAATTCATGACAAAGAATAAAACATATTGTGCTACTTGCTTACCAAGTGAGAAATCGAACATCACTTCAACTTAAGAATGAGGATAATTTAATTAATTGGTCCAGAAGGTCCTCACAAACCCCTCAGGAAAAGACAAGCCAGGCTCTCTCTCTCTTCCAATGGCGGTCTCTCCTTATGAAGAATCACTAGATGAACAGATCTAACAGCATTAACCAAACATCCAAGGAAAGCAACACACACTAACTGAAAAATAACCCAAGTACTAGTCTGACCCGTCTGGAGCATACAGATATCAACAAACTTGCCCTTCTAGTGATATCACAAGAGAGAAAGTTCAGTGAGTAAAGGGCTGGAGTAGAGTATGTAATACCTAGGTTCTCTTCTCAGCTTTCCAGCTGACTTTTTGTCACACCTGAAATAATGTAATTTCTCTATTTCCACTCCTATCCCCTGCTTGTTCTCATTATGAGGTGTAAGTATTGCAAAGTAAGATGTACCTTTTACTCTGAATTTTGCCAGGACCCACAGCTGTTTCTGGGGCACAGTCAGGAGTTTCAAGGCAAGCTGGCAAATCAAAGCACAAGGAACAGAGTTTACTGAAATTTTGTTTTTCACAGAACCACTTCTATTGAACATATCCTTGGATTATCTAAAAGTTATTGAGTTTGGAAAATTAGAGAGACTTGTTTATATATACCTCCACCCCTAACAACTCAAGTGTTTTTTTTAAACAACTTATTGGATCAGTTACTACATATACATTCTCAAATTCTGAGCAGTAAAATCCAGTTAGGAAAGTGCAGTTTATTGTTTCTGTCCCACAAAAATACAAACCCCTTGCCTTGACCATCCAAAATAACGAACTTAACCACAAATATTTACAGTACCCAGTCAAACAACTAAGTACACAGAAGCCACACACGCAGCACAGAGATGATGTATATGCAACCCTAACAGATTATTTCTTTTAACACCCTTTAAAGTTTCAACTACAGCTTTACTTACTTTACTCTGACTATTTTCCCTGAGAAGGCAAAAAATACAAAAACAGCTGTCATTTTTGATAAACCAAAAGGTTCTGTTTTCAATATTACTGTATCTGTATGTTAAGGTAATAATTATGCTTATACACTAACCTAACAGTAATATAAGAATCAATCAATTAATTATCATCATAGCAGATATCTTAGAATTATCTTACAGGTAGATACTTAATATTTTGCAACAAATGGTGAAAAAATGAAAAAATAAGCACATATTGGAAAAAGTAGCTATCTTTCAAACACTTAAACATGACACATTACCGCAACTGAAACAAGTAGCAACAAACTCGACTGCAAAGGGTCACGAGAATGAGCGTATTAATGATGGCATTCCCTGAAGAAAAGAATCGCACACAAGTTGTATGTATACCAACCTGTATTGCAAGGGACAAAGGTACACACTGGAACTATGGGCCACAGTAGGATCGGGATAAACACAGCAGGTACCGGTTGTCACAAGTCCATGGGTTATTTTCATTCCCTGACACAACTTGCCCCTACATCTACCATCAACATTTGTGTGACAGTAAAACTGAGAAGGGAATTAAACCCAAGAAAACACATATCCAAAAGTGACAGTATAACACAGACATTTTTTTAATTTCTTAACTGAAATTTCATATCTCCCTCCACAGAAAACTCTAATCTAGCATAGTTTGCTTTAATTAGAGGAAGGATATAATGAAAACATGGCTCCATGTGAACAGTGCTGCATATCCAAAATGACTATAGCCCTTCCTTCCATCCAGGTAAGCAAGGAATGTTCAGCACCGCACAAGGACTTCTCATTTGTTTACTGCTGCAGCAAATCTTTGCTGCAACGTGAATGACATGCTGAACATACCACAAACAGAAAAACGATAGCTATTAAACCAAAAATATGAAACAGACTGGAAAAGCATTTTGACAAGGAGGAAACATTAAACCAAGTCTTTGTAGCATTTGCTAAATACAGACGCTCATCATATTTCAGGCCATTTGTATTTAATTGTCCTTTCATCTGAAGAGCGGTGGATGTGAATGCACATCAGGCAGCAGATGAGTCAGATGTGCTGAAGAGGTCCAATCAAGGACGTCCCACAGCACAGGAGCACTGCATGCATAATGTCTTGCACAACTGACTTTGGCTACAGCCTGAAGTTTCTTTTCATTGCCTCATCCTATTCTACGGTGGTTATGCACCACAGCACAGAGAAGAAAATAATAAATAGACCTGCAGTCACATAATCCAAAAAGTTTAAACACATGAGACTTCAGGAAACACACATTCTTTTAAAGATGCCAGAAGGACATATTCAGATTCAGAATGATCTAAAACTCAGGCTTTTGTTCTTCCGTTGTTTCAGTTGAAAGAAAACAAAAAAAGTGCTCAATTCTCAAGGTCAATGCTTCCTAATTAATTTATCAGATCAAACTCACAATGGAGTAGGTCACTCACAACTCTGCAAAAATCAGGTTTTGGAGTGCTAGACAGACACAGACATTCTAGCAATTTTAGCACAAAGAACGGAGGATCCTTGGTGGAGAAGGCAGGTAAGCCATGGGCATGGGGACGAAGAGCAGCACAGGAGGTTAAATCCACTGGGCTGCCCTTGAGGTAAACTGCTGTGCCTTTTATACTGCCCTCTAATCCTTGGATTAGTTTGTCCATTTTGGTTTTAACAATATTAACTGAAGTGCAGAGGCAACCAGCAGACCACAACTCTGCCAAAAATTCAGTGGAATCATTAAAAGTGATTTATAAAAGTAGACCGTGAATAAAAATCATTAGTTGTAACTCTCAACAGTTAAACTAGCTCTCTGCATTAAACACACAAATCGGAATTGTTAATTCAAGGTACACGTGGAAAAGAACTCATCTTCTCTGTATTCCTTTTAACTCAGTTCTTAACTCAGACCTTGTCTCCACATGACAACAAATAGAGAATAGGACAGCTTGTGTGTAGACAAAAACAAGCTCACACTCTACACAGCCTACATACTGCAATTTAATGCATTTTTGAGTATAAATTCTAGCTCTGGCATTATTTCATAATCTTGAAGTGAAGCAATTTAGGCTCTTATTATCTACTTTTTCCTTCCTTTTCTCATCAACACAGCTCCTCTTAGGGTACAAATGATGCTAGCTCTTGATCACACTCTTCTTAAATCATCTTCACGCTGTTAGTTCTGCAAAGAGTGACGCCTGCTCCAGAACGCTACCATTGCTAATCACTCAAATCAGGTCTCTCATAGGTCTATAACAAGGAACAGTGCTGAGGGCAGCAGAATGAAGATGAGATTGTTTTTCTTGTCCTTTCAAGGATTATATCTGAATGCATCCCTTTCCCTCACCTTCATGGATCACTTGTACTGCAAGCATAAGTTCCCCTGTGCAAAATCTATGGCTGCTTTGGCTTCGTATTCCAAAAAAAAACTACAGAACTACATATTCAAGGCATTGGCCAAAGCACAAATGAAAAGCAGCATTCGACAGATTCAACAATGGCACTCTCTATACATCACCTAGTGACAAAAGCAGGGACACACATCTCAAAATGGGTAAGAAAGCTGTTTCAGACTCAGTGGACTAAGTACTGACTAAACAAATTATTCAATACTGCAGCATCCTGGACGCTGAAGCTCCACTTCACTTCTCCTCACAGAACACTGATGATGGGAACAGGCAGTGGTTGACCCTTCTAACCAAAATCTCACCACGGCAGACTACCAGGAGGTGGAGATGCAGCATGTACACTGCAGCTGAGGCTGTCAACCTGTACTTGCCCCTTGCATTTTGACTGCCAGCTACCACACAGGGAGATACAAACCTTTCAACTGGTTATCTGCCCAGATGGGACCTGCACGTTGCCTGCCGAAAGGCCAATTGCCATATGCTGCCTCTCAGCCACTAAGAAGCCGAGAAAATGGTTTGCAGGCAGTACAGATTGCATTTTGGGTCAGACTACAGCAAACAACTTAAGTCTTCTTTTTGATCACCTTTATGCTTGAGGACAAATCTTTTTGCATCAACTTCGTTATATGAAAAGAAAGCCTCCAATGTACTCAAGGATGTCATAAGGTACAGAAATATTCTATGGCTGTGGTATTATTATTTGTCAGCTAGAGAAAGGCCATTGGATAAACTGTCACAGAGGGCTTCCCACCTCATCTGCTAGGCTGTATTGCAGGTGCAGCTATCTCCTGCATACACTGATATCCGAGAGAACTTTGCGTCTTCTGCTATTGGTAACTCTGCTTCCATCAAGTAAAAAAAAAAAAAAAAAATCAGTTCCTGAATGCAAAAGCCTTTAAAGACATTTGAAATAATTTAATCATATTAACTTCTGAGCTTACAGGAAGAGCACCAACTGCTTGTGCTGTCACATTTGAAAAGGTTCTATTAGGAAATTGTTCTGATTATTTTAATACACACACACAAAAAAAAACACCCTAGGAAAAATGTGGTTATTTTCTTCTTTACCTGAGATGCTCCATTTAGGCAAGGCACTGAAACAGGGATGTTACACAACAGCTCCAAGTGTTGTTCAGACGCTGTGCATGCCTCCTGCCCATCAGGAACCATTGCATGCCTTCCAAGTTGGCCATAGTCCGCTCTCCCCCAGGTGAATACCTTGCCAGTTTCTAAACACAAAACACATTTCACAATTACTTATTCACTGGGTTCCCAAAACATCTGGATACCAATTCAAAACTAGAACAACTCTTCTAAATGTATCTTGTTTAAAGCTTCAAAACCTAGTGAAAACTTACTTCCCGAAGCAGAAAAAAAAATATTAAAATGAGTTAAAGATGTATTATGATGTACTTCTATGTATTTGACCAAACTTCATGAATTTGCTTTCTATCAGAATAACATCTGTAGGGTAGCCTGAGCTACAAATAAAACCATCTCAGTAAAGCTGCATAACCCAGACTTTCCATATACAATATATACATTGGGGCTACACAAAGGATGTATTTTTAACTTAACAGAAGCACACACAAAACAGCTTATTCTGAAACTTTGAAGGTTCTTCTCTATTCCCAGTCTTTGCCATGGAGACATCCACCACAGGTCCTGTATATAAGATATATAAGTTTTCTGATATAAGTTGCCTTCTGTTACAGCTTCTGTTAGCAGAATAACAGCCCTCAGGACAGCTACCAGATAGTCAGGAATGCCACCTCAGGCATCATTGAGCATTAGAAGTGCACAAGTTTGTTTTTATAGGAATCACACGTTGGCCAAGGAAAGATAACTTTAAATGAAATCAGCACTATATGGATCACCCTTCACTCCATGTATTATACCAGGTTCACTGCTGCAGGACTGATACACAGAAGTCTATACTCCAGTATGGATAACATCCAACAAGAACAAAAAAACACCACTGCCACTAAACACAATCATATTAAGTGATCACTTTATTCTCCTAATGAAGTAACTAGATCTCTGCAGGTAAGTCATGAAAAGCTGTCCCTTCTGGGCTTCCAATTAAAAAAAGTTACATAGTCATAGTATCAATATAAAAAGTATGTTCTTAGCTTGGTTTTGACTAGAAGCAGCAACCTGCATTCCAGCCCAGAAGGAAGCCTGCAATGACCTTGACTTACGTGCACGCTTCAGCCAAGCCTGAAACTCCTCTCCAGAATTGAACTCAAGTCATCAAATCATAAGCCAAATGATGCGGATTTGAGGAAAATACGATCAAGTCAAGCAAGTCAGCTTGAACACAATCCCCCTGTCAGTCAGTACAGACATATCCCACAGAGATGTCAGGACAATGAGGGTTTTCTTAACACACACCTTCGGAAAACTAAAAACCTCCCTTTTCCTTTGGATGTTGTTACAATGTCTTGAAGGGGACACAGGCGGGCACTGCTGGTTTTTGGCATTTGTGATGATAATGTATCCCATCAATAAACTGGAAACCTCTGAGTATTTAAACAGTGAAGAGGTATATGCATTTTCCTTGGAAATCCGATAACAGTGGTATCTTTTACTCCAATTTTTGCAACATTTTTTCAGATGCATTCTTTCAGTTTACTAATAATGCTTCCCCAGAAATAATTAAGTGAGTAAATCAGTTGTCTTTTTCTCTCAAGGGCACAAAGATTTCCTTTGGAGCTTCCCGTTAGTTCAGGGAAAAGTTCAAACCAGTCACATACTACGTTCAATACAACTGAAGTCTTTCAGTATAGTAGTTTCATTTTTTTATGTTAAAGCATTAAAACAAGTTTCATTAAGAGGACTACGAGCATACCTTACAGAGATTAGGAAAGCAGTTTGCAGTTTAAAAAACATGTTTGTTTTGGAGGTAATATATTTACTTCACAATTCGTATCGATCTCTGCTAAAAACATCCGCAGCTACAAAAATGTTGCAAGAAATCTCCTACACCAGTGTGTTACACAGCAAATATAAATGTACACTAACCTTTTGGTTTTTACATCAGACCAGGCTGCTGCAACTATCCAGAACCCTGTGAGTGGGCTGGAAAAGGACAGGCAGGCTTCTCTACTGTGTATCAACTACAGGAACTGAAGCTGAGTTTTATAAAATTGAAAGCCTGAAAGAATTTCTGTAACATCTAGTCATACCATTAATCTACCACAGGCTCTCAGGCACTACCCATACGTTGCTGTATTGATGCCAAGGACCATAGTTTAACTAAAGCATTTCAACTCTCAGAAGCCAGAGGCACCCAGTGCCACAGGCAAAAACGTCAGCAACCCACAAGGCCTCTGAAAAGGCAAGTAGTGTATTTGGTAGCACAGACCCAGATCCTAATACACAACCTATAGTGCTACCCACTACGCAGGGGCAGCAGAGATTCCTCTCAAGTCTGACTTTTGGGGAAAACAAAAAATTCTTTCCCCAACCAAACCTGGTGCTCTGTCTGAATCCAAACATGAACAAGAAACACCAGCCACTCATTTAACAAAAATGATCCTTTGCATCATCACATCAGGGGACTGCTCCTCGTCTCAAGCCTTGTCTGCTGCTGGTGTCGGGACTCAGGTGAAGGCAATCTGTAATCCTAACACACACCCGACCAGTTACTCACCAACAAAATAGTTTTCCTGCCCTGCTGATGACCAGCAGAAATCCGGGAGCAGCTGACACAATCACGCTGATGACAAGTTGCAAGAGCAAGTTCTGGGCAAAGCAAACAATCCTATTCCTCTCCGCCAAGGGCCTGTGAAAGGTGGAGAAAAGTGCAGTGGTCTGCAGCTTCCCTGACTGCAGGATCAGAGCAAAACATCCTGATCCTCTGGTCTGAAGTCAAACTCAACTGCAAATGTAACTTCCCTTATGAATTAAGGGCTATGGGGTCCATCATCCACCTCAAGCTGCTGTCTCCATGCTTAACTGTTTCAACTTTTCAGAAACCATCCCTGTATTCAACAGCATTCATTTGGCTAACTACAGTTGCCATCAGCTGCTTATTGTGTCTTTAGCAATGACTGGAAAAAGTCCCTCTTCCCACTACCTGGTGTCTTTTCCACGTGCCAGGGTCTACACAGGTTTGGTCTGTTTTTTTCTGCTACACTGTGGATGTTGTTGTTCTTCAGGTTCACTCTGCACTTCTGATATCGGATCAATTTTTGAGGCCCTACAGTGAAATTTCAACAGTAACACCAAGTTGAAATGGAGGTACTAGAATAGGAAACAGTATGGTCCCAGTGGTTTTATGCAGCTTTACAGAGGCTTTGAAGTATGCTCATCTCTGTTACCGCAAATTAATTCAGTAAATTCTGTGGAACTGAAGAATGCAAGCATATTTGAATGATTAAAAACCAGACAGCAATAATGCTTACCTACAACAGAACATTTTCCATCCAGAGTCTATTTTTTTCACTGGACAAGCAAGCACAGAATTACTTACACATGCAAAACTAAACAGAGACTTTAGAAGAACATAAACTGTTTCTGTTTACAAACACAAATAATTGTTAATAAGTTTTTCCTTTTTGCCACTATAAGGGAAACAAGCTTCAGGTGGTTATTGGTAGGCAAACATGGAGAACATCCATCAAAAAATTATACACAGACTAAATTTTTGCTTTTAGAAAGACCTTGATTGCCCAAACATTAGGTAAGCTACCAGTCCCTTCTCAGTGCTCATCAACTCAGTTCTCATTTCTAATCAGCAGAAATTTACTCCCCAGACTTGCTCCTGTTTGGCGAGTGCTCCCCTTCACATGTGCAGCCTCCTGCTAATGGTCAGTCATTCCTAATTTTCAGTCAAACACATCTGCCTAGGAATCTTCTTAACAAAAAAAACAAACAAATCTGTCTTTTCTGTGAGAGAGCCTAACAAAAGCTGATTTAGAAATGTCTTTTCTATGAAATACTGATTATATTTTCAGAAAAAAAAAAAATGAAAAACAAAACAAAAAAATCTGTCTCAAGTAGAAATTTCATGCTGAGGCAAACACCAGTGCATGGAAAATTCCAACCAAAAAGGTTAAAGTCTCATCAAAATCCTAAGCAAAAGAAAGCACTGAGTTATGACAGAAAGCATTAAGCAATTATAATGAGAGGTATTGCTACTGTGCTGCTTATAATACAGATGGTATTTTTAAGTGTTCTAAGAATATTTGAGAAAAAGACAGTCATAAAGACTAAGGAGGCAGCAGGATGAATTACTTAAGAATGAAGGGTGATATAATAAGGAGTGTTGGTCTAATATTAGAATAGAACAGATTTTAATTAGAAGTCAAAAAAACATACACAGTGATGAGTCACCTGGACAAAGTACACCAACCATGGAAGTGGCTGAGGCATCAGAAGATGAAATATTACATACCAGACTTTATGGAGTAAGAGGGCACAAGAGGCAGGAGTTATTTCTACAACTTGTGTGAAAGAAAGAAGCAGACAATGTTGGAAAGCTTTTGCAATTCTTCTAAGACACTAACAATGCTCCGTATGACCTTGATCTTGCCATGTGCTGAGCATGGAGGCTCCAATTCCAAAACACGCTTCAACTCCTCAACTGTAAGTATCCACACTGTCACAGATTACTTCACTGCCACTGTTCTTTTTCCAGTAGGCAAATGCTACATCAAATAAAGGCCAAAGGGTTCAATACCAGCTAGAGTTAAGGAATAATAGACGTAATTCATGCATCCTGTGTCATTCCAGTGTACTGCTTGAATGAAACAGTACAGGAGTTCAGAGAGCTAGAAGAAAAGGGCAGAAGTCAGAAGATTTTTAAGAAAATCTTCCCAACACAGCCCTTTAAGCAAAGAGCACATACAGCAGTATGCACATCATTTGAGATTCAGCATGGTCACACAGATCTAGTTTCCTCGTGCTCTTTGAACTGTAAACACAGCAGTCTGCATCAGTATACATACAGCAGCAAATCATCTGAAACACATGCTCACGTCCCTTGCAGAATACGGATGAAGGTATGTGCATATTCAAGTGCTTGCAGCACTACACTGGGCACTCTGCTATCTGAAAAGCTCCTCTGCATTTTCTTCACATCATCCTCCTGTCTTTATGTTATCATAAAGCACAGACAGTTGAGAATGGCCTCAAAATTACAAGTTCACAACCTTCAGGGTATTGCAAATCCAGCAATGTTGCATAAAACACTTCTAGTTGCTTCTTGCCTGATACTATAGATCTCACTGTGCTGCTTTATGGAGCATGTTATTTTTCCCTTTTAGCACTTTCTTGATCAATCTGGTCACCCACATAAGTATTTGGAGATAATGAGCAGGTTGGTTTCTCAGTAAAACACAACAGACAAATAGGAACATTAAAGTTTACTTATTTATACTAGATTCAGAGTCATCTTTATATCAATTTTCCTGTTTTAAGATAATATCATGATTGCACTAGCTTTATCTCCTTGAAGTCTCTATTTGGTATCCAGGCAAGCTTTGAACTATCCTTTCATAAATCCTAGATGAAAGAGTTCATCTAGGCTATCTCAATTCATGGTTGCATTAACAATTACTTTTCAAATGAAGTCTTGATATTCACACGGAATGCTTAATCTCATTCAGACTTGAAACAGGAAGTTCTATATTAAATTCCTAATGCTTGCTTTCACATGAAAATTCACAGGAACAGGTATTAAAAACTGAAATTTAGAGGTTGCCTTTACCTCCTCCCTGCCCTACAACAGGCAAACCAACACACCTCTCCCACAACTACAAATCTCTGCTGTCCCTCAGAACAATCATTAACGTCCTTCAACCATTCCGAGAAACTTTCTCATCTACCTTAGGAAAAACCTCTGTGCAGGGCAACCTCACAGATGAACATTCATCTGTGCATTCCTAGTTCCTTCGCGGCTGAAGACAGCTTTAATTCAGCAGCTGGAAACCAGGCATCACTGCCACAACTGCAGACTAACACCTTTACCTGTGCATGGTTTCAGTACAAAGCAGGGTCATGTGCTCTGACAAAGGTTTAAATGGTCCCTTCATCCTCTTAGGCAGGAGTTCAGTGAACCAGAGCTACCTAAATCTTAACTCATCTTCTTTCTATAACTTCCTTACAGACTTCTGTATCTTTATATAACAGCACATGATACTGATTTTTTTTCCATATTAATTTATAATAGCTATTAAAAATGTATCACTAAAACACAAACCTTTGCATAGTATTGAGGTCATGCCTCTTCAGGAAAATAAAGAGCAAAAGCATTTCAAGGATGTTGGCAATAGAAGAGTACAGATCATTTTAATTGCCACTTTTAGCCTTCTTCGGTCACAGGCTGCAATACACATCTAGTAAAGAATAGTCCACAGAGCACCTACCCTACATGTTGCAGTTCACAAGGGTTTCCAAGTACCCCATAAATAGGTTCAAACCTTCAACAAAAGGCTACAAGTACCACAGGAAGAGGCCCATAAGGGCATCGCCAGTCCCCCTTCCATAGCTATGGATTTGTCAGTTAAAGCTCCTGTACTCTTTAAGTGCACCAACAATTTCTGCCATTCTGAGCTACATCAGATTTCCCCAAATGTGGTGACCAATTTAACCATGAGCATATAGCCAAGACAAACCACCGAGACACCTAAGGGACTTCACATCAGTAGAATCAGTGGCTCATGCATGATTCAGCAAACAACTGTGACCCATTCCTATTGCTCAAAAAAAAAAAAAAAAAAAAAAGAGGAAATTTAAGAAATCAACCTAGAAAACAATTATGCATCATGGAAGAAAATTCATTCAACCAGGAGGAACTGTATTGCATGGCATTAATGTAAATAGATACAACATAAGGGAACATCATCCAGTCTCCCTCCAAAGCCTCCTGCAGATATCAAAACATAAAACATCCAATGACTTGTATGATAATGCAATGTAAACAAAAATACTCAGCTAGGCAGGTAGAGCTATGAGAATGTGGGAGACTCTCCAAGAGAAGATACTGGGCCTGTGACATCCATTTAAGACAGACTAAAAGGTTCAAAGCATAGACTGAGAATTCCTTAGGCAACAGTTTACACCAAGACAGCTCAAGAAACTTTGGACCCGAATGGTTGTTTTCAGCCCTAGGCCACCAGCCTTCATTGTGCTTGAACTATTTCTGACAGAGAAAGTAAACCAAGCCAAGGAATTGATCTGGTGGAAAAACAGCCCTGGGAAACGGAAGTTGGGCAACAGCAAGTATCACTAAAGGCAGCGCTGTATGAAGTCAATGTAATATTCCGTATGATAGACTAGAGACCACTTGCAGTTTCACATGACATGCTACGTTTATCATGCACTTTACCAACAGATCCACCTGTCAACACCATTCGACTGCTAAACAGCTTTGACTTTCATTAAAAACCAGTGTAAGCTTTTCCTTTTTTGCTTCCATAGTTATACCAAGTTACATCTCAAGATGGGCAACATCAAGCTAATGGTATTATTCACATACTCAATAGTGACTTGCTTCGCTGCTTTGAAAGATTGTAAAAAAAAACTCAAACTTTTGAGTATGGCAAATTCCAAGACTCTCCAGAAACCTTGGAAGTCCTGCCTCTGGTTTTGCGTTTTACATGGGATAAAGGCTGTTTTGCTTTCAGAGGAAAGACTGGAAACATGAAATAACACATGAAGCTCTGAATAAACTGAAAGAAAAATTAAAATGTAAGTAGTAAAATGCTTGTAAAGTTGTGTTCATACTGCTGATATCAAACAAATACATGATCTTGAAGCCTCAAAATGAAAATGCGGTCATCGAGTCCATGCAATCACAAAACAAAGCTGGGGAAGGGGAAGCCGGGGCACGAGATGTACCTATCACACTTTGCATTCATCTTGCAAAAGGAGAAATTTCTCCTCTCATTTCTCTCCACTCATGATTAGAGTCATGACTGCCTCACCAGCTGTGCCTCTGGCTCATTTTAAATTCAAACTACGATACATATCTCACTTTTAGACTTTTAATAGCAATGCCTTAAAATGCAGATTGCTGACTAAATTTAGTTACATGATTAAAACCAAATCTAACTCATCTCTACCCAGCAAACAGAACTGCTGCATTCAAGGTTCAATAGAGGACTTAACTCTTCATCTAAAAACAAGGTCCTAACAAAAAAGAAGAAAAAAAAAGAAAATCAAAGCACAATTCAGTGCTGTCTTTAAAAAAGCAGGATGCATAAAACATTAACCAGCTATGGAAAACTATCTGCAAATGCATCATAGTATACCATAGGGTTTTTGTTCTGTACTTCTCCAAATAAATTCTGCACTATGCTACTACAGCAGTATGAGTCATACACTTTTACTGACATTCTATATTTATATCTCCATGCCCTTCTGCACTGTTATATGCTTGCCTCCATATAGGCCTCCCCAACCTGGAATTTCCTTTCTTCTGCAGTTCCACATCTCTTCCCCTAACACTGCCCAGAAAACTGAATAGATATTTCTTTCTAAGCACTTACTCAATTCTTTGTGAACATCATTTTGAAGAAACAACACCGTTGAACTACTATAACACAAAGCATATGTTTTTATTTGTTCATAATTATTTTCTTTTGTGTTATTTCCTTCCCCCTTCTCTGTAAATGGATTGCTCAGGCACTTATCCTCTCCGAGGCAAGGTCCGGGTCTTATTCCATTAGACTTAACACAGCACAGTGCTAACAGAAAAATCTTATTCAGAAATTACAAATTACAATATATCCATGTTTTCTAGGTCATTTTATGAAAAACATTACCTGTAGCTTCAATCTTGCAAACACTTGTGAATCTGTCTAATTTGAAGAAAGCAAGTGATCCTGCTACTCTCAATAACCCACAGCCATCTGAGCCCACCTAGGAAAGAACAGGCATCTGCCTACAAGAGATAAATAAAGGTAATCAAGTTCCTAGGGTTAATATTTGCCTTGTCAAAAGACTCGAGGGCATGCTGTGGAAAGATGGACACAGAAATATTACAAGAAATGCTGTGGAATGGCAGTCTGAAAAAGAACTGGGCTCTCTTGCTGTTGTCCACAAGATGCATTCCCAAGAACAAATATTCACAGACCATTTGCACAGAAACTTCCCTAGACCTAGATAACAAGCCTCAGACATACATGATTCTGAATAGTAAAAATCTAATATTCACAAAGAAATAGGAAGCATTATAAAAATAGAGTATTAGGTGACCAGTCCTGGGACTTGCTAAGTGGCTTTAACATTCTCAGCAGTTTCAGGAGCAGCTGAGTTCTACATCCAATGGAGTTGAACCCTAACTGTGTGCTGCTCTTAAGAGATCAAGTACAGAAACAAAATGGGATCACAAAACCAACAATGGCAACTCCAAACCCTCTCAGGAGATCACCCCGCTTGTTCAGAGTCAGAACCATTAGAACAGCAACTACAACTGACTAAGACAGAGTGGGCTGTTCACCTCAAATAATGAGCAGCTGTAACTGCAGCGTTCTCACTGACAGGAGGAACAATACAGTCTAAAAGAGGATGGAAAGGAAAATTCATCCCCTTTGAAGTCAAGAGATGAACAGTGAGCAATAAGGTGATGTATTCTGTCAGGAATATTATCCCCATTTTTCCCTACCCTCAAGAGAGAATTAAAGAATACAGGGCGGGGGGGGGGGGGGGGGGGGCAAGGGAGGAGGAAGGAAAAAAAAATTTAAAAAATCACAATATTCCACCTCAAACTATGTACGGGCAAGAAGCTTAACACCAACGAGACTGCAGGGAGAGGGGACAAAGGTGCAAATAGTTGCATAATGGTGAAAGTATCTAAATGACAGTTATGTTCTGAAAAAATTCCATCATCTACAACAGCATGCTATCAGCTAGGAGAGGTCCCTTTGACTCCTGCCTTCTGTTTCCAGCTCAGACTTCTAACTCATTAGAATTCACATATTAAGAGATTAACTGTGAGATGGTTTTAGTATTTCAAAGCTACAAGACACAGAGCATGTGGCAGAAGTTTAGGTCTGGAAGTTAAAACATTTAGACACATTTTAGAAATGTTACTACCTATGTAAATACAATGCAAGTCCCCACTGTAATCTGAAATTCCCTGTGAAGAGGGTATTATACTAATGAAACATACCTCTGATGTTTACTAAAGGAAGCAACAGGTGTCCACAACCACCTCCATATAGCTATAGTGTCTGTATATGCTTGCAGTGCCAGCACATCTACATTTCAGGATTATTTAACTATGTATATGAACAGGGTCATAATGTAAGTATTGATGTGCTATGCTGCCTGTTAATAAGAGGGGTTTTGGCTTGAAAGTGATAGAAGGGAAAAATAAGAAGAGAACTTTTCTCCTTAGGAATAAAAAAGGAACAACAATGAAGATAAGAACAAAAGGCTCCTGGCTTTTCACAGCCTTCTTTTCCCTGACATTAAAAAGGATGTTGATTGAAAGAAGCAGTACCCTCCCATTCATTCTTCACAGAATACAGTGAGATAGGACAGCTTGCAAAGGTACCATGAGTTTTCTCCTGCTCTAAAGCAGGTGGCCAGGTGGAGAGGAGTCATCACTCTGCTCTGAAGCAAAAAGCTTAAAAATCAGACACTGAAAAAACATTTTACCTGTCAAGTTTGTGTCTACAGAGGATCTGTTCACTGCAGAGATTTGAATCCCAAGGGCATAGGACGACCTGATTTTGATGAACACTGCTCCAACACAGCTCTGGTGGATTGAACTTTAAATAACTACCCTAGATTTTTAAATTTGATACATCAGCAGTTTGTTAGGTTTCAACTATCAGCTTCTGCCTTTGTGCATGCCCATGGCGTTTTGAGTTTGTTTGGTCGGGTTTTTTTGTTTTTGTTTTTCTTCTTTTTAATCTCTAGCAAAGTGAGCAAGCAAGAGGAGACAAGCACAAGAGGATTTAACACCCTCCTTTGCACTGTGTGACTTGTCAGGATGATTCTTCAAACCAGATGAACTTCTAGAAATCCACGCTGCCGCCCTTATATTGTCTCCATAGCCTGACCTTCTCTTCTGGCCGTTTTATTGTCCATTTTCTTTTAAATGAACTGCTTCAGCTCTAGTCAGCTGTGTCGCTAGCAGACACAAGCCTGAAAGAAAACATTTGTGTACAAGCAAATTCCTACAAAACAACTACTGGCTGTTGTAAGGTCCAAAACTTAAGATGAGAAACACCAAACTGCTTTTGGGTTTGCTTATCATTTTTTGGGGGGAAAGGACAAGCAGGAAGACATAGTCTTAAAGGAGTTGCTGCATATATATATATATATATAGTGGGCAGCTTTGTAAAGGAAAGGTTTTAGGAACTGTAGAAAAATAGTATTTCCTATAGTCATGACAAAAGGATCTTAGCAAAACCGACAAAACACTGTCCCTAAAAGATCTTTGTCTTCACAATGTTTTGTATAATTTTTCTTTTAACTAATGACACTGAGTACAAGTGAGAATTAGTTCCATAAGGAAACCCCACCCCTCCTAGGGTTTCTATTCTGCATGAATCAGATAATACTTTCTTATTGTCCAGGTCTTTGTCTCAAAAAAGGAAACATAACTACTGCGATTACTTTATTCTCATTACATTCTATGTTCCTCATAACACTGGACAGAGAAGAAAGCAGACCTGAACCAAACAAGCTCTTAAATCCAGCAGAACATTCCCAGAACCTGAAGTGCATCCTAAGGGACAGAGATAAATGCAATTCCTCTTTATCTGCAGATCTCAATCTCAGCTATTTATGGTACACACAGAATATATGTACCTACACTGAGAGACAGTCCTTGCCCTGAAGTTCAAATAAGAACTACAAAAAAAAGAGGGAGTTGCACCTGAGTTTCAACTAGCACGCCACAAACTTGTCTTGAAATAGCTCCTCCTCTGCTACACAAAAGAAGACTTAAAGAACAAGTGTGCAAAAAAGCTTGCAAACTCCCCTTTAAAATTTTCCTTGGGGTAGGAATGTTTTGTTTGCTCTTCAGTGTCACTGAGACTGAGCCTCACTCACCACCAAGAGGTGTCTGCTCAGCTGCCACAGGCCAGTGCTGGGTCCTCCAGAGCTGCTCCTCTTCACCAGATTTCAGGTTTGTTGGTTTGACACTCTCTAGCATTTGGTTGCAAACTTCTCAATGTAGCAGGTCAATCTTGCTACGTGGTGTTGGTGCCCTGACAGTCTGTGCTTCTACGTGTACAATTATTAAAAAATGATTATCCAAAATATACTGCCAAAATGAAAACTTACCTGGAGATAAACATCAACATAACTCAAAGTTAAACAAAACCAATACACATTCCTACTACATAGTCGGAATTAATCATAAGGTTTGGATTTCAACAATATTTATAAGTAAAGCAATATTTTTCATGTGCTGTAATTAAAAAATCATTAATCTTTTATTTAATGAAATCAAGCCATAAAGCAGCACAGGGGAAAAAAAAAAAAAAAAAAAACAGAAAGAAAACCGGTTTTGCTTAAGGAACACAACAAATGTTAAAGGATATGAGCTGCTAACCACACTTCTGTATGCACTAGACTCAAGTGCTAAAACATAGATGTCAGTTATGGTATTTTCAGAGCACTCAAAAATCCCACTAATTCAGCTGAATGCTTACAATCATAAAAACATTAAACCCATACCTACCGGAAAATACCCCATTGCACATCCTTTGTTGAGACAGAGATACAACTGCATGTTACAATAGCACAGAGTCATTCCTGGCACTGACATATGGACAATGTAACAAGTACATATGGCAAAACAAAATTTTTCATCACAGACTTGTGCTAGGGTGTTTTATGGCTCCTCACAACTGGAATAACTTCAAGAATAAAACCCACCAGCCTAGCTACCAAATAAAACAAATAGATACACTCTCCTGGCAGATCCCATTATACTTCCCAAGCATCAAAGGAGTAAAAGCCCTACAAGACTACAAATCTGGAACACAAAATCCACAGATGTTGATATATCTCCTGTACCCTGTAGTATCTTACCTCAAATTCACTATTTGAAAAGTACCTCAAGGTAACCACAACAAGAACAAGACAGACAGGTTTTGCGTTGTTTTCTTTTTTTTCTTCATGTTTTTTTGTTTCTTAAGAAAAAAGTCCTGAAAGGTATTCTTTTTCGGAAGTGTTCAACTGTCACTAAGCTCTTTAAAAGCACATTATCTATGTTCAAATAGTAAGATTCATTAGTGAGCATTAAGACTGAATAATTAATTACTAAATGGGAAATGTCATTTAAAGGTTATGAAAACAAGTATTCAGCAGCACAGATCGTGTACACATAGGCAGCTTCTTTCAAAAGCGGAGCTTAGTAATGCTTAGCTTAGTAAATGCTTAGCTGTAAATGCAGTTACTTGAAAATGCAATAGTCATTTCTCTTGTACACGTGTTCAAAGATCAACAAAACTAAGAGGGCAGAGTAAATATACGTTGTGTTTGGCAATCAGTTGCCATAGAAATTACTTCAGCTACTAAGTAATGATTGGTTTCAGCTTCCAGCTTTTTATTCTATGCAAAGTGAGGGCAAAGCACTTCTACCTTACTAAGTATTTGAACTGTTTGTCTGAGAACATGCATGTCCACTTTGCATAACTGCAGAATTTCTGAAGTGCAAATTCTCACTGTTTATCTGCTTCACATCAATTTTTTATACTACTAAGGGCTTTGAGTAGCCAAAAATTCAACCAATCCCATCGCCATTCCACTACATGCAACTATGTCATGTTGTGGGAGTCGGTCCAAAGATGGAGCAGTATTTGCCTGAACATCGCCATCAAGAACTTAGAGAACTGAAGCTGAGACCGAAAGAACAGATGGACAATGACTTGGAGAGAGGCCCGAGAAGAAGCATTGTGTTGAACTGTTTATCCGATACGGGGTGGCTCCTGCTAATAATGGCTGTTGTGTGGACTTTGCCTGCTTCTCCAGCCAAACCAGCCCCCACCTCCTGAAAGCTATTGTTATGAGCGTCTCTTCGAACCAGAAACAATAGCTGCCGTCCAGAAGAACGTGTTCTCACCTGCTGCCTCAGTTACACGTGTTCCTCACATGTTCCCTCAAACAATGGCCAACGAAAAGGAGCATGCTCAGAAGCTCGCCAAAGGTCCTGAGGTCACCCAATGGACCAGAGAAAGACCCCCAAATGCTGGACACGTAAGCGTTGGCAAAAGAAAGCGTGACTCTTTCAAGCCTGTGCAGTATAAGCCTGGGTTGCAAAATCAAGGCAGAGACTGGCCTAAAACAATGGGATCAAGGGGGGGTGAAGAAGCATAAAAGGTGACTCCAGAATGGACACCACTGAAGATCTTCCCACCAGAGGATCCCGAACCATGACGGAGGACCGGCCGGACTCCACGGGACCCAGCGACCAGAGGAACGCTTCTGGAACTGGACTGGTGATAAACGCAATCTCATTTCTCATCTTCACCTTTACTTTTCCCCATTTCTTTCACCTTTCTCTTTCTTACTCTCTCTCTCTCTGTTGTGTGCCGCTTTATGGGCAAATTAATAAAGTAACACGGCTTGATTGAATCATAACCCCTTGGCATTTTGGTTGCCTCAATTTTGCGCTCTGAGATCAAGTTAAAAGAACCATCACGGGTCCATCACCAACCAGACAGTGACACATGTGATATAACATTCAAAATTAAATTGTCTTTTTTTTTTGCCCCCATCCACCCCAGATCTCTCAGCTGGAAGGGTATGTAGGGAGGAACCCCCTTACCCAGTCTTCAAGTTCATGGTTTTTGCTGAATATCAGCCTGATAAAGAAGCATCACTGTGGATGGCTGCTGGGACCCACAACACACAGGAGCCTAGACGTCGAATTAAAAGCTGCAAGGCAGAAAGGAGTTGAGTCAAGTTATACAGTCTCTGGTCCAGTCTGTCAGAGCAGCAACCAAATAACAGTGGTTTTGTGTGTTATTCCACATTTGTATCCTTCTCTAGTAACGCCTATGAAGGTGGAACTTGGAGGCAGCTTATGACAGAAGTTAACAGAGCTGTGAATTTTCTCTTGCCTTTACCTTTGCTTCTTTTCATCTTCAAAACAGTTGAATGGACAGAAATGCTAATACAATATGAATGAAGTGATTTCAGTATGATTCAGGAGAATTGGTTTAACATTTAAAAAAAAAAAAAAAACACAAACACCAAAAAAGCTTACCAAAAGATAGTGCCAACAGCTCCAGCTACAAGTACGCAGAAGAATCAGAAAGACATGACACTTATGGTCAAACAATTTTCCTTTGAAGAGCAAGAGTATCAGCTTTGTATCCTGGTTACACAATCACTGTGAAAGTGGAGATGTTTCCAAGACAATCATCATCATCCCAACTGCAACATTATAATTTGCTTTAAGAGAAAAAGAATAAGAGAAAGTAAAACCCCAAGAAATGGCTCAGTCAAAAAGCTGCCCTTCTCAGCCCGCCAAAACTATAACTCTTCTTGCAAATTGGCTCTCCTGGTATAGAATATTGAAAACAGCACAAATACCACACTTACATTGTTTCTGTACACAAGCACCATAAGAAGGTATTATTTCATAATAAAAAGGAACCTACAGCTGCTGAGAGTCCAGGTGAAAGCCTTTCAGCAGAAACACAACCCAGATATGGCCCACACATCACAACCAGGAAGAGATTTTTTTGTTTTCCAATAGGAACGGTAGCAAATACAGACAAGAGCCACTGTCACACCAGTGATTACCTTTTTGTGATCAGCTAAGCCTGTCTGCAAATGCTTAGGGATCAGCGGTTTCCCTTTTAGCTTTTGCATTCTTTCATAAATTCAACTTAATTTACAGTTCTCAGCCTGTTGTTCTTGGTATCCTTCACTGCTTAGTACCATCCATGTGCTGTCAGTGAGGTCCCATTAAAACTCTCTTCCCTATAATCTTAGGCATACTTTCTAATGTATCTGACCTTGTTTATTACATTTGCTAATATATGGCTAGCCATAAACTGCAGCAATCCAGCCACAGAAACCAAAGAAAATAAACTAAAACAGAAGGGAAAGAAAAAAAAAAAAGAGTAATGAATCCCTTACCTCACACGCTAATGACCTGAACAAAATCTATACCACATCCGCATTTTTAAGGTTCATTTTTCTGAAAGCTTTTTAAAGATCGAAGTTCCTTCAAGTTAGAACAGCCACTCACATTACTTAAGTTCACAACAATCACTATTTCCAACAGCAAAAGAGAAGCTATGACACCAAAAAAAAAAAAAAAAGGAAAGAAATTCAATATAATATAGTCCCTCTTCCCACATACATGGTCTAAGTTAGAAATGCCCCAGAGTATAATGTTGAATGATGGCTGAGTCATTCTCCAAGCTCCTCCAGTCATGGAGTACTTACTAAAATACATCTGAACAGGACTAAGCAAGCAGGAAAGGAAGTCATGGCCAGGAAAACCTGGTTGAACCAGCCTTGTGCGCTGCATCTTCCTCTCCTGCTGTGGGAGAGGCATTTTGTAGGCAGGCACACACATAAGATGAGCAGAAAAGATCTGCAAAAATTGTCATTGCTGTTTTCCTCCTGTTTTACAATTCTTGCTGAAAACTCAGCATTTATCAAGAGCTAAATTTAACAAAAAATCCATTTAAATTCTACTCTTCACAGACCATCTGAATCTCCATTTTCCAATATACTCACAGCATAGCCTACAGGGGAGATTTCAAATAAATATTGAGATAAGTTTCTTTGCCCTTAATGCCAATCACTGAAATATTTATTTTACAATGAATAGCTTTAACCAAAAATAGTGATAGTTTAGCATCTTCCCAAGACCTCTCTCTTCACATACAAAAGATATAACACGGTATGGCACATGCAACTATTTACTGCTAGTTACTAAGAACAAGGAGAGGCAAAAGAGGGACAGTGACTAAAGCAACAGCACAATTACTCAAAAGATGTTGTTAGCAAGCTTCTGTGAAAAATCTTTGCCCGTTCATGAACAATTCTGAACACTTGATACTCACCTTTCAGAATGTGCCTTCAGTTCACATTGAACTTACCCTCCTCCTCGGTAACCAAACTATAGAAAGAATTTCTTCAAGACTTTAACCAAAGTCATGTAGGAGTAACTCCCAGCAGGGAGCAGCAGAGATAGGAGTGTAGAACAACAAAGCAATAGACAGGCACACACACTTTCTAACTTTGTACGTTTAAAAATAAAGTCAAGGAATGATGCCAGCCCATGAAGCCAAAGAAAACTACAATCCCTTCTAGCTATTTACAGCTATCTAAAACTCAAATCCATACAATTTTAAAAATAAAATCCAGGATGCTTTAATGGTCAGTGAGCTAAAAAATTGTTAGCTTGGTAACAAAAGTTGATACTGTAAAGAAAAAAACAGACTGTATAAGCCAGAGCCAGCCCACAGGTTTTGTTTATTCAGTTCTTGCTAAAGGAATAACAAAATACATAAGAAACATGTTTGTGTTGTAAGACAGAACTAAACACGAAGTGCTGACACACAGAGTAGGATGTAAAAGGCTTCTGTTGTGCTGGTGAGCCATAGCTGCTGGAGACAAAATCTGCTGTGCCTCAAGAGAGCACACACAGAAGATCTACCACTTACTGAGATCCACCTTCTGGCAGAAAATCTTCCCTGACATGCAGTGGCAATTTGGCAGCCTAAAGAACAATCTTCTACAGCAGCCCTGGGAAGATCTCAACCCCTATCTTCCCCAAAGATAAGGTGTTGTAGGATTTGGCTGCTTAAGTGGCATAAATAAACTGTCTGTAAATTTCAGTTCCTTACCATTTGAGGAAAGAATTCCCATCAAAACCCAGGGATCAGGTAACAACACTACAAACTTTGTAAGTTGCTGAAGAATAGGGCTCTTCAGATCACTAGCTCAGGTCTTCTGGGTTTCCTTGGTTTTTCCTCTCACATATATTCTACTTCAGTTAATTCTTAATTTAGTCTACGTGACTGACCGTAGCCCTGATCCCATGAACAAAATAAGGTCCAAACCAAGCAAATCAAGGACATCTACTCACATGAAAACACACCTAACTTCAACCTCCATAGTACAAAGAAAGTACTAACACTTGCCCCAGGCTGGGATATCTGCTCAACCTCAGCCCAACTGCCAAGGCAAAGAAAGCACAGCATATTCTACCGGGTCCTGCAATTAAAATAAAGATGTTTAATCTAGGTAGCCCAATAGCACAAGATGGCAGAGGAGACAAAGGATCTTACTGTACCTTGCAAGAAGGTTAAATGTCGATAGATATGAGGAAAGGAGGGTGTTGGAGCCCAGCTCCAGAATTGCACGTTTCCGAAGTTGATAATTGCAAAAGTCTTCCCTTCTATGAAAGGTTCCTTCCTGAGGACTGGCTGAATATGTATACAGTGGGCCTCACAGAACTCTCAAAGTTGCAGCTACTTAGATACAAACTGGGCCACACTTGAACAAAAAGTAGGAAAAATGATGCCAGGAATAGGAAAATGGAGATTCCATAAGTCACTAAAGCTTTTCATTCTTGACCATTTTTCCCAAGCATCTGTAAAAGACTGATGACATGGAATTTCCCCAACTCGGGGTGGAAGGAAGGGGTAAATCAAGGTTTGTTCCTATCAGCAAACAGTAAAGAGGATTCAAACCAATTGTTCCTGTAGGCAAAGCAGACTTGCTGACCAAATTGCAACAAACTAATCTCATTGGTGCAGAATTCTGGATTACTGAAAGAAACGGCTGAAGACCACGAGAGGAATCTGAACATCTGTCTTTGCAGCTCTCGAAAGGGAAGGATTAACCTAAGGAGGAGCTCCTTCTAATGAGGACATTCCCTCCCGAAACAGGAAGGGCTGCCCAAACTATAGTGCTTCAGAAAAAACAAAAATGTCTTTGCAGCAATTCATTAGCTTTACTGTGTCTGCCTCAAAGTTTTTGCATTAATGGGATGATTCATAACCGAAAAGGAAGTTTATGCCAAAACAAAAGATTCTTTTCATATAAATTACTTAACAAATACCAACTCTCCACATTTATATATTCACAGAAAATAAATAGTAAATTTTGGTACATAACAGACCTTCCCACCTGGGTCCTGTAAGCACTCCTAAAAAGCCCTAGAACAAATACAAGAAGTGTCACAAGGGCTTAATGCTGGCAACATTTTCCTGTCAGATTCCATTTGTGATCTCAATTCAGCCTTCACCTTGTCTTGTTCACTTCACCATTTTTCTTTTTTGTCTTAAGATGGAGTCTCAGCATTGGAACAAACTATCAACAACAGAAGCAAACCTTCCATTCTCTGCAAGTATCTTAGCAGAGCTGCCAGATCTGCTTGGACCCAAATCAAAAAAATACTGGCCCACCAACCCCAATGTAAGTGCAAACCAGGCAACTATAGCACACAAATTCGGCCACTGGTCCTGCAGCCCAGCATCTTTAAAAAAAAGAAAAAAAAAAAGAAGAGGAAAAAAAATACTACCATCAGGTGAATGTCTTCTAGACGTTACTTTTCTGTTAAACAAAAATTATGTGGCTTAACACTGGGGCATACAGGTGGAATTCAACAGTATACTTTGGAAAACCTCATATGATCTCTCCTGTGGCAGCTACTTCTGCTTTAAAATCTACGCATCTTCAATAGACATTCTTCATTGCTTTCTCTTATAGTGCACAACTACAGTATTTGTTATGACAGCAAGGAATGTAACATGAAGGCTCTGAAGCATAAGATCCCACTGCTCCATAACATGGAGGTACAGCACTGTAAGGAGGACGTGAGAGCAACCATGCACCATAAAACCATAGAACCAACACCACAGGAAAGCAAATGCATTTACCAGATTTCAGTTACAGTTTACTTAGCCAGAGACAGATTGGACAAAGGCTTTTAACTCTTAAACACTCATTTTGCAGGTTCTGCTTCAAACAGGTTCAGGGATTCCTATCAATTTGCAGGTTTTGATTTAGCTTATTTCTACAATTTTATCTGTTTTTCCAACACTCAGCATCCTGCCAAATGAAATACAGCTACCTCACATTATAAAGAATGTCAGAGCCTCCAGTTTCAAACCATTTGACTGTCAGCTATATAGCAGCTAAAAACAGGAGAGTCCCCATAAGATAGATGCCTTACGGTATCACAGACAAGCACAAAACAAAACAAAGTTTTCAGCACTTGCTATCCTAGGGAGCTGCTGAAAAACTCAAAGCAGAGGAACTATGCTTTCCAGTATGAGGAAGGCTGCCAAGTCTTGATTCAAAAGAAAACTGGAAAGGACCTCTAGTGGGCTGAAACTGCAGCGCTTGGGTGCCAGAGAGCGATGTCCTTGGCCTTCACCTCCCCGCGGTGACATCACATCTACTGCATCACCCACCAGTGCAGCTGGAGCTTCACCCAGTGACTGGCATCGGAATAAGAACACAGAGCAATAAGGCTCTTTTTCAGACCAGATGATTGGAAATATTCCCCAGTCTGCCCTCAGTGTTTGGAGGGACACATTTTCATTCACTTCAAAAAAAGAAACATGAGACGGGTTTTGTTTTACCATGTCACTAACATGTCAGACCACTTCAGAGTGGTTTTATGTGGCTAAAATGACATGACATTCAAAGACACACAAGTTCAGATGCAGATTTGGAATGAGGATTCAGAACCCTATTCAGACTACGTCAAGCCATTTTGTTCCTCCAAGACTTTTTAGCTGTAGGCAGTTTTTCACAGGCAGCAGAAATATCATTTTAACTGCATTTTTAAGGTAACTCCTTCTGGGTGAAAGAGCTTGGAATTCTTTATTTGAGCTCAAACAAGGCATAATTTCATGTGACGGTACGTGAAAAACAGATTAGTGAATGTATTCAGAATACTTAGATAATAAAACAGGCCAGATTAAGAAAGCTTATTTATTAGGCATCCCAGTTAAAAAGAAAATAACTTGTTTTGAATTGAAGTTGATGATTCACCTCCAAGTCTTTAAAAGACTTCTCTTGCTGTATTTAGGTTTGCCTTCAAGTCAGATTGGTTCTATCCTTTCCCAAAGTAGCCTAATTTACATCTTCAGTATTACAGTCCACAACTTAGCTCTCTTTTAAATGATCTAAGTAATAACCTCTTTTTCAGCCATTACCCTCAACGGGTTTGTATCAACTTGAGAAGGAGCACAAATTAAAGTTGACATTGTTGAGCACAGTGATGCAAGACAGCTGCTCATTATCATTCAAAAACATCACCTGTACTGCAGCAGTGCTCCTTGTGCCATCAAGCAGAGTGCTGGAAGGGACACAACCATTTCACAGAGTGGTTGCCTGAGGAGAATAATACTTGCCCGTGGAGTCTGAGGCCAGAAGAATGCATCTGCTCTGTCCTTCACACAAAGCATAACAGTAACACCCTGTCATAACTGCAAAACGTGCCTCAAAGTCACTCAGGACAAAAGCATTCATGCAGAAAACAACTAATGCAAAGACACTAACAAGTTCATATCTTATCAGAGACCTGATCAAAAACCAACCAGGGTCTCTCAGCCTAAATATTTTGGATCAACCACTATCAACTAGGACCACCACTAATAGCAGATTAATATAACTTATTTTGAAGAAATACTGCAAAAGTGCTGCAAAGCCTAATTGTTTGCCTGTCTTCTGTAGGAATCAGTAAGCAAGGCAGAAAAAGCAGCAGCTGTCTATCCTGAAGGATTTTTTGAGTTATTTTACAGTAAGATTGTGTACAACAAAAAGAGTTCAAAAGACACCTCATGGATTAAAAAGAATAAAGAATCGGACCTGATGCGGATCAGCTAAGCATCGGGATAAAAGACACACCGTCCTATGAAAACGTCCTTAATTCAAGCAGTTCATTTCTCAGGAATTAACTTCTTGAATCTGAACTGATCTATGACAGAAATAACAGCAAATAAAAAGAGAGTTGACCAAACTCTAAAGAGAAATTACAAGAAACAGGACTTTTAACTGGGTTGCTGAATGACGTAGAATATGACATATGGAAAGTGATGCAGTTATTAAAGAGATTTTAGGAGCAACTAAAATAACTTGTTAAGGACAGAGTGGGGAAGAAATACATTTAAAAAAAAAAAAAAAGAGTTGTGTATTTTGCCTTAGGTTACAATGCAAAATCTTGCCAGTAGCATGAAGGAAAAAAAAAGCAAGTCTTTTAAAACAGGTAGTTTACACAAGAGGGGAAAAGATGTTACGTTCCTTCTTTTCTGATAACAAAGTTGGTAACTTGCTTGGACTCACTTTAAAAGTGTCAAACCGCTGCATCCATCAAACTGCCCACTATTCCTCCAGATGGTTGCTTTTAACATTACCGTCTCATTTACTTTCCAGTGTTCCATTAGTTCTGCAGTCAAGCAGTGCTTATCTGGCACATAAAGATCAAAATGTCATTTTGAAATGGCAAAATTTGTGAATTAATGCATGTACAGAGTATCCAGCTTTTATACACCCAGTTTCTTCGTGTGTCTTTCCAAAGAGAAGTTTTAATTTACTGTCAAGATAGTTGCAATTATGAATGCTTTGCTATTACTACTCTGACCAGGATTAATGTTCTGGCGGCGGGGGGGGGGGTGTGGAAATCCAAACAGAACTCTGAAGAATTGTAACAGCCTCTTAAAATTCCACTACCTGCCACTACCTTCTGTTGAAAACACAACACCAGACTTCAGATACAGCAACATTAATGTTATTAAATTTTGCACTGTGCTTAGACTAATAATTAGAAAAAACTTATCCATTCTTTCATACAGCAAAGTCCCTACACGCTGTAATGTCTTTCCAAAGTATGTTCCTACCTTCCACAATAAAGAGTCATCATAATACAATATTCTTTCCTTCCATTTTCCTATGTCCAAAAAATCCCTCTTATTTTGCTTCCTTTCCACTAATTGTGGAACTCTCCAGACTAAAGTGCGCAGGAATCGTTCATATTGGCAATCTCCAAAGCAGAGTGCATGCAGCCCAGGGGGTGCACAAGACAATCCACTGAAGAGCAGGAAGAAAATAATCAAGAAATTAACTATTATTTTAAAATTAATAATGGTTTTAATTTAGTTAATAAAAATATTTTAAGTAATGTTTATTTCATCTTTATGTCATCCTTTTAAAAATGTCTATTGTCCATGTTTTATAGTTTACATAACATATTACAGTAGTACATGTCTATAATTTATAAATAAGCATAGATATATTGAGTGTGCATGCTCAAAAAAATTACTGATGGGCTGCACAATCAATAAAGTTCTGATACCACTGGTTTGTGTGACTTCAGCACCAAGAAACTGAAGCAGCATTTCCCCCTTTGCTAGAATGAAATAAAAATAGCACAGGAAGAATGCATGCAGGGAGAAAGTTTCCAGCAGGCCGCATTTTTCAGTCACTTAACTGCAAGCTTAATCACAGGCAGTGAGTGATTTTTCAGAACGGTCAGTGCTTAGCTCACACTATGCCTAGTAGTTGGGCAACCATTGAAAATCCCATGAGATTCTGATCGGTATCTAGAGGCTGCCAAAGGCCATTCAAAATCTTATTTAGGATGATTTAGGTTCAGTTCCATTGACTTTTCAAGAGATTTAAAATTCTAAATACATAAAATTCAGTTTCAGCAATAATTTATGCCACTGCATCGCTTGGTCAGTTTTCTAACGCAGATGTAAAAAGCCAGCCTATTTTTATTTAAATTCTTTTCAAATATTCACAAAAAATAATATCCCTGCTAATCACTTGACACTTTTTTTCTTCCTCAAATCACCTACTAAAAATATTCACTTCATTTTTGTAACAGTCATCAATACGTATCAACTAAGTGAAACATTAAAGTTACCAAAACTTTGTAGAAGTTTTCCTCGGTGGTTATGCATTACTAAGAAACAGTCAAGCAAGGCAAACCATGTTGACAAGACCTTCTTTTCAAAAATTAGGTTATCCTGTCTTTTTTCTACCATTTCTGTTCCAGTGAGAATGACACTAAGCATTTTATTCAAGAATTAATCATTTTTAGATAAATTCCTTCATTCCACCTGAAAAGTTTTCAAGCAGTACGTAGCACTGATCACAGCTCAAATTTTCAGTATAGTGTCCTCTAAAAATCACAGTTCAAACGTTTATTTTAAATAGCTAAGAGAGCAGCTAGTGTAATGCAGGTTTTTTACGTAGCATTTCTCTCATGTACTTTGATGTCAAACAACAAATGCTATGAAACAGAACACTTAACCAATTTGTTTTTCTAGTCATGCATCACATCCCTCCAAATTCTAGCACCAAGTTCAGAGTATACAGTAATTAAAACAGACAGCCTTTTCAGAGAGCAAAGGACATTACTGCGTGACTGTTTCAGGATTTACAGCACCAATTTAACAGAACACTTAAATACATGCTGACCTTTGGACATCCCAGAACTGCATTTAAATAAATCTACTCATGCTGAAGGCTTGAACCAGTACCCGTAATTACAGAACCCAGTAAATAATAATGATAACAGATCTGTGGACACTTCTGCAGTGTTCCTAACAAACAGGTTGTACCCTGACAGATCAATAGGCTCTTCAATCTCCAATGTGACTCTAGGAAAAACGTTTTCATCTGTTTTTTTCTCACCTGGTAGTTTATACAAGGCAAAAGCAGAAATGCACGTATGCCACCCCTGCTAATATAACTCTCGCTGTTCTGTTTATTCCATGGAAGACACTCATCCTCTTGTTTAGTCTTAACTATCACACTACACAGTGTGCAAAAGGAAAAGCAAATAGTGCACACTGTTCACACATGAACACCACAATGTAGTTCCCAATGTCTCTTACCTTTCCATCTCACCATTCCTTCTGCCTCTGTATTTCACAACAAAGCAACAATATAGAAGCATTCAAATTACCTTCATCACATCAACCATCCTTTTACACATGAATGTCATTACTAAATAACCTTCCTCTTATTTCTTCCAAGGAAAGAGTCTAACCCTACAGCCCTCCACATGGCAAGCTTTCATAGTGTCCTCACTTGAACAGCTCCCAGCTTCAACACTAAATCTTCCTTCATTTCATCTTTAGGGAATGCTCTTCAAGTCTAATGATGCTTCTTTTTACCTGTCTTTTCTAAATATGTTTTGGGTTTGACCACAAACGAGCCAGCTTATTTTAGTTAATCGACTTCCTTCTGAACACATGATTTTGTCCTTAAAACACTTGACTAAAGAAGAGCAGCATAAAAAGCTAGGCTCACTTTCGAAGTACAGAAAGGTTAGTACAGTTGTGCAAAGCTATGTAACTTATCTCACTTACTGCAACGTGACCACATATTCTCAAATGGGATGGCAGAAGCAGAGGGTCTCGGCTATGCCTGTTCTTAAGTTCCCCAGCCAACACTCAGGTAACGCAAGAATGGTACAAAGCTATGCCCCCGCACCTGTCAGACACAGACTTGCTCAGGATTATCTTTCTGCCTCCCTAATTCCTGCGCCCTGTGAATTTTACCGATATCTTCCTGTCCAATATAGTCACATATCTTGGAAGCTGCAGCCACATTTTCCTACCTCTCTATTTTTCTGAAGCAAGTTTTCCACCAAATCCTTTTCTCTCAAAGAAGATGTCATAACTCACGCAGCAGAATTGTCTTTAGGATCTCATATATATTCTGGTATACCAGTAACATGATGATGCAGAGAGGCTGCATCCCTCTAATGTGTACATGCAGGTGCTACTATATTTATGAAGATGGTAGGCCCTCCAATCTATAAATGTAATAATACTTCAGAGACAGAAGCCAAAGGATGTCTGTCCTCATCATTTTTCAAGAGAAAACCACTGCTCAGGTGAAACTGCAAAACTCTGCATCACTGTCAGTGAGCATGCAATAAAGACTATACTGGTGCCATGTTACAGCATTTTAGGTATCCTACCTGTTTGCGCCACCAAGTGGGTCCAGCCACTCCAAACTGCTCCAATCTTTTCATGTGAGAAAAACCGAGTCTCAATCTTCTTTGGCTCAGCAAGAAAGACCTCTTTGCTCACTAGCTGCCCGTGTTTGTTGCTACCCCAGGCATACAGGTATCCTTCGTCTGCAATCAACACAGAAGTAGAATTTGTTGAAAGTGATATATATAAAACACCACAAGATGCAGGCTCTGTCTCAACTCAGTGATGCTGAGGAAAGAACAATGTTTCATTCAATTTGTGTTTCCTTGGTATGCTTTTTCCTACCATTCTTTACCACATGTGCACACTGTATCAGAAATATTTGCAAGGGCATTAACAATACAGCCTGTCTTCTGAGGGCTACACTGATACCCTGAAACAACCAGAGCTTTCATGTCAAACTGCCTAGACCTCATTTCTACCATGAGTCCCTCAAAGAAGACTGAGAGGCTAGCTTTTACCCCCACCCCAAAGCTTTGATTCAGTCCAGTAAATAACTTTCTGAATTGCAGCAAATAATTTAATTCCCCTTCAGTACCTGGGACTCTTCAAAGCCTGACTGGCTGCTCCTGCTCTGCATTTCAGTGTCCCAGCCTCTCTACAAGAGCTACAGACTCCTGGCTCTGCTCACAACTCTTCTGCCTTCTTCAGCTTGAGCAAATTCAATAAATCCCCAAAGCAGGGACAGCCTAATGCTCCTTGTCTTAACTTGCACAGTCAGTTCCTAGAAGAACTGGACACACAGCTATGAACATAGAACTACAGCAGGTACTACCCATCACAATGCAAAATTAAAATATTATCATGCATCAAAACAATGCAAGACAACTAGCAAGACACTTCTGTAAGTAATTACTTGTCTTCCCTCACCCCTTTTCTAGAATAAGCATTTGTGCAAGTGCACGTTCCAGGATTCCACCCACAGGGATAATTGTATTTACAGAAACATCCACATTGCTTCATATGTTTCACGAGCACAGGTTGGAGTTGGTCACAGCCTAACAACCAATTGACAGTAACAAGAAGACTGCTCATATGAGCCCCTCTGCAGATATTACATATCATTAGTTCCATCTTTTCAGCACAAAATCCTTCTGCCTAGGTTCTAGGCTAGGCTTCCACGTTAAAAAAAAAATAAAAAAATCCACAAGAAATGCTTAACAGAACACGAACCATCTCAAGCCTGCTGAAGCCCTTTGTCATTCTGTACGAGCTGTAAGCATAAGAAATAAATCTTGCACACATACAGCACACGATCATGGGCCCAGAAAGCCTGGAAGCCATATCATTTCCAACATGGAATTGTTCAGATCACATGTCCACAAGACTCAACATTTCTGGAAGGCTCAGTTCAGCACTGAACTCTTTATGAGCAGCATGACAGAAGTAAATCTTTCAGAGGGAGCAGCACGACTTAGGTTACAATATATTTAATGATCTCAGTTTTGTAAGAGTAACAGAAAGAATAAGCCAAGAAAATTCCACTATACTGCTACCGTAAAAAACAAGAGAAGAGGAGCAGTAGGGGGGAGGGAGAGACAGTACTTGTCAAGTTACATGTTATTGACAGTCATCTGTGGGACCTCCCACATTCCTCATTAAAGCAACACATCTGAAATAAAAAACAAATTAAGCTATTGTTTCATTTGATTTCTCCACTACAACTGATAAATTCCTTCCTAGAGTGAAGTGCATACACCCTCTGGAGAGAAAAATAAAGAGGTGACAGAAACAGCTTGTTTCAACAAAGAAAAACATTATGGTCATGTATGTTTCCACAACTAATGCGCACTGCCTCTGTTACCTCCTTTTCTTCTCCAGAAGGCACGTTTACTTTATCCTGGAAAAAGTCATATGCTCAACCCTCATTTCTCGAGTAGGTTTTAACAAAAATTTAGACACTAACACTGAGTGGCATATTCCCTTCACCGGAGGGTTCAGGCCAGTTTGGAAACAGGTCAATTACCATCCTTTTTTAAAGGAACTGCCACTCGTGTCAGCAACAACCCACTTCAACAGTTGTGTCAAAAACCTGTCTGGATTGCTGGTGTTTCCTACCAGCAGGTGGCCCACGAAACAGAGCCAAAGAAAACTGCATTACAGCGTGACAGATTCCTAGAAAAACATCTCCATTTAAATACTACATTCTGCAGTAGTATCTTTACCTTATCAGGTATCTTTAAAATGAAAAGTATTTTAAGTAATAATGAGTATTTTGCAGGATAAAGGGGAGCAATTGCATCAGATTATTAAAGTCTTTGGCACTCACTTTGTTAATCTTGGTCCTCCTGGTGCCAAATAGACCACTCTCTTAAATAAAAAGCAGAAGCATGAAAGAATAATCTGTTCACTATCTAAATACAGAGTACTAATTAGCTAAAATAGACTATTTGTCCTTACAGTTCTTCACTAATCGCACATACACTCTGGATCTCAGAATTCAAGATAATTTACATGTTGGAACATCTCCCCATACAACTAAATCTCTGTACATCTGAATACGCAAATACTCCAGGTGCTCCTTTAATGATGACAGAGGTACCAGATGGCTGCATATTTGCTAAGAACTTGTTCCTATAAAGTTTGGCAAAGACTTGTCTTCATAAGGTCCAATATATTTTCCACACTTCAAAACCATAAGGCTACACGCTTGAAAAGCTATTCAGTTTCCCCTTCTCCCAATCTGCCAAAAGAGTCTTTATTAGACTTTCATTACTGGATACTTAATAACCCAGCATGGGAGCAGTGCTCAAAGATCAAAGAACAAATGTCAGACATTATGGAAGTGCCTAAGTGATTAAAGCAACTTCCTACTGCTTTAAATAAGCCCTGTGCTGCTGCGTTACCTCACACAGATCTGCACACCTACATTAGAGCCACCCAAGATAGCTCCAGACCATCTGGTGTTCCTGAACAGCGCAGACCCATGCAGAGGCATCAGCTCACGTAGCAGAAGCAGGACAGCCACAGCACTTTCTCGGGACACCCCCAACATACCCTTTCCCCAAGGACAAAATGGTTGCACTGGTTCTACCACCCACTCATCCAAAGTTCCCAGTGGGACATCATGCTGCTCCAGAGACTTACCCAACCATGTCCTTCCATAAACCCTTTCACAGCTTCTAACCATTTAGAGCCCAGACCCTTACTTACTCATAAGAGTTAAGTCACACCTGACTCCAAGAAAAAGAACACAGAATTCAGAGAATGAATCCAGCTCTTAAAAAACACAAATCCCCAAAAATTAAAAAACACAAATTACAAAACAATTAACCAGCACTAAATAAGATCAAATGTTCCCAGTCTAACAAATTGACAAATGTTTCCAAAGTACAAAAACCTTTATAGGCTGAGATGAGGACTTTCACTTCTGTACCTGTGAGTGATACCGAATGACAAGAGCTTGCAGCAACTGTCTTCACCTTTATATCTTCCAGGCCTAGAGAAAAATTAGTCTCATCAAATCTGTATAGCAGGTGTCATTTCATGCACAGACATGCATACAAGTGTAACATAATGATGATGAATATTATAACAAAAGCCTCTGCTTTTGGACCACAAACATTGCAAGACTATCATTTTCCTCCACAGATTAGGACCTTGTACACCCATCCCATCCTTCAGATATTCCACTACATGTTTATAATACCAGGTTGAATCATAATAAAAGGATCCTACTTATCACTCCAAATTATATTTCTGTTTTATCAGCCTTACAAAGGAGTCAGATTCCTGGGTTACCTGTTACTTCACAGGGTTCCTTTGCTGTCAAGAACAGGGGAAGGGTTTTCCCTGGGTTTGCACGCTTCGCCTGAGCCACCATGCCAGTTCCCCATTGAAGCACCAAACCGCTCTCTTTCCAGAGGAAACACAGATAGAAGAGATTAAAACACATCAACCATCAACAAAATCACTCAACTCATTAATCAGTCTTAAAGGTACATTCACTTCATTTTCACTGATTCAAATTATATTTTAAAATACCTTTATGCTAAAAACATATGGATAATTCCACTACTTGGAATCTATACCACAGCTCATGCAAAACCAAATCAAGCAAAAGAGCACTTACGGTTGGTTGTTTCTAAATTTTAACACAACCATGCCAATTGGAAAGTTTTGATTTATACAGTTATTCCATGAACAAACACAAAGTCTGTAAGGACAGGAAAATATTTAGATGTTATGACCCTCACAAGTACACACACAGCAGACAGTGCAAGAAAGATCCAGAGGACCAAATATTTCAAAGGCATTTTGCATGATATAATTAACTCAAAATATTAAGAAGATATTTTGATTGACCAGAAATATTTTTTCCAGAAAAAGCCTCCTTTTGCCTTTTGTTTCAGAAGAGGAGAATATAAATCCGTAAGTTTTACACTCATCAGAAAATTAACTTATTAATAAACTCTCACTCCGAGTTCTTGGAGAACACTTCTTCACCACAAATTTCCAGCAAGATGCTTCCAGTATGTTTATTATTCATGTTAATTTGTACCAAAATCTAGTATAAGACTTTCAGGAGTATTTTCCCTATGTTATTTTAAATAAATAGAAGCTAAAATAAATTTAATCTTCCTTACCTCCCTCTCCACATCTAAGTCATTAAAATTCTATTTTATTTGTTATGGAAATGATATTAAAATTATGACATATTTACCTGTAGCAGCAAGGGCATGTCTCAGTCCTGCAGCAACATCCACCACCTTCTCTTTGAGAGACTACTCAAATAAAAGAAAGATCTATTTTAGTTGTTTTTTGCATACGCCAAAAAGAAATGCAACACTATGAAAATATAATAGTTCTCACAATTTCAGCCTGATGTCATAATGCATATTAAAATTTTATATCAAAAAGGAAGTAAATTTTAGTTAATAGAAATTAGTGGGAATGTCTAAAACAAACAAACAAACAAACAAAAACACAAAACAAAGCAACTGAAGCAACTGGATGTACAATTCTGTGGCAAGAAATAAAAGCCACAGTGAAAGTTTTCACACGAAAGAAGGAACTTTGGCAATACAAATGTTTATTTCTTAATTTTAACACAGTGTTCCTTAAGAATTACACCAAAACTTCCACAGCAAATCCCAGTGACAAGCAGTAATGAGTTTCAACAAGCTGTTCAGCCTTACCAAGTCCTGCAATCACAAACAATACTACCTACACCACTGAAGGTTGCCCAATATGATCATGCAAAAGAAAACTATACCAAGTCATAAGTGTATAAAATTAGTCAGTTGAGGTTGCACAAAGCACTTCAATTCTGTCACTTCTCCACTTCTGAGTACCCTGCAAATTCATTATTCTTCTCACAGACATAACACTGTTTAAAATACTAATAGATGGCATCAAACCCAAGCAATTAACAGGATAAAAACCAAAAGAGAAAATATTCTAGATGAATGAATGGTCTCCATGGTCAGGTAGGAGACAGATTCAGATTAGCATTGTCAGTACTACCATTTTCAAGGCACTATACTGGAATGATGTTCCCAGGAAACATCAAGGATACAGAAATGTCAGGCGAGTCAGAAACTTATTTAAACTTACTGGCGTATAACTAACAACAGGAAAGCTTTTCTGATGTTACAGAAGTCTCAGCAACTACTACTTTAAAAGTTTTAAAGCAATTAATTTGAGGCTACATTCTGAGCTCCCCACTCACACTCAGCAGTACAAGTATCACCTACAAGTATCACCATGGACTCCCACATGACGTACAGGAACAACATGAGCTACGCTGTCAGAGTCCAGCCTTCAGCTTTACAACTGAAGATACTCAAGAACAGAGAAATTGTCATGTAACTTTTCATCCTGTTTCCTTGGAAGCTGATATTGTCTGGTAAATACTGGAGGTTAGATAAGAAGTGAGTAAATGTACCCATCAGTTCCTTTACATGCAAAAGTAAAAATGATTTTTAACTCAAGTTATAAAATTAAAGTTTATTCTCCCAGGTCTAGTTTTCCTGCAGTTACATACTTTATCACACTACTATTATTTTGGGGGTGACACAGCTTATTTTTTTCTGTTTTTGCAGCCAAGAAATAATACCACAGCCCTCATTTGGGGAGAACTCTGACAGTTATAAATACACTCAAAAAACAACACATACTTGAAAACCAGAACTGCTGCACAAGAAGCACAAGAGCAATAGATCAAAAGAACTGGCATAGTTAGTTTTGTTGAACTGCATCATGCAGTTTGTTTATTTCAGGGGTGGATTGTTGTTCATTTGTTTTGAACTGTTAAGCACAAACCTTCAACAAGGTACAGTGAAGGCGAACACCCTTCACATAGCAAAACATATATAGTATCTTACAAACTTGAGACAAAACTTCAGCTGGAATAAATTTGCAGTGTTTCACTACCCTCAGTATCACTTTGCATCATTTGAGCATCTGATCCATTCTGCATGTGTTATCAAAACACATTATGAAACGTTATGAGCCCTAGAGACAACTCGCTGTCAGAAGTGGACAACTTCATAAAAGAAAAGCAGTCTTAGCTTCTTATTTCTGAGTCAATTACTGTCTTTGGTCCTTTACTTTGTAAGTTTACTATAACAGTAACTCTATAAAAAGTAGTAACTCTATAAAAAAAATAGTTGAAGAGTCTGGCTCAAAGCCCACTGAGGTCAGACAACCTTTTTAAGTTGCCAGAAGCAATATAAAGTACAGAGCTCTAAAGCACAATCTCTTTTAAATCTTTACCTCAATCTTCTGTGGAATCAAGCACGGACCTGAAATTTGAGGAACTCCTAATTGTCCGAAAGAGTTAGACCCACAGGACAGAACTTCACCAGATCCTGCAAAATGAAGAGTCAGACCTCAATCAGTAAATCTGTGAGCAAAAGCAAGGCACTGTGACATTCTAACAGGTAAAATATCATAGCTGAGTAGCTCAAAAAAGGACCCATGTCCTGTTACAAACTCCCCAAGGCCACATGCTTGTGGTCTGACACACCATTTTCAGTAAAGGTCTGAAGTTCACTGGAACACAAGAAACATGGAATAATTTAGTTCACAAGGCAAGTATCTTAAAACCTGTAAGTGCCTGTGAAGTGCCCGTGCATCACAAAAGCAATAGGACTGTGGAACCTTCAGAGTGTTCTTTACGTCAAAAAATTTCTTCAGTTCTTATAGAGACAGATTTACCTACTAATATAATTGTAAAATCCCAGCCACAGGCAACTTGTTTTACACCAAAGCCAGACACAGCAGTGCACAAAGTAAAATGCAGTACATCATCCGTGTGATTCAACCCCAACTGCCCATGTCTGTTATGGCCACATACAAAAAGTTCTCCTGCACCTAGAAGAAGAAAAGAAAAAAAGAAATCACATTTCACTTCACAGACTAAAAAGACAAGCATACATCCATTATCTTAACCTGCTATACTAAACAGGTTAAGAAGCAGTCCTCACGTAGCCAAAACACAACCACAGAAGATAAGCAAAACAGGAATTTCCCCAACTTCCCCAAAATATTAAGTTAAATGGCAAGGGAGAAGCCTGTTTTGCAACTAATTGGTACTTGCTCAGTAACAGAACCCACAGGTAGGCGGCAGCATCAAATCAACAGGGAAACGAAAAAAAAATGTTTAAAAGTCACACACTCCTTACAAGTGCAACGTTTTTACCAGTGATAAGTGCAGAATGTCCCCCTCCTCCAGTAATGCTTTTAATGTCTTGACATTTGCAGGAAACATCTTTCAGTGACTGAGGTACCAGCACATCCTCTTTATGACCAAGACCAAGCTGTCCATAGCTGTTCGCACCCTTCAAATACACACAGAAAAATAATGCATATTAAAAATGTGTTAACAGAAAGAGATAGACATCTGCTGCCAAGAGTGAATAAGCTCAATGGGGAAATGTCACAGGTTAACCTGCCAGTATTTGCTCCTGAAAATCCCTCAAAATGGCAATCTTCATTCTTACTGCTGTCACACAAGACCCCAAAAATTCCAGACCAGGACTGTCCTATATTTGCTGTCATTAAGGCTGCCCTTGCAAGCCCAGTATTTTAAGAAACATACTGGAATACATCCTGGTAAGACTTTAACTGCAGGCTAACAGTTGCTAAGGAGGAAAGCTTTGTTATCAGGATGATTATCACCCATTTAATTTTAATGTTAATGCTTCCCATTCATCACTAAGATCTTATTCCTGTCAAAGCTTTCTGGCAGTCCACCTCCAAAATGAGACCAGAAAGACATGCTACCTTATTCTGAAACCCATACAAGTAAAACTGAAACACTTATCCCTCATCAACTAAGTCGTTTAGCTTAAATTGGCCAAATGAAAATATACCAGTTGTAATAATTACAAATTTATAAGTACAAAATTATATTCACTAAACAAATCACATAAAGCAACCACTGACAACAAGGTAACGCGTGAAGGAGTTCCTCAGCCAATGTAAGCTCTGTTAAGTGTCCAACATTTTGAACAGAAACCCTCACCCACAGAGGTGGACTCAGGAAGTTTCCCACCCCACACACGGCAGCGACAGCAACGCTCAGCACCCACATTGACCCCCATTGGTGATGCCCAGGAGGCCTTTCCCTACCTCACCTGTGCTCCCCCTGCCCATCTGCTCTCTGTTTGCACCCTGACGCACCACCTGGTGCATGTTAGAAAGGCATTTGGTACCTACTCACAGCCCAGTGCTTTTGTCTAAAATGTTGTCATTTCTGTAGGTACAAAATGTTTATTGCTAAATGTATCCTTTTAATATACACCAGCTGCTGCATCAGGGTGTGGGGGGTAAATAGCTACAGGTGGCTGAAATGTCAGGATTTGAGCTCAACAGGCAGACCAAGTTGTTGTCTCACAGTCACCACTAGTGGTAAAGAGTTTTAGAGTGCATTACTACTTCGACATAATTATTTTTAGACGGCGTATCATAAGCTCTCATTGTAGCCTCCAACTTGTGAATTTTCAAGCCTTTAAAAACAGGCAAGCTGGGCTAAGGTACAGAAAGAAAAGAGGTGCCTGGGGAACTGCAAGCCACACGTGTGGACTCTGACGCTAACAAACCTGTCTTCAGTCACCTAAGACTGATGGGTTATTACCAAACACGATTACTACAAGGCACAAGAAGCTAACGAGGAAAATAGATACCCATTTAATGGCTTTTAAACCCCTTTGTTAATCAGGTAAGATCATGGTTCTGACGCACCACCGCCAAAAAAAAAAAAAAATTAAAAAAAAAAAGTATTTATTTGGAAGAGCTCAGGACGTCACCCAGGCCACACACCTGATGGTGGTTCTGCCGGTGCCGCGGCCGAGCGGCGGCAGCTCCGTGAGCGCGGGCCCGAGCAGCGCCCTGGCCCCGTAGGTACCGGCCAAGGCGCAGCACAGCCCGGCGGGGCAGCCGCGGCACCACCAACCTGCAGCCTCCCCGCGAAGCGGCAAGGAGCCGGTGAACCACGACGGGGTGACGCATCGCAGCCGAACCACGGCGCCTATTTTATTCTTCGCGGCAAGGGGAACCTTGGCCCACCCGTCACCAGGGAAGCGCGCCCGGCCCCGGTTCCTCCGCAGCATCCCCAGGGAGGGCGAGCAGCCGGGCTCCGCGTCCCGCCCGCCGCTCCCTGAGGGCCGCGCCGCTGCGCGGGGAGAGTCGCCACCTCGTGGCCGCGGGGAAGGAGGCGGCCCCAGCTCCCCCCCAGCCTCCCCTCACCGCGCCGGGCACCGCTCACCCACGCGAAGAGCAGCGGCTCCATAGGGCCAGCGACCTCTCGCCCTTCCCGCCGCAGGCCGGGGAGGAAGAGGCGGAGCGGGGGCGGGCTCCGACGGGGCCCCGCCTCGCCCCGAGCCGCCGCGCCCCGGGGGTTCTGCGGGGAGTGTGGCTGTCGGGTGCCTGTCGGGTGCCTGTCGGCAGCGCCATCAGGGCTTCGCCTGTTGAGCGCCCTGTCAGGGCGGGAAGGACCGTTTGACCCTCTCAACACCCTTGGGAGCGCTAGGGGGTGGCTGTGGCGGACAGCGGCCGTCCCAGTGCCCCCCCGGCCCCCAGCTCTGCCGTTCCCCGGACAGCACCGGCAGCTCCAGCCCCAGCTGCCGCCTCCACGGAAACTCCCGAAAAGCCCGAGCGGCCGGTCCCGCCGGCGCTGAGGAGCCCCACGGGTGGGGCTGCGGAACCGCTCAACACCACCCGCTCCAACAGGACAAAAAAAAGACTAAACCTTTAGAAAAATGAGGGGAAAACAAATCACTTCTCAAATGAATTTATACGGTTACGAAAGGAATTAAGGCACATGCGTGAAATATTTGAACCATGGTATAAAACATATAAACCCTAAGTCAGAAGTGAGTGCTTTGTTTTTATTGCTACAGTGCTGAATTAAAGGGTTTTTTGCTTGCAAAAATTAACAAGTAATTTATTTCATTGACATTTAAAACTTACACAGTAGTTTCAAATATTTATAGTATTACTGTTCTACATAGCCAGAAGGTTTGGATGTGTGAAGCCAAACATACAGAGAAGATGCATTTCTGCAGCAGTAACAACATGTATTACTTTTAGCAGTTTACTTCAATTTTCACTACACAAGTGCAAATAAAGAAACAATTGCTGTTTTTCCAAAGTATTCTAAATTAGGTGCTAATTTATCAAGTTTCCTACTTCAAATTTATACATAGTTCAGACAAAGATTTGAAGTAACACAGACCTATGTATATTTCAACAACATAATAATCTCACTGTTTTTTAAAATAGAGCTGAATATTAACTTATCACAGAAGCAGACAAAATTGATCCTCCCTTACTACTCACTTATAATAAGGTTTCTTCTTTAAAATAGATATTAGGAGCTTTGTCTTTCTGAAATGTAACAAACTGCAAATGTTGTGGACCATAATACAATGTCTTAAATGCTCTTTAAAAAGTTATGGTGGGTTAATAGTCACAGAAGAAAAAATATGGAAGCGTCAATATATTTTATTTAAACAATGAGTGTATTTGGAAAGATTGGGCCAGAGATTGCTTATGGAGCAGATGTGGCCTACGAGAAAGCATATGAAACTGAAACTGATTTTCAAGCAGAGGTTCATGAAAGTCCTTTCAAGTTCTCAAACTCGTGGGCTGGTATCTCCAGTGTATTTAAGTTTTCAGTCCATTTTTCCAACAACCTTCACAGCTGTAAGTTCTGAATTTCCTGATAAGCTCTACCTATGAAGAACCAGTGCCCAGCATGCTGTTAAATACACACTGCACCTCACAGATCTTTCATTCAAATATATCATATATCCTGTACATATCTTCATTTCATTGACAGGGCCAGCAGAAAGAGGAGCCAACACAGCTTTATACAGGTATGCAGGATGCTTTAAACTATGGAGTCCTGAAAACTGGGAGGTTGGCTGCTGTGGGATGCAGACAATTCAGCAGGACACTGCTTCCCACCACTCACACAATGCTCTTCGGAATTACATATACTTTATGCTACAAGCTATTTTGTTGCAGTGAAATGCTTGGGCCTTGCAGTTATCATTTGCTTGATGGACAATGAAAGTGTTCAGGCCTAGTAAAGAAGAAACAAAACGTACCATTCTGCAGCTTGTGCAGGTCCAACTGAACAAGCAACCAATAGGATACTTATTGTTACAAAAAGCCAGACTAGACTAAGAACTTTGGTTCTAAAATAACATCAAATTTTAAAATAACAGCCAATCAAGTTTTTGAATATTAAATTGTAATTTTGAAATTGGTTTAGGCTTTGTTCTAAGTCAGTACCTCATGTCTTGCTATAATTTTGCTAAATTAATTCAATCAGGAAAAAGGCAAATAGCAGTTCTGTAAGGAAGTTCTTCCCCCAGGTGCAATATCAAGGACAGCAACAACAATCCTCTCTGAGCCAACAGCAATCTCCTAAACAGGATTAGGATTTGATGCAGCAGCTCTGTGACTCTGCCTTATACTAGAAGCAAGCCAAACAGCACATCTGAAATTCTTAGGGGGCAAGACTGATCCCTTTGAAAGCTAGATTTGACTCCCTCAATTTTATCATGAACCTCCAGCTATTTGTGTCCTGATGCCTGTGTTGTAATCATTCTACTTTTAAACTTAGTAGCATAGACTTAAAAGCACTGATTACTATGGCTTCTACACCATGAAGTCTGCAATGCTTTAAGATTAGTAGCATAGATTCCTGGAGTCAGAAACAGACCTTTCCCTATGGCAAATTATTCCATTATTGCCTCACAAACCACCTTCTGCAGCACCTGGTCCCAGCCTTGATCCACAGACCACACTTTTGCTCCAGTCTAGCACATTCTCTGCTTCCCGATCAGCTTCCCAAAGGCAACTCCAGGCCTTTTGTTATCCAAGGAGGAGGGAGGAATACATTCTGTAAGGGACTTCACACAGAGAAACAAGATAAAGTGATTATCCTTATGGGCCATTCACTCTTCCATTTGTAAAGGAGAGAGTTCTGCATACAACACATTACATGCCTAGAAATAAATCAGCAGGGAAAGGAAAGAGTGCACCACACTGCTGACAGGGGTGTTAAACTTCCAGCTGCTTGCCCATCTTGCTGAGAGCATCGCTGACAATGTCCAGCTCATGACGTAGCTCATTCACCACGCTGGCAATGCTCTTTGTGTCTTTCAGGATCTGCACGCTTTGAGTATACGGGTTGTACTTCACACCAAATGGGCGCTTGATGGTTTTTGCAAACTCTCTATACAAGTAAAAAAAAAAGAGAGGGAGTTAAACAAAACACAAATGCATCCTCTCTCTGCAGTCAGTATCAAAAACCACTTTTCCGAACTACTTACTTGCTTAAAAATAGTTGTAATTGTTATATAGTTCATCACCTTTCCCACCCAGTACATAGAAGACCAAGCAAATACTGATCTCAGCATTTCAACACCATTAAAGATAGTTGTAAAGCTTTGGTGAGAATAAAAGGGTTTAGTGCTACTACTGAGAGATGGGCAAAGTCAAACCTGTTTTTATATAACAGGGAAAAAAAACAATTCCATACCTCATCTTCTCCTTTGCTTCTTCAAAACTTTCAGAAACAAAGTAGACCTCCTGGAAAGTTGTAATGAGGCATTCTTGCTTGCAGGTGACCTTTGGATCAAAAGGCTTGACCTTGGCACTGCCAGAGAGCGAGTGCTGGTAACATTATGTGTTACCGATGTGGCAGAGGAACATCACCACCCAAACAAATCACAAGAGGACATGAGGGGGGTAGAGTGGATAAAACAAGATGAAGTGAGAGCATATTTAGTGCATTGCTTCTTAGAAATTTTATCTGCAGAGGAGCAGTGGTTAAACCTTAAACAGAATAACTCTGAAGTCATATTCTAGTCTGGGTAAAAGAGGGATTCCTCAGACACAAGAGCAACATTTTCAGAATTTGGTTAAACCAGCAAAGATTTATTATGAAATTAGTTAATTAGAACCTAAAGTTAAGAAATACCAGTCATCTAATGCTTCCTGTGAAAGACATGAGAGCTGCTCAAAAATTATTGTGACAGTACATTTGCTTAAAGTCTACGAGTTATCTAGGAGTTTTCAAATTATACTTCAAAAAACACAGGGAAAAACAATGACAATAGTAATCAGGTACAAATAAAAGAGGTAAATAAGCAGTAGATATTATTACCTTGAGCTCACTAATCGAAGAGAGCAAGCCAGCCCCATAAACTCGTAGCTGTCCCTCTTGCTTGCACAAGCCAAACTCTACAGTGAAGAAGTAGCACTGAAACAGAGAATGGAGTAAAACAATCCAGCCTTCAGCAAAGATACCATGGTGAACTAGATGGGGGCATTTCTTTTTGTAGGTTATGTCAAATAGTTGCAAATATCAGACGGTCATCACTTGGGTATCCTTCTCAGATATTTAAAGAGGAGAGAAGCCAGAAGGGAAGGGTGAAGAACTGCAGGACTGCATGTTTCTCCTAAGAAAAATTGATATTACAGACCACCTAGCTAGGATGGAAGCTGTTAATATCAGCAGGAACACCAAGATGTAAATCGGTTTTGACAAATACTGTAATGACTTGACATTGTCAGCTTGAAAGAAACACTGTCTAGAGAGGATCTTTAGGCAAAAACTTCAGCCCACTACAGTTTTCCCATCTGATTAGCAGCCTATAAAATTAAAGACAATTAGTTTGCAGGATTTCGGGATTTCTGCAGATATATGGAGAGAAACACTATTTTCATAGATGGCTTAATTCTGCTCCTCCTGAAGGTAGTAGGATTTTTACCACTAGATATATTAGGTTGGGAAAAATATTAAAAAGCAGCAAACCCATTCTTTCATAACTGTCATCAACTATTTTTCATCTAAATTTGATTTGCATCTTAAAATATTTTGGCCAAAGCATCCAGAAACTGACATCCAGGAAACAAGATTAATTTATATTATTTCAATTAACTAGCTGAAAAGTATCTAATGCTAGTGGTCATCACATTCAATGAAAGCATCATATCATTTCAATTCATTCTACATATTAAATAAATAGATTACTTTTAAAATCATTGAATCATGTTCCCAGAAGTAAAAAGATTTTGTTTGGAAGAAGCAGACCATAGAATTTCTATCTGGAAGAAGTGATCTACCACCAGAAGTTGCACTCTTACTTGATAGCCAAGTTAAGAAAAATACCAGTCATATCAACCTTAAAGCGCACTTTTTTCCTAGTGTGGAAGATTGTTATATACCCTGAAAGGCAAGAAGCAGTGAAACACATAGGTCTAGCACCTGATGTGGCTAATGTTGGTACAAAGCTCCAAATTTATTCGATGGTGTGGGATCACCCTAGTAAAGCATGAAGCTTTCAGTGCATCACCAGACACTGGAACACTCACTGTTGCCAGTTTTTGGACAGCCTCATCTGATGCTCCAAGTGAAGCAAGTCCAATTTCCTGGGAGAACTGAGCAAAACTGGGTTCAGCCAAAAGAGGGACATGGCCTAGGAGTTCATGGCAGGTGTCACTGGAAAAAGAAACAAAACAAGAAACCTCATTGTCTGTTTTTGTGGTAGAGTCAAAAAGCAGCACCACTGAACACATACGGTGTCTCAGAATCACAATCATTTTGGTTGGAAGAGACCTTCAAGATCATCGAGTCCAACCATAACCTAACTCTAACACTAAACCATGTCCCTAAGAACCTCATCTAAACACCTTTAAAACACCTCCAGGGATGGTGACTCCACCACTTCCCTGGGCAGCCTGTTCCAATGCCTGACAACCCTCTCTGGGAAGAATTTTTTCCTAATATCCAATCTAAACCCACTCTGGCACAACTGGAGACCATTTCCTTATGTCATATCACTTGCTACCTGGGAGAAGAACCCAACACCCTCCAAGCTACAACCTCGTTTCCGGTAGTTGTAGACAGCGATAAGGTCTCCCCTCAGCCTCCTTTTTTCCAGGCTGAACAGCCCCAGCTCCCTCAGCTGCTCCTTCTAAGACTTATGGTCTTTAACTTGCATTAATCTATGTAATATCCAAAAGACAAGCATCAGTCACATTTAGCTGAAAGCAATTGAGCAGGTCATAGCAGCTCTATATAGGTACATAAACTCAGATTTTCAAACAAAGCTGTCTAAAATTAAGATATGAACTCCACAATGTCATCAGTAAGAACTCTCCTATAACATGCTGTACTTTTGAAAATACTACTCTTATGAAGGTGGCACTTGAGCACGCTAAAATTTCATTACATTCAGCATGAAGCTTGAGCCTTCAGCACTTTAAATAAGTTTTCTTGCTGGTATGCTTAAGCGGCTTTTAAGCTGGGCTCTGAGCAGTGAGATTCAAAACTCTTTCAAATTCTACCCCCAAGATGTAATGACTCACGGCTCTGGTGTATAGAGAGGGTCCGAGCTGTGTCTAACATATTGAGTGCAGTGAAAAACTCGGAATGCTAATCCTGCCAAGAAGTCTCTGGGCGATAGATATCCAGCAACGGGGCGAATGGTAAAACCTGTGCGTTCTGAAAAGGAACAGAGGAATTGTACATTAGTTTAATGTAGAATTGTGCAACCTTTCCTGCTACAACCCGCATGAAAGCCACAGCACTCTCTTGGCTCAAGAGCATGTAAGAAAATCAGACACAATTAGAAAAACTAAGCCTAAGCTTGAGAATGACTACAAGTTAGTAAAAATATCCGTGTCTGTATATGTGTATTTCCTATGATTTCATGCCTAAAGCAGACACAATATGGTATCTCTTTAGGCAGTCCTAACAGGCTCTTCAGAAGAAGCATTGCCCCTCAAATGTCAGTTCTTGTATATATTCAAGACACAATACATTAAAACGGGGATGGCCAAAAGGCCTCTTAAAGGACTGGAATGAATTACCAGCAAAAGTGACCAAGGATATTTTCTTGTGCCCGCAAAATAGCAATGGACCTTAGTTCCTTTTTGCATAAGAAAATTAGCACATTACCTTTCAGAAAACGGGACACATCTTCCAGCTGGGGGATATTGTCTTCTCTGTACCCACAGTATTTGGTGAGCAAGGGTAAGTTTTTAAGATACTCTCTGCAGGCATGAGTTGGGTAAAGCTTGTTAAGCTCTCGGTACACAGTCCCCCAAGTCTTGATCTCCTCCTCAGTGAATTCAATCTTAGGAATTGGGTCACCACTACAGGGAGAAGAAAGGACATTCCTGGTAAATGGCTAATAACAGATTACTCATTTACTTACTATTACATACGGTTGTGACACCTGGTCAGGGTGCATTAGGCCCTGTCAAATATAGAGTGAGATCTGGTCTATGCCCAGAAGAGCTTATAGGCTTGTCCTTTTCTCCACCTAAATCAACTGACAGGAATCTTTGCATTGGCCTCACTAGAGCCAGAAAGCTTCGCTTCTGTAAACAGTTTCTCAGGTGTTTAATGCCAAGAGTAACATTTAAAATACCTGCATAACATTTACAGCTTCAGAAACTGAGAACACATCCTTTTCCCTGTTGGACTTCCCTGTCTGCAATTACTTCCTGTTACCTTTTTGATTTGTTTTAGAAAAAGAGAATTCCCTAAATCAACAACACATTGCATGGAATCAGCTAAATATACACATTAGGTAAAAAACGTATTTCTATGCAGAGGAGACAAGTGTCTGTCTGAACCTATTAATTGTAGTCTGTCTCTCCTACTTAGCCCTTAGGATCTTGATTAAAGTGGATTATAGCAAGGATGTGACCTAAAGCCCACTGAAAGCAACAGGAGTTACACTGAGCTTCCTCCAGCCAGGTAACCAGCAGGGCAGATGCTTTCCCAAGGGAATCTCTGTTACCAACACACTAACAGTAACCAGTTCTGTGCTGTGGTAACCAGTTGCATTAATACACAGTACAACAGAGCTCTAGAAACCCACCATTTCGAGGTCATTTCCAAGAGAGGAACTTGGCACCTAAATTCAAGCAGGCAACAGCAACATGAAATCACGTTTTGAAAGAATTTACAGCACTGGGCTATGAAACTCTTACTGCTTTAAGAGCTCCTTCCCCCAAGCAGCTTCTCTAGAAAAAGCAGCTCTTCAAGTTTCTTTTCACAGAAAACTTCTTATCTACACATCACATGCAGTAGTTTGAACCAAAAGTGTCAAGTATTAACATTTGCCCAGAGAGTTTACTCACAGTGGTCAATGGGCTATATACTGGGGTTTGCTTCTCCTCCCTCTACTTCACTAAGGAGATCAGTCTGACCCAGTCAAGTCAGTATGTCCTGACACAGGCAGCTGTGCAACCTGTTGTTCACCTCTTCCCTTGTTGTACCCATTTGCAGAGGAGCAGGGAGGGACCAGAGTCCAAATGCACCAGGCTGCAGGAAGCACACGCTGGCATTGCTGCCCATCTGAGGATCAGTGCGGCTGCAGGTGCTATTAATGGCCAAGCAACCATGAGCTGATCCTCAGACTGATCAGAGGACCAGGGGCTGGAAGATGGCCTAGATCTACCTTTTAATCTTGTCTTACATCTCCCTTTGTTTTAGCCCTCCAGCTCTGATTGCCGAGCCGAGCACATCTCAGTGAGGTCTGAGCCCAGGGAAGGTGAGCTCCTGCCAGGCCACTCCGCTATTGTTTCTAGGCACCCAGAAACCTTAACCTGGAAGAAGTTGAGCTTACTGTTTGTAGTTCATAGCCAGGTCTGCAAAATACTTTCGCCTCTTGCGATAGACATTGTCTTTGAAACCCTGGAGGGAGGGAGGAGAAAAACCAAGTTAAATGAGTTTCCAAGCTACAGTACGTAAATTAATCAAGACACGTGAAATTCCTTCAGTCAGGAAATATAAAAGTATGCTGCATAAGAATGAGAGGACAGAGCAGGAAATCTCGTAACTCTCATTTAAAATGTTTAAGAACTGTGAACTAGGCAAATACTCCAATTTGGGTAAGGATCAGAGGTTTTGTACATGCAACTAAATACTCAGTAGACAAGGATTCATTTTAGTTGTATCAAGACTTAAATTTTGTTACTTGCTTGATTATTCTAAATTGCAGAACAAATTGCCCGTTTGCACTGCTCAAGTACCAATTTGTTTGCTGCAATTATAGTAAGGAAGAAAGAAAGAGAAGAAAACAAGCCTGTGTCACAACACTTTTTTTTTTTAACTTGTATGTGACCACTCAGGGCCCAAACCTGGAGCCTTCACATGGGAAAGCCTTGCAGAAAGGCATGGGAGCTGAATTCAGTGACAGCCTTGCCTGAACTAGGAAAAAGACATGGAGCCCCCAGAAAAGGTGCTCAGACACACAGAGGCGCCATTGAGGGGAAGGAGAGGGAGGAGGAAAAGCTGTAGTTTTTTTCTTTAAAGTAAGCTCCACAAAGTACATTTTCACTAAGGATTGGGCGTAGCAGGGGGAAATACTTACTGGATGGTCAGCATCCAAATCGGACCCGTACATCAGCACTCTGTTTGCACACTTATCCAAATCTGAGATCTTCTTTGGAAACCAAGGAACATTCTCCATGTCTAGGGAACATATGGAATCCACAAAGTTATTAATAACGCCAAGCATGCTGAGGGAGGAAACGCCACTTTCAAGTTTGGCTATAAATTAAAAGGGTCATGAATAAGACAAGGGAGTCCACTGCCTATCTGGCAGCAGCCTACAGCTCAGACTTCCTCCTCTGTCCCTGCCACAGGCTGCCTGCAGAGCACAGCCAGCTCCAAAGCACGCAGGGGAGGAAACAGTTAACACGGGTTTTCTGTGGCCCTTAACTGTTACTGCTGTTAGAGCAGCATCTAGAGACTCCCACTGAGGCTTCACACTCTGCTGTGTGAAGCATCTACAGAGCAAAGTGTGCAAAGGTGCAGAGAAGTGATTTGCCTGTGGTTCCTGGGCAGAGTGGGAGCAGGTTTGGGTCCTCCCGTCCTACTTTACTGATCCTGGGAAACACAACGCTGCTGTGTGGTTAAGTACCTCAGAAGCATCCAGCTCTGCTGGGGGCTTTGTGGAGGGCAGAGGAAGAGAAGGAGGCCCTGCAGCCTTAGAGAGACGCATCATTACAGTTTTGCTATCAACTCTTTTTTTTTTTTAAGCCCAGGAGTGTTTATAACCAAGCTCTTGGCAGAGCAGTTAATACACTGTTTTTCTGCCTCGATGCTCTTCAGTTTTCTTACAAAGGGCAGGGGGAGTGTTTAGATTGAAATTGCCCTTACTTAGAGCTAAAGTAAGCCATTTTTATTGAAGAGACGAGATCTCACTTTCCCCTACCCACCATCCTGTGCCAAGCAGAGCGGCTGAGAAATACATGGGACCATCTTCTCGCTGCCCTGAACTTCAGACATCTCTTTAACTAGAAGCAAAGGCAAACAGGATGCAAAGCATCCTAAAGTTAAAAGGCACCTCCTTCACGCTAACATAGGTAACCTGTTTTAATGAAAATTGATAAAGGAAAAAAAATGAATCAGGAGCTACACAAGAAAGTTGCAGAACTTCATTGATGCCAGTTGTGCCGTGCTGAGAAGGGATGGGAGTGTAGACAGTAGACATGCAATTTGAACTGTCCCGAAACAGCCTGGATTCCTAGGTGACACCAGCCTAGGTGACCCTGCTCATACCAACCAAACTACACTCATTCTCCGCACAGAAGCATAAACCTGGTAGCTACTAACTGAAAACACCACACAAATGCAGGTGGGTACACCGTAAAAAGATTTCAAAACAACAGATCGAGGAGCACATTTTCATCAGGACTGCCTCTTGTACTTACCGTCTTCCTCGACATTGAAATGCTCTGTTGGGTTCATAGAGACAACGTTGACGTGGGATTTCAGGAGCTGGAAGATCTCACTCAGTTGCTCCCTGTTACTGTCACAGTCAACAAAGATCTCAAACTCAGAATTTCGTCTCTTGGACTTCCGTGACTCAATGTGTACCAGATTTACATGCTTCTCCTGTTTTGTAAGAAGTTATGTTTTCAAACAGATTGACTGAAGATAATTGACTAAAAACTAAAATTTGTTTTTCAAATGAATATTCTATTGCCATGGAATATTCACCACCTTTGTGAAGCTATTTTGGTTAATTGGATCTCTTGATAGCAGTTTGGTTATTGGAAGGGGGTAAAATGATTTGATTTTTAAAAGCCTCCCATTCAGAAGAAAATGAAAGAGAACCCGTGTTCTTTCAATTTCGTTTACATTCAGGAAGCACAGAAAGACACAGTCAGGACCTTTAAATTCATAGACCTGTTTCTTTCATCTCTTCCATAGGAAGCTGATTAGCAACTGGGTCTGGGGAAATTCACCAAAATGCCAATCAAGTCACCATATAATTATCTCACAGGCAAGCAAAGGATTTAAAAGCAGTAGTTTTCAGGGCATAAATTTCACTTTTATTTGAAAAATTATTTAATCATACATCTTAATTGAGGAATATAGAGAAAATCCCAGGCTAAGACATCCAGTGCCAGAGGACAGAGCAGAGTGGCACCATGCATATTCCTCTTGCAATACCTGCCTGGCCATTGGAGTGCGGTTGTGCAACTGCAGTTCCTCTGTCACTCTCAGTCCGCTAGACAGGGTGACAGGGGCATTGGACTCAACCCAGGGCAGGTGAGCACCACAAGTGTCCACTTGCCATTGCAGGAGCTGCAGACCCACCTCTGACATGCAGAAGAAACAACTAGTGATAGTTCCCTTTTCATCAGGAGAAAAGACAAACCCGCTCAGTCTTTAGTTGGTGCAGATGACATAATACATTTTGTGAAGATTCTCAGCCAGCCAGTGTCTAATTTCCAAGGCATAAATTTGCCTTCATGGGTAATTTTTGGTGCAAAGTGGGAGCCAGGCTAGGACTCAAATCCTTAATAAATAAATGTATGTAAGTAATCCTAGTGTGTTTCAAAACTTATCTTCACAATTTAAAAATATGGACCTGCTGTAGCAATGTGATGATTACACACCTGAAAGAGTTTTAATGCTTTTACAAGTCCTCCAACTTCATTCTTCAAGGAAAAAATTATGGCTGTTCTTCCTCTTTCAGATGCATGGTCTTCGTTCTCTTTATTATCTTCAATCATTATGTAATTTGACTTATTTAGCTAAATGCAAACAAAAAAAAAGATTTATTTATTTTTTTAATGGCTAATAGTGAAAAAGTGTAAAGTTTAACATTTCAGTTTGTCTTGGGGTAATATTGTGCTTTTACTGATCAACCACAAAAGGAAAGGTGCCAATTAAATCATTACACAATAACAGGCATAAAGTTGGGCACACATAGAATCTGTGAAAGCTGAGAATGAAACAGATTTATTTTTTCAGTTGAATGATTTTATAGACATCTTTAATCATTTTCTAGAATGCAGCAAATGTTTTCAAAGTACAGTTTATAATTAACACTGGTATTTCAGGGGGAAGGAGTTATAAAATTTCAGGAGAAGTTGAACAAAATACTTGTCAGGAAATTAAATGAACATTGGTAAAGGGAATAATCCAAACCCCATGGGACATAGGTAGCAAAAGGTGGATCAGGAATTAGTAGATTGGAACTGAAAAATAGTTGCCTCTCTCACTACATAACCATAAAGCACTGATTTTAGAGAGAAATAAAACAAAACCTGAGGACTTAAAACATGGTGCTGACCAGAATTGGTTGACTATAAAGACTCTGATCAACCATAACAAGCTGTTCCACCTGTCAGGTCCCCTAATTCACACGCCAAACCCTTATAATAATTATCCAAATCACACACTAAAAATTTTCAGACATCCACCACTGCAGGAGCATATGGTTTTATACATTGCTAGTGATCACACTCCTGACTGTGATGAAATCAGTGGATATCAGAGACCATATTCTTAGCTACATGGAGCCGGGCCATAAATAGAGGTAATAGAAAAACAATTAAGAATGTGGAAAAAGAGAAGTAAAAATACAAGGCTAAGAAGCAGAGGCTGTGTCTCATGTCCTCAAACCTTGCAAAAAGAAAAAAAGGTGAGTTTTCTGAAGGAGACAGTGAGAAAGAGAAGAGGAACAAGGAAGGCACATTACCACTGCTTGGAATTATTTTATTTGACACAGATTTTAAAGATATGACTAGCTGGTGACATTTTTGGGAACAGAAAGAGCAGAAGTAACAATGCAATCAAAACACAGCAGTTCTGTTGATTCATGTCCATGGTTTCTCCAACTTTAATCTCTTTGAAATGGATAATTCTGAACAGCTAAGTATTTATATCCATAATAGGCAAGTTTAAAAATAATAATTTTTAAAAAATAACAGATTTTATATATCTTTCATCAAAATGTACCCATTTCTCTTTCAGATTAAGAAGGCAATCTGCCTAACAAAATAATGAAATAATCTTTATTTTAAATTGAGTGCTTTATGATAAGGCAAACATTAGATGCTGCTCTAAGAAAGGTTTCAAGCAGGTTACCAGCTGTGAGCAATTTTGGGGTAGAGAGGTGGTATCCCATGGAACAGGTCTTGCTCCAAGCCCACTGATGCTAATGGAAATACTTGAATTTCTGATTGGGTCCCAACCTTTAATAAATTGTCACTATATGATGAGCCTGGACAACAGTGTCAGCCCATCACACTGTTCCTGATCTTCATCAGCCTGAGCCCAGACATCAAATTCTCTGCTGAAAGTTGGTGACAGGTCCTACTGAGCAGCCTAGAGCTTTAACAGCCCACCTCAGCAAGCGTCAGATCAGGATCACAAGAACCAGGAACAGGAACTAAGCAAGAGTAGTTCAAGCAGACAATGAAAAGCTAATAACACCACAATTACATATAGGTCGTTGGTTGTTTTATCAAGTGCAGAGATTGCCATTTGTGTAAGCCAAATCCTACTCAGATGCTCAGATACCCAAATGATGTAGAAAAAGCTGGATGCAAAGAAGTGCCCGTTACAAATAGAGTTAGATGGTGATCTCCAAAGGCAAAAAACATTGGGCTGTTTCATATATACAGCTCATACGCAGCATTTTGGCTTGATTCCATGTTCAGGATCATTGACTTAAAACAATATCAGTTTACGATAGTGCATGCAACTATGCCAGCTCTCATAAGGTGTACAGCTAGGACAAACTACATGCACTGAAGATTAATGTTCATATTTTGCTAATTCAGCTAACATTGTGTTTAGCACCAGGTGACAACATTTATAAAGTAATATGTTTAAGAGACCAATGAAGAAAATACAATAAAATACAGTGTATTCTTACAGTGAGTTCTAAAAATGACCTCTAACTTAGGCATTTGAAAAAACTGCAGAAGAGAAATTCAGATGCCTCCAATGCCAAACATTCACCACCTACCTCTTCAATCCTAAACCAACACTGATCTTTTGCTTTCAATTAAAAAATGGACTGAAAACAGGCTTGCATTAATGCAGCAACCATTTTGGTGCAAGACAAAATGGTAATCTAAAACCAATTCCTCTCTTCCAACACTTTCACTTTGTTCTGTATCAGTAATTTAGCTCTAATCAAATTTAAGACTTTTCCTTTGCATGGTAACACTTTTGAGCTTTTTGGAGGCTGAAGGGGGAATGAATGTTGCATTGATACTTGTTATTAGTGATGTAAATCATTAACTGATTTGCTGTCAGCCTGACTCAAGTCTTAATTAAAATACACAAACACAGGGATACTCAAAAGCTCTTATTTAGATAGATATCTAGGTGTCTTCTGGTTAAAGATCACTCCTTTTGGAACCCATAGCATTTACCTTCCCTTTCTTCCCCTCCCCAAACAATATTCTCTGCAAGTTAGATATTTGAGGGTGCATAATTTGTGCATTAATTCTTTATATTAACAGATAGCCAAGATTTAAAATTATCCAAACATACTTGTCTAAAGGATATTACATTTTAAACCCATAAACTGAAGACAAAAAAAACTTTTAAAAGTGTATTTGATACAGACTGCCATTACTTGTACTTGATAAAATCTCAACAGGCATTTTATATCCTACTCCCTCTTTAAGTAGCTGCGACTTTCTCACTGTCCTTTTGACACACTTCTTAGCAGGGAAGGATGAAGACTTGATCTTATGAGTGACCACAACTAGATGTCACATTACAGGGATATTTTTCAGCCACACCAAAGGTCTTCCTTAGACTTAGATCACAGACACCAAACTGAAAGCTGTGCTGAGCAGTTTATTTGGCTTCCAAAGATAGATCTGAGGGATACAGCAAAACAATCTTTTATGAAACTTTACTCCATTACACTCAGCATCCTTGTCTTCACAAGGAATTTTACTGACTTTACAAACTGCATGGTATCAATAACTGCAGCCAAGCCGTAAGCACTGATTTTATCTGATCCTCACTGATGCACTGAGCACATTCCCACTGGAACGTGAAATAATCCAAGAATGTTTTTTTTTTTCTGGGCTCCTAAGCAGTGGTGCACCACAAGTTACTTTTGTTCTATGTTTCACTTGCATTTGAATTTTACCACTTTCTTCCCCCTCTGTCCAGAAACAGCAGCACAAAGCAGCTCTATCCCAACCCCAGCAACACTGAGCACCGCCGCCCCGCCCTCCCCCCCCCATGCCAGCGGAGCAGCATCTCAGGACAGCTACCGCTCTCCAGGTAAACGGTGCCAGAAAGCTCCCGTTTTCACAGTATCACAGTATGTTTGGGATTGGAAGGGACCTCAAAAGATCATCCAGTCCAATCCTCCTGCTGGAGCAGGAACGCCTAGGTGAGGTCGCACAGGAAGGTGTCCAAGCGGGTTTTGAATGTCTCCAGGGAAGGAGACTCCACAACCTCCCTGCGTAGCCTGTTCCAGTGCTCTGTCACCCTCACTGAGAAGAAGTTTCTTCTCAAATTTAAGTGGAACCTCTTGTGTTGCAGCTTGATCCCATTACCCCTTGTCCTATCATTGTTTGCCACTGAGAAGAGCCTGGCTCCATCCTCATGGCACTCACCCTTTATATATTTATAAACATTAATAAGGTCACCCCTCAGTCTCCTCTTCTCCAAAGAGACCCAGCTCCCTCAGCCTTTCTTCATAAGGGAGGTGCTCAAACCACCGCTCCGAGACCCGCAGCAGCGGGACGGCAGAGCTGCAGCTTCACTGAGGCAGCGTTTTTCCCGCCAGCCAGACCCACCCCCGCCTCGCAGCGCAGGGCCGGTTCCCCCAGCCCCTCACCTGTCCGGCCGCCTCCCGCGGGCCGGGCGCCTCCAGCGAGCCGCCGCGCCGGACCGCTGCCTGCATGGCCGGGCTGGGCCAGGACCGCCCCGCTCCCCAGCGCCCGGCACCAGCGGCCGCTTTATGGAGGGGGCGAGAGCCGCTCCTAATCGCCCTCCGCGGAGGAGGGAGCGGGGCGGGAGGAAGCACCGCCCGCCCCAGCTGGGGAAGGGGCTCCTGAGCTCTCTGCATAAATAGTCCCCGCCGAGAGCTGTTTGTTCTGTTTGCGGGGAGGGTTGCTCGGAAGCAGCTGCCAAAAGATGGACATCAGTGGATACATTACAAATGTATAGACTCATAGAATGTACTGAGTTGGAAGGGACCCACAAGGATCATTGAGTCCAACTCCTGTCCCTGCACAGGACAACCCCACAGTTCACACCATGTGTGAGGGCATTGTCCAGTCTCTTCTTCAGCACTGTCAGGCTTGGGGCAGTGATGCCTCCCTGGGGAGCCTGTTCAGTGCTCCACCACCTTCTGGGGGAAGAACCTTTTCCTAATGTCCAACCTAAACCTCCCCAGCACATCTTCCTGACATTCACTCAGGTCTTGTCACTGGTCACCGAAGAAAAAGAGTTCGGTGCCTGCCCCTCCTCCTCCCCTTGTGAGGAAGCTGTAGACTGTGATGAGGTCTCCCCGAAGCCTCCTCTTCTCCATGCTGTACAAACCAAATGACTTTAGCAGCTTCCTCATACAGCTTCTTCTCCAAACCCTTCACCAACTTCATGTCTCTCTTCTGGACACTCTCTAGCAGCTAAATATCTTTTTTATCCTGTGGCGCCCAGAACTGCACACAGTGCTCCAGGTGAGGCTGCACCAGTGCAGAGCAGAGCGAGACAATCACCTCCCTGCCCGGCTGGCAATGCTGTGCTGGATGCACCCAGGACACGGTTGCCCTCTCGGCTCCCGGGGACACTGTTGGCTCATGTTCAACTTGCTGTCGACCAAATGCCCCACAAAGCTGCTGCAAAAGTGCATAGTTCACAATGCAGCTTCAAAGAGATGCACAGTGGGTAGATGTATTGAGTTCTTAACTAAAAATAACAGTGTGTTTGTTGCTGTGAAAATAAATTGCAGCACATTACTTATTTTCTAAAAATCTCCTGCACTTACAGGAAGAATAACTACATTTCAATTAGCAGGGGAAAAAGAAATATATATATTTTTTATATCTTATATGTAGTGTCATTTATTTTCTGTACACACTTAGACATATTTTTATATTTTAGAAACTATCAAGGTTTTTAGACTTCAATAAGCCCAGTCCTCACAGTCTCTTCTCAGGTCAGACTTGGCAACATTAAGATAAGAGTATTTGCGGTACATAGTAGGAGTGGCCAAAAGGTTCCCCAGGAACATAATCCCTTGGAGGCTTCAGGGGTCTGGGGAGGAGAGATTGATTGTTTTGTGTTGGGCATGGGGTTGTCCAAAATACAGAGATTCTCATCTTTTGTTACGTTCCTTACAAAAACCTGCCTTTCAAATAAATGCTCAAAATCAGCAATGACTAGTTTTACCCTAATTTACTTAAGTGTTTTAAAAATCTCCAGTATTTTCCTCTTCAGTGTCTAAAATATTGAAATCTTGATTCCAGATAGATCTCTTAGACAGTGGTGTAACACAAAGGATAAAATGTACCGGTGAAGCCAATAGACAGGCTAATATCTGAGGCAGACACAGTCACTCTTGTAGTGACACCTCCAAGGGTGCCAGTGTCTTCCATCTTCCTAAAAGACACTGAAGTTCAAACAATCCTGTTTCTAAGGGGACTGAGGGTGACTAGTTTTGCCCTTTAGACACAGCACAGGGTTGAAACAGTACGGCTATGATAACATAGCTGGAAAAGCCACTGTTCCAATTTGTTAATGGAATAGATTTTGTGAACAGATGCTTCAATTTTCCCTTCATAAAGAAAATGCAGTATTTATTCATAGAATCATAAAATCATTTCAGTTGGAAGAGACCCTCAGGATCATCAGGTCCAACCATAACCTAACCTAACTCACTATGGACTTCACTGTGTCTTAGCTCTACAACAGACACTTAACTTCCTTCTTCCAGAACAGGTCTCCCCATCAAACAAGCTGACTCAAAAAGCAAACAATTCATAGGATCTTCATCCAGAACCTTAAGCACATAAGAGCCTGATATTAATAATGAATCTGCAAACATGTGCACAATGAGATATTTATGATAGAATATGACTAATCTGTCAGTTTTCCCTAGCTCAAATGCAGCAATAATAAGAACTAACATGTCATTCTGTTTTTTTTGTTTTTTTTTTTAAATTACTCACTAGGTAGCCCTCTAGAAGCTCTTCCATTAGAAGTAAGCATCTTTTATTTGGAAATCTGGGCTCGGGCTGGGTTTCCAGTACTACCTGATAGCAGCCAGGCTGAAATTCCTGTGCTTTCTTTTCTGTCAAATATTGTGCTCATCCTTGATAAAATTTGCAAGAAAACACAAGATTCAGTTCTCACTCACATGTCCTGAGGCATCAGAAGACAGATGAGCTCAGGTCACTTTAATTGTGAATGAAGGATTTTTTTTTTTTTTTGGTTTTTTTGTTACTTTTACTCAGATCTGCCTTTCCCTCTCCTACAAAGGCTATAGGCTTTCACAAGATCCACTGGGAAAGCCACTTTATTCTTGGTGTATGTATGTAGATTATTCCAGTGTTAAGGGACACCAAGGTCCTGTCCTACAGCCCAGACCTGTGAATATGCTCGGCAAAGCCTCAGTCACCCAAGCACTTCTGAAAACCAGCTTTGGAGCCTTTCTCTCCAGGAGGCAACAGAAGCAGTGGCGTGGTTATCTGAAGACCCAAAGCACAGGGATGGACACAGGACAGTCCAAGGGGGCACCTGAGCCTCATGGCACACAGGAGCTGTGGAGGGGATATAAACTGGGCTGCCAGCTATGCCAGATTTAAAGGCACTTCCTACCTCTGAGGCACCAGTCTGATAAACAGACAGGAGTGTTCCTGCCTCCCATCCTTGCCCTGTCATTTCCAATTTGAGCAGAAGCTTTCTGGGACACTGGTCACCCCTCTCCCTCATACCTAACACTGCAGAGCCTGTGGTCAGCCTGGCCTGTAACTGCTGATACAATGCGAGCGGCACAGTAACAGCCAAGGAAATTTAACCTAATGTGAATTAATCGGTTACACAAAGAGATAACAGGGGTGCCCAGAATTTTGAGGAACAGATTAAAGCTGATTCACTGGTTTAGTAAGAAGTGCTTGTTCACCATAATCAATGCCCTCTAGTCTGAAAGAGCAGAACCACAAGGCATGAACTGACTCAATTACAGCCCATTTTCACTGAGTGCTCGCTGGAGCCTGCTCCTCTCCTCTCCATGCAGGGTTTCCAGCCCCTGGTTTTATAGGAGAACTATTTAAAAGGTTTCATCCAAAGGCTGAATCTTCGGTTTTAGGGTTGCAGTTTTTTCAGAAAACCATCATTCTGTCGTGAGCACAACTGCTGCTTTGGGTTTTCACTGACACTGTGACACTTCAACCTTCTCCCAAAAGTTGACAGTGTATCCTACCATTTAAGAGAGGTGGCTTCAGCCCCTCACCACAGACAAGAGCGATATGGCACAGCAAAACTACTGGCAGTTAGGTATGGAGTGCAGTGCAAACAGAACAGCAATGTGCATAGGTGCTACTCTGCTCATCCTGGGAGCAGGCGGCACAAGCAAAGACTGACCTGGCAAATCTCTGAATTGTCACAGAGCTGGTGTGTAAGAGCACTGAGGCAGAGGAGAGGCCAAAAGTTTTCAGTGGGACGTCAGAAGTCTACGAAGACTCTGAGGTGGGAAGTTGTGAAGGACAAAGAGACAACCTGGGGCATCAACACCGTAGGGAAACAGGCTTCTCCTTATCTCATGAGAGATAAGGCAATGCAGTGATTTTTTTTACATTTTTTTTAAAGCCCACAGGAGATTTCTCACATACAGCCTCTCACACAAAGCCCTCCAGACAGATAATCAGCACCTGAGGATCGAGTACAGGTCTGACCCTGCTCAAAAGTGGGTCAAGCTGATCACACAGTTTGCAAGGCAGCGCTTTGCCACGTGCGGCTGCCACAAAGCCTGTTGCATTGGCACTGAGCAACTGTGATAACACTCACCACCAAGGCTACAAGAGCTGGCTTTCAGTTACATGATTCCCTCATAGTTCCTCATTAAATGAATTCTCCTCTTCTCAGCAGCCTCCAGATCCAAGTGAGGGGGTGGTGCCAGGCTGAAAAGTCCCATGTTTTCTGGGCCTTTTGCTGGAGAAGCTCCAGGGACATCAAGTGGCTCCAGAAGAGGCCACAGCTCTATCCCTGTTTCCCAGCTGCTCACTCACAGGTGACTCTTCTCCCCTAGTTTCTGGGGGGTTTCTGTTTTTTTCTTCAAAGCAAGAACTTGACAGCAGAGTTTGCAACCAGACAGTGGTGCTGACACTTGTGGCTGCACATTTGTAGATAAATGCTCTGGAAATTTTTAGGCTGAGAAGTATTAAAAACAAACTGCCACACCTCCAGATCTTCCCCGCCCTAGAGCGACACAAAGTAAAGGGACTCGCTTTTCACTGTCTGTGAAACAGAGCAACATAAACCTTCTGTCCTATGACTCCTCTTCCTTCCACTCTGAGAAAGTTTGCTCTCCATGAGTAAAATATGTAGAGACTCGATTAACTTGGTGCATCTTTCCAGGCATGGCACAAGTTTTGAGCAAGCTGGTCAGGGGTGGGGAGGAAAAAAAGAGAGAAAAAGAAAAATCAGTGTAGTACAGGGGATCTCAAGTGCTCCAGCACTGAGGGACAGAGAGTCAGAGTGGGATTTTGTTCAACTACTGACAACTCATGAGGCAAGAACCATGGAAAGGCAGGTTGGGAATGATCTGCAGGGTTATTAATCTTTTGCTGAAAGAGAAGATTATCTAGCTGAGCACGGCAAGACTAAAGGAGAGAATCAGTCAGCCCTAAAGTCTTCTCAATCCCGTCAAGGTCATCAGTGTGAATTACCCCTTCTCCGCATGTGGTACAAGAAAGTGCTCTAATCTCCAATGAGGTAATTTCACAAGATCACTTCTGGGCTATAAACCTTCTCAGCCATCCCTTGGGCTTCATTTGGACCAGCCATCTGCCTTTCCAACGAGGAGCACTGGCCACTTAAAGCTTTTCCAGAAAAAGGTATGAAGTGTTAAATCCCTGAACAAAACAGGTTTAATACGACTTAATACTAAGTCTGCTCTAATCATAATTACCCTCTCCAGAATAGACTGCTGCAAATTCTAATCACAGCCCTCTGCCTTTCCATTAATTAACTACTGTAGACAAGTTATGCCTTTAAGAATTGCACGGCACTTAGGCAGGCACCGTGGAAGTTGCAGGGAAGAATGAAGGTGAACATCATGCAGTCCTTTGTAACAGTTTGTTTTCCAGTAGAGGTTTTACAGATCTTTCTCATATTCTGCTTGCATTTTATGGATACCCTAGTATACTGATGCCTGAAAAACCACTGGTTTGAAAATCTGACTCATTTTCTTCTACTGATTTTTAGTATTTATAAAGCATTGATCATAACAACACCTAAGAAGCAGCAGCGCTTGCTTCCATTCACTTCCTGATATTGATTCACCCAACATTTGACCTCTCTCACTCAAAGCAAATGATCAATCACTGTGTTTTAAGTAATTTACCTAAACACTGGGAGTTAAAGAGCTCCAAATCCAAAAGCTTTTCAAATTTTCTAAAAATGTATGGATCCAAAATCCTCAGCTTTCAACAAGGAAATTCTTCCATTTGCTCCCTTCTTCTGTGAACCACCATTCTTCCAACAACCACTTCCCAGGGCAGTTCACCCAAACCTTGACCAGCGTGAGGCTACGACTGTGTCGTGCTGTACTCAGAGCAAACACCGAGAAATGTCTGGAAGTCTCAGTGCAATAACTCAGCTACTGGGAAGGGGATCACATCCCCATGAGGGTTTAGCAATCAGTTAACTCTCCATGTTATGGAATAATTGTTGAATAATAAAGCATTTGATTCATAAGCAGTTAATAGGTAACAAAAAAAAAGAGCATTTTAAATTATGCAATTATTGAAAACATTTAAAAATCTCTTTTCCCAATGTAAAGTGCAAGAACCAATAAGGCAAATGACCCACTCAGCATGATTCAGCCAGCTGTAGCATCAATAGCCTTTAAGCACGCTTATTTTGAAAAACCAGAGATACTGTGTAAATCTACTGAAGCACATCTAGCCAACAGACTATTCACTGTTTGAATATTTGCTTTGGACTGTTTAAAAAAGTAATATCAGCCTTTCCATCTGAGGCAGGTAATATTTTTCTTTCCATAAAAGTTAAATAAAATCATGAGTGACATGCATTACGTGCCACTCTGAACAAACAAGTCGTAGTTTTTCCTAAAAACATCTTTGCAAGGTTTTTATGAAATGTTGGTCAAGATGCTGCCGGGACAAGGGAGAAGCCATGCTCTGATTTGTTTTCACCAGTGAATATGTTAACACTAATGTAATCTCAGCTACATTTCAAGCAAAACTGTTGTCTGATTGGGAACCAAAATCCTGAAAGAGCTCTTTGCTTCAGCGACTCTGGAGTTAGTGGGTACAGAAGCGCCAATTACAGCTCTTCTTTCTTTTCTTTTTCTCCTTATCTTAGTATTGACCAAGTCATCTCAGGTTATATCTTCAGGAAGCAAAAATTCCCTGTGTTACGACAGCAAACAGGATTTAGTCCAGTGACAACAATCAACCAGGGGTGGGGAAAGCCAAGCTGTTCTCACAGCAGTCTGAGCGAGCCAGGCTTACACAGCCTGGGCAGGGGGAGAGAGGCTGAGCAGCCGCTTCGTGCTGAGGGCTCTTGTACCAAAGCTACCGTTGCTGGCTGCTGCAGAGAGCTCAGGGTACAGGGTGCAAAATGCTTATTCCTGAAAATGAAACACGAAGCATCCAAGAGAGGAAAACAACATCTGAGAGCCATAGGCAACCTCAGCCACCAGCACTGAAAAAAGCCACTCTCAGCACTCAGAGTAACATGGGGCGCAAAGCCAGAGATTCCTTCTGACCAGGTCCAGATACTTCTCCATCCCTTAAGCAGAAAGTGTAGCAGTAGACTCTGTTCATTGAGGCACCATCCCAGTAGTGCTATTTCTTCTGCATTATCATTTCTATTCAAAATCCGTAAGAATTATCCATCATAGGCAAAGGCAAAGCAAAACAGTCAAATGCATAAATAATCCTACTGATAAGAGAAGTGACTGAGTGTTTGTTAAACTCAGCCTGTTGGCCTAATTAGTATAACAGCAGCGTATTTTGCATTCAGAGTGAGGTGGAACAAGCTAACAAAGGAGAAAGCTTTGTACTGGCTAATGATATGAGTAAGCACAGCTCAGAAAGCGATTCAGCAGACTTTGATCCACTCGGAAAAGAGAACAAGAGCTCTTCAGGCACTTCTGACAACACAGCCTTACCATGAGTGTGCGCCGGTAACCAGCCTCTACCATATTCAATATGCATTTAGGAAGTTTATCTGACATGAGATTTGTTGTATGTAGGAAGGAGGAAGACTGCATTCAATGTATTTCACACACCTTAAAAACAGCAAGGCCAAGGGAAATCAAGAGCTGACTCTAAGATTCAAACAGTCACAGTTGGGTCTGCCTGTTAAAGCAGGTTTTTTGTATTTGTTTCACCTCCTTGCTGTAAATGATCAACCTTTCTGAAACAGAGGCTGTGGCCAGATTTTTCACCCCTAGTCAATTGGTTATGTTCCATCAGCATTTCAAAGTGAAATGAGCTCGGAGGACCATTCCCGGTCTGTAAAGTTTAGAAACCCACTCCATCCACTGAAACCCTGGTATTCACACAGCAAAACAGACTTCAGAGGGCGAATTGTGGTCTAGGCACTAACATTGACTGCTGGTCAGCATGAACAAAGTAAATTAAATCACGGTTACTTTCTGCTCTAAGGGTGAAAACCAGCAACCAACATAAACCCATCAATTCACAGTAGGGACTTTAAAGACACCAGCAACTGCAAAATGTTCAGCCTCGGAGCTCTAAAACACATCATCATTTCCAAGATTAGCAAAAGTTGTTCATCTTTCTATGTTCTCATGACAGATGTTTTTTCCCCTCTGAGTTTCTTTCATCTTATTAGATTTTAGCTCCCATTATAGTTAAGAAAATTTTGCAATGGGGCAAAATTAATTAGTTTGCATCAAAGAAAGGCTCCTTGAAATGTGACACTAATGAGTTTCATCTGCCTGATTAGAGAGCTTTGCTTTTAGTAACACTTGGTGCAAACAAAATTTTGTTTCAGAGAAATATAACATTATTAGAATATTCAAGACTAAAAGCATTAGCTAAACAGTAACCAGGATAATGGATAAAAGACGAGAGTGGTAAACTGTCAACAGACATATAATTGAATATTGACAAGAGGTTGCAAGTGTAGACCAGAACAGGTTAACAAAGATTTAATGAAGAAGTGTTTATGCAAGTAGAGCTTGGTACCATTAGCAACAGCATGTTTAGTAAACTAGCACTACATCTCGCATCTTTTCACAAGGCTTTTAGGAATTAAATGGGAAAGACTTAGGGATAGGAAAAGAGAGTACTGATTTTTAGAAAGAAAAGACAGAAAAAAACTTCATTTTAGATGAGTCAAACTAATTTTTAATACCTGGTAAACTACCTGGACAAAATATTTGCTTATTTTTAAATCTGGTTTTAGTCAAGAACAAATTGTGTTTAATCAACTTTGTTTTAAATGATGGGAGAATTTCTCTGGAGGACAAAGGGGATTAAATACTTTTGGTATTTATTGTTTTTATCGAGCTTTTTCACCCCAACCAGTTTGTCTTGCCCTATTAGTACAAACAAGTAATAAAATATGGTCTGGAATGAATTTCCTGATGGGAAGGTGGAAATTCACCTAAAAAAACCCCATGGTAAAAGTAATTATCAGGGATTTGCTGGTAAATTGGGCATAGCACACTGTAAATGACGTCTGCATAGACACATGCTGTGCCCTTTGCAAATGACAAACACATGATGTAAGTGCATGTAGTAGAATATAAGGGAACTGTGTTTCCTGTGATTACATCTCCCTCCATAAACCTCCCCAGCACATAGACCAGACTAGAAATGAAGCCGTGGTGTTAGGGCAGGCCTGAGCTGCTGTCAGGAACAGCTCCATTTGAGAGGAGGCAGAAAGTCCACGTTTGGACAAGGATGCGCTTTTCCACAAAGCTCTCCATCCATGGTCAGACAAAGAAAACACTTTACATTTGTGTCCATGCTCTCAAAACAACACGGGTAGACGTTTGAGCAGTACAACCCAACCGACAGTCACTTCTGGTTGGGGGAAAACACGTAATCCAGATTTGCTGCAGAATCACATCGCAAGGCACCAAGCGGTTATCCAGCTTAAGGTGGTTAAATACAAAAAGCCTTTGGATAAGCCCAGACCTGAATTCAAACCTCTTTTCTTTCTTTCCTCTGTTTTGATAAGGTTTCAACTTGAACATTATCACTTTTTGTCATAATTATCTTGACCTGCAACAGGCAACACTGAAACCTTGGCAGTTTTGCCATTTTGACAACCTAACACACAAATTTAAATTAAAAAAAACTCATTTCAAACACCTACGTGTCCTCTTCCTCTGATGCCATACACACACTGCACCTGTGCATAATCTTTCTTCTGCTGTCGTCCTGCGACAGGTCAGCAACAACGACAACACCAAAGGCTGCACCTGTTGTTATTCATAAGCCTTTTGTTATCTCTCAGAAGAAGCAAAAGGCCCCAGAGCACATGTGGGAAGGAAAAAGCTTTGTTTAATTTAATTGTTTACTTCTTTCAAGTCTGAGTAAACTCAGGGATCAGAATGACTGGTTAATTAAATCATGAAAGTAGTTCCTTTACCCTGTAAGGACAACCACATAATGCGGTGTTGCATTCAGCAGGTTCTTCCAAAAAAACATGCTCAGCCTTTACACCATGGACCAAAAATAAGTCTACCAAGCAGAGGGCAGTGCAGTATTAAGAGCTCTTTTAGTGCAAAAGCTGGCAGCTGTGGAGTAGCTCTGTGACTGTTTTCAACACTTCCATCTTGAAGGTTGGCTCTAGATCCACTGGTGAAAGTCAGTGATAACATTGCAATCAAAGAAAGATCTGGTTCTGATCCTTACATTCATTGCTCAGAGCACTGGTCAAGAGAGAAGTGAGCAGGGTGGGATCCGAGATGCATTTGCACAGATGCTGCCCCACCACAGTGCTGGATGCTGTTCCTTACCCACCTGCTCTGGTGCCAGAAAGGCTGGCGAAGCAGGAGGGACACAAGAAGTTTGCCTCTTGGGGCTACACCTGATTGCTCTTGCTGGGTTGGTCCCTGGTACCCATAGACGTATGCACTGTGCAGGAATCAGCCTGGGAAGCTCCAGCCCCATTCCAGAGCAACTCCACGCCAGTATCTTCCGCATCTTTCTCCCACCTCGTTTTAGGAGCTGTCAAATCCTCTCCAAGAGGAAGAAAAGGACAGATCTTCCCTTCATTTGGGCTTGGGACTTTCCCACGAGAACAGCTCACATTGCACAGTGCCAATACATTTATGTCCCTCGAAGACTTTCCTTGGACCTAGGTAATTTACTCACTTATAGGGAATTTCCCATGTTTCTATTTATCCCTTCATAAATGTTTTCCACCTAAAGAGCTCACAAAGCTGGAGTCCTTCCTTACTCTTCCATGTTTTCACCATTCACTTTTTCCTTTCCCATTATTCCAGCCTTTTCTATCCACTATTTCTTCTCCTGCCTTTCAGCCATTCTAGTGGTCTCATCCCAAATGACAAGTTATTTTGCTGTTTTGTTTACTCCTCCCTAAGCAGAAGTGTTTCTCCTTCCTTTCTACTCTCTTAACTTATAAAATCAAAATCTTTACTCATCAGGCTGGCATAAACTCAAAATGTTTTCCCGTAGTTCCTGTGCCCAGCCTTTCTACCTGACTAATGAGGAAACTCTGATGTTGAATAGACAAGGTTGTGCACTGCAGAGATTTTTTTAATGGAAAATAAAATCTTCTGACATCACTGACTAATTGCAATTTGTTGCTCTAAAATACAACACTATGGCTATATTGCAGGGCAGGATAAAAGTGTGCACATATTTTCCTGTGTGTTTCAATATCCTCCTATTGACAGAAGGTAGGATGATGAGGCTACAACTGGAGACTAGGAAATTATTTCTGTGATTTCATTAGATTAATTGACAAAAGCGTTTCCTTTCTAGGTAAGGCTAACAGATGGCTTGTTAAAGTTACAACTTCTTCAAACAGAGCTGTCACCAAAAGTGATGTGCACGACAACAAAAATAATATTGATACAAGCTCACTGCAAAATTAAAATGTAGTTTACATAACCTAAAGCACAGAATAAATAGTTGTCACCATTGCAACACAGAATATCAAGGTGCATTTGCTTTTCTAAAGTTTCCTTGGAAATTGGATAAAAGGACATAAATTGGGGAAGTGTCAACAACATGGGACTTCAGTCATTATAGGCACAAATATGCAGTCAATCACCATGCCTGCACCATATGTATGAAGAAACAACCATGGATGCACAAGCACGTTACCTCAAGGCCTGGATTTCAATCCCAGTAGTAGCAGAACATGTTAATCACACACAATATTTAACTTGGGATAAATATGTTTGCACATGAAAATGCTGAAGTCAAATTCAAGACTGTAGATTTGTACTCACGCTGACTGCTGTTGTAGACAGAGCAGGATTTTGTTCTCCTTGAGTCACAACAGGCAGGCGCCAAGCAGGCCCCTTCCACTCAGTTCTACCTAGTTATCAAAGCCAGGATTACGCTGCCGTCTGCTGTGCTCAGCTCAGACCAACGTGCAACACAAGCGGTGGCCCTGCAGGACTGTGCTCTTACATCTTTAGTTTGGAGAAGAGGAGACTGAGGGGTGACCTCTTTAATGTTTACAAATATATGAAGGGTGAGTGTCACGAAGATGGAGCCAGGCTCTTCTCGGTGACAAACAATGATAGGACAAGGGGTAATGGGTTTAAGCTGGAACATAAGAGGTTCCACCTAAACTTGAGAAGAAACTTCTTCTCAGTGAGGGTGACAGACACTGGAACAGGCTGCCCAGGGGGGTTGTGGAGTCTCCTACTCTGGAGACATTCAAAACCCGCCTGGACACCTTCCTGTGTAACCTCATCTGGGTGTTCCTGCTCCGGCAGGGGGATTGGACTGGATGATCTTTCGAGGTCCCTTCCAATCCCTAGCATTCTATGATTCTATGAGTCTGTGATCTCACCTCTGGCAGGGGTGAGGCCTGCGCAAGGCAGGCACCTGCAGCACCTGCTGCTGCCATTTCCATCATGAGATGCCTCCCTGGTGCCTCAGCCAGCCAGCAAAAACACGAAGCATGGGGGGAATAATAATTTTTTTTTAATTATTAAAAAAAAAAAAATCAAGCAATACTAGTTTGCCCACCTGCTGTGTTTTTTAAGGCCTTAGCCTCACCTTAAACTTGTCTAATTGCCATAAGAGTGGGAAAAACTACAACGGAGATTCAGTTTTGAAAATAGAAAATGTAATCAACATAATACCTTTTGATAGGTCACCGCACATAAGCTATTCTAGAATGCCAACATTTGTTACTGATATTTAATACTTTTCTCCTTCAACATAACACTTGCTATTTATCCCCTTTATCACAATTCTCCCCATTTTTTTCCCGTTTTCTTTCTTTCTGCAGTATCCCTTCTTCATTTATTTTCTTTCTCTACTATTATTGCCTTACTTCTCTTCACAGCATCCTACCATCGTTACCTTTCTGTTTGCATTAGCCTTTGGATAAAATTCAAATTTTGGATAAAATTCAGCTCTCAGACTTTTCTGAGACATAATTAAGACATATAGCTTACTCCCAAAGAGAGAGAGAGAGGGAGGGAGGAAAGGCAGGAAGGAAGGAGGGAAGGAAGCAGAATCCCAGTGGGTTTTCCCTGGGTCTGTTCATTTTCTCTACAATAATAACTCAGAAGCAAACCTTTTCTCTTACCAATCTTAGAATCACAGAATGTCAGGGATTGGAAGGGACCTTGAAAGATCATCCAGTTCAATCCCCCTGCCGGAGCAGGAACACCCAGATGAGGTTACACAAAAAGGCATCCAGGTGGGTTTTGAATGTCTCCAGAGTAGGGGACTCCACAACCCCCCTGGGCAGCCTGTTCCAGTGTTCTGTCACCCTCACTGAGAAGAAGTTTCTTCTCAAATATAAGTGGAACCTCTTGTGTTCCTGTTTGAACCCATTACCCCTTGTCCTATCATTGGTTGTCACTGAGAAGAGCCTGGCTCCATCCTCGTGACATTCACCCTTCATATATTTATAAACATTAAAGAGGTCACCCCTCAGTCTCCTCTTCTCCAAGCTAAAGAGCCCCAGCTCCCTCAGCCTTGCCTCATAAGGGAGATGCTCCACTCCATCATCTTCATGGCCCTGTGCTGGACTCTCTCCAGCAGTTCCCTGTCCTTCTTGAACTGAGGGGCCCAGAACTGGACACAATATTCCAGGTGTGGTCTCACCAGGGCAGAGTAGAGGGGAAGGAGAACCTCTCTCGACCTTCTAACCACCCCCCTTCTAATACACCCCAGGATGCCATTGGCCTTCCTGACCACGAGGGCACAGTGCTGGCTCATGGTCATCGGCTGTCCACCAGGACCCCCAGGTCCCTTTCCCCTACACTGCTCAATGTCAGCTCCTTGCGTTATAAAACTTTTTTTTTTTTCTTTTTGGAAAAGAGGTAAATAATCACATCAGGGAGGCAACTAAAAGGAGGAACAGGAGCAATATTTCCCACAGCAAAACCTCTGTCCATAGCTATTGGAAAAATCTGGTTTATTTTACCAACCTCGTGATGTCAGGTTCACTCAGCACACGCCTCATCGGCTCTGGCTGAGGGGCACGCTCACCGCCCGGCTCATGCACCCGCTACAACCGGGGAGCAAACACACAGCTGCCCACTGTTTTTGTTTGCCTTCACATGAAGGATTTTTGAGAAATTGTATAATATTACAGCAGACTGGTCCTTGCCCCAGGTGTCACAGGTTCATCCTTTCTCATTGAGTTTGGCAGAGCACATTAATTTTATTATTATCTAGAACAACAACAAAGTAAACGGCCATCATTAAAAGGGAAAAAATGCACAACATTTGATTTTGAGGGGAAAATAAAGGATGCACTAAGGAACTTTTGTGACAAAGAGATTCTGCTCTAGAAACAAAAGCAAATTCTTAAGTGAAAAAGATAACAAAGATACTGCTGCTCTTGTAGCTCTCAGTAACAGCCAAAATAATCCAAAGCTAGTGGGAAAGAGCATAGATTTTCAAAACAAACACACAATAACATATCCATACCTTTTCATACCAGTATCATAAACTATGAAGAATGAATTACAAATAAATTTTGGGCTTTTGTATGTTTGTTTTTCATTCAGCTTAGTTACGGCCAAAGGTAGTTATAATCTTACAGACAAGGGAGCCACCATAGCAGTTATAAGAAAATACAAACTAAAGTTGTACTGACAGAAAATAGAAAAAGCAGAGTGACCAGAATATGGAGAAATGTAGAAAAGAACTTTCAAGCAAATGAGGTTTCATGGTTTAGTCTACCAGAAAAGACAGGTTTTTCACATGAACACTGGACAAGGATTCAGATATGAAGAAGAGCGATGATCTCCTCACACCATCAAGGGAGCAGCTGAAGCATTATAGTGTCATTGATTTTTCTCCATATACTAAATTTCTTTGGGTTGATGTTTCTTTGCCTCAGGAAGAAGTTACTACATGGGATAAAGATGCCAAATGTACATAAATTGTGAGTCAAAAGAACGTCAGAATGCTATCTTTAGATGAAATTATTGTATGGATTTATTAAGTCAAATTTAAGGCCTTCCAGTCTGATTTCTACCTCTGTTTTCTACGTGTGCTCATGCCACAATTCACATCCTGCTCTGTCCAAGCAGGACCGCATCCCTGTTTCATTAGTTCAACGCTTCAGATACCAGCTTTTTGTTCAGAGCTCTGCACAAAGCGGTGACAAATACTTCTCTTTTTTTGCCAGAGGAGGATGCTATGGAGGTAAACAGATCCTTGATCTGGAAGAAAGCTGCCCAGAGAGATCTTGGCTTGCCAGTCGGTGTCAAAGCATGGCTAGGAGAGGGAACAGAAAACCAAACAAACCAGCAAACACCAAAACCCGTCCCAACAGAAGGAACGACCACCACCAAAAGAACCAGACACATGATGTTCAGAAAGCACAGACTAGGGGACATCCCTGCTGGCAAGACAATGAAATACACACACACATCATTTGCAAACACACCATTCGCTTGCTACAACAAAGTTTCTTCCACATCTGAATACCAAAACTCTGCACGTTTACCTTGCATTCCATTTGGCACCAGCCTTTTGCTCCTAAAGCCAGTGTGGCCCCACGTGTGCAGCACAGACCACACAAGAGCAGCTGTTACGTGGGGCAAACAGGAATTCAGTCTCCATTGCACCAAGTTTATGAAGCATAACAATTTCTGGTAGAATTCTCATTCTGCTGAAGCAAGGCTGATGGACCCATTTCTGCAGCTGCTTCTACTGCAGAAGAGTAGGAGGACGGGACCCACTTGATTTCTCACTTACTGACACTGGTGATTTTTTCTACCACAGGACAGGCATTAGATATCACCCCACTTAGACAATAATGATATACATATCTCACCTACTTGTTGCTATTAGTGATACCGCATTGAACAATTAATCAGCCAATACTGCATACTTGTCTATTGAAAATAAGGAACAAAACTGAAAAAAAAAAACCAAACAGATCTTGTTTCAGCTTTTTTGGGCATTACATTAAACAACTACTGCAAAACATCAATAACTACAACAAATTTCAAGACACAAGCCAGAAATAATTCTTAACTATGGTGGACAACCATACCTATGATGCACACGGGGACAAACTAAGCTCAGAAAAATGTTAACGACTGGATGAGAGACATTAACTTCCAGACCATAGAAATGACTATGCAAAGTAAGCAAGAAAGAAATAAAATGAGTTTCAATGAAGGACAACATATTTTACAGGACATTGACATTATAACGAGGTTCCATCTTCCTCTTACAAATGACATATTGAGAGTAACAGACATTTCCAGTGGCTCAGAAAACAAATTTAATTGACGCTTAGAATGAAGGAAAGCATACAAGTTTTTTTAGAAAAAGAAACTTTATTACAAATCTGTAGGTTTAAGAAAATATCCAAGAACTGTCAAAGTAGTATGAAAAATGCTGTCATCCTATTCACAGTTACCAGTTTTCTCCAATAAACATAGCATACAAAAATCAACAGAAACCATGGCAATTCTTTTTGGTGACACAAGCCAGATATTGTAATTTTAAACCCCTTGCTGACAAGTAGGATGCTGCTGGCTGCCCAAGGGAACGATTTAATTGCACTATTTTTGAAAACTGGAAGTTTGCATGAAAAGGCTATGTACATATACACATACTGTATTTTACCACATGTACAGGTAACTCAGGCAAACAAAACACAGCCCAGCACAATACTTAGACCTACAAAAACCTATAGAACCAGGGAATGTCTGTATATGGTATTAGGTTATTCTCTGTGCTCTGGTTACCATTTTCTTTTACATCCCAAACCTAACAAACACCAATTGTTTTCCACTCTTATTTATAGAACAGTGAACCTGACTTCTTGTTATACTGTCTTTTCAGACACAGAAAACATCAGCTGCACTGCATGCAGGCAAGTGACCTAAAAATGCAATGTGGTTAAAACATAATTAAAAGTGGGATTTTTAGAAGACTGTAGACTGAATTTACTGCAAGTGACCTAACACCTTAAACTCCCCTGAAAAACAGCGGCTAACATGGTATTTCTGATGTCGTTCACAGATTATTCATAAGACACATGAATGAGGAAAGAACTGTCTGATACATGTTACATTCCTGAAGTGTAAGTATAGACTGCTTTAAAAAAGCAGATCGTTTGCAAGTATGCCACAGATTAAATCCAAACCTGCCCACAACTCCAACTTTGAGTAACTGGCTGCAACGGTTGGAAGCTGCAGGACAGACCATTGGTAGCCACATTCTCAAATCCTTTAAACTGCAGAGGACCTAAATGCCACAACTCAGAGCTACAGTGCAGAAGAGGCTTCAATCTAAGAAATGTGAAAATCTTAAAGGAGCAGGATGAAAGAATTCTGTCACAATACCTGCTTAACGAACTGATATAATCTAAAAGAGGAAAAAAATCCCAAACTACTCTTTTTATCAGGTCCTTGAAGGTCCTTGGGCAGAGGACATCTGGGATTTCCTATCAGTCAAGCCTCCTTTGCCAACAGCAACATGGAAGAAGCCACCACAATGTTAAAAAACTACTCAGTGCATTTCATTCATTTTGCTGTTTCAACTCATGTCGAAAAGCACAGAGTCAAGAGTTATTCAAAGAACACTATGCTACAGAAGAGCAATTAGAAATGGACAGTCTCTTAACACTAGAGCAAACAGGATGGAAGATGTAGAACTGAATTTACAGTAATTTCCTTCCCTATGCAGACCAGATTAGCCCTAGGTTAAGCAGGGCTACCTGGAACATTTCTTAAAAGTCACTTGTTGGTAAGAAGGTTGCCTCATTCTCCCGCCTTTACTGAAAACTTGATTTCTGAAACACTGTAATAAAACAGTAAAAAAATCTTCATTCCAAAGAAGGAAAATATTTCATGTACATTCTTAGGTGTGAACCTTCAGGCTTGGGAAACGTTTTTCTAGATTGTCAGCAAGTGTTTGATCAGCCTCACGCAGAACTTCAAGGAAACTTTCCACCTGGAAATAAATCGCAAACACACAAAAATTTTAAAAAATTGCATGGAACAAAGAATTCTTATACTTGGTATAGGAGGTCTTTCTACTCTTGTACCTTCCCACCAACCATAGCCAGGACCAGCCATACTCCAGAATGATGGAAAACGCTCCACAGTAGATGCCTCCCTCCTAAATCCCACCATTTCAGCTGGTCTAAATTTTGAAACATTATCATCTTCCCCAAACTCTTATTTTATTGTTTAAAAGTACATAAATAAAAGCTCCCTATGAAAAATAGTTAGAATAATTTTTCTATTAAAAAGTACAAGACAAATTTTCAGCTAGCATAAATTTGCAGATATCCATACATTTCAGCACAGTTTGACCCTTATATCCACTGATGACCTAGGGCAGGGGGGAGTAGCTACTTTTATACAGTCCTAAAATTACATTTAGCCCTTTGAAGGCAATTGTGAGGCTGATGTGGCCCCCGGTGAAAATGAGGTTGACACCCCTGATCTAGGCAAAGTTCTGGCTGAAGTAAGACAGAAGAGACAGAGGGTAACACTGCCTAGAAGGGCATATTACCTGTGTCTGAGCAACTCTGTCCTGCCTCTACATCTGATTCTGAAAGGTCTTGCCACCCGACTAGTATTTTTTCAGCTACGTTAAAGACCTTGTCATGTACTCACCGATGTGAAATACAGAGGTAAGAGGTTCTGAAATGCACAGGAGCATGTCTGTTCATTTAAATGTCCCTGGTGTAGTCCTTCTAACGTATTTTCCTGGGAAATAAAATGAGAAATACAACTAGCATGTCATGAACACCCGTCGAAAGAACAAACTCAAAATTGTGCAGTGTCTGCAAGTATGCACTTAATTCCCAAAAATGGTAAAACAACATTCTCAGAGAATGCGCAAAGTAGCTAACACAACAAGGTGTGAAAGCTCACGCATCACAAGTCTCTTAATTTGAATGCTCCCATAATAAAGAAATCCAGCTGAGAAGGTGATCTTATATATTGATACTCTTTCCTTTTCTTAAATAAATTTGCTTTAATTCAAAAGAAATGGCAACATACACCTAGAGTATTATACCAAATCTTGGCCTGAAGGCATCCAGTTCAGAAAACCTGTGTCCCTGCCATCTAACACACGTTGCTGCTCACCTTCTGATTGATTCTCTCATGAATTTCCTGTACGCAATTTCAGTTGCACAGAAAAATGCCCACATTAATAGTAACAGCTTTTTTCCTTACGTACCCTGCAGAAATCCCTTTCGGAATTTTGTTTTTCTTACCTTGGTCAGTTCTTGAAGCATATTGGAAAGTAATTCACAGCAAATATCCTTCAAAATTTTTAAATGGAAATCTTCCTCGTTCAGATCAGCCTTTCCAGTCTCTTGTTCTTCAGACTCCTTTGATTTATCAACAGATCTCTTCCCACAGCCCTCCATGTATTGTAAGATACGAATCAAGCTCCCAATCAGAGGCATATCTAATATAAAGTAACAAGAAACTGGAAATTTAACATGGAAAATTTTTCCGCACCCTTTCAAGGCACTAAAATTTTGAAACACACCGCAAGATTTTATACAAAGCCCACAGGAATGTGTATTCTGGCAGTGTTGTGTTTTATCAAAGGCTGTTTTAAAAAGGCAAGTGGAAACGTAGTAGAAAACTCAAACCACTTTTTCCGCAAGCTAACCTGTATCTGTAAAAGGTATATGCCAGTGGTAAGGAATATGAGAAGCAAAATATCTCTAGTAGTAATTCAGAGAGGCTAGTACATTAAATTTGCATCCAGATAATCCTAGCTGATAAATCACACTGACAGATGCTGCAGATGACCCTGCCTCACATTCTCTTTTAATTCTAAAGACTTGTCCATGGATTGAAAGGAAACAAGTGATAAAGATGGATTTAACTAAGTGCAGAATCTCCCACTATTAAAAAGTATTACTATCAAGACCTCACGTTTTAGCAAAGATGAATTCTGCAGTTTTCATTAATCTACCCACTGGAGAAGACTGAACAGAATTTGTAGATTCCATTACTGTAACTCTTCAGAGATATCCAGTAACTGAACTTTTAGATAGCTGATTTTCAGTCACCAATAAACAGCCTTAATGTATTCAAACATGTAACTGAATTGTGTTCTGAATCGATCTCTAGTAAACAGTGATAAATTAACCACCTTTCACCCCACACAGATAAAGTCAATTCTGACAATAAGTTAAAAAAACCCCAAACAAACAAAAACCCAGAAAAAAGTACGACTTGCTTTTCCTCATCTTGGTGTACTCTTGTTCTGTCTGTGAAGCAAACATAGCAGACAGCACAGACAAAATAGAGGCCAATACAGTCTTCTGCTCCTGCACAATGATCGGTGGATCATCTGGCTGGCAAAGTTCATGGCAAGCAAGGTCATAAAGCAAAGTCCAAGTCTCTTTTCCTCCATCAGGAGCGTGCACTTGAGAAAGAAAGAAAGAGAACCCACCAAACCATCAAATTTAATCTAGGTAAGTGAATTATTTTTCTCCCCATTAAATATCTGATGATCTGGAAGTTTCTGCGATTTTTGGTCCTACCATACGTAGCAATTCAAGTGTCTTACCGATAGCCTGAATACCCTCATCCACTGTGGTCAGGAGCTGCAAAATATGCATATAAACATCAAGTCCTTCCGGATTATCCGACCTACACAGAACAAACAAAAACAAAGATGAATTAAAGATACTCTGTATGTTTTGGACACGCAGAAGACCGCTAGCAATCACTGCCATTCTCTTTGCTAATGAACTAGTTGATTCCTTTCAACTGCTAAGTACAGGGAAATACATTCTAGTGATCTGTCAACCTATGCAGCTCCCACCAAAATCAGGATGTTCAGACACAGGGCTTAAGGTTATGAGGAGTCTCCTCAGCCATGAAATGGAAAAGAAATCTCACATACCGGACTTGTTTCGCCGCTTCAAGTATACAAGGCACAATTTTAAAATCTGGAAGTTCTTCAGGGGAATCATCAACAGACGGTCCCACAGACCGACACGTGCCATTTTTAATCCAGTTTAACATTAGCTCTTCATCTAGATCAAAGAGTTTGTCCACCACTTCACCCACTTTTACCAGCAATTCAACTGCACAAGAGAGAATGTATAAATTTCAACAAGAATAATAACAAAGAACAAAAATTAGCTCACAAAATGCTAATATATAAATTATTCAGGGTAAATTCAGTGCTGAAATGTAGTAGTTTTGTTCACGACCTACTAATGGTTGCTATGTTTATTTCCTTTTTGTGGCACAGATCAGGTGAAGAGTTTGATAAATAGGGATTGCTGGAAAGCCCACAGTCACCTTCTACTTTATCATGCCATTTATAAAGCAGGAACGTTATTCTGCAAAGAGACTTGAGGTAACTTCTGCTTCTGAAGTGAAATTTTCCAAGACTTGTCCTTAAGTATGCAGTTTTCTGCTACTCTTACATCTGCCAATCTGCATTTTGCTTAAGCAGAGCTGTGATTTCAACTGCACGGAGCAGGATTTCTGAGGATTTTCATTTAAAAAACAAAACAAAACATACACACAAACAAAGAGCTAACATTCTCCAAATTAAATAGTTAAATTATTAGGAAACTTAGGCAAATAATAACTGCTGTTACAACTGAGCTGGACATGAAAAAACAATGCTATTCAAAATATGTCCATGATTAGGTGATCAGTTTTTTTGCTAAATTAGTGCTATCACAGAAGAAGGATTTGTGTGTCCCACTGACTGCACACCCAAAGCCTGTGCAGTGCTCTGCTGTCATTCAGAGTAACTGAATTATTGCTCCAGCTCACATTGCTCGAGTATGGTAGTTTTGAAAACTGAAAATATATATCTGATTTGGAAAAAAAAAAACAAAAAAAAAAATTACATGAGGCCTTTTTCAAGGATCAAAAATGAAATGCATATCCCTGAATGAGGACTACATCCTTTCCTTTCCTTTACTGTGCCAAATAACATTTTCATCTGTTAGACTTGTTTTTATTCCCCCACAGAGTTTTCTTATCACAACCAGTGCTTTTCTAGTTTTATATATATTTTTAAACTTGCAAAGGCAGGACAATTTTTTGTGTGTGTGCTTTAAATTAATGAGGTTTATTTTATTTTAAAGAAATGCTGTACTCCCAGCTGAAAATATTTGTCTTTGAAACGGCACACTTCAGTTGTTATCTTTTTCTGCAAACACCCACTAATTCCCAGCTTGTTTCGGCAACTCACCATTTGTAGAGCTGGACATGATAAAGCAAACACAGTCATACACAGATGGGTTTTCTCGGATTCTCTCAACCCAGACATTGGCCACCTCAGGCTGGGAAAGGCAAGTTAACAACAACCTAGACAAGAATTGCACATTGAACAAATCAGAAGAAAATTCATTGATTTTAGCTGTACAAATATAAATCCAAAATAATGAGAATTAAGTGCCAGAAAGAGGAATCTACTTCTCAGTAAATCGATTCCAGAACAATGCAGAAAAGACAAAACGATGATAGAATAATAAAATAGCGAGCCCACTTGTCAATTTTCTTCCCAGGTCTCAGAACACAGCAGAACCACACTAACAATGCATTAATTTCTGAGATGTCCTACCTGCTTGTTTCCAGAAGAGTTGGAGAGTCCGAATCACACAAACGTTGCAATAGCACTTGGCTTTAAGGAGAAAATGCAAGATAAGGGTTAAAAAAAACTATTGTTGTTTGATAAAAAGTTATAAAAAGGTTAATTTCATAGCTGCAGCTATGTTCTGAGATTAAAAATTTTCCTGACAGTGCCTGCTTTACCAGTGTTTCAAGATTGCCAAACTCAGAATTTAAAGATTCAAGAACCTGACTTGTGATTAAAAACAAAGAAAAAATAGTATCCTTTTTTTCTTCACTGAACACTTCCAACTCAAATAAGGTCAGCCAAAAACATGTGAATAAAGACAAGACATGGCAGGCAAACTTGGTTCCTTCTATAATGTACATTTGATGATTATGAGTCCAGAAAAGCAGTAGTCATACACATATAAAGTACATACACACTTACCCAAGACTCTCATCTTTACTAATGGACATGCATATGTCTTGGAAACAGGCCATATTTCCTAATATTCCCACACAGATTTCCTGAAAAGTCAAAACACAGTATAATGAGGCAACTACAACACAGTTCACAATTCTATTTCCACAGCCATAAGACAAAAGTAAGAAAGGTTCAAAGATGTTTTCCAGTTTGATTTCCAAGTTCTTATGATCCACCAGTTCCAGGGCAGAGACACAGATTTTTCTACAGGATGTCATTAGACCAGCCTAAAATATGACAGGTCCTATTAAATATACTTTGATGTTAAGGTGTTCCATAAAAGCAAATATATCTTGAAATCAACTTGCATGTTCTGTGCACACTGTTTTGAGGTTGATCTCTCATCCCTATTATTAAAGCAATAAAGAGTCCTACAAACAAAAATATCACCATGTAAGTGCAACCCTCACAGATATTCACTTCCTCACAAAAGAAAGGGGTCTTGACACAAGCTTTCAGCAAAGCCTGTTTTCTGATTGCAGAGATTAACGACAAAAACAAAAGAAACAAAAAGAAACTAACCCATATCCCAAAGCAGTGCATTGCAGAAGGATATTCATGCCTAGACAACAATTAAAAGACACACACTTCTATAAAGGGGACAGAGAGAGCAGTGAAAACACCTACAGGTGACTGATGCTAACAAAGAATGTCCTGGGAATCGCTCACTTTTAGCAACTTTAAGTTGGAAATCAACACTCACCACTCCAGGTTATATTTTTTATTAACACTCTACTACCTCTGCTAAATTACAGCACACACTCTGACAGCCACTATTTCAAGAAACTACCCATGACAGCCAATTTGCAATGACTTCCAAATTTTGGTTGTACTTTCAAAGTCCTATGTATCTATACTTCATCTCCTGAAGTAAAGCTTCTGGTAAATCCAGAGAAAGAGGAGTTATACCAACACTGAACAGCTTTGAAAACCCTATCTTGAATCCTGTGTAATACAAGCTGAAAAAGAATTACATCGAAACAAAGGAAAGAAAAAAATGCATTAACTACCAGTGTATAGCAGTTCCTAACCACTAAGAATACTTTTGTAGGTCTGACTAAACAAATTCATTTCTGTTCAGTAATCATGAAACAAGTAATGAGAAAAAAGGCCAGCCTTTTCTGGTTTTTACAATGAGGCTTAAAACTAGGCTTGATAAACTTAGTCCTTTATCAATAATGACATATCAGCTACAGCATCACTGAAACACCTACTGTGTTTTTGCCTTGTTTCCTTAACCTATTCAAAGGTGCAATGGGAGGTGGAGGGAGATAAGTGCAAATGCATGTACAGAGCTATCTACTATTTCTATCAATATGGGACAGGTTTTTAACAGCCCATACTTACAGTAAGGCGAGGGCATTTTGACTTGGCAAAAACTCCCATGAATATATCGGGGGCATTAAACTCCTGAAGAAATAAAGCGACATCCTGTGGAGAAAGTGAATGGAGAAGCAAATGGACTTTCATAATTTACAAACAGATCAAACCTTGTCTCACAGAACAGGGACTAGATCGATGAGATGTCAATTTCGTAACAAGAGATTAGTTATTTCCTAACAGTTATTAACAATATTGTGCTATACCACCTTCCTCGCTTTTCAATAAGAGATCAGAGAGTCCCTATGGGGATTCAGGTTGCCAGTGATGTGCTACACAAGGAACCAAGACGACACACTTAGTATCTTTTGCTCTGTAAGTCAGAATTCAGCAAATACCATGTCTGCAGACAGTGACATCACCCAGACATACAAAAAGAAACAAGAGAAGGGATTACCATTAGCACTTGATCCAAGCACATGAAAGAGAAAATCTCCTCCTTATTTTACCACATTAAAACACAAGATCAGCTCTCTATTTGGGAGTAAACGACACATCTTTCATGTTTATTTAAAATATCTAAACAAAGAGCCGGAAATAAAATAATAATAATTTTATATATATATATATATATGTATATATATGTCTTACTTGAGAATTTGTTCCAGCATTTCAGAACGTTGAGAAAAATACTAAAAAGTTATGTTACATTGCCATTTCAAGTCTGTAGCTGAAGTTTAAAGGGTTGTTTATCTATCAAACTATGCTTACTAGCAGGACACATTACAATTGCTACAGAAAAAGACACCTATTTAGAGATGGCATTAATATCATCTCCATAATCAAACTCCTGAAGATACAGGCTATGCACCTCAGTTAATTTCAGCTACAGCTAAGGTACTGTCGTCTCATAACTCTGAGCTTCAGTTCAATTCCTGCCCATAATACAGAAAACCAAGAGGGGTGAATTTGGCCCCATGTATGCCAGCTGACCCCAAGCGACAGCACCTCATGATCCACCAGGCACCTGGAGGGCAGGTCAGGCAGAGCACGTTGTTCCTTTTACATTCACACACAGCTCTGCTTTACATTCTCAAACAACAGAAGAGGGCCCAGCGGCTCGGACACAACCAAAGCCCTGCTGCTGCAAACCAGCACTGGGCCTAAGAGTGCACACAAAGTACTTGCTCATCTTGAAAAGCGGCCTCCGCAGTGAGCCTGCTCGGTGCCATTTCTGCACACCTGCCCTGCCTAATGACTCAGGGGGCACTGTCAGCCGCACCTGGGAAGAAGCAATGCCACCAAAACCAGCAGGGTGGCCGAGCCCATGTGTTCCCGCGCAACTCCATTTGTCCCCGCCTAACTCCGTGTGTCCCCGTGTCACCCGCTGCCAGCAGGATCCCGAACCGACAGGCTCAGGAACAGACACGGGCAGGAGCTGCCCGGGGCTGTGAGCCGCCCCCGAGGTCTGGCCCCTACCTCGTCCATCGACATGTCCCACACTTTGCAAATGTCATTCTCCATCTCTTCGTCCAGTTCTGTCTGAACTCCCTCGGGATCGGCGGCGGGCTCCGTCTTCTCAGGGCTGATCACCTGAGAGTGAAGGAACGCCATGGAACACTAACACCGACCTATCGCTTCGGTTACAGTTTAAAAAGCCCCACACAGCCACGGAACCGCGGTGTCGTGTCCTGCGTCCCCCCGGCCCGGGCAAGGACCGCACTCGCGAGGCGCTGCCGTTCCCGGGCCCGCCAGCCTCTCCTCCCGTCACGGCGCCCCCGCCCCCCCAGGCCTGCACCTCGATGAGGCGGGTGAGGATGCTGAACAGCCAGTGCTTGCTGTACACCGTGTTCCCCACCGCGTCACCCTCCTCCTCCGCCTCGCTGGAGGGCGGCGAGGGGTTGCGGTCCATGACGGCCCGGCCCCGGCACCAGCGCCACAGCCACAGCCACAGCCGCGCCGGCGACAACGAGGCGCTGGCGGCGGCCAGAGCGGCGCCCGGGAGGCGCCCCGCAGCGCCCCCTTCCGGGGCGGGGCGGCGGGAGGCCACCGCGGGCTATTGCTGGGTCTCAGCGGCCGAGGCGGAGCCAAGTCGAGTCGGGTCCGTGACGGCGGGACGAGACCGCCCCCACCGCGGGAAGCAGCCCCTGAGCTCTCAGGGCAGCCGGAGCGCCAAGCGAGATCCCCGCCCCTCGGCTGTGCCGCTGGCCCCGTGATTGCATGACACGGCCCCCTGGGGACGCGCCACCGGAGCCGTTGTGGCTGCGAGTCCCTGTCCCAGAAGGAAAGTCAGCGGCGAGGGGAGCAGTTTTCAGAATAAATTCTTTATTTGGCTGGACAGAGGAGGTGTAATGGGGGCAGAAGTGTCTTCCTGGGGGCTGTGTTAGTATTTGTTGGGAAGGCCTTTAGGCCTGTAGCGGTTGGGGTCCCCGCCGCTCCGGCCCCACCTGTTGGCCTCCTGGTCCGCTCGGGTGTCCTCTGCGCCTCTGCCGCTCACACCGCTCTGCCACAACTCCCGGGCGTCACTGGTGGGAAGAAAAAAAGCCACCTGAACCACCTAGCGTTTAAATCCGCTTTGTGTTGATTTCCTCACTCATGTAAAACCAGCCTTTCCACGGGAGTTCTCAAAGTGAGACACAACCACGTCTTCAGTTCTTGTCAGCGAACCGCAATGGAACCTATAACTGTTACGCCAGAAGATGAACCGGCAAGGAAAGAGAGTTCCTTATCACCAGAAATGAAGAAGTAAGGAATCTGCCTTCCCAGGAGGACAAGAAGAAAGGTTCATGTTCATGTGGGAGGTGAGACACCATTCCTATAGAGCCTGGCTTTTCAGACATTAACTGCTTCCCCTCCACTGTCCTGGGCCGAAAACTGAGTACAACTCAAAAAGGACTTCAGCTGGAATGCCTGGATCCCTGGTAACTCACTTGTAACAAGCCAGATACACCCCATTACCTGATCACTTTGGCTGCCCAGGCACCACCAGGTCCTCTTTGGGCAGCATCGTAATTCCCACGAGCATGGAAATATTTGTCGGCACCTTTGTAATTTGCCTCGCGCATGTCCCGGTATGCTCTGTACATATCCTTTGCCCCTGAAGAAAGCAGAGAAACAGAGATTATGTTGACTTTAAAGAGTCATCCCAGAAACAGTTAAGTACCATTTCAGCCAGGAGCGGAAAGGTCTAAGGAGCAGTAACACAGAGAGGCACTTCTCCATATGGGCCTTTGCACAGAGGTGTGTCCACAGAAAGGGCCTGGGGGGGCTGATCAAGGTCCTCTTAGAGAATCATTTCAGTTGGAAGAGATCCTCAGGATCATTGAGTCCAACCGTAACCTACCTCTAGCACTAAACCATGTCCCTAAGAACCTCATCTAAACACCTTTTAAACACCTCCAGAGATGGTGACTCCACCACTTCCCTGGACCACTTCCCAGCAGCAGAAAACAGCGGGGCTGCTCATGTGGAGCTGCAGACCTCCCTACTCCGAGGACTGTGCTTGGGGTTGGGTTTCCTGAGAGAAGGGCTTATGGTAACAGCAGCTTACCTCCAATTGCATCCACGACAAATCGTCTGCCTGGGATATCAGCACTTGCACATAGAATAAGGGAGAGCAACACGAGGCAGACACAGACCCTCATGGTTCCCGGCTCAAGCCTGACACAGAGCTGTGAGACAATCAGAGGGAGGAGCAGTTTTGGAGCACCTTTGAAAGACTACAGACATAGCACCCATCGCACCCACAGCTGTGCCTGAGCAACCACCCCAGCCTGATGGCCATCCCAGGGACCCATTGCTCCCCACACGAGGACTGATGCCCACCGTGCAACAGCTGCCTCGGCTCAAGATGCCGCAACAGAGGCAGATGGACAGGAGAATACCAGCTAAAATCACATAATATAGCTCACAAATTTAGAAAATCACTCACCACTGCAGAAGGCCAAAGCCAGAGGAGATGGAGCTTGTCTTGTGTGCTCTCAGACTCAGAGAGGGTATTTATAAGCAATTCAAACCCCTCAAAATAGGAAATTGGAAAGGAAACCCATGGGTGGGAATTCCCCCTCCCCACTTCCAAAACAGGAATTACTGTAAGCCTGTCCTTGCCCTTACTGAAAGTTCATAGCTCCTGTTACACAATTTTTTAGAAAGTATGTGGTGCTTTGCAGCTGTCCACAGGATTATTTACTCCTCATAACAAGCAGGCTGAGAAGGTGCCTCAAAGACTGAAGTGTTCTGTGTGCTTGAAGTGTTGCGGTTGGCTTTAGCGTGACACTTTGGAGGAGAAGATTCCTGATGCTGCTCAGGGAGGGTGTGGAGTCTCCTACTCTGGAGACATTCAAAACCCACCTGGACACATTCCTGTGTAACCTCATCTGGGTGTTCCTGCTCCAGCAGGGTGTTAGACTACATGATTTTTCGAGGTCCCTTCCAGTCCCTAACGTTCTGTGATTCTGTGATTCTGTGATTGCCTGCACTGTACGTTGAAGCACTAGGTTGGGTCTGGGTCTGTGCACAAGGAACAGTCATCTGCCTTACCAGATCTGCTAAGTGAAATTCCCATGTGTGCTGGGATGACAGGATGGATCGCAGAGCTGACAGAATGGAAAATGTGAAGAGTTGCTCTTAGCTCCATTGCAAAGCAAACTGCATACACCTGTGTCCTTGCTGAGAGTGCTCTAAGACAGCGCGCACACACACGCTACCATAAGGCAGGCTGGAATGGTTCGTCCTGCCTTTGCTTGCTCTCATGGGTCCTTCTTGAGGGACTTCAACCATCCAGCTGCAACCTCAGCTTGAGCTTAAGGCAGGAGAGTTTTTGACGCAGTAGTAAACAATTTGCTTAAGGGGAAATTCAGATCCATACAGCCACAACTCTGCTAGATTTTGATATCAATATATTAACTGTTGGACTTTATCAGCATGGTTTACAGTTTGAGTGCCCGCTGTGCTCTCCCTGCTCGGGAGCCTGCTTGGTGCTTGCTGCCCTTGGTTAACAACTGACACAACTGCTGCCCTGGAGAGAGCTCTGGGTTTGAGCACAGTTGCAGTTCAGACTGCAAGTACAGAACGTCTCCTCCTTGTGTGGTCTCATACATGATTTAACAAGTCTGAGAGAGCTACTTTAAGTTCAGTGCAGAAGCAGCATGTGTAGTTACCCCATCCACAACTCTCGTCACTTTAAACAATTAGCAGCTGGACCTGAAGGGTAGAGGCATGAGGTGAAAGAGGAGCAAGAACAAAGGGGCCCAATAAAGTGCAATCAACTCACTTCCTTGGGTATCACTGGACTTCAAACGAGGTTAGCTTGAGGGAAGAGGAGGCGTTTTCCACAGACAGGCCCAGAGCAGCAGGACAGATATTCTCTAGTACCCTATCTCTGAATGGAACTATTTGAGACAAGGAAAATCTAAACCCTAACTGACAGACAAGGAAACTTTGCAAAAAGCAGGGGGCCAGACACATAATTTTGTCCCCAGCTACCTGTGAACCTGATGCTTAACAGCATAACAGCTCAGTTACTGCAGAGACTACAGTGTTGGGTTTTGCTGTAACTCTGTTCACATCCTAGTGATTAACACCCTTAATATTACACATCACAGAATCACATCAGCTCAAGTGCCTTCTCCGCTGGCCTTGTCTGTCACCTTTTTAAATTTAAAAAAAAAAAAAAAAAAAAAATCAAAACCAAAAAGAAGACGGGAAAATTATTCCTGTAAGTTGGAGTACAGGCTCACTAACGCATGAGCCGTTTTGCCCAGGGACCTAGAACAGAGCATTGCCTTCAAAACTGACTTAAGGAACTTTTCTCTACAAGAGCTTGGACGTTTTGGACCATAGAGGATATTTCCGAGTCTCCCGATGTGGTCTGATGTGTTTCACATTCTCTCCAAACCAAAATTTTCTGCAAAAAGTACAAACAGAAAGGTACTTGCAAGAAGGTAGGTGCTGGATGAGATCTTTAGATTTCGGATTGTATCCCCTTGACGTGTCTCCTACAAGGAGGGCAGCAGCAGCAGTGACAATGCAGGCGCTCCCTACAGTAACTGAGCTACAGCACCGGCTTTGTGCTCCAGCAGGCAACAGCCCGAGCACTGCTTTCCCGTATCCTCTTGACCTACTTTCTGGCTCTCAGCCCTTGGCCCACAGAAACAAGTTGCAGCCAAAACTGTTGTTTTTGCAACAGAAACAGGCAAGCTGCCTCTCAGCATGCGGAAGGGTTTGAATGGAATATTCCTTTCTGACCCAGCACTAAAACACAGACTGTGTGTGCACCCTGGGTAAACATAAGACATATAGGAGCCTTTTGGATATAGTTTTCTGGGTTTGTACATTGTGGTACAGTTAAGATAAAAAGGAACATCAAATTGTTGCCCTTTGAGTGTCAATAAATGCAAGCTACATTACGCAAACATTCCACAAGGTAGGTATTTCACAATCTAAGCAAGTCTCAGATTGAGAAAGAGGATGAGGTGAGTTCCCAGCTGACACCCAATAACAAATGCAGCTATTCCTTATTCTGGGAAGCAGCAGCACCCTAAGTTTACACAGGCAAGGATTCAGGAGTTTTGCCATGGTACTCTATGAAATATTTACTAGCATTGGGCTCAGGCTCATCAACATGTAAAATAACTGCAAACTAGGCCCCTCTTCCGGAAACACTGCATATACAGATGTTTATCTTAAAATTCATTTCTCCATACATTTTGATGATGAGTCTGACAGTGTTTTTGAGGCAGCTATGAGGCTTTCATATATTTTTGGTGGAAAAAAAAACCAATGCACACACAAAAAACCCCAGCCAACAAAGCCCACCCTCCCAGTTTCTATTTATAGTTGCTCCAGGCAAAGCCCCCTTTATTCATCTCTGCTTTTCAAGGATCCCCTCCACCAAGTCAATCACCAAAACCCAAGCTGAGCTGCAGCTCATCTGCTCCAGCGCAGGCTTAACCCATCAGTGGTATACGCTCAGCTGCCTGACAAGAGCTGGTAGGGGCCACAGCTTTTGCTCTGTGCAACTGTCAACTTCTGAACAGCAGACCATTTCATTTCACAGTCCCTTCACCTTCCCCATCTGAGATGAAAACACTTCTTCAAAGATTAAATTCTTACTCTTTATTGACAACCAAAATAGTTGAAATCAATACAAGCTCACTTTAGACATCAGATTTGAACAAATGTTTCCCATTGTGTTAAGCTGGAGGACAATTCTGACACAAAATTAGAAACAAAAAAAACACTGAATGGAAAGTTATGATTTATTATAAAAAAGCCCCAACCCTCACCCAAAGTTAACCAAGTGTACAAAACCTCCACAGAAGAAAGAGACTGCTGTGTACACAAAATACACAGAGCAAATAAAGCAGAACAGTTACAGAGACAAACTTGGGGCATTACCGGAAAGCCAGCCGGCTTCCTCTTGAGGGGCCAACACTGGCACTTGGCTAAAGCTGTGCTACACTCACACGCTGTATAAACAGAGCTGGTCAAGTGCAACAGCCATGGAGGTAGGAGCATGTTCATCTGGCAGGTAAGAGAGCTGGCACCAACATCTTCCCACTCATGCAAGCTCCCCACACACTGCAGGTGCCTGGATCCTATTCCAAGTCTTATTGTAGGAGCATGGGGTGTTTCTAACAGAAGGATCTGTGCTGTTTCCAGTGTCAAATTCTAAAACTCAAAATATTTAAAGTTTTCTTTTTCAGAAGTAGTTCTTTATTGGCTTTTCCATAAGAAACACCAGTAATAGATTAAAGCCTGCCACTAATTTTCTCCCTGTAACTTTGTTTCCTGTGTTGCAGTAACCAACCCTCCACAATGAAGCCTGCCCTGTGTTTAAGATTGAACAGTTGGACTGCACCTCTCAAATCTCTGAAACTTGTATTAATAACTCTTATACTGCTGAAAAAAAAAAGTTTTTATTTTCATCAAAATAAGTGCTGCAAGACTACATAAAAGATGCTTTCTTGATCTTTATAAAGAAATTGTTTCAAGTCATTTAATGACAAAATTATGGATTTTGGCAGGAATAAAATTTAGCTCCAATGCATGAACTTTTTGTTTAAATGACATTTGTGAGAAATACTGACCAGATGCCATAGTCTTCTGCTAAAAATGTGAAAAGGGCCAAAAGTAGAAGCCTAAATAGAAACTTGTTCAAAGACGTATTAAGTGCAGAAAAGAGTGCTGGTACAAAGCATAGTTCCATAATTGATAAATAAAATCCAAGTGATTTTATGCATCTTCATATTTTAGCAGATATTTTAAAAGTCTTATTTCTTGCTGGCATCCATCTAAAAATACTTACCTAAACCGCCAGTTTTTAAAAAGATTGTTAAAATCAGACATGCGGTCTTCCCACTTTCCAAAAATGTCAAAATACATTGTGAAATTAGGAAAGCTTACATGGACTTCAGTAACGCCGTTGACAGACACTGTTTCCTCCAGGATTCTCCTGGAGAAGCTGGCAACTGATGGCTTAGACAGGTGTACTCTTCACCAGGTAAAGAACTGGCTGGGTGGTCAGACATGAAGAATTGCAGTGAACAGAGCCAAATCCAGTTGGTGACCGGTCACGAATTATGTTCCCCAGGGCTCAGTATTGGGGCCAGTTCTGTTTAATAATCATCTGGACAAAGGGATCAAGTGCACCCACAGTAAGTTTGCAGATGACAGCACATTGGTTGGGAGTGTTAACCTGCTAGAGGGTAGGATGGCCATACAGAGGCATCTGGACTGACTGGATCAATGGGCTGAGGCCAACTGTATGAGGTTTAACAAGGCCAAGTCCTGGGTCCTGCACTTGGGTTATAACAACACCAGGCAGAGCTACAGGCTTGGGGAGGAACAGCTGGAAAGCTGCCTGGCAGAAAAGCACCTGGGGGTGTTGGTCAACAGTGGCTGAACATGAGCCAGCAAGAGTGCCCAGGTGGCCAAAGAGACCAACAGCATCCTGGCTTGTGTCAGCAATAGTGGGACCAGCAGGACCAGGGAAGTGATGTTCACTGTACTCTGCACTGGTGAGGCCACAGCTCAAATACTGTGTTCAGTTTTGGGCCCCTCATCATAAGACAGATATTGAGTTGCTGGAGTGAATTCAGAGAAGGGCAGTGAAGCTGGGGAGGGGTCTGGAGCACAAGTCTGATGAGGAGCAGCTGAGGGGACTGGGGCTGTTTAGCCTGGAGAAAAGGAGGCTGAGAGAAGACCTTATTGCTGCCTACAAATACCTGAAAGGAGGGTGTAGTGAGGTGAGTGTCAGTCTCTTCTCCTGAGTAAGAAGTGATAGGATGAGAGGAAATGGCCTCATGATGCAGCAGGGGAAGTTTACATTGGACATTAGGAAAAATTTCTTCACAGAAAGAGTTGTCAGGTAGTGGAACAGGCTGCCCAGGGAAGTGGTTGAGTCACTATCCCTGGAAGTGTTTAAAAGGTGTAGACATGGTGCTTAGGGACATAGTTTAGTAGTGGACTTGGCAAGGTCAGATTAACAGTTGGACTCAAAGATCTTAAGGATTTCCAACCTAAATGATTTTGTAATTCTATTCTTCTAATTCCACTGTCCTGAGAGTCATTTAAATATCACAACTGACACCTGTAGTGATATGGGCAATTTATAAATATCATGCTTATTTACCAAGTTCTTCTGTTAATCAGCATTCTTATTCATTAATCCACTCCTGAAAAACATTTCCCTCCCATTTTAAGACGTGGCTCAATTAACACATTTCAAATGGGCAAGACCAGTCCATATAATTTAAGAAAAAAAAAATCATAACAAGCACTTCTACAGTAACCTGAAAAAGTCAATGTCATTTAAAGGAAAATTAAACAAGTACATGATTATATATTTCTGAGGAATGGCGTCTCATGTTTGCAAAACAAACAATCTTATACACCATAATTTAATACTATGGGGCTCATATCCTTAAGTCATATAGACTCAAAATGAATTCAGGAATTTTCATCAGAAATCTGTGAGCTTAATTTGAGGATAAATACTGTGGGATTTTTTAAGTTAAATTCTAGAGTTCAAAACTCATCTCCAAAGGAATAAGGAAGAACTGTCAACAGTTCCTGGTCAGATACCTGCCAGATGGACACTTTAGAGAGAAGCTGATTTCTTTAAGAGCTAGTGAAGTGTAAAAGGCACTTAAATATACAATCATTACAGTAAAAAAATGTTTCCAAAGCTTTCCGAGTTGTCTTCTATGCTTGCTGAGACCACAAAAATCGGTCACATCTTTCCAACATGGACTGAATCAGCGCTCTGCAATTAAACCAAAGAGGGGAAAAAAGGTCAAACAGTTAAAAAAAAGCTCACAACAGAAAGAACGACAGAGTTTTGGGTTGCTTTTTAAATATAAGTTTGTCCAAAATGTGATTATATTTCAGACGTAGCATCATGACATCACCATGCATGCCTTCTCTAGAAGGAATAGGCAAGATCAGAGTCAGTGCAGGACTCCGCAAGACAGATGTCTCCTTCAGGGCACTTCCTTCATACATATCTGTGATGTCTGATTTCCTGTTTCCTCATTTTCCATTTCAAAATGCCTATATTGCACAATACATAGCTCTTAAACAATAGGAAAGCTTTTGGCCAAATTTAAAAGCTAAGGTAAAAATGTGAAGCATTTAATCTTTTTGTTAACTGGAAAAAAAAAAAGTTTAAAGCACCAAGAAAATCTAAACTGAATTGCGTGCATACATGGATCTTCTAGTGAAGAGTCATCTTACCTTTGCCTTTTCTCAGCAATTCTCAGTATCTCACAGACACCAGTAAATCTCTCAGACAATTCTAGTGTCAAGCCACACTCCTGCAAGAGAGGCAAGGCACGATTTGGGCCGATGGCCTTTGCCAGTAAGAGAGCTACATTTTCCACAGTGATACAGTCCGGGCAGCTCGGGCTGCCATTGCTGACAGCATTCCCATTCTGGGGGCCATGCTGGTGGAAAGCTGTGCTATGATTTTGTGCAAGATGCAGAAGAAACTTCCATTCTTCTATGGTCTCCGGAATGGAACCTAAATGTAAAATCAGTTCGTTACCTTATTTGTCAAACAAAGGTTATTTTAAGTCTGGTATTTGAAATATTTCTGTACTTAAAAATGGAAGCTAGCTATTCTCGTTTTCTCTGTGAAGATTTAAGAAAACCAAGAATAATCACCAAGGATATTGTGTACAGAAGCCTACTGCCTTGACTGACTTGGTGTAAAGAGTCAGTGGTGAACTACACACAAAGCTTCACAACGGTTCAGTATTTAAGGCTTTGGATTCAATCAAGACACAAAGAATCGTTTTGTCCACCTTAGGGCTACTGGGAATTTTCTTTTGAAAGTTGTGCTATGTGGTACAATGCTTTGCTCACCCTAACTTTGTGTGTGCACAGGTAGCGGGGGGAGTGCTGTGCAGGGATGCTAGCTATTCCTCTATTTACAACACCATGTTTAGCTTTTACTCCCAACTGATCAACAACTCTACATTCTTGAACTTATAAGCATGTTCTAGCACAACTGATTTCACAAAGCACAGTGTGAAGATACAATAGCGTAACACCCATTTATGTAATTCAAATATGCTGCACCAGAGACAGTGCTACCAAAACACTTCAAAGCATAAAAGTTCAAACTCTACTTTGGACAATCTGAATCAGTATATTATAAGGGCAGCTCCTATATCACAGAAGTATCTTTACACAGCTTAAGACTCACTAACCATCTTCTCCATTCAACAGGCTCAAATCATCCAAGTGAGCAATATTAGCAAAGGCTTCTATTCTTCTATCCAGCTCCAGACAGAGAAAAAGATATCCAGGCCAAAATCTTGAATAAGAGAGTAAAGATGTCCAGGAATCAAATATTGATTCTAAACTAAAGTCAACAGTAATTAAATGCTCATTTAAATATCAGTGAAAACAGAAGCAAATGAATTTCTTGAACGCCAGAAATCACGAGTGGGGACACAGGGAATATTCCTTAAGCAAAAGGGGTATTCGGTACATTAAATGGGACACAACATTCATCCTCAAAACAGGAAAGGTTTTTAAATGAAACCTGTCCATGTAAGGAGCAGATGGGAAGTTTACATTTGTATCTTTTGGGGGGTCAGAATACAAATTAACCAAGCATCACGAACTAACAAGCTTTCATCTTACCCGTGTGATTTACAGATGTCAGCCATCTTCTCCTTTGTAACAAGATCAGCTGGGAGTTTAATCAAAAGCAGAATGAGCTGACTGTAACCCCAAGTAAACAAATGTGATCGTGGCCTAGAACAAGAGAAATTCAGTTTTAAAGCATCAACGGTTTTCTTCAGAACATTATGCTGTCTCTACAAGATAGGCACGTATATATGAAAAGAAAGAGGAAAAACAAACGCAGCACTGTGTGTAGTCTCAGTACAGCAGCCATTCTGAAAGCATTATTTAATCCTGTGGTTGCTTCTGCTAAACTCTGCAATATGCAAAATGCTTCAAGGATTCAGTGACATCCAACCTGTCACACAACATCTAAACCAAAAGCCTGCAAACCCACTAAAGCTTTTTTTGCTGCACTCAGGACCTTGGATGAAGCCTACTTTACCTGGGATTTCCTTCTGCATCCATAGTATTTGCTCTTTGTGGTGCATCACGAGAAACTGCCAAGCACAACCAATCCAGTCGTACAGATTCAGGCTGCAGGAGAGATCTAAGGAGAGATGACCTAGAAAACAAAACACAGAAAAAAACCACCAGTTTTAAATATATCCGATATGAAGAAGCAGAGACTGTGTGGTGACAGAAAAAAAAAAAAAAAAAGGGATGTTAAATCAAATATGGAAAAGCCTAGAATGATTTGTGTCCCCAGAAACTGAAGGGGCTACAGAAAACCATCAAGTTTGCAGGCTGAGTTCTCCCAGGTTTGTGGGGTTTTTGCTTTGTTTTTCCTAAAGCTGTCAAACCTTGGCATACTGAACTGCAGGCACAGGAACAAAAACAGTCAGTTCATTTGAAAATATTATTTAGAAAAACCATGTCAAAAATAGCATCTAATCCTAGAAAAAAAAAACAGCCTGAGAGACCAGCTAAAACTGGTAAAATTAATTGGAATCTAATGCTAAAGAACACCAAGCAAGTAAATACAGAAACAGTAAAAAAAGCCCCCCAAAACCAAGAACCCACACACAGCTACAAGATAAAAAGAGCAGACAGATGAAAAAGATTCTATATTCCCTTTACCTTTTATCCTCTGGCTTTGATTTCAGCAGACTATCTAAATATGCCAAAAAGTGAGCTGGATCATTCCTGCAAAGCTGTTTGATATCAGAAGGCAAAATAGAGGGGTGGAACTTGATCAAGGGCCGAAGAGCTGTTTCCCCAAATTTTTCATAAAGCCTAGAGAGAGAGGATAAAAGCTTTCTTCAGTATTGTCCTGGTTTTGTTAAAAAACAAGTTTCTCTTTTAGTGAATTTGCCTGTCAGCTAAAGCCTTCGTATTAGCTGCATTTTCCTGGAGAACCCAACACGTTTTGGTAAACACAGCAATGGAATGCAAACTTATTGATAAGGACAGATTCACATCTCAAACGGGGGCAACAAGAAACAGATGACCAAGAAACTGACCAATGGTGTATAACATTTCATTCACGTGAATACTTCATATAAAAGTGGGAGATCACAAGGATCTCGTCCCTCTTTGCCCTTCTTTGTCCCTTCTGCTTATGGCTGACATTAGGAGAGGACCTTGCTAGTTGTTCCTGTGAACTGAGGCCTAGTGACAGACTCAATCCAGCTCCGGTTGGCTGCAGAGTCCAATCCAGGACTTCAGGTGCCAGCTCTGCAGTTGCTGAGACTTTCAAGATTGGTTTTGTATATTTTGTATTATTTTCTCTATTCTTATTGGTAGCATTAGTAAAACATTTTTAATATTTCTAACTCTCTTCTCTCTGTCCTTCTTTCCCTCCCGATCGCCCGTCCTTAGTGGGAAGGGAGGAGAGGGATGGGCAAAAGTGGCAAGGGGACAGGGGAAAGGAGGTTAACAATACATCTGCCAGGGTTTTATTGCCACCCTGCAATCTAAACCCTCGACAAGTATCAAACAGCAAAATTATCATTCTTAGAAGATCTCTTGCAAGTTCAAGATAGTACTGAAAGGTGTTGTCTTTAAAAGACTCCCAGAAAGCTTCATGAATTGCTAGGTGAACCTATTCCTGCTAGCAAGTTAACACACTGAACACGAGAAAAAAAGCACTTGTCTACAAACCTCTGAGCATGTACCAGTAAGAGCGGGCTGTTGTCCCAAGGCCCCAGGTCATGCAGCCGTTTCAGTATTTTCAACATATCTTCATTTTCCATTGCTAAAGCCACTGGACTGTGACAAGTTAGTTCTGAAATTAATCAGCGCACAAGTTACAAAATATGGGAAAGTTTTTTTCCTCTTAACACACACACACACAGAGATCTGTAGTTAAGCACAAGAATAAAAGTTATCACTGCTTTAATGGAACACTCTAGCTAACAGTAGTAGCAAGAGAACAGATCCTACTTGTTCATTTCATTAAAAAAAAAAATCAACATCACTGATCTGCAATTAAAGCAAATTACAAGTATAAAATGATACAATTAAGGCATGAAATAATATTCTTGATATATTTTCCTTTTCTTTAGACTTCTGAAGAGGTAATTTTTCTCTCATGAAAAAAGATAACCCACTGCAGGACACGTGCCTTGTTGAATATAATGCAGATCTGCATTAGTTTTCAAATATTATAATTTGCTTCTATTAATAAAAACTTCAGTTTGAACACCAACTTCACAGAATGCAGAATTCAACACAGAACTCAATCCTGAGAAAATGCAGATATTAATCTACATGGACAAGTGCTGTCCAACGCAGGACAAACTGGGAATGCATACATTACTTTCACTTATAAGGCTCTCAGAATCCAAACAGTGAACAGATTTCCAGAAACCCAAATACCAGATACCAACCCTCAAAGTAAGGTTCTGTTGTTTGATTGCTCTTTGTTGGTGTCAAATCAATGCTAAGACTTTATTTCATTCATAAAAGAAAAGCATAAAGCAGAAGCTGAATGCAGAGAACAGATGAAGTTCTGTTTTCTAATCTAATCAGGAAGCTTTGGTTCAGTAAGGTTAAAGAGGCATCAAAAAGATCAGAAAGGATTTCCGTGAAAAAAAAAAAGCCTGAGTGATCACAGGCCACTCATTTGCATGGAACCATCTACTCCATTCAGTTTTGTTTCACATCAACCGTATTTCTCTACAAGTCAAATCTTCAGTTTTCAGCACAAATACCCCTCTTCTAGCTCTCCCTTCGCTTCTATAGACATCCAATTCTAATTAAGATGCTTTTGCTCTTTGAAGCGTACATACTTGTTTTTAAACAGATCTGATCTGTAATCACTACAATGTTAAATCAATGAACCGTATATAAATTTAAAGGTTCAGAAGTAATTTCTGTGGAATTGCAAAGTGGGGAGAGGAGAGGAACAGTCTCTCCAAGGAACCAGCAGTTCTTCCTAAAACAAGAAACCAAACAGACCAAAAACTGAACAAGAAGTCCCACACACCAACCAGCCTCCCCCTCCCACAATACATCTGCAGAAGGAAAATTTGCAGACACAAATCGGGGAGTCGTCAAGGTTTTTTTTCTCCCAAACAGTCTTACTTTCGGTTTACCAGTCATAACATTTTCATTAGTTACCTTTCAATCCTGCAATGTATGTTTCCCATACGTTAGGACTGGTTGCATACATGGTTATAATACACTGCTTTAGTCTTTTTAAATCCAAAAGAAAGAAGTAGCTTCGCATAAATCTACAAGCCAAGGTCCACAAAGCTGCTAGTGGCAAAGTTCCATCAGAGCTTCCTGCAGCCTCACCATTTCCAGCAGAAAATACACACAGCTCAAAACACAGTGTTGTCAACTCGATGAGATCTTTCTGAACATCTGGCTCTATGACACATGGAGGAGACACTTGAAAAGTGCAGTCCAAAGGTCCCTTCAAATCCACATTATTTTCACACATGGTTTTGCTTCCATAGGTTTCATCAGTATTTTCCTTCCCAGTGCAGTCTTCCAAGATGCTACTCTGTTCTTTGTCTGCTGGGTCTCCATCAGTTGGATCCAGATGTAGGTTTTCCTCCAGGATTGCCCTCTGTTCTTCAGCACCCACGTTCCTGCTTTGCTTAGTAGAGGAACCAGAATGCTCTTTGCTGCCAAACCTCTCTTCCAGATAGACAAGCCATTCTCTTAAAACCCTTCTCATACACTCTGGTTCTAACAAAACCAGGGGGTCCTGGAGTTTAGCTCTGCAGCATAAAAAAGAAGTTTGCTAAGTTGCTTGACTGTTACAAGATGTGCAAGTGAAGTATTATATACGCTTTGTGTAACTCAATGTGTATTCCTAAACTTGATGTAGTGTTGGCTGTTGGTTTTTTTTGTTGTATTGCCTTTTTTTTTGTGTGTGTGTGTGGTTTTGAGTGCATCAAACAGAATTCAGGCTATTTAGGCTGTCTGCATTTGATACCACTGCATTCTGAGTTCCCCTAGATTTCTTTCAGAATGGATTTTTGTTTGCTAGCTGGTTTTGCTTTTTAACTGTGCTTGTAGTTAGGACAAAAGCATAATGCTAGAGTACCTGAATAAGCATTTTGTGGGTTCTGCTTCGTTTAAATAAGTGAAACAAATAATTAAAACAAATGAGATCCTTTCAGATTATGTTAATAGAGGTTTACAGCATTACTGTTACATGTATGCAATGAAAAAAAAAAAATTAAAATCAATCATTTTTCTACCAAGGCCAAATATATCTATACACTAAAACATTTCCTTGCTTACGTAGCTTCTGCTGTTGCAGCCTTGAGATCTCTTAGATGGTCCTCCTCTGGAAATTGGCAGCTCTGTGGTTCTAACCTAGAAAAACACATTAACTTCAGTATTATCTGAAGTACTATCTTCAAGTGAAGATTTTAATGCCTTTATTAAAAAAAAAATAAAGCTTTCATTTCTACAGAAGAAACAGCTCAACAGAAATTATGGATGAATTTGGCATGAAGAGCAACCAATAACACTATTTTCGTGGCCTTCTAGATGGCTTCTACTCCAACTGCAGTAGATTTCTGATGGTACTGAATAAAAATCAGTATCACGGCACTATAGGAAAATTAGTCCAAAGTGGTAAATTAGCAAATCATTGGAATATGAAATAACTTAGCTCTGTATTAACTGAACAACCATTAAAGAAATTCAATGTTTTATAGCTACCATTATTTTAAAAAGAAAAAAAAAAGTTTTTAGGGAGATTAAAAGTGTTTATTACCCACTGAGAAAGGAAATGAACTGTTAGACTCATGTCTATAACTATAAGAAACACCACAGATCAGCAACTCTCATGTAGTGTAATACACAATGTTTTTGCTCTTCAGTTATTACAACACTCTGGAAACTACACGCTCCACCACCCAGAACTGCTTATTGCCTAATCAGCTTCTGGGAAAGCAGTGCCAGGGAAAACCCAGGAAACACCCCATAGTAGTAAAGGCAGGTGGAAAAACCTAACACAGGCCTCCCCGTTCTGCTTGAAACAGTATTTTTCCTTTAGGTTGCTATCCTCAGAATACCCAGCAAACACAACTGCTAAGAAAACATGATTTTGCACTCACACTTTCTCTTCCTGGGGAGATGCTACCAGATTAACAGTCAACTCCTGTAGCTGCTCGTCATCCTTTGCTTCTTGCCTCCCTCTAGTATCAGGACTTATATGAAGGGTACCAATCTTTTCAGTAGTTTTGCGTACAAAGCTGGAAACACTGCAAGTCAGAAGTTCAAACATTTAAAACTGAAAGTTCAAAACTGAACAAATCAAGCACTTTCTTTTCATGCTTATGGTTTAGAAAATTCAAAACATTGCACGTACTTCTGAAGGTTATTTTGAGATCCTCACACTATTGATATCAGCTCCAATTTTTTGTTGCAGTACATAATTCACATACATAAGTGATCAAGGGAGGGCTATGCAATTTTTCAGACCATCATTACAGACCAGCAACATTTTAGCTAAGGAACTAACATACTTTTATAAAAAAAGTGTGTAAGTTGTGTAATTAACACCATGTCCTTTATATTTGTGTCCCATCCTCCCTGTTTTTTAAAGTGAGTTTTAAAATAACAATTTCATTTTTGCTTAAAACAGACACTACCATATTTATTTGCGGCAGGTATAAGCTACCATTATTTCATGAACACTTGCAGAACTGATTAGATTCACTGAAAGGTGTGTGAGGGGAGATGGCAGACCACACGGTATATTTTGCAAGAAAGTTTTAGCAATACCTAGCATGCTTTGAATATTTCAATGTTTGTCCCTAAGAAAGAAACACAGTAAGTCTTCACACATTCTTCAGAAATCTAAGTACTAGGAAAGCAAAACGCCAAAATAATATTCATTAAGTTTGCTTTGAATACAAACCATATCTACAGTTTACAGAGTAATGTTAAACACTCTTAGATATTTAAACATCATTAGCCATTTAAAAACTGAGATTGAAATCTTGGCTCCGGTGAAGTTAACAGAAGCTCTTCGTATCTTCATTAGAGTCAAGAAGGAGGCTTTAAATTGCCTAGCAAATGTGACTGTACTTCCAGTGTTTCAGTTCAGCTGTTATAGTTTTGTAGAGCAGAGTATGAACTAAACCAGACAATGCTACAAATTCAGAGGAGAGAAAAGAGAAAGATGTAATGGATGAGTGAACCTGATGCAGGTTTTACCTTTCTTTGACAGCTTGGAGAGAGACGAGAGGAGATGGGGAACGAAATGACAAAGGAATACTGAATGGGAGAAATGTCTCATTCCGGTCAGCCTCAACCGTCACAGATGCATGAGATACGTTGTCTAACAAATGGAATTGAAATAAAGAGTCATGAAACAAGTGGCCTGGCAGAAATGGAACAGTGAAACAAATTGCTAGTCAGGAATTCATTAATGGATAACCTGCATAGGATATTTTCATACTTAATATTCAGAAAAGTGCTACTTGGCTTCAAGGACCATTTTATTACTGACTTTGAACCTGGCAGGTCTACTTCACTAATAGTTTTCATACAGTTGTTGCCTTGTTATAGATCCAAAAAAACTATCTCCTAAAGTACACTTACAGTCCATTTAGGGAACAAAAACCTTGATTTAATCCATTGACTGTTATTAAAACATCTAGGAAAATTAAGTATCATGGCATATGTCAATTCACATTGCATGATTTCCTAAAACCTAAATCACATATGAATGGATAGAGATGCATAAGCCATGGCAAAGGTATAAATCACCCTTCTATTTGAATGGACTTGAAAAATAATTGAACCCACAGTTCTTCAGCTTTTGGTAAGAATCACAAGAAATACAGAATCACTGACCATTTCCTTTTCACTCATATCTCTTAACAGTATCTACAATGTGTTTTGATTAATCGTTTCCTGGTACAAACACACACTGTATCTGACTATTTCCTTTTCACTCATATCACTAACAGTATCTACAATGTGTTTTGATTAATCATTCCCTGATACAAACACACACTGTATCTTTAAATCATAGAATGTCCTCAGTTGGAAGGGACCCACAAGGATCATTGAGTCCAACTCCTGTCCCTGCACAGGACAACCCCACAGTTCACACCATGCATCTGAGGGTGTTATCCAGACTCTTCTTGAATACTGTCAGGCTTGGGGCTGTGATGCCTCCCTGGGGAGCCTGTTCCAGGGCTCCACCACCCTCTGGGTGACAGAACCTTCTCCTAATGTCCAACCTAAAATTCCCCAGCACAACTTCCTGTCATTCTCTTGGGTCCTAACATTGGTTGCCGAGAGAAGAGATAAGCGCCTGCCCCTCCTCCTCCTCTTGTGAGAAAACCCACTTAAAAAAAGAAAAAAGGATTCTTTCAAGTAAGGATGACACTGCATTTTGCAACAGTCAGCACTGTCTGCGCTGTTGAGAGGAAAAGCTGCTATGCTGCTACAGAAATTCCACCATCAGAATTCACAGTCTCTCCTGATAGTGCCTAAAGGTCACAAGTGATTTTAAGATTGCTTATAAATAAGGCTGCTTGTCTTCATCATGCAGATTAGAAACTTAAAAACTTATGACATCTTACATAAATGTGAGCATGGAAACACTAAGTCCACTTCTCTTAAATACCAAATTAACTAGACATGCTGCAGAACTTTTCTACCTTCTGACATTCAAAAACTACATCCCTTCTTCTTAGAGTTTTAATATTGGAAATGATACACTTCCAGGTTTTCTCATTTCTTGTTTTGATGGTGATGTAGATAAAGAAGCAAATGTAAAGACAAATGCTACAAACAACATGTAGTTTAGTCAGCAGGACAACACTACTGACAAGTAGGGGAGTAAATACTAATTTCTGTGCTCTCCATCCTCATTGTGGGTTTTCCCAACAATGCACCCAAATTCTCTCCATCCTCAATTGGCATCTACTCTCTGAAAAAGCTAAAGAGTAGCCTTTTAATTGGAAAGCCTCTCTACTATACTTGGAACTAAGCCAGCTCCCCATCATCCTGTGTTTCTGCATCCCCTCCCAATCCCAACCAGAGCAGAGAGCAAGACCCATTATTGTTTCACTGTAGCTTTCACCCGGTGACAGGTATTTCTTGGGAAATTAAAAAGCTCCCTGGATGGTCTAAGTGTTAGTTAATAACAATTTGATCATTGCTGTGCTAATGTACACACATGTAAGAGGTGATCCCCTGTACACATCAAACCCTGCAAGAAACTTAGTAACACTATCGTAAGCCTGCTGTTCTCCCTGAAGAAACAAAGCCAGAGCCAAGATTAAGAAACTCTTTTCTGGAACTAATATTACTGGAAGGATAATGGCAGCAAACAAATCTAATTTGAAGTTCAATTAACACCAGCATAGTCAGCTGAGAGAATCTTCGCATTAATGCTAAACTGCACATTAAGTGGAGAGGGGGGAAACTGAATGAAGTCCTAGCTTGGCAAAAACCCTCTGGTCCTTTTGTTTTGTTTCTCTGTGTCATGTTTGGTTTTAAACTCGGATTTCCGTGAAGCCAGCATTTCACCTCGATGTTTCAAGAGGAGTTTGAATGGAAGGTGGGGTAACTGTGTTCCCATTGATCAACCTGACATGGATAACTTCACAGTGGAAAATAAGAGCACAGAACCAATCCAACCAAATTATTGTGGAAGAAATAAAAACTGCATCTGGAAAACATATGTTCATTAAGAAATATTACCAAGTTCTACTTGCTCATCTTCGGGGTGTGCAGGAAATTCTTTTAGTCTCTCATCTTCTGAGAACGTTTGACTGTGGAGAGAACATGAATCTTCATCTGACTGACTGCCTCTTCGACTGATAACACGATATATTCCAGAGTCTAACACACTGAAGCTTTCCTGCCCAACAAGGGAGAGGAATTAGATGTGCAAGTTGTACTTCCTTGTTAAACTTCCTGCAATGATCTCAACCAACCATATCCACAGAAATAGCCTCGTGACACTCCACAACTCACCACCTGGAAAAGCCCTATATAACAGCATATTTTTGACACACTGAGAATGGAAAAATACACACATGCCAATAAGTATGTAGTCCAGTGACTTTATAAACATGTATATGCTACAGCTGGTGTACTTAGTACAAGACCAGGAAACAAAAAGCTCTCTCTGCTTCAGTCCTGCATCCAACGCTGTCACTTCGCCCCTTTATACCTGTGTGCCCAAGAGTCCATATTCTTTTTGCTGGTTAACCATACCCAGCTAGCACACTTACAGACCCTGTAAAACCATTTGGTTCTTTTTGCTCTTGGTCAGTTTTTGTAGTTTACTTTCTCATCTGCTAACGAAAAAAACTTGTCTACCACATCAAGATAGAATTAACATTACTTAATTTTTTTTAAAATTTTATTCTTTAAATATTGTTAGAGTGAAAACAAAAACTGATATTGTATTAACTACAAAATACTTCCTCCTTCTTGAAAAGCTGCTGGGAAGTCAAGAAAATACTAAGTAGCTGTATGTGTAAAAGAACATTAGAACTATGCTTTGATTTTTTTCCTTAGAGCTTTCAGCTTAAGCTCCTTAGAGCAAGACAATTTTTTTTAAATAGAGCAAGGATAGTTTTGAGCATTCAGATATTCAGTTTTCACCACATAAAACTGCAGTTACAATCAAGACGACCTTTCAGAAGCATGTTAAGAGACTAAACTCAGCTGTGGAGAAAACCTTCTTCCTATCAATCTTTGTTCACATCTCAGCCATTAGCCACAAAATAATACAGAAAAAAGACAGAGGTCTGAAAGCTTCAAGAATGCAAGTAGTAGTATTTCATACCTCCAAGTAACAAGTGATAGCACAGGGGCAAATGGCCTCATATTGCGCCAGGGGAAGTTTAGATTGGATATTAAGAAAAATTTCTTCATAGAAAGGGTTGTCGGGCATTGGAACAGCCTGCCCAGGGAAGTGTTTGAATCACTATCCCTGAAGGTATTTAAAAGATGTGTAGACATGGTGCTCAAGGACACAGTTTAGTGGTGGACTTGGCAGTGTCAGGTTTACAGCTGGACTCAATCTTAGTCTTTTCCAACCTAAATCATTCTATGATTCTACCCCACCTAATTTTAGAAAGTAGCATTATCAGCTGTCATAGACATGGTGAAAACGAAAACCTCATCTTCAAAGTGAGCAACTAGGTGATTAAGCCATAAAGATAAAACCTGCTGGTAACACTTACATGAGATGAAATACTGCTCCTTCTACTGCTGCATGCAGAATCTAAAGGTTCCAACTTTGAAATTAGTTCTTCCAGTTGCGTGATGAGATCTTGTTGGGTTGAGGCATCCAGCTGAGACTTCAAGTGTTCCAGCTTGTCAAGGGGCAAATTTTTTCTTGCCTAAAAGTACACAGTGAAACAGAAGCATTACTGTTTCTAATGCACATGAGAAAAGGAAAAGGTACCATATATGCAGCCTAATTTTAATCCTAAAATTATTATGTTCAGAAGGCTTTTTAAAAACTCCAGGAATATGAATCTCAGAAACCTATAGAACTTAATGGAAGGGGGAGACAGGAAACAGAGTGAAGTTGCATTGCACATTTACAAAGACATATTTACTTACTCTGCAAGAAATAACTGAATTTTGGAAGAGACAAGAGACCCTGGCAGCAAGGGTCCAGAACCCTCTTCTTATCAGACGTTCTATGCAGCGGTCTACCAGGACAAGGGACAGGTGCACTACTTTTCCATTTGTATGCAGACAGAACAACTCATTTTTGTAAATAGCAATATCCTGAATATCTGCAAAACCAGATGCACAGAAACATTTAAAAGATGGAAATCGTTAAACAACATTCTTCACTGTTCCCGAAAGAAGGTGAAAATATATTCCACACCTGACCGCAAACGCATGCAAAAGCCTAACACACTGTAGCACAAGCAGCATGTGGAAAACCAGCACTGAAGAGTGGTAAGCTACCCTTTCACAACTAGAAGGCACAAGTTAAAGTGTCAGACTTTCCAGAGTTGCATTTCTAGAAAGCATTCAAAAAGTACACTGAATTACTGAAAAGTATCCTTTTCCTCTGAAAGGGGATGAAAAAGCTAAAGACTGATAAAGATGAGAAATACATCGTCAGCTTCAAAACAGAAGGAAAAGCATTTGCTAGTAGAAAAACACTTCAACCTTTCAACAGTTTCAAATGTAATAGTTATATTATATGTGAACACTTCATGACAAAGGCATTGGAAACCTAACATCAAAAGGGGGAGAAGGGGAGAAGACTGACTAGCAATGACTAATTGTTCTAGGACTATGCCTATAACCATACACACAAAACTGTTTATGAGGGTTCACTCATCCGCCAAATAAGTACATTTCCTCGCTCCATTTTAGATAGGTGTTAGAAAAGACTGGTTTTAAGCTTTCAGCAGGCAGATTACCCTTCACAGGACACCTAAAAATAAACCTGAATAAATAAAGAAAGGATACTACATGTTTTATCTCACAGTTAATGCAGGCATTGGCTGGAGGAGGTGGGGAGAGGTTAATATTCAAGGATATACTTGACAGATGACAAGGAAAAAGTTTTCTGATAATGTTCTGCAATCCAGCTGCAGAAATTAAGCTTGAAAAGCTCCATGTTAGGCAAGGACTTCAGAAGTGATAAACGTAACAGACAATGTTAAAAAGCTAAGGTTCTTAAAGTTTACCTTTTACTTCACTCCAGAGTAAAACTTGAACACTTTGGGGAAGAAAAATATAAATGCCTCTTTCTGTCCAGGTCATCACACAATGCTCACTGCAAGCAAAGCAGACATTAATGGTGCAACAGTTAATTGTCATAGCCACTGTAAAATATGCAGGGATGGCATTAGCTTAAGTACAGCAAGTGAGAAGCAAGATAGTTGTTTTTAGCATGATCCTTGGAAAATTATTATGCAAAAAGATGAAGCTGACAATATAAGTTAGGAAAATAAATAACTTCATGTTATGTCTACTTTATCAACAAGAAACTATGCTGACGAATACTCACGTCAAATACAGTAGCTTGGGGAAAGACAAAGACTGTGGAGAGCAGCTGGAGCTAGTATAATGAGGATCCTGCCTGTAAAGTAAAGTTTACCTGTTACAATAATATCACTTTCTTAATATAATATTCTTAAACCTCTAAATACAAGGCTGACTTAAATAAACATTGTCTTATGACAGCAAAATTCATTGTGGTAATCACACAGACATACCTGCAGAATCAAGGTTCTGGCATTTTTGATAACTCAACATTATTAGAGGAGAACATATTACGATAACACCTAGGATTAACATTAAACTGCACTAGGAGTTTATTTAATCTTCTCAGCATTAATGTTCTTTTCAGCCAGTCTACAAGCCCCAAGCAAGTTTTTCAGTGATGACACTCATGCTTCTACCTGAGAGTAACAACAGGGAGAGGTGGTGATGAGAGCAGCTGCTTGAACTGATGTGTGCTCTGCACTTCCCCATCAAAGTCCACCTCCCACATCCTTGAGCCAGGTCGAGCACAATATATTAATGGTTGCTGATTCCCACTGTTTTTTCCAACAGGGAAGAAACACGCTCCAAATTCTCCATCTCTCTCTTTGTTACCAATTTTCCAGAACTTCTCTCTAGTGGAAAAAACATAGTTGTTAACGCAGCATTAATAAAGGTTCTTATTAGGTTTATGTTGTTCTTGAAAAATCAAATTATTAAATCCTAATTGCTGAATGGGTTTTGGTGCTTTAAAAAAAAAAAATCTGTAATGAGTATTATAAAGCCTATACAAAGTTTATAAAAGACAGGCTGCAGAAATATTAAACAAATCCACAGACCACGAAGTTTTTTTTGTTCTGCAGAACCAGTCAGTCAACCTGGTGATGGGAGGAATATGATTGTGCAAATGATCCCAGAAACCACTTCCAATCACACAAAAGGTGATCATGCCTAGTCAGCATGGATTTATGAAGGGGAAATCACATCAACAGCCCCCTACAACAGAATGACTAGTTAGATAGATGAAAGCAGAGCAGCGGATGTTGTTTATCTTGACTTCAGTAAGGCTTTTGACACTGGCTCTCCTAACATCTTCACAGGAAGTGAAGGAACTGAGGAAGTGCGGGCTAGATAAACAGACATGGAGACAAAGCCCTGCCCTGTGGGAAGAATAACCCTGGTCACCAGTACAGGCCAATGGGCTGGAAAGCAGCTTTCTAGAGAAGAGCCTGAGGGTCCTGGTGAACAACAAACTGATCACGAGCCAGCAACTTGCCCTTTTGGGAAAGAAGGCAAAAAGCCTCCTGGGTTTTAGAAAGTGTTGCCAGCAGGTCAAGGGAGGTGATCCTTCCCCTCTTCTTGGCACTGGTGAGACATATCTGGAGTGCTGGGCCTAGTTCCGGACTCTCCAGTACAAGAGAGACAGGGACATACTGGAGCAAGTCCAGTAAGTGGCAACAAAGATGATTATGGCATCACAGCACTTGTCTTATAAGAAGAGGCTGAGAGACCTAGGCTGGTCAATTGGGAACAGAGAAGGCTCAGGGGGATCTAATCATATTCCACATGTATAAGTAACTGAGGGGGGAGTAAGGAAGACAGACAAACTACTCTCAGTGGTGTGCAGTGAAAGGACAAGAGATAACAGGCAGAAATGGAAATACAGGAAATTCCATTTCAACGTAAGAAAAGCTCTGTTGTTGTGAGGGTGGCAAACCACCAGCCATAGCTACCCAGAGAGCTTTTGGAGTCTCCATCATTGGAAATGCTCAAAACCTAGATAGACACAGACCTGCAGAATCTACTCTCCCCAGCTCTGCTTTGAGCAGGAAAATGTAACTAGATGATCTCCAGAGGTCACTACAGAAACCCTATATTTTACAAGTAAAATATAACTTGCCTCTCAGTATCGCACAAGTAAGTACGTGTCAGTGAGGAAATGAGTAGTCTTCCATCCAAATAATCAAGCTGAACAACTCGAGAATCTACAGTGGTTATAATCTGAACAGGAAACATCACAAAAGTAGCAGCAGCCTACAGTTAGGAAAAAAAAAAAAAAAACATAGTGGGCCTCAGTTCAAAATAGAGATTTCATTAAGTTACAATTGCAAAATTCAGAAAAGACTCATGTATGGTACAAATACACAGCATAAGACAGAACAGTTCCTTTCTTCTATCTCCTTTACAAAGCCACGCATCAATGCATAGAGGCATCAAGGTCTAAATCCTCCTTTTCCCAAAAAAAAAAAATAACATATTCCTTTAGCACCTTGACATTTCTTAATAAAGACTGTGTTTTCTGTAACATTAAGAGAGGTTTTTATTCTTGCTTTTGTAAGCTTTGTGCTTTTAGGAATTCTCACAATTCTCTCGCACAGGTACTTTCAGTGAGCAAACAGTTGTATGGAGACAGACCCAAGATATTACTTGATTAAAAAAACCAAACATCCATTGGATTTAGGTTTACACAAACTCTCTATTACTCTGCAGCAAGTTACTTAAATACTATTTATTATATATGTGTCTCAGTTTGCATCGGTGGCAGAACAAAGCCATAGACAGACCTCTTATGAACAAGAAACTACTAGGAACTGCACTCACATTTTCAAGTACTTTTCACAGCTTAGAGCTGTTCTCTTTGTCAAGTCCTTACTCAAAACAGTGCATTACATGAGAGATTCAATAGTTCAATTCCTTTGACAGGCATGAGCAGACACATATTCCACAGGTCTTCCCCCTCTCGCTTTTCCTTTTCTCTCTCTTTCCACAGTTGATTTTTTTTGCTCTTTAAATGTAATAGTCTTGTTACTTTTAAATCAATTTCTCTATCAAACTCTTTCATGAGAGTTAGAAAGGACCTACACAAACACACCTATTCCAGGTCACTCCTTTTCACAGATTAAAAGCAGAAGGACCTAGTAACAGTAAAACTTAGAGTAACACTCAAAGGCTAAAAAATGAGGCTAGTATCATTAATCTGGTGCCATTCGCATAAAATGTAATGGATGTAATAATCACAAAGTCGTATATTTTCCTAGTTCGTATTATCGGCTTCATTTTCTTGCGTAAGAATTTTCCAAGGATCATGCTAAAAAACTGTCTCGCTTCTCACTTTCTGTACTTAACCTAATGCCATCCACCAAACGTAATGGATGTAAGCTTGATGTCCACCTACCATTTTTTTAAACTAATCCACATCTTTAAGAATGAGAGTATCCAGACAGAGACAAGCAAAAATCAGAGTCAGGATTGCCCTTTCTCAGACCAACAGCTGAGTTGAGGACTAAAAGACACAGTTGAATCTGTAGCTGGAGTCTGAGGAATCCAACACACGCAGAAACACCAAGACCCCGGGCTTGGATACTTGTACATTTCAAAAGGAAGAAGCTCAACCAGTTTTTAACTCCCTACATTTGAAAGAGTTTTTATGTCACATCACTTCAACATCTAAAAAGGGCGTGCAGGGGGGGAGTTCACAGGTTAGGATTTCTATTGCTGTCTCAAGAGACTCATTCTTCATCCCAACAGTCACAGCAACCAGAACTTCATCAGTTGGCAAATCTTCCTTGGTTCTACTTTACTAAAATAAACAAGATTCCACACATCAGCCCCTGGGAACCTCTTCATCTCGAAGTATGCAACATTTTACCTTCCCTTGTTTCGATGTGTTAATCTTGATAGCTGATACTTTTCCCACATGATCTCCTACAAAAACACGAAGGGCAGCTGTATCCCAACACAGAGCTGTGACTTTTCTGCCTTTATGCTCAGAGGAAACATAAATCCGTTCTGGCTTCCCACGACGTTCCTGATTCAGCTCCCAGACTACAACAAGACCTTGGCTGTAACAATTAAAGAAGAAAATACAATTTGAGAATAAGTCTTCTAATGTTTTATCAGTGATAAAGATGCCATATTCCAAAGAAACAGCAAAGCTAAGCAAAGTATTATAGTAAATCTCAGAACTAGTTGTGTTTCAGGTTGCACGCTTTCAAGAACTGTCACATTCTTAATTCCGAAGAATATGCATGCTTCCTTGCACTATGATGCATCAGCAGCTTTGTTTGGAAGGCTACTCTCACATTTACTGGAATTGTCAGTGAGGATACAGAAAAATAAGCATTTAGATGGATTTTAAACACTATGTTATTAACTATCAATTTCACTCTGACAGGTCAATGAAGATATTTCTTTTGATGCTGAAGGTCCTCGGGGAGACATTCATCATCATAACTTCACCAGCATTAGCTCTCCCATATATGTGCTGTTACAGAAATAATACTTATTCTGGAATAACTATTACAGAAAAACCTTAAGCAAACTCTGTGCAGAGAATTATTCTGTAGATGCCACTACCAGTTTAGTCCCTGCCTCCCTCAGCAGTTGTGTAAGTCTGAAACTTAGAAGCAACTTCAAAATATTTATCTGGAATTCAGTTTTGTAAGTACATCACTCACCTGGTGGCAACTGCAACATGGTCTTCATCATGTAAACAACAGGCAACCCGGGAAATGGCACCTTCCTGAAAGTGAGTATGGAAGTAAATGCAGGTAAAAGCTGTTCTTGTACTGCCTTTACCACTGTGCAACTTGTATCTCTAAGATATAACCAGATTCATATGAACAGCTCCTACCATTTTGCTGTGATGTGGGGTTTTTGTTTGTTTCAGTTTTGTTTGCAAACACTGAGCTTACTCTAAAGCCACACAGCTGACAACCTCCTGAGAAATGACTGCAGCTCATTCTCCGATTTGGAAAACACAGAAATGAGCCTCCTGTCCTCACGCCTATGGAAGTTGTTCTGCCAGAACTAACAAAGATGGTCCAAACCTTAAGAAAAATGGCTGCATTCAAGTTATGGTGGGAGCAGCAGTGGCTCCCAGGAAATAGCATCTGGCAGTAGAAACAGCAATCCCTTTTCCATGACCTCTTTCAGCAAAAGCAAGCCAGCCTAACTTTTCTTGGCTTATCTGGGTAGTTCATAGTTTGGACATCAAATAATCGGTAGTTATCTACATGTGAGTTGCTCTGGTTTCATATTCAAGGTTTTCTTCTAATTCTTAAATAGTCAGGTGGTTTTGTTGCTGCTGTTAAAAGTAAGATTTTAAAAAACAAAGGTCTGACCCTCTCACGTAATTTCTTTCACACCTCATGAAATCCATTATACCATACACTCTGGGGATACACTCTAGTACTACAACCTTCACCTTGTTTGGACAATTCAGCAATCTGAAAATGCTTGTTGACTCTTAATAAAGATTAACTTGAAACGATGTCTCTTTCCCTGTCCCATTTTCCCTGGAAATTTTTGTACAGAATTCTTCACCCTTACCTTATGAGCAAGAAAGAGTCTTTGCTTCCAACCATCCTTCTGTATAAGGTTCAGCCCTCCTCCTGAACTGCCTAGAGCTAGCCATCTCTTCGACACAGCTATACATGTGCACTGAAAGAATAAAAATCACAATGCACAATATGGCTACTAGTAAGTACTAATAACAGTATCCTTTTCTTGCATTATTATGCTATTTTTAAAAGGCTTCATTGTTTGCCAGCTGTGTGTAACACTCCTGAAACACTGGCAGCACAGTTGCCAAAGATATTAGAATAGCTCTCTCTGCAACTGGAGCAAACAGCAGAAGACAGAATCTGTGTAAGGCTGTATTATTTTATTTATCCCATGGTTGCATTAAAAAAGCCACACAGAGTAGTATTTTCATCTTCTTCCCAAAGTGAGCATGAACACATCCAAACAGAATGACATGAATCCTGTGGGTTACTCAGATAACAAACCAAATAAAACGAAGTCATTATTATAATACAGGAAACAAACAAACAAAAAACCACACACACAACACAACCTCACCTTCAGACGACTAGAATCCAGCCTGAGTGCAGAAAGCAATGGATCCAAACATTCGAACTCTGCCAACACATGGTTGTAAGAGTCTGGAATCGTTGGCACAGAGGCCATTGATGTGCACAACTAACACTGCTCACTCATGGGTGCATTACAGCTTCAGTTTTTAGCTGTACCTGCCAAAAATAAATTTAGTTCTTGACTAGTTCACTTTTTAGTATTACATCTAATGTAACAGCATCAAATTTCAGTTCAAACAGCATCAGGTTTCAGTTTGCAAAAAAGCCCCAAGGGCTGCAATATTAGACCCCTGCTTCATTTACCACAAGTTTTTGTTGAGTTCATTTCAGAAGACTTAACCCATCAGATACCAACCTTAGAAATATTTAAGTTGCAGCTATAAGATACATTTAAATCTACTTGTGAAACAAGTTCTATCTATCCACAGAAAAAGTCTTGTTTTATGGTAAAATGCACCTCTCCCTCACAACATACACCCTTGATCTTAAACTAGTTTTCTCAAAAGAATCTTTTAGCATTCACACTTTCTGCCTGTATCATCTTCTCCCCACAACTAAATTTAAGAAGTATTATCCTCAACTGATACCAAATTTAGAACTTTTGAAAATGTTTAATATAACTACACATAAACGTGTATAAACTATGCTTTCCACAGTACCTGCTTTCCAGCATACAAGATAGATAACATACAGTGAAAACCAAGAATAAATAATTATCAAAGCTGCAACCTCATATATTTTTCCTGAATGGCATATCTTTTAAAAGAATCTTTTGTTGAGAAGTTTTTAAAGTTTAGACCTCTATGTTGCTTTAAAAACCCTACTTATAACACTTCATACTCTAGCTTTTAAATTTTTAAATAACGTTTAGCATGCGATCCCACAAATTAAATAACATCCTCCCAGAAACACCATTATGTGAAACTCTTCATTTCCTCACAAGAAAAGGGAACACTTACTCTCACCAGGCACTAGGAAAAGGGAAGATACACATTTAGGGAGAGAAACAGATAATTATTTCTTAAAAGTTCTCCAAAAAGTCTTAAAAATCTTAAATTATGGGATTTGATAACGACTCCACCCCGGCAGGAGAGACCAAACGACTGATGACTAAAAAAGGAGTTTTTTCTTCTGGATTCGAGTATTCCATCCAGAAAGACGCCCTAATGCCTGTTATACAAACTCTGTCGTAAGGGAGGCTGCATGTAACCTCGATCAAACAAAGCCGATCTGAGGTTTTAAATCCTGTCCTACTCTTAAAAACCGCCTGCCGTCTGCCAGCCTCCAGCTTAAGAAGAGAAGGACAGAGCCATTTATTCTCTCTCAGATACACGGAGTAGAGCCAAGTGTCCCGAAAGCCCTGAGGAAGCCCCGGCTCCTCGCAGAACGCAGGCGGGCAGGGGACCCTACCGGCACGGCCACGCCCCGCAGACAGACCAAGTCCCCGGGAGTCGCGGCTGGGACAGCCAGCGGGGCGCGTCGGAGCGAGGCCAGCAAAGCGGAACGAACGCTCCCCACGGGGCGTGAGACAACGCCCGCCCCAGCGCTCCGACCGCGGCGGCTGCAAGAGCAAAACCGCCGCTGGCCGGGCCTGGAACCGGGAACTCGCGGGGACAGTAGCGACTGCCCGTGGTCACCCACCCTCCCCTCCTGCAGGCACCGGCCTCCTCGCGGCAACACCCAAGCTCCGCCGGCGGCTGCGGCACGGCCAGCGGAAGGCACTGCCCCATCGGGGGACCCGCACAACCCAGAAGCGCCGCTCCCTCTTGAGCCCCTCACCAACGGTTCCCCGCTCGCTCTCTCGCCTGGTCCCTCACACCAACCGCCGGCCCCACCCACAAACAGCGCGCCACGTGACCCGCGTGAGGACAGGGGCGGAGCGGGCGCGTGCGGGCGCTCTGCGCTGCGTCACGCTGGGCGCGCCCGCGCGGGAGGAAGCTGCGTCACGCGCGCCCGCCAGCCCCCCGCCACGTGACGCTGACGCGCGGCGCCCCCTCCCGCCGCGGGCCGTTGCCGAGGGGAGGCCCCTCCCCCGCAGCGCGGTGGCGGCGGCGCCGCCGACCTGGGAGCGAAGCAGCCGGGCCGCCGAGGCCGACGGTGGGGGACGAGCGGGGCCCGCTCCCGCGGGGCCGGGTGACGGCAGGGGACAGGGAGGGCCGGGCGCGGCGCGGGGTGGGGGGGCGGCGGCGCTGTTTATCGCCCCGTCACTCCCCCCTCCGCCCGCTACTGTCATGGCGACGGGGGAGGGGCCGTCACGTGAGCGGGAGGGGGCGGGCGAGGGAGCTGGCTCGCACCACGTGACTGACGGGGACGCGCCGTGGCGGCCCGTTCCACTGTCACGTGAGGCGGGCTCCCGCCCCCGCTCTCGCGGCGCCCCGCGGCTCGTTCCGGTCACGTGCCCGGCCCCTGCCCGCCCCATGGCCCCGGCGGCGGCGGGCTGACCCCCGTAGCGCCCGCTCCCGCCCCGGGCCCCTCCCGCCGGCAGCAGCCAGCACGCGGGCCCGGAGCCGGTCCCCGCCACCGCCCGCACGGTAAGGAGCCGCCGGCGCGGGGGACGGGGAGGTGGCGGCGCCGGGCGCTCTACGTGCGTGTGTTGAGGGGCAGCGGGGCCCGATCCGCCTCCCGGCCCCGGCGGTTACATCCCCGGGTGCGGCGGGGCAGCGCCTGACGTGAGCGCTGCGGCGGGCCTGGCGCCTCGGCAGGGAAGGCTGCGGTGGTGCCGCGGCGGCCTTTGGCCTCCCGCTCTACTTTTGCCCGCTGCCAGCGCCTGCGGCCGGCTGACGGCGGTGGTTGGAGACACCGGGGCTGCTGTGAGGGAAGGGACGGAGAAACGGCGGCCTGAGTCCCCGGGAGAGGTGCAGCGGGACGATGGCAGCGCTGCGCCGGTGGGATCGTGGCCGGGGTGCCCGGGCTGCACCCGAGCGCCGGGTCGCGAGTGCGGGCGGCAGACAAAGAGGTGCCCTCGCACCGCCCGCCTGGGCTGCCAACACCTTCTACCGGGGACGCTGGAAGTCGGACCGTCCCCCCACCACGGCCCACACGGGTTGACCTCGGGCCCGTTTCACCGCAGGCAGACGTGCTACGTGAAGCATAGGTGACAGGAATCGCGGCAGGAGCCGGAGCTGACCATTCAGGTGGGCTCAGGGGCACAGACAGTGGATTCCTTCAGCTGCTGCTGTGCTTGCAGGTGTCCAGGACAGATGGCACTTGTCACCACTCCCCATTCTGCTGAGCTGTATTCGTCTGACAGCTCTGCTGCTGCCTCCTGGGGGCTCTCTGCCAGCTCCCAGCCCCACCCAGAGGCCCCTGGGCTCTGCGGCCAAACCGTGGGGTCCAGCTGTGTACCCCTGACAGTGCGGTTCAGCCTGGCCATTGGCGTAGATATTCTGCTGTCCCCTGCAGGGAGTGGAAACCAAGCAGCAAGGCCTTCATGAAATCTGTCAGAGCTCACCTGCCAGCCCATGCCTAGCCTGACCAAGTCAGGCATATTAAAGTGTAAAGCTTTTTTTGTTTCTGCTTAGAACTCGATGAAACCACATGGAAAGAGACTGGAGTGAAATGCTGGTAATAGAGAGCGTTCAGAACAGGTGTTGAAAGAAACAGAGAGGTTTTAAAAGTGGTTAGGAAAATCACTGCGTTAGAGGAAGGATAGCTGTTGGAATTTGATGGTATTTCCAGAAGCTGCATTCACTCCCACAGAGCTAGAAGAGGAGAGGTTATAAGTGAATAAGCAAACAGGAGCTTTTGTTTTGTTTTATGCCAACAATGAAGCTTCTTGATAGACCTTGTCAGTTGTAAACCACAGCTGAAATTAACATACTTGAGACTTGATGACAAGTTATACCCCATGGGTTAGGGCTACCAATTGATCCAAGTGCTTCTCAGAACTCTTAATCACTACTTCAAAAGCTCTGCTGCTGGAGAATTTAAAATAAATTGTGTCTGACCTTCCAATTCTGGAAGATACTTAAACCAGAGAGAGATCTGTCATACAAAATTTGCAACTGAACAGCTTTGATGCTGCTTCTTTTAGCAGCAGATTAGAATTATCACTTAGAGCTGTAAAATAACAGAATTTCTCCACATGCATGTTGCAGTTCTTGGCCCTTTGAGTAGCAGTGTCATCACCCTGGAAACTTCAGTTGTTAAATACAGAGGTTATGAGATTTGGGCAGGTGTGAATAGATCATTGATGGCTCTAGCCCTTCTGTATAGTAAGCCTTAAGTGTCCAAAAAGAAAAGCAAATGACTGGTGTACTGTGTATGCTTAGGGAGGACATAGGCTTCCTCTCTGCAGTTGACAGGAGAACATCCTCACGCTTTTCTAGCAGCTAGGCGAGATTTCTATTTTAGAATTTTTCCTGTAGCTTTTGTAAAAAGAAGCCATCTTGTTTTAATTAGTGAAAGATGCCAACTTTCCTAAATCCTGATTATTAATATATTTTTTTATCATTCTTTCTGATGTACTATTCAAAAGGCAGCTTGGGGTTTTTCTCCATTTTGGGTGATGCTTACTGTGCTTGTGAGGTGTATCATTCTACTGCCACTGCAAATTACTGCATGGGAAGGGAAGCACAGGAATGGCATAAATAAGAACAGCAGCGAACTAGCATATTCACCCTCCCAGAACGTAGAATGAGACACTTGTCTGATAACTGTGCATTCACAGATCGCACACTGCAGGGTAGTGTGCTAGAAATGCTGTGTTTGTAAAGGAGAAGTTGCTAGATGCTGGTAGTTTTCTTCCGTAGTTGAAAGACTGGTTGTAGGTGGGTGAAATAGCATGGTAGAAACGCAAAGCAACTTGAATTAGAATGAGTGTGACTATGGAAATGCTTTCTTTTTTCTTTCTGTTCAGTACAGGTTTAATTCCTTTGCATTCTGTGACTGTGTCTCTACTGCATTGGATAATCATGACCTTAAATGACTGTAAAATAACAAAGGGAGAAAAAAGTCAAAAATCCTTAGGCTTGCATATGTTGAGGTTTCTAAGCTGTTAGAGTCTGTGGCCAGCTGCCTTTTTCCAGTAAGGATCAGATACTGATGAGACACCATAGACCTGCAACAGGAAACTCTGCATAAAATGGATATGTGAATAGCGCTGAAAGAGAATAATGCTGCTGGGGAGACTGTAATGGATTATGCTAGGAAACGGTCCTGAAATCCTGCCATGCAGTTTTCTTTGAGAGAGAAGTACCAGCAGGGCTGCTCTGAACGTGGCACAGCATGTTCCAGTGACTGCTGCAGGGGTGCTCATGTGAAGCCCAGCATTGCTGAAGGCTTTGGCAAAGCTTTGGATGCCTGAAACGATGAAGGAGCAAAGCTTAAGTGCAAAGCCCTTTTACCATTAAGTCTTTCCACTTAGTATTTCACTTAACTCATTTTGGAGATGAGCTTGTAAGACCTTCGCGGAAGAGGATGCCATGCTGCTGTCCAGATTGTCAGAGTAAAATATCATACGGTATTTTTTTAAAGATAAAAAAAAAGGTATGTGAATTTAAATGCTTGGAATTATTGTTTTGTGATAGCTACTAGTAGTGTGATAGCTGGTGCAGGTTGCTGTTTGAAGTTTGATGCAGGCCCCCGCAAATATTATGAGTGCCCTAAAACATGTGAAACATGCATATCGGTATTTGAAAATACTGTTTTACTTACCATTAGAAAAGTTTATGATGCACAAAATGCACCAATTGGACAGACTAAAAATTTACAGCAAACATACCAAAGATGTAGTTTTTGATAGGTGCACGACAGTATGTTAATAGAATCCAGTCATTCTTGCAGTGTCCTTAATCTGTTGAGAAATTTAAGGCTATAGGGTGAACCTGTAGAGAGGAGTGATGGTGACTGCTGGTGAGAGGAATGCAACAAATATCAAAAGACTTGTTGATGTGAAGCTGGTGACAAAATTACCGTTGTTTTGAAGTAGGTATAACACTAGTCCCTTGGCCTTTGGGGGAGAGGGGTAGGAAACTGGCCACCTGGAATCAAGTGTACAGAACATTGGGCAAAAACCACCACAATAAGAACAGAAGTGTAACTATGCTACCTTATCTTTAGCGCAGAGAACTGAAAATTCATGATTTTTCACATACCTTGTATCTTTCCCTTTTCTGAAATGACTTAACATCTGCCATTCATGCTGAAGGAGGGAATCACTGCCAAATGCCAGAGAAGACTTGGAATTTATGTTCTTGCTTAGCTTCAGTATTCTTCTGAACTTGAAAAATCAGTAAATTAATACTAAACCAGGAAAGTTTGATTATCTGTGTAAGATTTGCAGGTCTTTTATTGGATCACAAGCAGTATCAGCAATACAATCAGATGAATTATTTAGGTAGCTGGCAGTATTTTGTTTAAATTAATTTGCTGATTGCACTGACAGAAGGGAGCATGTCTATTTGGAATGTTTCAACAATGAACTAGGCATTAACGAGTAAATTTGAGTTGTAATACTATGATACAGATGGAGTTACACCAGAAATAATTATACTAATTAGCTCTAACTGTATGTTTTTAATAGCTCCTCATAGCCACAATGGCAACGTCATCTGAAGAAGTGTTACTGATTGTAAAGAAGGTACGTCAGAAGAAGCAGGATGGAGCTCTCTACCTTATGGCTGAAAGGATAGCATGGGCACCTGAAGGCAAAGACCGATTCACGGTCAGCCATATGTATGCAGATATAAAATGTAAGTGAACACTTTTCCTATTCTAGCTTCAGTAAGTAGTGTTTCAATAAGCATTTAAATACAACCCAAAGCTTATTTGCCATAAAACACTGGTAGGTAAGTTAGGAAGGTTGCAAGGGTCTGGAGCTTTGACAAGGTTATTCTGTGTAGCAGCAGAGATCAGGACCATGGTGAAGTATCACCAGTTTGTTAAGGATACTGTAGTCTTCAGATGTTTAAGTTATACTGCATTTACTGTTAACTTTTGATAAACTTCTGTAATAAATTGAACAGAAGAATAATCAACGCCATATGCTTGTGGAGTGAACGGGTGGGAGGAGGGTTGGGGAAGAGTATAGGATTTTCAGGGTCTAACACAGAAACTATATGGTGTATGATATGTTAAACTATGCATCTAAAGCTGTTTCAATTTTCATATAAAATGAACCTCGCTGTTTTATTTTCATCCAACAGACCAGTTTCAGAAGTGCTAGCTTCTGAACTTTGGCCTGTTAGTATTCTAAATAAGCGTTTGCCGTTGCAATGGCAGAGTACTTGCAAGTCAAAACTGAACAGTAAATGTCTATAGCATGCTGCCTTTCTGGCTCCAATTAGTGCTCGTATTCTATGTGCTCTAACACCAAAGGAGGAACAAAATGAGTTTTGTATGTGTCACTTGGTAAAGGTTTAGTGATTATTGATGTTTGAAGTCACATACAAGTACATACATGATCGAAAGTGTGGGTGATGAATTAGAAATCATGTGCTGTTTTCTTAAAAACAAATGGTGATAAGGAGTTTAAAAGCTTTGTTCACCTATAATAATTATTTAGCCATTTACTTACACTTAAGAAGCTTATATTTTAAATATTTACATGTACAGGCATTGAAGTCTTTTAAACTTAGATGAAGGATGTTCTTTTTTGTCATCTAAACTTAAAAAAAAAAAAAGGAGGGGGAGATATTTGTAATAGAGGTGATGACAGTAGTGATATCTGGTTCCTGTCTCCCACTTGCACTGGAGAAAGAGGTAAGATTCGAAGTTAGGTTAGTAGCATTTGCAGTGCTACACTGAAGTCAGCATAGTGTAACAGTCCATAAAAGCAGCTGCTCTAACCTCTGCTCCCTCTGGTTACGAGAAGGGAAGCAGAAGCCAGGTTTTTCATGAGAGTCATGAGCGCATAATAGTACCTTGGAGGCACTGGTGATCAGCTTTGGGAGTACTAGCGGCTAAATGTGCTTATGACACCACTTGAAACCAGCATACCTTTGCTGTCACAGACATGCTGTTACCCCACCCTGCATCTGCTTTCCTGCCTCTTTTCTTCTGTGGGAACTGATCCAGCTGGAATAATAAAAGGGGGTTACTTTTCAGTGGATCGGTTCCTTGATTCAACTTGCTGCACAAATGCAAACACTAGGGCAAGAAAGGCAGCAGCTGAAGTGGAGAGAGGGAATGAGGTTGCCTTTCAGCATTAGTCTGGGTTGGTACCAGGTTAAAGTGTCCAGGTGATGACAATCTAATTTGCAGCACTTTTGTAATGGAGGGTGTGGGGAATGTGAAGATGAATCAGGGCTCCTGAGCAGTAGCTGAAGGTTACTGAGCAATAGACTGCTGGTGTCTGTGTCTTGTCTTTTAGAGAGAACAAGGTGCAGCATTCAAACTAATTTAAGGGGAAGACTGTATGTTCCACTTCCATGGCTGGAATTCACACATGGGATAACAGCATTTAATTGGATGATGAAGATAACTGCTTATAAGCGAATACTCTAGGGAAGAGAGTTTCTTGCATAAGCTTACTGTCTGTTGCTAATTAATACTCTCTGTGTAATCTAGGCCAGAAAATCAGTCCAGAAGGTAAAGCTAAAATTCAGCTTCAGCTAGTATTGCATGCAGGGGACACAACCAACTTTCACTTCTCCAACGAAAGCACAGCAGTGAAGGAGCGAGATGCAGTAAAGGATCTTCTTCAACAACTGTTGCCCAAATTCAAAAGGAAAGCTAATAAAGAACTTGAGGAGAAGAACAGGTAAAGGGAAAGGAACCTTAAAGTGTTTTTGTTTTGGTTTGGTTTTTAATTGTTACCTAACTGTAGTGTGTTTCTGCTAGGAGTTATTGCAGCATCGTTAGTGATGCTGCATTTGTTTCTCTAGTAAAAAATCTCTCCACTGTCAATTTAGAGGCCGTTCCTTTAGGCTTACGTAACTGTAACATGTTGAGACTATACTTGTGTTCTCAGTGACATGTTCTTGAGGTGTAAATGCAGCCAGCCCGGCTACCACCCAGTCTTCGTTACCCATGGCTATGAGATGAAGCACCCAACTGGCAGTCTGTCTCCTTAGTCTTCTGAAGCACATAAATATCAGTTAGAAAAGCTGCTTGAAAGATATTTTTTTTTTTCAAAATTTCTCACCTTCCTTGTTTTGTGATTTTTTTTTTTTCTCCCTGCATAACCCCTTTCCCACCCCAGATCTTTTTTCCTGTTGTTTTATATACTTCACTAAAATGCTAGGTATTTTCATGCCTCTCACTGGAGATACAGTGGTTTGTTATTTGGCATACAGGATGTTTATTCAAAAAAATGTTTTGAAAAGACGTTCAGGACCTAAGTCCTTTTCCCAAAAGGGCTTTTAAACGTTTTAAAGGAACAGAAGCGTATCTTATGTTAAACCAGTCCTTGGGGCCATCTCCTCAGATGAGTTTTGCTTCATTCTAGCATCTGCTGTGGATCCTGTATCTGCTAGCTTCCATTTCCAAAGACTGTTCTAACTTTGAACTTAAGTAAGTTAAGGTTAGATTTTTCAAAACATTGCAGCATTGCCTCATTGGGCAGATCAGATCTTTACAAGGAGATTTCCCAGCAGAACGGCAGGAGCCCTTGTGCCGGAGCTCTGACACATCCAGAATTAACTGGTTCCAGTACTGCAGCAACCACTGGGATCTACAGCAGTGCAGACTGCTTTGGCACCATTACCATACTAGTTTATTTGTGCTACATGCTTTATTTCTAACAATATTAATATTCAGTACATGGGCAGTCTTAGCTCTGAATCTTTGTATCCTTAAAGGGAGTTTTAGAGTATTATGCCACGCAACATGAAGAGATTTTCTAGTCACAGAAAAGCCAGAATCTCTGCACATACTTAGTCGTAGTCTATTCTTTTGATGTTTAGAAGTCCAAGTCTAGTGATGGGGCTTCATTAGATTAATTTGCAACAGATGAGGCAAAAAAGTTTCAACCTCTTCTGGAAGGATGTGACTTCTAGACTCCCTGCGGTGCTTCCTCCATTTATTAATATGTGACGGTCAGGTATATAGAAAATTGTAAATGTTTACAAAATAATTAAAATAACAGACTGCCTGCTGGTGCACTAATTTGTAAGAAATGCCACTAAACCATATTTGTACTAACAAGAAAAACTGGAAAAAACCTTGGTGGTTAAAACATAATAGGAATGTCCTACCACAAAGTTTTCACTTCTACCTCATCCTACTTCATCCCTAGAGCAGCTACAGACATTTATTCAGTCCAGGCTGCAGTTTATTCATGTTCTTCCCTAGACCACATACTATGTACTAATAAGATTCCTAATTTTTTTAATTTGCAAATGCAAGACCCTGAGGTTCATGCTAAAGATTGTTGAGGTTATTGTGAACATGCACAAACATGAAAATAGCCTAGTGGGTTTCAAATTAGGTATACAGCTGTATGAAAAGCTGCTTAAACATGAATTAACTGAAGTTTCAGGTGCATACATTCTCTGCATTTTAGATAGTAAGGATGATACTTGATATTTGGATGATAACCTCTGTAAACATTCTTCCCCGGTGGAAGTAGTGACACAATGTTTCTGGAGCGCTTGTACTGCACACAATAAGTGATGAAGATCCTGCTATCACCAACAGAAAAATAAATGAACAAACAACCCTGGGTAGTCTGTGTTTTAAGGTATCTTAGCCCAGACATATTTTGTGATCTGTACTCTTGCACTAGAAGAGAGACCTGTAACTACTGAATTTTAAGATGCTAAACAAGAATTGGATAGTGCTGAAATCTCCTTTTTTCCTCCCACAAGACCTTTTTTATGGAAATTCAAGAAAATTCACTGTGCATTTACAGTTAGGAGACTCTAGTCCTGACCATGCAAAGACAGAAGAACACTACAGAACATTTTAGGACAAGATGTTAATCTCACATGAACTTTTTCCTAGCCATTACTGTTTTCTTGCATTTATTGCTATTCCTTAAACATTTTTTAGTGCTTTAAGTCTTTTGAGACAAAAATAGCTATTAAGGTTGTTTACACAATCTTGTTAAGACATGCACGGTATTTGGAAAGAAAAGTTGGTTTCTGTTCCCTTGGTGAGCTCATATTAGCTATGGAAATCTTTGTGATTTATTCTGCAACGTTTCAATTCTTTTCAATACGTTCTTTTACCAGAATGCTGCAAGAAGATCCTGTTTTGTTTCAGCTCTATAAAGACCTTGTTGTGAGTCAAGTAATCAGTGCTGAAGAATTCTGGGCCAACCGTTTAAGCCTGAATGCAGGGGATAATTCTGCAGCACCAAGTAAGCAGGATGTGGGCATCTCTGCAGCATTTCTGGTACGTTGAACCTGTAACGTAAAGTATTTTAGAGCCAACAAATTGGGGAAAGTGAGAGTTCTGCTCATGTACTTTATTCCCATATACTTTAATGTTCTTTCCTGGTACCTCAAATTAACATCTCTCCACATGCTAGTTAGACTATTGAAAGTATAAAAGAAAAAAAAAGGTTTTATGCAAATCTACAACCTCAAAATTTGAACTTTAAATTAACAAGAGGCAGATTTTTTTATACCACTGCTGTGCCTTCCGTAAAACAGGAATAATGTGAACTTGCAGCCACTAGATTGCAGTGCACTAACTCGTAAGTTAAAGAGAGGATCTGTTGCAGGATTGACACAGATAAATGAAGCTGCAAAGACTTTAAACACAAAAGGTTTGGTTTTGTTCTCTTACCAATTTTTTTAAACGAGTACGTGCTTTCAGCTACTTGAAGAACAGCTTGTATATCTGAAAGCTCATTTTATCTCTCTCTTTCCCCAGCTTTCAGTTACGTTACCCATTTGTAGAAACCGTGCTTCAGTAATCTCAATGCAGCCTGAAAGTAATCTGGATACAATCTTTAGATTCCTCCTGTAGAGACATGTTTCTGCTTCTGCAACAGATTCACACCGAGGATGACTCTCTAGCTGGAACGCCATTTCTACCTTTGAAATGACTGCACAAATGAAGGGTTTGGGAGGCAAAGAGGACGTGGGAGCTGTTTTATGACTTAGCTGCTGTACAAACACATGGGTTTTTTCCCCTTAGAAATACTTGAATTGGTTACCAAATTAACTTGATTGCTCTGGTTTCCTGTCTTCCATTATTCTTACACCTTAACATCAATATTAAAAAACAAACAAGACCCGCCAAACACCCAAACTTTCAAACCTGAAGCTTTCTTAAAATAACTGGTTATGTTTGTGTACGCCGCATTTGTGAAGAAGAAAACTTCAGATATTTGCGTGTCCTAGTTCAAGTTAAAATAACTATCTGGCCCTGCTCAGAATGAGTGTTTCTCTAGGAAGAATGAGGTACAAAAGGTAGGATTTAGGCAGACAGGAAATGGAAGAAAAGGCAGCAGCATATGCAATCGTGTACTTTTTCCTGTTACTGAGAACTGGACTGAGCACTTTGTTGTTCTAGAGCTTCCTAAAGATATTACAGAGATCAACTTACAAGTTCTTACTAAGGCTTACCCTCAATGTTTAAATTCAATGTTATTTATCATTATAGTGAGATACTTATAGTGCATAAGGAAATAAGGTGTAACAGCCATAAATCCCTTTTGTCTCTTTATTATCATCACTGATTATTCACTACCTGAATTGTTAAATGAACAACAAAATATTAGACATATACAGTATACATGCCTGTTTTTACTTTGAAACAAGGATATACTAAACTAAGCATAACTTCTTTTGACTGATGGAGTGGTCATTGCTTTTCATCTTCTAAAGCTTATGGTCTACTTGTTGTATCATCCCTTAAGTGGCAAGTATAATAAAGTCATTAATGCATGTTCTTTAATTTCTCATTCTAAAAATACCTATTTATGATCAAATATGCCATGGATTTTTGGAGCAATAAGATGATTTTATCTGCAGCAGAATTGGATTGCAAGATGCCATTTTTTTTTCCTTCTGCAGTTCCAGAAGGCATTCAGGCATGACTCTTTTTCCTCCCTGTGTGCTTTTTCTTAGGCTGATGTACGGCCTCAAACAGATGGCTGCAATGGTCTGAGGTACAATTTGACTTCAGATATCATCGAATCCATATTTCGAACCTATCCTGCAGGTAAGAATAGTGCTTTGCATACAAATACATTTGTTTTTTACTGTCTTATCGTGGGAAGACTAGAATGTTAGCATGAGCCTGGAAGTATAAAGGACCATCTCTTCAGTCTTCTGGATGATTTTCCTTGCCTCATTTGGAGGGAGATAGGAAGAAGCATGTGTTAAAACATGCTTTTGAAATGAAAACTTGGATTTTGTTAAATGAAAACATTTTGTAACACTGACTTTTTTTTTTAATTGTGAGTAGATATTTGGCTCCCATGATAGTCTCCTATTCAGCATTTCAATTAATTTTTGTTTTTCATTAAATCACCTTTGGGAGGAAAATAATCTGATTTCCATCATTTGCCTGCACTGTGTTGAAGACTGACACTGATTCATTTGGCCCTAGGTTAAAAGACCAGATCTATCCTGAGAATAACTAGAACTCTGGCAAATTAGACTTTTTACATGTGTGCAACTCAAATTAGAGTATTCAGACTACTGTAAAGTGCATTTCTTTTCAGAGCATTAGCTAGTCTTACAGGGCATCACAGAGTACCTGTTTGCTCAAGCTTAACTACTGCATTCCCTTGTGTTTAATTGGCCTGAATGAAGGCAGCATTAGACAGAAAGCAAGGAAGTTTTGACATAAAATAGCGTATTAAGATTTGCGGAGCAATTTGTAATCATTACGATTTTTGTTCACAGTAAAAATGAAATATGCAGAAAATGTTCCACATAACATGACTGAGCGGGAATTCTGGACGCGATTTTTTCAATCTCATTATTTCCATCGGGACAGGCTCAATACAGGCTCAAAAGACCTCTTTGCAGAATGTGCCAAACTGGATGAAAAAGGTAAGCTTTTTGACTTTGTTTCTCCGGTAGGCTGCTACAGTCTTAGCTATAATATATCACAGAGCATAACACTCCGGAAGTACATCTATTAAACACGGGAAAGCTGAAATCAGAAGTTTTCTTATGTCTATTTATTGAGCGTCCTGTTTGTTGAACCGTAAAGTGAAAGCTGGAAATTGTCATTGAAAGTTAGCTATTGCTTTGCTATTCTTAGCACGTTTGATAGCTGCACCTCTTGAAACAAATTAGTCTTTGGAAAGTGCTAGCACTTAGAATTATTCCTTATTACAACTCACGCAACAGTAAATCTGTGATAAAATCCATAAAATACTACCATGCTAGATTGATTATGCTCTGCCATCAGTTACTGTGGAATAATTTTGTTTACTTAAGGCTTCATTTTGTGTTGCGTACACAACTTGCAACAGGCATAGCTTTTGTTATAGATCAGTTTTTAGGAATAGACAAATATGGATCCTGTTCAAGATTTTCCAGAGGAGTTGTCATCTCGGTTCTCTGACAGCTTTTTAAATGTGAAATCTTATATTATCTGACTTAAGTGTTTATTGAACTTCTGAGGTAGGTTTGTGATAATACAAAAATGTGGAGAGTTGAGATCACAGCACCATTCCTTAATATGTATTCTGACTAATGAAAGCATTCTCTTACGAATCCACAAAACTTCACAAGTAAAAGCTATTGCCAGATATAAGTTACCATTCTACCCAAGTCAGGGCAGCAAATCAGTGCTGAAATGAGAAGAAACACACAATCAAGGCTTCCTAGTTCCCACTAATACAACTAATATAACTGCGTCTCCAATTCTTTATTTCTTCTTTACCAAAGAGTATTCAGTGATGCATAGAAGTTGATGAAAACAATAGTTTTCCAAGTTTATCACTTATTTAAAATGGAACTTTGAAAAGGGTTGAAAGTTCTAATTGCAGTGATACTTGGACATCTGCAGAAACTTTGTCTTCTCCTTTTAAAGGTTAAGTATAATCAAATAGTCCCACGATTATTCATATTTGTTTAGATATAGTTTTTTCATGTTTTTTTTCTTTGTTTCGTGCAGGGTTAAAAGCAATGGTGTCTCAAGGAGTAAAAAATCCTCTGATAGATTTAACAGCTTTGGAAGATAAAACATTAGATGAAGTAAGTCGTTGGGAAAAAAAAAAAAAAACACAACACCCATTAGTTTCATTTAAGAAGAGAGTGGGTCCTTCTGTTAAAATAATTACAAATGATAATTCTAAACCACATCACGTACTGGGCTGCTGCAGTGTTTGGGTAGTCAACATTTATACAGTTGTAGGTGTGTAAAGAAATGGAGACTGTGCCCATGGACCTGTATGCCTCTGCTGTCTGCCTTAGTGTGCTGGGTATAGAAGCAGGAGTGCCATTTTTTAAATAACTATTATTTCACTCGGGTGGCTTTTTAGTCTAAAGTGGACTCTGGTTTCTTCTTACCTTTTAGAAGCTGTGGCAACGTGTAGAAGTATAGCACAAAACAGGAAAAAGCCTTGTTCTCACTTTGAATGTTGCTGTTTGTTTGATACAGCTTAATTTTAAAGACACTTCATACCGTTTTCTTTGTTTAGCTTTAAATACTGTGTTTTGCTAAAAATATGACTAACTTAAACTATTGCCTGCCTCCAAGTACAAATTAAAACAGTTGTTACAAATGGTGTACCGTAATGTGAAATAAGTTAAAGATGCACTTTTCTGCAGTTGATTTAACTTAAACTTTTGAGTTGTAATTAATAATGATGCTGCATTGCTAAGGTGGTGGTTGTTTTGGTGGTGGGTTTTTTCTTGGGGGGTGGGACAGGGAGTATAAGAGTTGTACAATCTGACAGCCTGGTTGAGGATAGATATGTTTGTGGTGCTCTGCAAACTGCCCTGGTTTGCTTTGGAAGCTGTTTCATAGCAAGTGTGAAACCAGGCATGGGGTAGAGTGAGATGCAGTCAGCCACCTGGTAACTGAGGAACACTGCCAACATTAAGGCTTCATTTTTTTGGAATTCCTAGTGGTATCACATCCTCCTGACAGGTGTAATTTAGCCTGTGGGCTGCTGGTGTCCCACAAGATGTTAAAAAAGAGGTCAGTAAAACAACTACTAGCTTTTACTTGTCATCAATGCCTGTTTCATACAGGTGATCCTTAAATTTTTTTAAGCTCCTTATAGTAGATCACATTCTTATAAAACCATTTGTTTAAGAATATTTTTTCTTCTCTTAGATACCTCTAAACTGCTAAGTGTTAGCACAATAAAATAGTCTATGGAGATTTTTCAAAGTGCATAAGGTGATAGTGGGGCAAGGTAGGAAAATGCTGCTTCAGCAATGATGCAGGATCACTCAGTAAAGTTGGCACGCAGGCTTCCTGACTCAATGGAAGACAGAGAATTGTCCTTCTGGTATGGGGGCAGGAGGCAGCTAACGTTGTTTTCTTTGTAGGGCTATGGTGTTGCTTCTGTGGCCTCTACATCGAATGCCTCAAAATCTGCTAGAGAAAGTAGCAACGCTGCCATTATAAAACGCTTTAACCATCATAGTGCCATGGTCCTCGCAGCTGGCCTCAGAAAACAGTAAGTTGCAATGTTATGTAAAAGCTTTTTTGTAACAAATTTTAAGGACTTTCCAAAACAAAAATAAATTTTAAATTACTCAGCCAACCTTTTAATTTTTATGAATGAAGTATTTTGCTCTAGAAGTAAAGATACTTTTAGGTTCTATTTTACTTTATAGAAGTTCTTCAGAGCTGTCTGAGATGACAAATGCTATTTTTAGCTGAGTTATCATACTAAACAGACTGAAAAAGGAAAGGATGTTTCAGTCTTAGTCCTCCATCCCTGGTGAAAGCTGCAGAAGCAGGACTGATTCTGTGTGCTGTGTGGAGGGGAGGTCTGGTGCAGGGAGCTCCCGTCACTTGCCTTCTAGCAGCAGGTCTGCTGGGCTCTCTGCAGTGCGGTGCATGGACACAGGGAAGTGAGGAAGCAAAAGAACACTGTGGCATGGGTGGATCAGATGAAAGATTCCTCCAGGGCAGTACCCTGTCCCTGACCAAAGAACTTTTATCAGCTAGTTATGTATATTTACAATGAACTTCACAAATGAAACTTCTTAAAAGAGAGATGAAATGGGTTTGATGTGAATTCTGCTTTACAATTGGTTTATAGACAACCACCAAAAGATTACTACTCTACCCGAATTCTACAGACCCTCACCTGTGAGAGATCTTAATTAAATACTTTATTCTGTGTAGCTGTGCACCCTCATGTTGTTCTTTTGTCTTACACAAATTGAACAGTGGACCTGAAACAATCTCTTCTGGGTAATGTGTGTTTTGGTTTCTTAGTTCAGAAAGAGACAAAACAATAGCTCTCATTCTCAAACAGTGCAATGTCAGGGCTGATACCTGGTTGGCCTAAGTGTGTGTGCAAAGGGTTTTTAATTTAGTCATGATTTTGCTGTGTCCCACTTGCATTATTGGCATGCTACTATTTCTGAAGAGAGGGAGCAGAACCCTTCCCTGCTGTTGAATTTCGCCCTTGACAAACAGGGTTATTTGAGGAGTTGGTTCCTTCTATCCAGATGAACTTCTAGAAATAAAGACATAAGAGGGGAAAAAACCTGATAGGCAGTATGTGAACATGCATATAAAATTTTGAAACGGATGTATTTACTTTGTCTCTAGCTTGTATCTTAAATTTCCTGTGAAGTGAATTCTTCTTAATGCTGTTTCTCTATTTTAAGAGAAGCACAAAATGACCATTACAGTGAGACCAGCAGTACGGATGGAAACTCCAGGGATTCAGATTTCTTTCAGCCACCAATGAAAAAGGTATAAAGTTAGTCGATGGATTTCTAATTTAATGGAACTGGAAGCTGTCTCTCAAAAGACTGCTGAAGGTTCTTGTTTTATGACACATCTAAATTGATCCTTATTTAGCTTTGGAGTATGTAGAATAAGAACCTGAGGGCCTGTTAGAAGCTTTGTACCACTGTTTATATACAGAAGTAAATTAAATGTTGAAGTATGGCTGTGTTTATCTCCTTGGTAGTGCCCAGTGAAAGTAAAAACCTTCCAACATACTCATGATTAGACCCAGAAATCTGTTTCTTTCCATTCAGTGCAGTTCTGGTCTTGCCCTGTGTATGTGTCTGCTTTATTTTTTTTTCCAAATGCTTGAAAACTCCTAGAGAACTTCCATCTGAAAGGGATATTGGTGTTCAGGCACCAATATTAACCTATCAAGTGTATTGTTTGTGGAGGGGATGATTAAACTGGCACATGTCAGCCTTCATCTTCAGGTCAGAATCTGAAGTGACCTTAAACTGGAAGTGTGGTGACACCTGGTGCACTGAATAAAATACAGGGCAGCAGCCTGTTTTGGTCTAACCATAGCAGCTCACAAGTAGAATAGAGTACTGTAATTACTACAAAACTGAGTTGAAAACTCTTACTAGAGTTGACAACCTAAATAGAAAATGCCTAGGGGACTCAAAACCTGCGTATATTGTGAGAAAAGGCTGCAGGATACATGTGTTGTTAAATGTTGAGGTAGTCAACATCTTTGACTTTTCCTAAAAGCTGCGGTTTCAACTGGGGGGTAAATGATATACCAGGACTAGAATAAATGTGACAAAAAAAAAAAATGTAAGAGTGGCATGAGAGTAGGAGACTTCAAAAGTAGTTTTCCTGTTGTTCAAAGCCTGATACCACTGTGCTGTTACCTCTCACCACTGATGCTCTAGCTGTACTGTCACCAAATAGCTTGGGTATTTATGATGGTTTTAATCTTACACTCTTGTCCACCAGCCATCAAATCATTCCTCTTTCGGCTAATGTGGAAACAGACATAAATAGAGAGAACAAAGAATGATTTGTGGATAGCAGACCACTTTTTGGAAGTGGCAGGGACTGAAAGTTTTAGCCAGAATTTGCAGAAAAAGCGGTAGTGCCAAGACTTCCAAATGTTCCACTTTAAACAATATTAGACACTGCTCCCTCTGGAGGGGGTAGACATATGAACCATTCCACACTTCTATTTCTTTAATGTTTTGGTAACCCTTCTGCTCAAACTCAGTGAACTGTTAAAAAGAACTAGATGCATCGAATTGTGACCTCATTAGTAATGTGTGATTATTTGGGTTATTTTAGGTGAAACTGCAGGAGGCCATTGAGTATGAAGATTTAGCAAAGAATAATAGCATTAAAACAATTGCACTAAACTTAAAGAAGTCTGATAGGTAAGTTAACAAAATATGCACAGCTATTTCAGCATAATCAATCTGGCAGGTCTCTCATTACAGCCTGCACAGAATCTGCAGATCTAGTCTCTACTGTGCCCTCAGGTGTGTTTAGGCTAAGTTTAAAAGTCTGATATGAACTACTACATAAACCAACTGCCAGGTAATTCCCACTTAAATTTGTATTTTGATTTCATCTCTATTTTCTGCAATTGAAGTCTCCATAAGCCGACTTGGAGGGTTTTAACAGGTAATTTCTGTTAAACTCTAACAGACCTGTATTCAAAGTCCAGCGCCTTGTTGCAGCTTACAGTGGAAAAATGTATGTGTTACATGTGAAAATAGATGATTCCAGGGAAAATCCACTCCCAGACAAAACAAGTGGAGTCACGATAGTTTGGACTGCTCACAGGTCTACTGTTGTTATTGTAGTAGTCCTCTTGTTTTCTAGACTGTTTGAGTTCAAGAAGTATAGATATAATTTCAGAAAAGGAGTGATACCACAGGAGAGAGAGCAGTTCCACACGTGCACCTAACTTCGTCTAGGTTTCAATCAAAAGTGGTGGGAATTCCTCCATTCTAACGATATTCCCAGAACTAGGTGGCACAAAGAAGTTTTAATTAGTAAAATGATGCTCGCAGATTCAACATTAGAAGCTCTTACCTTATTTTCCTGCCATAGTATCCCTAACCCGATCTCTTTCCATGTGGTAATGTATTTTTCTTTGTCAATAAATAAGATTTAGATAGTAGCATCAACAGTTGCAAAGCATCTAAAATTGGAAGCATTTGAAGAACTGTAGGCTGAGCTTGGCCTCTACTTTACCAGCACTCCTGTTAATACACTTTTCTCTTTCGTTTTTCTCACCTCACAGGTATTATCATGGTCCAACTCCAATTCAATCACAGCAATATGCAACCAGTCAGGATATAATTAATTCTTTTCATAGTATTAGGCAAGAAATGGAAGCATATGTACCCAAACTAACTCAGGTATGGAAGAATAGTAAAAAAAAATTCCCTTCTTGCTGTTAGCATCTTGCTTTCTATATGATTTTGTGTCTCATGTCTACTGGAATTTTAATTTTTCATGGTAAACTTCATGATCTCCAATAGTTTTACATTATTCAATTTATTTTACAATTTTAGGCAATACTTTTCAGCAATTGTGTTTAAAATCTAAACAATAGGAAACTGAGACATTGCTGATATTCAGAGTTATATTCTACTGTTACCGTGTTTTGAGGGAATGGTAACAGTATCAAGTAGTAAAGCAGGACAGTCACGCAATATGAAGCATAGGCAAATATTATTGATCCCACTCTATGCAATGTAGGGTGTAATGGTCTTAGGGGGTCATAGTAAGCAGGTTTATAACTGACTGTGTCTTTTGCTTCTAAATGCACTTAGGTAGGATGTAATCTCACTCTGGGCTGCACAGAAACTCTGTTCTGGCAACTGGAGGGCAGCATAGCCACACAGCCCATCTCCCCAGCCAGTGTCTGAACTTCCTCTGTTGGTAAACCTAGATTGGGCCTCAAGTAAGGCAGCTGCAACTGTGAATGCATCACATTTCTATATAGTAATTCTGTCTCATTTCAAAGTAACTGCACAGCCAGTTCATGTACCAAGTAAAGATGTATTTGTCTGTAATTAACTGGGCAGCTTTCACTGAAAACATACACTATAGCACTTAAAGGCACTGTGTCCCATTCTAGAGAAGAGCAGACTCTTCATCAGAACTTCCATTTTTATCTGCTCAACTGTATCCTTGCCATTGGAGTTCAAATACAACTTATTTTATAAGTAATTTGCTGGAAAAAGTGATCTGAAGTGTTTGTTCTCTCTCTCCCCTTAGGTTCTTTCAAGTGGTGATGCTGCTAGCACTATTGCAGTCCTGTCACCTGGAGGAGCACTTATGCAGGGTGGAACACAGCAAGCCATAAACCGTAAGGATTTAGGATGTATAATACTTTAATCGTATCTTATTGCATTACATGGCAGTACCTGGCTTGCCATTTCGTCTCCTTCTTAGAATACTTTACAGTGATAAAGGAAATTATGGAAGCATGTAGCTGGACTAATACTGGGTTACAGCAAGAAAAGAAAAGCAACAACCCAGCCACACCATGAGGGTGGTACTGGCTACACCAGGGCTGAGGCAAGTGAATGAGAGAAAATTGTACAGAGCAAGGTGATGAAGGATGCACTTGATATTAAGTCTTCTTACAGATAATGGGTTTTGCTTGTTCAGCATGTCTCTGATTTTTTTTTTTTTCCCCTCTGGATTTTTGAAAATAAAGGCATACTCTGGAAAAGCTCTAAGGAGACATGGTCTAGATAACTGTCTGGAACTAGGTTTTTTGCAGCCTGCATTTAGGATCCACAGCTTGCTGTGAAAAGGGACAACTTTTCTGTAGACTGCAAGGGAAAACACACAGCACCTCCTCCTCCTATCTCCCTTCAGTCACCCTTTTCCCTGTTGTCACATTCCTGCCAGTTTGACTTCCTTTCTCATCAGTCTCACAGCAGATGAATCCCTGTTCTCATAAGGCAGAGTTTATAAGAGTTTTCCAGTTTAACTTGCGTTACTTGGTCTGAAGAGCAGCTGAACTAGTTCAGACAGCTGAAAAAGCAAATTGAGTTCTTTATGGTACTGAAAGAAAAGGGGTCAGCAGACAGTAGTGAGGCTTTCATACACATCCCCATTGCCATACTGGGCGCTATACACCACTTCTTTGAGCCTGACCACCACTTTTTAAAAACAAACAAAAAAGCTGCATCCTAGAGTTTGCTATTCATTATTCAGTTCCCTATGCTTCTGTCATCCTCAGTGACTGCTTGTCTTTGGTTTTTATGATCATGCTTCCTGCCCAGTTCTTGAACCCTGTCACCCTTTCTTCTTCAAGAGTATCTGGGATTCAGTTCATTGTTCCTGCCAGGCTTTTTCACCTCCCCCATGCAGTGACCATGTTTTCATTGCCACCATAAGAGAGAGGGAAAAGCTTGCTGTATCCACCATGCAGTGTTTAGCACTGTGCTGTGGAGAGAATAAGTTGCTGGTCCCAGAAGCAGTACTGCCACACTGTTAGAGCAGTACAGATACACTGCTTCTAATCCTGGATTAAGTTTGGTGTCCATCCTTTGCCTGGTGTAGATCTCCCTATGTAATATACAAGCTTCCAAGTATATAGCCATAAATAGTGGCTGACCTGATCTAATACTGCTTATGGTCATAATTAGTTGTTAGGCACCTCAGTGTTCCCTCCCAGCCAACCTTTTTGTGATTCCAGTAGAAATGTATATTGCTGAACTCCTTCATGAACCTTACAGTCTCATTTTTCATATGATGGTTTTGAGTGGTGTGACAAAATAACTTTCCCGTTGCAGAGATGGTGCCAAATGACGTTCAGTCTGAACTAAAACACTTGTACGTGGCAGTCGGGGAACTGCTACGACACTTCTGGTCCTGCTTTCCTGTTAACACACCATTCCTAGAAGAAAAGGTAAGGCAGAGCTTCCTAGCGTGGTGTTAGTTATGGTGTGTCCAAGTCATGGTTTAGAATGACTGACATCAACTCAGAGTATAGAACTAAAACACATGCTTTAAATCAGTGCAGCACTTACTCACCCCTAGAACTGAAGGTCACAAAGCAATGTAAAACATCAGTCTTTTCAGCAATTCTGCTGGTGGTGAAAATTATCCTTGTTGCTGCATGCCTCTCACCCTCCCTTCCCGAGCAGTTGCTGTAAGCTACCATCAGACAGACTGGTCAGCTCTACTCCAGCTGCAGGTTTTTCACTGCCAGTTTAAAACCCACAAAGGAAAGCACCACCATCACCAACTCTTAGATGTAATCTCCATAGTGACAGAAGAAAGTTTTCCTTATTCTTCTGTCCATTGCAGAAATGGCTAAGTCATAGCTTCAAAATACACACTGCTTTGTAGAACAAAGTTGCCTTCAAGAAGAGGTGTCTGTCTACAACCAGGTGCATGACTGTAACTACGTTTTGTTGCTGTTATTTTTTTTTGACCTCACATGGATCACAAAGATAAAAATTTACATTCAGATATTTTGGATGTCCTGCTCCAAAATGTGGCCTGAAGATCCATGGCACAGTCTTTGCTTTAAACAAACAAAAAAAAAAAGGGTTTGTGGATATCTATAGTGTTTACTGACAAAGTAATAACGGTCACAGCATCACACTGTGCTTTCAGTCATATTGCACTTGCCTCAAAAATAAATAGGCACTCAAGCATTGTTAGAGACTGATATTTTAATAACTTTTCTTTCTTGAACTATGCATACCTAAAGTAACCTCCAGAATTAGATAGAAGGTGTTTTGTAGGAAATCTGTTTGTTAAAGGATTGTGCAAATGATTACAGTGTTGGTTTCTGTCTCTTTCTCAGGTTGTGAAAATGAGGAGCAACTTGGAAAGATTTCAGGTTACAAAGCTCTGCCCATTCCAAGAGAAGATTCGGAGACAGTATTTAAGCACAAATGTAAGGGGAAAATATTCTTTAATTATGTGGGTGCATATTAATAATTTGAATTGTAATTATCAGATTATGGTAGCTTTGTTACTTCTTGTCCTAGGGTGTTTTAAGATTTTTAACTAGGAAATGGGCAGACAGTTAAGTGTGTTTTCTCTCCCTGTCTCTCCTTGTGTAATTTGCTGAGTGGTACCAGAAACTGTCAAGACCCATAATTTGAAATTACCCAAGTGAGATAACAGAGAGGGGAAGTCTTTCTTCATTTTTCACTTCCACCATGAAGTAGGACTTCAGCGACTTCAAAACTGTCTCCCACTATGTCAGACTTGAAGTGGGCAGAGAATAAATACTGGAGCAGACAGCACAACCAAGTGTCATTTCCCTATGACCCTCTCAGCTTAGTAGCTCTCTGAGCTACTCCCTCTACAGACACTTTGCAATAGAGCCTCAAGGTCCTTTCTCTCTTTATCTGGCACACCTCTGATTTTAGTGAGATTACTTATAGTGAATGAAAGGAAGAATACAACTGAGTATCTGATCAAAGGGAGGGGAAGGAATCTGTTTTCCAGTAGCTGGGACATTTTTTTTTCCCTCTTAATGTTTCAGTTGGTAAGTCATATAGAAGAGATGCTGCAGACGGCCTACAATAAGTTCCATACATGGCAGTCCCGGCGTATGCTGAAGAAGACGTGAAAATGCATGCTGTACAGGTTTGAGAGCAAAATCTGCAATAGGTATAGGAGTTCAACCTAGCATATGTGCAGATCTTATAGTTGTTGCAGGAAGACCTGTGAGCTGTGGACTTCTGGAAACAATGCTAACTGAACTTGCACATTTTTGAAAAACAACTGAGACAAAACTTGAAAACTAGGGAGAAAAACAAGGAAGAACCAAAACAGAAGAGCTGAGGTGCAAAAATATTTAAAGGACACTGTTTACTGCAGTTACTCAGGAACTGCTTTTGAGTTGCATAAAGAGCTGCTTTCAGAAATAAAAAATTTAAAGAGGGTGTATTAATTAAATCTGGTTTTCTGTCTAATTTTTTTTTAAGAAGTGTATGGCACAGGGTAGAACTCAAAAGTTTTTCTTCACTGGATTCTGACATTTCATTGAATTCTGTTTGTACTTTCTGCAACAGTTTAACAATGATGTTTTAAAATACAGCTGAGACTGGTTTTGCTTCAAACATCTGGGAGAGTGCAGCTGTCAGAAGACAAGCTTCTGCCATGTGTTTCCCCACCAATTGGAAGCAAGAGACATTGCACTGAAAGCTGTTTATGGTCTGGGGTCCCTAAAGGCACATGGGGGCAAACCTTTGCCTGAAGTCTTGGATTTTTATGCAGAATTTTTTCAGCCATCAGTTTTGCATGTTTTCCTATGAGTGCAAGTGTGTGCTACTGCATATTTTTTTTATGGTGGCATTTGTTCTGAGGAGAGAATGCATTTTTTAAAAATGAAGTTAAATAAAGTTTCTTACAAAATAAGTCATTTATTTTCAATTCTTAGACATTTTTTTCTTCTCCTAAATCCGTTTTCCTTCACTCTTCCCTTTTGACTGTTACACTATTTTTGGCGAATTGATAATCATTACAAAGAGAAAAATGTGTTATTTACCCAATGTCCATAGGTATTGGGAATCTGTGCCATACTTTATTCCAAATAGAATCAGTTCACAGTTTCAGACCAACTTGTCTTGTATTAAATGTGACTTAAATGCAAAGTAAACCTGTTTTCTATAATATACGCAGTTAATGACATCCTTGTATTTTGTTGTCATCTTGACTGTACCACAGCCTAGTATGGGCTACTGAACTTTTTTACTTCTGCCTAAACGTGACTGTTAGAGTATGAGATACATTTACTACAAAGACAAATCAGTGACAATATGTATTCAAAGCAAGCACAGCAGTGTTCAGTACGACAGAAGAAATGCCCATCAGCCTGCATGATGGCTTAAGACTAGATTTTGCCACCACTGGTATGATGCTAGAATATGCTAGGGTGATGTTGGGTGGAGAATTCTGGCAAATTCCTACAGAAGAAAAGATGTATTTGAATAGCCAAGTCTCCGCTTGTTCTGTGCTGCTGCTCCATTTATGCAAGAGGGGGTTTATCTTTAATGGATGCGTGGAAGTCAGCAGCTTCTTTTTACCCAGTGTTTTGCAGTTTTTGTATTCTGCTAATATTTTGGTAAAAGCTGAGTTTCAGTTACACGTCACTGTCTGCACCAAAATTCTGTGTGGAAATGTATGCGTATTGTTAAGCCTAGTTTCCCTGTCTGCTTTTGCAGATAGATGCATGATACCTGCTCTGTGATGTTCATGTGGTTCTGCTACGAGAAGTGACTGGGCTCAACAAGAGAGACGCCCATTATTTTTGACAGGGTGAAAATATTACTAGGAATAAATAGATGATTGGCGGGATGAGGTGCACATCTTGTCAAGAGTTAACCTCTTGTGATAAACTGTTTCTCTAAAATTTAGGCTTAGGGTATGGCTTTATCAAGCCTTATCTTGTAGGTGCAGGTAGCTCTCAAAGAAAGGGTAGTTTCCCCACTCCAAAGCATTTGATCCAGCAATTCTGCAGCCAAATTTCAACTGTTCAGTGAAATCTGTAACACCTTTCATCATATCAGAGGGCTAGGTTCAAGAAAATACGTCTGATTTATATTCTAACTGTGCCTGAAGCTATGAACAACACATTTGAGTATTAGACTGCACTGAGACTTCATTTTAAAAAAATCATAGGAAAGTTTTTAATATGGAACTAATTCACCTTCGATTTGAATCAGTATTTGGTATTCCTCAAAAGACTGGGCAAAATTGTTAGCATGGCAGAAAAGTTTCAGTGCATCACAAGAGCATTTACAGTTCCAAGGACTGTTGTTTATAGTCATTATGGGGGATGGTGTTGCAATAGCTTTAAGTTATTATAGCGATATCAGGCTATCAAAATGTACCTTAATTAACAGAATGGGGGGGGAAGAGGACTATGATACTAAATCCAACAGTTTTGCCTAGAGACTGTACAGGCAAGGCTGCTATGCACTTCATATTGCTTTTTCAGGTATTGTGGCAATAAGGCACAGGCCCCTCCTCAAGTAAGGGAGGTAAACTAAATATTCTTTCTTCTACATTGTGTTCCCTTTTTCTGTAGCATGGTCCAAAACCCAGATTCATTCCTTTAAGTTTTGAAACTGAATCATCATGCATTATATTACTATTGGAATCTTTATACTGACTTGTATTTTTAATGAGAATTCATAAAACTTGTATCATTGGCATTGATCTAAGATTTGTAGAATAAACCCTACTGAATTCTGAAGTCAAGTCTTCTCTAATGCTTAGGCTGTGTTTTCTGATGCTCAATTAAATCCCAAACAGGCTCCATTCAGGTCTGAATTGAGAGAGCTGTGTATAGCACTAGGTCAGCTGTCTCTTCATGCTGGAAGAACAGGGCAGGAGCAAAAGAGTTGCAATACAGTTACTATCAAATTATTTCATTTTGGGGGGTTGAGAACTTTTCTGCCACACAGGAAATCTACACCATTAACTAGTGCTACTGTTACTGATCATACAAAAGCCAGTTTATTTCTCCAGGGATTAGTACTCTGTTGGTTCCATGCATTGATCCGGCAGCTCTTGGTTCAAGAGAGCTGCACAGGTTCTCTGTTCAGATCCAAGCTTTGCTAGTAATGCAGAAAGGACGACATAAATAAGATATTAACACAGGTCTGACTAAACTTATTCATAGCCTGTGAATTTCAGCAGATGAAAATACTTCAATCCACCACAAAAAAGGCTGGGCTATTTCTCTCTCAAGATCTCTACCCCAATCAGTGTCAGGAAGTGACACCTTTCCACCTTTCCTACAAGTAGTTTCTTACACCCTCACAGTGTAGCTCTTTGGACTGTGATCTTCAGATCCCATGTGACAGAGAACGGACCAGGCCATGTGCTTTCCAGGGTGGGTGAATTCCCCCACCACCCCTTTAAGATGCTTTTTTACAGCTACAACTATTTGCCTTTATACCACCCCTTTAAGGTGCTTTTTTACAGCTACAACTATTTTCCCTTATACTGTAAATACATCCTTGCAACTTCCATCATGAGGTATCGTTACTAGCCAGAAATCTTACCGTATCCTTTGCCAGCACTCCTATTGCAAAGCCACTTTTATCAAGAAAGTCACTTGTCTAAGCAGGGGAGATGGCAACAAGAAAACTTAAGATCCAGTTTTTCATTATCCATCCCATTTCCCTTTCTTATGAACTGACCCAGGCATCCCTGCTGTCTGCAGGCAGTGTATTAAGTGGCTTTGAAGGCTTTGTATTACAACACAGTTTCAGTGTGTGAGCCATCACATTCTGAACCTGTTTCCAAGCTCTCCTTTACCTTGCAGCTGGAGCTTGATCCAAAAGGAACACAGCAACTTCAGTTTGAATAGTGATCGAACATCACTGGTGATCCAACTGATCCTGCATAAGCCCCGATAACTAATGGCAGATGTGCTCCTGCAGCAGAGTTTAAAGCTTGGGGAAGCGTTAAATTACCTGACCCAACCTGCTGGATCTTTTTCAGGACGCTGCATTTCCCCTCAGCTACCTGAGGAATACATCATCTCCCCAAAAGGTATCCAAGTACTTGTCTGCAACACTGATCAGATAACATATCAGGACTCTCTTGTGCTGTCTGCAGTGGAAGAGACAAGACACAAAGGTGCAAGATGCAGCCAGAGCGACTGATCAGACTGAAGCAGCAGTTTGGCTGGAGAACACGGACCAGATCCCAAACGCCTCCATGTGTCTGGCTCCAGGGCAGCAGATCCGTGGGCATCGTCCACCCCATGGGCAGCTGCAGCTCCCTCACCAAGGGAAGTGGTACCTGCACCCCTTCTTTCCTCCAGGCCACACAGTGCTGCTCACCCTTATTCTGTCCCCAGGCAGCTTTAGGCTCGCAGCTGGGTGGCAGAGTGCCACCACAGTGACATGACAACCTGAGGAATGCAGCCAAGGCTGGGGCTCTTTGCTGGCCTTTCCCCAGCTCAGTGCCCTCAGCTACTGCATTTTCCACACAATGAACATCCTTGTCCCCTCCAAAACCCTGACAGCCCTTCAGTCTTTCTCCTTCCACAAAAGCCCACACACCATCATGGTGAAGGCAAACTACTCCAGTAGTCCACGTGTCAGCATATCTCCAAGGAAAATAATGTTCTGGACTTACACAGACCCTGTCCTCCCTGCCTGCTAACATCCCCTCTAATGAGGTTGCTTTGTTACCATCTCACCCACAGCCCTCAAGCACCACAAATTAAATCTGAAGCTTTGAAAGGCAGTCCCTTCTCTAAACACCAGCTAAGCCTGGACAGAGTTTTGTTCTCTAGAGCGTCAGCATCTGCACAGTCCCACTCCATCCCCTTCCAATTTGAGTTCATTCATGGGTATCGCATGACAAAAACACTTTATTACAATTACCACACCCCGCAGAACCATCCTCAAGTGTTGCTGACATCCCCCATTTCTATGCTCTGCCCTCCTTGAGCCAGCTCCTGCCCTTTGGGCTGACCCACATGACTGCCCATCATCAGTTTGGCACAGTGCTGCTTTCACCACACTTTGACACCATGCCCAAGCACCTCATAGCCCAAGAATCCTAGATCTCTTCTGTATAACTTCCCTGGGATTCAGCTGCCAACACAATCCATGTGCACCCACAGCTGTGCATTTCATCCCCCAACCCACAAGGGAAACTGTTGTCTTGCTCTTGGCCACACTTATCTCCCGCCTTTTCTACAACTCCCCGTCTGCATCAGCTCAACAGGACCCTAATCGCAAGTTACGGAGACAAGAGGGAAGGATTTGAGCATACCCAAGCAGTTTAAGCTTTTGTTAAAACAAGATCCAAACACTTTGGGAGTTGCCCAGAGATGACCAGACTTTGTGGGGCAGCAGCTGCCTCTTTCCAAGTACTGCACAAAGAGCATTGGCCTCAGGTGGCACTTCCAGCCTGTCACATGAGCCACAGCAGCACATTCACTTTCTCCCTGACTTCACATGCAGCCTCTACACCTACAGCTGGCTGGCTGATCCAGATAAACGAGTGTTAATAACTTTATTTGGCGTATGGCTCGTCCCATGATCAGAATTGGATGACTCTGATGCAATGGCCCTACGGTAGCTACTTCCCTGTAGGCACTCCTGTGTTTCTACCTTTGCCCTACTTCTGCAGGTGGTATGTTAAGGAAATAAGTGACAAGCTGTAAAGCCACATGCTTCCTGACTGACAACCCCTGAGCCCGGGCACGGTTTCCCTGCCTGCTACCTGCACGGGCATCATGCTGCCCTCCCCATCCAGCCACGAGCTGATCATCGAGTGAAACAGCAGCAGCAAGGGACAAGGAGGGACCCTGGCATCAGGCTGGTTGCTTTTGCTGGGTGTGCACTCAGCAGGGGCAAAGATTGCAGAACCAGACAGCAGATATTGCAGCTGGTAAGCACCAAGCATCCTGTTCTGCAAAGACAGGCCACACAAAGCATGTCGCTATGAAAAAATGCTTTACAGCAGCAGTGCAGAATGGGCACCCAGGTGCCCTCAACATACTCTGTATGGAGATGTTATGTCACCAAGAGCAGAATGCTTTCTTTTTCCCTGCTGAGCTGGGGAAATCACACCCTCAAAGGCTTTCTGCCTTCCTAACCCTTCAGGTGAACAAACTACTCTGTAAAACCTGGCTTGTGCACAACCCTGCTATGATTCCAAACAACAAGAATTTCAGAAATGTGGTGGTTGGCACTGTTCAGCTGAGCATGGCACCAAACACTCCAGGTGTTTTAGCTGGAACACAAGGAGACAGCTGACTGGTTGAAAATGATAAGATTTAGATGTCAGGCATGTCAGTAGTAGTTTAAAGAGTGGCAGCAAACACCAACTACCAAACTAAAACAGTGCCTGATAAAGACCACCCATAAGAACTGAGCTTGCTCAGACTCTCAAGGCTTATCTGTCTCACTAGCACTTCTATTAATAAGAAAAGGGGGAATCTCTATATTTTACACATTGAGTGGCTGAGTATGGCACTGTTCACCATGAGACAGATGTGGAGAGCAAGGAGCCAGTTATGGGGAAAGAGAGCAGTCACTTAAAAATAAGGACAGGGAAGAAAGCTCAGTTGGACTCCAAATGTACTTCAATTAGGCATCCTGCCATAATTTAAAATTTGCATGGATCAAAAGCACATTGGGAGCTATTGAAAACTTAGGAGAGTTCAGATATTCCCCCCTCCAGCGCTCTGACTAACTCCACTTCACTAAAATGCCTCTTTCCCTATGCCAAGTTCTGTCACTACCTCCCAAACTGGCTTGTGCTGTTTCACAGCAGACTGTGGAGGGGTCCTTAGGGACCTCAGCCTTGGACAGGGATCCTAGGTGCTGCAGAAATGGAACAGTCTTTCCTCATGGCTTGCCACTCCCTTGAGCACAGCTCCTCAACTTATCTCAACAGCAAACATATACAATAGTCCAAAGATGAATGGAGGAGTTACCACTAGATCTTGTTATAACCATTTTCAGGTGATAACCAGTACTTTAGACTGAGCAAACACCAGCACACTAGCATGATAAACCAGAACAAGAACCAGCTGTCAGAGCTGTGATCCAATCTTTAAGTGGGACCATATTCAGCTAAAGGAATGGGGATCTCTACCCAGAGATTTAAGATCCATTTTACCTCAGGGGGGGCACTTTTCCCCAGGGGTGGCTTTTTTTTTGGGGGGGGGGGGGGGGAGGGGAGGGGGAGAGGGAGGGGGAGAGTAGGGGGAAAATCCCTCCTGTTCATCATGGTCCCCCCCACCAAGCATTTCATGTCATTCAAACTTAGTCACAATTTCTAGATATAATATCAACAGAAGACAGACAATCCCTATTTAGCTCTAGAAAGGAGGATGATCCCAGGTCACAGCCAGCCCAAGGCACTCCCCAGCTGGAAAGCCAGCAGAGATTGCCAGCAGTTTCCCTGGTGTTGATCTCTCTCTCACAAGGAGGAACTCCATCAACCACAGGTTCAAACCTCACTCCCCAGTCACACCACTGCCAGGCTGACTCGCTCCCAAGCACCCTTCACACTAAAGCATGTGGGGAGTACAAAATGAACAAACAATCCCCTCAAAAAGCAGTTCATTCATTTACCAGCTCCAAATTCATTAGTGCTGGAGATTCACAGCCCTTGCTTGGGCAGGTGCTGTGACAGTCATCTAGGTAGCAACATCTTCTTACTCTGCCCTACCAGCAGACAAAGGGAAATAGCTGCTCTGCCTCTCTGCCCCTCCAGCCTTTCTGCAGAAGCAATTGCCTCTTGTGGGACTGGGATGGGAACACGACCTGGGGGCTACCAGCCCTGAGGGAACTGTGAGGCCAGGTCAGTGCCTTGGCAGCACAGCTGGCAGAACCCAACCTCTATCCCTGACCCCCAGCCCACTAAGTGCAGGCTGCCTGGTTTTCAAGGCCACTTTCCTGCAGAGCTTTGCAGAAGACCCTTCCCTGAGAGGTCCCCATTGTGCCCAAACTGGATGAGAGCTGGGACAAAGCACCGTCAGCCCCAGATTCCGCATCTTTGTCTCCATGTCTCAATGTGCAAAGCCTGGAAGGAGACACAGAAGAGGCAACTAGTTTCTCTGCTGCCTGGGATGGAAGCAGAGGTGACTTAAAGGCACAGTCCAGTCTCCATGGGGGTCAGTAACCGTTTGACTGCCCTTTGAGACCAGCCAGAAAAAAAACCGTCCCACTGCACAGAACTGCTTCTCCGAAATTCAGCACATCACGCCATTCGAGCGCAAAACCAGGCCCCTCTGCCCCGCAGCTGTTTGCTGTACCCAAGTGAAGAATGACACAGGCTTATGGAGCACTGGCCTACATTCAGAAATAGCGTGTTCTTCAGGCACAGGCGCGCAAGCGGGAAGGGAGAGCGATGCTGACCTGACGGGCACAGTCATAGCCGCAGCTCTGTGACACAGGCGCTTGCATGAGCAGCTCCACTCTGGGGGGGCTGCCTGGGCAGTGAGCAACGCCACACTTAGCAGTGCCTTTTCCAGCCTGTTATTGATTTGGATTTGGCTCTGCAGGGGTGGCTTTGGAGGCTCGGTGCTCTCCTCAAGACACAGGCTGCAGCTGGCCTCAGGCAGCCAGAACCAGGTCCCTGCCAGCGGGTGTGAGGGCTCCAGATTGTTGTGCTGCTCACGGAAACCTTTGCCCACAGAAGCGTGGGCTGTGGCAGCCTCAACAGCACCAAACCTGACTGCAGCCGCGAAATCTTCCACTGGAAGTATCAGGCAGAGAAGCTGCATGTTACAATTCAGGGGCTGATTTCCTGCCAACTTGTTTCAATCCATGGTAAAACTATGGCTCGCAGGGTGAAAGGAAGATCATGCTTCATGTCGCTAAGTAGGACTACTCAATAACCTTTCTACTACGGGAAAGTTCAGAGAAATGGGGGAAAAAAGCTCACAAGAAAAAGCACAGAAGAAGCAATCAGTTTTGCTTCTGTGCTAGTCAGACTCCTATTTAATCCTAAGGGACACAGCACAGCCATGCCCAGAAACTCTACACTCAAACGCTGACATTTTGTGCTGTGCCCTGTGAGAACGCCTGTCCCCTCCAGCCCTGACTGCCAGCTGTGTGCCCGCGGTGCAGCCCCGTGCCCCTTCCCGCGCGGTGGCGACCGCCCAGCGCCGCACAGAACCGCTGCCAGGGCAGCGCAGGGGTTCCGGAACGGTCTGCTGGGAGGCGGCTTTGCTGCTTCTGCCACTGCCCAGGCTGGAGTCAGATTATTTCATTACTACTCTCCCCCAAACATACTTCGCTTTTAAATAATAAATATCAGGCTATCCAAAATCAGAATCTGATGCTATAATTAGATACCCCTAAAGCACACATTGCTGTGTTACACAACACAGCTCGGAGCTCCTGGGTACTGGATGAAGCTATCTTAGCATTTTATTCACATCTGCTCTTAAAGCAAGTCTCAAAGCAAATGTCTCAAGTGTTCTTGGTTACTGAGCTCTGGTTCGGATGACAAGGCAGTCTCAGAGTATGCAAACAGACTTCCCTGAACTGAAACTAAACCAGAGATGAACTTCAATCACTAGTGGGTGTCAGCCCACAGGACTAGACTAGAGATAGCCAGAAATAAAACCTCCAGCACACATACAAAGCAGATATTAGGTCTATAGCATCAACTGTTTGCTCAATATTTGACCCTTTTTATTGCACACAGCTTATTAATGCAGACACAGATGGTTACAATCCTGTGCAAATCTCAATGCCAAGCACTACTACCAGACCAAGAAATGTCTTTAATTCATTTAAGTGACAAGCTCAAAACAAAAGCCAGGCCCCGAACTCCAAGGCTTCACCACTCAGCCCCATTTCTGCTTTCTCTTTGCAGCAGCAACAGGGCAAGCTCCTGCCTGAATTTGTTCCTACAGCAGCACCAGGAAGCATTGGACTAGCTACAGTAACTCACATTAATAACCTGGACAAACACTTCAAATTACTCAGTTTCAGCTCAGTAGCACAATAGCTCCATCCTTTTTAAAGCACTAGGTGTAGGTAAGTGCCATGCTGCTGCAGCAGTGTATGCTCTGCAGCAGAACTATAGATACTGGTGACAGCAAGAGCCATATGGCATGTACAGACATCAGTGCTGTGAGCCAGAGCCACAAGCTCTGTAGGCAGCTCCCCCACCTATCTGCTACGGTTTAGTCAAGAATTTGCGCATCGACCTCCCACTGGATGCAGTAGGATTAAAATACTCACCAATTCTTTAAAATCCAACCCTGGGGCCATCGCTCTTATTGATTTCCCTTGGCAAGGGCCTAACCGGGCAGCACAGGGCGCAAACCTAACCGGGCAGCACAGGGCCCAAACCTTGCCAGCTACACACCTGACCTGTTCAGCTGATTCGGAATCTGCATTTGCCAAACAACAGCATAAAGGAAACAAACAACCAACCAAACAACAACAAAAACCAACCTAACAAAAAAACAAAACCCCACACATTTTAGATGTGTCATTTCCCAAGTTACTATTAAGTGTTGAGAACAATTATGTAATCAAAAGGGCAGTACCAGAAGTCAAAGACAGCCCTTCAGCTGTCCCTAGTAAGCATCAAACTTTCTTTAGAAAAGAGAAGACTACTTAATCCAACTTAAAATTGAGAGCATTCTCCCAAAGACAAGTTTTCTGCAGTACCTGCAAGATGTGATCTAAATAATTCAAAACTTCACCCGATCTAGGTCACCGACGGCGGTTTGTTTTTCAGCAAGATGGCCTAGAGGGATTGGCTATTTTTTTGTTTTGTTTTACATTGTTGCTGTCTTCCAACATCATACTTCTGCATACCAAACAGCAGACTGATAATATGGGATGAGGAGAAGGACGGATACTGACAAAGGCCAACTTCAGCTTGTTGAAGCTGAGCTCCCTCTCACCCTCACGAAGATGGCTCCTCTGCAGCCATGGTTTTATATTTGTGACCCCTGAACATCCAGAGATTAATTTTAAGAGACGTGTGAGAAGGCTCAGGAAAAGCAAGCTTATCTTCCACTTGCAGTGCAAGGATCCACAGCCACATCTCTAAGGATTTCCAAAACCAAAATGGTTGAAGAGACCAACATCAGCCCTTCCATAGGATGAACCCATGGAACAACTTATCTTAGTTGATTATGGAAGAAGCCCTAGCGGAAATGCCACTGAGAAATGGATGGTAAACTTTCTAAGCATCTCTCATTAGGTTTATACCGTTTATAGAATTCCAAAGGTGAATCTTTTTGAACCCTGAAATATAATTCACTCATCTGCAGCCACTACATCAAGCAATCTGGCGTCCAATGGCTAACCTTACTTTGTGGTATGTTGTTTTTTCCTCCTCTTTATTTCTTTGCACGTAATAACAGCAAATTACACAGAATCAGGAAATGGCGACAGCACAAAGTTCAAACTCATTTTCCCATTAAAGGCCTTTCGCAACGATTTTTACAGCAGGCCTTTAATGACATTTTAGTCCAGTTGCAAGGCTGAGATTACAGGTATTTTCAGGTAACCTGGGAAGGTCATCAACACTTTCAGTAAAACAAGTTTTCTTTTCCATATTTCTCTATCAAAGGAGAGAGCAGTGGTTATGCTTATTTCAGAGAAACTAGAAGGTGCTATATCCTTGAAAGGATACAAATCACTTGAAAAGCAATTTATCTCCAGTTGGCACGCAAATTATTTCTCAAAGCTGCTTTATCACAAGTAAGCCACTTGTGATAGTACCAGAAATGCAAAAACCTATTTAATGGATCAGACAATATTAAGTATCTACCAACTTTATCACACACCTGTATTCAAGATTCCATATGAAATAAACAACTTGCTTCTCTGCTCAGGGTTTCCAAACAGCTTAAGTCAATCCAGGGACAATCAACTTAAAAGAAACACCAAGCAACAGCTTAAAAAGGCTGTATTCAGGGGAAGTACTGACTGTCCAGACATGAAGTATCCAGCCTCCAAGAACCTGGTCTCTATAGGATACCTCAAACTACACAAAGAACCAAGACTTTAATATATTCCTGGCAAAACATCTTAGTACTCACTTTCCAATTTCTAGCCATATTTGCAGCAGAACAACATGGGAAAAGTTGAGAGACGTCAGACTAGAATTATCCTATTTCTGTTAGTGAAAGATCTCCAGCCCTATGGATCTTTGCCAAATTCATCCCATGCTGTCATAGCAGTGTTTCTCAAGATTTTTGGTTTTTAGTGCCTTTTAGAGTGTTTTGTACCAGTACTTTCTGCAGAATCAGACATTCAATACATTAGATGTTTAATGTCTTAAATGATTAAAAAATTAACCGTTTGGAAACAGAAGTCTGTACAGCCACTGCCCCTGTCAAAATCACGATCAGGAATTAAAACTGAGCAGATATTCTCAAGATTCTTCATGTGTAAACTTCCTCTTTCTTTCTCACCTAAAACCAGGTTTGTTTTTGTTTGTTTGTTTTTAATTAACAGCCCATACCGCTTGCACGCCTCCCCCACTGCTCCTCGTGATTTGATCGCTGTGCACACTGTGAGCTCCCTGGGACACGCAGCCATATCCAGCAGCTACAGCAGAAGTCCAACAATGGAGCCACTGTTCCGACCTTGCCTCCTGGCCCACCGTCGCGGTAAGGTTTGTGCCTCTCGCTGTCCTTCCAGTGCTGCTAGATCTGAACAACTGCTGCGACTTTTCTTAGAGCTCCACTTTCTAGAGTCCTGGGACTTCATTAACAAACAAACAAAATAGTTTCTGCCTTATTAGAAAAATGCTTGAAAATAGGAATTAAGGTTTTGGAAGACAGAAAGACAATAAGAAGTGCACCAGACGGTAAATTTAGAGTTATGTGACAGGCTTAAAAATTCTAAGAGCCTAAGCCTAGTTGGGGAGGCTGGGGAGGATATTTATGTATATATTTGTGCAATTTTTTACCTGGCAGTTATCAGGCATAGAAGAATAAAAGCTTCCTCTGAACCTGCAAACAGTTTATGAGATCTGCTCTTTGGATCATGCTGTTGCTCAGCCTCCAAGGGAGACAGACCCCTCTGTGTTCAGGTGGGTCTGTGGGCTGTCACGCCACACACCGCTGGCCCCCTCCACAGACAGGGTGCCCCCCCTGCACAGGACCGGCAGCCCACAAAACAACCAACCCCACCACAGCCGCGCTGCCAACCATCTGCTCTGACAGCCCTGCCGCGACACGGAAAACTCCTACACCCCATGCAGAGCTGAGCCAAAGCCGCCTGTCACACAGCTCGTCACACGCTCGGCCTTCCTGCTCTTTGCTGCTGCAAAGAGGGATTGTACAGGAGGCCTACGCATGGCAAAGCTGCCGTAACACACACCCCCGGCTGGTGTCTTACAGCAACGAGCAACCAGGCCATGGCAGCACACTGTGCTGGGGCACCGGCAAGCTCTGGACATGCACTGCAACATGTGCTTGCCAGCGGCACAGTGCAGGGGGAACACAGCATTCAGGACCTCCATGTGGCTTGTAGGCACCTGCAAGGCCTGGCTCTGCAGCAGACCGCAGCCCTACACCTTGCTTTCGCCACAGCGCTCTCCTGCCAGGGAATGGCTTCTGGTGGTTCATTTCCTGCCTGTCTTCATTCTTGTGGGAACAGGGATCTGTGGCCACCCAGTTAGCTCTGCTCTGTGCTCGAGAACATGTAAAATCATGTCACGGCTCCAGGATTTACTGGCTCGGGTCTGTGTTTGATGATGCTTATGCTTTTGGAACAATGTCTTAGCATTCACCTGGCCTTGAGCTACACAAAGGTTTCTGAACCATGCCGGTAACAAAGAGGGGTGCTAAAAATCTCTCCTAATACATGTGCCTCAAAGGAACAATGTGTCTTGATCCGAGCAAAGAAGCTGGCACACAAGATGGAATTAGGCAATGCCTGTGTGGCTTGGCAGTTCCTGGCAAAACTGAAACGCAAGCGTAGGCTGACATTCAATTGATCCTGAGCCAGGATCTCAAGAGTTATAGAAGCAGGGCTATGTATAAACTCTCTGAAGCTTCATGATTTGGTCTGGAAATGTTTGGTTTTGAGCTTTCAGATAAATTCAACCCCAAAACATACAACACAGACGCAGACTTGCAGCTCTACATCCTTCTGAATTATTTGCCAAAAATCACCCAAGTCACTGCACTTAATTCTCCCATCAATACTGACCCTATTTCCTAAGCCTGCCCAGAGCCAGACTTCAGAACAAGCGATTTTTTGCATGTCAGGAATGGTTTTAGCTGCAAGCTTTGGGTTTAGACACTGGCCACAAAGACCTTCGGACCTCAGTCTCGCAGTCTGGTATTGCCCATTGTAATTGGGCAGAAGATAGTTTCCAAGGCCTGCACCCACATAAAGAACCCCCAAATCTCAGCACATGCAGAGCTAAATCACAGGATCACCAGGTTTAAAGAAGCCCATATTCACCAGCACACAGATCAGTGGTGCTGTCTGTGCATGTGCTGCTCCCTGCTTCCCAAAGATGCATTTTACTTTGGTGGGTTCATCTGTGCTATTTTTCTGTGGCTTGCAGCCAGGTGTCCAAGAGGATGAGTGCAGCAAGAATTAAAGGCTGTACAACTGCACAAAATCCTGCAGCACACACAGCTCTCTATGTGTGGGGGTGTATGTGCACGCGCAGGCGCACTGCACCCCCCCAGAATTAACCACTGCACTTCAGGCAAATGATGGGCAGCGTGCATTCCCACAGGGACATCAGTCATTCCCTCCTGGGGGTTCTTAGCTAAAAAAAAGCTGTGGAGAGGATGTCTGGGGAGGAAGCTGTTGGCTGCAGGGGCCACCAATCCCTCCAGCTTGAGCGCAGACAGGCAAGCTCCCTTCACTGTCCTTTGGCACATGGCCCAGGGTGCAAGATCATGCATGTCAGCAAGTGTGACAGGTCACAGAGACATCCCACAGCCCCAAGACATCCTGCTGTGATCTTGGGAACTCTGCCAAATTCAAGCTTTCATTTCTGGAGCATCCGCAACCCACTCTTGCTTTCACTGTGCCCTTCTCCTCCTTCCCTTCCTCCATTTCTAGCAACGCTGCATCCTACTTGCTCCCCGAGATAAATAGGGCAAACATAACCTGATTAACCAAGGGGATTTGGGCAGGAAGGGGCGGGGGCAAGATTAATATGTGGAGAAACACAGAACCTTTCCCTCTCACATTAGCTCTTGCCTATTCAATAATTAAAGTGTTCTGTGGTCACTCAGATTTGATATAAAAGCTTCTCGTAAACTCCATCTCGGCATGCAGATATCAAAATAAAGAGAACATTCGGTCTGACAAGCCAAAATTTATTTCAGATTCCTGGGTCAGTCAGAAGCTTAAAATCACTTGGATGGGAGCCTACTGCTTCATTTTAAAACATAAGGGTCCCTCTTACTGTTCTTCATCTATTGACAGTTTGAATTTGGGGTTATCTTTGAAGCAGGGTTTCGAAGTTAACGCAGGCTTCCTTCATTTCATGTATGCAAAAATCTCTGAGGCTGACAGTAGTTTGTCCAGGCTCCTATGAACAAGGAACATGTTACACAGGCTCTGGCTGCTCTCTGAGTCCATTTTGTTATTCTATTTTCTTTCCACCCAATCTTGCTTGGTTACCATAGGCAGACCTATCGATGTTTCAGGTCAGAAAGGCACAGATATCCACATGAAGACAAGACGCCTTCCCTGACCTTCTGAGGAGCTATTTTTGGCTGCTCTTATACGCCTAAGAACTCTCACAGAGGTTGTGCACTGAACTAACAGGCCTCAGTAACCATCACCTAAAGAGATACGAAACGGTACAGAGATTCGTTTATTATTTTTATTTTAATTCTTTCCATAACCTAACACTCTACTGACTCCAAATCTCCAGATGCTGTTGCAAGGAAGCATATTTCAAAAGGGGATGCAAGGCTGAGATTATTACCCAAGGAACGCATGTTCAACACTATGGCTGAACATATACAAACAGAAAAAATAATGACATATCCTGAATCCAGAACTTCCCAAAATTTGAGTACCCTCAGCCTTTAACCAGCTTCACTTCTCAAGAGCAAATCTGGAGATAGAAATACTACTTAGCTCCAGAAATTTCAAAGTGAAACGGATTTCTTTTCCTCATTGTGCCACTCTGGGAACACAAACAGCTGATGAGATTAAAAATGAAGGAACTTTGGGTTAGCAGCCAAACCCACACACAGGACAATACTCCATGCAGAAAGCACCAGACCCAGCTCCTTCTGTCTGAACGCATAAATACACCACATCACATGCTGGCAATCGCAGACCTGGGCTCTGCTCTGTCCTGTGTCTCACAAACTCTAACCCTGACATTCTTCCCCCAAACTGGCACTGTCCTGTCTGCAAACACTTGACTCCAAAGGCTGAGAGCAAAGCGGTGGGCAAGCCCCACCGCCCCAGCAGCCAGTCCAAAGGCTTCTCATGTGGCAAGAAGTTAACACAGACCAAGAGGACTGCACATCCCTGTTGCCACTCCAAAAATTGTTCATCCTCACACAGTGAGCAAAAGAAAGTACGACAGTATCTTCTCCCTTCTGACATAACAGCATTAAATATAAAATATCTTCCACAAATGTACAGTGACTCCTACATATATTACAAAATGCATAAAGCAGAAATGAGGTACAACTAGCAAAAAGGATATGGAGAATATATTAGGGGTGCAGCGTTCAGGGAACCCAGCCTCCAGAAATCCAGCTCTTGTGCACACATGTGCACACACACACACACACACACAGAATCCATGACACTATCTCCTAGCACCTCACACTTTCTCTGTAACAGCATCTTTTAAAAGGGTACATGCCCTGAGATATTGCCTCAAAGCTAGAACTTCATAGAGTCTAGGGATGCAACTGATTCTGGATAAAGTTATGAGAAGAGCAACACAAGGCTGGAGATAGTGAAAAAAGGCACACCTTGCATTTACCACCCAGGACACAGGCATGCTGTTTCTCTTACTATAAGGCCCAAGTTAGACAATCAACAAATTCTGCAAATATCAGGATTCCTCACATAAGAGCTAAAAGTCAGGTGCTTGTTCCTTTTGGTAACATTCACCTCCTTAAACAAGACTCACCATAGTTTGCAAAACAGCAAGGCCATGCCCTGCAAATGTTTGCTAAACATTTGTGCAATTCCATTTGAACACAGGAACAGAGGGTCCACAAGGCAGAAGCTCCACACTTTGCACAGCATTGTGAAAATGATTTGTTAGTAGTTTGTAGACAAGCAGCAACCTTTCATTTTTCCATTTAAAATATAAGTGTAAATAAGAAAACTGAATTAATTGATAGAGATAAGGTCAGTATTTATGTAATGTTATTGAAGAACACAGCATACTAAGACAAGCACCATATTTGGCAATAATTCTGCCTCACTCTGCTTCCACTTTCACTTCCCTGTTTTGTTCTGCCTGTTAGTTGATGAGCTCTCTGCTGAGAAAAACCATTGTGTGTCCATACGATGCCTGTGCCATGAAGCTGTGCTCCCAACAGAGATGTTCAGCTTGGTGCCTGCTTGAAGTATGTTAATGATTTCACTATGGCTGTGTAATGAAGCTGAGTCAAAAGAGTATTCCATGCTAGCAATGCAGGCTGCACCTCTCTCTATCCGTTTTTATTTATCTCTGGAATCACTGCCACAGTTCAGACCTTTGGTACTGAGTCATGGTGCATTGTATCATGTTTCAGTTAAGAAGCACGGGCACTTAAAATTAAAGGAAGAAAATTAAGACCACAAAAATCTATTGAAAAGAATAAGAAATCACCATCATCTTCCTGCCAAGCCACACTTTGGACCTACATGTGGCCTCAGGGCTCACATCCAGCTTTGCTGTGAGTAGAATGAGACCTCCAGCACCAACTGCGAGCTGGGGAGAGTACAGGCCACTGGATTTCCACAGTGGCCAGATAACATACAGATACAGCACAACTAGATGTGTACAAGATAGGAGAACTTGGCAATTAAGGAAATGGTGTAGGTCTTTCTTTCCCTTGGCTACTTTCTGGTTATAAAATAAAATTAAACCAAACAAAATTCAAAAATGCTCAGGGAACAGAATTTTCAAAGAGATAAGGCAAAAGCTTTCTCCTGGGGGACAGCTCCACATCCACTCCAGCAGTAAGTTCTGCTGGCAATACAAATGGTATATAAAACTCTGCCTGGTAGTGTCTCAGAATAGTATCTGCATTTCAGTCATTTGTCCCTCAAGTGCTCTGCATTCACCCTCAGAGCTGCCAACAACCACCACCACAGAAACAGAGGCCTAAAAGAGTACCTTGTGCAGAAACAGTCAAGTTTTCCCATCTGAGAACAGCAGAAGAGTTCAACTGTATAACGCAGACTGAAGTCACCCCTCAGGAGCACTGTCTTAGGGCCAAGCCAGCCCAGCTGCAGCTCTTTTAAAGAGCCTCAGGTGTGGCCAAGTGTGGGGACTAAAATGTAAGCAGGTGGTTGCTCACTGACATTCTATTGCTATAATGAGTTTGTTGAACTGCAAATTAAGCTTCATCTTCCTTTCCAAGCAATAAATAATCATTTATTACACAGTCATCTGTAGGCACATGGACTTTCCGTATTTACTGGGCATTATCTGAGAACACCAATATGTGGGATGGATCATGAGGCTCTTCTGGCATCCAGGCTCTGAAAGGAGACTGCAAGATCAGAATGTGATTACCTCTTGACCTCTGGCTTTCGCACTCCACTCGTTGCACAGAAGTGGGTTTTATTCACCAGGACCCACAGAGCTACAGAAACTAACCCATACATTAGAAGATCCAGAAAATGTCAGGAGCTGTAAAAGTTGTGCCTTATAGCACTGATGTCTTTGGTGGAAAGTTTGCAGAGAAGTATCCTGCATGCTAAAGGGTGTCCTTCAAGAAAACACAGACCAAACTATTTTCAATGTCTGGGACTTGACCCTGTAACTTTATGCTGCTAAAGTGAGAGCTTCCTTTTGCAGAGTCCCAACTGTGACACTCGCGTCTACTAAAGTGATTAAAGAGAGGAAAGGATGAATTAATATCTTTCTTGTGCACTGTTTCTGTAGAGGAGGCGGGGCAAGAGGCTCCTCTGTGTGTCTGTAATGGTGAGAGGTACTCTCAGCTTTCTAGGGCCCAGTTACTTCTCAACCGTGGGATACCAAGTTTCCAGCATGGTAACCTGGAATTTTGATTCATAGGAATTAAAGTTTGGCCACAGTAATTTTTAGATGGGAGAGAATACATAACCTGCTAAATACACTGGAGGTCAACTGGACATGGAAGACCTGAAATGCCAAAGTGTCTCCCTCTGTAGGGGAGGCAGTATTGTGTCATTAAATGTACTGCATGCCAAACCACCCCAATCAGTAAAAATCTGTCTTTGCAGGACTCTGTTGCTCTTTACTGAGCTAACCAGCTCCGTTGGCATCTGATGTGCTGAGAAGTTATCCTGGCGAAATCAAAACTGACAGCTGCAGAATGAACATGAATATTAAAATAAGGGCAAGGGGGTCTCTGCTGCAGACGGAGTACAGGGACATGTCTCTGACCTTTTGCTGCTGAACCTGCCTGCCCTCTGGAACTGGCAAGCAGCAGCGGCAGCAGCCCGCAGCCCTCCTCTCATATCCCTTCAGCTCCTTACTGTAATTTATAGAAAGTGTCCACTTACTGCAACCTGCCAGGCACTTGAGTACAAGTTAGGTAACAGTAATAGTTCTGTTGCTGCCAGTTCAGAAGGCAGCAGCAGGGATGTAGATGATCATGCTCCTCTTGACACTGAACAGGAGGCAGGTACTGAACTGGTTGAGATCTCTTTGCAGCTTTGTTAGGCCAGGACTGACTGGTGGCCCCTGCCCATGGCGTGCATTGGAAAGGCTCTCTCTGAACCATGTGGCTCAGCTGGGCATCCCATTCCTGCAGTTTCTAAGTAAATGAGTGAGTACAGTTACGTCAAGGGAATGGGTTTGGCTTGGATAATCCTGCACAGTGACTCATGCTTCCATGAGTAAATTAAGTTCCTTAGAGAAGCAAGAGAAAATCAGGCACTCTGCTTAGTCCAGCTACCTGGAGTGATGATTTAGGAAAATGTTGCAAGAAACACAGTTTTCTTTAGCTTTCTGTTGAGAAAATCATTACAATAAATACAGTATTATCTAGCTTTATACTGAATACATAATCCATTGCTGTTGTACTTGCAAACATAAGCAGCCTTTTAAGGGGAAAAGAAAAACTGGTGTAACTTGAAAGTTCTTTGTAGTGAAACATGTCAGCTAGAAAACAGTTTGCAATCAAAAACATAGATGTGACAAAAGGGCATTGTAGAAGTTGGGGATCTTCAGAAATTGACAATTATTTACACAGGTCTCCACATACATTACCCTGGTGCACATTTAAAAACAGGTTGTAGAAACAAAGATGTATAAATACCCGGAAATGAAGATTGCATCAGCTATCCCTCCCCCTCCATGACAGTGCAAAGGAAAAGCGGGGCTGAAGCAGCAAAACCACTGGATCGTTGTAATACCAGCATCCTCACTGTAACAGGCACGCACGGAAGCAGCCAAGGAGAGGGACCAGAGGTCTGTGCACCGTGGCTATTCAGTTAAGTGCAGACATACTTGTTAGTGCAAGCTGAGGTGAAATTCTACTTTTAACATTCAGTTTTCTTAGGAGATCAGGTCAAATGGTTCGATGTAGCTACACTGTTCAAATTTGAAGAACAAAAAGTATGGATTTTTATGGAATATGAACCAACTTCCTGTATCTTACTCTGGTAAGTGTTTTGAAATTGCAAGAATTCTCGCTCTGGGAGATTTTCTGATGTTGACAACGTAGCCGAATGTACCAAACTTTTGGTGCCAAACTGCTCCATTTTGCAGTCCAGGCCTCTCTGGTTTAGGTGAAGAACCTCCATCATTTTCATTTTGCTTTACAAAGCTGAAGTGTTCCATAATGAACTAATCCCTACAGTATCAACAACATCAGGTTGGTAGTTAAAGACACTTCCCATTTTACAAAGGAGAAATGAAGCCATTACAGCTGGAGGGAGTTGCTTAGGCCTCAGAGTATATCAAAGTGAACCACAGGACGTAGCTATGTCCAGTGCCAGACCTTTCCCTCACACACTGACATCATATGAAAGCAAAGCCCTGGATGATGTCAGAGCAAAAGCAGGACTGATCATGCTGGGAGCAACACTTAGGATTTTTCGGGGCAAATGACACCTCACATCTCAGGTGAAGAGATTCCACTGACCTTTCCAGGGCCAGTCAGCATCTACGGTGGCTTTGGGTCACTGCTGACCTCCCAGCTGAGCTGTAGCTCACACAGCATATACGTGCAGGTCAGGGTTTGGTGCCGTTATTCACCCCAGCACCGCCATCAGATCTGACTTAGTCTGTCATAAGCCAGGACCTGAGCAAATGGCAAGTGTAGAAATTAAATATCACCATGTAAAACCTCTTGCACATTAGCAAAATGGAGAGAAATTTACTAACACTTCATGTTTTATTGAAAATAGCAAGACACACATTAAACTCGCCTTGTTTAACTGTCTCTACACTTTAGGATAAAGGTTTAATCAGTATCTCATAGTTCAAAGACAAACACATTTTTAAATAAGAACGTGGCATTGTTTCCTTCTGTTACCAGCCAAAGCCTGAATAAATGACACCTGAGGCCAGTGGAAAAGCCCCGCTTGTAACTCCTAGAATAAAAATATCAATGTTTCCACATTCAGCAGCTTCTATTGTTTTATTTTTCATGTTTAATCTGTGAAAGCTAATAAGGAAAAGAGGGCAAGTAGGTCGAGGAAGCACCAAGCTTCCCTGGAGAGACCCTGTCAGATTCAAAACAGTCCCATCACTCTATCAACACCATCTCCCACTGCTGCAATGGAGAGCAGCAGCAGAAAAAGAACAGGAAGAACAACACTCCCTACATATACAAGGGAGGAAAGTTTGCCCCATCCCTACAATCCAAGTCAATCACTTAAAAGAAATCAAAACTGATCTGGCCTCCATCTTCCAAGTGCAAGAAAAATGCCCTTAATTTGCTCACCCCATTCTGTTTGTGTTGTTGTGAGCCTCATTTGATTGAAGCTCTCTGAGGCAGAAAATCAATGTCAGTCATGCCAGATGACTGCTTTCCTCCTCAGCATCTACTGCTGCCACTAAGATCACAAAGGACACATAAAAGGAAAAATCTGGCAGTCACAGCCATCTTCTCAGTTTTGTCACCCAGTGAATTAACACTGGCATATTAAAAGCTGACAGTATTTTTTAACAAAACAGGTTCCTGATCTGCTTGTCATCACTGAGGACATGCTGGGACCAGGGTGGTTTTGAAACATCTTGGCTAGCTTGCTTTGGCCTACTCTGCTAAAGGTAGGACCTCTGGTATCTGAACAAGCACCAACAGCTAAGGACAACCTGATGCCCTGTGTTATAAAAAACAGAGATTTCACCTTGGTTCTGTTCTCAGCAACGAGCAACGCAAACACAAGCAAGTAAAGACTTTATTGGAACTGATACTCTGAAAATCATGTCAAATTTTATTTTGTCTGAGCCACAGGGTATGAACAATCTTCAAATACCAAGATTCTTCTCTTAGGAGCCTTGTTCTCATCATGACAGTAGTGAAATACCACTTGCTCTATACTGGTTACATATTTTTAAATGCCCATTTAAAACTGCCTATCCAGCCAGTCTTGTGTTAGAAGCCTCTTATCTTACATTTAAACTCTTCAGAAGTAAAAATCCTCCCTATGGAGAAAACATTTCTTATTGATCTTCATTTCTGTCAAATGTTCATTTTCTGTCTTGCCAGATGTCTGGAACCCAAACTTTGGATGAGATGTTTAGTCCCATTCATACAAAGCCACTGTAAATACAGATTCCTGGGATGCAGCACTAAACTTCCTAATCCGTCCTTGAGACTTCTGCTAGAACCAGATGCTCAGCGAACCCAGCATAATGCAGAGCGACAGAACTACACTGTACGGTCTCCTTTGTTCTGCATTCATGCGGCATTAGGCCTACTCAGCACCTACTAGCACTTTCCCTCCTCAACTACCAGTCTCCTTGGACATCACACATCTCACAAGCATCGCTCACTCCTCAGGCAGCAGCAAAGAACAAAGCACATCTAGTTTTGCAACTGATACATCACTATATTTAACCTCCTTTGGCAGAAGTGCTGATCTTTACAATAAGAATAAAAACTTGGTATTTTTCTGGCTCATTTCAGGCAATTCTCTATATTCTTAATGTTTTGAGCATTTTTAGATATTTTGTCACTTGTGGTTTTTGTTTCTTTTGTTTTGCCAATGGACAATCAAAGAAATGATGAGGCTTTGGGCTACTATTCCCATCAGATCACCACAGCAGAAGCAAATTGTCACTGGGATGGTCTGCGAGAGGGTGTTGGTGTGCCGTGCCTTGAACAGCAGCAGAAAATTGCTTCAGTTGTAAAGCAGAATTTAGTAGCCTTACGTGTGATCTTCACACCACCTGCCCTGGTCCAGCATGACCAAGGGCCACGTTTTAAGCTTGTGAGCACTGGAGTGGGATGAGATCATGGAGAGATCAGGACCTCCATGACAACGTACAGTCTCCTCAACTGTAAAGTGACTAACTGTAGTGACTAAGAGGTAACTTACATAAGGGGTCTTTAGAAGAGAGAAAAAACACCCCAGATAAAACGGAAATGGGAAGGTATGGGTAGAAGACAAATGAGTTAATTAGTAAGGAAGGCTTTCTGCTGCAGGAAGATAATTGTTTCAAAAAGAAAGTCAAGTACATCCTAGAAGCTGCAAATACATATTGCCAAAAATCAGGTAGAGTTAGAAACCCAAAGAGAAACTAAAACAAACATCACAAACATCACACCTACAAGAAATTAAAAAAAAAAAAAAAAAAAGAGAAAAAAGGATCACAGGGAGGATGTCTAAGTGGTGGAGCAGAAGGGAGAAATGGATACAAGGTAATAAATGAACACAGTCCTCTGAACAAAGGGATAAAAGGTATTATGAATTTACTGAAAGCCAGTTTTGTGGGGCAACTCTGTAGCACAGCAAAAAATTGAAACTTCAAGCATCCAGGAAATAATTTATTTTTTTCCTCTTTCTTAGTATCTTAGCAAGAAGTGGAAGACTTGATTTTACTAACCAACCACAGAGGGATAGGGAGATGACAGGGTGGTGTGACTGTGAATAAAAAAAATAGCCTGAGACCAGTCATGGTATTTCCAGTAACGGCAGGAAACCATTAGTGTTCTGTCTGAAACGCCACCGAGAAGACTTGTCTAAAATGCTCCATATGGCAGCCCCTCTCAAGAGGAAAGCGCTCAGACTGAACGAGACCCACAGAAAGGACGTCCCAAGGCCCAGGGCACAGCTTGCATCATGCAACACTGAAAAGATTTAGCTTATGTAACTTTAAAACAAAACACGACAAAACCACACACAAATGAGTAGGAATTGGATAAGTAAATACACGGAAAGGAGAGGTAAACGCCAGAGAAGGATGTCTGTAACAAAAAAGCAAACATCTATAGATTGAGATGGAAATTAGACGCGGGTTTCTAGCCATCAGACAAGAGGCTCCATCCGGAACTACGGCCATAAACCCTGTCGGGTTGTGTGGGTGCTGAGGAGCACAGGGCTGGCTGCTGGCGGGGCTGGGCACGGCTCCTGGAGAGCACTGTTCGGGCGGCGGTGCGGTCGGCAAAGGGGGGCCCGGGCACCCCCAACTGCCCGTAACTGTGGGAGCCGGCACCGTTTGCTGCTCCGTGTGCTGGCTGGCACGCACTGGGCATCCTCCCTGCCCTCCGGAGCTGGCGTTTTACGTCACCTTCACCCATCCCGGTTAATAACGGGGAGAGGGAAATCCCCCGACGACGGGAGTCCCCATCCCAGGACGCCGGTTCGCCAGGGGGGGGACGCGGAGCCGCAGCGAGGCCGGCCCGGCAGCCCCTCCATCCCAGGCCGGGGGCGGGCCCGTCTAACAGCCCTCGGCCGGGACAGATCCCGCTCGCCCGCCTCGGCTCCCCTCGCGGTGCCGACCGTCCGCGCCGAAGGCTCCAGAGCGACCTTTACGCCCTGGACGTTCCAACAATGGGCCAAAAGCTACCCTCCGCCTCCCCTCTCCCCCCCACCTTCCCATGCCGGCCCAGCACAACTTCCCCCTCCCCTCCGCCCCGACGTGTCGGCGGGCACGTCTCCACCGCCGCAGCCCGCCCGCCGCACGTCACCCGCCCGGCCCCTACTTAAGGTGGCGGCCGCTTCCCCGCCCCGTCGCTACCGCCGCCGCCGCACTCGGGTGAAGACGTTCGGTAGGTGCGATCGTCTTCGCGGGCTAGGGGGTGCTTGTTGCGGGGAGAGGGAGGAAGTGGGATGCAGGCGCCGCTGGCCGCCAGCCCACCTGGGGGACTCGGTCGAGCAGGCGGCGCCCAGCGGACCCCAGGTCCGGCCGAGGAGGGAGCGGGCACAGCCCTGGATTTCAGCCCGGTGCCGCGTTGGGTGCGGTGAGGCACCCCGCCCTGCTCCGCGGCTTTGCGCAACCGGCGTGATTTCCACCGCCCCTTGAGATTGCGTCCCCCCGCCACCCCCCTCCACCGCTTCAACCTCCGGGAATTAAGTCGCTTCCCCTAATCGGCGTGGAAGTACGTGTGGCTCTAGGCAGCTGCCTGTTGAGAAGGGCGCTGGCAGTGACCCTGCGTTTAAAACAGAGCATAAATATACCACCTTGGCTGCTGGCTCTCCCATGATCTGTTTCTTTCAGGGGAATAGCACTCTAAAATAAAAAAATTTGGACTATAAAATGTAACTGAGAAACGTTTGAGCGGGTGCCCTGCACACTGAAGTTCTTACAGTGCAAAGGGAGAACTTGGCACGTGGTGTGTGCACGATGCTGGGCCACGCTGCAGGAGACTGATGCAAATGAAGACTGATGCAAATGAAGACTGAAGTACCTTGGTTAACTTTTCCTATATATGGGCACTGATTTCCTGTCCTTCCCCCACCCCTGCCAGCCTCACAGCCCCTACCAGCTCTGCCAGTGCTCTCCGGCCTTTCCTGCTCTGAACAAGTTGCTGCCTGTTCAGCGCTAACCTTAGAATCACGTTAGGTCTGTACTTGCATCCATCTGCAAGGCTGCCCCTGCCTCAGGCGAGCGGTAAAGCATGGTGTCGGCTTCTGCAGAGACCCTGGGGCGAAAGCGCAGGATTCCATCATTATCATGGCATTTCAGTGTAGCTGTGACTGTCAGATTGGAACCATGCAGCTGGTAGCTAAAAAAATTGAGGGTAGGAGAGATGGTAACACCAGACTCTATACGTCTTAATTCAGAACTATGCAGTTTCACTTTAAAACAAATCCATAAATTTGACTTTGAGGATCTCACTGTGCTTAAGAAGGGCTTGCCTAAGTGGTGTACAACCTCAGCTCTGGAAGGGCTTCAGGGCATAGAATACCAGTTTTTCAGGGCGGTAGAACAGAGATTGCCAGACCATGCTGTGCTCAGAAGTACTAAAATGGCTTCCTTTGCCTAAGTGTAACATGGATGATCATTTAGAACATTCTACTAATGCGGCTGGAGTGCCACCCAGCTATATAATCAATGGTGTTCAGGCTGTGTTTGAGGGAAAGCTACAGTGAGCTTGTCATCAATAATTCAGTTTTCTGTCATTTTGCTGCATACAGGCAGTACTGCCAGATGCTTTACGCATGCGATTTATATCTGTTTTCCTATCATCCTGGAATAAAGTCCATCTTGCTTGATACAAGTATTCCGGTGTTGGTAAGAGCTCCAATGCCTAAAGAAATAACGTGTTGCTCTCCTTGCAGCAGTGCACCATGTCTCTCAAGGATCAGCTCATCCACAATGTCCACAAAGAGGAGCACAGTCATGCCCACAATAAGATCAGTGTGGTTGGTGTGGGTGCGGTTGGAATGGCCTGTGCTATCAGCATCCTGATGAAGGTAAGTTTTAGCTTGGGATGAAGCAGCACAGTTGCGTCTACCTGAGGCCTCAAAGATGGGCAAAAAGTAATCTCCCTTACTAGACTAATTGGACCAGCACACAGGATGAACTTTTGGTTGGTCATTCTTTTCTTTGGGCCTGAAACAAAGCAGCAATCTTAAAACTATTGGCAGAGAGCAAATAGCTGTAAGTTCTTGTAAACAGAGTTTATTCCAGTATCAGACAGAACATGCTCTATGTATCATTTTGACTTAAAAGAGCTGCATTTACCTTTGAACAACTTCCAGAATCCCTTCTAAGAACTGAGCATTCATTCTTTCTGAAGCAGAGAGTGTGATGGAATATTTATTTGCGGTGTGGACTGAAAAAAGTGGGCCCAGACACTCTGAATGACTTGTCCTCTGCATTGCATTATTATATTGGAAATGCTGTGTTTAACATCAGGCTTGCTTTTCTTAACTGTAAAATAGGCTGTTTATGAACAGCTATTAAATAACTCACCATTTTCATGCTAAATTGTACAACTATTCCACACAGAATGTGCATATGGAAAGTGCAAAACTAATTCAATAAAGTGGATATCCTAGGAGACTAATTTAAATGCTTGCTTAGGAATAAGTAAAGTGATGAATATGGGCAAAATTGCTTAAATAGATCCCCGCTTTTAAAATAATTGTAACTTCACGGTTTACAAATGGAGTACTTTGCTCCGAGGCAATAAACTTACTGTTTAATCTTGGTCTGTGTAGGACTTAGCTGATGAACTTGCCCTTGTTGATGTTGTGGAGGACAAGCTCAGAGGAGAGATGCTTGATCTCCAGCATGGAAGCCTCTTCCTTAGAACACCGAAGATTGTCTCTGGCAAAGGCAAGTAGTTGGCTCTAATGTGCTTGTTATTTTGAAATGGAGACAGCCACTTCAGATCTCACACTGTCCATCCATGTCTAGCACTTAGCCTGTCATCCTAATCGTGAGGAGGAAAGTTCATTTCTGCTCAGCTGACATTAAGTTTCATGTACCTTGTTAAGGTGTTCCAACTAGGAGTCCTCTGGTCCAAAGTTCATCAGTCAGTATAGAAAGATCAATTTCTTAAGTACTCACGCACCTTTGAGAATTTTATTTCACAGGCAGTTGGCCCCTGAATGTGTTACTGCTTACTTCTTGGCCACAAATATCTGACAGCTGTAAGTTTAGTAGCAACCTGACTAGGGCAATGCCAGCCATCCCACACCTCCAGTGTCCACAGGTTACGTGGGCAGAGCCTTCTTCCTTTCCTACACAGCACCTGAACTGGATGCACAGCTACCCCACACCCATCTGTGCCTGAGAAGTGTGCAATACCAACCACTGCCCAATTCTACACTAAGATTTTGATGTGCCCTTAAGGTTGCCACTTGTGGCAATGAACCAAAATCTTAAAAGAAAATTTAACTTTATACAGAAGCAAAGCCTAGGGTAACAATTACCAGAACTTCAACACCTTCAAACTCAAGAATTTTAGATACTAAGACTAAAAGGAACCAAGAACTGTACTAAACCACGTGTTGAAAGAGGTCATGTCTGACACAGCCTTTTGTCTGCAGATTACAGTGTGACTGCACACTCCAAGCTGGTCATTGTCACTGCTGGTGCCCGTCAGCAGGAAGGAGAGAGCCGCCTTAACTTGGTCCAGCGCAACGTGAATATCTTCAAGTTCATCATTCCCAATGTTGTTAAATACAGTCCTGACTGCAAGCTGCTTATTGTCTCAAACCCAGGTTTGTCTTGTGTTGCTTTAACGAGAGGATTTGGCTGAGAGAATAGTGATTTTTTTTTTTGTTTTGTTTTCAGGAAGGTGGCATTAGTATATGGATATGACCAAGCACAGATTTTAGAAAATACTTATGACACATAACCACATAGCAAGAGTGTCATCTCCCTTCTCCATACTCAGCAAGCTGGTACTCTGAGAAATAAACCAACTTGCCTCCAACTTGGGCCTTCAGTTGCCTTTTAAGTAATCTTTAGCAGAGGACACATAAGGAACACTGATAATTGCATGCATAGTATGAATAGCCTCTCAATTCTGCCTTTAAAGCAGTAATTATATGAGCCCACCGCAGGGCCTGGCTTTGGGGATTATGTTATGCTCTATTCCCCATAACTAGTGTGCAGATAAAATCCGTGCAGATGACCAGAAGATACTATCCTAGTTTTCAAACTGCTCATGAGTGGCACCTGTTGTCCTCCTTGCTCTACTTACAGTGGACATTTTGACCTACGTGGCCTGGAAGATCAGTGGCTTTCCTAAGCACCGTGTTATCGGCAGTGGCTGCAATCTGGACTCTGCCCGTTTCCGCCACCTCATGGGAGAAAGGCTGGGCATCCATCCTCTGAGCTGCCACGGATGGATTGTTGGAGAGCACGGAGATTCCAGTGGTAAGGGTGAAACCTGGCTGGCTGTTACACAGAACCTTTTTGCTATAGTTTGTTTGCAAGAAACATCTCCAAAAGCTACAGCAAAACATCACTCAAAAACCTTTCCACTGCAGCACCTTAAAGAGTGCAAGCCCTGCTTTAGGTCTTCTGCTGCACAGAGTAACCCTAGATGATCTATATTTGACCCGAGTTACTCTGCTTGGAAAAGGTCATTACTGTAACCTGAGGAGGCTAAAAATTTCGAGGCTAAGTTGTTCCCATAACTCTCCAAAAAAAAACCAAACTGAAGAAGCAAGAGGGTAAAGTTCTCTGCAAGGGACTACCAAAGTCTGCACTAAACTTACTGGTAGTCACTCAGTTGTCTTTAATGGCATCTCTTGATTACTTCAAGAACTATATATAGAAATCGAAGTGCAGAGACAAGTGTAGAGGACAGGGGAAAGAGCAACTTTTTCCTTACATAACCTGTACTTTCTTTAGCAGCACCAGAGCAGTCTTGTCTGCTTCCTGACACTCAGGAGGATTAATTTAGAATAAATTCCTATTCTTGAGAAAACTTTGCAAAATACAGAGTTACTGTCACTTTAGTTCATGTTGCAGAGGTGTTTTGCTTTAATAAAGGTATATTCAGGTGTTGTGACATGATGTATAAAGATGTTTATACGCTCCTAGGTTCTCAGCCCACAATTTTGTATCTTCCTCATAGGTCATACGATATTTAAAGTCATATCTAAATCGTAGCAACATGTGTGTTGCAGATTAATCAAACTTGATTTTATGTTAACTGTTAATTTGAGGAAGACAGAACTTGTGAGATAATTAATTGTGAGATAATTAATCTATGTGCAACTCTCAGTACCTGTCTGGAGTGGAGTCAATGTTGCTGGCGTCTCCCTGAAGGCTCTTCATCCAGACATGGGAACTGATGCAGACAAGGAACACTGGAAGGAGGTCCATAAGCAGGTGGTGGACAGGTAAATGCAGATTTATTTTATTTTTTATTTTATTTTTTGCAACACAAGAAGAGCTATAGTACCTCTGAACTGCAGTATCCATATCTGGTTTCATAAATACCATAGTAGCCCAAAAGAAATATCAAGATGCAGATGCAATAGAACTTGAAATAATATTTTAAGGAGTAATGCAGATTTGGCACAGTTAATTTTTAATGCTTAATGAACTTGGGGAAGTGCTTTTAACTTCCAAGTTTCCACTGTGACTGCAGGGAGTAGTGTAAAATGCAAGTAGAACTCTTTACTGTTGAGTTCATTTCAGTTCTGTCAGCAAATCAGTCAAGTTTCTGATGTTTACAAATTGATTAAGGCACCTCGAAAAGCGCTTCTTCCAAACTTTAAATATTTCAGTTGCTGGTACTTGTTTTTTAACGAATACCTTTGTCTCTGCAGTGCCTATGAGGTCATCAAACTGAAGGGGTACACATCATGGGCTATTGGCCTTTCTGTGGCAGATTTAGCTGAAACGATTATGAAGAATTTGAGAAGAGTGCACCCAATCTCTACAGTTGTTAAGGTGAGTGGCCTGTTTTTGCTAACTTTTGTCTTACTGAGACCTAAAAACCCTGGGAATTCTGAAGAACAGTCATAACTTTCTAGTTTAATTTCAACTAAATTCTGAGTTTTCTTGATAGGACATTCTGTAGAATGAATTCTAGCCTAACTATCCTACCTGCTTTTCAGGGCATGCATGGAATAAAAGAAGATGTCTTCCTAAGTGTTCCTTGTGTACTGGGCAGCAGTGGCATCACTGATGTAGTGAAGATGATCCTAAAACCTGAGGAAGAGGACAAATTAAGGAAGAGTGCAGATACACTCTGGGGAATCCAGAAGGAACTACAGTTTTAAATCTGCCCGAGCAGTTCACTCTTTACATTTTAATGAGTTTAGTGGTTTGTCTTACGTTGCACTTTCCAGGTAGGTCAAATCTTTCAATGTATGTATCTCAACCAGAACACACAAAAAGCTCAAATCTGAACAAATGAGTTTCCTGAAGATAGCACTAGGAAACTAGTCCAGGGTTTTCCCTGTTCAGACACCCATGTTCTTAGCCAGAGCTAGAAAAGCTAGTCAGTCTTGTACAGTGAAGTGGTGTGACAGAAATCCAGCATTCAAAGCAGCACTGCCTAGAAAGCCCTTTGCCTTTTCCTCATCTTGTTTAATGTTGGTTCAGAACAATAAGTAACTAATTATCACACAATGTGAAACCAAAGACTATCTTCTTGCAGTTAAAGGATTGTCAAACAAATTGACCAACCTTCTCTGCCAGCTGAATAGCTTAAATATTTCACTGTTGGTAGGTCCAAATGTATTTTCCTAACACTGCTTTGGAATTTGTGTACAATTTTTTTTTAGAGAACCTTATTTTTGTGTACTATATCAGCCTAGTTGTAAGTTTATATCCTGAGCATGTTTAAAAAATGTTGAGGTTTCTGTATGCAACAAGACGGTGACTGTCCAACTGTAGTATCAGCTCCAGCACCAAATAAACCACAAACTGTTACTTCTGTCTCCTTGCTTTTTCTTCATATGGCTTTGTCTCCAAAATGCAGCTGCACTTGCACTCATCTAAATCAAACAATTCTATTTCTTCAGCTGTGTAATAACAGCTCCACCCCTGTGTAATGTGCAGCTGCTCTGTTGTAGGTTCCAGATATTTATAATAGTGAACTAACAGTCTCAAGGTAGGAATGAAAAAATATTAATGGAAGTATTTCAGTACTCAGAAGTTAAACTTGATTCCCCTCTTTATGCAATGAAAGAGGCTCTATTGAAATAACGTAAGAGGAGTAGAAACAATGCAACAAAGGAAGTGTCTTCCTTACCTGTACACACAAAAACACGTTGGAAGAATTCTCGCCACATCAAGCAGTGACATTCATAAGTCACAGGAAAGCGTGTCCTCTGGAACAGTAGCCATGAATAGAAGCAATGACCGAAGTTACTCCTCAAACCCCCTAGTAAGTTGAAATTAACTATCTTCTCTGTCATTAATATTTTAAAACAATATACCTTATTACAATGAAGAGAGAAAGGCTTTATTCTTAGCTTTTTCTAAGGTTAGGACACAGCATGTAGCTTAAGAATGCAAATAGATCACCTGATTATGTCTAGTGTGGATTTTTTAACATGGAGTACAGCTGGTGACACTTCACCAAACAAAGTGTTTTAGAATAAGCGGAAGTGCTCGTGAAGCAACTTCAGCAACAAAGGGAAAGCTGTGGCCACTGTGTCACTTTCTCTCATATCCACGTGATCAAAACAGCACCTGGGAAGCGCACACAGCAATAGTGCTTTCTGCAGATGACAGGAAGATGGTATGAAGCCCTTTCAAAAGCCTTCAGAAGATCCACAAGACATCCACTTTTTACTACATGAAGTCCCACTCAGCTTTTAAATATGAACTTGAATCTCTGCAGATCCAATGATAACATTAAAAGCCCTCAGTTTTGCACCACACTGCAGACTGCATTGAGACCAAGAAACTGTTTTTGAAGCTGGCTCTGCTGAGGCAGCCTACAGAAGCAAGTGGAGGAGGACAGCACGATGCTGCTGAGAGGCAACAAAAGCCAGCACCCTGCATCCCTGCAGCACTCCCTGCTGCGAGATGCCCTGTACCACGAAGCCTCTTTTGCAGACAGTGCAGTGTTTAACCGCCACGCTGGTCATACGAGCTCCACCCCAGGTCCTGTGCCGCTCTGGCCTGTAGTGTTTTCTGCCAGCCAGGGAGCACAACAAAAAATGCAGCAGCTTTTCCCCTAGTATTTTCTAATGGAAAAATTCAACATGCATCAAGGCTTCTTACGGGACCATAAAGAATACTCTGCTGTGACCATGACCTGATGGTAGAATACAAATAATTTGGATTTCAAACAGCAGGGACTTGAATTTCTGAGTCTGCAGCTTTCATTGGCCATAACTAAGGTTAGTTTCATTGAAATGTTAATTTTTCCAGTTCAGGAAACTGAAATGTCTTCCAAATCTCAGAAGTGAAGTGAAGTGAAGGTACAGTTAAGTACAGTGTAGAGCCTTGCACCTGGGCAGGAACAACCCCAGGTTCCAGTATAGGTTGGGGAATGACCTATTAGAGAGCAGTGTAGGGGAAAGGGATCTGGGAGTCCTGGTGGGCAGCAGGATGACCATGAGCCAGCACTGTGCCCTTGTGGCCAGGAAGGCCAGTGGCATCCTGGGGTGTATTAGAAGGGAGGTGGTTAGAAGGTCGAGAGAGGTTCTCCTTCCCCTCCACTCTGCCCTGGTGAGATCACACCTGGAATATTGTGTCCAGTTCTGGGCCCCTCAGTTCAAGAAGGACAGGGAACTGCTGGAGAGGGTCCAGCGTAGGGCAACAAAGATGATTAAGGGAGTGGAGCATCTCCCTTTTGAGGAAAGGCTGAGGGAGCTGGGGCTCTTTAGTTTGGAGAAGAGGAGACTGAGGGGTGACCTTATTAATGTTTACAAATATATGAAGGGTGAGTGTCATGAGGATGGAGCCAGGCTCTTCTCGGTGACAGCCAACGATAGGACAAGGGGTAATGGGTACAAACTGGAACACAAGAGGTTCTACTTAAATTTGAGAAGAAACTTCTTCTCAGTGAGGATGACAGAACACTGGAACAGGCTGCCCAGGGGGGTTGTGGAGTCTCCTACTCTGGAGACATTCAAAACCCGCCTGGACACATTGCTGCGTAGCCTCATATGGGTGTTCCTGCTCTGGCAGGGGGACTGGACTGGATGATCTTTTGAGGTCCCTTCCAATCCCTGACATTCTGTGATTAAGTTAACACTGCATAAGCCAGGTCTCTTTGTAAAGAAAGCGCATTGTACACAGTTCTGTAGAGGAAGAAAATATGCAACAAGTTTTATTCAGCGTAAGTCCACCAGCACAAAGGTTACAGGAGATAGAAAGTGCATTAATAAAAGCTAGTCTTTACCAAAAAGAAAATATATTATTGATTCAAAATATCTTACACTTGAATGATGTAATAACTTATTCTGGGCACCTACTGATTAAGAGAAACACCAAGAGAATGGCTGCTTCATAAGGAAATCTAACTTCCCAGTTCAAGTCTGAGAACTTAGTAGAGATCACTGAGTCCAGCAGTCTTCCTTGCTTTCTGCATTAATGCTCTCAGCTGGAACTGCTTGCGAGACAGAAGCCGTACATGCTGCAGAAAGAAAAAATAAGAACAGCTGGCTATTGGGAAAATTTCAATATAACCTGACTATATTGCAATACACATCTTCAAAGCAAGACACAGATCATGATCCAAACAAGATACTAGGTTTTTGGAAACACTAAATGCATTAGTCTACGAAATAACATCTTGGCTTAAAATGACTTGCAGATGGCTACCAAATGTAATCACTCTAATATTTTTTTTTTGTGATTTTAATTATTAACTGCACATACTCTTAACAAAGAGAAACGTAGTAATATGTACTCCAAGATGAAGTCAGACTAATGCAGTTCCCATGGGGCAGAGACAGTTCTTTTAGCAGTAGATAAACAGAACTAGCCAGCTACATAAGAAGGAAATAATATATCTCTACATAGTGCATTGTACGCTGGATGTTAAAAGCAAAGCTTAAGTGGTAATTTGGGGGGAACCTCAACTGTTAGAATAAGGAAGGACTGGTAACTCCTGTTATCCAGTGGCCCAAGTATAGACTATTAACACATCTGCACACTAACCTTTCCAGACTCAATGGCAACAGTACTTACTCTAACATACATATTTTGTGTAGTTTTATTCCATATTTTCAAAATAACAACAGATCTGTTTCTACCTGGTGTGCCATCACCATGCACATAAGGTTATTACATCAGACATTGTGAAAACTTTCAGCATTAAGGACAGCAAAGAAAGGGAACAGATTGTCTAAGGTCTCTGCTAGAGATGCAGAACTAGCTAGTTGGTTTTTTTTCTAGGCATCCACAGACTGCAAATCCAATGGAAAGCTTATGTTGACACTGTTGGACCTGTCTAACAATAAATGACTTCATATCTCTAATGCTAATAAAATTGGTCTTTAATCTTAATTCTGAAATTTGTCTTTTAAAACTTCCAGGATCCTCTCCAGCAAAGAAATCACATTAATAAGCTGAGCAAAAGAGTTTGAAGTCTTTAAACACATTTAAAATGCACTTCTTAAAAACATCCCAAGAAACTTACCTTCAAAAAGACATCTAGATCTATCACTCCACGTCTTAATGCTTCCCCAAGGTAGAAGATGGTGTCTTCAATTGCATTTTCCTCTGCATATAAGTTCAGGATCTGTTTGTAAAGTGGTGCTGTAGGAATAATAACTTCATCTATGTCATTATTTTCTGACTGATTTTCCATCTTCTCTAGGGCAGAACTGAGCTCTTCATCCTTCTTTTTGAGAAGTTCAATGTTCTTGTCAACTTCAGCCTAAAAACAATTAAGATGTTTATTTATTTCTTGGGTCTCAAGAAGCAAATGTCTTCTTCTGATACAACTGTCAAGATGAAAGATCTTTAGACATGCCAGTTGGTCCTTCTCTACTCATCTCTAGTATGATTTTTACAAAGGAAAGAGCTACCAATCTATAGATTTTGGTTTCTTTCATTTTGAAAAAGAAAAGGCTGTTTTAGACAATGTCAATCCATTACCAATTTTAACTGTAGAGAAGGCATGCTAACAGTCTTCAAGTATTTTGAAGGTGTCACACAAGGAAAAATAACCATTTAAACTAGCTAAAGATAATAAAGGCAAAGCTAAAACAATCAGTATCTTTGGAAAATGTGTCTTTTGGAGTAAGTTCCTATACAAGTTCGCTAAGCATGGATCAAACACTTAACTGTATTGCCAGGAAACAAAATACGTTGACTTTACCCATTAATACTATCTATAATTCAGCTGCATCTGTAAGAGAAGTACCTCCTTTTGCTACTTTTGAATTTGTCTCGTGATATTTTTGATGTCCCACAGCTAACACACTGGAAGATACTGCACATCACCATGTTTTTCCTCATATCACTCAAATCCATATAGACCATTATCACATTCTGATGTCCCCACTGTCTTTTTTCCAGACTGAAGTCCTAGCTCACTTCATCGTGTCGTTTATGGAAACGGCCTGATATGCATGATAATCCTTGTTGCCTTTGCATCAAACATCTGCAGTTCTACTAAAGTCCTTGTTTTTCCAAGACAGGAAAGACTAGAATTACATACTACATTTAAAGTGAGCACATCATAGACTTACAGGGTAATATAATGGTATCTTCCCTGCTCTCTAGTCTTTATTAACAATTCCTAATATTTATTTAAAACCATATCTGAGCACTGAGCTCATTTCAGAAACTGCTCATCAATCCCAAAATATTACTCCCAAGCAGTTATGCAAAGAGCAGATGGACTAGGCGAAAGATGCCAGGCCTTAATGGAAAATTGTAGGAATTTCTGAGCATACTGAGTAGGAGAGACTCTTGTCTGGGAAAGAAAAAGTCTGCAGGCTATACAAGGAGACTGTGACTAAAATCAGTGTCCCTGCACTAAGACACTGAAATGTTCTCCAGTGCTGCTGTTACACATGATTAGCCAGAAACTGAGACACAATTATGAAATAATCTCACACCACTGACATCTTTCACAGGGGGGATGAGGAAAAAATAACACTGTTCCTCTACCACTGAATAATGACATTCATAAGATACACACAGGACAGGGCATCTTATGGTCATTGCTATTTCTGACTTGCTTCAGTCTGAACACATGCGCCTCAACTTGGAAAGAGAATATATATTTAAATGTATTATTTAAATAATAATGAATTAACCACATGCTTCGTTCACTGTTACGAATACTCGGATACAGAGCAGTGTTTCATCTCAGCTTACCACTTCTTGATCCAGGCGAGTTACCATCTCTTCCAGTTTCTGGTGTCCCTTCTTCAGGTCCTCCTCTGTCCGTTTCAAGGCGTTGAGTTCAGCTTGTGCACGATCCATTTCTTCCTTCATCCGCCATCTCAGTTTGTCACTGACTGCTGAAATAAGGGAAGCTCGAATGGTATCCTCACTGATAGTTCCATCTCTACTGGGTCCTGCACAAGAAAATTCACAAGCACAGCATTAAGTCTGCTCTGCACTGGCTCCAGGATAAGGCCAGTTTGAAAACAAAGTGGCTAACTTGCTGTGTGTACTTTAGCAATACAAGACAGTAAAATAAACTGTTTTCTATAATGATTTTCAGAAGCAGTGAAGAGACCACAGTGAGATAAACACATTAAGATGTACATAAGTAAACTGGAGTACAAATCCATTAATTCACTTTACTATTCCCTTATCTGCAATCTTCCTTTAATTAAAAAATGGGCTGGCCATTTCCCCTGAAGTCTACAAATCTTGTTTGTCTGAGTCTTTAAAACAAGAATAAATTTCTGGTGAACTCTATAGGAATGAATGGATACACATAGTGAACTGCAGTTAATGAAACAGCTGGCTTGAGACAGTGAATTTGCCTATAGGTACTCTCTATCTTGAGGCGTGCCAACTACTGTTTTATTCTGTTGTTGTGTTGTTTTTTGGTTGGTTTTTTTTTTTGGCGGGGGGCAGTGTTTGTTTTAGATTAATAAAAACAAACACTAAACTAACAAAAATAATTTCAATGAAAAATGGCTTAACTGTTGCCTTTTATATTTACAGAGATCTAAAAGCAGGGTCTGGTTAAGTGACAAATTACTGGAGTGTACCAAGTGATTAAAAAGCTAAAATATGATCTAGACTTTCCAATTGGTTTCACAATGATGATCATTCAGCTATCCTAGGGCAGGTATGGGAGGGCAGTGAAACAATCAACAGTAATACAGAACATTTATATTGAGGTAATCTTACTTTAACAAGGAACATTTATTAAAAGATTATAAGGCAGAGAGAGAAATGCTAATCAATTGTATTAGCATAGAGTTTATAGATATGTACTAGCAGATTAAAATCAGATGGCAGACTTAGGTACATGCTCAGTGTTACACTGGGCCTACCATTTCTTTTTTTAAACTTCTGCGGGATGGTGCTGTAATTGGAGCAGGGTGGGAGGGAGTATGGTTTATAAAATTAGTTAATGGCACCCATGAAGAACCTGTAAAAATTCTCTCTGGATAAAATACTTCTTTAATGTTAGTTGAATAAAGACTATTAGTGAAGCATACGGAGATTCTGTGGATTTACACAATTTGATCCTAAAAAAGCAAACATAGCTATTTTAGGTAAGCATAAAACAAAGATGACAACATACAATTTTACTGCAAGTATACTAATTTGCCGGCTTCACTTGGTCCATCATGCCCACAAACTCAGGGTAGTGATTTAGTAGTTGCGAAGCAAACTGCTAACCAATACTTTTCTAGTATGGTATCACTTGTCTCTATAAATGATTGACATTACAATAAAACAGCAACCGAGGCTGCTATGTAACTGAGTTAAAACAACTGAGGTTACTACCTCTTTTTATTGTTTTGATTGCTAGATACAACTTGTAATTTCAGTTTATTAAATAATATCTTGATGCAGCAATACTAGAAAACACAATAAATTATCTAATATATTTCATTAGTCCCTCTCCCTCTGAAGCACTACAGGTTTTCACATTTAAGCATGAATATTATTATTGCTTTCACAAATCAGCCTTTCAATGAGATCACCTAATTTCAAGAGTCTGTCACTAACAGCTTTTAAATAGAAAGGTAAGCCCTCCATGTCTGTAACAGAAGTGGTGTGTACCTGCAGCCCGGGACACTTGGATTGCTCTGGACAATGTCAGGAGGCCACAGGTTGCAGAATTGTATCTGTATTTATCACAGGCCACTTCAACCATTTTTCTATGAGAAAAACTGGAGTGTCACAATCTCCCTGTGCTTGTGCTCCAGACCTTCTAGATCAAGTGAAATTGCAATTGGATTGTAACAACTACTAATAAAGCAAGAAATCTATCAGGTTTTGTGCCTAAACATCCTAACTACTACGGATGAAAAGCAGAGATTTGAAGTTCTATAAGGGGAAATAAAATTTCCAAAAAGAATTTTTATCATAGACACAATTATCAAAACCCTGAACTAGTTACAACATTACGTACATCAGATTTGCCAGGACCCCAGATCTCAAAAAATTACAAAGTGAAAAAAATATCCATCCAGACTCCTATGAATCTCACAGAGGTAAAGAAAAACCCATTGGCATACTTTTGTTTTTCCTTCCCAAAGGTTCAGAAAAGTGTCTCAAGCCAGCTGAAAGCCAATCAACGTCTTCACCTTCCTTAATAACCACAGGACTCAGAAAAAGTAAACAAGCAACTCAAACCATACATTAATTTTCCCATTTAAACACAGTAGTTCAGAGATTGGTATTTTCAGAGTAAATTACACTAAGACAAACAGTAATAAATGTATTTTTGAATAAGTTATTGATAGTACTCAATAACTAAACTACTATTAGCCAGAAATAAGATGACAATAATTTTACTACAGTTATTCAGAAAAAGGGTGGACTGAAATTTCAGCATTACTGTGTTCTTGGGGTAGACTGGATGTCTTCCTGATAATCAGCAACAATCCATAACACAGTTTAAAAATCTAAACTCTGTCTTTAGAAAAAAAGAAATTTAAAAAAATGAACAATTTTCTATTAGGGTGTCATAATATTTTTTTTCAACAACAACAACAACAACAACATCATCATCTATTTGGAGTGCCTGTTGGTATTGTTACACTAACAAATGCAAACTGTTGGTGACAGGACTGCACACTTCAAAAAAATCCTCTGAATTTTTTAAGGATTCTGACTTTTGCTGCTAACAGAACAAGACTGCATAAACTCATCTGTCTTTTCCTGTCCTATTCCTATCCACAAAACCTACACCAAGCCAGATATCTGGAAAAGTAAAGCTATGCAAATGACATGAGATGAACTAAAGGAAAGTGCACATCATGCTTACTAACCCACCAAATTCTTCTAAAATTAAGAAAACATCAGACTTTGATTATTACTAATGTGAGTACTTTACATACATACAAATTGCACCAGAATGTGAGTAATTTTTAAAAAATAAACCAATTACTATTGGAAAAAAAGATATTCAATTATTACTCAACTGGTGCAAAGAAAATATAAATGTCCCAACACTTGATCTGATTTACAGTTCTGGCTTAAGCAATGCACCCTGTTGCCAGTCAACAAGATAATTTTCAGTATTTGGTTAATTACCTATTAGAATTAGCAACAGAAGATGTCAAATGGCACCATACACACAAACGCAGGAATTAATCCTTGCTGCTGCTTATGAGGAGGAGAAAAGAACAGTACTTTCTACAATGAGAAGTAAAACCTAAACCAAGTCAGTCAAACTGTCTGGGACTGTAAATTGTAAATATACAAGTTGCAAATCAAAACACTCCAATTCCGCTTCAAGAACAGTATTACCATGATTTCAATTACTGTTTACATAATAGATCATTCTCTAGTGCATCAGTTCTATTTTTTTTCTTCCCCTGATATCCCTCACTCTGGAAGATTTTACACAAGGTTCACCGCAACAGTGAAGTAGGATAGAGAAAAACAAAATCACAATACACCTAACACAATGAAAGTTCAAACAGAAGTGCCAACAGATAGGTAAGAGGTCTTTGAACATATAAAAAGATCATTTCAATACAGGTCAATTAGATTTTATGTATCTTCTTAAAGAGCATGAACCCTTAGCATTTTCTGTCACTTCCATAATTAGCCCAGCTTGGGGGAGATTTTACGGCACACAGCCATTAAATCCACAGAGCACTGAAACCCTTAACCTTTAGCAGGCAGAGTCTGGTTTCAGAAGTGACCTTACAGAATCATCAAACTAGTAACTGCATCAGAAAGGTAATTAATGGCAGATGATTGAACAGAAAAAGCCTGAAGGACTATTTGAAAAAACAGCTATTATTAAAAACTTAAGCTACTCTGAATATTTTCATTTGATCTAAACTAAGCTCACTATAGGAAACACCCCACCACCATCCACACAAAACTCTAAATTTGTAGCACCTGATATGCTCCCAAATAAACTATCGCAATAAACCATCGCCAAACAATCTGTACAGGAAATAAATATTTGCAGTTGAAAGAAAGAAACACAATACTATACAAAACCAAACAGTACTGTAAATACAGCGGATGATTAAAGAGATGTGTTTTCACTTCATTTGGCACAAGACAAACCGTGTATAACAGGTGTAAGACTTTTACCTAGCTGCATCAAATGAATCCATCTGATGCTAACTTGTCAGTACAAAATCTGGCATTACAACATGGTATCAGATGATCTAACTCAGGACTTGAAGAGCATTCTATGATATTTGGCAGATATTTCACCTCTGTTCACCTTCACTGGGGATGAAAATCAAGGAAAGAAATTAAATAGGACACATCTGTATTTTAAACTAACTCCTTACTACATAAAAGCAAAATGGACCTGTTTGAGAAAGATGCTGCAGAAAGCCAATTTTCCCCAGAAAGGTTCTTATGGGCTCCCTGCATGAGAGCTGGTGGAGACCATCAGTTCTCAAGGACTCACCTACAGCCCCAACACTGAGCACTGGTGGAGCTACTCAAGCAGGACAGTGGCCTTCTTGCAGTACGTGTGGTAGACATAGACACACGTCACCTCAGAGTGGAGATGACGTGGAGATGACCACCGAAACGGCCAAAAACTTTCACAAAAGACTCTTCTAATTCAAAAGACTTAAAGAATGTGTATGCAAAGGATGGGATCAGGCACAAGGAGAATACAATTTATTGTTGTTTTCGAGTACTGTAACAACAAAAGAACTCTTCAAATATTTTAAGAGTAAAGTAGAAACATCTACCTTCCTCTGCCAAGCTGTAAACTTGCTTTGTCTCCACCTGTGTGAATGAAAATTTCCAAATATGCTCAGCTCTGGACGGAAGAGTATGTATAAATAACTGGGAGACTACACATTAAAAGTGCATTCAGAGGTTTTTCATGTAAAGTATTGTGCAACAGACTACAAATGATTGATACTCTTAATGAGGTCACAAAAGTGTCTACATCCTTATCATCTAACTGCTCCAAAAGCACTATCATCCCATTGGAAAGTTACTGCACCAACTTCCTACAGCACTAGGTTACCTTCATCACTGGTTCCCAACCTGTTACACATACCCTAAAAGGGAGGTGCAGAGCAAAAACCGAGCTCGTGTATTTTGCCAGCACAGGGCCATGGAGCAGCAGACTGTGAAAAATACACATTAATACCCTAGATCTTGCTGCTGAAGGGAAGAAAGAAGTATCAGGTAGGGACCACTAAGAAGCAACAGTGAAGAGGCTGGAGAAGAAACTCAGTAAAAATGAACCTCATTCCAAATGCATTGGAAACCTCTGACTTTTGGAGTAAAGAAAGTATAACTAAAGAGTAAGTAAAGTGAATCCAGTAGATGATTAAATAAGGAGAAAAGCATTTTTATAAACCACAAACAGAGCAATGCAAACAATCAAAAGTCAAATACAGTTAAAGGGTGAGAACAAAAAAACAACTTGAAATAGTTACACACAGTGCTCTTAAAATATTCACCGAGTGCAATAATGCATTGCACAAACACAGGAACTTATCAAGTTCCTGACTAAACAAAATATAAAGTGAAGGACATAAAATGTATTTTATTCTTACTTTTAAAACTGAAGATCAATACTTTGGAAGGCCAAATTAAGAACAATACATTTTTCCTTTTCCAATCTTCTTTCCTCACATATCAGCTATAGAGGGATGGAAGTTTTTCAGAGAAATCCTTTCAAAGCTACTCACCAACAGTAGTAACAGGGGGCTGAGAAGGGTAGAACTGAACACTAGTGGTTGCTGGAAATGGCACACCACCCGGGTAAGGATAGTTTGGGAAGCTGCTTAGACAAAGAAAGGTATACTCATGTTATGTAAATATTAGTAAAATACCATTCATATAGATTATCTTTATGTCACCATGTTAAACATTTCTTTACATAATGAAACGTTTAAATTGCAGGCCAAGTTATACTTTTTCTCTTTTCCTGTTCACATTAACATCTTTCACAATTTGTATTTCTGGTATGATTTAAGAAGATACCATTTTATCTGAAATCCTATCTAGTCATTGCCTGGTCAAGCATTTGGATCATTCCAAATGCTCTTCGATCTCTTCATCTTGCCGTGCAATTTCTAACTTGCCACACAAAAGCACAAAAGTATCCAAAAGAAATTATTCTACCCACAAACACACAAACAACAATTTCAATTTAATAATTTTTAATAAGAATAGTTAACAATATGATGGCTGAACCACTTTATGTAAGCCTAAAAATGTTGTGCAAAATATTGCTGCAAGATGAAACTCCTCCAGAAATTCTCAGCCCTGCTCTGAATAACAAATGAAAGCAAAAGTATTCATTTGCTCACGGAAAAAATGGCAAGATGATATGTAACATGATGGTCTACAATATCTTTCTAAAATACATTTAGCATCAACTAAAACAAGGACTCAAATTAGTCAGTACTAGACTGACAAATACCTGCATATAGTAGAGTATTAACTATGGCTGTAAGTAAACAAAATGGCCCAAGAAAAACATGTAAAATATTAAATAAGCATATTCTATGCCTCTTAGATAATGGCAAATTAATTAATTCTTAAAATCTTTCTGTTCATTCATAAATTATATTATTTTTAAAATAGTTCTTCTATAATTCATTTTTGTACAAACATTAGGAGCATTTTATTTAAACATATTTAGAAGGAAAACACTTGCCATAAGAACTTAAGTGAACAAAAGAACCTAAATCCCCATTTTTCACTTCTTAAAACATAACGCTCCACCTTTCTAATGCTTACAGGGTTTACACTTTTTTCTTTTTAAAAATAAATATGTTACATACTACAGCAAATCCTCACATGCTCCTAAGATGAAATCACAACAAAAGGATTTTAATAATAAATATAATCAATTATGATGTGAAAAAAATGTAGGTACATACTAGGAGGCAGCGATCAGCATCTTACTACTTCCTAAGACAGAACTGCAAGTCTTCTGGAAAAGCTTTATTCCAAGCTATTATATAACACACTTTAAATTCTCTTATGCAATTCTCTGAATCAAATCCACATTTATGTTGGAGTCAAGGTTTGTATTAATCCAGCAATTGTTTTGTTCAATGTTTTGAGTTGCTAACTACCCCAAACAATAGTAACAACACTAACAAAAACCCCAAAGTTGTAGGGTATAATTCTTATAAAAACTAATTTGATACATGAGTGAAGCAAGATAACATCTGTGAGTTAGGTAATAATTTTCAAAATATATCTATCACTCAAGTATGTTGTATTTGAAGCAAGCAACACTAAGAAAGCTAAAGCTTTCTCAAACTTTCTTTTGGCTATTGACAAGCCTTCAGTCCTCACTTAAAAAATGCTAACACGAAAATTATGTAACAAATATACCTTAGGAAAATAAACCTAAGACTAGACATTGTTCAGTGAAACTGTATATTACGTAAACTATGACAGTTTAAATGGGTTCTTACCTTGGGTTAGAGGTGCTGCCTGCTGGGTAGGGAGATATTCCACCTGGAATGCCCGGCACATATGAAGCTAAATAAAATAATGATTTTGTATATTTTTACTTTTCAGAAGTTCAATATATATTAATATCACACTGGTGAGCTGTACTTATGCTGCAGTTAGATGCTTTTCAAAATCTTGTTGAACAACAACAGCAGTGTAACACAATGAAACAATAACACTAAGAGAAGTCATTCTATGGCCAAACCCCTCAACACCGCGCACCCTGCACGCTCCACCACCACCTCTCACAGCACCCCCAGATGTTTCCCAAGCCGCTCCCGTGCAGCTTGGCAAGCGGGACACATGCAGATGTTTGTTGGTAGCAATCTCTGTGCCAACTGAGCGAGGCATCTGCTTCCCCTTCAAACACATGAAGGACTAAACTGCAGCAGACCTTCCCTCCATGCACTGACCAGTTAGAATTGCCTTTCTGTATCCAAACACGTTTTCACAATAACACAGGCAAATTTTGCATTTCTGAAGATGCTACCTCTACCTATCAACTTCAGTTAAAATATTTTCAAGAGTATTCTGTTCGGAGGGAGAATACAAGAACTGTAATTGAAGTCAATTACACACTCCTTAGCACAATGGGACAGAACACCTTTCATTGCATTTTTATTTTTTTCTTAATCATTAAACTGACCGCTGCATGGATAAAAACGGATATAGATTTAAAAATCCACAAGTAGTTGTAGTAAGTAAAATATGAATACATTAAAAAAAAAGTATCTACAGCTAGGGAAATAAAAAAAAAAAAGTAGTGTTATTAAAAATTACACACCTGGAGAGCTGTCTCTGTTTTTATATAATACCTGAAAAAAGAAAATACCCCTTCCAATGAACCCATTGTTCTCTACTCACTAAATAACGAGTGTATAACTTAAGTACCTTCAGAGTAGCCAGATTTCACAACAGTTGATTGGCTGTTTAACAACCCAATCATGTTCTTATCCAGTAATTCCTGCCATTTAGAAGTTATTCTTTGAGAATTTGTACCAGCACATATAAATGCCTAAGGCTTTAACAATCCTAAGAATTTTAAGTTTCTTCTTGGAAATCTCACAATTCTGCTATAAAAATTATGGTTTGGATATATTTATTCCACATTTCTTGTAATTTGAGGAATATTATATCAAATAGCTTTTCTTTTTTTTTAAAGAGAAGAGCTATTTTCATCCCTGAATGCTTTCAAATGATTCAATTTTTTAAAAAGGGCTTAATTTCGTCTTAAACACTGTATCTAGAACTTGAAAAACCCAAACCTAGATGTCTGTAAAATAAGGAAAAGCTGGCTACACTATTAAAACTGAGTAGTTATTAACAATGTGAGAATCCTGAAACGTTTCCACTAAAATTACTTCAGCTATGCTAGCATTGAGTAATCAAGTGCATTTCAATTGATGATCCATTCTTAAAGCAGAATACAGGTCACAGTCTCTACTAAAACTACATTTGTACTGACACCCACTGTTCTTGGCAAATCAGAACAGTAGAATCACCTGGTGCTCTCATAGGTGGGCTGGCACTGGACAAGTCCCAAACACTCACCTTAGCCAACTATCTCTAACGGTCTCATTTATGTTTGCTACCCCTCATCTCACACATTAGGAAGCTTACATTTTCTTAAAAATGGTTTCAGTTGGAAATCATAGGGAATAGTATTTCAGCTTTTCAGATGTAACACTATGTGCATTGCAATAGAAAACAGACACAGCCTTAAAAATTCAGCAAAAATATATAATCCCAAATACACTTACCCTGTCATTAAGTTAACGTAGCACTGTTACAATATCATCAAACAACCTGCAGCTAATATGCTCCCCATCCCCTCCTGCCTCAGTCTTTGCCTTGAGTAGGTCTCCTCTACTGTTTTGTTTTGTTTTTTCCACCCAATGCAGAGCCTCCTTTTGGAAGAATCTCCAGGATTTTCTGTCTCCCACTTCCCCGTTTACCCCCACCCTCCTGTCCCCAGTCTTTAAAATAAGATACCTCCAGAAGTTTAAATAAGACTTCAAAAAGTCTTGAGAATTTTTGCAAGAAAATGAGAACAAATAGTACGTCAGAGTACTAAATCAACAAAGAAGAATGAAAGATCACAAGGCAGGTTTGGTGGGGTTTTTTTAATATTCATCCAGCAATTATTGAAAAATTAAAAACCAAAACAAAACAGGAGTGTAGGCATAGAAAGTACAAGCACTATGCTTTTGCATATGAAACCAATGCTTGTAGGAAACTTAACAGATGGACTTGTAATATCAGAATAAAAAAAAATACAAGATACAAAGACAGTTATCTGAATAATATTTTAAGGCTATCTCTGAATGTTGACAATGGTGATAGGTTACTTGTTGTTTTCAGGGGCTTGGGTGGCATTTTGTTTATTTGTTTTTTGTTGTTGGTGGTTTGGGAGGGGTGGGTTCACCCCCTCCTTTTTTTTTTTTTTTTTTTTTTTTAAATACACACTTGATTTTTCCCTTCCTTCCAAAATTCAAAGAAACACACACATTTCTTCCAACATAGCTCAAAAAGTCAAGTACAGCACAGGTGAATTCATTAGCCAACCATGTAGCAAATCATTCTAGAGTAGAGCACATCATTTGTTCACAAACTATGCAGAGCAACAATATGCTTTGGAATATTACTATGATTATTTATAGACATTAGTAGCCACGACCACTTACTAGTTGGTGGGCCTGTTGCCTGGTATGGTGGGTAACTTGATGAAGCTGTAGGCCGAGAAAAGACTGGAGGTTCCTCACCAAACACAACAATCATGACCTGGATCAGTTCTAGCAAGTCTGACTGGGGCTGTGAGGGAAAGCAAATGGCAAGTTGTTGGTATCATTATCAGACAGTTAACTGACTATAGTAACAAAATGGTACCGATGGTACCATCAGCCTTCAAAAGCCACTCTTTTATCTGTGTTTTTTTAAATATATAAAAATATATTTACATACATATACATATTTTACTCCCTTTATCGATTTCTTTACAGATTCAAAAACCAGTCAGCTGGTATTCAAACTGGTATAGCAAAATACAGCTACAGTAGTGTTTATAACCAGAATAAAACTGGGTAATACATGGTTCCATATCAACTGCATGGCAATAAATGACTGAAGATGACTGTGCAATGATGGATTATAACATTTTTTTAAAAACATAAATCCACTCTCCAACATAAAAGTACAGATCACTAAGTTTTCAGACATTTCAATTTCATACAGCATACAGCTTTTGCTCAGGTTCAGAATGGTTCAAAAGAAAAAATATTCTAACCTGCTAAGGAATGACACAAACCTCCTTCAAGTACAGCTAAACTAGGCTTCTCAGTTTACAACTACATTTAATATAAGCATGATTTCATTTCACCAAAATAAGGACAAGCATCATGAACACAGCACCAGATTAAATATCCCATTTCCAAATTTTCTTAGCTCTATAATCCACTTTATTTTTACCAGCCTCTCAAATGGAATGAATACTCTATCACCTGTATCATAGATGAACCTCTTGCTTGTGGAAAACCTGCATCCTGATCTGGGCACTCATCTTCCACTGTTACCATGCAAGCGCTGAACTACCACCTATACTTAATTAATGTACTCCTGTTAATCACTTTTTACTGAACTATGTATCTTGTACCATTCTTCTGACATTGTCAGCACAGTTTGTCATCTTTACAAGTCCGTGCTTTGGTCAAAACTTCTATGAGGCCTGCACTGCTAAGTGCTTTTATTTATTAGTAAAGCAAATATATTCACTTACTTGAAGCTCCAGTAATGCCTACATAAAGAAGTCAAAGTGCTCATACAAGTCCACTTTAATCACAGAGAATAATTTCAGCCCAGAGGTGTTTAACAAAACTTTTTATTTCCTTTCCATAAATATTCTTGTCTCACAGATCTCCACATCAGTGTCCTGCCAGGGAAGGACGCCTATGCTGCACTGTTTAACCACACAAACTGTACATTAAAGATGCATTTAACCAGGCAACAGAATGCAACATCGTACACTCGAAGACATTACAAATAAGAAGCAGCTGTTTCCATTTAAAAATGGTTTAAGATCTCAAATAAAGAGGATTACGTTTTTTTTTTTAAAAAACGATACAACTTTCTAAAGGAATTCATAACAGAGCAATACTTACGTATTTCCACTCATGCAGATAAGGAAGGTATATCTTTCCGTTTGCATCAACATGCTTCCCAGTTTTTATTGTCATAGAGCTAGTGGGTTTAACAAAACAAATCGGGGGGTTGAAAGGGTAGGTGTCCAGCAACCACAAACAAATTGGGATATTGTATGTGTTACCTGGAAACGATATGTTCAAAGATTTTAAAAGTTACTCCAACTATCTGTCCTCTTGTATCCAGATTTATAAAAAACTCCTAAACCCTGTAAACTCAACTGCAGAGTCAGCAACTGAAATCTACTAAAAACATTCAATGAAGAGCTCACAACATGGCTATGAACTCAACATTTTCCAGAACAATTTAACTGTGACTTACAATTACCATTTACCACTAATACATTATCTCATTTTTTCTACTAGACACTAATCTGAATTATCATTAGCTGCAGCAACAAACAGTTTGCAACCCTCGTTCATTTGAGAAGCTTGAAAAATGTGCAGTACTGAAGGAAAAGAGATGTTACAGAGATGTACAAGACTGAAGAAGCCATATTCAACATTAAAATTTTATTCCACAGCAGAAATATGGAACAATTTCTTTAAAACATTTCACTTTGGACAAGTAAAGGATTTCAAGAAAATAGTGATCATCCAAGTAGTGAAACTGAACTAGGACAAATCCTAATTTTTCATGTAATTTGGGAAAATACTGGTGGTGCTGCTGGTGTGCTGGTGATGATGATGATGATAACAACAACAACAACAACAATAATAATACTAATAAACAACAACGTATACCTCTGTAAGGCACAGGAATGGTTCCACTGAGGCTCATCAACTCCCTAGCTGTGCCATCGTTAAAAACTGAAAGGGAACAAACAGTATTTTTAAAACAAACATATTTGCTACGTTCATCTCTGTTCAGGTTATATCCCATCTATTTATTAGCATAAGTTTTCAGATATTATACATATACAAACTCAGCTTGAAAGGTTCTGCTCTTGCACATTTATGGACTAGCAAATGACTAGAGTCAGGTAACTTCTTATGACTACAATTCGGTAGCTTCTTATGAATAACATATTTTGTCAAACTACCTTCTCTGGAAATAAAACTGTTTCCTCATTCGGAGACCAAGTAAAACATGCTGGAACCAAACAAACTGCAAATCATACAAATTGCTACAAAGATAATCTGAACTCAAATTTAATTAAAAAAACAACTGTTGCTTTAGGATTACAAAGAATACCTTATGCTTTCTCCAAACAAAAAGGTCAGCAAGGAGACTGAAAATCACTGAGCCATTTGTATTTATTACCTAATCAATAAAAGATAATTTAACAAAAAAATAATATACTGAAGAGGAAGAAATGTGTAGCACTTGACTCACTGCCACATCTTAGTTCATAAACTGCACAGGAACCCTGACCTGTATTTACTGGCTTGCTGTATTTAGTTTTCTTAATTTCACCTGAAAGTTTCTGGTCATACTTTAAATGTAGCTTATTGTGTACAATTCTTTTGGGTGTAAATGTTCTGCAAAGGTAAGTAGAACATGTTGGGACTTCAATGGGTGTATATATTTAATTATTGATAAAACCTGAAAATTATCTCAACAGCAATGTAACCATTTTCTTCTTGCTTATTTCACTGTTCCAAATAGTATCAATTATCTGCAAGTGGTTCTGTACTCAGCCTTTACAAGGCAGTAACACAAATAGGCTTCTTGCTACAGCTCAGAGCTATCTGGAATTCTGATCACTATCGTTATGCAAACTTGTCATTCCAACCACAGTCCTTTCACTATTGTTTTTTGTTCTCTAGTTGCTACATGAATATTTATTTCTGTTACAGCTGCTGCCTTGCAGCTATTCAAGCTAAAATTAATTTAGCTTGTACTTGTCTATGTTCCTTCTCAATACTTCTCAGTCCAGATGTAGAATTTGGAAAGTAGAAGACTATAGAGCCTCTGATGATGTATTAGTAATATGAATTAGCTCACAGAGGAATCCCACGGGTGACAGTTAAAGAAAGGTGATCAGAAGGAGGATGACTTCAGCAGCTATGCTGGCTCACTGTGTCTTATGAAGCCATGCCCTCAGCCTCTGGAGCTGACACTCAATAACATCTTCATTTAACGCACTCCACGGCCTTCAAAACAGCTAACAAACAGTGATTGTCATAATTAATTTACATTACAAAACCCCTCATACCAATTTTCTCTACACTTGACTATGTCTTCTTCATACTCTTAAGGACTGTCAAAATTACTTTTAATGAAGTATTTGTTCTTTCTAAATAGAACTCTAAGAATATCTTCATGTGACAGCAAAGCTAAATTTGTAAGATATCAGTAATCTCAGGACACCAACTGATATGACATCACCGAGTGATTAACTAAAAGTTAAGCTGCGAAAAATGCAACACTTCTTGGCAGGTTAGATAGACTCAGTAATATAGAAAGGTTATTTTAGAAAATAACTAACTGTGTTTCTAAGGATGTATTGATGTCAAAGATCAACAAGAGAAACTCGAATTACATTTCCTAGTTTTAGTCTCCTTTTTCCTGACAAAAACTACCAAATATATCAAAACCATCAACAATTCAGTTAAGAAAGAATTTCTGATGCAGAGACTAACCATATGAATCCATGACAGGTTTGAGGTCCTTGTACTGAGTAATAACACTGGTCGTCTCCTGTACAGTTAGGTCTCTATACTTATACTGGAAAACAAAAGAGAAAGAATTATTTTAGAGACTAAATTTTTAGTGTCAGTTAATTTGGTTTTATTTTACCCAATGGACTGTATTTATTAGAGTTTACATTGATATACGGTCATTCTTCTCCACTCTTATTTTGGAATAAGAACTTAGTTCTCCATATTACTTGACTGAATGCTGCCTATACACGTTACCAAATTTTAACAAGGTGTTAAGATGCTTTTAGTCTTAAATAAGGGTCCATACATCAAGTGATTTTAATGTATTTTACCAACTAGAAAGCAGACATTTCAAGGCACGACATTATTAGTAATAAAAGGAAGGGGGTAAAACCAGTATTGTCAGGAGGAGCAGGGAGTAACTTGCAGCACAGATCTGTAAAACACAGATACACTACTATTGAATTGAACAGTCTCAGAACTGTATTCCACAGAAAACAAAGGAGATGATTCCTGGGCAACAGAGAGCCAGCTCACGTGTGGCACATTTCTCTAACCTCACAGCCATTCCTCCTGATAACTACTATTAAAAAGAAAGCTAATAATGTCTCCTGACAATATTTTCATTGTAACAAAATCTAAAAAAAATATTACTCTTCAGATGTCTTAAGTAACATAAAGAGACAGCATCCTTTCATTCAACCATGGTAGGAGGAAAAAAGGCCCAACACAATGAAATAGCTGATACCCAAAGCACACAGATGTTAGAAACATCTGAACAAATTAATTCAGACATTATCTGAGAGCAAAGCATGGTGCCACGGGTAAAGATCACCTTTGCTCCAACCAACACTCATGAGTTGTGGAGCTTAGAAACTAATTTTTCTTCTTACTGTCTACAGAGATTTACAAGGATGCTATTCCTGCACATGATAACTCTTATTTAATGAGTAATGATGAACACACCATGCCATTTCCCATAATGCCACCTTGGTCTACAAAAACCACCTGCACTCTGCGGGATGCTGTGACTTATCTTCCTGAAATGACCAATGGCAAACCAGCCACGCAGTCAGGTGTCAAAACACAGATCTGTGGGAAAGCAAAGCAGCCCCTCCAGTAGGGATGGCTGCTTGTACTGGGAGGCACCAGCAGAGAGGCCCGTCAGCTGGAGGGTCAGGGCAGCCCCTGGACACTGTTTGGATGGGAGGGCTGCAGCAAAGCATCTCGACCTCCTCTGGGAAGTGGGTTCAGGATTTGGAGCACGTAGGAAGGACAGAGAAGAGACAACTTTGCTACCATTTGAGTACATTCCTCCCTCCTTCCCCAACACCTAGCGGAAGTGAGAAACAGGTAACGGGCATTGGTACAACACAGAGATAGAGGTCCATGGAATTTGGGCTAGGTCAGCCAGGAACTGGCATTACATACCCACGTTGCTGAATGTGTTACCACAGCACGAATGACAGCATGTTCCCAGCTACTTTAAAAAGTATGAGGGGGTCTTTTTATAGGAGGCTACCTTATGGTACAGGATATAGACGCAAGAAGAAGGGCATCATCACTAGTAACAAAAATAATTGGCTTCCACTAACAGAAGCTCCTAACAAGCATAAGGATTCAGAGTTGGGATTTAACTTTGCTTTTGGCACAAGAGTCTCAAGTCAGTTTAGTCGAGGAATAGATAAACCAGAGCCCAACTGCTCAGCAGACCTTCTGGGAGTCTGATACGCAGTGGCTGACTGCACTGATAAAACCTAGATCTGGTATCAGTTTATTTTCAGGTCCAACACCTGAAAATTAAAAAAAATACTTTCATGTCTCTTAAAACTAAGAAAAAGAGTATTGCTGCAAATAGTTTTTACACTGATTGATGAATATTTGCTCAGTGGAGGTAAGCTTGTAAGATTCCAACTCCTGCCATAAGCAAAATTAAGTGCTACATCAGCTATTAATTTCAGTACTTAGATCTAGATAGCCACGGAAGACCAAAGTTCTCTATATTAAAATTACATATTAAATTTTTTTCCTTATGAGAATGATGGCTTTTCTAAATTATTTATTATTTAAATCACAAAGTATACTCTTCTATGCTTATTTATCTTTTCCATTCTAAGTCATATTAGAATATTACAAGACAATATTTTCCTGTGTTCACAGAGTAAGTAGTTGAGCATTTCCAAGAAGTGTCAAAACCTTACTTGAAAACATAAGATCCTAGTGGTTTTTACAAAGGTAACTAAAACTTACTAATTTGAATTTTTAATTTCCAAACTTTTTTTTTCCTCCTCCATTGTGAGATGGCAAATGTATCCTCCTCATTTTACATATCAGGAAACAGATCACAAAGAGATCAAGCTTTTCAAGATCAGGTAGCAGGTAAATACTTGAAGTTAAATTAAGTGCTTATGTTCATCCAAACTATGGCTTAAATCTTTTGTCATCTCACACACTGAACTAACCAATATGGGAAATATCACTAAGCTTCCCCCTATAGAACAGAAAGTTTAACTATTTTTGAAAAATAAATATGGAGTCGTGAAACAGCAACTTCACTTTTCATCAGCTATTAAGTACATTCCACTTTGAACTTACCTACAGAAAGTCAGATGGCATTTTGGGTACAAGATAGGCAAGCACAGGGGAAGGAGGACACAGGACTACTGTAAACTGTTTCTTCTCTGGCACGGCAATAATTCATTTAAAGAAAACAGGAGTATACAAATATATATATGATATCATTTGCCAACACAGAGTTAGCATTCAGCCCACATTTTCAAGCTAATAAAAAAATTTGTTAATGATTCCATGCAGGTGAAAGACCCTTTAATAATATTTCTTCAGTTCTGATCAGATCATTGCCTATTTTATTTCATTTTAAAATCACACAAATATGATGATTAAATGTTGTTAAAATAATTAACCCAAACAGAACCATAACTCCGTCAAAGTATTCAGCCCTAGGAGTTTCATTCCAAGCTGCTGGACAAAGCCCAGTTTTCACCTGAAGAGTGGCACAACTACACATGACTCTGGTGATTAATGGTTTACCTTCCAAGAGATTTTCTCATTTCCTTAAACAAGGATGACAAAAGTTCCACCTTTAACCTGGTCAATGAAGTGGAACTTGCCTTTCACCTTCAGTTAACCAGTGACTGCAAAAGACACCGTACAGCCCACCAGCCCACACTGCAGCTCTGATCCACTCCCATGCTCGACAGCCTCAGCCAGGCAACCGGTTTCTATCCAGTTTTTACCAGCAACATCTGAACCCAAACCGAAAGTTTAGCAGGACTATGAATAAGGAAATATTTCAGGTTTGGTGCGCCTTCACAAACTAACTCAATCTACACTGCCTGGGCGCACACAGCCGTTCTGTCAGCTTCGCCCAGCCGCCGACACGACCACCCCGGAGCCCCGCAGGCTACGGCCCGGGACAAAGCCGCGGGCTGGCGGCTGCCCGTGCCCGCCCGTCAGGAGGGAGATGGGAAGGGGGAACCGACCGCTCCCGGAGCAGCGCCCAGGCTGCAGGACACACAGGCCCCGCTCCGCCCCTGGCCCGCCAGGCCGCGGGCAGGACCCCGCTCCCCGCCACCAGCCCCTCGCTGAGGCTGCATCGCCTCGGCCCGGGGCAGGCGGCGGGCAAGGGCGGCCGGCAGGTAGGGGAAGAGGCTTTCGGTGGCCCCGGCCACGCCATTACCTTGGCGAGCATTTTCTTGAGCTGGCTCTCGGTGACCGCCATGGCGGCCCCTCCTCCACCAACTGCCGCTCCAGCTGCCGCCGCGCACCGGCCCGGCCCCCTCCCGCCCCTGGGTAAACACAGGAAGCGGCCCCGCGCGCCCGCTTCCGGCAGCAGCTCCCGCTTCCGCCCGACCATGACGACACTTCCCTCCCGTGGCGCCGGGGCGGGCGCGGCCAGGCGGGCCCAGCGCCGGCTCTGCCGGGAGTCCGGGGCTGAGCCCCGGCCGGGAGCTCCACTGGTAGCATCCCTGCCTCCAGACACCCCGCACAGACACTGTGCCCCAGCAGGACTATATAAAAAACACTGTGTGAAAATGCTTTGTAGTGCAGTTTATTGTTAATACATATTTTTGGGAATTAATTTCCCATGAGAATGTAAAGTGCGATTTCCCACCACACTGATGAAGCTAGTGTCCTTTGGTTATTTTTCAAGGAATACAACGCAAACGGGAGTCATTTTTTCTAAATAGCTGAGTTATTTTAAAACAAGCATCAATCTAAAAGGCATCCCCGGAAGACTTTGCAGCTTTTTAAAGCTATTAATAAAAACCCCTAGATAAACAACACCTAGACTATTCCCATGAGAATACTCAACAGATCAAATACATCATCTTGCAAAAGAACAGAAAACCATTAATTTATGATGTTTTTTTTTTCCAAAGTAAGAAAAAGGCACCCCAAAGTCCAGCCATAGTGTTGGGTGTATTTTTTTAATACAGTAACAAAGTCAGTCACCTGCAGCCATCACTGATTTTGTCCTATCACTGACAACCACAAAGAAGGAAATTTGAGTAGTCCATGAAAAAAACCCAAGGAATTACTAAAGGCTTGTTTTCCTTCTGTTTTTATCTTAATTCTGAGATCAATATAAACTCAGAATTCCTTTTAAGTCTGGCTCTTTGTGACATATAACCAGAAGGCACAAAGGAAGAGATCTTCCACTCTGCCGCATATCCTGATTTCCTCAGAAAGTGTCATCAATATTTAACCAGTCACACCTCAAAATGTAAACGTGGAATGCTGTTCTTACGCTGCACACAGCAGGAGTGGAGCCCATGTCTCCTCCGCCTGCATCGTGATGCTGAGGTATAATTGGGATGAATGGAGTCTTATACCATTGCTGTGCACCAAGAGCCTAGAAGCCCCCAAAACACCTTTGCGTTAAAAACATCTGGGTTTTGATTTATCTAAAAATTCACATCCTGCTTTTTCACCACATCCCTGGCCTCCCCTGAGGAGGGTTGCAGGTTCTGTTGCCTTCCACATAGCTGTGTTCTCCTCAGGCTGATGTAAAGCTTACTGACATCAGCTAGCTTTGCATCAAGGCCTGAACTCACAGGTATTTCTACATTACTTAACTGTCAGATTTTATTATCTATTTGAAGCCCTCCTCGTGCTCCTCCCTTTCAGGAAGGACACCTGTTCTGATGCTGCACAGGGTAAGGAATGTTGCATGTACGTACTGAGAAATGCAGATGCTTCAGCACGCTGTCTTTACAAAATAAGACTGAACAAGTCATGACCAGAAAGTCTCAGACATCAGTCAACATGAAACAGCAATTCATATCCAATACTTCAGGTTTGAAGGATACTGCTAATGTCACACTTTGAGCTTTTGTTTCCCCTTAGTAATAAGCAAGAGTCCATTGACATAAGGGCATCTGTGATAGGTATGAAAGATCAAGCTGCCTCCCTTGGTACCCTGAAGAGCTGGAGCGTGATCGTAGTCTAGACAAGCCCCTGATGCGGCACTTGAAAACTAGGAGTTCTTGTTGGCTCTGCACACTGGAGTTTCCGCAGAGCTCAATAAGCTGGTCTCCTAGACTCTGTCCTAATGAGGTACAAAGTGCTAAGAATAACCCAAGAATCAGGCTATAATTAGCAAACAAAAACCCACAGGCACAAGTCACCTGAATTTAGGTAAAATGTTCTTGCACGTTACCCTCCTCATTCTGGCTATCAAAAGTGCACTTTTCAAATAAGAAATTACTGTGCAGTGCAGTATTAAAGGATGTAAACCAAAACTGAGAAAGCACTTTTTGAGAATAAAGCAAATAAGCTTCTTGTTCTATAGAGAAATCCATATATATCAAGCAACCCTTTCCACCTAGCCGATCTCCGACACTGAGCAGACTGTGGCTTCACTTGTGCTCGCTTACAGTTTCAGTTGCTGCTGAAGGTCATGGATTGATCCCGCACTGCTCTGCAGTTTCTCTCGCACTAGTGGATCTTCTTCTAGTTTGACCATTTCAATCACTCCACTGGTTCCAAGAATACATGGTAGACTTAAGAATACTTCACTGTTTATATTACAACATCCCTGAAACAACACACAAATAACACAGTCACACAGTTACTTATTTCTGCTCTGAAGCATGGAACTATACAAAATAACCTTGTAATTAAGCAAGGATATTCCATTATATGGCATGTTTTGTATAGTTCAAATTTCAGTTATTTTAGATCCTGTGCAAATGGGTTACCATATAGAAACTTTAAAATGTTAAAGATAAAAAAATCTTGAACCATTCCACACTTGGAAGTTTCCCAACATTGATATATCAGAGCTCTGTAATGCAGCCAAAGCTTGTACTACAAAGCCACCATTTAAACAGTTTCTTAGGTAGAACAAGAAAAGACATTTGAGAGCACAGTATCATTAATTCTTTTAGGACTGAACAAAAGAAATTTTAAAATGCAGCCAAAGAGAGCTAGACAGGGAATACTTTTCAAGTATTGATCCCATATTCATCCTGTGAGAGACTTTATTAAACTTATATGCCTATAACTCAGGTTTACACTGTAGATTTTATTTTTAAGATCTGTATGGGAATAATTTCACATTCTGTAGTTACCCTGCAGTTTAAGAGATCTGAATTTAGTTCATAAATTATTTAAAAAAACTTTACTTGAAAACAATGATTAAATTAGGTGTCTGTACTTGATACAATAAGCAGTCTGCTCAGCTTTACTGCACTGGAACATGCAAATCACCCTTCTGAAGCTTGTAAATACAAGTGACCAGTAAATGTTTCTACATATTTGTTTTTTTTTTTTTCCTTATATGAGATGACTTAATGCTTTTATGAAGCCTTTTAGGATAAGCTTTAACTTAAAATTGTAGACTGAACCGTATTTAAATATAGCTTCATAATCTTCTCAATGTAAATTATGAAGCAGTAAAAAAGCAGCTATTTCAAAGCTCCTCAAATAAAATACTGGCAGAACATGTACTTTGTACTTTCGTAAAATATACTGAGCACTTGAAACTGCAATACACACATTCATCTTCATTGGCCAAATCCAGCTATTCCAGGGGAGCTGGTCAGCCACATTCAATGTATTTTCCCTCTGGACTTCTGGGAAAATTATCCACTTTTAATACTGGTTTCAGATTAACACAAGAGTTGATTTTTGCTCATTTTTGGAGTAGAATTGAAAGCTGGTTTTGGAAGAAAGTAACAGAAGTAGCGTTACTTCAGAACAGCTACTTTAAGTGAGATGTCTGTGCCGTTAAAATTAATGGTCATATCCAGTAAAAATAATATCATTACAGTGCCAACCAAAATATATTAGTAACACATTTACCTTTGCTAGAGTGGATACAGAATGAACCTTTCTTTTATCTTTCAGTATACTGTCTGTCAAATCAGCAACTGAGAGCCCAACAGACCAAGATCTCTGACCTTTTCCCTTGAGAACTTCCATAGCTCTGTATAAACCAGGGAGAGAAACATGATTTTTAGATTTTAATTTTTCCTATTTTGGTTTATATGCAAAGCCCAAGAGACAGGTTAAAGGTACTGTATCAGGTGAAGTATACAATAAAAACATGATTCTGTTTTGGAAAACAACAGAAGGAAATTAAGAATTGCTTTAAATAATTTCTTTATGTATATTTTACCCGCACTAGCAACAATTCTCTTTTCTGTCAAGAGGTGTGACTGATAATGTGGCTAATTAAATTAGGTATGTTGATCCAAACATGTACTGTGCTTTGAAGTAAATTGCTTCCACACAAGCTCTGAGAAAAGCCTTCCAGAAGGCTTGTCTACTATTTTTTTAAAACAAACAATTGAACTGGCAGTGCTAATATTCTAGTGTATATACCACAAAGCTTGTATTGCCTGTAGGTCATCGCAGGCAGAACATTATTGAGAATTTCAGAAAAACAGCAGGCATACACCCATATATGAAACTGAATGACACCCAGGCCTACGATTTCCTATAAACTCTATGTATGAAGATTTTAAAGCAAACTTCCTCCTCTTCATACAGAGTTGAAGAAAAAACTCTGCAAACATGAAGTGCCTAAACATGAAGAAAAAAAAAATTTAAGATTATGATTATGTTACCTGTTAGCCACTTTGTCTCTTGAGTTACAAGCAGTCATTGCTTCTGTTTGATTTGCAACTGAATTGCCACTGGTCCATGATGGTACTAAATAGAAACAAGCAACATTTAAATACACGTCTAACCAGTGACTAAAACAGGTACCAGATAAGTTACAACAACTACCCCACAATAACCCAAATGTAGCTGATGAACTAAAGTTCCCTGGACTGCTAACATAAATTCTATAGCAGTACCTGGCCAGAGACGCTTAAGAATGAAGTAATATGTAATAATTCTTACATTAACAGTAACCCACCATATATTATATCACATTTCCTTCATCTTTCTGTACTTATGACCTATATTGTTATATCAGAGAAAAAGCATGTGAGGTTGTAGTTTCTATTTTTTTTTTTTTTTACTGTGACAAATGTCAAATACTTTGCTATGACGTCAGGTCTACAGTCTCAGGCACATACTAAAATTGTATTCTTTAGAACCACTATTATGAAAATCTACCACCCTGCTTATGACTACCTTTATTACTTCTCTCAATTATTCTTTCATTACTCAATTACTTAAGCATTGCCAGGATATTATATACTCATAGTCTTATAATAAAGTATCACTTTACCTTTGTCTTCCCCTTGTTCACCAATAATCCAAGCATCTTTTGCCAGCACCTCTTCTTTCAAAAGGTTTGTCAGTATAAACTGAAATCTCTCAGTATCCAGGTTGGCACCTACTCCAATAACTCTGCTTTTGGGAAATGCGCTCAGCTTCCATGACACATATGTCATTACTTCAACTATATGTGAAAGAAAAATATGCTGACAATGAAGGACCACTCAAAATTCAACACAAGTGCAAACTATGAATCACGATTATGAAAAACTCAGGACAAAATTGTTCACTTTAGAAAAGGCATGTAAGAACACATCAGTAGCTTATTTCAATCTAAAACAGCAAGTCAGGTGAGGAAGAGGTGAAGAAAATTCAAAGCCCAAGTAAAGTTTTAAGAGAAGTCAAGTGAAACTTCAGAATGAGTCACTATGCTTCCTGCTACCAAAACCCTCACATGCTTCTAAATTTAATTCAGCCAGTGTTTAGTTTTTTTTCATTTGGCAAGCACTCTTTTCTCCAACTCCACAGCTCTACATGATACAAAAGCTAAGAAGAACTTCAGTGGTCTGTCTTCAGTGTGCTTACAGGACAGAGAGGTCCACACCTCTTTCTTTCCCTTTTCAGTAGAGTTTTAGCTTTAGCTTAGTTCACAGTATCACTGACCAAACAGATTCAAACTTTCCATGAAAACATAGCTGGAATATTTATTATATTACTATCAACTCTGTATTACATACATTGGTAGTCTGTGAGTCTGAGAGTATGGATCTAACACACACATCTATCCTTACTGCACAGGAGAAACACATCCATAAAACTCACAACTGACAAGACAACAGCCAACGGATGCTAATCTTATAGACACAGTCAGGTCGAAACTACATACAGAAACATACAAGAATACATACCTTTTGTACAAAACAAAGTATACTATTTTCTTTTATCTTGGTAGCAGTAAAGAAAAAAACCCCAAAGACAGCGTCCTGCTCAAAGCTGAAAACAACTTTCAGAGTAGCAAGAATTTTTGACTAAGTGGGTGTATTTGGCAGTAACATTTTTAAAACAGGCTAAAGAGAAAGCCAGTTGAGGAACAGAATATTAGGTGAAGTACCAACACACCTGGATGAGAAGCAACAAGGAGAACAGTGTTTTGACTGTAGTGTGATATTGCTGGGATAACTCCTCTGAACAAGTCCACATTGCTTTGTACAACATCAAGGTAAGTCTGAGCATTACCCAGAGAATTAACTGTAAGTACCACAACTTTTGAATCAGCTGAAGCAGAAAAATCTGAAACATAAAGAAAAGGCATTTTTAAATTTTATATAATTCTATCAAGTTTTGGATGCAAAACAAAGAGCTGTCCTAAAGGCTGAACTGCAGCATTTATTTTAGCTGGGGATTCTTCCCCTCCTGTCTCCCTTCATATCCCCCAGTATGGAATCTGGGGCACTTTCACAGCACCTGTAGAACACAGCTCTCCCACAAAACTACTTTTCCCATTTCACAATTGGCAAACACAGACTGCAATTTGTCTGAGGTTACAGAGCAGAGACCACAAAACATCTAGATGGTGTTGGCAGATAAGCTTTTCCAAGTTTTCTGGGCAACAGAGAAAAAAGAATCCACCCATGAAAAGGCTCCTTCATTTTTATTCTGATTTTTAAAAAATGGGACTTTTTCCCCATTTTCTGAGGCTTCTATAATTTTTGTTCTAATAGCTTAATCAAGGACATGCAGACAACCATGAAAAGTGTCCCAAAAGTCCATTTATTAACTGAAGTAAAAGACAAGTATTTATTAGCCCAAGAAAACACACAACTACATTTGCTGCAGAAATTCCAAAGCCAGAACAGCCTTGAGCAGGTAACTCTGAATATTTGAGTACCGTACCATATCACATCTGTGACCAGCTTGGACACAGAAAGAAGGTAATTTGACTTTCACACCACTTCTGGAACCAGCTGAAGCCAAAGCAGGAGCCTAGTGCACTGGCAAATTAGAAGCATACTAAGGAGGATGCAATCAATATTAGTTTGCCCAAAACTTAGGTATAAACATGCTAAAATAACAGGTGACAGTGTATAAACATTTTGTAATATTGTAACACTACTAATAGCACAGCCAGCAACAACATACAGGCTTTTTGTACCACAGCTAAATGTAAACATGTAATAGGTAACCACAAAGACACCAACAGAGATTTGTGGTACAGTTGCACAACCAGGGATCAGGAAAAAGTGTGCTAGCAGTAAAACCTGCAAGATAAGATCTAAGGATGTAGAGCAGACAATGTCAGGTGCAGAATAAGGAGATAAGATGCCTGATGGAACAAGCCCCTTTCCCCAAAATAAGATAAATTACATCAGAAGCACAAGAAAGCCTCCTATTTTATCTTGCAGAGGGTACAAGGAACAGAAAATCACCACAGACAAGCAAGGAAGAATAGGGAAGCTGCTTAATTCAGTTCCATTTTCCCCTGTGGAGGAGCTTTTAAGCTGTATCACCTCAATCTCTGCAGCTAAGACCAAAGACTGTAGCCATTACCACTACTTCCAGAGACACAGCATCAACTCTGTTGAGTTGTACACTCACAGCTAAGTGAGGACAAGATTGTTAAGAACTAGTTGTTTGGATATGCAGTGACAATGATTAAGAACTTCCACTGAGTAAGTATTCATCACTCAGTGTAAAAACTATTTGCAGCAATACTCTTTTTCTTAGTTTTAAGAGACATGAAAATTTTTTTTTAATTTTCAAATAACCTGATACCAAATTTAGGTTTTATCAGCCCTGTCAGCCACTGTGTATCAGACTCCCAGAAGGTCTGCTGAGCAGTCGGGCTTTGGTTTATCTATTCCTCGACTAAACTGACTTGAGACTCTTGTGCCATGTGCATTTTAATGAACATCAATCTTGGAACGTAGTACTTCAAAACTCACTTTTATTTATCAGCCTTTTTAACACTGCTCTCACAACTATATTTAATTCCCTAACATAAATATATCTTTCTCCCCTTACTTCTCTCCCCCTATGACACTGAAGTACTAGCTTGGCTCCTCTCTATTTCTATGCAAGTCCAATTTCAGCATTAGACTCTTACCCTGGAAGCACAGGCTCACATACCTCTAACTCTATAAACAGAATGAAAAAAGCCTGAAATAAAGGCAACACAAGCTTTGCTGAGCCTTCCTTTCTCAATTTTGCTCTAAGAAAATGAAGAAAAGCAAGAAGCTATGAGAAGATAACATTTTTTAAAAGATGGCCCATATGCCAGAGCCTCTGTACTTCCTCAGCTGTCCTGCTCTCATTAAAACAAGCACAAGCACACACAGCACACTATTCGCTCCTATTCCAGCAACAACATCCAATACCTTTGCTGATCTCCACATTTGGCAGAGTAAAGATCTCCAAGTCCATGGTACCTCCTTTTGCTGCACCTTCAGAAAGATCCAAAAGAACCACCTTGTCTGCAGCACCCTGTATGAGTAAAAAGAATGCAGATCAACGATAAAACAACCCAAAACTTGCTCTTGGGGGGGATGAAGAAAAAAAACCAGTATTCCTCCAGTTCCATTGTTTGTTGTAGTGAGTACAAAACAAACTAAATTACTGATCAAAATTATTACCAAATCACAAGAAAAAGAATTTAGTGAATTTAATTGGAAAATGACTCATTACAAAACAAACAAACTCACAAAATCATCTCTGGGAAGCTATAAATGTTGATGTTACTGTTGTCTCTGAGAATACAGCCGTAATGAAGCACAGACCATCTAGAGACTATCCTCTTCCAGGGGACTAGGGAATCCCAACTGTAAGAAGCAACCGCTCAGGCAAGAATCCTTTAACTAAGGATTTTCAAAATAAGTTTATTCAATATTCAACTCTTTGTATTTAAAAAGCTGACTGAGAAAACAAGGCAGAAACTAACACTTGTGTGTGTCCATAAGTTAACTGAAGGGGCTAATGACATAAGCAGTGACATGGGTATTACAACTGCTCAGTTATTTCTGTGCCAGACACTAAGAACTAGGTTGAAAGTCTCTCTATTAATCAGGTCTGTTGCTGTCTATAATAATTACATACCTTTGCTGCAATTGCTAGTACACATGCAATGCCAAGATCTCCAGCTCCAACAACAGTAATTTTGTTAAAACATCCTTGGTTTTTGTCTCTACCAATTTTACTCTTTGATTTCATGCCAGTCTCTCCTACAATTACAAGCAAATCACAAAATTAAGTGCTGGTCCACACTGTATCAATACTGTATCAAGTATTGTTGCTTCACAAAGGATCACATTTATGTGAGTTAAACCAAATGATATCAGCTTCTTCAAAATAGCTGTCAAGCCTGACCACAGAAAACTCATCACAACTTGCAAGGTGTAGAACACAAATACTCCTCTCTGGACAGAAGTGTTTTTTCACTAGGTAGAAAATATGAGCATAGAATCATGGAATAGTTTGGGTTGGAAGAGACCTTCAAAGCTCATCTAGCCCAACGCCCCTGCAGTGAGCAGGGACATCTCCAACTAGATCAGGTTGCTCTGAGCCCTGTCCAGCCTGGCCTTGAATTTCTCCAGGGATGGGGCATCTAACACCTCTCTGGGCAATCTCTTCCAGTGTCTTACCATCCTAATATAAAAAAAAAATTCTTCCTCACGTCTACCCTAAATACACCCTCATTTAGTTTAAAATCATTACCCCTTGTTCTATCACAACAGGCCATGCTAAAAAGTCTGTCCCACTCTTTCTTATAGGTCCCTTTTAAGTACTGAAAGGCCACAATAAGGTCTCCCTGGAGCCTTCTCCAGGCTGAACAACCCCAACTCTCTCAGCTTGTCCTCATAGTAGAGGCATTCCATCCCTCTGATCATTTTCATGTCCCTCCTCCGGACCCTCTCAAACAGGTCCATGTCTTTCCTGTACTGAGGGCTCCAGAGCTGGACACAGGACTCCAGGTGGGGTCTGACCAGAGCATAGTAGAGGGGCAGAATCACCTCCCTCAACCTGCTGGCCATGCTGCTTTTGATGCAGCCAAAGATACAATTTACGTTCTGGGCATAACAGTATCAAGAAGCTAGACACTAAGACCATACAAACAATACTCCCTTTGCTACTGTTACAGATGTGAATACATAGCATGGTCATAATATTTGTGTTTTGAGAAGATAAGCAAAATGGAATTTGATTAAAATACAATGATGTGAGGTTGTTTAGCCAGTGCTACTGGTAATAAAACAGATCTCATTCTGACTATAATGCAGAGAGAGTCCTAACAGAAACATTAGGATTGATTTACTAGAAATGTGTATTGTGTGCACATACACGTGTGTTCACAAGCATGTATGTGTACACAATTATCAGAAGAAACAGCAGAAAAGGGTTAAAAAGGAAAGGTGTGCACCAGTTGCCACAGATCACGATCTGTGATTTCACTGAAAGAAGTAAGAAGTAAAGACTGATCTGACGAAAATGTGTCAGGATGAAGAACAACAGGACTGAAGCCATGCAATAGCGAGATAAGGAAAACATGAGAACTGTGAAATTTAGGAATTTTGTCCAAAACTTAGAATGGCTGAGATAAAGTAATGAGACTAAAATGCCAAATAGCATCCACTCCTGAAGGGTGTAAAAGACAAGATCAAAATCAGCTTGTCACCACTGAACAAGAAGAACCCAAGAGACACAATACAGGCTCAACAGCCAGTGCTCCTTGTCCTCAGTGTTGCACACGAGAGACTGTGCTCAGACAGGTCTCAGGGATGTGGATGTGAGGGTGTGAGTGAATGAGACCTGATGGAAAAAATGACTGCGACTGAGTAAAATCAACTTGTTTATAATAAAACCACATTTCCTTTCCAAAAGATCTCACATGGAGTTTCGCTGCAGTAATTTCCAGTAAGCGGGTATTACAAAGTCTACAGCATTTTTCAGTAGGCTTAAATGCAAACATCTAAAATGAGCTGTTTATTCAAATGAAGAGAATCTGAGCTCTCAATTCAAAAAGATGCACTTGTGACTACACAGAGTAAATACCAAACACTGTACACATACAAACACAAAAAATTCAGATATTAAAATTCTGTAGGCATCTGTGTGATATCAAGTAATAAAAATAAAGAAGATATTGTGTAGGAACATCACAAACAAATACATGAAAACATCCACACCTTCAGTAATCTTTGCAATGTAGGAGAGAAGTTCTGATTGCCTGGCTGCATCAGAAGATGATAACGAATACAGAGGGAGCTCTTCCTCAAATTTTGCAATCATTTCCTTGATTAATCCAATGACAGTTGATTTAGGCTGAAATATAGCAATACAGAAGACAAAAAGAGTTGAATAGCTATTTCATATAGTGGTATTAGCTGTAAACTGCAGTATTTCATAAAGAACCATAGCTATACAAAATTTAACTGAATTATAAATATTGATACCCTTAACACTTACAGAGACACCTACAGTAAAGAAAAGCCTGGGAATTTCTGTATCAATAATGAAAAACACCTACCACCCGTTTCCAAAAGCTAGCATTCAATAAATCACTTTTACTCACCTGGCAGACATATTTAAGTAAGTTATTTAATACAGTGCAGAAAATCATTTAGCAAAAGCACCGGCTTTTGAATCTCTATGCTACTTTTTCAGAGTTCTGCTGAGATAAACCCAAAAAGTAGGAATTTCCATTAAACTTTCTTAAGGGATACTCAATTGGTCTAGTATTACCATTCATTATTCAGAGCAACAAAGGAAAAGTATCAAAGTGCCCACATAAGGCTTATACTGCTTTATAATGAAGTCAGTCCCTTTTTTTTCCTTCAGCTTAAAATAACTTTCCTTACCATCACTCATAACTTCCTTTACAATTGCTTCAGTCTGAAAGCTGTACTTTCAAGAGACATAACATTCTGCTTCTCTTTACAAAATCATTACATATTTAAGATTAACAAAAAATGCAGATTATAAAAGGCCCCAAACCCTTTCACTCTTATCCAAACATGCTTTCTTTTCAAATATGTTCCTCCCATCAGTCACTCCACCTCTTACATGGCTCCAGTTCTGTAGGTAGGGCAAATAAATCCTGCCATGAGCATCGACATGCTTTCCCACTGAAATGCCCATGTTCGCTGTTGGCTTCAAGAAACAAATGGGCGGAGCAAAGGGATGCGAATCCAGAATCCACAGACGAATAGGTATGTTATAGGAATTACCTGTTCAACACAAAACAGAAGCCATTGCTAACTTCTGCATGGAGAACAGGCACTGAAACCCAGGCATGTGTGCATACGACTCAAGCTTCTTAATAACAAAGAAAAAAAAGCCTGACAGACCACTTTCCAGATTCACACCTGAAAGTAATTATGTTACTTAGGCTTGCTAATAAAAGCAGACTTGCCTGGATCAGCTTGAAATGCTACCCGTTGTGTCTGTCTTAATATAAAGCTTTGTTGCTTTTTTTATTTCCCAGAATATTCTATTAGTCAAAGTGTCCCCTTTTCCAGGCAAAGAATCTCTTACAGCCACACATATAATATGTATTTTAGGACTCAACAACTGATACAAAGAGGCATCTAATAAAAGCTTTATCTCAGACTTCAATGGCTTTAAGTTAAAAATAAAAAATTACCTACTAGTTATATTTAGACATTGCCTATACAAGCATAGACCTTGCAGAGTTCATTCAGACCTCCATTAGAACCAAAGAGTTTGCCTACACAGTCTCAAAGTACACGATTTTTTAAATAGTTAATTGACTTATCTAATATGACTTTATTCCAGTATCCATGAGTGCATGAAGACACTTGTTTATGCAGCAGAAGTACCTTCTACCAATTAACATAAAATCCTTTATAGCCACCTTTAAACAAGCCGCACAGTATATTGTTAAGAGGAAGTACCCAGCATATTTTGCAATTAGATTAATACCTGGTAAGGAAATTATATTTCACTTATCTTACCATATTTCACTGGAACAGTACCACTAAAATTCAGGAGTTCCTTCTGGGATCCATCCTTGAAGGCTGAAATTAAAAACGTTATTTAAAAAAAAAAAAAAATCCTTTCAAAAGCATTAGCCTGAAAATCCCCAGTCCTGGGTCTAATTCTGGTCTTGTAGAAATTTTCAGTCAGGCTGAGGGATCCAGAAGTTACACTTAATATGATAAAGACATCAAAATGTTTTCAATACAGGCATGGGATACAGGAAAAATGCCACTACGTGTCAAGAATTTTAAGGAACATCAATCTTCTATTATTACTGACCAGTTAAAATGAAATGAAATTTAGTGAATGAGTTGCTTAGTTTTTTATACATATGCACTCTTGGAAGAGCTTTCAAAAATTAGTCACATCGCACCAGAAATTTTACCGTAAGTCCAAATAAAGATAGGAACACAGCTGAAAGATACACTATTTAAATTCTACTATACACAGTCTGAATCTATGGCAAGTAAATATCACAATTAGTTCAAAGTAACTGTATCACTTCTTACTGTATGTGTTCATGGAGAATGTGAAGTTTGGGTACGTCTTGTTAACATTCTTCAGTTCTTCTATGGTCAGATCTCTGAACTTATACTGGGAAGGGGAAAGAAAGAGAAAAAAAAAAAAAAAGGAAAATATGTTTCATTTCTAAAGCTCCTTCTTTCATTACCAGAGACAGGGAAAAGGAACCAAGAGAAAGTAGAAACACAAGAAGGGGAAGGTAATAATTACCTGTAGTATCATAAACAGTTTTGGTGTGAAATATATTATCAAAAAAACTGATACCAAAAAAAAGCAAGCTTGAAGGGTATTGCAGGTCTGCTGTTGTTACATTAGAACTCCAATTCTGAGAATCACTTCTTATATACTATTACCTCTTCTTTACAGCTGTGTGAGCAGAGGCTTAATTAAATTTAGTCTCATCTGCACACTATAATTAAAAACAATATAAAAATATAAACCTCTCAGAAATAAGAAGTCATCTTATTACTGACACAGTTTCTACTAAAAAACTCAGACCCACCTGCACACATTTTAGAAGAGTTTCATAAGATGTCAATTTCCACAAACGTATTAAATGTACAAGTAATTAGCCTTTGGGAATTTTTTACATGTTTAAGCTGTCCTTGGGAGCTGAGAAAATTCAAGCAAAATAAGGCATCCCTCTTTCTTGCCTGCAGAAAACTTGCCCACAGATTAACAGAAGTACTGACACTTGAAATGTGATTTGAAAATAAATATCAGCAAGAATGAATCACTGCTACTTCATTTAGACTGTCCCCAGCCAGTCCAATACCTGAACTTCCAAGAGACTTGCATTCTCACACATATTATCACTATGACGAATAGTTTCCATTTCCTAGATTAGAGTATCTGCTGCTTATTTTAGGAAGTCTGGAGTTGTCCTGGAAGCCTCACTTAAGCAAATGCAACTATAGCCTGACAATGGCTTAAAGAGCTGCTCCCTGCCATGAAGTAGTACCTAAAATCTACAATCTCTTCAGTAAGGCACCAACCAGAAACAGCAGCAATACTACAGTTACATGGATGGTATGACTATGTTCCACTTTGCACAAGAAAACACAAAGCTACCAAAAAGAAACACCTTTTAGTCAGCTTCTTCACATGCAATCTTACATGATACTGCAAAGAGAAGCAGTAAGAAAAAAAAAATAATAAAAGGTGCTCAAATTAGGAATGTCAACACAAACTTAACACATTTCAGAAGCACTGATACATCTGGTTGTGGAAGTCAAGGCCATCTTTCCTCGGCTGACCTCCTTCTTATTCATAATACAAAATGAAGCATTCCTATTAAATATTTTGTTATTTTCTAAAGATCAGAAGGCTTATGAGGTGAGTCAGACACATACCTTCTCATTTTGCATCTAAAATTATTTGGCAAGCCCAAAATTTAAATACACACGCCTCAGTTTCTCATATGGACATTAAAATGCCTTCACCTCACTCAGAGGAATGCTATAAAAGTAAATGAGTGTTTCTAAAGCACAGGACTATCACAAAAAAATTCTCAAGGAAACGAGTAACTCTTCAGGCAGGGCAAGGTTTTAATTGCACGCAGTACATCACCCACGTTACTGTGTCCTGGACCACAGGAATAAAATTCTATGTGCTGCAACTCTAAATTCAGCTGCTGCAAGGCAACGTAAACCCTGCGTCCCGAGTGGGACCCGAGTCTGTCACAAGCGATGACCAGGACACTAGAGGCGGCTCCGCGCTGCCTGCGGGCACCGGGAGGGAGGCTGGGCCGCTCGGCCCCTCAGCGCCGCCCTTCCCCATCCCGCACCTTCCCGCCCGCGGGGGCTTCCACCGGCCGGGGACGCCAGACACCGCATCTCCCTCGCCGCACGCCCCGTCCCCACCACCACTCCTAAAAACTCGGCATTTTCCACAACGTTTCTTCTTCTTCTTCCTCCGCTCCGCCAGCCCTCAGCCCCCTCCCCTCCTCCCCTCCCACGCCGGCGGTTGAACGGCCGCGGCCCGCGCGCACCTTGCCCAGCTGTTTCCTGAGCGCCTCCTCCGCGAGCGCCATGGCGGCGGGCGGGGCCGCGCGGCGCCACTTCCCAGCGGCCCCTGCGCGGGGCGTGCCGCCGTCCCTCGGGGGCTTTGTAGATAGAGATATGTCCTTTTAATTTTCTCCTTCTAACGGCGTGAGCAGGAGCTCGAATAAACGTTTCAATACATTACTGTGACAGGTGAATGCGAGGAGCTGCCGGCTGGGTGCTGTTTCCACACATCATGGTGTGCACCATCCTGCCAGCCGGGCCGCAGCCTCTAAAAAAGGCTGAAATCTGTGGAAATAACAAACAAACAAGCAAATAAATCCTCACAGCTACCCGGGAGCTCCTTAGATGTGCTCTTCAAGACGACAGGGAAGGGTATGCCACGCGTGGCACTCGCAGGTGCAGAACAGAGGTGCTGCAGGGGCACCCCCTTGGCAGGCGCACGTCCTGGAGTTTGGCTGCCATGAGCTGCACTGGAAACACGGAATCTGCAGAAAAACATTAGAGCCCATGTGGGAGCTGAACAAATGCTCCTCCAGCACATCACTTCTAAGGCATGGCAGTGCCAGATCTCCTCTGCTGTCCTCCTTTCTATTTTTTCTCTTGCTAAGCTAACATGAATTTTGAATGGAATCTGTGTGCAATAACAGAAGTAATCTCAGATATAAGACCATACATAGGTATTATAAGGATTTGGAGGTTTCTTCCCTCTGCGTTGGCAATATCACAACTGATTTGTAACTTTATGAAGCTAGGAGTATGTAAATAAAAACCTGGAATGAATTTTTCTCCTTACATTTATCTATCTCTTCTTTCTTAAGCCTCCCTACCACACAGTAGAGATATCAGAAAACTGCCTCTTGGAAAGTGGGCTGTGCAAGTCTGAGGGCCAATTTGCTGGAAAACAGAGTGGGTTCAGCTAGGTAAATGGAGACAACTACCAGTGCTATCCTCATAACCCACCAGGAAACTGCCAGATCAGATCAGATCAGAACAGACCAAACATGAAGCAGCACATTTCTACAAGGAGTAAGATCTCCTTTAGAAAGCTTTCTCAATTTTTTTCTTCCCTTGCTGATGTGAGGCCTGAGGCAGACAGTAACCAAGAGCACAAGGTTTTTTTTGGTACAGCCATAGCAAAATATAATTAGGTTTACAACAACCCTCACCAAGTTTTTCCATCATATGTATTGCTTACTGATGCCATTGTGTTTCTATGCTGAAACTGCGATGTAATGAGTGACCTTACAATTTCAGTGCTCAGTTTGGAGAGGACCATAGCCTCAAAGGAAAGCCACAGAACCAAACCACTCAGTATCAGCTCATCAAGAACCGGCACTGCAGATTCCAGCACATGCTACACATCTTCTGCCCAACAAGTACAGCACCTCTTCAGTGATGAATTTCTGCAGAAAATTGTGCAATCATCACTAACTTTTGGATATTGTTTGTTTTGTGGACAATACTGAAGCAGTAGTACTGTGAGGCAAGTTCAAAGTAAATCTGCATCCCTGCAAAGGTATTAGCTGTTTTATGCAAAAGAAGGTCATAATGCCACTAGCAAAACTCCTAAACCAAAACTTTTACATTTTAAGCTGGTTTTTCATGCTCCACTAACAAGGCAGAACCTGAGATAGGAGGCTTTTTTCAAAGCAGCACCACAGGCCCTCTGCCAGAATAAGTTGCTGTGGTTCAGCAGACTTACAATAACTTGCTGTCCTGGTTTTGGCTAAAACAGGACTAGTTATCTTTCAGTAGTTTTTCCTTTCAGTTAAGTTTCTTTCAAGTCACTGCACTCCTCTGAAGTTGGCTGCATGTTTTTCAGACAGTGTCTGCTTCCAGAACTGATAGTGCTCGCTGTTTACAGGTTTGCTGAGCTAGCAGTAGCAATGGTATGCAGAAAAACTCCATGTTTATACTTTCTGTAGCAGCCAAGGTCACTGGCAGATCTGTGATGTTCCACCAGTGAGGGGTGGTAAAAGGGCCTGCAGGGAGGGACAGGCAGAACAGGTGACACAAATAGACCAACGAGTTATTCCATTTCATACACGTGATACACAGTTTAAAACTTGGGGGTCAGAGGGGTTTTGCTCTCTTCCTTCATGGCCGGCATCTGAACAGGACCCAGCCCGTTGTCCTGTCTCTGATCTGCACACTCCTGAATCCAGCTCCCGTCTGCTGTGTGATCCAGTCCAGGACTTGCCGGGCTCTGCCCAGCAGCTCCAATTCCTCATCAGCGGGAGATTCAATATTGGTTTCGTATATTTTGCATTATTTCTCGTGTTATATGTAAAACTGTTTTAATTTTCCAGCTCTGTAAGTCTCCCTCCTTTTTCCGTGTTGTTTTTTGTTGTTTTTTTTGTTGTTGTTTTTTTTCGTGGGGAGGACAGGGTTTAATAGAGAACATCTGCCACGGTTTATTGTTGTCCAGCTCTCAACGATGACAGATTTAGCGGCATCTGATGCGGGTGTGGACAGTGGGTAACAGAGGGTCTCTGAGACATTGTTGGGACAGTGTCCTGTGTGTTGCAACCACGAGACAGCTGGACTCTCGGCAGTAAGGGACTCGAGTTCGAATCCTGTCTCTTGCGGGAGGAGACCCACCACCAAGTTCAGTCGAGAGAATGTTGGACTTTTTCTTTAACAGGCTCTAGAGGCTTGGTAACTAAAACAGACAGCTTTCACCATGCCAATTTTCTTGGTTTTGTGTTCAGTATTATATTATGTCTTTTTAGAGATTTGTTCAGAGCTGAGTGCCTTAATACTCCTGTACCTGCTGCATGTGCTGTTTGCCAGTGTTTGTGTCTGGTTGATGAGCTCTGGGCGCTGGGTGAAAGGCGTGGCTGTGCTGTGGTGTGTGGCGCTGACCCGCGCCGTGGCACAATGGGCCGTTACCGCTCCCGTCCCCGCTTGTCAGGCGGCAGTGGCGGCCGCGGGACGCGAACCCTTGGCTAAGACCCCAGCTGTGAGCCTCGGGCGCCACCTAGCGGACTCTGCTGGTGATTACACCTTTAATTGGGGCAGTAGTCCTCATGCTGACCCGACTGGGCCAGATTTGTGGAATTTCGAATATTCTTTGGCCTATCAAATTATCATGTTTCTATTAGCGGTTTCCCTGATGATTTTTTATGTGTGGTGCGAGATTAAACATTGGCGCAGGTGTCGGGGCTGCGCGGGCAGCACAACTTTCCTAACGTGTACTGATGCGACCCCAGCTCCCGCCACAGCTACTGAAACCCTGACAACAGATGCTGCAGCCACTGTTGTTCTTGCTATGGCCACTGCAGCTACTCCACCAGCAACAATAGACACCATAGCCACTACAACCCAAACAACAGGCACTGTAGCCACTGCTGCTCCTGCTACAGCCACTGCAGCTACTCGATCAGTGAAGATAGACACCGTAGCCACTACAACCCCAACAACAGGCACTACAGCTATGACAACTCTAACAACAGCCACTGTGGCTACTCAGGCCTCTGTGGTATGCACTGTGGGTACTCAGACTCCAGCAATGTCAGTTGCCCTTGAAACCAGAAGGAAGTACAGAAGAAAATCAGTTTGCGTAGTGAAAGAAAGTGATGATGAAGATACACCAGTTCTGACATCAGTAGGTGGGCAGCAAGTGGGGAAAAAAGCTTTCATCTGATCGAGGCCCACCATCGGGGCAGAAGAGTCAGAGTCATCGGTCTGCCCCTTTACCCTGAAGGAGTTGAGAAACTTGAGTAAAGACTTTAGCCATCATTAAAGAGAGCCACTTATCACCTGGTTACTTTGATGCTGGGATGGTGGGGCCAATAGCTTGGACTTAGATGGTAGAGAAGCCAAGCAGTTGGGATCCTTGGCTGGATTAGGTGGCATTGATAAGGCACTTGGGAAAAACAGAGACACTCAAAGCCTCTGGAAGCGAATCTTGTTGGCGATAAAGAGCAGGTATCCCTTTAAGGATTGTATCATCTGCAGCCCAAGAAAATGGACCACCGTGGAAAAGGTATTTTGTACCTGAGAGAATTGGCTGTGCAGGAGGTAATTCACAGTGACCCACAGACAACTGTAGATCCTGATGAAGTGCCATGTACCCGACCTATGCTGCGGAAGTTTGTGTGGAGTGCACCAGCATATGCCAACTCGTTGGAAACATTGGACATGGGAGCAAGTGAAAAGGCACCTACTGTGGGTGAAGTGGCTGATAAAATGCGGCAGTATTAAGACATTCTCTTTCCTCCCTACAGGCCTATGTCTTGGCTGTGGAAAAACTGACTGAGAAATCAGATAGCTTATTTGAAAAACTATTTGACAAATTGTCCAAGGTAAAGCATACATCCTACTCTGCACCTACACAGGCCTGTGTTGCAGCCATTAGAAGACACCCTTCTGCAGGATTGTCTTGGATTGTCTCAAGAGAAATGGTGCACACTATGAGATGAGGTGATCTGTGTTTTTTCCTGTGTGACCGGGGGAATATATGGGAGATGGGACCTTAAAAAATTGGGGTGAACTTTAAGCATAAGCCACCTGGTTAGTTAACACCAGGGGAACCTATTGATTGAGCTAGCCCTACTCAGCCCTTCAACATATGGTTGAAGGGGATAAAATCCCCGTGGTGCTTGACAGGAATATGTTGGAGAAAATTGTTTGAGTTATTCCTGCTTTGGGAAAAGGCAAACTCATTTGTGGAACTGTTTCTGCTCAAGGACCTGGCTGTTCTTGGTAGGTTAAACTGAAGGATGCTGAAACTCAAGAAGATCTAATTCTTGATAACAATACTCTTTTGAACTGTATGGTGTTAATTGCTACACTATGCTAATAGTGTTTGATAAGTGTCTTTCAGGTTAATGCAGTGGTGAACGTGAGCTAGCTTCATCAAGTGGCATCCAGTAATGTACTCAAGATTGATGTCTTTAATCTGCAACCTGTGGGCAGGAACCACACCAAATCTCATACTTTCTCTCCTGCCCAGAGAGACTGCTCTGACAGATGGAGACACGCAGCCATGAACTAAATGAACTCAACTTTTTGTGTATAAAGACGAATAATTAACTAGTGATACATATGGGTATATATATGAAGATGGGAAAAGGCAATAGTGTAAATGGTATGGGAAAATAGGTGGAATATCCTGGTTTTGACTAAAACAGGATCAGTTATCTTTCAATAGTTTTTCCTTTCAGTTAAGTTTCTTCTAAGTCACTGCACTTTTCTCTGAAGTTGGCTGCATGTTTTTCAGACAGCATCTGCTTCCAGAACTGATAGTGCTCGCTGTTTACAGGTTTGCTGAGATAGAAGTAGCGATAGTATGCAGAAAAGCTCCACTTTTATACTTCTTTCTGTAGCAGCCAAGGTTAATGGCAGATCTGTGATGTTCCACCAGTGAGGAGTGGTAAAAGGGTTGTGCCTGCAGGGAGGGGCAGACAGAACAGGTGGCACAAACTGACCAATGAGTTATTCCATTTCATACACATGATACACAGTTTAAAGCTGGGGGGGGGGAACGGGGCGGGGGGGGGTCTCACTTTCTTCCTTCATGGCCGGCATATGAAGAGGACCCAGCCCGTTGTCCTCCTGCCTCTGATCCGATCTGCGCGCTTCTCCAGTTCCTGTCTGCTGTGGGATCCAGTCCAGGACTTGCCCAGCCACTGGCAGGACCCAGCCCCACGGAGCACAATTCCTCATCAGACAGAGATTCAAACATTGCTTTTGTGTATTTTGTATTATTTATCTTACTGTTAGTAAAGCTGTTTTAATTTTCCAACTCGGTAAGTCTTTCTCTTTTCCCAATTTTTTTTGGTGGGGAGGACAGGGGTTAATAGAGAGCATCTGCCACAGTTTATTGTTGTCCTGTCTGTAAATGGTGACACACACTGAGGATCTGCTTTCTGCTTCTTGGAGCTTTTTCAATGAATCAGCATCGGATCTTTTTAAATATTGCTTATTAAGACATGATCTAGTTTCTAGCTGCTGGTATTCAATGCACCTAAGTTTCAGGAAGACGACGTCAACAGACAACTCAGCTTAAAGGGAGACTGACTTTTTCCTGCTGTATGATGCTAGGACCATCACATATTGGTCTTTGTCACACTTGAGAATCCCATCTAGCTGGATTCACAACAGTGTCTTCTATCCAGAGTTGTTAAAGCTCACCCCGAAGCAGAAACCATAGCTTGGCCTTTAGGAGGTCAGTGGTCCATGCCTGCAGAAGCAGTGGGAGGGGTGTTAACAGCCTGAGTGGCACTCAGCCCCTAGCAAGTGACAGCTAGGGCTTCACGAAGCCCAGGGCAAGGGTAAAAGGGTAATGGGACCTCTTGAAGGGGTAAGACCTAGGGTAGGATACCAAACTCACCACAGACTGGCTCCGTCAATAGGAGATGCAGTGAGGACTCCTGGTGGTCTCACTGTGCTTGGTCCTACCCTTCCTTGAGGCCCATATTTATGCAGAAGCTGCTGACGTCCAGGAGCGTGTTTGCAGGGCAGGATGCATGAGACAGCAGCAGCCACCCAGCTCCTCACCTCCAAGCCCCCAGCCCTACTCTGCACTGCACAGGCAAGGCCAGCAGCCTCCCAGGTGCTGTGTCCCTGACCTCACTGGCCCAGAGAAGGCTCTGCCATGAAGAGGGGATGGGGCAAGTTTGTCTTGGAGGCTGTCACCAGTTATAACCTTGCACACTGTGTTCCCTGGGGTGGTGGGTGCTGTGGTAGAGACCTGTAAACAGAGGGAAGTATTCTGGGCAACCTGGGGTTTGTGGGGTTTTTGGTAGGAGGAACAGGAAATTAAAGCTTTACTGGCAGCCCGAAGGCTCTGTTCTGGGACACATACAATGGCATCTGCCTTCACCCCAGGGTACTACAGAGTCTGTGGCTATGTGCTTTTTTGGGGAGTGGAAACATAGAGAGCCCTATGAGAAGCCATTACGGAATGACCATAAGACCACAGAACACCAGGTTGGAAGGCACCTCAAAGAGCATCTGGTCCAAGCCTTCCTGGCAACAGAAGGGTCTAGAGAAGATGGACCAGCATCCTGTTCAGCTAAGTCTTAAAATTGTCCCATGTTGGTGAATCCACTATTTCTCTGATGAGATTATTCCAAGGGCTGATCTCATTGTGAAAAATTTCTCTTGTGTCTAGTCAAAATGTCCCCAGGAGTAACTTGTGCCCATTACCCCTCATCTTTTCCATATGACTCATTTTAAACAGGGAGTCTCTATCATCTTTGTAGCCACCCTTCAGTTACTTTAACATGGTGATGAGATCTCCCCTAAGCCACCTTCTCTCAAGGCTGAACAAGCCCAGGTCTCTCATCCTTTCCTCCTATGGCAGCTTCCCAGTCCTCTGATCACTTTCATGGTCCATCTCTGGACCTCCTCCAGCCCATCTAGTTATTTTTTGTATAGCAGGGACCAAAACTGAACACAGTATTCCAGGTGTGGCCTGACAAGCACTGCAGAGAACATGATGATGACTTTGTTGGCGATGCCCTCGTTGATGCAGCCCAGCATCCTGTTGGTCGTTTTTGCCACAGCAGCACACTCTTCACTCATACTGCACTTCTTGTCCACCAGCACCCCCAGGTCCCTTTCCACAGAGCTGCTCCCCAGACAGATAGATCCCAGCTTGTGCTGCACTTCTGGATTGTTTTCCCAGGTGCAAGACCTTACACTTGTGCTTGTTGAAACTTCATAAGATTCTTCTTAGGCCACTCTTGCAGCCTGTCCAGGTCATCCTACAGGGTGGTTCTCCCTTCCCAAGTGTTCACTTCCCCACTTGGTTTGGTATCAAACTTCCTAAGGGTACACTTGATCCCAGATCACTTATGGAGATATTGAACAGTGCTGGGCCCAATATTGATCCCCTGCATGAACATTTATCTGAATCCTTTAAAGAGACAATTTGAAAATAATTGTTTCACTGAGGTCCTAGCACAGACTCATGTTTGAGAGTACAGCATTCCTTTTAAATTCTTAATGTCAAGCACTTACATCTTTAATTTCTCCCTATTTCACAGTAAAACACGAGGAACATGTGATAGGTATTTATGGTTATTAATAGGTTAAGTGTTTGGAAACACTTAAAAATTTCTATATTCATACATAACCACAATAATCATAGAAACCAGAACAGTAACAACATACCCTGGGTAGTGACCCACCACTACTGTCTCAAGAATAAAAGTGGTAATACTCTCTTGGTACAAGGCTTACAGGTCACCCTTGACTAAGCCAGCACCCAAACTCCAGATCCAAATTTCTTAGTACTCACTGTTCAAACTCCCCTTCAAATTCAGAGCTGTGTCTGTGCCCCCAATCTGCTCTAAATGTCACTTGCAGTGAATAACTCTCTATTAAATTAACAAATCCTAATGTAAACTAATCTGATGGTAATTAAATATCTTACTAGCGGGCTAACATTCTGCCCATGAAGAACACAGCCTTTATACCCCACGTACCACCCTGTACTGGTCCTCTAGTAGTTCCTCTCCTCCCCCTTCACTTGCTCTCTACATTTCCTTACTAATGTTCCCCTCTATATTTCAGTTTCTGAAGCTGGCTCTCAACTTCCCTTGCCCAGCACTTACCAAGCATTAGGCAAGAAGGAGGCCAGCAGTACAATTATTGTTTCTGAAGATATTTTCTGCCAATTATTTACACACCCACTTCAATCAGGCGAAGCAGTATGAGGCAGGCCAGAAGCACTCAGGGTGGAGCCAAAGTTCAACACTGCCAGATGAAGAGATACCAATAGCTCCATGAACAACAGGGTTTCTGTTAAATGCAGTCTTGAAGATAAACACACCTTGCCTTACACCATCTGTGGGTGGCTGCAAGGCAGTAATGAGGTGTCTTTTACTGGACATACTAAATTTTAATCTGCTACAAAAAGGGTTGATCTTTTATTCTATTTGACTGTGTGTTGGCCAGAGTTTTGACTAACATCTCTTTGATTTGGTGTCAATTCTAAATTTACATGATTTCTAGAGGTAAAAATATGTAACTTAGCTTTTCACATCAAGTAATATGTTATAAAACACCATCTCTGCTCTAGAAAATTTTTCAGATTTACATCAGCTTTCAACACAAATAATGCAGTAAAGCCAGTGTGACTGGTAATGCTGTGCTCTTTCAAATGAGGCCATAGCATTTTGCATATATACTTACCAAACAAGCTACAGAAAATTCCCCAAACTGGCGTTTATTGAGCAATACTCTTATTACAACTCCTTGCTCCATAAAACCTCATCCTCTGTATATGGCATTTTGCCAGAAGCACGGGTCCTCTTACTGAGATGTTTTCTTTGAGACTTGGTAGAAAAGTTAAGGTGGTTAATTACATGGAAAATAGGCTGTAGTAGCTCAGGTTTTAAGGGAGAAGGCAAAATAAAAATCACAGCCCTGCAGAACACAGAGCGAGTTCTACAGCCTGTGGCTTTTGAATTTTATTCAGCTTCACATGAGGAAAACAGCATCATTTTTACTGTCTTAAACCTTCATACTCTAAATACTAGTCTCATCCTTCTGCTTACCTGTGGACATCTTGTATCTCTAGGTATGCCAGCTTAGAGCAAAGCCAAGGGAAAAGGCTCTCAATGATGTGAAACTACAATTCAGAAAGCGTTTCAAAGCATTCCCCCCAGTGGAGAAAATCATACAGTGCTATGATTTGTCCACATTAAGACTAATGGAATGGAAGTTACAAGTTGAACTTATAAATATTAAATGTTATGGGCAAAATTTGCACTTCTGAAATATGCTTGAGCTATCATTCCTTATACTGAAGTTTGAGGAATAAATGAAAACCAACTGCAACACAAGAGGCAGGAGTAGATTTCCTCACAAAACCCAAACTAACTTAAGCTCTAGAAATACCACAAGTAAGAGCATTATTTATGTCAGTGTTCACCTTTGTTCTGAAAAACCAGCAAGTCACCTGTGTGTGCATGAACTACACTGTGACTGTTTTATACATCACAACTCTCAGTTTAAAAGCACCATCAAACCAAAACTGGATTAGAGCCAGCAGTTTTGAGGTACATCAGAACTCATTGCCAACTGCATACAGCAGCAAATAGTCTTCCACAAACCAGCTAAATTTTCCTGCAAGTTTCAGCATCTCTCACACTGCCCATAAATAGGGCTCCCCATAGCCCCAGGCCACATCACACCCTGTATGCTGCCATTGCCACATTCCCTCTGTACACGCAGCTGGCAGACAGAAGCCACGGTAATAAAGGGTTTGCTGGCTCACTCATTTTGGCTGGGGGAAGAGGGTTGTTAATGACAGCACATCACTCTGCGTAAACTCTGAAAATTCACCTTATGTGACCGGGCTGCCTGTCTAGACATTTACAGTCACAGCTGACACTGCTGTAGAGGTCTCAAAAACAGACCCTGCACATTCTATAGAAATCAGGAACCAGAAAAAATGGATGGATTCATGTTAGTGTCTCTCTTGTGCAAAAAATAATGATAAGCAGAGCCCTTCATCAGTTGCAGAGCAACAGGTCAATTGACAGGTGTAGCACTCTAACATACACGTCACTTCTTTGTCTAGTTAGATCTCATGACATGCTGTGTCAAGGGACCACAAAGTATCCATGCATCACCAGAACACAAAAAAAAACTGGCAGCGGGGAGAATTATTACAATAGGGAGTTGATGGCAGACTCATAAACATCACAAATCCTTAGTTGTATCATTCGAGGAAGCTAGTTACCTTTCACAAAGTAGTCCACAAAAGAGGTTAAATAACATTGAGAAATACATGTAAAGCACTCAAAACCATCCTTTTACACTCAGTGTGTGCATAAGCACACTCTCATAGTTATCCTGAGTGCACTACAAAACCTGGAACACTACACTCAAAGTGCTTTTCAAGTCAGAATCAAGCCTGTTCCTTTAAAAAGACACCAGAAAACTGAAACATCACAAGCTCTTGATTATCTTTAAATTGTCAGTTGCTAACAGCTTTCACACACAGTGTGACAGGAGATGGCATCAGATACTTGCCTTTCATCAATGGAGGAATGATGAGAAAATGAGCAGAAGTTGCATCCGGCATCCAAAAAAAAATTGCCACTGAAGGGAGAATAGAGGTGAAAACCAAAACTCCCATGAAAAACTGAACAGAGAAAATCCCCAAAGAAAATTAAGCATCAGGTGGTTTTGGAAACACCATCATTCATCAGTTGTGGACAGCAAAGTTAGGACCTGATGACATAATTAATTACTTCAGGAACTTCTTCTGTCTTTAATTTTATCCTATACAGTATGTCAAGCAGGATATGTCAAAGTATTTTTGATCCCAAGGCTCATGGAAAACTACATGTATGTTTCCATATGCATTTCAAGTGGTAAGAAAAGGTTATCTATGGGATGACTAAACTGAAGTTGTGTCTTGTGGAACTGTTACTTTAACTAAATTACAACTAAAACCCACCCTCCAACATGTCTTTTTCCCAAACCTGAGTAATAATCTATTGCTTCCAGAGAAGTACAGCTTTACTGGCTGGATTAAGCTAATATCTCAATGTAGAATCACCCTCCACCTGAACATAATATATTTACTTTGAAATAATGACTGATAGTGACTCACTACAGTTATTAAGATGGATTAAAAATCTCAAGGGAATTCCATAGAAACTAATTCCAAACAAGGTAGCATTTCATGCCTTCAAAACAAAATACTTGTAGGACATTGATTAAATGCTAATTTGCAATATAATTTGCTGCTGTTTCAAAGGAAAGGCAGGTGGGCTCATTTTGATGTATATTCATTTATCCATTTGAAAGCGGGTCACAGCACTAGCTGATCAGAACAGTCACTGGTATTTACCTCCACCTGTCCAAGCAGTAAACTGTTCCATAGGAGACAGCAACTGAGGAGATTCAGATTCTTTACACAGGAATAAGAGAATCTGAGAAAGATACTGCTTATGAAATTGCAGGATGACACCAGTCTCCAAATGGAAGTGATTAAAAGCAATGGCACACTTGTGTATATTATCATTCTAAAACACACATACCTCCAAATACATATTATGCCATAAGCCTAAACTACAGGAGACACCAAAGATTTTCAGATGTCTTTTGAATGCTTAAGTGACTCCATTAATTGGTTCATAATTCTTGCTGGCTGCTTTTCAACAAGAGAACAATTGTTGCAGAACATTCGGCCCAACACTGTTGTGACAGCTCAGAGGAAACCAGCAGAAAAGAGTTCTGAAAAAAAATCTCCCATAAAGTAAACCAATGAGAAATAGCAGTAAAATGTTTAATGCCTGTAATTTATTGTATACATATTCTGCAAAACTTATATGCATTTGGTGTGTGCAAAAGTATACACTCTCTTGACAGCACCAGAAGACAATTAAGCTATGTATGAGTTTTTAACCTGATTTGTCACATTGTGTAAAAAGACACTGTGCACAAATGATATCCCCAAAGAAAAAAAAAATCAGCTAAAACTAGAAGCACTCTTATTTACACACTAAAACTTTAATATTGCATCACACCCACTCACCAAAATAAATAGAAGTACATTCATCACAATTTAAACACCAGGCTCTCCATATATTTATTTTCTTTCGGACATGTTTTGGTCTCCCGAAATATGCTTTATCTAGAAATATGCAGCTACTAGATTATGTTACAAAATGCAAAAAAAATAGAAAATTAGTTTTCCTGGACAATATTTTGGGCTTTACACAAAAATAAATCCAGATTTCCATAGAGATCTCATATACTTCTTGAAAGATTTTTATTTTAAAGCACAGCACAGAGTTGCACACTAAGGCTTCCTGTGATATGCAAAACCCTGGCCTCCAGAAGACATTGCTGTAAAGTGAAATACAGCTCAAGAGTAAATACAAGATGTTTTCAAAAAGTAGTCATCAATAGAAAGTGCCCTTCATCTGATTTAGCATTAGCAGTAAAGAAGTAGCTACTGTAATTGTGCAATCAAAGCCAGACCTGGAAAGGTTTTAGGAAAAGTATGTAATTTCACACTATCAAGTTTAAGGATATAGAATCTGAGATAGCAGAAACCAACCAACCTTTTTATACTTCTACATTCATTATTTTTTGACACAATTTAGTAAAAAAGGCACATTGTCAAACAGTGAATTAAAAATCTAAAAACCAAACCAGAATTTCATTAAATACAGTTAACTCATTAGCTTAACAGCAGGTCCTCATAAACCAATATAAGCATTCTTCCAGTTTTTCTTAACCTCAAATTCAGATGCACTTTGGACAAGTACTGAAATCCTCTCAATTAGATTAATCCTATTCATCTGGCAAGCAGTACACATGTTTTTGGATACAGGGTCAGGAATTTAAAAATCAGTTCCTTCCTAGCTGATTTACAAATACACAGCAAACACATTAAAACCCAAACATTTGTACAAAATTTGAAAGCCATTAGCATCCCATGTCAATTATGAGAAAGTACTTCTTGACTGTAAATTTACAAGTGTGTTCTTGAATAACTTCTCATACGAAAGACAAAATTTAAGTCCTGATCACTGTGTGAAGAAACAGTTCCAGTGTCTTACGGAGGCTAGCAGAGTACATTCCAGTCACCATCTGAAATACAAATGACGATGTGCTTTACAGATTAAGAACTTTAACTGATCTTTCATGGTTAAATAATTAGGTTTTATCTAACCTAGATTTATCTGAAATGCAGATTTAATTAGCAATTGAACCAATTTTGAATGAATGTATTTATCTTGCTTCACAAAAGACATTTTTCACCACCAGGTGGGAAGTTGCTCACAGCTGATATAGCTGTCAGGGCTGACAGACCTAGAGCCTTTTTCCAACTAAAATGAATTCAAAAGTAAAAAGAAAAAAGAAAACTACAACAAAAAAACCCCACCCAAACCAGTAACTTGACCATGGTCCCACTGCTCATTGTCTTGAATAGACAATTCTAGGAACTACAACAGAAATTTGTAGATGGTCCCAATGAGGCAGAGTGAATACAACACATTTCTAGACAAGCAGTGAGGTTACACTATCTTGCACAGTCCCAAGTGCACACACTGAGAAACAGTTTGTTAATATAGAAGGTTAAAAATACAGAGGAGCAACAATGGCATCTTCATCTGGGCTCCCTGTCAGCTAATACTGAATTAGTTTATATCCTGATAGCTTACTCATGTCAGTGTTTTACTGAGGCAGTGAAATGCTACACCATTGACAGAAAACACCCTAAAAAGGCAAATCTGTTTTTTCTTACATTAAGAGTCAGATGCTTAAAGTTGAGCAGCTTCCAAGATTGTTGCTATCTGAATTGCTTTCTAGAAGCAGCACAGTTAAGAATAGCCCCCTGATAGGAAAGGCTCCTTGGTCATTTTTCTGCAAGGTAATTTTTCCTTTTGTCATTTTTCCTTTTTATTCCTTTACATTTTTCCACATCTAAACACCCAAAGCCCTTTTGGTACTTTTCCAAGTACTTGTAGCACTAAAATATAACAGTCTCAGCAGCTGAAGCCACAGGTACTATCAATGGAGTGCTAGAGCTTGAGGCAGAGCTGAGGAGCTGGTGAGCTCTGAAGGGCAACCTGGGGAAATCAAAATAGATGCAACACCAGATTTGAGCTTCAGACTCACTACAACCTCTGTAGACTTACATGAGCCCTGTACTGGTTGTAAACAAATTCAGTTACTAAAAGAAACAGTCTTTAAGTGCATAGTTAGAAATTATGTGCAAATATGGGCATTAAAGTAAGTAACTGAACTAGCTGTCCTGCTATACGTAACATTTGACATTTTTGGTATGATGAAATTAGTCACACGTATTAGCTAGTTAACATGAAGTTAATATTGAAAAGCTGCAAATACATTCAAACAAAACTTAATTCCAATGTGATTTCTAAATAGTAAACCTAATTAGATAAATGACTTCTTCACATTTTAAATCATTTAACCCATCAGATGTTTAATGCAAGAAAAAACATGTGCATCATACACAATTTGTAGAAGCAGCAACAGCTGTTAAACAAATATGAGGATTTACAGGGCAGGAGAATCCCCGAGCATACACTTGAGCCCAAAAGCACAAGTTACACACAAACACTAGAAATTCCTATTTTCAGGGCATGTATTTATCATACTGAATTAGACTGGCATTGGAATTCCAGACACAGCAAAAGCCAAACAATCTTTTGGCCATGCCCATAACTGTACAATTAGCACATGATATGCACCTTTATGTTTAGTAATAAAGAGATTCTAATTATTTTTGTGTCCTCAAATCATAAAATATGCAGCACCATACTGCTTTGAACATCTGTAGCAATGGCTGAATTCATACCCAAGCTGCTTCTGTAGAAAAGATGACATTTCAATACTTTGAGGCTCAACTTGGGAGACAGAATAGGATAAAGTAATTTCTCAGTCTCAAGAAACATCATGGAACAAGAATGCTCTTCCTTTCAAGTGGATGCAAAATTATTTTACTGGTATATGGGCCCACACCACTCCAAGTCAGTGCATAGCTAGTCAATATTTCTGCTGGCATCTTGAACCGGTTCAATCAATGGAAACTTCTATTAATTTTATTCCACTTAATAATATGCATTAGTGCATTAATTTCTTCATAAAAAACCAACCCTGGTGAGTATTAAAAATAAATATCTTATTTAGGTCAAACTAAAGCCTTGCTTTTCAGTACTTTAATCCCTTTAAATATTCTTTCGCCTTCTAACAAGCAAATGGAACTGAAGTAGAATAAGAGATGTATGGAGACAGAAGGTAGCAGAAACATGAATAAAGTCAACACTGTAAGTCAGTTAACGGGTCCTCAGCTTCTTAGACTGTCTCTTGCGTTTTAATTCTTCTTCTTCCCGTCTCATTTCTTCTAAGTCCTCCTGAACACCAAGTCTCAAGCTGTCAAATAAGATGAAATCCTTTAAACACTGCTATTCAAACATGAAATTTTATTTCTAGCCCTCCCCCAAGAAAAGCAATCCTAAAGTTACAGCTGATTTGAGCAAAAACTTTAAAGAAAATTCACAATTGAACTGATTTAATTATAGCAAGAATCCAGCCTTAAGAAAATAAATCAAGTTTTTATCATTCTATTAGAATGAAATGTTTTTAGGTAAAAATAATTAAAAGTTTGGTAAAAAAATATCAAGACTGAGAAAACCCCCAATTTTAATAGGAAGTTCATTTTTTCTGAAAAGCAGCTACCAAAACACATCCATCAGTTCTTGCCAATGTAAATCTTACATACAAATCATAACAGGACTGACTCAACTTCTCTGAGAACCACCCTAAAGCTTTTACAACAGCAATGGAGAGAATGTATGTGTCAAACAGTAGAGAAGTAGAAGATATTATTGCAACTTCCAGGCTTGAGGCACCATTCAGGCAGCTACAAGCACAACACTGCTCCATGCTCAGTCCATCCACCTGCCCTGGCTCTGGTGAACAGGCTCTTGGAAGAGACTCTACTCACACTGCATGTTCCAGCCATGCCCCTGCATGATTTCTGCAGCTTTGTAGAAATCAGGATATTGAAAATTATACTTAAGTCTTGCTGGTTTGATATTAGGAATGGGTGTAGCAAAGTGACCATTTTGTGATCAGCTACTGCCTCATTTGCAGCCCTGCCAAGTGGATTGGTACATCCATGGCTCACACAAGGCAGCGCAGAACACACCTTGATGCAAAAGGTTCAGCCATTTGACAATGAGGATTCAACTGTTCAGGCCAAACTGCTCCAGTACAGGTTCTAAAAATGGACTTTATGCTTAAACAAGCATAGCAAAGTCATCTTGAATGCAGGAAACTGCAGTCATTCAAATTAAGAATAGAAACAAACACATCAAGGATCTATGTGGTAAAACTCTGGCTGGAAGTATAATTTTTCACTTCAACTTAGAACTTAATACTATAATTTTAGTAGACTTGCCTGGTTAGAAAAAGTTCCTCATTTCAAGGGTCACAATGCTTTTAACTGAAAACTCAGTGAAAAGTAGCTGAGCATTGAAAACAGTTAAACTCAGTTTTACTCAAGTTTCTTATTTCCCTTTATGCTAGCACGTATAGTTAAAAGTTAGTCTGGTATCCAACTCTTCAAAACCTCACACTAAGTCTTCAGATAATTCAGTCAATAACAATTTAATTATAAAACTCCAGTAGTTTCTTCTAACTCCATTTAACAGAGTATAGCTTTGCATGAGTTGCAGCTATTCCCCAGGAGAAAGGAAGAATAAGGACACTGACTACAACTTCAAAAAGGTACAAGTTTCCAATGCTCAAGGCACCTTCTGAATAACAACAAAAATTTCAGCAGAACAAAAAATCTGGTAACTCTGTATACTCTAATATTTTCCATAAGCTATAAAAGCATCTTAACTTTCACAAAGCTTGTTCCACCAGCCATTAAAAAACAAGAAAGTCAGTTTGTGAACACCTGGTTTTATAACAGCAGCATAAGAATTGTGCAGGTCTAGAGGTTGAAACCAATGGTCAAACCAACATGAAAATATATTCTTCATATTTGAAATCAATTATAAAAGTTTGTCAGAGTACTTGATATACATACATAGAAATATATACAAACACAGGTATATAGATAAAGAACAATAAAAATCTCCTTCCAGGCCTCTAACTACCAGAATAATGTAATGTTTGTGTCAAATTGAAGTTGGTTCCCCTCACCCCCAGCAAAGTTTGTGATGCACAAGAATGAACATACAAGACTTATTTATGGTACCCATCACTTCTTGGCTTAGTTTCACCGTTACCTAAGCTTTCTTACAAAAAAAAGTAATGCTTATTTACCTCTGCTATAAAAAGCAGCAAATACCCACTCTAACTTAGCCCCATGACTTGGGCAATAACAAACTTCCCACTTTCTGAGTTTCATACCTCCTAGCTTCTTCTTTCTGTTGCTCTCTCCAGCTGCTCTCCATGTAACGTAAGGCATAATCACTTTCATCTTTGTATCTGGAAATGAAATACTATATTTTAGTACACTAAAAAAATTATCATGTACAGTTATGAATTCACATCCCTTCTTAGAAATTATTCCTTGTCATACCCAGATTATAATGTTTTGAAAGAATCTAAGTTACAAGCCATTAAAATGCTTGCTTTCTTATATACAATATTGTCAGAGGGAAGTATTTAAATAAGTACCTTCATTGTCCAGCATTTTCTAGGCATATCAAGTTAGATCCTGTTACAGAACAGCTAACAGTATTGCATTTAGCAGTTCATAATCAGGCAGCTTTGCTTGATAAATTCTGAAATACTGCAGACTGCTATAGAAAGCACTGTAACATCCAATAACATGAAATAGTTGCTGTGAATTATACAAGTGATACATTTAAGAAGCTGTGTTGTTTTCCAGCTGTCCTTTGCATCAAATTTTATAGCTCACCAGAAGAGTACAGCAGGCAGTGTGAAAATTCAAGGTCTCTTCTGCACAGAAGCAGCTCTAATGCCTGTTAAATTTCTGCAATGCAAAACCTTTTTTGGCTGTCAGCACTTCCTCTATTTCTAAACCATTCTTATTTGTTGAACTATAAATTTTGCTGCTTGCTCTGCAATTTTTTTTAAATTGACATTTTTCTTACCTTTTCCGGTCATAGCCAAATATTTCCCGAATGTGTTTTGATATTTCTTCTTGGGATTCCCCTTCATCTTCAATGAAGTCATCCATTTCAGAGTCATATTCATCATCATCATCTTCTATTTGTCTCTTGTAACTAATAGGTGGTCTTCCAAGACCTAAAAGACAGGTGAGTGAAAAAAAAACAAAAACCAACAACTTTAATATAAGACTAATTTAACAGTATTTCTCCTTGCTAAATCTTGGGCACAGCCAGTTTACAGCTCTGGGCTTCAAAGTGGAAAACTTTTGCCTCAAGTTAACTAGCAATTCTCAGAAACTCAGTAAAAGGAAATACATCCTCTAACTTGTGCTTTAGAATATTACACATCATTATCACCAACCACATCTTGAGGAAACTATCAGAGTGAAGTCAATGTTCACTGTTTTCTGGGCACTTATTTGCTGGAGTCCATGCTGTTTGTTTCTGATCAGAAACTGCCTGCTTACGGATAAGGTGAATTTGCCAAAACACTAAAATAGGAGTCACAGATTTGCTGTGTGGTTAATTGTCATATACCACTTTAAGCATCTGTTATTTAAGACACTATGAAACTTTAACGACTAAGCATAATTAAACAATGCAGGAAGTGAATCCTTCAATCACTTTCCTTCTAACAGCATTCATATACCAACATCATCACAGGCTGCTTAGTTTTCTTTTATGTAATACTTCACCCCCCAGGCCTGTATTTCAAGGAATATGAGCATATGAAAACAGAGTTGTAAAGCAGTAAAAAAAAAAAACGCCACACATTCTGCTGTTAAATGTACTCTTTAAAAGGCAATGATGGTATTTTGTTCAAGACTTCCTAATTGCATCTATAATGGTCAAAGACCCTCAGTGACTGCAACTCAGACATACATAAAAATATAAACCAAATAACTAAGTGAAGAAAATACTTTCTCTAGAACTTCATACCTTGTGGATGAAGCACAGGTCTATGCCCTTGAAGAGACCGCATTCCATTTATCTGTCCATTGCTAGGTCTTGTGACTAGGTTTTTAGAAGAAATGGTTTCTGATACAACAGTACACTTGGGTTTTACAGCTATACCCAAGCCACTGCCTGGTCTCCCAGGTCCTGTGCTTGGGCCAACGCCCGGCCTTCCTGGTCCTGTTCCCAAACTGCTGCCTGGTCGTTTGGCTCCTGTGCTTGGACTGAGTCCTGGCCTTCCTGGTCCTGTGCCTAAGCTGCTGCCTGGTCGCCCAGGTCCACTGCTTGGACTGACTCCTGGCCTTCCTGGTCCTGTACCCGTGCTGCTGCCTGGTCGTCCAGGTCCTGTGTTTGTGCTGACGCCTGGCCTTCCTGGTCCTGTGCCCAAGCTGCTGCCTGGTCGCCCAAGTCCCGTGCTTGAACTGCTACCTGGTCGCCCAGGTCCTGTGCTTGAGCCACCAACTGGCCTTCCAGGTCCCATGCCCAGTCGCCCAGGTCGTGGACTTGAGCTGCTGCCTGGTCTTCCAGGCCCTGCAGCTGAACTGCTGCCCAGTCGCTCAGGTCCTGGCCTTAAACTGCTTCCTGGCCTTCCCGGTCCCACTCCAGAATTGCTGCTTGATTGCCCAGGTCCTGCACTTGAACCACCACCTGGATGCCCTGGTCCTCCTTTTCCTAAACTGCTTCCTGATCGTTTTGCATTGGAGCTGACGCCATGCTGAAGGGCTGCAGCATTTCCTGATTTTGTATGGGCAGATTTCTTTAGGCTGGACTCTTTAGCAGATGGCAACCTCTGAGCCCCATTGGCCACTGGTTTTGAGAGTGGCACATGAGAGCTTGAGCCAGACTTTCCAATACCATTGAGAGGCAATTTATTATGACTGCTACCAGTAGAGCTTTTTAAGGAGCTAGTTTTTGATGTTTTTTCCATTTGATCAAATCTGGAGGAAGATAATGACCGTGAGTGTTTTTCAGTCAATGCTGGTTCTTTGGATTTCTTATCAGTACCACTCACGGAAGACAAACTGCCTTTTGGTGTGGAATATTTATCTGCTGAGCTTTTGTTAAGTTTTGCATTTACAGATTCTTTCTGATAATTCACTTTTTTTGAAGAACTGGATATCCCTGTATTCTTAATCTCCTTCTCACTTTTCTTATGCATGTCTCCTCTTCTGTTTTTGCGTACCAAATACTCCCTCTCTCTCAATTCTTCTGCTGTCCTGGGTCTCTCTTCTACCTTTTTCACTACTTTTATTTCCACTGGTTCATACTGTTTTTTTTCAGCAAGCTTTAAGAGTTCTGCAAAGTTCAGAGGTGGTGGTGCACTTCTGGGAGGCGCCTTTGGTTTCACTGCAACTTTGGATGGTTTCTCTTCATATTCTTCTTGCTCATGCTCAGATTCAGTCTGACTGTACTCTAGTTGCTCAGTTTCATCTTCTGTTGCATATTCAGTCTCTGGAGCCTGAGCAACATTCTCACAAGTCCTCCTCTTTTTAGGCTTCTCTTCAACAGGAATGCCATTATAGCCATAAAAATTATCTTTTGTTCGTGAGGCCATAGCTCTTGCCTTTCTGTCATGTTTCAATTCAATACGTTTAGCCAAGAGTTCCTCTTTCTTTCTTCTTTCTTCCAGTGCTGCAAAAGAAAACCAGGAGACAGTTATGCAAAAGCTCTACTTTTTATTTCAGTTTCTTCCAAACTGATAAACCATTTAGGACAGTAGTTTAAGGATCTGTCTAAGAGCTATTCAAATTAGAGCAGCAAGTGATCAGAGATCTGCCAAAAGGGCAAGCTAACCCATCTGAATCAGCTACTCCAACAAAGGCAAACAATTAAGTAAGATGCTGCTATTGCAAAACCCACTAAGGTGACTCAACAAAAGCAGCTGTCCAGAAAGCTAAGCAAACTAAGGAGAATTACTGTGTGAGAAGGTACAGGATTTATGGGATCTATGGGTAAAGAGTTCTGAGACTGAGAAAGAAAATTTTATGACTGTACAGAATTTAGTATCAACTATTCAACAGAAGATGAGAAAAGGGAGGGAATCAAAGAGTATTGCGGGGATAAGAATTGGAAAACAGTCTGAGTGTGTACATAGAGGAGTGTAGGGAAGAGACAGAAGCACCAGCCACAGATAAGCAAGTTGCTGGTCACTACATTAGTCTGGTAGGACCCTGTGCCTTATCTCCACAGTCTGTTCTATATTCTTACTGAACTGGTTTTAGCTGTTTTCTGTATAAGTATACTTTCCATCTTGAGTGTGCGTGTGATCTACTGACAAAGTTCAGGCTGAATGAGCTGGTGAAGTGGATGAGAAGTCTGACTACCAGAAACTGGAGACACCATGGGAGTGGGAGCCAAATATCAGAAAGACTCAGGAAATGCATGAATTCCTAGAAAACAGGTGGGGCTACTTGTGCTGCAGGTGTCTGTAAAGGTACCATCCCCTGCCTGTGTTATTCTATTGTCAAGAGCTGTGACTGTCCAGAGGGTGAGTGCATGCATGCTTATGTGGAATTCATGTTCAGTCTTGCTTCAGGCTGGACCTGGCAGGAAGGATAAAGAACAGGCTCATGACTGGTGCATGAGAAGAGGAATATCCTGGGCCATGCAGTCCGTCAGACTTGTTTATCTTTAACAAAACACTGACATCATAAGCAACACAGTATTAATTTATTCTATAAACCATTTAGAGGAAATATTAATACAGTGGAAAAACTGTGACTCAAACAAAGCCTCTGCCATGAAAATTTAAAATTCAGACTCAATTGATACAATAGATTAAGACACAACAACAGCAATTCTTACAATTATTTCCACACAGACGAAGCTTTTCGAAGTTAAGCTACCAAAAGTCCAGATGTTTTCATGCAATCTCTCTTCATCTTAATTACTTCTAAATCTCCAACAGTAAACACTAGTGTAGCTGATAAATGTTTAACTCCTTGGGAAAGCATGCAAACATCCCTAGTCCTTACTTGGTCCTGGCTTTGCCTCAGCATAAGTTATGTGCAAAAATTCCTGAAACACATGCATATCTGTATTTGCAAGAGCTTTGAATAAGATGACAAAGTCTAAAAGAGTCAATGAAAGCCTCCTCCAGGAAATATTAAGAACTGTTACCTTTTTTTCTTTTTTCTTCCTCTTGCCGTCTGAGAAATGCTTGCACTGCTGCAGACTCTACACCCTTGACTTTTGGAACCTTTTTGGGAGGACCAACAGCCAAACTGTACCTTTTCTGCAAAGAAGAAAAAGTATGTCAGAAAAGTTAAGAAATGAAAAAAATCTATCAGTTCTTGAAACTGAGTTATGTAACAGCTATGTAATTGACTTTAAGCATAGAGACAGTTGAGAATAAACTAAAAATGAACTCCCACTGACACCAAGACTTGTGACAGATACACTTGAGTCCTAGCCATACTTCGGTTCAGCCTGACTAAGAAGCAACAGGCCTCATGCCCTTGCAGTGAACTTGTGAGCTAGAAGGCCCCTGCCTTACATACAAGAGACAAAATGCCTTGAAAGATACTTTGAAAGGTGGGTTTGAAACCCAAAAGTGTAAGATAATCAAAGTACAGAACAAGACACCAGAGCTAAAAGGAAAACATCTATCTTGTCTATACTACTGACTAGCAGCCAACTACTTCACCCTATACATATTACCAACAGGAGGGGCCCAGTTTGAGCTCTCTCCAAATTGCAGCTGGACTGCACACCAGAAGACTCCCTTTGAGCAGGAACACTTCTCAAGGTTAGAGATTCATGACCTGAGACTAAAAGATCCTTCCTTACCCAAGGTAGAGAGACCTCTTACCTGTAACAGATCCTCAGTAAGAGACTGATAGCATGCTGAATTAATATAATGAAAAATTACTAATCCATGTAGCTACTCAATATTATTACATACATCATATGGATAATTCCATTAGGCACAAACCATTGAACAAGTTCAACACTAAGTTTGGATCCAGCCACACCTAGGCTCCAAAAAGAGTTTAGAAAGCAAGGGGGGTCCACTCTGAATCTTGTGACTCAACAGGAGGGTCCTCCTTGCTCTTTGCATCTCTAGCCTCTGTGTGAATCATTCTAGCTCAATGCTAATCCAATTTTCCCTTTTATGTTTCTTCCAAGGGGTAATGGACTTAAACTAAAAAGACAGGAGATTCAGACTAGATATAAAGAAGAAAGGTCTTACAATGAGGGTGGTGAAACACTGGAAGAGGTTGCCCAGAGAGGTGGTAGATATCCCATCCCTGGAGACATTCAAGGCCAGGCTGGACAGGGCTCTGAGCAACCTGATCAGTTGAAGGTGTCTCTGCCCATTGCAGGGCAGTTGGACTAGATGACCTTTGAAGGCCCCTCCCAACTGAAACTATTCTATGATTCTGTCTTGCTCTATGTTGAAGTGAAGCAGCATGTTTTCATATCATATCCTTTTGGTTGGCAGTAGAAATGACAACTAGATCAGTTTACTTCAAATAACATCTTAAAGCTCTATTAGAGAGCTCTAAACATAATGGACCACAATGCCAGAGATCCTCATCACAGGCAGGATTTGCACAGCTCGCATGCATGTCTGTCCAGTGCTGTACAACTTACGGTTCCAGCAGCTGAACAGATATAAGGTTATCTGTGCTATTACCTTTTTTCCTTCACCTGTTATCTTCAATAAATATTATTTTAATCAACATGTTAAGAGTCCACGTGCCTTTCATACTGGGATGTATAACAAACACTTGCACTAGTATGCTATACCTGTTCAGACATAACCTTTCACAGACATACCAATTATCACATTGGGCTTTTGAATGCTAAAACAGAAAGAAACAAAGACTTTTTTGATCTTCCTCACACAAACAGACTAGAGAAGATAAACAAAGCAATGAGAAGGACAGAGACACTTGCAAAGATAAATACAATAGAAGTCAGTTAAACTCAGAAGCAGATGGAAAGGCGAATACATTTAGGAAAAAAACTCAAACAAAATTAAAATAAACACCCAAAAAACCCACAACCAACTCTATTTGAGGTTTGAGTTTTTTATTTTCTTTTGTTTGTTTGTTTTCATTTCAGTAGTAAGCCAAATAGATTATAACCTAAACCAAGATCTTCCACACTGAAAGTTCAAATGAAAGAGCTGTGAAATACAGTTCAACATAAAAACAATATCAATAATTTAAAAAGCCATGCAAGTCAGTACTCCCATAAATATATTCCTATCCTCATATAGCCTTATGAAACTTAACAAAAATCTAGTAGAGATACCTATATCCCAGTGTTTTAGAAGAAATAATCAGGAAAGCTAGTAGCATAACTCCCTATAGATTTCAATATCACCCAATGGAAACCTCTGGTCTAATGTCTAATTCATTGAATCAGCAGCAAATGCATAGACCCTTGTAATACTTAAATTACTAACTTGCAAACCTATAAATTATCTTGTATATACATGCACTAAGAAGCAAAGTTCAGAGACTAATTTCTAAAAGGCAGCCAAAATGGGCTCCAGGAAGGGCAGCTACAAAACCAGCTATTTGTAGTTGCATTTAGTATTTTCTGAAATTACTAAAGCAAAACTATAAAGATGCACCATCCACATACATTGCAGTAGTAAAACCTGACGTTGCCTCATCACATTAAAGACCTACTACAGTCAAGCTCATTTACCAAGATTCACCTCTGTCCAAGAGAGTTCACCACAACCTGAGAACTGATTTTGTAAATCCTTACTAATTAGAGAAGCTCCAACTCTGAATGATTTTTGATAATTACAATGGAAATAATTAGAATCGATCATCATAGATTGGCCTGTTTAAAGGATAAGATGATAGCTAGCACTGGGCCCATCTGTTGTGGAAAGCTGAGTCCTTCCCTCTCCAGCTTTTGTGTTGTTTACACCAAAAGTATTTCTGGAAACCTGAACCATGATGCAGTACTGACTCTCAATTTTTGCTCAAATATAGGCCATGAACTTCAGTGGCCCAAAGTGATCCAGCATGCTCCATAATTAGAACAGATGGAGAAGCAAAGCAATCCACACAGTATCAGTGAAAATACTTTCAGAAAAAGGTTGAAGCACGTTAGTACCTTAGGAACCATTCTCTTACTCCCAAAAAGTTAAATGTGTCATGTTTTGCAAATTGGTAACCTAATTTGGCAAAACCTGGTTTAATTATTCAACTTCTACACAGTTTTTAAAAACAGACAAAACAGAGCATTTTCAAAACAGGATATGGTTGGACTCAACCTTAAGGTCTTTTCCAACCTAAATGGTTCTATGAGTTTTAGGCCTAAGGAGCACCTATCAAAACTGCTAGAGTAGGGACAAATGTAGATTGAGCTATCCTGCTAGGAAGTCTTATAAAGAATTAAAGTGATGGAGAAGCAGTTTTCAGTCTTTGTTTTGCTGTTCTACAACCAACAGTCCTATCAGGCAGCAGGTTTGTAAAGCAGCCTGACAAACATGCCATATTCTCACTGTCAGTAATGTGGCAAATTGTGCAGAATTCAACATGTAAAATTCTTCCTAACAGTAGCATTTCTTGATATTGACTAACAACTGAAAACACAGCTAAGTTATTCATAAATGAACATTTGTTTTCTATACTATAAATCACTTCTATTGTTGATAAAAGTTTTGTTCACCTTCATTTAGAAATAGCGTAAAATAACCAGCTTAAGTTTAGTCTATTTAAAAGCACTGAACCATGCACATGTTCCACAAGCATTGATAAAGTGTTTTACTTACACTGCAAATGAACATGCATCACATTCCAGGTAAACCAGGCAAAAGCTGGGTCATGTCACTACTTAAATCACCCAAGCAGCAGCTGCACTATTCTTTTTTTCTTTTTATAGCTATTGCCAAGTTGGTTAAATCAGAGAAACAGAAACGTTAAGCCTTCAGGAGACAGTAGGTCAAGCTGTTCCCAGAACACAGAGCTACTCAAGTTGTAAACACCATTATATCTCTTTGGTAGAACCTAGCGACAGTTTTAAGTGAATGCTGCTGAGATACTCAGTGGGCACTGCTTCACCCAGAGGAAGAAATAAGAGCTGTGGAAGTACATTGCTTCAACTGTGCACCCTTAAGAAATAACAAGTCTTTTCCTACTGGTGAGTAGTATTTCTCCTGAGGTGTCCTATTTTTTTACCTTCATCTCTGCAAACCTTGTCAATAAGCAGCTCTCCCTGAATCTGAGCAATGGTACCTTAAGAATATGGTAGAAAGTCCACTACAGTGCAAAATCTTACGTTCTCCACTCATTGCCTGAATAAACTGTTTCAGTGGGCTATCTAGCATACAAAGTTACATGACTGACAAAGAAGCAGATTTTTCTCTGAAAAGTATACCTCAATACAAAAAGATGAATTAAAAAAGAATGGTATTAATATGGCTAATAAAAAACCCATCAGGCTGTATACGCCTATATACTCACACACATGCATACCGACATGCAAGATATATATCAGGTATAGTTTATACTTATATAAAGACGACATCCATTCCTTAAATGCAGAGAGCCAGTGGCTAGTAATCAGCTTCGGTCAGCATGCAAGCTCCAGGTCACAAGTTTCAACTGTGTAATCTGCAACTATGGCTTTGCTCTTAAATCATTGACTTTAAAACATGACACATGATCCTGATACAGCTGCAGCTGTCTTGATGTCACCATTTAAGTGCCAAATCTTGGATGTAAACCAGATTTTATAAAGTTGTTGTAAGCTTTGTGGCACCCAAACAAAGCCCCAAAAGGTTTAGACCAAATACTAGACCCAGACACAAGCAACAGAAGTAGTATTGCCTTTAACAATGATCAACATTTACACAGGTAGCAATACAAGATGTGAGTGATCAATTCTGCCAAACCTGATTCTCAAGCAGAGCACCCATGCAATTAATAATTTTTGCCATGGGCTTGCACATGCAGTGTAAAGACAATTCCACTCTACTATTTGGTACAGGCAACTTGCAGGAGTTCTCACGGGTTGAGGGTTTGTTTCCTTGTTTTTCACTAGCAAGTTGTGACCCCTGTATAAGTTACAACACTTTTCCTGTTCTTCTTACCATTCATCAAGACATGTAGCCTTCTCCAGCGAGAAATCCCTCTTTCCCACCAAATATTTTTCAGGGTATAACTTTCTGATACTATCACTAACACTGCATTCACCCAGTCCAGCCACACATACAACCTTGCTTGTGCCACCCCTCTCACAGTACCCTAATACTAGTCTCTCAAAAGGCAGCTTTCTAAATTGTTAAGTGGTCATTTGTGTAAATTGCCCGTGGCCTCTGCTATCATCCCATGTTTGTACTGCAAAGGCCTCTGTTACAGTCCTATCACTGTCCCCTGTGCAGACACCACGCTGGGTTTACCAGCAGCTCACTCTGCAGATAGCATGATGTGCACGTCTTCTAAGAAAGTCTTTCTCAACTGCTGTTATCAATATCAAGTCAGGAGAAGGTAAATGGTAGTTACCAAGCATGCTTAAATTTGATTCTCTTCAGGTTCTAACAACTCCTACCAAGACAAAGGCTCTAGTGATAAGAGCATTTTAACTATCAGCTCATACTGTTCTCATCTCCTCCAACCAATTTAACAGGGTCACACATTTTACTTCTAAAAAATGCAAAAATAATTTTCTTAAGATTTTGCAACTGCTGTCACAACATCCAAGCTGGATAGTTAGCTGGAAAAAATGAAGAAATTTCTTCTGTTAAATGTTGTTTCATACAGTAGAAAAAAAAATAAAATTAAAGCATACTTTGTGCTTTCCTTTATGTAGTGGTATTGTGGTCCCCATTCTCATTTGTTTATGCCAAAAGAGGCCAGGAATAGGAAAAGCTCAAAGTTTTACACATTGTAGTCAGTGTTTGCAAGCATCTGGAACTTAATTAATCAAGTTCAGTCAAGAATACAAGCCCTCCTCACCCCTTGCCAACTTTTTACATCAAGTATCATGCAGTTCTTCCTGGTGTGGACACATAATATAAAGCATTTCTAGGTCCTGTTTTGAGACAAGTTTTAACCTCATAATGCACACTGATCAAGCAGGAGTCCGATTCTTTGCTGGCTATCTGCACTTCACAGCCATTCTCCATGTTTCTCTTGCACAACTTCTCTTGCCTATGGGCAAACATTAAACAGTTTGCAGCCTGCAATTTCATGTCACAAACAGGGTCCTCTGAACAAACTCTGGGATTTTGCTACTGTTTCACTTCTCAATTACTGGTAACTACCTGTACACCTCAGCTTTACCAGCGGCTATTTTGTAATGATTCATACTCCCTATGTATTGGTCTGACTTCGCATGAGACTTCAGCAAGTGCTGACATGGATGACAAGCTGTTTCAGTTTTGGGTCACCTCTTTGTGGTTAAATGCTACTCTGTATCAGACTCTGTGCACTAAAGATTCCTCCTCAGTTAAAAGGAGTAGGAAGCTATATGAGATCATTTCTAATAATTTATGAATGACAACAGAAACAAGGTGAAATAAAATAATTACTTGGTTCCAACTACTTTCAGTGTTTTGTTTGTTTGCTTTGTTTTTTATTGTGGTTTTTTTTTAACTGCAATTCAGTTTTATACTTTTAAGAATATCTTCCATACAAACATCTCAAAGTGTTCCACCACATCCATTATGTCAGATAAAACTTGTGCCATAACAGAGTATACAAGTTTCACCAAAAAGAGAAGAGTGACATAAAAAGTATTTAAATCTTAATGAAAACATTAAATCTCATAACTGGCATCATGTTTAATCAAAGCGAGATCACACTGGAAATCTAATTAACTGTTAACATGAACGCATGTAACAAGATATACACACACAATAGCGAAGCCCCTGTGGAACATTATGTGAGAAAAACGGGCTCTCTTCAGCAAGTGATACAAAGATTATTAGCAACACACCATTAGTAGCTTATACACTAGCTCATATATGTACTGGTTCATTTTGAAACAAAACCTGATGCAACTAATAGGGTACTGAAAGGCTGATTTTTGCAGTGTTTCTTTTGAATCTGGATTTCCATAGAGAGATGAACAAGCATGCCTGTTTTCACAAGGAAATGATGCAATACCCACTTTACACAGGTCCCTCTTTTACAGTACAAGACAATATTATTTCTTAATTAGAGTTTTTCTATAGTTTCTGCTTTTGAGATACATACACTACTGTGCACATTACTTTGTTTTTCATTACAATAGGTGTGGAATACTTAGTTTAGTGTACTGTAAAGCTTATTTTAAACTTCTCAAAGGGAAATTCAGGGGATATGCTGATTAATGCAGGATCTAACTTTTCTGGAACCTTGTTAACTTTACGTATCACTAAAGTTAGTAATTAGTCTGTATGGTATTTTTAATAAAATTGTTTAACTATATTCTTGTATGTGAACACATACTTCATGTATTAGCTTTAATCTAGTGGAGTTCCATTGGTCAGAAAACCCCCACAAGCCATCTTTTGAAGCCTAACAGCTGCAGATAACCTCAAGCAGTACCAAGTGCAGCTCCACTTTTGCTCAGAGACTAAGGCTAACTCTACAGTTAAAAGCTGCATCACTAACATGTTGGAATGGCAGGAAACCAAACTGCTTCAGCTGTGGATTGAATAGTACACCCACTCCCTGAGTTAATCAGGTAAGCAAATCCTAATCCTGCCTTTTCTAAAAAGAGTAACAAAACCCTCATGCACTGCACTAGTCGGATTGCCTCCCTCCACCATCACCCCTGCAACAGAGAACACAGCAGATATTTCATCAATTCATCATGGTTTCTAACTATTTGTGACACAAAATAGTGGTATATAACATTAAAGCTGCACTAGAAAACTAAGAATGTAAAAATAACTACAACAACCAAATGAAAATTTACACGAATTTAAATATCTTAAAGTATTTATATATTTGATATTTTCATATTTCCAAACCATACTTCTCTGTAGAGTCAGAAACAAACTAAATAGGCTACATATTAAAGACTATATTTTATAAGTGGTTTTTTTTTTTTCCCAAACACAATAGAATCTGATGAATTAGACATATCTGCCATATGGTTGGTCCATATTATTATCTGGTCACAAAATCAGTGAGCATTACCAAAGTTTTAATAGTTATATAGAGAGACTGAGATACTCTCAATCCTCAAATGTCTCCATTTTAGCAGTGTCAGAACTAAAGAGTACGCTTTTTGTGTTTTTCCAGTAGTTTATGCTAAAAACAACTACCCCTCTCATTTACACTGTTTTAAGCAAGCTAAACCTAGAACTCTGGCACTCAGTTAAAGAACAGACAAGAACAGTGTTCTCCTAGCTGATGGCTAACAAAAAGAAAATATTTTTAATCCAAATAAGCACTCAGTTTATAATCAGGGTCCTGCCAAAGGAATGAAACACCGTATTGTAACATACTAAAAGGCCACACAGGCCCTTCCCACTGTCAGACTTCATTCAACCAGCTAAGTGGGTTACTTCACACTGAAACAACGTAAAACTGATAACAGCTGGAGTTAAAATACAAACTGCTGAAATACAGACTTCAGAATAATATTCATAATGAACCAAATGTATCTCACCAACGATCTCCATATAGTCAGGTAACACATATATTCCTTAGCAATGGATACAAAGGTTTGGACAACACAGCACATTCATCCAAAACTTGTCATTCTTTGTCTCTGACCCACATTTGAGACGTGGCAGGCTTCTGTTTCCAGAGCAAACAAAAGGGCTTTTCCGACTTTTAACCACAGCCACTGCCTTCTCCTGCACCACCGTCTCGGGATCTCGGCATTTCCAGCGACCCGAAGGCACAAGCCCCGGCCCAGCTCCACGCCGAGACCTGTTGACAGCAGCAGCCCCGCTCGGCCCCCCTGCACACAGACGCCCCTCCGGCCCCCAAACGCGAGCACCTCCAGCCGGCGAGACGACAGGCCCGGCCCCGGTCCGGCCGGTTCCGGCAGTGCCGGCCAGGCCCGCAAACCGGCGCCCCTCAGGCGGGTTCCCGGGTGGGGGCCGAGGCCCAAACAAGACCCTCGATTCCCCACAAGAGGAACGCGGGATCCCCGCACGACCCAGCCCGGCCCCGAGCCGCCAGGAACCGGCCCCCGCGCTTCCCCAGAGTGCGGGCAGGCAGGGGGCGCCACCCCAACGGCTGTAACCGCCACCATGCCAACGGCTGTAACCACCACCGTGCCCCGGCTTCGCGCTCCCCGCACCCGCCCCCAGTCCCAGCCACCCCCAAGCTCACCGGCACGGAGTTCAGCCCCTGCTGCTCCGAGGCCATCATGAGAATATTGCGGAAATCCATGGCCGGCTCGGGGACGGCGGTGAGACAGCCGCCCCGCTCCTCCCCGCGCCCGGCAGAGCCGAACCCGGCCGCCCGTCCCCGCCCGCCCCGCCGCTGGGCTCCGCTCGCTTCCGGCCGCCGCCGCCTACCCTTTATATCACCTCGCCTCGCGCCGGCGTCACACCGCCCGCGCGTCACCTCCGCTGTGACGTGTGCTTCGCCGTAGGAAACGCGTCTGCCGGGGAAGGAGGTGGGGGACGGCCCGGCCGGGGCAGCGGTGCCACTCGGGGCCCCGGGGATACTGGGGCCTGGGACTGCGGCCGGGGCGGCCTCATAAGGGCCTCTGGGGCTGCCCCGCCCCGCCCGCAGCTGGCGCCGCTGCGGGGCTGATGCCTGGTTTGTCCCTCGGGCTCCTCCGGCCGCACCGTTGCGCGCCTTGGTTTGACCCAGCGGAACTCCGTGGCCCCGGCCTCGGCAGGAATGTGTCAATAAATCAACTTGGAGTGCCTTTTTTCTTTTTCTTTTTCTCTTTCTTTTTTCTTTTTTAGATAGTAGCTCTTGCCGTTCGGGGGGCGGTGAGGTGTGTGGGGGTTGGAGGGGATAGGACAGGCTGTTTCGGGGCGGTTGCTCCGGGACGCCCCGTCCCCTGCCCCCGTCCCCCTCCCTCCCGCGGGTCAGCGCCGGCCGCCGGCCAAACGGAAATCATGTATCAGCGGAGGAGCATGGATTCAGTTTTGCAACTGTCTTACCAGGCTTGAAAAATGGTGGTTGGCTTCCAGGGAGTCACAGTTCCAGCAGCAGTGCACCCGTGGCCGCCTGAAACTGCCTGATACACAGGGCTCGCAGGAGCTGTGCTGACCTTCAGAATGGCAGACAAGACGCTCTATGTGTGTGTGTGTGCTCAAATATTTTCCCAACCCGGAACATTGTGCAAGGACATCAGTAGACTGAAAACTCTTCCCCTACATCAGTTGTCAGGTCTTTTCCTGTTACTCTTATCCATCTGACAAAAATTCCTCTGCTCCACACTGTTTCTTGTAGAAACCTGGGCACTGAAAATCAGCTTATTTTCCTTCATTTTATCCTTTAACATGAATTCTTTAATATTGATATCCCTCAAGCACTCTTCACTTTCATTTTCTCCAGGTTCCTTCCTTTTTCAGTCTCCCTTTTCCTCTTCGCTGCACTCACTTTATTTTTTCAGTAGCTGAAATTCCTTTCTGTGTGTATGCCACATTGCAGCCTGTATAAAGATGCCCAGTGTGGCCCTAACTGAGGGTACGAACAGGACAATTTATTGGAGTGAGGCACAGCACCAGTTAACTTGCAGGGCTTTTGTAGTTCTGAGGTTGTCTCTGTAACGCTTGCTCTGGTATCTCTTTGTGGCATCGCTCTGTGCAGAGTAAATGCTTGTCTGGATTTCCCTGCTTTCTCTTGGGCTACAGTCTGATTTAACCACTTGTCCTGCAAGAACTTCATCATTTTCTCTCTTCTTCTTTTAAATCTTATCTCCATAAGACACTGTACCGACTTTTTACTTCTGACTCAGACCTAGATCACCTTTTCTGGTTTCCACCCTCTTTATATTATTAATTTAAATTTTCATTTTAAGTATTTTATTAATTTTAAGACTTTCTAGTCAGTCCCTCATCAAAAGCAGTGAGTGGTTCATGAGTTTTTCTCTCATTTTTGGCGTTTTGTTTCCCCCCTGTGGTATTGTCAAGAAGGATATGATGCCATTTTCTGGTAGTCTTATCTGCCATCCCATCGCCTCTGTGGTGCTCCTTTAATTTCCCTGCTCCGTCTTGAATTTCTTGTATCTCCAGTGTGCTCTTCCTCGAGAGCCCTTTTAGTATGACTCAGAGTCCTGTGTAACAACAACAGTATTGGCAGAGCGATGATTGTTGCTCACTGGCTTTTATGTTTGCTTACTTTGTTCCGTGTTAGAATTGGCAGGAATACTTGTTTAAATGCAGTTGTTGTTCTACTGACTGCACTCCTGAAGATGAATAGAGAAAATCTCTCCCTGCATCTAAAATAGGAGTTTCCACCAGGCTGGCTGGTGGCATTGTAGTTATTTGTCACCTGCCACTTTTTGGAAACCTTTAAACACAGTCATTATCTTTTCCTGTATAGGTGTGATGGTTGCAGCCCCCCCTGGGCAGCCTGGATGCCAGGGTAAGTCAGACAATTTGGGGAGAACAGTTCCCATTGTGCAGGTGCAGTGAACCAAGGTGCTCTCAGAGCTCCTGCCATGTGGGAAAAGACCCTTTTCTGCCTGGGAAAGGGAGCAATGATCAGTCACTCCTGACAGCCTGGCACACCTGGTATCTGGATCATAGCCTGAACATGACAGTATAGAGCTGCACCATATGAAAAGTTCTGGGTGTAGAGACATGGTGGAAAACACCAGAATATTACCTCATCTGAAGTGTGGCCAGATTAGATAAACACTAGCTAAATTAAATGATCTCGCAACACTATAAATAGTGATCCTAAGTGAGGCCTATTGAGCTCTCCTGGATCGCATCGGGCTGTGACCAGCACCTCCCTCTGACAGGGATGCCCAACAGAGCCGATTTTGTGAAGATTCAGTGATTGTCTACTGATGATTTAATGAAGATCCAAAAGCCTAATTTTGCACAGCTTGATGATTGTCCACTGATGGGGCAAACACAGATTTCTCGAGAGTCAATCATCACCTGTTGAGAATGTGGACACACTAAAAGTGAGGAATTCACTAACCTCAAGAGCAGAATTTTAGACATAGGCATATGTCCACATATATTAAAAAATCCACAGATTAGTGCATGCGTGCACACAGATGTGAATTATAAATCTGTATGCATGTGTTTTTGTATATGTGTGGAGGTCTATGTGTATGAGATCTGGTTTATTCCTTTTGGAAGTATAGTCTGATTCCTGCCATTTTAGAATCTGTAATTGAGCTGCTGTTTTAATTATAACAAATCCCATTGAATTGCTTTCAATCACTTTATTAATCAGCTGTCGATTAAGTCCTATGGGAAATCATTAAAAAAAACTTGTGATCTCCCTCAGCAAATATTAAGTTGCTGCGAAATCAAAACCCTGTCAAAAATCCATCCACAACAGTATGACGATGCTGTGATATCGTGTCTTTCAGCAGCGGGGATTTATGTCCATGTTGGGGCCAATGTGAGAACTAACAGCACTGTGTAAATGTCTGCTGCAGATGTTTTATAGGGCAGTAGCAAGCGGCGCTGAGCTGTATCAGGATTCCCAGACTGCACCCATGGCACTTAAACCTAAATCTAGCATATGTTACACATCAGCACCATGTCTTGTTGCAGCCCAGTCTCTTTTTCTGGCAGATGTGCAGCAACAAATTGGAATTCTGTGATGTGTATGCCTACAGCTGTGTCCTCCCTGGATCTTGAATCACTTCCCAAATTGTGTTCACTCTTCATAATCTTTTCATACGTTTACAATGTGCTGAACTGATCCAGACTAGGCTCGCCAGGAATCCCAAGTACAGCTGGTCTGTCAGTAACAAGAGAAGAAAAACGTTGTGTGCTTTTAAACCAAACTGATATTTCTGCTATTTCTTCCTCTTTTTGCAACTCTCTGGTCTGTCTGATTCTGTGCATTTTTAATCTCAAACTTGCTTTGAAAGAATTGTAAAACTCAGTGAATTCAAAGCTACATCTTTCAGAAAACTAGAATAACTCCTCTCAGATCTCCCAAGAACCTGTAATATCTGCCTCTGAAAGAGTTCACATTGATTTATTCTTTTTCTTTTTTTTTTTTTTTTTTTGTACACCTCTTTTAGCAAGATCTTGGTTAAATATCCTCACTTCAGGAAATTACTTGGGACTAGAACTGTTTAGAAAGTACTTAGGAAATATAAGACAATATTCCACCATAAAATGTCTTAATTGCGAGTTTTTAATCAGCTGTGCTCAACAACAGTTTCTCGACCCAGCCATGCACACTTCAGGCATGTGACTAATTCTATTAACTTTTAAGTTGTGTGTTTGAGTGTTTGAAGGATTAGAGTCTTAATTACAGGCCATCTGCAGAGGTCAAATATCAAAAGCTGTTCAGAGCCTGAGTTTTAGCATTTTCTGAATGAGCAATATTTGTGTGAGTTTTCCATTCCCCTTTTCATCCCACATCCCCACTGCAGTAAGTTCAATGGGTGTTCCAATATGGCCTTTATTAAATGAATTGGAGCCTCCCAGTGCCTGACAGGTGTCTAGATCATAAGCTGTTCAGACATTAGCAGGGCTGGCAGCACGTGTTCAAAAGAAGACTAGGACTTGGAAAACACAGGCTTGAACAAATTAAGTTTGCATAGCACGGTGCCAGCCTACTTTATAGCTGCTTCTGAGTTGAATTATTTACCACTAAGATTTTTTTTCCCTAATGATATATTAAACAGAAATTGAAAGGAAGAGTCTTAGGGATGAAAATTAGCTGGTGTTGACAATATGTAATTTAGACATCTAACATAGGTGTCTATGATGTTTGGCTCCAAACAGGAATATCAGAAAAACAAGGATGGGAGTTGTCTCCTTCCTTTCACACAAAAAGCAGGATCAATTATATTTAGATATTTCTCAGAGATACCTGTCCAATCTGTGCCTGAAAACTTAAAACCCAAGGCTGTTGTACCCCATAGCAATCTCTCTTGCTGAATATTTTATCTGCACCGTGAGAAAGCTGTTTCTAACATCTAGCCCAGATCTCTGTTGCCCACTGAGTCGTTTCAGCAGATGTATTGCCCTCGCCTTCAGAAATGCAGTGCACATATTTAGGACCCCTCTACTGGGTCTGTCCTTCCTCTAGGACACGTTCCTTCAAAGGGCCGAACGCAATTTCAGGACTGTATAAATGTGACTACTCCTGAATGTAGTTTTAGGACTGTATAACTGCAGGAGTAGTTACATTTACACAGTCCTGAAATTGCGTTTGGCCCTTTGAAGGCAACCACGAGGCTGATGCGGCCCCCGGTGAAAATGCGTTTGACACCCCTGCCCTAGGACAAACCACTAGAATTCCACCAATGGTTCCGCATAAAACCTCTAATTCTCTGTTCTAGCCAAAGCAGAAAACAATACTCCAGCTGAAGGTTTACTAGCCCCAAGCATGAGAACAGTTTCATTTGCCTGGCAAACAATATTCCTTTTTATATATCCCCTGGTGCTATTTGCCTTTTTTGTAGTGGCATGGCTGACTCTGGTTTGTGACCCACGCTAACCACAGAGTTTGCTTATACAGTGATGCTATCAGACCAGTGATTCCACAACCTGCATTTGTGATGTTGGTAATTCTGCAGAGGGGCATGCCCTTCCAGTCCCTTTCTTTTCCCAAATTGTAATTTGCCAAGTGCATTGAGAGCCTAGCTCTATCCTTCAGTGCTTCTTGTCCCTCCCAGCCAGTGGGTTTGGTAAGAAAGTTTTCTGTTCTGCCATCCAGATTATTTAATAAAAATATCAAACTGATGCTACAGAGATACTTCTGCAGAATTCTTCTTGATACATCCAGCAAAGTTGACAATGTACTTTTGTTAAATATTCTCTGGGTCCAGTTTACACCCAGTTGTGTACTCATCCATTTATGTTTTTCTGTGACTTGCTTGTGAGACAGATGGTTGTGTGAGACAGCATTAGAAATCTTTCTAAAACCAAGATATCTGGCATCTCTGGCTTTTCTGCTATACAGAAGAGCAGTTACCTAATCAGAGCTGGAAATGAGCTTGTTTGGCATGTTTTATTCTAGGCAAAGTAATCTCACTGATACTAATTTCTTTTCTAGGTATTTAAATGTGTCAACAGAGGCAGAGGTTTAACTTAAGCAGCTGATTGTTCAATGGCTCAGCTGGTCATGGAAGAGGTACATTTTCCTAACACATGAATACAAGCTAGACAAATTAAATTCAGAGAATGCGAATTCTTCTCTACCTGATCTAAAATTATGATTTATCTAGAATGCATATATTCCAAAACCAGAGCAACCACAAGATCGTACATTGCTGTACATTTGGGACAGAAACAAACTTAAGATACCAAGGAATAAACTTTCCTACTCTTTAAAAGTGATTTCAAGTAAGTGTGTTGGCCAGTTTTCCACTTGGTGCTTTAAACAAAAGCTATGAAACTTTCTGGTCCAGAGACCAGTGGAAACAAATGGAGCTGTGTCCACCAAGCAGTCAGTGGTGTAGCACTCTGTGACTGCCTCTGAGCATTCAGTGTGCCCTAAAGTCAATGGATGAACCGCATTACAAGGGTGAAGAACTGGACCCTGTGGACCACCTATAAAATCAGGGCAAAATGGCTGACGAAAATACTAACAACTTCATGAAAAAACAACACAACACCATCAAAAAAATAGGTCTACCAGAAAGTTAGGACAACGATACTGAATGGCACCAGCTGGTGGAATAGCTGTGTTTTGAAAGTGTTCCCTTAACCAGAGAAGAAAGAAGATTAAGAAAAAAATAGAATACTTGTATTTAATTAGGCTGTTTAGCTTATTCAATAGTTTAGTTAGCTAAAGTATCTTTAAAGTGCCTGTTGCTTAAACATGTCAGAAATCCAAAAGAGTAAGTATATGGGAAATAGAAAAAACAAAAAAAACCTCTATAATACATGGTATAAGTATATAGATGGTAGGTCAAACTATTTAAGCCAGCAATATATCCATAGGAATTATGAAAATAAGATGTAAATAAAGGATTGTTTTATAAGAATAACCTCCTTTCCAAAGCTGCTAAAAAGAAATCAATTAAAAAATCAGCATCACAGTAAACATGGGAAAAACTGTATTTAAACAGTGAATAGATGTCATAGTGCCCAGATAATGTAGAGTTAACAGGAAATCAAACACCACATGTAAGACAGACTGCAAAGCGATGAGGGCTTTCCTCCATGACGGGATTAGGCTGATTTAGATTGCTGGAAAAACAGGAGCCTCTGGGGAGAGCAGCCCTGATAAGAAAACCTGGCCTGAGACCCCCCAGCTCAGCCACTAGCTTCCGGCAGCCCCACCGCTCGGTGCTGGGAGCTCTGCCCCGACACTGCCCTGCACCAGCCCCGCCTGCGCTTCGGCCCGGCTCCCAACCGGGACACCGAGCGTGTGCACGGAACAGAAGCTGAGAAAACGGTGTTTCAGATGCCTAGAACGCAGCAGTTGGCGCTGCTGGGCAGCTGTGAGCGCACACACGGACTACATACAGCGGCGCACATGGTCATACCTACAGCGGTGCACATGGACACACAGCGGTACGCATGGACACACAGCGGTACACACGGACATACATAGAGCGGTGTACACCGACATACACACAGGGGCACACACGGCCACACAGCGGCACACACGGACACACGGCTGCACACACGGCCACACGGCGGCACACACGGCTGCACACACGGACACACAGCGGCACACACGGACACACGTACAGCAGCACACACGGCGGCACACACGGCTGCACACACGGACACACGTACAGCGGCACACACGGGCACACACCGGCAGTGCCGGCTGGGCCGTTCCTCCCACCCGCCGTCCCTCTCCGGCCGCCCCTCGCCCGGCGGGCGGCAGCCGCAGGAGAGCGTAGCGCCACGTCACCTATGGCCGATGACAGGAGCTTGTTCTTTCTACCTAAGAGTGAGGAAATAAATAAGCTATAAGAACTGAGAGCACCACTCGAAGTGCCGAGTTGAGGGTGATGAACGCGGGCCCTGGCTCGCGGGAGCGGCTGGTGGCCGGGGGGTGAGGGCCCCACGGGAGTCTCACTAGAATGTGGCTCCCCGGCTCAGGCTGGCTTTGCGACAGCAGGTGGCGATCGTGGCTTTAGTACAGCAGCAGCTGGAGCCCAAACTGTGGGGAGATACTGCACAATAGCATGTTCAGACAAGCATCTGTGACCCGCTCCCGGTGCCAGCCGCTGCTGTTCGTGCTGGCTGCTCCCCAGGCACTTCTGAACGCAGCCTTCTGCGCTGAAAGACTCACAGACACACAGCCAACCCCACCCCGAGCCTTCGAGGAGGAGATCTTCACACAGAATGCTGCTGAGAGATAAGTAAACAACAAAAAGAGCATACCAAAGGTTCATCTATTTTACTGAAAGTATTTAAAGCTCTTCGTAATCATATGTGCCTGAGAAAGCTGAGAAATGTGAGTTTGCCACATGCAGTTGCAGATGGTTTTGGCATCTGAAGCAGATCAATGGACTGTACATTTTCCCATATCACTCTGGAGCCAAAGCATCTTCTTTTCAGTCACTTAGAGAAATATTTGAATTAATTTACCAAACAACGAGAGCCTGATTTGAAGATCTACTTAGTTTTTTAGGGCTGTGGCATTTCTGGAAGTCAGGCTTCCAGCTGTTTTTACAGATCTCTACTATACTACACTCTGCTGGAGGCTGTCCTGAGGAGCCCCGTACCCCTGAGGCCTCAGAGGAAGTCAGGACAATGGAGGAGTCTGCCTTAGTGGATGAGGACTGTGTTAGGGAGCAATTAAGCAATCTGGACATCCATAAACCCACGGGTCCTGATGGGATGCACTCGTGGGTGCTGAGGGAGCTGGCTGAGGTCATTGCTGGACCACTCTCCATCATCTTTGCCAAGTCTTGGGAAATGGGAGAGGTGCCTGAGGACTGGAGGAAAGCAAATGTCACTCTGGTCTTCAAAAAGGGCAAGAAGGAGGACCTGGGTAACTATAGACCAGTCAGCCTCACCTCCATCCCTGGGAAAGTGATGGAACAACTTATCCTTGGTGCCATCTCAAGACATATCAAGGATAAGAGGGTCATTAGGGGCAGTTAACCTGGCTTCACCAAGGGGAAGTCATGCTTGACCAACCTCATTGACTTTTATGAGGACATAACGAGGTGGATAGATGATGGCAGAGTGGTGGATGTGGTCTACCTTGACTTCAGTAAAGGATTTGACACAGTCCCCCACAGCATCCTCACAGCTAAACTGAGGGAGTGCGATCTGGACAATCGGGTAGTGAGGTGGACTGCGAACTGGCTGAAGGGAAGAAGCCAGAGAGTCATGGTCAATAGGGTGGAATCCAGTTGGAGGCCTGTATCTAGTGGAGTGCCTCAAGGGTCAGTACTGGGGCCGGTATTATTCAATATATTCATCAATGATTTGGATGAGGGAATAGAGTGCACTGTCAGCAAGTTTGCTGATGACACCAAGCTGGGAGGAGTGGCTGACACGCCAGAAGGCTGTGCTGCCATCCAGCGGGACCTGGACAGGCTGGAGAGTTGGGGAAAACTTAATGAAATATAACAAGGGCAAGTGTAGAGTATTGCATCTGGGTAGGAACAATCCCAAGTTCCAGTATAAGTTGGGGAATGACCTATTAGAGAGCAGTGTAGGGAAAAGGGACCTGGGAGTCCTGGTGGGCAGCAGGATGACCATGAACCAGCACTGTGCCCTTGTGGCCAGGAAGGCCAATGGCATCCTGGGGTGTATTAGAAGGGGGGTGGTTAGTAGGTCAAGAGAGGTTCTCCTTCCCCTCTACTCTGCCCGGGTGAGACCACATCTGGAATATTGTGTCCAGTTCTGGGCCCCTCAGTTCAAGAAGGACAGGGAACTGCTGGAGAGAGTCCAGCACAGGGCCATGAAGATGATGAAGGGAGCGGAGCATCTCTCTTATGAGGAAAGGCTGAGGGAGCTGGGTCTCTTCAGTTTGCAGGAGACTGAGGGGTGACCTCATTAATGTTTCCAAATATATAAAGGGTGAGTGTCACGAGGATGGAGCCACGCTCTTCTTGGTGACAGCCAATGGGTAATGGGTACAAACTGGAACACAAAAGGCTCCACTTAAATTTGAGAAGAAACTTCTTCTCAGTGAGTGTGACAGAACACTGGAACAGGCTGTGCAGGAGGGTTGTGGAGTCTCCTACTCTGGAGACATTCAAAACCCGCCTGGACACATCCTGTGTAACCTCATCTAGGTGCTCCTGCTCCGGCAGGGGGATTGGACTGGATGGTCTTTTGGGGTCCCTTCCAATCCCTGACATTCTGTGATTCTGTGAAAAATAAAAACAATATAACAAGCTGCCAAATGAAAGCAACCTAAAATAAACTATTTCTTGAAACTCCGCTCCTCTTCCTATTGCACCTCTTCATCTCATCCTCTTTTTGTGCTGAAGAAACTTATGCCCAGATTATCAAGTACCCCCACCCTCCAAGATTAAGAAACCCAATCTCTTTTGCATGTTATCAGGAAACAACCTCCAGAATCAAGGACACGAACAAACCTGCACGTCTCTATCAGATCAGATCAGATCAGATCAGACCAGACCAGACCAGACCAGACCAGACCAGACCAGATCAGATCAGAGGTATCTTGAGTGTTTCCTTTGCTTATGTTCAGCTCCAATGCAAAACCACATAGAAAGGGAAGATTATTTTATTTTAAACTGGTTTCATGGATATTTTCCCTCACAGACTATCACTCCTTCTTTCATGTGTATGAGGATGGAGATGTGTGCAGCCATGTAGCCTCAACAGGACTCTCTGTGGTGCAGGGCAGGAGCTGAGAGTGAACCAGCACAGGCAGTGCCTTCACTGGGTGCTGTCCCTAAACACGGCACGCAGACCTGGGTACAGGTAACAGGGTCCATAAACAGTCCCAAACAAGGCAAAGTTAATGAATCATGTCCAGGGGCCATCCGGGAGCAGCAGGAGATGGGACCAGAGACATGGCTTGAAACAAGGCTGCAATATGGGTTCAAAGTCCACCCAGGAGATGAGACTGAAGATGAAGCTACAGCATAGGTCCAAGGTCCACCGAGGAAGCATGGCTGGAGACAAGCTACCTCCAGTACAGATCTGAGGTTCATCTAGGAGTCAGAGCAGGAGAAAAACTGCCTCCAGCAGAAGTCTGAGATCTACCCACGAGGCAGCCCTTGGTTTTCCAGACCTGGGTGCCTTCAGAAGGTGCACATACCATTCCTTTGCCCATTCTTGTTGTTTCTTGGTGATTTCACACTTGCACATTGCCATTTGTACCTTATCCATATCAACCTTAATGTATCTGTGTCAAATCCCCATGGGTGTACTGTCATTTTAAAGGACAAGTCTTTAAATGGTGGCCAGGTTGTAAACAATTCAATGCAAACTAACACTTCAGTCATCATCAGGAGGCTAATCAAAAGCTAGTGCAGACTGAAAGCATCAGCATAAGATGATGTGAAACAGAATTTAGCAAACAGGCTGCTGCCTCCTACATGAGCTCCATCTTCTGAGTGTAGCCCCCATATTGAGCATTTCACAGTAGTGTAGTCTCATACACAATTTTCTCAGCGTGGTTCTCTGCAGAGATAAACTGTATTTACCATGCAGTTAGTACAGTCAAAAATTGAGAGGGCTATATTTAAAACTAATAAAATAATTTCTTGATTATCATCTTCTGGTAAGTCTGGCTTTGTACAGTGTGCTAAGCCTCAGTGCAGGAACTGTGGACTTAGAAGTAAAGAACATAATTTCAATTAAGTGCACATAAGGGTATATTCATTCCAATACACTCTCAGCAAATCATTTATCTTCATATATTTAAGCTTTTATGCAATTGTTTGTTAGCTAAACTTATTTCAACCTCCATCCCTCAGATTTATCTCAGATTTCCTAGGAGGAGGTTGTAATTTGTGGAGCACATTTTGCTAATTTGGTTTAACTTTGAGAAATAAAAGATGTGCAGCACTGTAGTGAATGACATGATCATTTCTGACTTTCCTTTGACAAAACTATCTTATTAACAGTTCTACATTGAAATAGACCACCATTTTATCCCTGACATAAAAATTTAAGGGAAAAGCAATCCATTTTGTCAGAGCATACCTTGGTAAATCTAATTCCATTCCAATAAATGAGCAGTGCAAAGAGGATTGGAGCTTACCGTGAAATACCAAAATAAAGGTCAGATTTGTAGAAGGCATAAATCAACATTCTTGCACGGCTTAAGTGGATTTATGCCCACTTATACTAGTCAAGAATCTGGCTCATTACCACTGGATGAACAACAAATAGAGCATCAAGCAGGAGGTTGAGTTTCAACACTTATTTGCTTGACTTGTTAGCTTAAATCAGATTCTAAATATTTTGAAGACTTTTTTTTTTTTTCACCATAACTGAGAAGGAAGTTGCTCTGGAAGTTGGTTAAACTCCGTTCCTTGAAAATAAATCTTTCAAACAAGGTCTGTGTTATGTTACTAAACAGGTTGAGCAGAATGAATTGTCAGCTTTTCCAGTGTGTACATTCAAGGCTTTGAAATGTAGCCTTTAGAGCAACATAGGTAACACAAAATCAGTTGATTGATTGTCCAAGGTTGGGATGATTTGGTGGTGCTCAGCAGGAGATGATTTGGTCCTATAGACTCATTCCCCTTTGAAGAACTCTCCTCCAGATAGTGCTGTGTGAGCATGTAAAAAGCATGCAGCACACAGAAGTTGAGCAAAGTGCAGCACAGGGAGGAGCAGGATCTGTGCAGATTTGCAGGAGAGTCTGACTAATCATCTCACATGGTTTTACATTTGACAGGTTTGCATCAAGTTTTTCTTGGAACAGGTGTTCCACAAGCATTTGTGGATTGCCTAAGCCAGTGCAGCTGCCAAGAGAACTCTCTGCTCTCCCTGCATCGTTGGCTTTTGCATCGCCCCGTATTTGTGCTGGCATCAGGATTTGTACAATTGCACAATGAAGCTGATGGGGAACCATTCGTCTGGAAGCAAACCTAACAACAACAACAACAAGTTAGTCCCCCTAAGGCCACAGCTTTCAGCAGAGCAGCCAGACTGTTGTTCATTGACCTCTGCTCTCCCAGAGCCTGGAGAAGGAGGTTAAGGTCACTACGCTGCAGAAGGACGGCTACCTGTCATTTTCCCTGTTAAATGGGCTCAAGTGCAGCTGGGACAATGGATTCCAGCCCGAAACACTGACTCCTTGGCCCTCTGCAGGGCTGGAGAGAGGGGGGGGAGGGACACGCAGCAGAGAAACCAGGGCAATGGAGAACGTCCCTGTTGGGCAAAAATGGGGTAGATCTTAGATCAAGCACTTCACCTACAGGATGTCTGCATTGAGACTGGCCAAGCTCTGGCAAAGTCAGATTTGGTTTGTGAAACCCAAAAACCGCTCACAGATTTTTTTTTCCCCTGGGTATCACTTATGAATAACGAATGCATTTATACTGTGCCGTTCTCTCAGTTTCCTTTGCTGTTACTGAAGTTGTCTGACTTAGAGAGGTTTTTTTCCTCTGAGCTTGGTGTCTGTAGCCAGATCCTCTAGCAAAGTCAGACTCCTGGGTATCATTCACTACCACAGAAAGTGAAATATCCCAGCATTTACTGCATATTGCTAAGAAGAGTAAAGAAAATGTCTGAAAAAAATACCATTATTTGAAGAGAAAGGTCCTTTTTAACTAGCAAATGTGTTCAAAAGATTTTTTACTGAAGCATTTGAAAAAAACCCATGCATATTTAGGAGCAGAATAGCTCATTTGCAGAATTGTGCTATTATATCTCAGAAACTTCAAGGCAGGTCTGTGGCTGGAAGAGAAACTGCGGAGAAGCGGCAGACACTGCAAGAAACCTTACTGACAACCAAGCAGGAGCTCCCTCCAGGGGATCTGTTGCCCACCTGATCTATCTTTTAGATGAATCACAAAGCAGAGGCCACTTGCTCTTACAGATGTCAAATATCTCTTTGGATTTCCCACGATCGTAGGAGTTTTAGCCTTCATGTCTGTCTTAGCTAAATGCTGCTCCCTTGTATAAATTCTCTGGCAGTTTTCAGTTCAGTTAGTTAAATAAACCATCATTTCCTGCCTCAAATGTCAACTATTGTGGCCCAGAGTTCCCTCAGGGGCTAGCTGCCTTTAGATCAGCTGCTTCACAATCCGAGCACATTTTCCTCCTTCTTTAAAGTATTTTCTCTGCTTTTTTACATGAGGACTTCCCCTGTACAGGAAATCCAGGCTTTAACAGTAAAGATAATAGGCAAGTTATTTTCTTCAGCATCAGAGGGATTGCAGGAAGCAGTGCAGCTATGGCACTGAATCATAGATTCAGCAAGATTCAGTTCATGTCGCTCAAAGGGGACATGGTTTGGTTGGGGTTTCACATGGTTGAGGGGCATTGCAAAATCATGAGTTGAGAGCTGTACTCTCTTATTAGTAGTCAGAGGCCTCTGCCATGCTACATCTTTTTTGTTCTGTGTTCCCAGGCTGCCTCCCTATGTTGGTTTCTGCACTTTTGCCTTTTGGTAAACAACCCCAAGACCTTCAGAAGGCATCTTTGGACTTTCCTCTACAGGTGAAGAGGTCAGGGCCCCTTTAATCAGGCAAACTGTTGACCCAACAACAAGGTGCAAATAGCTGCAGTTTTTGAGGTTGCACTTACAATTTTAACTCTTTCTCGAGAATTAGGATACTAGAGGTGCACAATCGATATCCACCTTTATGGTAAATAATATCTGAGATAGCAGTCTTGAATACATTGCAAATGCTACTCAGCATTTGCTTAATGAACGCTGCTTGTTCCTGAAGGTGCTGCCATGTTTGAGCAGTGGCACAAAGAATACTGATCCCTGTTGGGTCCAGTGCTAGAGAAATGCAGTGTCTGACATAGACCTTTCACTCTTAGGAAGCTTCCTGATTTACTTGTTCAGTAGAGCATGCTTTAGGTAGTCTGCAGGTCCCCTCCCTCCAGGCAGCCTCTCCATCTCCATTCAAACCCACACAACATTTCTGCTGAGAGCAAAGGCCAGAGATTTGTTTGCACGTTTTGAAATACGATACAAGCACGCAGCAATAGTCAGAACGCTGATGGTGATGCTTACCTAATGCAACAGTAATACTGCACTCAAGAGGCAACAGTATCTCTTAAACAGGGGAACACTTGAACACTTTTCTGAATGTCCAGATAATGAAGAGTCACGGAGGGATCTGCAGAGGCTTAGGGCCCTGGCTGTAAAGCTGGGCAGCTCTCCACCTTTGTGGTAAGGTAAGGAGGTCTCTTGCCCTCTGAGAAATCACCAGTCTTGGATATTACAAAAATGGCCTCTGCCTGCTACTTACCTCCAGTTCCTTTCTGTGTGAGTGGTTTTTGTGATGAGTGCAGTGCAGACAAATAGTGATGGCTTGTTTATACAGTCACACGTTCAAAACTAAAGGTCAAATCCCAAAGTCCCTGGTGAGGCAGAACTCTTAGCCAAGTGTGTGTTTCACAACCTAGGCCACATTGGTTAACCAGTTTGTCAATGGGAGACTTCACTGATTTCTGTAGAATTATCTGAGTAACACCTGGCTTAAATCCTACCATTGTTGAGGCCCCTGTCAGGTGCAAAAAAGATGAGGTTTTCTTTATCTCTCTCTAGTTGTCTTTAATTTTGTGCTGCCTCCTGGCAGTTGTCATATAATACATGACCTGTAGTGATATTAAATGAAACAAAACCCCGTAATGGCAGCATCTTTCTAAGTTTGAGTGTTTACAAAAAGTTTGCTGCCTCTTGAATCTTCCACATCAAAAGCCCCACCAAAACCCACTTAGAAGCCCTATCACTTTTGTGGTGTAGGGGAAAAGATTTGAGGTAAGTGTGTCTATGTAAATGCTTGTATTGCTGTATAAAGGCACATCATTAAATCAAAACTTGGTATCAGTTTTACTGGCATTTCAGTTCAGATAGGTATGGTTTGGTAGCCTCTGCTTGAGAAGTACTTGTAAATACTTAGGGAAAAGATTTATCTTTATTTGGAATAAAAGGAAAAGTTTACAACCTGGCTTTGTGACACAGAAACCTGGTTCTGGAGCTAAAACTGGCGTATGGAATTGTGATTGACATCTCATTCATCTATTTACCTGAAATTTGGGGGAGAAAAATCTCTTGCAACCAAGCTGTGTCACGTTCAAGCCTTTGCTGATAATAACCAGGGCAAATTCACAACTCCGACATTTAATAAGCATAACTGATGGCTCAGAGGTGTTTGACTAGCTGCCAAATTGATATGTCTGTGTATCCCATCAGTGACTGTTATATCTCATTTGGTGTTTTTCTTTCCTGATCTCTGTTAAACAGATTTTTGTCCAGTTTGTTTGCCAATCTTGCTGAAGTACTGCAAAGTGGACATGAGATAGGAACAATGCTAAACAACCAGATATAAAAAGACTGGAGCAATAAGAAAGTCTATTTGTTTTTTGCTGTTTAAACATGTTTTACCAGCTGGGAAACTGTCTTGCAGGTTATATTGCAGTTCCATTAAGATAATCCAGAACACAAACACATCAGACAATGTGGTCTTACAAACACGCCCCATGCAAATACCCCTGCATGCAGGAAGTGATGTGGCAGGAATGGCTTAGGCGACAGTCGCTGCAGACACAGATGGGAACTAAAGGCTGTCAAGGATGAATGGGATATTATGTCAGATATGTCACATCTAGGTAAGGCTACATTTTCCCCATGTGTAAGGGATCTCCATCCACCTGTCAGAAGCTGCTTTGAGATCCTACAGGATCACTGGAGCACTGCAAGAGCCAGGGCTGAAGCCGGGATGAACAGAGAGATGATAAAACTGCCAGGGAAGAGAGGCTGATGAGAGGACTTCACCTGGTCACCTGGAGTATTGCATGAATGCCAAGTTTGTGCCATAAGCACAAAAATAAAGGCCCTAGATACAGAATTAAGACTGTAAATACAGGCAGCTAAAAATTAAAGCCTGGGTATGGCTGATCATGACAGATACTGTATTTCTCACTTCTTGAGTTGCAGAACCTGGCTCTTCTCACAATATTTGTTTTGTTGAGCTGTCAGTCCGTGTCACCCTGTTGGCCTCCCCTCCATCAGCCAAGAACTCTCTGCCTCTCCTCTAGTGTTGAGGAAGATGGGGACTGTTAAAGAGCAAGGAAACACAGGCTACCTTCTGCACTGCTGTTGATTTTTACCAATGAAGTTACTTGGACAAGTAACTTCAGGTAGGCACTACTTGAAAAAACTAAGAGAATACCATTAATGGCAGAGATCTCCACTGCATCCTCACTTTATTGTGTTTCCTTTCCTTGTACAAACCCAAACTATTTATGCTTTTTGTATGAAAGCTTCTCTTTTTCCTGGTCTAAGAAAGAGAACACGCCAAGCAGAATGGTATCAATGGCATCACTGAGTGGGATAATGCCACTCAGACCTTTGCTTGCCAGTCATGAAACTGCTCCTAGCTGCAATATCAGAAAGCATCTTCTGAGGCAGTGGGTCCTGTCAATTGTCCCCACTTTGGCCTCTCCTGTGTCTACTTTGACACATGCAAGATTGAACACCTCCGCTATTCTAGCCCTTCCCTGATTTACTCCAGCATTATTGCCACTTCTTGTAGCTGTCCTGCCCCTCTTGGCCCAACACCCAGGCTCAGTGGCTGCTCTCCTGTTCAGCCAGGACACCTCTTCAGCTCAGTTACCAGCAGGGAGTGGGCAAAACATTGGCTCTGCCCCTGGCAGCTGGGCTGGAAACGTCCCAGGCTGCTTGCTGAGCAGCTCCCAGGGCACTGAGGCACTGCCTTCTGCTCAGGACACCCATTGCAGACCTCGCTGGGAGCTCCCCTTGCCCAGAAAGGTGGACCCAACCCTGTATGACAGAGCCCGGTGTTCAAGATCTTAGGTGAGGTTACTTCCACCATCTTTGAGTCAATAGCTCTTTTTCAGAGCTGGTTTATACCTGATGGTCTGAAAATTTAGAGGATAAAAAAGGCCACTGCCCACTATTGGGAAGGGGCGAATTTTTACTTTGGTTAGTAAAATTTATTTCTAGCCTTGCAGCTTCACAAGAAAAAAATCCGTAAAAATCTCATTGTTCTGATTCCTGTTACACCCTTTTTTCTTTTCTGTCTTGAATTTAGAGACTGCTCTTTTAATAACTGTTTGCAGTTCAAATCAATGCCATTCAACAAGGAAAAGGCTGAAATCCTAGCTTTCCCAAGGGAAAACATTTCCCCACCCATCCCTTTGGGACAGGGCAGCGTTCAGCCATGTGTCTGTTCAGCCGCTCAGGATGCCTCTTGGAAGTGCTGTTTTCATCTTGTCTCCTTCCTTGTGTTACTCTGGGCATGGTAATTCACAACCACAACAGGTTTATGTGCCTCCAAATAGATGAATCTGCCTAAGTACAGGGACTTCAAAGAGCTGAAGTATAGGGAATGCAGTGGTTAAACACTGTTGTATGTATTACGTTATTGAGTTCTATTTTTAGCAGCTGTGGTCACTGTGTATTGCAACCCTAAGTCACCTCTGAACTTATAGTCACAAAAATGAAACTGAAAAACAAATTAATTGGATCTGCAGACTGGCCAAAAAGGAATCCTGTCTCAACATTTATAGAACAGATAAACATAAACAACTGTAAAAATGTTTTTTTGTTCTGTTTGGTTAAACATAGACCTCCTCCACTGCTGATCTTTTGGCTGCACAATAAATTATCCCAGTGTCCATACTGGGAACAATTGTTGCTGGGACTTGGTGGTTTTTTAGGTCAGTGCCACAAAAATGTTACGTCTATTAGGAATTACAAGGGTTGACTGCCAGGCCTTGCACCTATTCTTTTGGGCCTGTACCTTTTTTCACTCAAATCAATTTTACTTCAGTGTACCTGTGCTGAAATGAGTTGTTTGAGCATAGTTGCTCCTGGTATACATCAGCGGAAGTCAGAAGAGCACCAGTCCACTCACACTCTGTTTTCTTGGCCACTGTGAAAGAGAGTCAACCCAAATCTACATATTTCTCTAGTTGGTGAAGCAATGTGGTTTCTCATATTACACAGCTTGCTTTCTTCGCTTTGTTCTCTGCTGTCTGTACATGCAGAGGGACTTTTCCGCATGTCCACTATTTGATTTGATGTTTTCTCATGTTCAGTCTGTCTGACAGCCTCTGCTTTTCAGTTTCTGTTTCTCAAAATTACTCCAACAACCCTTTTTTGCCATCTCAGAGGAAAGGAACAATTGCATTATTGTATTGAGTGAAAGCATTTTCTCATACATGTAGCTGAATGGGAGTTTATTTAAATATTTTGAACACTGTCCTGATTGGAATGACATTCTAGGAATGGGAGTGAGAAGAGAATTTATATTCAGACTCCTGAATTTCAGTGAATGAGTAATCAACACTCCATCACTTCCTACAAGGTTAAACAATTTTTTAAAGCAAACAGTTACTGTAAAAGCTTTGTTTGACTGCATTAAAACAAACAGAAACCCAAGAATGGGTATTTCTGGTGATCTTTAGATCACGTGAAAGCTTTGTGGACCCTTAGCAAAGGAGAAGCTGACTTGAGCTGCTGGTGGCCAGCGGGTCCCTCTGGGCTGCCCCACCAGCCGGTGCCCCATCCCGTCCCAGCCGTTCCGTCTCTCCTCACCTTGTGCTGTACCGGCCCTGCTGTCAACACCAGTGCTCAAAAGCATGTGCTCTGAGCCAGATCGGGGGGGGTGATCTGGGTTAAAAAATAACCCAGGAAAATATGTTTGCTTGTCTCCGTGTGTGCGTGTTTGACAGCGGGTTCAGTTTCCCCGTGTGATTCATGGAAAGGCTGTACCAAGGTCTGTGCTGGCACCAGGGCAGGCAGGAGCCGGGGGGAAACAGAGCAATGCCAGGAGCTGGGAAGGAAAATACAGCTAACTGATACTGCTGCCAAATATTGTATCTTCTGACACCATTGCCTTAGACCAGGGCAGTCAAAACCTGTACCTTAGCAAGGTTGTCCCATCTTTACATCTTTGCTTACAGCCTTATTTGTGTCAACAGATTAGTCATTCTCTTGTTCAGTTTATTGCTATGAAGTCAATTATATGCAGGTATTCAAAAGTTAATGTGTAGTGCTCTAATCTAATGTAGTGTAAGCATTTTTATATACAAAATCATCTCATTTTCCTGTCATCATATTCACCATAATTACATCAACACTCTTGATCATTTAACTAAAAAAGCCTTTAAGTGGTTCTGAGTGATTAAGCTTTGTTGCACTTTTCTCTTTTGCATCATCCAGTCCTATGCTTCTCTTTTTATTGTTTCTTTCCTGCAAATCGTTTCTGTAACTACTTTCGTTGGGCTTGATCTGAAGCCCATGAAGGTGAATACACAGACTTTCATTAATTTGAATAGGCTGCAGATCATATCTCCTGTAAATGCTTTAGTAGGCATGGGTCAAGGACTTGAAATGCTGAACACCTGTTTGACTGTGTGTGTTTCTACTGTTATTTCAGCTAGCTTCATCAAACTAATGATATTGATGCAGAAATGCAAACTCCTGTAGCACAATACCGGAAAGTAAGTCTATACCACATTTATTACAACAGTACTTAGAAATGAGAACCACAGCACAGACTGCACTGTGCCTCACTCATGCACCCAGCAAGAGATGGACAGTGAGAGTTCGTGGCAGAACTGAAACTTAAAGCCACATAACGTAAGTGCAAATTGAGTGTCTGTCCCCCTCGCCACTCCCAGCTACGCTTCTCTTTCTGCGGAGGGGCAACAACACATGTACCTGTACAAATGTAATATTATCCAATTATTTCTTTGTCTGATAATGTTACACAAGGCAGAATATTGATCCAAAAGGAAGGGATGACTCTTAATTGTTTCTATCAAGCTCACTGCTCTTTGCACAGCAGCGGTTACGGACTCTGCCACTGACAGCAATGAATAAGCCTTTCCAGTGTTTCCCTGATTAAGAAGACTCTTTGCAAGACATCATACGTACATGTCTCACAAGGCTCAGAGTTTCCTGATCCTTTTGCCATTCCACTTTTCAGCATTATCAGATGCACTGCAATGTCCAGCCTCGCAGAAGAGGCTTGACCTGAAGGGACTTTTGCTGCCCAGTGTATATGGTCCTGCTACAAAGCAGCCGTTGGTGACTGAGTGTACTAAAAACATAAAAATTCCAGCTCAAGTTGAAGAAAATCCTTGTTGCTATTAATTATCCCAAACAAAACATGAGTGTTAGTGCAGTGTCCCCACTGGAAAGTATACCATGCTCTCACATAACTACAAAGTCAGCCTTAACTGCTGAAAGAGCTGTATTTTTTCACAGCAGCAGCATGAATACACATGAGTTATCGTGAGATGAAAAGCAGGCACTTAGGACTGCACCCTGAAGTCAGCAGTTCCGGACAGACATATGAGCTGATCTCAGCATGTTTACTTCACAGCTAAACCACATTGTAGTCTTCTGGTTGTTTCCACCTCAGGAAAATAAATGAACCTTAGCTATCCAGAAGTTTCAAAAAACAAAAAGCTTTATAATTTTTTAAAACTTATTTTTAGCAATTAAGATCAGTTCAAATATCTTCTTTAAGGTTCTCAAACATTTGCATCTTGATCTAAATCCCAATTCAGTTATTTATGCTGGATTTGTTGTCCATTTCTCTTTGGTCTCTTGCTGACCCTGTCTCGGAGGCTACATGAACTCTGGTGGAAAATAGAGCTTTCTCTGTGCCAAACAGGAAAAATTCAAAACTATTTATCTGATATGACAATACTGATAGTGCAGAGAAGCACTTTGGACTTCTCCTAAAGAATATACTGATCTTCTTTATCTTCTGTTTGCATTTCTTTTTGCCCTATGGACGAAAGATTAGGAGAAAGCCAATTTAGCTCTGTGTTTAGCAGAAATAGAGAAGATGAAAACTGCACAGACACATTATCTATTTGATCAATAAGAGTGACTTTCGGGGGCAGTCTAACATGCTTTCTGAATAAAGCATGTCTTAGGCTTCAGTTCCTAAATGCTGCCTCTCAACTGCCAAAATAGGGATTTTTAAAAGACTTGCCTCCTACAGCTGATTAGTAATAGGGACAGGAATTTGTAGGCAGCATCCAGATCTTCCTCTGTAGAATAACTTCTCTTCTTTAGCTGAAAATCTTCAATAGTCTAAATAAAAATTCTAGTTTAACCATCTCAATCTTGCAGAAGGTGAGGCATGGGACAAGCAAAAGGGCAACTGATGCCCTGGGAGCATGGAGAGGGTTGGGAGGCAGCCTAGCAGCCTCATTGTACCAGCCTGGTGCTACTGCACTGCTGCTTAACTTAAAATCTTCTCTTGCCTTCACTCTCCCCTCTTGGCAGCTGTGGTAAGGCCTTGGTGCACCCAGTGGAAAGGACTGGTACCAGCACCAGCATCTCCACTCCCCATCAGGAGACTCATGTCCTCTGTTTGCAGCAATTGTCCTCCCTGTGCAGATGTGGGAATGACAAATGCTAAAGTGCTTTGAAGCCTAATGGCTTGGTAGCATACTGAATAGTGAAAAAAAAAACATGAAGTGTGGCGGGGGAAAATTATTGTCTTTGAAGCTGCTACCACAGATATTTATGGTAAAGACACACTGGCCCAAGTTCAAGGCTATGCCTTCCAGCTTAGCAATTTAGAACAAGTGAAGTGCAGAGGCAGTGTCAATGAAAAAGGAGCTCCTCTGAGTTTGCGTACTGCAGCACCTAGAACATTCATAGACAAACAAGTGCGATCCCAGGTAAGAGGGCAATGCTAGTAGCTATTCTAAGCTACTCTCCAGTCGCTCCTTTCTTGATATGTCGGCACACTGGTAATTTCTGAGAGAAGCCAGACAAGAAGCCAGCCTCACTTCTCTTTTCTAGACATGCTTTTGATGAGAACAAGCAATGAGTGTCACCACAGATGGCTGTGTGGATGCATTTTCTTGTTGAAAACTGCCACCATGCAGTTCTGGCTGGAGGAGACTGGAGCAACAATGCTGGGAGCAGAAGTTCTCAGACCAGGGCATGGCATGACCAGCAATGTTGAACTGCACTGCTGGCAAAGTGCCTGGGCCTGACAGCATGCCCAGGAAAAGAGAAAACCCTAAGGGAGAGAAAGCAAAACAGACCAAAAATAACTGTAAGCGGAAGGGGCCTGCAGAGGCTCCCTCACACGGGCTGGAGGTTGCTGGCTCATGCCTTTGGTCCAAGGGTATTTGGGGGCACCTTTCCACCACTGACGTTGTCCTTTCCTTTCCAGCAGTCCCTGACCACATCATACAGGTTCCTGCTTGCGCTGGAGATGGTACACTGGCCTTGGACAAGGGGCAGCCTCTGACATTTGGGCTGGGAATAGCCCCTGTGCTCCGGAGCAGGGTCTGCACCATAATTCTGCACACGAGCAGCCGCTCTTTGTTCTCCCTGGGCTTCTTGCAGGCTTTTTTTCAGATCTGTGGGCTCCATGGCAAGATGCTGACATGCCAACTGGGAAGGGAAGGTGAAAAGGCTTGAGACGTCCAAGCAATGCAGCATGGTGACATGATAACAGAGCAGCATTAAATTTGTTTGAAAAAGAAGCGCAGCTGCTTACTTCTCTGGTTTTTACTGCATGAGACTGTAACATTTCTGTTCCTCCATTTCTTTGTCCTAAACAGGAATTTATTGTTTCAGGATCTTACCATGGAGTGGGGTTTGGGTGCTGAATTTTAGAGAGATGGAAACATTGTGACTCTGTCTTCCAAGCTCTTTATTATTCGGCTTTCTGGGTCTTCCTTGGGGCAGTCTTCACCTCCTTCTGCCAAATTTATATGGAAATTAATTACTCTGAATCATGTCCTGGACCCTGGCACCTGCTAATTAGGTGTCTGTAAGGGCTGCAAGTGGGGTATGCCCTACGTAGGGCTTCCTGAACTCATTCCAGAAAGGCAGATAAGTGAGGATTTCTTTGGTGTCAAAGTTCACTCAAAAACCTCCCTCCCTCCTTCCTCCCCCTCAGGCTGCTCAGTGCCCCCCTCCTGGACTTCTCCAGCCCCCAGTTTTTTCTTTGTAATTCAGCACAGTCCCACAGAGTTACATGGGCACAATGATGAAATCAGGAAAGGAGCAGGAATGGTGGGGAGAGAAGTGTCCTGGCTCACTGAGCCTTTGCAAAGAGCTTTTAGGCTCCAGTGATGCCTCCAGGGCTGAAAATACAGGTCGCAAGTGTTTTGTGATTCCCAGGTGACAGCGGTAGTGTCAAGATACAGGTATGATTCTCCAATGCTGGACAGTGATGCATAAATACTATCAAAATTATGGCTGAGCCACCAGGTCGAATATGGGAGCAGCACTCATGTGTAAGTCCTTTGTGTGATTTTTGCCGTGAGAGGCTTAAAATGCCTTTTTTTTTTCTCATGGCTGGCTCACTGAAGTCAAGCATGACATACCCAAAGCATTATAAACACAGCTAAGTTTGAAGTGTAGGCTTCAAGGCAAAGCCATTTTCAATAAGGACCTTTTTATAGCCCACACAAAGAAAGAAAAGCCCTTTTGGTTACGCTCACCTCTGCTGGTTTTGAAGCAGACTGTGAAAGGCCCAGCAGTCAGGGATGCCAAGCACATGCACATGGGTAAGCCCCCAATACTGTTGTCCTTTTCCTTCACTAACCACACGGTAGTGTTTGCTCGCATATCTAAGCTTTGGCGAGACTGTACAGAGCAAAGCAATTTTAAGAAACATCTCCTGAAGTTGTTTAACACTGTCTGAGCTGTACACAATTTTATTGCATATCCCTCTGGCTGTCCCTGACTGCCTACATAATGGCGGGAGGGACAGACCACATTGTGTTACTTTGGCACTGGTTTTGGTTCCTCTGAAGCTATTTTGGGGGTCTTTCCTGCTGACTTAACAGCTCTCGTGGTTTTTGCCCGTATATGTGGAAAAACCAGCTGCTGATGCAGCCGTGGCTCTGTCATGAAGAGGAACCTGATTTTGGGTCTTGAGCAGGCCAGACCTGCCTCCAGGAGCCTTTGCCTGTTCCCTGGGGAACCCCAGAGCCAGGGACTAAGACAAAGCACAAGTTTTGGTTTCAATTCACTTTTTTAAACTAGTGCCTTTTCAAAAACCAGTTTCCATAGCGACAGGGAACTGTGGCAGTATTATGAAGATCCAAAAAGCCTCAGCCAGCTATTAGTCAGAAATTCAGGAGTGTGGCAGCTCCAGAGCAGCCTGCCCCCAGCCCCCCGCTGCGTTCACAGCGCGGTTCTGCTTCAAACACCTTCCCTGTCCACCAGCCACACTTCTAGCTGCCTGTTGGCTGTATTACCCCTGAGCACTACTGCTTCACTTAATCGCAGGTAAAATGATGTATTTCTGAAAAACGTATATGCTCTGGTTGGGTGTAGCTGTATTCAAGCTTACTTTGCTATAAAGGGAAAAGCCAGATTTGAAGACAGCTTTCAACCATTGTTTTCTGATGCAGACTGGTGTGACAAATATGAAATGCGCTCATGGTAATCCATCGATTCAGCAGAGAAACCCGCCTGAAAGCCCAGGTCCCATTTTATTCTTATTTACCAGAACATGCTGCCTCCCTCCTTCCCTCCTGCTATCTGTCATACGTGGCACTTCCAGCCGCGCATATAATCCAGACCTCCCAAAAGAACCTGGGAAATGTCACACAATCATATTGTTCTTCTAGTCCTTGGTATAATACATGAGAAGCATGCCAGAGGGGCTCAGAACATCCACCAGGTTCAACTCAATGCCAGGCACTAGAGGTTTGCAAGTGACGGATGCCTCCGTTTATTCAAAGTGTTTGTTTGCCCTCATCCTTCATCTGCTGTATTATGTTGCAGTCTGTAGTATGCAAAGAAATACAACCAGAACACTTACAGGTCAAGTCTTGGCTAAAATTACAGGTTCGTGTTTATGTGCTTATGTTATTTGTAGCTTTTAGGTAATGTGCATTATGCATACGTAAGAGGTAGAGAAAAGTGTCATCGTGCTTTTTGTACAAATCTCAGGTACTCTCTCAGTAGGTCTGGCACTTATGTCTTTCCTCAGGAAACCTGAGTCCACAGACATCCCTGAGGGTCTCTGTGGCCTGTGGAGCCATTTGGTGTGCACACTTTTTTTCAGCAGACCCAGCCAAACAGATGGGGACAAGGGCACCTGCCCAAGTGGCACAAGGACATAATGGCCCCAACAGGTACCACTGTGCATGCAGCGATTTAAAAGCTGAAAGGAGCCGCAGCATGGCGCCAGCCAAGGCTCTTCTAGTACCAAAGGCAGGGCACCCGCCCGACTCAAGGCATATGCTGGACACCTTCCCAAACAAAGCACTATCTCTTTCAGTTTAATGATAAACTAATATTTTTCTTAAATATTTTACAATCTTTATTCCCTTCCTACTCCTCCTATTTTTGCCCATGTATCTGTGCGAGACTTTCAGAGCTGAGATCATGTGCACGAAAATAGAGTGACATCGGTAACAAACATATTTTTTGCCAGAGAATAATGTTTTGCATGTTTTTTCTTGTTAAACCATCAGAAATTCTATACTCAGGCAAAAATTGTCCTTCTGGTGCAAGATTTAAACTGAAATGAAAAAGATTGTATTCTATAGGAAAGAAAGCAGAAAGAGAGGCATATTTAGACTAATTCTTACATCAGTATTTCTAATATAAGGGTAGATGTACTGCACCAAATTGACAGTTTGTCTATCCTAAGGCTGACAGCAGTTAACTGCTGCAGAGCCCCAGAAGAGGCCAAGAGGCTAGACATATTTGCTTTGTACATTCCCAGCCTCCAGCAACCAGCAGCTCAGGGATTTAATAACACAGAGATGAAACTGTATATATAATGCCAGGACAAGCTGAATAAAATAAGAGCTATGTATGTCTTGAAAATGAATCATTAGGTTTCACCAAAACACGAGAAGTGCACCACTTTGAGTGTCTTACGATTGTGAGTGTAGGCACTGTCTTTGGGAGGTATTTGCTACAACAGACAAAATTTTCCCTTGCTTCCTTGAGACCTTTGAGCGACCCTACTGAATTGTTTAAATTCCATTAGAAAGTGGCTGCTGGGAATATGTGCAATAAATAGCTGCTAAGATCAATGGCAGTCTTGCTGATTTAAAATCAATGTATTGCTTGCTGACGGTGCTGGCAGCGTTTTCATCTGGGAAATGTAGCAGTGATTTGCTTTAAATAAACATAGTGGTAAAAACTTTACCTGAACTCATTAGTGACTCAGACTGATTTTAGGGTAATTCAGAAAATGCCTATTGCCCACAGATAGAACTTTGACGTGATCAGTGACTTTGGATGCTGCAATTTGTGGTTAGCAACTGGAAAATATAGAACAGAGAAGAAAACCGAAAATGCTCCCTGAAAAATAAGTACTTAAGGTACCTAGACCATCCATTGAAAGCCACTGATCACTTTTGAAAACCTGAGACGAACATCATCAGGTTACTATGGCTCTAATGACCACCATGCACCTTTTCCAGGCCAATTCCTTGTTCCTCTCGCAGCTTCTGCCTTGCCCTCATCCCTTGTGCCACCATGCACTCACAATGGGTATAAGCCCATCAAAACCTGAAATGCCACCAAAGGTTGGTCTCATCCACCAGCACTTAGCTTTGGGTTGGGCTGGGGTCCTCCCCCACTTCTTCCTTAAAGCTTGTCCCTCAGCATGAATACAGTTTTTCTGCCAGATGCTCAGCTAAATTACTTTAATGAAAAGAAACATTAGACCATTTGCCCTACCTGTATTCTGTTTCGCAATCTCTCCATTTAATTGCATCATGTTCTTTCCCTACAAATCATCTGATGATGATTCTCAGGACAAGCCTTCACCTTTTTTTGTGCATGTTGTAACACTCCAGCTATTACCACCTCCTGGTTGTAAAGAAGTACATCACTAAATTACTACTGAATTTATCACTAGGTAAATCAGAGCTCTTTCTGGTGTGTTTCTAACTTGGCAAATGGGGCACCTGAGTGAGGAACAGAAATTGTAACTGCATCAGAATTTTATTTGATGTAGACTGTTGTGGGTTTTTTAGTTTATTTAAGAGCTTCTATTGAGTCCTTCTCAATTGCTTTTAACTTGTTCCACATTACATGCAATAGCTTCAAAAGATAGGACAGAGATATAAAACTGTTGGGTAACAAGAGCTGGAAGCCACCATGCAGCTAGAAAACCACAATCTAATCACTGTCACTGCAAGGCGGTAGGACCAATCACACAACTGGAGCTCTGCAGTTGATGGCTATGAACTGTTCAGAATGGATAGGCAAGGATAGAGGGGCAGAGGGGTTGCCCTCCGTGTAAAAAAATGGATTGGCTGCACAGAGCTGTCTTTGAAAAACAGTGATGAACAGGTTGAGAGCTTATGAGTAAAATGTGGGGGCCAAGCCAACAAAGGAAACCTCGTGGCTGGTGTCACCCAAGCAAGAGGAGCCTGTCGACAAAGCATTCTTACTTCGACTACAGGAGCCATTCTTCTCACATGCTTTGATCCTGCTGGGACACTCCAATCACTCTGAGGTCTCCTGGAAAAGTGGCACAGTAAGCTGTAAGCAATCCAGGAGCCTCTTGGAGTGTATTGAGGATAATTTCCTAATCCACGTGATAGACAGCCCAACCAGAGGAGAAGCGTTACTAGATCTGTTGCTAACCAACACAGATAAACTAATTAGAAATTACAAAATTGGTGGCATTATCACGGCCTGGTGGAATTCACAGTCTTGAGGGATATGGCACAAATTAAGAGTAGAGTTGTGACCCTGAACTGCAGGAGAGCAAATTCTCATTTGTTTAAGGAATTAGTGGATGGGACTCCTGGGAAACAGCCCTCGGGGATACAGGAGCTGAACAGAGCTGGATGCTCTTTAAGGACATTTTTCTTAGAGCACAAGAGCTCTCAACTCCCACGTGTAAGAAATCAGGAAAGAAGCATGGCCAAGTAAGGACCTCCTGGTCAAACTAAAGTGTAAGAAAACAATGCATGGGCAGTGGAACCAGGGACATGTATCCTCGGAAGAATACAAGGATGCTGCTTGGCTGCATAGGGATGGAATCAGGGAAGCTAAGGCTCAACTGGAGATGAATTTAGCAAGAGATGCAAAGAATAATAAGAAGGGTTTCTACAGATACATTGTGGGGAAAAGGCAGATTAAAGAAAATGTACCACCGTGATGATAAAAACAACATCAAAGAAAATGTATTACTCCCACCCAGTAAATAAGACAGGAGAAGCAGTGACAAGTGACATGGCTAAGGTACTCAACAATTTTTTGTCCCAGTTTTCAGTGGTGATGTCTCTTCCCACATCTCTCAAGTCCCTGAACCTCGAGGAAGGGGCTGGGGAAATGAAGTCATTCTCATCATAGTGAAGATGAGGTTTGAGACAGCCTGAGAAACCTGACCATACATAAGTCTGTGAGACCCAATGAGATGCATTGTGAAGTTCTGAGGGAACTGGTTGATGTAGTTGCTAAGCCACACTCCATCATATTTGAAAAGTTGTGGCAGTCAGGCAAAGTCTGTTGCAACTGGAAGAAGGGGACTTTTTAGCCATTTTAAGAAGTATAAAAAGGAGGACCCTGGGAACTACAGACCAGTCAGTCTCACCTGTGCCCACGTAAGATCATGTAACAGATCCTCCTGGAAGATATGTCAAAATGGAAGACAGGGAGGTGATTAGAGACAGCAAACATGGTTTCACCAAGGGCAAATTGTGCCTGACCAACCTAGAGGCCTTTTATGTTGGAGTATCTACATCAGTGGACAAAGGAAGAGCTACAGATGTAATCTGTCTGGACTTCTGTAAAGCCTTTGACATGGTCTCCCACAACATCCTTCTCTCTAAATGGAGAGGTATGGATTTGATGAATGGACTATTCGGTGGAGAAGGAACTGGCTGGATGGTCGCATCACAAGAGTAGTGGTCAACGTCTCAGTGTCTGGATGGAGATCACTGATTAGTGGTGTCCCTCAGGGGTCCATATTGGGACCAGTGCTGTTTAATGTCTTCATCAGTGACATAGTGGGATCTAGAGCACCCTCAGCAAGTTTGCAGATGACTCCAAGCTGTGTGGGGTGGTTGACATGCCTGAGGGATGAGATGCCATTCACAGGGACCTGGGACTGGCTTGAGAAGTGGGCCTGTGAACACTGTGAGATTCAACAAGGCCGAGTGCACTGTCCTGCACCTGGGTCAGGGCAACCCCTCGTATCAAGACATGCTGGGAGATGAAGGGACTGAGAAAAGCTGGACATGAGCCAGCAATGTGCACTGACAGCTGAGAAAGCCAACTGTGTGCTGGGCTGCATCAAATGGAGTGTGGCCAGCAGGTTGAGGGAGGCAATTCTGCCTCTCTACTCTGCTCTGGTGAGACCCCACCTGGAGTACTGAACCCAGCTCTGGGTCCCTCTGCATAGGAAAGACACGAACCTGTTGGAGAGGGACCAGAGGAGGGACATGAAAATGATCAGAGGGCTGGAACACCTCTCCTGTGAAGAAAAGCTGCGGTTGTACAGCCTGAAGAAGAGAAGGCTCTGGGGAGACTTTACTGTGGCCCTTTAGTATACAAGAAAGATTGAGGGAGACTTTTTACTGAGGCCTGTAGTGATAGGATAAGAAGCAATGGTTTTATACTGAAAGAGTGTAGATTCACATTGGATGTAAGGAAGAAATATTTTTACGATGAAGGTGGTTACGAACAGGTTGTCCAGAGAAGTTTTGGATGCCCTATGATCAGAAGTGTTCAAGGCTGAGTTGGACAGGGCTTTGAGCAACCTGATTTAGTGGAAGGTTTACCTGCCCATGGCAGGGGGTTTGGACTAGATGATCTTTAAAGGTCCCTCCCAACCCAAATTATTCTATGATTCTACAAACTGTAAACATTTAAGATTTTATTATTTACTTCCATGCTGTAGAATAGAGAATTAAAAAAATAGAATAGTTTTCCTGCTCTATTAACTTCTAAAATAAGAATTTAATGTGCGGCTTTTGATGTCTATTAGGTTATAAACCAATCACAAACAAGCAAATTCCCATAATGGACCTGCACTCTGGGTCCTGCTTAGTTATATACCTACTTGTCTCTAGAAATACTAACTTTCCCATATACATATACATGCATGAAGTGCAAACAGCAAAGTGATTTTATGCCTGGGAAGAAAACTTTCAAATACAAAGCCTATAAATAGATGATGTGTTGTCTTTCTGGCTCAGTAAATTGCCTGAAAAAGCACTCTCAGGAGGCGTGACCCTCTTTTATTTCACTCAGACATTAATTCTGCAGTCTAAATGTAATACTTTGTTTATTATCATTATGGGAATGGACATCATGAGGGAAGCAAAGGCACTTTCTGAATTTCTCTATGCATCAGGAAAGAAATCTGTATAGAAAGGAAACAGCCCAATATGTCCTCATAGGCAGAGGGAAACACCAGGTTACCTGACATGAAAAGCACCAGAATCAGTGCAATGACCTGTATGCAAACCACAAATGGGTCTAGAGTTGGATATGACAAAATAGAAAGCCACATGGGATGCATCTGGCAGCAGATGACATGAACATTGTTGTCCCAGGATCTGGGTGTACTGTGCTCAAAGAAGCCAACAAGCACACAACTCGAGAGCACCTCACACAGATGGGTCTCAGTTAAAACTTTTCCAGAACTTAATAACACACTTGTTTCTGGTTCCTGAGTAGGTTAATTCCCAGGCAATTTGGTATTAACAGTAAATCTGAAAATGCAAAACGAAGCATGTCCCTCCATGGCCCATTGGCAGAGCCTGTTCCAGCGGAGTGACAGGTGAGGGTCCCCTCATTCCAGGGGTACCTGAACCTGCTCTTTCAGCCTTTGCTGCGCTTAGGACAATCTCCCTGAATAACAAACAGCTAGAAAACACAGAGCTTTGTGGTTGTACCAACACTTTCCTAGAAACACCCATACATGCTATTTCATGTATAAGTCCACAGACCCTTGAACTGTGAAGGCAAGCAGAGTTGGAAGAGCGTGCCTTTTTTGGGTGTCCATGAACTGTGTTTAACAACGTGAAGTTCTGAGTCTTCCTGACACTTCAGATAGGAGGGACTAGTGGAGTCCACGGACTTAGATTTCTCCAGCAGGAGAATGAACCAGTGGAAAAAAATCCAGAGGGGAAGAAAAAGGGTCAAGATATTATTGAAATTTACGGCAGTTAATTTTAAAAATAAAAAATAGGCCTGCATAAGCCACGGTGCTACTGCACACACACGGAGTCACAGGGCTATGTGCAGCAGACAGAACAACATGGGATCCTTCAGAAAAAAATTGGCTTGTGTAGCAACTTTGTTGAGGATAAGACTTCTCTAGCTTGCTTTTTTTTTTTCCCCAGCACATTGTCCTGGGTTTGGCTGGGATAATTAATTTTCACATGAAGCTGGTAGGGGTCACAGAAAGGACAGCTGACCCAAAGGGATATTCAATACCATGTAGTGTCATGCTCTGTATATAAACCGGGGGAGCTGGCCAGTGGAGGGAATTGCTACTTGGGAGTCGTCTGGGCATCGGTTTCTGGGTGAGGAATTGCATTGTGTATCCCTCGTATTGTATATTATTGTCATGGTTTGTCTCTATCTCTTCCCTTTGCTGTTGTGTTAAAACTGGTTTTATTCTAACCCATGAGTTTTACTTTTTTTCCCCCTCACTTCCCCATCCTACCGGGCAGGAGAGGAGTGAGTGAGCAACCGTGTGATACTTGCTTGTTGGCTGGGGCTAAACCATGACACACACCACAAACATGGCCTAGTAGAAGCATTCTCAAGCACAAATATGCACAGAAGTACTTAATGCTCTGTTTTGCTATTCCCAACCCCCATAAATTTGTGCTCCTGTAATCACTGCTCTCTCCCTACTGACAGCAAGTTAAAAATACCACACACCCTCCAAATTAGAACTATTTTCTGTTTTTTGTTAAATCCTTGCAGTCGATATAGAACAAAATGTTGTGATGAGCCACATGAGATCTCTCTTGCCTTCACTGGTCAGGACAGGGAACTGCAACACCACCAGCAGAAATAGAAAAAGTAGTGTGGCAGAAACAGACCAAGACAAATCTTATTGCGTTATGAAGCCATCGATCCTGCATTGCCTTTGCTTGCTTCATCTCCTGCTTGAAGTTTCCACAGTGAATGGAGTGGAGTTATGCCAGGACCTGTTCTATCAGAGCTTTCATTTAGATAAAAAGTAAAATATTTCTGCTTTATCCAAATTCCTAATTTATACCCCAAGGTGCCCCTAACTTAGATTAAACATAAAATATATCTGTTATCTAAATAAAATGTAGATAAATTGTAATTTAGATAAAATATAAAATGAAATGTAAAACATTTATTTTCTATCCAAATTCCTAATTTATACACCAAGGTGTCCCTCACTTAAAAGGAATTACTTATTGTTGATGTAGCACTTATTTTGATAGTGGAACAATGGACATAATCACAAAAAAAATTAGTCTAGTATTAAATAAACAAAATCCCAAAATTCACCTTATATTCAGGTTCTAAAATCTTTGTCATAGGAGCCACCTCTTTATTACCTACAAATACCATATTTCTCATTAGGACTTCTGAATCTCTATTTTAAAAGATTTGTGGAAGGAACTGTCTGGAAATCACAAAATGTCCATCCACTCTCAAGCAAAACTGATGAGATTGAGTTTCCCAGTGACTGTTTGAGACACACACACAATTTTCTCTTCACTTCTGATAGGTTTCTTGGAGCTAATAACATAGCACGAAAACCCACCCCCAGGTATTAACATATTTTGAATGGCTGCATCAACGATGTGGAGAAATTCCTCATTTGCGAGATCCAGAGAAGCTTCATTTGGTAACCAGTGAAGACAGATACTGCATTAGAAAAAAAAGAACTAATGCAAAGCCGCATTCATTCTGATACCTCCTCTCACTTCTGAAGCAGCAGAGGCAATACCCAAAAGCAAATATGGCCCTTCCCATTGCACTGCCTGGTTTGTCACTTAAATAAAGGCCAGGATAAGGACATGAAGAGCTTGGCTAATGACCAAGGATATATTTTTTTCTGAGGTATTTAAATGCCACTACATAATCAAGCTCTCAGAAGGATTTTCAAGAGCAATTAGGAACTCAAGTTCTGAGAGTTCATTGGTCCTTCTGAAAATCCTGTATGGTACCAAATTAACGCATCTTTGGACATCTAAATACCTCTGTTTCCTTGTGCTACTTCTGCTAGGGACTGTCCCCCTTGATTTCAGCAGGACAAAGCCCTCATTGTGAAAAGCTGTGAAATTTCTTCCCATTCTCTAGTTCATTTTGCTCCCTGAAAAAAAGGAAAAGCTTATCTTTCTTGCCTAATGAAAATGTTACTCCCCTCATTTTAACTGAAACTGTAAGAACAGCTCTCAATCCCCTGGCTGTATCCACACGGGTCTTTGCCGTACAGAGAACAGTTTACTTGGATCTGATTGAGGTTTATTTGCCACAAATTTCACTGCAATGCTTCTCTGATCTAATAATGCAGATATGCAGTTTCTTTTTTTTTTTTTTTTTTTCAGATAGAAATCCCTCTCACATTGATAAATTAAATAGGCTGCAGCATCCATCCCGGTCCCATCAGGCGGTGATGGGCCAGACACTGCCTTCTGTTTACATGTCTCTCAATACAAATCGCATTGCCTCTGTGGGATCTTGGAACTGCTGTTTGTATACATTTTGTCCTCAGAAACACGATACCAATCTATTGCACAATGACTGCAAAAGAATTGTACAGATTCTTTTACTTTATAGAAGAAAATGTTCCCTTGACGTGATAAATACTGAACATGACTTTAGCTTAGGCTGCAAATAGCAGATTACTTAATAATCTACTATTTACTATTTAATTACCTGTTATGAAGTGAAACTTTTGAGCAAGACCATATCACATGTGAAGTGGCTTCCTTCATCCTGAAATATTAATCCTCAAGTCAAAACAAATTGAAGGTAGTCCCAGACTTTAACAAGCCTGAGCTGCGTGTCCCACTCTCTAGTATCCCACATTACATGTTCCTCGCCCCATCCTTTTGCCAACACTAACATTTTTGCAGCCTCTGGATGACCTTGGCAGGAGGATGGGAATGGGGAGGTGAGCGGGGAGGGACCTGCTCCGGGGTGGGGCACAAGGGCAATCACCAGGCGCTCGGAGCCGGGACAGGGCTGGAAAACACGGCTCAGCCCTTCAGAAAGCACCTGCCGGTCTTAAGATGGAGGCGATGGAAAGTGTTAAGGGGGCAGCTCTGAAACAAGGGAAACCCCTGGAAAGGGAAAAACGGGGAAATGGGGACGGGTGAGGAGTCAAGGGGGAAGCAGAAAGGGTGAAAGACCACAGGGGTCTGTGCAAAAAATCTGGATGCGAAGGGAAAGGGCAGGAGCAGAAAGTGGGGGCACAAGGCGCGGGAAGGCACGGGGAGGGGCCGGGGCTGCGCGGGTCCAGGCAGGAGACCAGGCGTGCCGGAGTTGGAAGCTGAGCCGGGAGGGACCCGAGGCAGAGCAGGATATGTGCTGCCCCTCGCTCCGTGCCTGGCACCGGCGGCACCAGCAGCCACGGGCGGTGCCGGAGCAAAGGCCGGGCGGGCCCTGCCCGGGGTGTCCTCGCACCGCCAAGGTGCGGCGGGACGGGCACCGAGGGGCAGGCGGGCGTCAGACCCGGCCGTTTGCAACCCCGGCAGGCAGGGGAGCCGTTCTGCGCAGCGGGCCGACGCTTCTCTCGGCCGAGAGCGAGCGGCGGGAGAAGCGAGCCCTGGCTAGTGCTGCAGCCGGGAGGACAACGCGCCCCGCTCCGGTGAGGGGCAGCCGGTTCTCGGGAAGAAGCCCCTGCGCCTCCCTCGGCCCAGCAACGGGTAGCGACTGGGACTTGCAACGACCGGCGCAACCCGCCGCCTCCCCCGGGTACCCTGCAGGCCGTGTCCCCGCTGCGGCCGCCCCCGGGGAGGGGACGCGGCGCAGGACCCGGCCGCTGCCGGCTGCCTCGCCGAGAGGGAGACGGCGCCGCTGACACCGCCCCCGGGGGCCGTACAGAACCGCGCTGCGTCCGGCAGCGGACCCGGGGTGCGCCTGCCCGCCCCGGGGCGGGGCCGGGACCGCCCCCCTCCCGCTCCCCGCAGCGCATTCGCCGTGGGGGCCCCCTCTCCGGTGACGTCACTGCTGTCTAAAAACGCGCCCCGGCGGGCGGGCGAGCAGCGGGCAGGGTGGGCAGCAGCGCCAGCAGGACGTGCCCCGCCGCCGACATGGTGTCCCCCGTCACCGTGGTGAGTGCGGGCCCCGCGGCGGGCGGGGAGAGCGGGACCCCCTCCCACGGCCGGCCGGTAGGGCCGCCTCCCCGGGCAGTATCCGCCTCCTCCCCCTCCCCCCTCTCCCCCCTGCCGTGCCCCCTACCCGGTTCCCGGGGCGCTGCCCCCGAGGAGGTGGGTGCTCCGTGCTCCGCTCCCGCCGCTGCTCCCCGTGCGCGCCCGGGGCGCGAGGCAGCGACCGTTACCGCCGAGCGAACGTTGGCGGAGACCCCCCCCGCCGCGTGCCTGATGCTCACCCCGGCCTCGGCGTGCGGCGGTTCCCTCCCCGGCAGCTGTTGCTCCAGCGGTGCTCCCGCTGGCTCCCCTCCTCTTCTTCCTCGTGTCAGTTATGTTTTTAAAAGACTCCATAACGCATCTGTTCCACGCAGAGCTCACCTGCTCCGAGCGGCTCTGCTCCAGCTGCCCTCGGCTTGCACCGTGGCAGCGCCCGGGAGCATCCTCCTGTCCCCGCGGCCTCCCTGCCCTCGCTGGCACCTCCGTGTTACCATCTGGAAATGGCTTTGCTGTCCAGGTGACAGCTTGGGCTAAGGCTTGTGTTGGCCACCGCGTTGGGCAGACCTCTTGTCCTCTGACAAGCCAGTCTGGCACTTCCACGGTCTAACGATGTGAGACGAGGATGGTGTCACCTGCCTGTCTCATGAGGGAGTCATGACTCTTAATTAATGTAACCAGCAATAAAGTAACGACTCGCTGCTGTCCTGTCAATAGGTGATGTGTGTAGCAGCGCAGCTGGATTGATGGAGCAAAGCTGGTAACTGGAGTAGCTGTGGCTCACGCCAGGCTGGACCAGCAATACCAGGTCCTTGCCCTGCATGTGAAGTGGGTTGGTTCAATGTTAGAAGAAGACAAAATGCTTTCAGCCAGAACAGCAGAGAAGCTGTACTGTTCAAAATGCTGCTTTGCATGTTCCTGTTTCTGGAAAGCGAGGGATGTGTCTGGATACACCAGCAGACTGATGCGTGTTGTAAGAATCGCGAACTCTTGGTGGGAAAGTTGCCTGGTGCTTCGCTGAAGCACTGACACCTATTGCAGGTATCCTGGTTCCTTGTGGAGCCATTGTCGTCCTGTTTTGAAATACTGTGGTTAATGGCCAGCCCATTGCGTTCTCTCTCACAGGTAGAAATCCTGTCCCTTTCCCGTTCTTAACTCATAAAGCCAGGGCTCAAAACTTTTAAATTGCTTTGCCAGTTCTGCACAGCAACTTGTATTGTCCGATACTTCAGATGAGTTTTCCCGCAGTTATTAACCGGGTAGGTTCATCAGCAGCCCGGCGGTGACTTATCTGTAGAGACAGAGGGAAGTAGCTTGCAAATTATACCATTGGAGTGCCAAACTTTTTTTTTTTTTTTTATTGTTATGCCTTTAAAAAATTACTGAAGAGATTTGGTATCTTTGTGCTTCTGTGCCGTAAGCTAAATCCATCCTTACGTAATACTTTTGGTTACAGTGAATTGTGTATATGTACCTTGGAAGTAAAATCTTTTGCTGGGACAATACTGGAATGGCTCAAAAATTGGCAGAATTTGATTCATAATCCACAGGAGGCAGTACTTCGTTTTTAAGGCTAGTGAATCAGGGTGGTCTTGCAGAGTGTATTTCAGCTGAGCTTTAAGAGACAGCAAATGACTAAACCATGAGGATGTGTTGGGAAGGGTGTATGTAGTTCAGACTGGTAGGCTTTACCTGCACCAGAAATTATGCGTCAGGGAAGGTAACCTGAGAGGGAAAATTAAAAAAAACAATCTGCTTTTCTCATTTGCCTTTTTGACACGTAGCAAAGCACATTTCTCCTATGGCTTTGTCCCTGATGTGCTGACTGCTTCACCAAAGGCACCTAACGCAGGTGTGAAGCTGCGGAGAGCTGGAGGGACAATGACCCTGGGAACTGTGACCAGAGCTGCAGCAGTTTACCATGGCTGTACAGATGGGAGTGGATGGCGTCTGGTCCTCCGAAGAGCTCATAAAAAAAAAAAGACTACCAGCCTTCAGTCTGTTTAGGAGCAGTCTTCTGCACATCACCTTCAGTGGGTTTTCACATCGCTCTTCATCCGCAGGAGCACGCTGTGCTGTGGTCCACGAAGGGCAGGCTGAAACGGTGTCATGCAGCGGTGTGCACTGCCCAGGACCGCGGTGTGGCCCTTGCACAGCTGCCAGCTGGAGCTGCGCTGGGGCTGAGAAGCAGAGAGGCTGCACAACTGGTGACCTACCTCCTGCAAGTCGCTTGCTGAAGGGAGCAGCAGTGGGCAATTGATCTGGCCACAGCTAGGTACTACTCCTGGGGCCCTGGCCTTATCTCTGTGCTGCACTGCCTTTTGCTTCATAGATAGACCAGGTGTCTGGAGCCAGCATGGCTATTGCTGCTATGATATATGATAAGGATGCTCTCTGTGGGGGCAGCACCTGAGGCATAATCATGTTAGCCAGAGGAATTGATTTGTCTACAGTGTATGTCCTCTCCCAGTACACTGCAGCATCAGCCTCAATGGAGAGGATGTTAGAAGTGCACAGCCAAGAGTGACATGATTTTGCTTACAGTTTTTGAAGCTATGACCTTTGCGCATAAAACGCAGCAGATGGCCCTAACTACTTACACACAAGCCGATCTTCTGCATCTCCCCCTCTTTCCTTCTTTAGGACACTCTTGTAACAAGAGTCAGAAACCCTGAGCTCCAGATCTGCTGTACAACTGATAGCTGGAAGAGAGCAGGCAAGGAGGCATGCGCCATGGAGAGGAAGCTAGGGAGCGATTGTGGCTAGGACCGCTTGTTTACGCTGGCTGTCAGGTGTGCATCATGGCCCAGGGGTTTGGCATGTCCGCGCTATGTGCAAGGAGAGATCACGGTATTGTGCAGAGCTGACCAAGCTGTTGTCTCTGGTGCTGCACAATTCAGATGTGCTGAGGGGGGAGCATGCCCACAGATAAACGAGTCTAGGGCCAAAATGCCTTTTAACGTATTGTGCCAGGTGTTCAGCTGGTATAAAGCTCTGGAATCCTGCTGATGCCAGAGTCTAGACTTGCCTGGCACTGGGCTGTGGCAGAAAAGATGCATTAGTCTGCCAGTCCTGCTCCAGCTGTTGAGCAATGCTCACTCTGCTTGGAAGTCACCTTGGAGGGAAGCTTTTACTGCTTGCTCTGCTAGGCAAGCAGGAGCATCCTGCTTAAAAATTATTATTCTTGATACTGTTCTGATTAAGAGCTGTTTGTTCTGTATAAAGCCATGTGGGCTGGGAGCCTGCATTTGGAGAGCAGTATTAATAAACAGCACATTTGCTTTATGGATATGTGAGGTTTAATTCCCTTGTTCAGTCATCACTGGTCCCATCGTAATAAAAGTCCTTTCTGAGACTGCCTTGTTAGTGATTTTTGTCCTGATTTTTTTTCACTATTGGTTAAGCAGTTTTTAGCATGAGCTTGTGAGAGATAGCCCTTGCCCTAAGGACCTCTCTGCCAGCAGGGGCTACAAGCGTGCAGGAGATGAGCCCGGAGACATACAGTCTTTCTGCCATTTACATCATGCTCCTTGCTCAAAGGAACCTTGTTTTTCCCCTAAAGTTAGGGTTAAACTTAGTATAGGGCTTCACACCACCTTGAGGAAAACAGGGCATGAGAAACATAAAGACATTAATTGGTTAGTATAGGTCTTTTTTTTTGGGGGGGGGGAAGTTAGAAATGATACTGGTGTGTCTTTTTCGGCAAGATGAACTATGGGCTTTCATCCCTACATCCCCTCTGTACCTGACTTTCACTTGGCCTAGTGCAGTCCTATGTGTTTGAGGGAGGTAAAACTCCCTGTTTGGGACAGATTTTTGCCTTGAAGCCATATATTAACAATCACCATCCATTCCCTTTTGCCATGTGATGTATCTGCATCTTTAAACTGAGATAGCTGAGTTGGGCAAGAATATGTTGTTTTGGTTGGATCAAGCAAATCAAGCCCTTGACCCCTTCTCCCCGAGGTGGGAAGCAGCCGGTGACCTTCCTGGGAACAGCCCTTGTCCACCCTCTGGGTAGATGCAGGATGTCACTGTGTATGAAGGTCACTTACAAAAACTGGGCAAAAAACCTGAAAGGTATTATCTGGAAAGATAACAGTAAGTAACAAATATTGAATAGGGCTTGAGAACCGGGTGGATATCATTAGAGTTTCTGAGAGGGGCCAAACCGCACTGACCCAGGTGAATACAGAGACCTGATGTAAATCATGTTGCTTAGAGACTCTGCTATGGGCAGTTGTAGCAGTAGTAGGTCTAAGCATAGTTTTAAAGATTTATTATTAGAGAGCGTGCTCTATAATCCTCAACACATGGAATTATTTCAGCCTTTGCTTCTTAAATAGAGGATGTATTATTTCTGCATTAATGAATAAAATGTTAGCAGCCATCCAAGTCAGAAGTAACTCCTACAGTAGAGAGGTTAATTTTACATGTTCTCTTTGTTTATACCCAGTGTTGTTGCTTTCATTGTAATTTTCTTGATTCCTTAAATACATAATAAATTGAGATTTTTATTACAAAGAAGGCTTGTAAACATGTGCATTTATATACCACAAAGACAATTATGGAAATATGGCACTTGTATAAAAACCAAGCCAACTTAACCGAATTATAAAAAAGATTTCTAAACATCTGAACTCAATGAAGGGATGGAATCAGTACCTTATGGAAGCTTAGCAGGATCTTAGTAACAGTTATGTCAGTCACACCTTTTGGGAGAAGCCTAAAAGCTTTGGTTCTTCTGAGCACAAAGCTGTGCTGATTTATGCCAGCTAGATCCCAGGCATAGCATTACGTGCCATGATTTATTTTTTCAGACTAAACTTGTGCATTCTTCCTATGACATTGACATTCCTTGCAGGAGCTGTTGCTATGAAAGGGTGGGCTTAGATATGGGTAACTGAGATTGGAGGCTACAAAGTGTGGGCTTCTCTCATGCTCTTCCAAGTCCCAATGTGGATGCATTAAGCAGTTAGTGCCGATCACTGCTGCAGGCAGTGCTGTAGGTTAAAGGCTTCATTAACTCAAGTATATCACTCAAATCACACGCGTCTGTTGTTCAAAATGTGCTTTGTGCATTAACGTTATGGGTCCAGTTTAGAAGCCTGTACTTACACATAATTCCTCGGAATGGACAGAGATGCATTTCTTCTGTTCTCTTTTTCTGTCCAAGTATCTATAGCCAAAATACACTGAGTGCGACAGAAGAGCCAAAGTTATCTTTCTCTGTGGGTAACTGCATAATACTGAGGAAATAATAATTCCAGTGAAATTAGACTCTTAGAAAAAGATGGCATCTGGAACCTGTCTTCTGCTGGCATGTGGAAACTCTTGAACAGCAAAAAGATTATTAGTTATATAACTCCCCTCCTGAAGGCCTAAGTGGCTATTATATTAGCATTTAATTTTCCTACTGCCCTTCATGTCACACAGTGCCCAATGGATTTGTAATTAGAGCAGAGATGTAGGCTTTGCTTACTGCAGCATGGCCAAAATGAAGGTGATGGTTATTGCTTCTTGCTTGCTTGTGCCCTTCCTATATTGGTTCCTTATACTGCCTTAGTTTATAGCATTTACGATAATGGCAGGTTTCTGAATGACAAGTGTGTCGGTCTGGAGCATCCCTCTATGTAATGCTGAACATGAACATGTATCCAGGTGACATGGAGCAGAAAACTGTGTCTGGGAGAGAATTACATGCCACCAAAACTGACAGGTGGTAGGTGAGCTGGGCGAGAGTTTTCCTGGAAGACTGCAAGCGTGCTGGGGTGGGGGTTTTGGGTACCTGCAGGGAGCCCGGGGGCTCGCACTGCAGCCTCTGGCCCAGCGTTGCACAGGAAGCAGTTTCTCTTTGGGTAAGCAAAATTTGTGTCTTGCATTGATGTCGCAGGCTGACTCTGGAGTTGTCAATCTGCCTGTTAATGAGGATGGTGGCTGTTTTGATTCATCTTTCTGTAAGCTTATGGAAATGCCTTGTTTCAACCAGCAGACTACACTTTCTTCCAAAAAACAATTCCTATAGGTTACTGCAAAACCACGTACTTTCCAAGACTGAGTGGAGATGAGACAAGCCATGTTACTGAATTGGCCTTGGGACTTTTTTCAAGTTTGAATGGTGAGGTTTCATTTTTTTGCCCCTCACCAGGGACCAGTTTTGGAGACAGATATGGTTGGCATCAGGCATTACATTTCTGATTATCTATCAAAACGAGTGCATTTTTGCTAGTTGCAAGTAGCCCCTGATTGAATTGTTGCTTGAGATTGAGGGGAAGTTTGAGCCAGCTGCACATTTTTCAGCACATACTAGAGACACCAGGCAGATCCTCAGCCTGAAGTGAGTCACTTTGTCTCCCATGGCTTCAGAAGAACTGAGCTTGTGGTGGCTGAGACCATAGTTTGGCTGCCGTATCCCTATTTGTTTGTTTCTTTTCATTTCATTACAGCATAAATTGGAGCCATGCAGGGTGCTTGGACAGCAGTGCTGATTTGTGCTCCATTGCAAAAGAAACTAGGCAAGTTGCGTGGCTTTTCCCCACATCCTGATATAAAAGAATGATGACAAGTTTATCACTTAATTGATGTTTGTCAAGTTTCCACTTGGCTAATGCCCGATGCGTCTGTGGACTTGCACCCTCAATATAAAGGGCATAACACTTGTAAGCAGCTGCATGCTACTTTGTGAGTGTGGTCCTCATTTGTATATGCAGCCCGTTCACAGCCAGGGTTTTCCAAATGAAACCCTTGATATATTAGTGTGAATCCTGGGAGTGTGTGGGTAAGTGTTTGCACAGGTTACTGTTTTCACAGGTAAGTGTTTACACCTGCCCACCCCACATCTCTTGAGATTGGCTGGGAAAGTCCAGTTTATCTTCATGTAATTTGTGTCTGATACTGACTTACCCAGGTCACAACATCTTGGCAGAAGAATCGATATTGGAAATAAAATCTGTGGCTCCACTGTCACTCGTTGACCTTACCTCCTCCTGTCTCTTAAAGCATATTGGTCCCATAATAACATGAGGAGGGCTGCCACTTTTTTATAAGGAACCAGAGTGGCACCTCTCTAAATACACATCTCTTTATTGGGGTACATTGCTATTTTCCCTTCTAATTTTCTTGAACATCAGTGTTTCACAAGCTTTCAGGACATGTTACACAGGTTGAGGATATCATTCAGCTTTCCATTAGGCACAAGACAATCTGAGCTGTCCTTCCTGCGTTTCCCAGCACAGCCCTGCTTGCTTTTGCCAGATTTGCTGATCTTATTGCAGCCCCTTCCTAGGATTCATACAGCAAAAGTCTCTTGGGTAGAGCTGCCAGCTTTCCCAGCCACTGGCAGCCACCTTCCCCTTCTTGCTGAGTTCTGCCTTCCTGTTGCTTTTGCAAAAAACTTCACCTGCCAGCTGTACATGAATCTGGTGTGTGAGCCAGAAAGGTGAGCCACAGAAGTGCCTTTTGGGTGCCAGAGGTGGTTTCACCCTTGGCCTATATTTGGGAATGGCTGGTAGGGCTGGTACAACCTGGCACGTGCCACTTGCCTTCTCTGCTACACTAATGGGTCTTTAGCTATTGCTGTAAGGGGCTGTTACAGTGCCAATGGCTGCAACACTCTTCATTTAGACCTGCATTATGCCCCATAGATCACAGGTAAAATGAGGTCTTCTCTGCTAAAGAAGATGCTTCTGGATGGAAGGGCCTCTCTTCCCTTCCAAATACCAGTCCCTACAGGCAAAGCAGCATGTGGCACGGTACAGCTTTGCCAAGTGCCCATTACCCCTGAGCACCCATTCTTCCTTGCATCCCCCTGCTGCAGCCAAACAATAGGGTGCCTGGGGCCCTCCAACAAGTACATAAATGTTGCAGTGGGTTATGGGGTGCAAATAAGGCTGAAGATGGGAAGGCAAAAGGTGAATTTCAGTCCCAGGGACAAAACACTCTGTGTGCAGACCCCTCACTGATATTACCTAGACGCTCAGCCTGCCCTTGGTGCTGACAAGGAAGGAACTGACAGTTCTCCTTGGGGCATTTTATTTTGGGTCTGCACCCATCTGGAGAGAGGCCCCAGTCTTGCCACACAGCATGGAATAGATGTCAGTGCGTGGCACTTGTCTGTGGCAACGGACCTTGCAAGGGGGTGCTGCTTTCTGCTACAGCCCTGCACCCTGCAGCCAGCACATTTGGCTTACCCAGCCCCTCCAAGGGAGTGCTTAGAGCAACATAAAACCTAACACTGCTTTTTCCTGGGTAACAGAAATCTGCATTCTCTTTCACAGAAGAGTGTGATATAAATAATGACAAGTCTCCAGAGAACGTGTGCTCATAGCCTGGAAACCATCCTCAGGTTGAGTTGCAGAGACTGTTCCATAAGCCGTCAAAATTTTTTTCTGGATTTTAGTTGTGCCCCCCGTTTCCTTCCTGAGAAGATTTGCCTGGGAAAGCCACCAACTGCGCATTTGAGGGTGCTGGCCGTTTGGCTTCTGAAGTTCCCTGTGGCTTCACAGCATCCTCCTGAGCTCCTGGGCAGCTCTGGGGGATGCAGCCCCACAGGACCTTGCTCACTGAAGAAGGGTGCGTGCCCTTGCACTGCAGCTCTGATGAGCAAAATGAAAAGACAGACTCATTGTGGTTCAGGTTTTTAAACATCTGCAAGGGGTTCTTTTGTGAGTGTTACAGTAAAGGAAATGCTTGGAGAGTCTTGCATTCTGGTACACAAAAAGGAAGATCTGGAATCCCAGAAGGGAAAAACAATCTTTGCTCTGTGACAAGATGCTGTCAGGCAAATGCTACTTCTTTGCTTTCATTTGTGAGAGCCAATGGACCACCCTGAAAGCATCAGTCTGTGACAGCTCCTACAGCCCTGCAGAGATGTTTGAATTCTTGACTGGTTCAACACTGCTGGTCATTGGCAATGGTACATTGCTGACTGTACTCAGAGGGCAATCTCCAAAACTGCTGACAGCTATGGGATTGCTATAGATGTGGAGTCAATTACTACCACAGGTTAAAAAAGGTTTCTAAAATAGCCTTGCTTGTGATCTTCTGCCAGTCTATTAGACAAGACAGATGATTGTTGGTAATGGAAAAAAGCAAAACCAAACAAAACAAGCCCTGGCAAAAACACCTACATCCAAGCTGGGTCTTCAGGTGAAATGTGTTTGTCTGTGATCTGATTTTTACGAGTTAACATCTCTTTAAGAAAGGCTTTGCCATAGTGAAGGCTCCCCTGCAGTCCCAGGAAGCCAAGGGCAGATACCCCAGTAGCTCTGTGAGGTATTGGCTGGTGCAGCAGTATCTCACTTTGCCTGGCCTGATGGCAGTAGGTTCTGCATAGTGGAGGAAGGTGCCAGAGACACTGTTGCATAGCTTGTTGACCACAGTTAGCCAAGTTAACAGAATTTCTTCTTCTATTCAGTACAAGAGATACCTTTATGAATGCTGTAACTTCCTTAATTGCTGGAGGGAATACCATGGTCCAGTGTCTCAAGACAGCTTTGGGCAATGTCATAGTTTAAAAGGCAAGAAGCAAGGGTGGGCTGCTGATGCAACACATGGCACAGGCAGTGCCCTGATGTGGTTGGGATTATTTCCTCAGCTCCAGAACCACCCGCCTCAACTGTAGGCTGTTACGGGCCTGTTAGTTCACATTTCTAAAGCCTCCTGCAAGGAGTCTTTTGAAGGTGAGATGCCTGTTTCCTATTTGTGACTTTTTCCTACACTATTTTACATCCCAGGTGTTTGCAGATGCATTTGTTTGTTTGGTTGGTTGGTTGGTTTTTGGTGTAGTTTTTGTTTGTTTGTTTCTTTTGTTTTTTTAATGTGTTGGTATAGCAGCAAAGAGCTGCAAGGTCCAAGAGGTCTCAGGTCATACTGGCTGCTGGGCCAAACTGGCCTCATCAGCAGCCTCTTGAGGACAGTCAGTGTGGCTGCTCAGCACCCAGTGTTTTTTAATTTCTTCATTAAGCACCAGAAGACAGGATGGGACTGCTGTTGTATTTGTATTGCAGCTGTGCTAACATGGCCTTTGCTCTTTCTATGCAGTGGCAGTTTGGCTTCTTCTGCCTTAACTTGGGAAGGGGCAGAAGTGAAGGCTGCCTGCCCCCTTTGCTTGTTACTGCTCATCTCCCTCCCTGACCAATGCACAAGGATTCATGGTTGTAGCTGTTTGTTGTCCTCTGGTGAAGGCCACAAAACTTGCCTAATGCTTCTCTCTCACTTTCCTGAGCCGTTTATTTTAATATCCTTCACACATCATGTGTTCAGTACAGTTTTCTCCTAAAACCTATCCTAGACAATCCCCTTCAGAAATTTACTCACAGACAACAGCTGATGGGGTGTTTGGTGCTAGATCACAGCATGGCTAAGGAAAAGCATTGGGTTGCACAGACTTCTCTTGAGCAGTGTTTACGGCTAGGGACAGACAGCAGTCTGTGGTGCAGAAATCATCCTTGGAGAGGAAATATCAGGAAAGAGATGGTTGCAACAGCCATGTCTGCAATCTCACATCGCTGGCACTTCCACGACGTGACGAGCCTTGCTCATGTGCTCCCCAGCTGGCTCGGTACAAAACGTCCCGTTCTCGACGCTCACCTGCTGCTGCTTGGCCGGGCGGTGGTGCCGTGCCCCGCGGCGCCCAGGCGTGCTGCCACGCTGTGGGGACTTCAGCTGCAGCTTCCCCTGGGGAGGCTGGTGCAGGCAAACCGTGCCCTGCAGACAGGGGAGGAAACTGCCTTCTTTTTGCCTGTGAGGGGAAGATGCTCGTCTGGAAATTCTAACCTCGGTGCTGATAGTTTTTCATCCCCACCATGGTTAATCTGGAGATTAGGCTGAATGTTGATGTGACTGCAAGTCGGGTGGGATTTTGGCTTCGAGATGAAAATTTTTGTTGTGGTTTTCATTTCAGCTGCATGCTGTGTGTGGATCAGCCTGGCCTTGCACAGGGGCCCTTGTTGTGTGTAATTAATCCTCACCCACTGCCAGCTCCCCTGTGCCTCCACCAACAGGCAACTTTTCTGATGCCAGAACTTGTGCAGTGATATAGCTGAGTTCACCACCCAAGAACTGTGAGAGCCCATGCCAAATTTTTAATTGCATTTTTCTGGCAAATAGCCATAACTTGGTCTTAAGAAAAAGAAGTTGAATATTTCTGGTTCTCAACCTTGTGTCAGTCTGTTGTGGAACAAAGCTGGGAAGTGCAGCTGGAGCTTATTTTGCTTGACTGGGGGGAGGAAGAGAGCTGCTGGACTAGAGGTTGGGATGAGAGAAGCCGACAAACCAGCCCTGCTTTGCAGGAGGAGTTGAAGACACCCTGGGGGTGGAAGAGCTGCCGTGGACCACTGCTCCTGCCACAGTTGGCTGACCTGTGAGGATGGTCCTTTGCAGGTGGGAAATGTTCAGGCTGAGCCCTGTTACTTCTGGCTTGTGCTCAACGACAAACCCATGATTTTTTGACCTCTTGCGAACAGGTCTGGCTGGATGGTCGAGCACGAGCTGGCTTTCCCTGCATTACCCTTGTCAGGGAAATGAAAGCCCTGAGTTGTGCTGGGGAGCACCAGTAGCTGCAATAGAGCACCGCAAGGCCTGACAAAACTCATTGTATGGCATGAGGAGACAGAGGATTATTAGCACACACGTTCTCCCAAAGGCAAATCATGTACCATCTTCTGGGTGATTTGTTTGCTATTTTATGAGTCCATTTTAGACGCAGCCTCTATGATCTTGTCTCCACTTGAGAGGAGGAGGGTTTATCTATCACCCTGAATTTCCTTCAGCATGTGGAGCCTGTTCAGGAGCTCTCTGCCTTGGATGCCTGGCCTGTGGCACTTCCAACACAAACGTAAACCCTCTTATTCATTGCACAAATATATTGCACCAACACAGTATTTCTGGCAGGTTGGATGGCTGGTTCAGTAACTCTTCACCACCCTCTGCAAACAAGCACTTTTTCTCAGAATTTTATTGAGGAACATCTTAGGTCATGTACAAGCCAGTGTGTTCCTTGACAAAAGGCACTCAATCGGTTCTGTCCCAGGAGCATGTTTGCTCCTGCAGGAGAGCGGAGTTGGAGGTGAAGCGCTTTGCACTCACCAACACTCACCAGACTGTACCAGTTAGAGCTGTCCCAGCCAGCCCTAGTATTTTAGCAACCCTGTGAAGAGCAGCAGCTGGCTGGTCCCTTTACGTCTCATCCCTCTCTCCTCTCACCACTACAAAACACCTAGGAGGGATGCAGAGCTGAGTGGCCAGAGTGGCCACTGGGACCTTTGCTCTGTGGCCAGGCCAGGGCCCACGCCAGGGCTGGTCCTTGCGACAGTCTCTGCATCCATCCAGAGTAGGGAAGATGTAAATGATGTAAATGGTGAGTCTGGGTACTGAACAGCTGAATCCTCCCTGTTACACACAGATCTGGCACCCCTGTCTAAAATTTCCCAAATTTTTATCAGTTGCAATGTCTACACATTCAGAAGGTCTGATGTTGTACCATATAAGCGAAGGTGGGAACATGCATGCAAGCAGTATGGTGGCTTTGCAGTCAACTCATGCAGGTTTGTGGCCAGGGATTGCCCAGCACTGCTGAGATTCTTCTTCATTCAGCAAAAGCTGATGGGTCACTGAATTTAGGGGAATACTGGCTGCCTCTGGCTAGGATCTGTGCACACATGGGCTTCTCCTTACAGTCTGCTCATTTTGGTTAGGCACAAAGATGGGTTTTCTATAGGCTCAGCCTGATGGGGAATTGTGTTTGTTCCTTGTTGCTCCATAGATGAGAGCCTGTTGCATGTAAATATACTTTGTCCTAACTGTGGTCCATCCGCAGGCTGAAGTAGCTCTCCCTCAGGGACTCAGATTGCATGGAGGATCATCAGTGACTTGTGAAGAGCCTCATATTCTGGGGAATGAGAAACATGAGCCATGGGCTTGCAGTGGCAGTGTAATAAATGGCAACAAAGCCACATAAATATGTATTGGCGCACAACTGGGGGTAAGAGCTGTTGTCACAGTAGGGCAGAACAAAGGCAGGATCCACAATGCAGGATGCTGAAAGCCAGGAGAAGCAGCTGAGCCTTGGATACACAAGATGGTACTTGGCTGGCCAAGGCTGCCGGAAGGGATAGGTGGAGGACAACAGCCCAGCTTTTTTTGGCTACTGCACACAGTCGTGCTCAAGTGTTGGTCAGTGGAATAGTTGGGTTATTATTTTTAAAACACTTATCCTGGAAAGCATTATTTTACAACCCAGTGGGTGTGAGCCATATCCCCACAGCAGGTTGGCACACAGCTGGTGTCTGGAAGAGGCTGTATACTCATTTTCTGTGCAGGCTGATTTAGGGGACTTTGGGAGAGAAGAGCATTCTTTGATGCCCCACATTGTTTCCTGAGACCAGCATGAGGCTTAAGAACAGTGAACTTTGTCCAGCTTCAGGATTTCAGAGCCACAAGCTTCTGATGTTCTTCTGTACCTCAGGAGCATCATGTCTCCCTCCCTGTGGCAGCTGGATTTTCTTCATCCCACTTGTGATGTAGATACAGCCAACTGGCTCCAAAACATTAAAGAAAATTAGGGCACTGTCTTACAAATGTAGCTGTTATCTGTGGTTGTAGCTTATTCTGGAGCAGAGGAGCTAGCTGTAAATTTTTTGGTGTGGTTTTGTGCCTGCAGCAGTCAGAACAGGCTGGCTGTGCTGCAGAAGAGCAGCACAGATGTTCCCTGGATCATTCCCTGTAGTGAATATTGCTTTATACAGACATGAATCATGAGCATCTCCTAGCACTGCATAGCAGGGAGGTGCAAGAAGAGATCATTCAGCGGGGACCCCATGGATCTTGGCGAGTCACCAATAACTAATTAGTGGATATAGCTTAGGAGCTGTTGTATGAAGCTTTTGGTCATCTTTGTGTTCTACATCTTGTATTTTGCACACTGGGAATTTTTTTGTCAGTCTTTATTACTCAAAGTTACTTTTCCAAGTCTGCCACTTCCCCTGTAACTGTGTTTCTTCATTGGTTAGCCTAACTTCTCAAGACATCTTACGTCAATACCAAATCACAGGATGGTGGGAATACTTGTATGATAGTGTCATCTGTCACTGTTGAACAACAGCAAGAAGGAAATGTGTAGTATTTCAAGCTGGGGCAGAATGAGAACAGACAAACCAAGAAGGGATACTATAAACCTATGAAACCCTAGAAGGGAGGTGAATATCCAAGCTCTGAGCCTCCAGAGACCTGCATGTCACAATACCATGTTCTGTTTTGAAGATCACAGAATGACTGAGATTGAAAGAGACTTCTGGAGATCATCTGGTCCAAAATCTCTTGGTGAGAGCCAGGACACAATTTCCTCCTAGTCTGCCTAAGTCTTGGAGGGTTTTATTGGATTTGGTTGCATACAGATAATTGAATAAATGATACTTCCACTGTAATTCCACAAATACAGAGATAGTGGCTTTACAGAAATTTAAACTATTTTTTAAAGACTCTAAGTAACTTAATAGTGATAGTAGTTGAGAAAATGTCCTAAATTATACTCAGTTTAGAAATTCAAAGCTTGGAAATACTGCCTTGTCATTGTATTCAAGATGTTTTCTGTGCTGCATTTTAGCACAGAGTAGATTAGTAGTGGAAGATGGAAAGTAGTGGGAAGAAAAATGCAACAGAACTTGTAAGAAAATGGAAAAACCCAGTTTAAAGCTATGACAATCACATACATTAGCAAAAAGCATCTTGTCACCTGTGTCAGGTGCTTCTTTTTCCAACACCATGGCACAGCCTCATTTCCCATTCCATCTCTGAGACACAGGTGCAAAGGAGATGGGTGGTTTGATGCAATTTATCTATGCAGCCAAGAAATAATGTTGCCTTCCCTGAGATACAGGCAAGTCCAGTCATGGATGATGCGCTTGGCTTTCCTTAAGCCACAGCCTCCACTCGTATTGGTACATGATTTCTCAATTCCAGCTTTGACTTGTTCTCCAGGTGGCAATTTGCCCCATCACCTCTTCCCAAGCCTCAGCCACATGTCCAAACAGAGGGCAATCCCCCAGCTTCACTTTCCTGGGAGACTTCTTCCAAGTATTTCCAGTGCCACACCATCCCAGCAGGATGGGCTGCCCATCCCTCAGCTGCACAGGTGCCTCTGTCTCAGCAAGGGGTGTCCCTCATGGGGTTCCCATTTTGGTCAGAACCATAACAGTGGCTCCACTGAGCTGCAGCACTCAGTAATGGGCAAAGGCATGTTTGAAAATCACTCATTTGAAGTATACTTGTAGAAAAAATGTAAAGGAGTAAAGTATTAATAACGAGAAGCCTGTAGCCCTTCTAGATATACGAAGTTATTCTTATATAAGAACTCCATAACACTGTAAATTCCATGGTTATGGGTGAGTAACTGAGACTGGAATCTGACTCCTTATGCCTGAAAAATTCCTTAATTATTACTAGGATGGAAATAATACAAACTGTTATTTTAAGATAATGCTGGCTGGGCTTGGAAAATTCACATTCAAATAGTAAGAAACGGTTACCAGCAGACATCATCTTTCTGCACAAGTGCGTATCATACTTTCAGTAAAGCAAGGTTCCTGGGGAAAATGACAAGTGTAATTAAAACCTGTCTCATCATGCATGCACACAGGGGAGGGCAAGCTGTGATTGTAATGGTAACTGCTCCTAGCAGGTGTTTTCCTTTTAATATGAGGTATTAAATAAAACTTCCTGTGTTTATTAACCCAAATACTCTCTTGTATGCCTGTAACCGTGCCTTCGTGATGTGTTGCAAACAAGGCTGAACTTGAACTATATCTTTCAGTATAAATGTTTGTCTTCAGAGGTACAAAACTACCTACGTTAGCTGAGACTCTTACAGGGACATGGAACATTGTTGATGTTGAAATTCTTTCACACATCGTAGCTCTGGAGGTTGTTAGTTTTCTGTGCTGAAGATGTCAGGCTCCTTATGGCATGGTGGGGATCCTCCACAACTGGTGGGGGAGAGGAGGAAACCCTGCCAGAAGCGCTGGCAGCAACTGTTGCCTGCAACTGTGAGAGGATGAATGTCATCAACTACATTTTTAATAGAAGAGAGTCAGAAGGGGAGGGGACAGTGCTGGAGCTGGGAATTGGCTTTGAATAGTCTGAGCCTGATGTGTCACTTCAGAAGGGCAAGGTGCTGCGTCTGAAGGAGGGGGAAGCTGGGAAGCTTGGCTCCACTCTTCCCCCTACGACGCTTGATAGTTCCCAGACACCCCCGGTGTTGTGAGACTGTGTGGGCTTTTATGACTTTTATTTCCAGTTCATTTGTTATTTGCTGCCAGAATTCTCCCAAGGAATGTAGACAAGTGGTAAATGGTGATTAATTTAGACAACCAAAGTAGAGGGCTCATGTTGGGCTCCCCATGTAATACAATAAAGTTAACAGCTTGCTGATATCCTTTTGTGAGTGAATTGTGTAGCCTGGTTGTTTAATGGAGTGTTTAAAGATTGTGTTGGCAATAGCCTATGAATAATGTATAGAGGAATAATGAAATACCTTACTGCTAAGAAACTGCTGATATGCTTGCGAAATTTCCATCAGATAAGAGAAAAATTCTGAAAGCACTGTCTTCTTGGGATGCCCTTTATTTATGGTCTTTCTGCTTTAGAGATTGCATTCCCCTTATAGATACTGCATATGAAGATGTCCTCCACTGCCTCTGCCATTGTCTTCCAGCTTCACCTAATTTCCTTTGCTTGTGTCTGTAAAAGCTCCTGAGTTTTGATGAGTTTAAGCTTCATTAACTGAGCACCGTAAGCATGGAGGTATTTGCTGTGTAGTCTTCATCCATTCTAGGTATCTGCACCAATTTGCATTGTGTTAAAGGGAAACAGATGCTGCTTTTGTGTCATGGCAATGTGCCATGATGCAGGAAGCAGAAATACAGCCAAGTGATTTGGAAAGAAAGACCAATGCTTCTGTTAGAGGTTTTTGAAGCATGGGCTCCTGTGTGAGATAACCCCAGAGTGTCACACAAGGAGGTTCAGACTTTGATGGATTTTGCAGTGTGAACCCAGCTCTGGTGCCTCTTAATTTTCTCCCATGTCCTCTTCCCGTGCATAAGGCCTCTGGGTGATTTGGCCATGAGCAGTGGGAAGTCGTTGTGATACTAAGCAACTGAATCTTGCTTGACTAAAGAAATGAGAAGGTTGAGAGTGAACTGCTGCCTGCAGGGGAGCTCTGGAGGTTGCACTGCCTTAGCTGCCGGAGGAAACAGGCCTCCTAAAAGACTGCAGGACAATGCTCAGGCAGGCAACTGAGGCAATCACAGTCTCTTCCTTTGCTCCTTGTTTTGGCCCTCAGCTGCTCTCCTGGAGAAAATGAAAGCATAGCTTTGTTTTCTCCACCTGCACTAAAATGCAGAAGTATCGCAGGAGGACAGGTGAACACAATATGTATCATCACTGTCTGGAGTGGTCTCAGCTAAGAGTACATTAAGACCAGACCCAGCTTATGGAGTTTGTAGCTCTGCACCTGGCCTCTGCTGTAGCTTTGCTATGAGTAACCTAGTGCTTATGCTGCATTTTTGTGTCTGGATTGACACAATAGAGCCGAGTCAAACTGTTTCCTGCAATATGTGCAGTCTATTATTAGTGTAATGCTAGAACAAAGCAACACATGGTTGATATTAGTCAGCTGAGGAAGTGACATCCTCACCTGTGAGGTGGATGTGATGGGTTTTGAAGTCATGTGGTGATGCCAACAGCAAGCTTTAGGTAGGAGGCTATAGAGCAGGAGAAAAAATGTGTTAGAAGACAGGCTGTGTACTCAGGGTGATCTACAACCAGCTAAGCAAGAGGTTTCATCAAAATGGGAGGGAAGATTTGCACTTTTATTGGTTTGTTTGCTGCTGGGATATTCCTGGGGAGTGCAGTACTTTTGCAGCTATAGGAAAGGATATGTAAAAAGGGGTTAGTCTAAACACAAGATAGGTGGCAAGGACCACCAGAGGAGTTTGATAAATGGCCTAAATGTTTTTTGTAGGACAAAGATATTTAAAACTTCCTCCTTCTCCACCATGCAAAAGACATCCTGCCAGCCAAGAAGTGTTTTCAGCAGAGAGGGTCACAAAGGTCTAGGCTGAGGATCATGGTCAAGTTCAACCAGCCTTTCTCAGAGTAGAAATACTGCTAGCTGACAGTATACATGAAAGAGAAGCTTTCAAAAGGAAGGAGACATTTGTGTTATGCAGCTTATTCTACTGCTGCTTCTGATAATCCCACTAATTTATCTTTTTTTAATGTTTGTTCCTTTTAGGTGAAGAGTGAAGGCCCCAAACTGGTGCCCTTCTTTAAAGCCACTTGTGTCTATTTTGTGCTCTGGCTGCCAACTTCCAGCCCCTCCTGGTTCAGTGCCCTCATCAAATGTCTGCCCATCTTCTGCCTGTGGGTTTTCCTTCTGGCTCATGGAATTAACTTCTTAGTGTCACACCGGAGCGCCAGCCGCATCCTAGCGGGACTCATATTTTCGGCAGTGGGAGATGCCTTTCTCATCTGGCAGGAGCAGGGCTACTTCATTCATGGTAAGTGCGGTGTCAGTCCTAAAGGCATGCCACAGTGTCCGGCTGTTACTCTATTTAGTAATGAGTTGCTGGGCCACATGTTTTGTTTATTCATGTACAGCTTAAGCCCCAGGCAGTGGGAAGCACACATCCCTTGACTAAAATCCATCATGGTTAGTGGAGTCACACCGTGGATGAGTCCTTCTCTTGAGCTTTGAGAGGTAATTGGGGCAGGTTTGGTTCCCTGGCACGTGCTCACAGCATCGCAGCTGGCTGAGGCTTGAGAATGTAACATGAGCAGGATCCCTGCGGGAAAAGGTGTGCTCACGGGACTCAGCAGATCCCATGAAGCCACGCGAAGTATCCACCTCCTCACTCTCTGCAGGAAGATCTGTCAGCCCTTTGCCGCAAAGATCAGAAATAGGACACGTGATGCAAAGGTCCTCAGTGTAGAACAACAGGTGGAGAGGATCCTTATGTTTTTATAGACAAGCCCATAGCCTGGGGCAGGTGTTTAAGTGGATGCTAGAAACAAAGCATCAGAAATGTTGTCCTACTTGCAGGTTCATCGGTATGAATCATGTTGTACAAGATGTCTGTTTTGCAAGACATGTAAATGATGGGGAATCAAGGACAAAGCTTACCACAATGGCCTGTCTTCTCTACAGAAAGATCTACATCTCTCAGAGCAAAACAAGCTTGTTTTATTTTGCTAGTTTTCAGAATAGAACATAATGATTTAATCATTTAAAGCTACATTGAGCCTGCCTGCAGCAACACTCTCCCAGGCCTTGGACTGTCACAAGAAATCAGCAGCAGCTGAGTCCTTTACTAAAGTGACTGGTGGGCTTTCTAAAGTTATTTTAACCAGCACAGGAATTTCACATAACACTCACCATTAACTGGCTGCTTTGACTGTCCCACTAGAAAATGTGATGAGGGGACTTTTCTGACTTCTGCTGTTGTCAGCTCTGAAAGTCAAAGGCTTATTTTTTCCCCCTCTCTTGAGGTCAGTATTTAGTTTTATTCTGGGATTCCCACAAGCTCTTTCTTCATGAGAGGGAAGTGTGTGCAATGCCAGATATGAAAGGCCAAATGCTCTGAATGTGGTTTTAATCCTGCTTCCCAAGGGTTTATCCCAGTCTCATTAAAAGTTCATGTAAAAATTTTTCCTGATTTCGGTGGGTTTTAGATTAGGGCCTGACAATTGGATGTATCTGGCTGAATCTTGGGTACACTGTTGAGAAGCTCCTGCCTTCTTTTGGGGTGCCATCCCCTCTGTGCTGAGTGTTGGCATTCCCACCAACAGGCTTGCCCCTAACAGGGGTAGCCACCTCAGCACAGGTCACCTCAGCCCGACTGCTTCTGCTTCTGTTTTGCCTCCTGGAACTGGTCCTTGACCTGAGGCCTCGCAAAGACCCAGTTCTCACCATGACCGTTTTTGTACATTGACCGTTCTGAGCTTCTCTGTTTCCATGTAGCTGGGATATCTCAGAGTTCGCTCTCCAATTTAGTGTTATACGAAGGTCAGCCAGTCACTGCAATTTAGTATCTGGTTAGTGTTTTTTAATGTACAGATAAGTTGGGTTTTCGACCCTAGTCTCACAACTGAGAAGAATTGCTCTGTGGGCTTAGACACATTTTTCTTCTTAAGGAGAAGAAAGGCTCTTTTGAAACATTTTGAAAGCCTCAGCCTTCATGCTGGCTGTCTCATGCCTGCCTCAGTCCATACTAATATGAGTTACCACCTTCAATAGCTGCGTTCCAGCTGTTAGCAGATAAAGCACATCACCCCACTCATCCCTCACCTCTCCTACAAAGCGTATTTTCTCCTATTTAAAACTCAGCAGGCTGCTGCTGTTGACAGCTGGCAATATTCGACCTTTTGACATCATTGTTGGTGGGAATTTGAAATTTCACGAGAATAAGAGGAAATACTAGATAAAAATGCACTCTCAGTTCAATTTCTACAGCTGTCTGGCTGAAAAAAAAAGGGTGGGGAGCTGGGCTGATTTGAAGAGCTTTTGAGACACTGAGTTTATTTTAATACAAGGACATTTGCTCATTTCTTTATAGGGAAGTGAGAGCCTGGGAACCTGCTTCTGGCACACTTGACTTTTTTTCATTTTTGCTGTTTTGGTTCACTGATAACACTCTATTTTCTGACTAGTGTAGAAGATACTTTACAGTGTTAACATCCACCTCCCGTGATAGCAGACACTTAGAAAAAATAATGCATTTGGTGAACAGGACAGAGACTAACAAAAAAGCCTTATTGCCAGCTCGAGAGGAAACTCTGGGGGCAGGGCAGGGGAAGGAAACCCAAGGGAAGGAAGCAGACAGAGAGCAGAAAGGCTCATCTGCCTGATGTGGTTGGGTGGACCAAGTCAAAGGCTAAGAAATGCACTGCCCCTCCCTGTGCAGCAGTCACAGGTTTCCCCAGTTCCTGGCTTGATTTGTGGGTGTTGAATGAGCAAACCTGGGAGCTGACTTGTTTATGACCAGCTTCACCACAAGTCACAGAACTCCTCCTGCCTTTCTGGGTTTGTGCTTCACTGCCACATCCTGTCGTCTCCTCCTCCTCATTTCCAGGTGCCTGCATGAAGGACATGTTCTTCAGTTCCCCATCCTAGAACTCTCCATATAATGCCAGTCCTCACTGCTGGGGCGAAGTAACCTTCTTCTCCTTACCACCCCCAGGGCTCTAACCTTTCCTGTACTGTAACACTACAAACAGCTCTTGTCCTAAACCCCACTTCGGTTTCCTTCAGTGCTGTGCCCATGATGTGTAATAGTTCTGTGAAACATCAGCCTCTTTTTGCCCTCCTTTGCACTTCTTGTCCTTCCCCTTCACACCGTCAATTTTCTCTTGCCTCACCTTGCAGACCAGATCCTTATCAGCCCCCTTCCTCCTGTGGGTTCCCCTCTCACCCCACCATGGCTGAGCTTTCAGTGGATGTCTGATCTGGTCCTCCTCAAAGGCTGGGAGACACTCCCCCTTCTTTAAGCTGCCTCAACACAAGAGTATGAGGATGAAGAAATGTCTGCCAGCAGCAGGTTTTAGTGGCTGCCCTTTACATCACAGCATCATGCCTTAAATGTAAATAAAATGTCCTGCTGGAGGACTCGGCTTCCCAGATCCTTTTCTCCATTTCATGCTTTAGAGCTGCATGAAAACTTCCAGCTACTCTAATTACTCAGCCAGGATAAAGTGGGACAGCCTGTAGCTGCACCATGTGTGGGGCTGGGAAGCAGAGGACCAGAAAAGCCAGACTCAGTTTGGGGCCCATTACCTATGATTGGAATGACAGACAGTAGTCAGCAGTTGTACCAATACATTGCGACATTTTTTGACAAATGGATGAGTGGCAAGTGGATAACATAGGAGCAGTACCTTGCAACACCCACATCTGGCATTTCTTAGGGGTGGTGCATTTCAAAGGGAAGCTGGCATTTTGTTTTCACTGATTGATTCCAGCTGAGCTTCATCTGAATCTTGCAAATAGCCATAAAATTATTGGCAGATCACGCTGGTGCAGTCCCTGAAATATGCCAGCTGCTTCCTTCCAGCTTAGGTTTCTCCTAGCTATGGGCAGAGATGGAGCAGAAGCCAGATTTAGTCCCTGAGTGCCTTTGGGTTTGTGGCTAAATACAGTGAGGCTTTGTGTCTGGGTTTGGAGGGACTGGTATTTTTTATCACGTTTTGTTCCTACACTGCTCTGAGTCCAGCCTTCCTGTTCCACACATGACCTATGAGCAAAACACTCAGGATAGTTAGAGGGGATAATCTTCGGTCTGCCTTGCCGCCACCCTTCTTTCCAAAGCAGAGGAGGAAGAAACACCTGAAAAACAAGCTTTATTCCTTCTGCAGCAGCTTAATTCACCTGGCCTCTCAGCGAACAGGCTTGCATCACAACAGTGCTGTACTTGGCTACAGTAGTAGATACACTGAGGCTTTTTCTTGGGATGGGAGCTTGGTGTTAAGGCTGATCTCCTATGCACAGATTTTTATGTTAAAATGGTTCCAAGTGGTCAGTATGGTTCCCACTGAAAGTGTTAAGGGTTGTAACACTACAAGGACATCTAAGCCTGCGCTTGTTGTATTATATTTAAAACCCAGTATGGCCACATGTTTTCTTCTGCTACCAACTGCCAGTCACTGATGAAAGGTCACACTTGCTATGTCAATGCCTCTTTCCAGGTCTGCTGATGTTTGCCATCACACACATTCTGTACTCTTCAGCCTTCGGTATGAAGCCTTTGGACCTCAAAGCCGGCTTGTTGATGGGCATTGTTTCCAGTTCCTGTTATGCCTTCCTGTATTCCTACCTCTCAGGCCCATTCACCTACTTGGTAGCTGTCTACATCGCCTTGATTGGCTTCATGGGCTGGCGAGCCATCGCGGGCATACAGCTGTGCAACGACCTCTGGACATGGACCAAGCTCTCGGCCTGCATTGGCGCGATGCTGTTCATGGTGTCGGATCTGACCATTGCACTTAACAAGTTCTGCTTTCCTGTGCCCTACTCACGCTTCAAAATCATGGCTACTTACTATGCAGCCCAAATGCTTATTGCACTGTCAGCTGTAGAGACCAGAGATGAAGAGGACTTCAGAAAGAGGAGCTAGGTGGAGCACCAATAGTCTGTGAACACGTGGGTTATATCTCAGGTGCTGTAGCTGCATTCACCCCTGAGAGAGATCTCCATTTCTCTAGGCACATTGGTGGTGTTGATTTTGCTTCTTTGAAGCATTACCTTTGGGGCTTTTTTTTTTTTCCAATGGTTTTCTCAGAATACAGCTTATTTCCGTGTGGAGTCAACATCAGAAAGCTTAGACTGTCCCTGCAGTAGCTACTCATTCAACTTTTTCTCCTTGGAAGTGCTATATTACTGCATTTTACTTGTTAGTCTTGAAACTGATGCTGAATGTCTGGGAAGAGGAGGGCTGATGGTGAGGAGATTTGGCCATGCACTGTGCTAGAACACTTGCTTTCTATAGTAGGCAGACAGGCACAGATCTCTACTAAAGTCATAGGGAAAAATTAATTTAACCAACATTTGTTTCTGTTAGTGCATTACAAACTCAGTAGGCAAACTGGAGCTATTGCCTCTGCTGAAAGGAAGCCTGGAGGTAGAGTAAAAACAGCATATCCAGATGAGGGCTGAGCTTTGGAGTCAACGGCAGCATGTGGGGGAGCCCCCAGCAGAACCAGAATGAAAGCAAAGCACCAAGCAGAGAGCACAAAGCAAGGGGTGCGCTGGCATGCTGTTCTGTGAGCTTTGATCGTGGCTGATTGCTGCTCCAGGGCAGGTCTGTAGGTACAACACCAGGTTGCTCTGTGTGACAGAACTGGGAGATTGGTGGGATTTCAGGGACATCCAGATAGCTAGGCCAGTGTGTTCTTCTCCATGTGGTTATATGGTGTCTGCAGCCACCAGTGATAGCTGACATGTAATGGGCACATGAGGAACTTTGATTTCTACAGCAGGACTTGGAGCATGTGTCTCTTACTAATGTATGCCCTAACTGTCCTTAGTACAGCAAACAGGAATCTAACCTTTATGCCTTTCTTCCCCAGTATCCTAACAGATAATATTCCAGATACTGATAAAGCTTTACAGTACTGCTGCTTGCAGTATCTCTCTTGAATCTTCATGTGAGCATTTCCTGTGGTCAAGGCCCTGATTTGGGATGTAAATTGTTGTTGTGTTTTGCCAGGTGGTGGTAAATGATTGCGCCAGTTGTTTTTGGAAAGCCCCTTTCCAGCAGAGCTTCCTGAAAAGCTCTGTCCTGTGTTCAAAGTGCCTGCTGCTTCCTTCTCGAACCTACATGGATGCAGTGAGAATGTGCCAACAGGGCTGGGAAAGCCTGTTTGATTCTGTTCCAAATTCTTTGGTTAGTTTGTCTGTCCATCTGCTGAAGCAAGATTACTTCTGACTTCAGACTCTCTTAAAGAGATACAGGAAGAGGCTGCCCTGAATTTTTAATCCAAGTTCATTTGTGATCATATGCATCTTTTTCTCTTATTTAGGATATCTACCAGCAACCTCTGTTTCTGTTTGAAACTATTTGAATGTTTTTTTTCCTTCAGTCCCTCCTAGGGCTGCTCCATGGGCTGTGATGCTCCCCAGTGGCTTAAGACATGAATGCACTCAGGTGTGCAAAGAAAGCTTGCTGAGGGTTCCCGCGCATCTTCAAACCTACAGCCAAACAGGGACTGCACAACTCAAATCCATGCATGCCCCAACAACCCCTTGCACACACCCGTGTGAGCAGGGCGAGCAGGAGGGACAGCCCTCCAGACCAGCCTTGTGGGCTGAAAATCACCGCCATCTCCATACCTAGCGTGCTCAGACCATTCCAGGCGAAACTCTGGCACCAAGTCTCTGGCACAGTCAGCAGAGCAGGAATTTCTCTTTCTGAGGAGCACAGCAGGGTCAGGGGGCAGCTGAGGGAACCCTACCAACCCTGTGAGCTTTTCCCTTGGTGTTGAAAGGTGCTAAGTGGGTCTCCTGCTCCTTCCCAGCCTCGCGTCGCGGGACTGGGTAAGGAACAGGCATTGCCTCCCCATGACTTCTGCATTAGTGGAAATGCAGCCAGTATTACAAAAATCTGGGTTAACCACCCTGACCCCATGGAGGCATCTGCTGCTTTTCAGACAGAGATCAGAAAGGTCAGCTGCATTATTGAGAGCGAAAGCATTGTAAATAGCACAGCCCCGTGTAATCTCTTCCCTTTAATGCTGTTGTGTAATATTGTCCGTATTCATTCACTGGCACACCGGGGCCTGTCTGGAGTAAACTGCTAAGGGAATTTAGACCATAAAACATCTTCATTCATCAGCATTGCTTATCTCCTGGCCGCAGCTTGAACCCTACAACGTAGCTCTCTGTGGATGTCACCTGCTGTTATTCAGCTTGACTGTTTGCAAATCTTTTCGGCAACAGACTGACCCAGCTAAGAAGAAATCTAAGCATTTGAGGTGAACCCCACTGTCCTCCCAGCATGTGAGCAAACAGCACATTTCAGTCTGATTTACAACTCCTTGTCGGGGGTCAGTCCAGCACGCTCAGTCCTTAGGTGGCAGTTCTTCAGAGAAGCCCCTGGCACCCTGAGCTTCCCTTTGCTTTGAGGAAAACGCATGTGTGATACCGTAACCTTTATTTAAAAGTTAGAATTTTGACTATCTGTTTCTTCCCCTCTAGAAATGAGTAGTCTTCAATTTCCTGAAGATCGCTGAGTTGCTTTTCTGTGTGCTTTTTCATCATGGCCTGCTTTGTTATCCTACTCCACCATCAGCCACTGGATATTTGCAGAAAATGGTATTTTCAGTTATATTAGGAGGTCTGTCCTCTTCTCTTGACCGGCCATCAGAGGTGCAGTTTCTGGTGGCAGAGGCTCTGGGCGGCTCCAGCTGGGACAGCAGAAACATGTGCAACCAAAGTGGGCTGTTGCTCCTTCGCTGTCCCCTCGCCTGGAGCGGACTGGCTTGGACACATCCTGGCCAGCCACCCTGGCTCCATCCCAGTGCTGCAACAGCTTCAGCCTTCCCAGGAACAGGAGGCACAGCTCTCAGCATACAAAGTCAGGAAGAGTCCTGGCTGGCTTGGAGGCTTGCCAATGAAGGCTCTCAGTCTTCAAAATCCCTCTCCTGCTCTGCATTCTTCCTTTTAATCCCTATTACTTGAATGAGACCATTTTCCTGGAGGCTCTTTCCTGCTGAGAAGAGACCAGCTGCTGCGGACACTGATTTGACATAATTCTGAGCTTTTGTAAACCCTTAAAAACAATAAGTACTTACTGACAGGCTGTTAAATACCTTTTTTGGGGGTTAAAACCGTTCCCTCAACCCCAGTGAGGGCAATCTTCACTTTGAAAGAGAGCAAACAAGAAGTGGGAATGACATGACTGTGGCACTGCCCTTGGGGACTTTCCTGTTGCCTCTTTGCACTGTTAAACTGTGAGGTTTGATCCATTCTTCTCCTTTTCAGGGGTACAGTCTTTGAGAAACACCCAGTCGTTGGCCCAGGGATGTTACAGAGGGAATGAAGCACTCCAGCAGTGCAGCCTGCCTGGCCCCAGCAATATCAGCTCTTTTCCTGGCTAGGTGCAGAGGCTTTTCTTTCACACTGCTGTATTCAGGCACTCTCTGCAATTCCCATCTATGCTTGCTTGACGGTATACACGTGGTCTGATTACTTTTGCTCTCTTTCCTTTGTGTAGATATCACCCTCTTGGAGATCCATTGGCTCCTTATTTGGACATATAAAAGATGTAGCACAGTTATTTAAGCCTTGTATCTCTTTCTGTAGATAAAACCATCTTACACAGAATTCCCAATGAAGTCAAATCAATGCTAATTGCAACTGGTTTTTAACTGCTAGTAATGCTGCTGGGCTGTGCCAGCCACACTGATGTCAGCAGGGTGAAGCTGGTGTAAAAGCAGCAGGCTGAGAAGAACAAAGCCAGAGGATTTTAACAGCTTTACTCCTACTCTACCAAGAAAACTGTATTTGTGCTTAATACCTGGGGTCTTACATCTCCATGCTGAGGCAGCCGTAAGACTGACTGGTGTAAGAATTACTCTAACATGGCTTTTAAGGAGATTGCTGAAGGTTTCGTGCTGTAATCCGTGGAGGTAACTGATACATTTTTACACAATTATATAAAATTCCCAGGACAAACTTTGCAGAATTTTGTAGTAGCTCTTCAAAGTTCTCTGGTCCCTTAGTTTTACACTAATACCTGTATGTTTTCCGCTTGCTATTATGGTAATTTTGGGAGCTGTTCTGGAGGAAGCAGATCAAAGCAAACAGGAACTGTAAAGCTCAGTGGCAGGTGCCCTTTTCTCTTTGCTTGGTTTCTGGATACAGAGATGGGCTCTTTTAAGCAGAGGTAGCCTAACTGTGTTCTTGGAAGAGGATGGGAAGTTGCTGACTTCTCCTGACAGAAGTCCTCCTGGGTACTTCTGCCTATTATCCATGCTTGCTCCTTTTGTGGCCTTGGGTAAGTCACTTAAATTCTCTGGGATCAGGTCCTCATCTGGTGTAAATAGGCACAAGTGTTTAAGAGCCAGTGCTATGCCAAGTTACAACAGCGGGGGACCAGGCCCTCATCCCATTTCTAAAATAGGGAAATTAGCACTTACCTACCTGTGAGGACTAATGCTCATAAAGAACTTTGAAGATGTAAAGTGCTGTATAAGTCCCAAGTATTTATCTGACTTTAGTGTTAAAAATACTTTTAGGGATCTGCGGGACTGCTCTTAAAGCATGGAATCTGTGACTGCCTTTTCAGTTTGCATCAGATGGAAAGCAAATGCAAAATATTTATTCACACTAACAGGATGAGCTCAGCTGCACTTGAACTTAAAAGTCTAAACTCTAATTTCAGTTTTGCAAATAGTTTTTAGAACTAAAAAGCCTCAACCAAATCCTTAGACCTGAACCTTGCATCCAGATTTTTCAGTCTGGTCTCATCCCTGACTGTTAGCAAGGATAAATCTAATTGAGCCAAAACACAGTACCCTCACAGTCTGCTATGGCTGTTGAAAAGACTGGAACAGAAAGTGAAGTTATTCTGTTCAACCTTCATCCTGCAGAAGGTCAGCTTGGTTTCATGGGACAGCTTACAAAGGGGTGCTTAATTTCTGTGATTGTAAGTTTTACCGGCTTTAAAATTAGCAGAGAGGGAAGGCCATAAAGGAATCAATAAGGTCAGTGCATCCTTCTTGAATTACTCCCTTTTCACCTGAATCAAAGAAATAGCAGGGTCTGTAGTAAAGAAAGTGCTTGTACCATCAGTCCTAGAGCCCAGAACAAAAGTTGATCTAGAAATACAGCTCTAAACCATCACCATGTTCTCAAGTAAAAATGCCACTGTTCACTGATTTCAAATCTGGACCACAGCTAGAAAGTACTTAGTTCTGGTAGAACTAGCTGCTGTGCAAACATAAGTGAATGTGAGAAATTACACACCAAGGAACGTGAGCTGTGTACATATGAAATGGACCATAACATTGAAGCAGCTGCAGTAAAATCTTATCTTGATATGAACTCAGAAGCAAACACAATGCAAATTTTTATGGTTTCTTTAAAATGTTTGATGGGTTTTAGTTTTCTTAGTTTGGACGAAATTTTCTTAATGTTATTTTATTTTTGCTCTTATTGTAAAGAATAGAACTATATAACTCTAGATAGACTACAAATGAAAAAAGGTGGCCAGTTGGCAGGAATGCCAAAACTTCTGTGGCTTGTATTGTTTCTGTGGTGACACTGTGCTGCTGTAGGATGAGCTACTGGAGTGGTGTGATGGCTCAACAGCGAGGCTGAAGCAAAAGGCCAGTGTCATGTAAGAGGGATGCAGGGGCTGAACCACCGAGACTGCACAGGGAGCACGACCGGGCCAATTCAGATCAGTCAAAAGACAGAGAACACCAGGAAATAAAATAAACCTTTTCCTGACAGCTAAAAAGCAAGAAACCAAAGCCAGCCCATTGGGCGATGGTGCTGAATCAGTACAAACACATGTATCTAGTCCTTGCTTGTGCAGGCTCCTGCTGGGCCAGGCCTTGCTCCTAATTCACCTGGGGAGGTTTGCTCCAAGACTACGGTGCTGGCAGGGTCAGGCCAGCAGAACCTGATGCTTTGTTAAATAAAACTGCAAAAACTAGAGAACAACAACAAAAACAAACAAGAAAGAAAAAACCAAATGCTATTGGACAAGCAGTAGTTCTGCCTAGCTGAGATGGCAGACTGGCTGATCTGTCCTGAACACTAATCTCCATGTCGTGTACCTATGCGAGCCTCTTGCTCCAGCCCCTCTCCCATGCATTCCGGGCAGAGTGCACTGAAAGAGGGGACTGAAGCAGCTGCTCTCCCCTGGGAGTCAAACATTTTGCCATGTCTGAAAGTCTCTAGCACTTACTTCCTTGACTGTGATTGTAAAGGTCACCACATGCAATACGGCCACTTGATCTGGGATCTTTTCTTAACACATTTTTATGCTGATTTTACTATTTTAATTCTTTCTTCGGAATGTATTTTTTTTTCTCATTTCTTCTGTGTGTAACAGCAATTAAAATATTAATTTACTGGGTATTTTTACTGTGTAGATATGTCTCCTTGCTCATTTTCTGTTTCTGTGACAGTTTCAGCATGGAGTAGTCAACTGAACCTCTGTGGTGGGCAGTTTTGTTTCCGCTGTTATGCCCATCAGTCATGTGGCTCTGCCCTGGAGCCACCCAGTGCCCCACGGAAGCTGACTGACACTGTCACAGCTGGCTACAGTATTCCCATCTGGGGAACCCCAAAACACAGCCACATGCACCCCACAGGGCACACATCCAACACAAACTGACCAGGCACCACCACGACAAAGGCAGCCGGCTCGTGTTCCAACACGTTCTGGGTGCCCTGGGGCGCAGAGCCCTGAAACACACTCACTGCTACAGCCAGTCCCACATACAATGGCCGTTTGTCCACACTTCCAAGGAGAAGGCAGCTTGCTGCAAATGATTGCTCTGGGAAAGCAGCTCGCTGCCTGGAAATCCCGGACAAATGGCCAAGTGTTTCCTCCCCCAATGCCCCAGCAATATTTCCAGGTGGAAAAAGTAGGGTACTGTGGACATTCTTCTCAGTTTGGAGATCTGATGCCAGTTTCTTCAGCTGCTTGATGCAGCGGCACAGATATTTAGTTTCATTAATCCTGAACCAGGCCATCTGTCACCAGTGGAACAGGTTTTAAGGATTTATAGCATAGAAACACAGTGTGTAACTACTCCCAGTCCATTAAATGGATCTGCTCGCAGGCTTCCCTTCTGAAATGGAGTGGTGAGAATGAATCAGTACCAGGCAAAAATACTACCAAATTCTTTCCAAAGCAGCCTAAAGGGGTAAACGGCAGGGAAAAGTGGGTGCTGCTCTCCTCTCCCCCCCCCAGTTATTTTCAAAAACTTAAGAGGCCTGCTTGAAGCAGCATCCTGTTTCCTCACACCTCCTTCCTAGTTCCAGATGGAATAAAGACGGCAGAATATTCTCAGGCTGAATGTGTGTCTGTGTCTGCTTTTACTCCACAGCTAGTTCCTGGAAGAATTTGCTCTAAATTAGAAGAACCAGCACCATGTATAAATGCATATTCATCTATCTGTCGATATGTTGATCCATCAATGGTTCAGATATTCTGTAATTCCTTATGTAGTCTTGGCCACCAGCACTGAAGTTCATGGACCCTTCTCGATCTCAAATTTTACCTTCTATGGCCAGCACTTTCACAAAGTGACTCTCATTTGCAAACTGCAGATTGTATTTACTCGGTATTACAAAGATTTAAGTACTTCAGATTTATGCCTTACTCTATGTTTATATACAATTTGACATAATGAAGCCTAGATCGTCATGGAGGTCCTGCTGGGCTATCTGGGGACACGGAGACAGAACCCAAGTATCTTCCTGAACTCAAAAGCAGGATTCTCATTGACCAGTGCAGAAGCAGACTGATGTATAGAAGAGAAAACTGCATTTTTGTCTCCTTTTCATTAAGATACATTAGCAGATGGTATTAGAAACATCACCTTTAACGTGCACCCTGCTGTCCAAAACCACTTAGAGGGAAGGAAGATGGAAACATCAGAAGTGTTCCTACTGAGCAGGGGCCCCACTCTACCACCTGAGTTAACCGACCATTACAGAAGCCAAGGGCAGTTGCATTTTGAGCCACACAAACACAGACAAACTACACAGCCGCAGCAATGCTGTTCTGCACACTGGACCAGGCAGAGCTAGTTCTACTAATTACATCTTGTGTTTTGACTTCTGCAGACTTTCTGTCACTGTGTCCAGGAAGCTATTATCATGTTTTTCTTAAGAAAAACAAATAAAGGATGAGTGCCATAAGTACTGCAACCAACCCTGTGTTTTGAGCGCAAGTCTCACAAAGTTATGGCTAAAAAGCTGTATAAAGCTTTCCATTGTATAAAGGAAAAAGTCTGGTCACAGTTTTCATAGGAAGTGAACAGTTCAGATTTAGGGAGCTCTCATTTTCATTCTCATTTCCACTTGTTCAGTTCATCACTGTTCTGAATAATTCACTTTGGGTCTAACAGGCTTTGTGTTCTCTGCAGCCTGCCACCTCCCACCCTAAGGAAAATGATATTGCCCCTTCTGAGCTACAAGAGCAGGAAAGATGCTGCTGTGTGTCACAGAGGTGGAGCAATGCCCTATTTGTTTTTTCAAATATTAAGAAAAAGGCCAAATCTGAAAACGTAGCTAAGCAGAAGAATACAAGTGTCCTTCCTTAAAAAAAAAAGAGAAACAGAGGAGCATACACATATGCGGTTTGTATGGCAAAGTTTGGGTGGTGGCAGGGCAACAAGGGTGGCTTCTGTGAGAAGCTGCTAGAAGCTTTCTCCATGTCTGATAGAGCCAATGCCAGATGGACCCACTGCTGGCCAAGGCTGAGCCCATCAGTGCTGGTGGTCATGCTTCTGAGACGACATATTTAAGAATGAGAGAGAGTTGCTGCACAAATGGGCAACTGCAGCCAGAGAGAGGAGTGAGAACATGTGAGTTCTCTCTGCAGACACTGAGGTCAGTGAAGAAGGAGGGGCAAGAGGCGCTCCAGGTGCTGGAGCAGAGATTCCCCTGCAGCCTGTGCTGAAGGCCATGGTGAGGCTGGCTGTCCCCTGCAGCCCATGGAGGCCCATGGTGGAGCAGAGATCCACCTACAACCCAGGGAGGACTTCATGCCGGAGCAGGTGGATGCCTGAAGGAGGCTGTAAACCCATGCAGAGCCTGCACTGGAACAGGGTCCTGGCAGGACCTGTGGCCCCATGGAGAGAGAGGAGCCCACACTGCAGCACGTTTGCTGTCAGGACTTGTGACCCCATGGAGGACCTGCACTAGAGCAGTCTGTTCCTGAAGGATGCACCCCTTAGAAAAAACTCACATTGGAGAAGCTCATGAAGAACTGCAGCCCATGGGAAGGACTCATGTTGGAGAAGTTTGTGAAGAACTGGACCCCACGCTGGAGTAGGGGAAGAAGGTGAGGAATCCTGCCCCTGAGGAGTAAGGAACAGCAGAGACAATGTGTGATGACATGACCAAAATCCATATTCCCTGTCTCACTGCACTGCTGAGGGGGAGGAGGTAGAGAAAATCAGGAGTGAAGCTGAGCCCTGAAAGAAGGGAGAGATGAGGGAAGGTGTTTAGTTTCTATTACCCTGCTCTGATTTGATTGGTAATAAATTAAACTAATTTCTCCAAGTTGAATTTCTTTTGCCCATGACAATGATTGCTGAGTGATCTCTCCCTGTCCTTATCTCAACCCACGAGGCTTTCATTATATTTTCTCTACCCTGTCCAGCTGAGGAAAAAGAGTGATAGAATGGCTTTGGTGGACACTGGGTGTCCAGCCAGGGTCAACCCACCACAATACATTAAGAAAAGTGGAGACAGATATTTGAGAAATAGTTTAGCTCCTACGGTGTCAGCAACTGAGACTCCTGCACAGCTGCTCAAATGAGATTTGCTGATCTCTTAGAACACTCGTTATTCCTTCCTCTTAGGACAGCCTGTCACCAGGTAAAAACCATTAAAAGTCTCTAAAAATAGTCTCTAAAGAAAGTCTTCCCAATCCTGGTCTGAAGGCACTCCAGGCCTAATGAAAAGTGCTTTCACGCAAGGTAAAATGTCCTCCAGCCTACCACACCTGACTCCAGGCAGTTACTACCCCTCTTCCAGAACTACAATCTGCAAGAATATAGTTTCTGAAATCTAAAATAAATCTGCAGTTAAATTCAAATTGAAGTTAATTCCTTATCTCCTGAAGTCAGTTTTACAGTCTCTTATTCTGACTCCTAGCTTTTCCACCTTACTCAGCTGCAAACAGGCCAGGCAGCAGAGAGACCCTTCCAAGAGCCTGTTTAGATCAAGGTAAGGAGGAGCCTCAGGACACCTCAGAAATAGGCTCCCATTAAGGAATCTGAATATAAATTAGCACCTCACCCACACAGTGCTTTCACAAGCCTTGCTCCTTAGCAGGCTCTGCTTACAAACAGGCTGCTTAGAATAACTTTGAAGAGGTATGTTCCTATTGTAAAAGTCCCCACCTCAAGAAGTTCTGTGTGGGAAGGCAGAAGGATAAGTCCTATGCAGCAATCAGATCTCTGGGGAGATAGAAAGCTGCTCTCATGCATCTCAGGCCTGCCTGCCCTCCCTGAACCCAGGTGAGCAGAGCTGCCAGGGTTCCTCTTGCATCAGCCTGGCTGGAAGCAATGCCAGGCTAAGGGAAAGCTCACATTGATTCTAGGGACCAGGAAACCGTCCTCCAGCTGTGGAGGAAACTGTGGCTTCAGGGAGGAGAGCATCAGGGAGCATGGGAAGTGGGAGACCCAATAACACCAGGAATTCTTAAAAAATGGTAAAGAATTACTTTCAGTCTTTTAGGTGGGCAGTGGCTGGCTTCAGTGAAAGAAGTGTTGCATGTATCCTGCACAATAAGTTTGCTTGAAAATCAGAGCAGGAAACCCAGTGTGCACATCCTTTCCCTCCACTGACCCACAGGGAGCTACTTCTGTATTAGCAAAGAGAACCAAACCTCAGGGGCTGGGAAATCAGCAGTTGTCAGCAGGCTGTCCAGAAGCAGTGATCACAGACAAAAATAACCTTAGAAGATCTTTCCAAATATAGTCCCTCATTATTGGTGCTGTATCAGTTTCATTTCAAGCTGTGCCTTGCAGTCTCTCCGTCTCTCTCATTCCCTTTAAGAGAACACCAACAGATCCTGAGGCCCCAAGGCCTTTCTCTAGAAAGGGGGACTGGAGAAAACATACTCCAGTGGCATGACCAACAAAAGGATGGATAATTCTTGCTCTCAAATGTTTAACCTTGAAGGTTCCCTAGTTAATGAATCATGAGCAGGGTGAGCCTACCATGGCCTGATGAAACTCAAAGGACACCGCTGTTTCAAGGCACTGCCGTACATACTGTAAGACCACTCTACAAGCTCCAAGTTTGGCCATGGTGACATGGGGAAACTACGTGTGGTTTGTGGGTTACTGTTGGTAAAACCTCACCCCATGCACCTGGAATTGTTCAGTCTCACAGAACCAATTTGAGCCAGGCAGAACCAAGCTGTGTCTTACAACCTGATTTAAAGCTTCACTGGGTAGGAGCTTCTGGCATGGAAAAAAACCCCAAACAAACAGGGAAAGGGGAGAGGAATAAGAAGTTAAAGTTTTTATGGCTTTCATACAGTGTTGGCAAAATCCTGCCATTTCACAAAGGAAGAGAAGAGATTTACCCAGTGCAGTGTCTGTGGTACTGCAAAAAAAAGCAGAAGCCATTGTCAGAACTCATCAGTTGACTGCTTGCAGGTGCTAAGTATGTCATAGGTGCAGGGCAAGCCTGGCTAGGGACTGAGAAATGGCCATATTTGCTTTTGAGCCACCAAGCTCATGAGACCTGCTAGCCAAAAGATGCTAGGGGCCCAAAAAGATTAAGGGGCCCAATATTGCCTTCAAGCAGCTGAAGAAAAATCTCAGTGACTTCAGAGGAAGACAAAGTCGTAGTGAGGCTGTTTTTTGGATATGAAGGTAAGTTCTTACAATGTGACCCTTGCAGCTCCAGCTGCAGTACCTAGAGACTTGCGTGATCTCCTCCTCTGTGGACAAGGATGAGGGCCTGACTGGCCCAGGGAAGTGTGATCCACAGCACCAGATCCAGTAAGTGCACTTGCCCTGGAAAATAGCAGGGTGTAAACTATATGGAGAGACATGAAATGTACGGTTACTCAACCTGGAGGGAATCACCCTCAACAAATCACAGTGGCTGCAAGTCTGACTTACCACAGATGATCAGCTTGCAGCTGCAAGTTGTAGGGATCACAAAGCAGACAGATACTACTTGTTGAGGTGAACCATGACTTGGATGTGATGCTAATATTGCCCTTGTATGGGTCACTGTTGGGTGGGGGTTGCTGATGAAGGCACAGTTCATGGCAGAATTGGTTGCCTTGACTCATACCGTGGTTTGTCATTGGGGCAATGAATAGGAAGCACAGTCCTTCCTGGGATCCTCCATCTCAAAGTCAAAACACGTCACTGAGGACAGAGTAACTACAGGTTGCATTGTGCTGCACTGTCTTTTGAACATGCAAACGTGCAAACACAGAGCCAGCACCATCAAGACAGAGACTCTTCTGATTGAGTACAAATCCAAAGAGCCTGGGTATGGCATTTTATGACCTGGGTGTTCTTTCCCAACAGGGAAAACTCAGGGAAGAGGAAGAATGAGCAATATACCACATTACTCTCAGCATCTGACCAGCATACCTATCTCAACATGTAAACAAATACAGACTGAAAAGCAAGAGAGGAAGGAATCGGAAATCTCATTCTCCCATTAATCTGCTATGCAACTGTAAGAAAGCAATTAATTTTCTTTGTTTCTTGGTCAGTAAATAAGGTGTCAGGCTTTTGGTCCATAGGGATATATCAATGCCTTCTCTCACTAATGTCATTGAATTGTAAACTGGTTTTGGATATTTGGCTCCCAAGGCACTTTAGAAATGCATTATTAAATTACACCCAATTATAAACCAAAGCAGGTGATTTTGTAAGGGAAGGGATATTGCTCTGCTGGTATTGCTCTGAGGCATTAATAGTCTACAGAATGCTCTGGGGGAATCAAGGGGAACAGCATGTGCAATTTTATTTCCAGTGTCCGCTGAAAATCCTTCATTCTTAGCCTGTATTTAAAGACATTTCTTGAAGTCTTCATTATCTCCTCTTGCATTGGCATGGGGTCCCATTAGGTAAATCTCCTGGAGAATCTCCTAAATGTAGCACTGTATGGCAAAATTCTCTTATGAGACCTCATCCTCAGGAAACAGCTTATCTCCTCCTTACCCTTCAGTTTTTCTACCATCTCAGGTTTGTGCAAAAAAACCTTGTAACTTGCCATTTATAATGAAGAATAGGAAATCAGTTGACATCTGCTTGTGTCCTGCTGGAAGACATGTAGGATGTTACCAAAGGAATGTTCAAGGGAATGCACTGCAAGGTACAACCAACTTAGCTTTCCTCCATTTACTACTCTTCTATACTCAGCTACATACACAGAAGTTACTGAAGTTATTTCAGACTCTAAAATCCAGGCCTAGAGAGGACTTCCGTACAAAAACACAACTACAGCCACATAACTGGAACTGCGCTTTCTCAACTGCATGTGTAGCTGGAGTAACATACCTATGGTCTAATTACATTGATCAAGGAAGGCTGATTGTTAAATACAAATACACAATTTAACACCTGATTACTCATTTTAGTGTACTACTTATTCTGTTATTTCAGAGTATTGCCCATTACTCTTAATGGGATTAGAAGACTTGTAGCAGCATGTGGATATGCTTCTGAAGAAATATATGCATAGTCTGGTAATATATATTTATATATAATTTGTTTTGTATTACTGTATTGTTTATTACCACAGGCAAGCAAAAAAATCTGGCTTGCATCTCACTGTTCAGAGCAACTGCACTCTGCTTTTCCCCAGACTGGGCAGAAGGATCACTTACCAGGTTGATTTGATGAGCTGGGGCATGTTCAGATTTGTCTGGGAGTATTGCTAATGAGACATCCTTATTACTGATCAGGGCTGAGCAGGGAGCGACTGAACAAAGGAGTAGGTGTTTACCTGACGGGGTGATCACTGAGTGTTTCATTTAATGTCCTTTTAGGGACTTCTTATAGCTCGTGCCACAGAAAGACTGTCACACAGTCTCCTACATGTGATAGATTTGTTTGTTTTTCATTTATGAAATAAATCCCAGTCAGACTGGAAATACACAACAAGATAAATGACTTGTAATGCCAATCTTCTGTTATGTCAAGACATGAGAATATCACCCTCCCTGCACACGGATGGCCCCTACTGTCTTGAATTTTAATTCAAACAGCATCTGTATGAACTACTGTGCAATGTGCTACGCATACACATAGTAAAAGGAAGCCTGGTCCTGAAGAGATTGCCAACAAATGGATAGGACAAGAGGTATTCTTGTGTCTGTTCCCCAGCTGGGGACCTGAGGTGCAGAATAGGTTACTGAACTACCCAAGACCACAAAGGGAGCCTGAGCTTAGTCCACAGGCTTGTGTACAAGAGCACTCATCTTCCTCCAGTGCTGTCATGAAGTTTTATACCCACCTCTGTCTTTGGAGATGTACCACTGCTCCTGTGAATCCGGATGGTCGGCGTCCCTAGTGTCATTGCAGACAATGACTCAGAAGTATTTCCTCCCTGGGAGCAGGCCTGTGACAGTGTACTTATTGCTGTGGACCTTCTCTGCGGCTGTGAACCACGTGGCAGTACTGACAAAACGTTTCAGGACACCGTAATCAGTCATCTTCTACACCTGAGCTATGAACGAGCTGCAGATTAGTGCATGGTCAGGGGAAATATAAGAATTAATGAGCACATTTAAGTATTGGCTTCTTCTGTTCGGGACCCTCCCTCTGTCCTTTTTTGGGGCAAAAATTTTTCCGTTTATGTCCTGTATTCCAAAGTCCCTGTGTGTCAAGGAAAGTACTTCTTTCCTTGATTTCTTCTACCCTGAACAACCTGTGTGTGTAATTCCCTTCTGATGAATAAATAAGGCTGTTTAATTTTAAAAAGCACTCTTGGAAGAGATGACAAGTACAAAATATGCTGCAAAGGTCCCTAACTCCCCCAGAAGATCATCTTAATAATAGGAGTCTCTCTAAGGAGCAAGTCAGTCTGCCTTCACTGTCATAGACACAGATAAAGTGGAAATGGTGTCACCAGACTGCTGAGGGGACAGACACCGTTGTGTTAGTGCTGTTATAGGGATTTGCCCGATCAAATAATGGCATGAAAAACAAGGCAGCATTTGGGGATGTCTGGAGCAATAACTGAGCACCCTAACCCTCCACACTGGGCAGAGTGAGCAAAGCCCCAGCAGTACCTTCCTCATCCCTCATCTCTTAACTGTGCTGCTCCCCTTGGCTCTGAGCTAGCATGAAGGTGGGACTTCGGAAACGCAGTGATGAAAGGTAGGAAACTCCTTTCTGATTAGGGAGTCTTCCTCCCCTTGAGTGGAAACAACATTTTTGATTGCTTCTGTGGCATTTTTTGGATAGGGGGTGTGTATGATTTAGATCTTTTCCCTCTCTTCTTTCCCCTGCTGCCCCTCCTGCCCCCACCAAGAAAAAAAAACAACCTTGGCAACTCCAGTATTAATGCAGAAATTGTGTGAAATTTCTGTCAGCAGAGGAATACCTCTTGTCAATACTAAGAGGTGACTGAGATGCTCAAGTTTACTCTATACTGTACCTGCAACTTGCATTTGAATGTTGTAAAGGGCTTCTCCAGAACTATTCTTGAGGATAATCTGGTACAGGTCAGAAATAAATGGCTTGATACTGTTGATAAGGACTGGGAATGGTTCTTGTCCTCCTCCTCTTCCCACATCACTGGTGGCGGTGGGGATCCCTGGCCAAGACAAACGTGTATTTATAAGGTTCTGCTTCCGGACTTGGGTGGAAACAGAAACAAACCACATTTCTGAGCACAAAAGGGACACCTCTGTCTACAGGAGCCACTTGTACATGATCAGACTGGTAGAAAAATGTTTCAAGGACAACAATTTTAGAGATTTTTTTCAAGCTGTAAAGGCAACGGCAGGCTTTGTCCACAGCAAAGTGCGTAGAGCTGGCTTGAGAAATGCCACGTAAACCTCATGCTACCATTCATTAGCCTGATCATCTTGAAAGCTTGGACAAAACAGCTCATGTGATACAGATAAACTTGTACAATTGAGACTGAGATACATTTTTACACTGGGTCTGATTCTGCAAGGTGCTGTACGGCCTCAGCTTACGCAGTAGTCTAGGCTTAAAAAAAAAAAAGAAAAAAAAGAAAAGCATAGAAACTACCCTTTGCCTCTACAGAAATGAGCTCAACATCCATGTTAATAGAAACTGTACCTCAGAAAGGACAGTGTTGGGACCTCAAGCATTGTCTTTACAACCTGATCGCTCCCCTCGGTCACTCAACGTTTAATGAAGAATGATTTCACTCCAGTTAGCATGAGTGGTAGTTGCATGCTCAAAAAATTCTGCTTCTTATGATGAATCAGAGAGCTTCCCCAATGTTTTACGGTTTGCTGAACACTGTTGCTCCAGCTGCAGAGGGCTGGATTGTGCCGCTGACAAACTTGCATGCATAGGAGTCCCTCTACCCTTACTGCCACAGGGAGGCTTACAAAGACTAGCCATAAAAGCAGTGAGCAGTTATTCAGGACTTTATGAACCTAAAGCGCTGCATGTGCTTTGTCCAACAGTCAGCTCCTTTTAAACCAAAGTGACAGCTCAAGTGATAAAGGCCAAAGGACAACTACAGCCTCCATAGCCCCGCAGCTGTATTTCACCAGATGCCCAAGAAAAGTGTAATTGCAGGATTTCTCCTCTGACAGGACACAACACGCAGCCTCACAAGGAAAGATATATGAATACATGCTGCTGTCCCAGCACAAACCACCATGTGGCTCTTCAGCCTCACAGTCAGATTAAACCTATGGGGGGACAAAAGAAACACAGACAGAGAGAAATTAAAAAATAAAGAGTGAGAGATTGCATAGAAAAGTAAAGCCATTCTTCAGTCTGTTGAGTCATGTCTGAAGTCTGGATGAAGAAAACTTCAAACTGTTCCAGCAGAAGGCAGTTAATGTAATGGTTGCAATGTTGCCTGCTCTTTTCCTAACACCTGTACCACCAGAAGAGAAACATTAGTGTCTCAGCAATCAACAGCTTAGTCATGAGTACCTGTTCAGGACAATTTCAGGTGAGGCAGGTGGAACAGGAACATTTAAAAATAGCTCATGGAAAAAGCGAATGAGAACACAAGAAAAAAAGAAGAGGCAGCTTTAATGCCTCATTAGGTGATGCTACTGACCACCTTCTGGCACAAGCAGTTTTGTACAATGTCTGTTTCTTAGATGACTTCTCATACTCCACAGTACTGCATGTTGCCATTCCACACCAGAGAAGTTTGTCTGGAGCATACAGTCTCTCTGGGAGTTTTTGGTATTTCTCTATTTGGAGATGTGGTAACAAAACCATGCTGCGCAGATGGTTGTGTAGTTCCAAAATGGAGACTGAGAAAAGAAACGAGCATTTCTTCCATCAGTCACCTGGCTGTTGCCTTCTGAGACTTCCTCAGCCAAACCCGAATGTCCTTCTACTCTCCAGGAATGAGCACTCTACAACATGACTCACGAATCATCCATCTTTTCTTGTTGGTGTTACTGCTACTGAGTGCATCAGTACCATGCTTTGTTACTTGGGAGTATCTCAGACATAAAAAATTTGAATTTCCTAATTAATTATTAATCAATCGTAAGTCCTAAACAATGAAGATTAAAATACTTTGCTACCTCAAATAGTAAGCTATCTAGGGACTTAATATGATACCTTCATTCTCAAGACATAATTAGTGTCTTTGAAACATGACCTCTGATAATTTTATTTCAGCTTTAGCACACCGACAACTGACGGTTAATCCCATTCAAACTGGGCACCTGAATGAATTATCATCCTGTCTTGGTACCACTGTACTTACAAAAAACGGGCATTTCAAAAATGATGGCTTATTTACTCTAGTACCTACCCTCCTAACCCATACTCAAACTACAGTGGCCATGACAAGAATCACAGAATCTTCCAACAGTGGCCTCTGTAATTACACATGAGATGTGGTGTGAGAGGTCACATGGTGGAAGAAACAACTGCCATTATACCTGACATACTCATTCAGGGGACAGCTCAGCAAAAACGATGGTAGCATGATTTTAATTTGGCTCAAGGACTGCACAGCTTGTGCTCTCCCCCTAGCACCTCTGAAAACTCATCAAGAAGAAATGAATGCTAAATGTTCTTTTGTGCAAGATGAATTTGATAACCCTTTACAAAATGAGGTGTATGTTAAAACCGAACAAAAGTCATAGCTGATAGACTAAGGTTTCAGCTGAATGGATACTGCAGGTCTTACCTGAGGTAGAATTCCTTCCTGTCACTCCACTGCACCTCCCTTACCAGCTTCATTCACAGCTTGGTTTCAGAAGTAGTATTTATCTCTCCTGCAAGCCTCCCACAGCATAAGTGGTACTAGAGATAGAGATCTTGGTGCATTTTGTCCATTTCTTGGTGTCCTTAGCTCACATCTCTAGTATGAATCCTGACAACACAAGTCCCTGTCCTGGGTCCTGCCAGGCTAAGGAAAAATCCACCACCTTCAGCAGTCTGGAGGCTCTGTGACAACAGGAGAGCTGTGACACACTGCTGTACCCGCAGGCCTGTGCCTGCACATGTGAATGAAGAGCTGTTCCTGTTTCAAGATGCTGAACTTGCAAGGTTTTAAGGTAAAAGGAGCATTAATAAACACAGCAAATTCTGTCCAACAAAACAATGCAGTTCCTAACATTGCACATAGGCATAGACCCTGTTGCAAGGCTGGCCAATTAAAAAAAAATCTTCATAACATCTGACATGGGACCACTGAATTCATCTTGGAAAGGGCACCTTCTATGAGCGCTGACCACCACTCATTCTCCAGGTGTTTGGGAGAGTTGTTTAGCATTAGAAGTGTGCTTCTGTCTCTTTCTAGCTGACTGGTGAGCTTTGCAGTACATGTCCTATAGCCTGTCTTGTATGGCTTTGAGTGCCTGGTGTCTCTGCTTGTTTAATATCTATTATTTATGAATGAATAATTTATATAACATTATTTTTAATGCTATATAATGTTATAAATAATACATTATTTATTAATGGATTATTATTTATTAATAAATCCCCCTTACAGTCCTTGTGTTAAGTGGTCTGGTGCTATCTAGACTGCGTGGATTAGTGAATTTGCTTGCTGGCTTGCAAGGTCCTGTAAATGTTCTTTTATTTTATTTGCCAAAGATTACAGTATGCTTAATTAAATAGCCATTTTTGAAAATACAGAACATGCTTTTTGCTCTTTAGTCCACCTTGCAGCAGTCTAGTTAGATCTCCATAATAGGTAAGAGCAGCAAAAGATTTAATATTTAAAAATAGCTGTATGTTTTCAATCAAATGAATAGGGAGTTCTGTGTCCATATCTACCTTTTGCTTTGAAAGCCTCAGCTAAAATGCAACAACATCCCCCCACTCCAAACCAAAAATGTCAACCAGTGCAGCAAGCCATGACAAACTTGATGCTAATGGCTTTTATACAGAACACTCACATGATCACACAGGGTCATAAAGAATATGGTGCATATGGACAGTGCATATTCTCCTAAGCCTAATGTGAAATAACACAAGTCTTCAAGTAAGAGAAGAATCATAGCTTCAGGCTGCAAATTGGTTTTCTGTTGTCTTCTGATGTAAATGAACCTGAATGCTTTCCCATCTGAGTAACTATTTAACCTCAAGGCTCTTGTCTACTACATAGAATTCTCTAATTTTTTAGCTATAAAGGCTTCCACATTTAGCCAGTTTTTTTTCTGACTTACACGCAGCTACTGAGGCCCACTCCTCTACCTATTACAAGATTCCATCAATAGTTTAAGCTATTTATTGACAGCCTCTGACAGCCTTTTATTTTTAAATTACTTCACTTATATGATCATATAGAGTAAGATTTCTTTATAACTGGCACAAAATAAAATCTGCCCATTTCAACGTGTCTTTGGAGTTTGTCTGTGATTTTGAACAGTCCAGAATTAGGCATAGTTTCTTTGCTACTGAAAATCCAGTATTAAAATTAAAGATTGTAAGCAAATTTCATGAATTCCACCAGAGTTTTCTCTTCTTTTAAAAGGGTTGATGTGGGACTGATGAAAGGAGTATAGTAATGTGTATGAGAAATTATTTTCTTTATTATACATTAGGGCCTTCGGCAACCTGTACATGAACATTAAATACTAAAGGTATCCACACCTGAGAGCACCTTTATCATGTTGATCTCTGCTGTTTGCATATACTCAATTCCCCCTAGGCGGGAATCTCTTACTGTGTCCTTATCTTAATAGTTACACATTTTAAGTGAATAATATCACACTTTTGGCACTTATAATTACATTTATAGCCAACAGCATTAAGGCCTTCCTTAATCTTTAGTTAAGCTGTAAACACAACGCAGTCCATTACACTGAGCCAGGCCAGAATTGCCACATTTCACAGTATCACAGTATCACAGTATGTTTGGGATTGGAAGGGACCTCAAAAGATCATCCAGTCCAATCCCCCTGCTGGAGCAGGAACGCCGAGGTGAGGTCGCACAGGAAGGTGTCCAGGCGGGCTTTGAATGTCTCCAGGGAAGGAGACTCCACAACCCCCCTGGGCAGCCTGTTCCAGTGCTCTGTTACCCTCACTGAGAAGAAGTTCTTTCTCAAATTTAAGTGGAACCTCTTGTGTTCCAGCTTGATCCCATTGCCCCTTGTCCTATCATTGTTTGCCACTGAGAAGAGCCTGACTCCATCCTCGTGGCACTCACCCTTTATATATTTATAAACATTAATGAGGTCACCCCTCAGTCTCCTCTTCTCCAAACTAAAGAGCCCCAGCTCCCTCAGCCTTTCTTCATAAGGGAGGTGCTCCACTCCCTTAATCATCTTTGTTGCCCTACGCTGGACCCTCTCCAGCAGTTCCCTGTCCTTCTTGAACTGAGGGGCCCAGAACTGGACACAATATTCCAGATGGGGTCTCACCAGGGCGGAGTAGAGGGGAAGGAGGACCTCTCTCGATCTACTGACCACGCCCCTTGTAATACACCCAAGGATGCCATTGGCCTTCCTGGCCACAAGGGCACAGTGCTGGCTCATGGTCATCCTGTTGTCCACCAGGACCCCCAGGTCCCTTTCCCCTACACTGCTCTCTAATAGGTCATTCCCCAACCTATACTGGAACCTGGGGTTGTTCCTGCCCAGATGCAGGACTCTACACTTTCCCTTGTTAAATTCCATCAGGTTATCCCCTGCCCAACTCTCCAGCCTGTCCAGGTCCCGCTGACTTCAGTCAGAAATGCAGAGACTTGTCTTTGCAATTGCAAGCGCGTTTAGGAAACTAGACATTACGCAGTGAAAAAAGCATACTGAATGCGATCCTTTGCAACGAGGCTGAGGGCATGCTAAGTCCAGCCTGCATGCTTCACAGCTATCGCACAGAACTCGTTCTGTATCCTCCAGAAAACCATCCACTTTGAATCTGGTATCTACACACACACATGTTGCAATTACTCAACTCTCTAATCACCCATACAAGTGCTCTGAAAGGTTTGGGTGTGGTTTTTGTTGTTGTTGGTGGTGGTTTTTTGATTTTTTTTCTTTCGGACTGAGATAAACCAAGAAGAAATTTCAGCTGGAGAACAGTATAAAGTTCAGGGAGCTGGGTCTAACTTTTGCTTCTCCAGTGGTCTGCTCCATTTCATATCTGTCTCCTTAAGGAAGAGAAGGAATTTTGATGCATATAGTAGAGGAAAAAATGCATAATTTGCTTTCCACTAGGTTATGGTCTATAGCCTGGTATTACCATATATGATGGGGAAAAATCTCTTCATGCCTTGCTCCAATGACCTCAGTGGGATTTCCCACAATGTAACAAACTCAATAGAGTGGCCAAGCCCTCCACAACCTAGCCTTCAAGCAAGGTTAAACCTCCATTTGGTTTTGAAAAAAAAACAACTAAGGAATTGCATAATTTGGCTTAAGAGGTGTTTCTACTATTTACCATTAGTAATGTTGATGCCTTAAAGAAGGTCTTTTTGGACAGTCTGATCGATTGTAACTTAATTATAATAATATGAAAGTCCAACATTTTGAATGAAACAGAGGAAAGAATCCAAGAAAGAACCAAAATATTAACAGAAAGGGAAAAGCAAAAGTCTTGTTAGTCAGATGCTGCTGCTGATAGGAACACTCCCATGTGTTACACAAGCTGTGCTAAGCATGGATCATATGGTTGCAATCTGATGGATACAACAAAATCAGTCACTTGTTTAATTCCGTTCTGGTCTAAGTCAGGGAAAAGCAGTCAAATTTAGGTAGGGAGTAAATGTTAAATACAGATGCTTGAAATTAGGTACTGAAAACCATACATGTGACTTTCAGAGGTGCTGAGTGTTCTGCCCTCTTGTTCATGAGTATCAAGCCATTTCTATCTGAGGGCCAAAAATTTCACTTTGAACAACAGATGTCAAAATGCGTATCTTGCTCGATATCATGATGAAATTTTCCTTGATTAATCAATAGTTTGCTTTGCATCCAAAGCTTATCTAACTTTACTTCTGCCTGTCTAAAGCAGATAATAATCTCGGTCTGACCTTGGACTGGCTCCTTGGTGACTGGGACACAAAGATTGCTGCCGTTCTACCTTTTTTCTATGACATAAGCTTGCACTGGGGAGCCTCCATCTTGGGCCAAGCACTTCCAGGTGATGGTGACAGCTTCTTTCCTGACATCTACAATGTGAGGCTGAGACACCTGTCTCAGAACCTCTACATAGAAGAAAATCAAATTAGCACAGTACAATCAGAATCCATTGACTCCAATTTGTGTGTATGTGTTATGTGTGTGTGCATAAATATATATGCACGTATGTATAGCAAGAAATCAAGGAGAGTAACTTGCATGTTTAGGTTTACTCATGGCCACAACCTTTTTCTAAAGATTCTGATACACTCTGGTCTTGGGGAAAGGGGACTGCAAATACTGTCTCATTGTGGGTCCAAGTCCATAAAGGAAGCATAGAAACAACAGGTACCCAAACTATAACTTCCAGAAGATAGTTCAGCAGTGTTTTCTAACCAAGCTAGTTTTTGGCTGACGTATTTCTTTTTTTTGGCTGCAAAACAAAATGGTTTCAAGCCTTCCCTTTTAAATTATCTTATCTCCTCCTCCACAATATTTTCCAGAGAAAGCCACTTCCCATTTCTGCTGTATCCCACTAAGCTTACGTAACTGATGCTAGAGCAGTGTGTTAGTCAGTCCTCTCTTGTGGCCAGTCCATGTCAAGGGGTTTCTAAGTCCACAACACTTGCAGTGAAAGGACCTGGGTATTTGTTTGATCCTGGTTATTAGCCTAAGCACAAAGCAGCTTCTGAGCTCTGTCCCGGGAATTAGTCCCCTGAAGCACAGGGGATAGTGTCCTTTTGGGGACTGGCAAGGAAGTAAACAACGAAAACGATGAGAAGTGGGACTGTGAAACCACACTAAAACCAGCTGGCTAATAGGTTGGTCAGCAAAAATTTCTTCTGTTTCCAGGGCTTGATGAGGCCCTCAGAGTTGACAGCATGTATTTTGGATTAGTAGGCTTTCCCTTCGTCCACCTTCTCCATAGCAAATTTGGTTTAGTTGCTCTACACCACCCCTATTTTCATCCACGATTTTTTCTCCAGCCATCCTCCCTCTCTACAAAGTGAGTCACCTGCTCTCCTCCATGGCCTTTGTGTGCTTTTCATCTCAGTTTGCATTTTCTCCATGTGTTGCAGGAACTCTGCTTTCCCCTACAGGAATTTTGGTTTGTCTGCAGTGTGAGCAGCTGACCAGAGCAACATGAAGGCCTATTATTTAGAGGGCCATATCCTCTCACAGTGTAAATTAGTGCAGATTACAGCAAAACTGAACTGACTTGAATAATTTGATTTGATAACTTAGTGTCTACCTCACTGCAAGACTTTTATAGAAAAAGTCTGAATTACATTGTCTGTAACCAAACATATCTACCAGTGATTGTCCCATTATAAAATTATTAATTTAGAACCTACCAATGAAGCTGAGGCAAAGGGTGTCGGAAGCTGAGCCACAGTGAGTTTTCAGATTCAGCCTAATGGCTCCACCATCTTCTCTCCCATGGGTTTTGACTGTGAGCTGTGCAGTCACTGGCTTTCTCGATAGACCAAGAAATCTTCCTCTGTCACCTCAACGCCATCTTTGAACCATGTGACTTTGGACATCAGTTTTGCCTTGAGAGGCACCTTGATGGCTTAGTCTTCACAGTAACACTGTGTGCAGCAGAAAGCTCGAGGACAAATTCCTCAATAACAGGAGAATCTGGAAAGAACAGAAGGCATTTAAAAGCTGCAGCTGCAAATCTAGCTTGACATCTTTCTGTACCTGTGAGTTCCCAGAAAACGTGGTCCAGAGCTGGGCCCTTCATACACTCCTTCATGTTTTTACTATAAGAAATCTGTATTTTGTGAAAGTCTCCAGGGACACCCAAATTCTTCAGTGTGTTTTGATTAATTTAATTTAGTTTTGTTTCTCATACACAGAGCTGGCTGATCTCCTTTTGTTCAGCTCAGCAGAAAAAGAGGGACCTTGGGGAACTAGGAAGCCTCAAAGCTCCTCACTTCCCTAGGGTCTGGAGATTTGATTCCAGGCAGTTTCAAAGTTTTGCACTACATAAGAAGCAGCTCTTTGTGCTGTTCTTCCCTAAGATCACACTGGGATATATATCTATCACCATGATAAAGAATCAAAAAGTTACTTATTGCTTGTAAAGAAAATGCTCCCTCATTTGTTACAGAGTAATATGGGGAAATGATAAGGAAGTCCTGCACACAGTAAAGAAAAATAGCCAGGTTCCTAAACATATTTGGTGTTTTTACTTTTATTTTCATTGCACAATGTGTATGTTTAGAAATTACAATCTTCTGCTGGAAGTCAGAATAAAGACATTCAAAAATAGTTCTGAGTGCAGGCAAATCAGCCCTCCCTATACCAAAGCTTTGCTATGGATGTGTTTTTACCGCATGGCAGGTATAATAAATATTCAGTGTTGCAGACACAGCATCTGTACTGCCATGTTTGTCCCTGTTTTGGGCAGAGGTATGAGAAAGAGGCTGTTTTTCAGGCAGCAGACGAGTCTGAGAGTCCATCTGGCGCCATCTGGCTGCCAAGAGCTGAGTAATAAACATATTTATGTATTTCTATATATAATTTCAGAAAAGGTGTTTTTCTCATTGCTGATGACAACAACATTTGAAGTAAAGGCTCAGGCCAAAATTCTTGATCACTGATTTATAAACACAGGAACCTATGCTTAGTCACTTAAAATCAATCCATATGACTGCTCAATTTTCTCCCCTTCGGGAACAAAGAAGCAAAAATAAGAGGTTTTGCTTGTGTACGTAGATAAGCCTGTAAAATGGTACAAGTCCAGGTAAGGAGACCTGGGGAAGCACTGACTCTGCATGTGTTTGTGCATGCCTGGTAGAGAGCAGTAAAGAGATAGGGCAGCTACCTCCAATGGCAGCTGTTGCTCCACTTTCTGCCACTTGGCCCTGAACATCTATCTCCCTTCAAGTTCCGTTCCCATTCTGTCCATGATGAGTCTGTGTACGGCTCCCTGCTTCACTATCCAGAACTTTATCATGTCCATAATCTGACAAGCAGACTGGGGCAGGAAACAACCCTCATTGCCACAAACATCATCTCCAACCCTGTCCCCAAATCATCTGATTGCCATTTTCTGCTCTAAGATGACTATAAATGGTCAGGATCTCTAGTTCCTACTCTGGTAGAATGCTCTGTGATCTACGGACAAAACAAATTCAGTGTTAGGTGGACACAGTGGTCTGCGCATCTGCCTACAGGAGCCACATGGCATGTAATGTGGGATGCACATTAGCATGCAAAAGATACATTTACTGATTACTCTGAAAATCGGAGATTGGAAGAGGGAAAAGGGTGGGTAGTGAGAAGCTAGCCTTGTAGGAAAGAACGCGAGTCTACAGGCTGAGAAAATGGGTTAGCAAATGCGAAAGACTGTTTACAGGAGACTGGCAAGGAAAATTTTGAAGAAGTCAAAGATCCGAAGTCAAAACTTAGTAAGACTGACGCTGTAGGAGATTGGGAAAGATTAGATTTATTCCCGCCTTATGGGTTCGTCTGTTTGTCCTTAGTCAGAAGCCCTTTACTAATATCAGGCCAAGTTACACAGTAGCTGTTTGAAGAAAACCTCCCACTAGGGTTTTGCAGCCTTTCATTATGCTGACGATACCATGAGCATTTTACCTTTTTGCCATCCTTGAGCCATATTCCTTCCACCTTCACATCATTTAGGACAACGTAGAGAAGGCCCCTACCCACACTGTCCCTCCAAGCCACCTCGGCCATGGCCCACCATGGTTATTTGCATACCAGGCCTGATAGCCACCCTCCAGGAGCCAGGGTTTCCTTGACCCCTGCCAACCACACTCAACTCTGGCCACAGAGTCCTCTCCAGACTGCACACCCGGAAAGCCCAGGGCTGGGAAACTGCTCACTTCTGGCCTGTTTTGGGAAAACAAAATGAGAAATATGTGGCCAAAACGCAACTAATGGAGTGACCTCCACCCAAGTCTGTACACCAGGACAGGGTTTGCAAGGCATCATCAGACAAAGAAAACTCAGGACAATTATTAATAGACCAGCCTCACAGAGACATCAGAGACACACACCTGGATACAGAGACAGGTGGGCACTAGGGCAGATCAATCTTCCATGTGAGAAAATCTGCCTGACTTTAGAGCTGAGATTCTTTTCACCCCTGAAGTTTCCTTCATACCATCCTACCAACTGAACATTCAGTTGTTCCTGAACCTGTTAAGGATATACTAGTATCACTCTACCCTCCTTCCATGCAGTTCATTTTAAAAACGGTTTTAAAATGCTGCACTTTCAATGGAAGCCACCTAGGCATAGTTCAAAGCTGGTCCACATCTAATAGAAGTAATCTTAAATACTAATAGCCAATAAATCCACACCCTAACTCTGAATTTCTTCTCAGCCTATGCTGAGAGCATGAAGGTGAGCTTTCCAACTTTTCCTTCTGCTCTTAACACTCTTGTGTCTTTCTGTAAAGATCATAGAGGTAAGTTTACAGCATCAATAATGCTACTGCAAAACTAATTAACAAAACAAATGTGATAGTAAATGTTTTCCAGCCTCATGTTGTGCTGCTGGTCTTCAGTAGACTGCAGTGAAACATCTCATGGGTTGCTTTAAAGAATAACAGGATAAGAATTCATTAGGACAACCCTGAATAAAATAAAAAAACATGGTACACTTTACTAGGCTGGTTTGGGTGACATGTGGAAGGACTTAAATGGAATATTTACTGCTTTATGCTTCCACTGTTTTACACTGCAAAGGGAAGCCCTTAATTATTACCTTCATGCTACCAAGAGGGGGCACAGACTAACAGCTTATTCCATGTTAAAGCATAGACTGCAGAGCAACGTTACTGCACATCAGTTTCTTAGCTGTTACAGCAAAGCAGCACTGCTCCTCTGCACAATTCAGTGAAGAACAGTGTAGAGACTACTATTCTTCCTCCTCTCGGCTCATTCACACTTACCTTCCACTGTTACACTGGCACTACTGTACTGCTCATATGGGTCACTGTCTTGCATAGCCTACGATTGCTGTGCAATTTCCTGAGTCGCTCGGCTCAGCAGCATTAATAATAAGCTCTTCTCTCTTGCTTTCATGCTTCATGGTGTACTTAGGAGACCTCTGAATCACTTGTCCATTCTTTATCCCCTTCAGGGTGAGATCTTCGTAAGTCAGCACACACTCCAGGCAGGCTTTTCCCTTCTTTTTCACTTGGGTGTTATTGAGATTGCTGACAAACTGAACTGGAACCCCTGGGAAAGTGGAAGGGTTTGGCAAGAAAAAGGGCACATACCAGCAAGCACCTTATATATCCCTTATAAATTGAAACAAGTGGCTTTGCCTTTGCAGGGTATAGCACAGGCTCCTGCTCAAGAGAGAATTCAGGTTTGAGACTTCCAGTGTGAAAAGGAGGTCTTCATGCTCCTCTGCCCATCCACAGACTAGCTTTATGAGACTGCAGTTTTCAGTCTTCTGAGCCCATGCTCTGGGGTTTTGCATTTTAGGTTTATGGATTTTGCAGCTCAAACTCTGCTGTCTTGCATTTGATCCACTCGCTGCCCAAAGATGCTTACTTTGCATTACTTATGATCAATGAAGAGCGGAGTGCTCTGCACTAGAACTTCAATCTCAACACTGAGTTCTTTAAAGTAACTTGGCTGAACCGCCTTAGTTTTCACATCCATCATCAGAAGTGAAAATTTCATACTTATCATCCCACTTCAACTCTTTCCCTTTGAACTTCTAGGTGAAGATTTGCGCTTTCTTTGGCAGGTGGGTTTCAAACACTGCTGTCTGTCATTTAGTCACTTTCAGAGGTTTCAGTTCTGTGAGGAGTTGGGGGTCCACCTGTTAAAATACCCAAAAGACAAACATGCATTCTGTTATTTTTAGTTCCTGATCTCAGATTTCCTACACTAGATAACAAGATGTTAGTGAAGTCATTTTGATTTCTTTCTTGAGTGGTAGCAGGAAGATTAATTCATTCTTTCAACTTCAGTGGAAATTAAGCTAACTACACTTCATAATGTTCTATAAAAGTTGCACGTAATCCTATAAAGCTGATTACCAACAGATTCACTGCTTTTCTGTTCAGTTCTTCTGTCTTAGCTGTTTGGGTTTTTTTTTTGTTGGTTTGTTTGTGTTTTTTTGTTTGGTTGGTTTTTTTGTTTGTTTGGTTTTGTTTGGCTTGGTTTGGTTTTTTCTCTCTGTTACCACAGGTCATTGTGAAGTAAATGGTTGCAGGCAACTGGAGATGACATCTACAAGCACATCTGGAACCATCTGGCAAGCTGAAAGACTGACATGTTGCTGCATTATCTGTCCAGACTGCTGCAGTACCTGGCACAGGATCACTATTTGGCTCAGTAAGGTAATCTACCACACTACCAAATAGCCTGTGCCCAAGTCCTGCTAAGGGCTTTATCAGAAAGACAAGTATTATACTTAATAATGGTATTTATGGCAAAGCTTATCTTTAAGAGATGGTACTACTGTTATAAAAAGGTAAAGCAGGTGGGCAACATCACTTTCACTTAGCACTGAATTAAAGCAACTTTGCTGTATATAATGTGGTTGGCACAGCAGGCACACATTTGGCTGGCTGTAGGAAGCACGTGCAGACAAAAAAAAAGATCATTCTCATTATGCCCAGGCCCACCCACTCACTCCTAAGTCTTATAACATTGTTTGAGCAAAGTTTGCTTCCACCAAAAGGACAGCGCCAAGGTGCATTTTATTATTCTCCTCTTTTCCACTAAAACTGGTCCAAATTCAGTAGTGATTCACACCCTTGCCACGCTGATGTCAGTGGAGAATTTAGCTTATTATGTGTAATAATTGGGCTTCAAACTGAAATCTGCTGTCTCATGAAAGGTGTTTTTACATGGGTGCTCTGGTGTTTGTGAGTTGGCTTATGACTTGTACAATCTTATATTCCTGTTTGAGCCTAAACACATCAGTGTTGCAAAGACATATAGGAAGAGAAAGTAGGTCACAGTTTGGCCCACCAGTGTTGACCCTCAAAATGTTTGTCTGCAGATGCTGACATCGTACACAGAACCTCATGCATCTGAGAACAAAGATTACCTATAACTCCCAGCACAACAGAAGAGAGTTCCTTGTCAGCCACAAGATGACTGTAGGTGCCTAGGTCTTTCCCATTCACATTGGTGATGCACAGGATACATTTCACACCATATGCTTCATATCATATTTTCTTAGTGAATACAGGGAACACAAATGCTCTTCCCCATAATAAGCACAATGTTTGCACCTTTGGCAACACATTCATTTTGTGCAGTGGACACAGAGGGCAAGACACACAGTGCTCAGTTTAAAGTCAGCAGGGGGCAGATCTTTTTCATCCTGTTTCACCCCACTCTACTTGCAGCAAATCTGCCCTGCAAAGACTCTCAATTTTGCCTAACTTCAAAATTTTTCCAAGCTTAGTTGTTAGTAACTGGTCTAGTCACTAGTCAAGTCAGACGTCTAGAGCTTACCTTCAGCCATGATCAAGGATACCATGTAGATGGCATCAGTGTGAGTACTGGACACCACACACTTGTAGTTATCTGTATCATTTCAGGAGAAACATTCAGATTGGAAAGAAAAAAAAAAAAAAAAAACAGAAAGCAATAAGCAGAAGTTCCACATAGGCTGGGGCAGTGGGGAGTGGATATGATAAATGTATTAGTGAATTCCTCTTTTTATTTGTGTTTAAAACAGTATTTTTAAAGTCACTAACAGACCTGTTAAAAATCCAGAATCTGTGAGAGCAGAAATTTTGAGGCCAAATCAAATGGTCCCTCCTCCCTGGAGATCCCTCACAGCCTTTCCAAAGCTCCAGAAACAGACAGAAGTCTTCCCACTGACAGTGATGTATTTTGGATCAGGTCCATTCTGGGCCTAAGGCAGCAAAATGAAGCCATTTCTTCTGAGAGACACCCTTTTTTTCTGGTGCTCTGCACTGAAAGTATCACCCCTGAACCGCATAAGCAATACAGAAACTAGAGGAGTGTGAATGGAAGCTCTTAGACTTAACTCTTCAGTAGTGTAGGAAAATAAAGAGTTTGACCCGCCCTGGCTGTCAGACTTGTAAACAAAAGACTGTCTGAGAAAAGAGGTGGATTAGAGCAGACTAAGAACAAGGAGAGTGGAGAGAAAGGGACAGAGCAAGTGAAGCAAAGAAAAGAACAGAAGGAGGGCAGAACTTCTGCAGCCATGGGACATCACAAATTAAACAGGGCTGAACTGGGACGTGTGTTTTGAATATTACGAATTATTAAGATTTAGCATTGGTTTTGCCTGAGTGGCATACAAGAGGCATTAGGGCCTCATTATGCTGAACACAAAATCAAGTAACAAAAATAATGGTGCCTGCTCTCATGCTCTTTTTCTGTTGATTTGAAAAACTGCCCTATAAACACACAACGGTATTTGACCTAGTAATAAAAATACGCCTGGCCTGCTGCAATATTGCTGCTGAGGAATTCTATAGTGCTTAAGTTTTTCAATTTTACTGTAGGAATAAATTAAAAAAAAAAAAAAAGAGCTAAAGTAAAGGAAAAAAAGTATGGTAGCCTAGCACACACTTCTTAAAAATACCACCCAAAACATTCTGGATCCTTCTTCTATTGGTACCCACTCTCTCTTTTCCATGTTACATCAGGCTTTGGTTTACTTGAAATTTCAGCTCAGAATACAACTTCGTCTCCTACAAGTCACGAAGAAACACTAGAATTAATGAATGAATCAATGACTGAAATGGAATAGGAGCCTGTTACCTACTTTCTCTGTTTGGGTTTATTTTAAATGTGTGGTTTCTTTTCCTGTCTGCTTTATGGAGAAAATCAGATTAACCTCGCTTTACTTTACTTACCGTACTTATTACAATTTTACATCCGTCACAGATACCACTCTGGGAATTAGATTTGCTCATTAGCAGTGCTCTGCACACTGATGGATGATTTGTGACTTTTTTTGTGATATATAATAAAGACTCATATGATCTTTCTCTCTAGACAGTCACAGATCTGCCATATAGGAGACATTATACATGATGGAAAGGCTTATTTACTTATGCATTAAAGTTTACATTCTTCCAGGCCCAGCCAAATAATTTGATGATGAGTTTTGCATAAACAAGAACTGTTGTACTTAAATCCGTAAGGACAGGTTTCCAGCAGCTGGAATGAACAGCAGCTTTCCCACTGATTTTGACTGATCCATGAGAACTCTAAAAACAGTGAGGGTGGGTATAGGGAACTGCAGTTTACACCTGTGTTTACCACTCTTCCAGTTTTGGAGGATGATGGACCATGAACAATGAGCATGGGACATCTCCAACTATATCAGGTTGCTCAGAGCCCCGTCCAGCCTGGCCTTGAATGTCTCCAGGGATGGGGCATCTACCACCTCTCTGGGAAACCCCTTCCAGTGTTTCACCACCCTCATTGTAAAAAATTTCTTCCTCATGTCTAACCTGAATCTCCCCTCCTTTGGTTTAAAACCATTACACCCTGTCCTGTCATAACATGCAGTTCTAAAAACTCTGTCCCCATCTTTCTTATGTTCCCTTTTAAGTACTGAAAGGCTGCAATAAAGTCTCCCTGGAGCTTTCTCTTCTCCAGGCTGAACAACTCCAACCCTCTCAGCATGTCCTCACAGGAGAGGCGTTCTATCCCTCTGATCATCTTGGTGGCCTCCTCTTGACCCTCCTCAACAGGTCCATGCCTTTCCTGTACTGAGGGCTCCAGAGCTGGATGCAGAACTCCCAGTGGGGTCTGACCAGAGCAGAGGGGCAGAATCACCTCCCTCAACCTGCTGGCCACACTACTTTTGATGTAGCCCAAGATACTATTGGCCTTCTGGTTTGCAAACACACATTGCCCGCTCAGGTCCAGTCTCTCATCCACCAGTACCCCCAAGTCCTTCTCCACTGGGACGATCTCAATCCCTTCATCCCCCAGCCTGTACTGATAACGGAGGTTGCCCTGACCCAGGTGCAGGACCTTGCACTTGGTCTTGTTGAACCTCATGATATTCACATGGGCCCGCTTCTTGAGCTTGTTCGGGTCCCTCTGGATGGCATCCCATCCATCAACGGAAATTATTGTTACTCACCCTTGGGTGTTGTCACTGGGTATGGCTTTTCCACAAATTCAGGAATGCTTTCTCCAGCAAGATCTCAAAAGAGCACGTTACCATGTTAAAAGACTCGAATTTGGCAGAAGACTTCCTAGAAAGAACTTATTCAGTTGGGGAAAAAATATGTTAATCAAGCAGAACAAAGAGGTACTGTTTGAAGAATTGATTTACCAGGTGTAGGAAAGGGTGGATACTATAAGCAACCCTGAAACAAAGTTACACAGAGAATTGCCCCAGTCAGTTCCAACTCCTGATAGAGGAAGGTCTGTGCATCAGAAGAGTGACTGCTGGTCAATTCCTTGCTTCTTCACAGTCTCTCTGCAGGATTTCATGCAAATAGCATGCACTCTCTGAATCTGTTTTTTTCATCTACAGAATGGGAAAACTAGGCTGCCTTGCTGCACAGGGGTGCTGCAAGGTGCTTTCATGTTAGATGTCATTCAAGAGTGGTATCAAAACTGGACAAATCAAAAGGCCTGTTAGGACTTAATCTATTCTGTACAAGCTCTACTAAGTTCCTGAGTGCTGCTCATGTCCTATGTTTAGATGTATGCCCATAGTTTAAGACAAATTCTCCACCCCCACATCATTCAGAACAAGTTTTACACAGAAAGGCAACATCTCCTTTTGGTCCCACTTATGCTTAGTTATCAAAAAAGACAGCTTTAGGTGCCCAGAACAGAAACATCACTTGCCTTCAACACTTCTGCTGGCTTGAGACACATGTTGCTTTTGGGAATGGAAGATTCCAATGGACCAATGTGTCTCAGTCTCAGTTTGCACATACACAACTTCTGGTGTCGTGGTAGTTTCATTCCTGGCAGGGCTCTAAGGGCTGCAAGCTCTGGAAAGGAGCATTAATAAACACACTTTCCTGATGTGCGTAAGCATAAGTGTGGCTTCCCTGGACTCCCTTGTCCAACTAGCCCTTGCTGTTAACAAGTCACTATGCATCAAGACAGTAAAGGTGAAAAAAGCTTGTGGAATATCCCAGAAGTCTGTTTTTATCACTTTATGAATCCACATATATATATATATATATATATATAGGCAAAATTTTAAACTGCTCATTTCAGGAGGCTCCAAAAAGCTGCATTTTTCCATGACAATGAACCCATTTAGTTTGTTTTTACAATAACTTGTTCTTCAGGTAAAACAGGGTAACTTTTTTTCCAGCCATACTGACCAGTCCACGCAAACGTCTCACTGGAATGGAGACATTTTTCTGTGGTTAATAGCAAGAGGTCTCTGTTTTACACAAGGAAAATAACCAGAAACTCCACTACCAGCTTGCATTATTCCAGTTTATTGATTTAGACTATTTAATTGCACTTCTCCTTACTCAAAGACCTCCCCAGGTCTCCTAAGCGTATCACATATAGTGGGATGTGTTAATGCTACAGGGGCCAGTGCACACCCTGCTTTCAGTAGATGTGGCTGGGAACTGTGTCATTGTCCTCACTGCAGTGCTGAGACAGACCCAGTAAAGGAGGTTGCTTTAAGCCAAGGTAATCAAACCAAACCAAAAAACCTTCTTCCAGTGGGGACTCTGCTGCCTATAGTTACGCCAAGACTGGTCCCAGTAAGAAAGGCAGTTTGGAGAAAAGGGAGTATTCAGTTTAGTCTTTGAGGGATGAGTACTTGTCATCTAGAAATTGTAGCTACCTAGTTTTAAAAAGTGTTCCTTGGCAAGATAGATACAGTAAGGAATGGTAGTCTCTGAAACAGTTGTGTGCTGCTGAGGGATCTTGGGGCAGAAGGAAATCAACCCAAAACACAAGCCCTTCTGATATCTGGGGGCACAGATGATAAAGCTGTAATTATGCACTGCAACCTAGAAGATACAGTCCACAGAGAAGACAATATATGACCATATGACCTTGAGACTTTGCTTTGTTGCCAGCAGAAATTCTAGCTATGCCAGAAGTGCTCTGTTTTGGGCATCCTCCCAAGGAGATTCTTTTCCTTACTAGAATATATATATCCTGGTCTCCTTGCTGAGCTGCCCTTTGTCTCCAGCCTGCCTGTATGAGAGACCAATGTTGTCTGACTCCTTATGCACAAAAGACAAGTGAAGAGTCTCTATCCTAGACTATATACCTACATTTACCCTCTAAAATTACACAGGGATATCAAGCGTCTCAAGACTCGATTATTTATTTCTTTTTCTGCTCAGAAATTTTCTCACAGAGACACATTTTTTAAAGTCTTTCCTACAAACCAAGAAGCCAGGAGGAAGAAATCACGCTTGCTTTTGCCTGGTGTGCCCAAAGATTCCATCCCCCTTACCACCCTCTCTCACTGTCCTGTTCTCACCCTTTCACTCTTGCATACCAACAGCCATTAGTGTTGGTGATGGCAATGATTCGGGCTGGTTTTGAAGAGATGAGAAATGTTAATTCTATAATCCTCAGCACCTCAGAAATGAGCATATTTTTCCCTAAATCGTTATGCAGCAAATTCACACTTGTAGCATCGAGTGCTAAAATGAGAAGGCATACATCACTCTGCTTTACTCACCTGCTCCACTGCACAGCTCTCTGCACACCTTCAGATGTATTCAGATTTTCAAATCCTACAAAGCTCACAGCAACATGGTTTAAAAGCCAATCCACCATTTTAACAGTTCCTCCTTTCGCCTTAAAAATTGAATTCCCTTTAATTATAATTCTTTTACCTGATGAAAATTTTCATCCTTGGGCACAGATTTTATGAACATGAAAATGTTACAGGTGAAGATCCAGTAGCTTGTGTCAATTAAGGAGCAGAAATGGCTGGTAAGAAACACATTTCTTTTAAATTGCTGACCATTACCTTTCATTATCCTCCAGTCTGGAGAGCGAGCATTCTGTTAGAAAAATTGCCTTTAATAGTAAGTGATGAGCTTTTGGAAGCCTCACCAGATGCCAAGATTTCTTGTTTTTCTTGATGAGGCTGGAACCAATTTCTAGAGCCCAAAAGGTTCCACTTGAAGGATATGACATTGTCTGTTACGGCCCATCACCACAATGTAACTTGCCCATACCCTGACTGTGGGCAAGAAAGAAACCAAAATGATAATGCAGACAACCCTCTGTGCTTAGGAACACAAATACACCATGAATCAACCCACAGGTACCCTGCAGAAAGATTAACTTCACCCATGATACATAGTGTGGCTATCACACTGTATTTTCTTACCATGGCTCCTATTAAAAGATTCAGTGCACACTTACAAGGGAAACCAGATCTCAGGAAAAGACTTGTCAATACCACTGAAATACATGCAAAGTCTTGGTGTAAGCAAATGGTAATTTTAGTTTCAGTTACAGAAGAGAGAGTTGGACAAGTTTGACCAGTTCTTTTGCAGGTAACTGAGTCTTCCCTACACAATACCTTTTCCAGGTCCTTTATTAGGACATTCTTGAGAATATAAGTTTATGTATATTTTACTTTTTTTTTTTTTCCCACAGTTGCTAAGGTCCTGATCATTCCTACTAAGAGACAGAAGCTCTTAGGAGCTTTCAGGCCATGACTGACTCTTCTGTGTCACTCAGCTTATATGAAGTCCTATAGATTGTTTCAGTCCTAGGAAGGTGCCTGGGCCCCTTTACACTGGACAAATATGGCTTTGAGTAATTCAAAACTTAAATACATTCTGTCATCTTGTGGGCTATGTCATTACATTCTTTACACTGGCTTCAGCAGTTTCACATTCTTGGAATAACAGGATGATAAAACTTTGAGTCCGAGGCTAAAAGGAACAAGCTTTCTGTAAGCCAAAAGGATACCTTTTTATTTAAAAATAAAAATTACTTCCCCAATCCCAGGTTTTCTTATGACTGATTCTTACACCATTTCAAAATTCTCATCAAAGGCAGACTATTAAACAATTTACCAGTCTTGTTTTTCATGTTAAAAACAAAATATGTGGATCCAGGTTTAAAACAGTTAAACATTCCTGCTTTGGTGTTTGTCAGTCCCCAGCGCTCCTTTCACACTTTGGTGAAATGTCCAGGCTTTGACTACTTTTACAGGCAGCTGTTTCCACCATGTCCAAGCCCAGCCAGTTCATTCAGTTACTCAAGCAGGGACCAAGCTCTTTGGAAAAACAGTTCATAATGTTAGATTACAGAACACATTCTTTAATTTCTTCTACTCCTTAATAAGTCTGAGGTTGTGTCACCCTTCTCCATATGGGGAATTACTTCATTCCTAACAAGCAAGGTACTTTTCAAGAGGAGAATGAATTACAGATCTCAACCTGTGTATTTAGCTATCTTTTACTTCACTTGTGTTAACAGCAGCAGTACTGAAATAGTGCAGGTACAAGAGGCCGTTTTATGTGTATATGGGTCTATCCATTCTGAAGGACACAAACCACGTATCTTTCTTGTGACAAAGGCTGAACTAGTGGTAATAAACTGCTTCTCTTCACCAGCTGCATTTGATTTCTGTTTGGTGCAGACTGCGGTTATCGATGCTGTATTTACGTTAAATTTAAATGGAAAGGGAGTCTAGTACAGGAGGCACCTAGGTTATGCTTTGCAAAACACAGGAACATAGAATACCAAAGAACATCAAAATCTTGTCAACTTCCAGAAGCCCAGTTCTAGGGGAAAACTACTGAAAAAGCAATGGCAAAACTCCCAGGGAACATGCCACCTTCATCACGAGATTATTTTGGATGACTTCTGCTAGTCTACAAGAGGAAGGTGAAATTACAACAAAAAAAAGAAAAAAAATGTGCAGAGTTTGAAAAATTGTCAACTTTTCCAGTGAGCAAAAAATATATACAGACAGCAAAAATAAGCACCTGCTGTGGTTCACAGACTAAAGAGAGATTCCAGCACAACAGAAGACTTCGTGCTCCCTTTTCTAGAAGTTAGTGTTATTATTAACACAGACTCATTTATCAAATCAGAAGTGCGTGGAAATGCAACCAGTCACGCTGTAAAGTGGATAAGGTATTATTTATTGCTTATCTAATAAATCTATCAAGGAACCAACCTTCACTTACCTCTTCAATAGACTAATTCAGAAACAAGTGCCCAACTTAGATACAGAGAAACCTGGTATCTGGGCTGGAACTCACATTTTCCCTAACAAAACCAAAACGCTGCCAACACAATCCAACTCCTCCGACCTGTCCAAACTGGCTCAAAACCCAGGTAGTTCCTTTCTACATTCATTTATCAGTGTTCATGAATCCTCCCTAATGCTTATGTTCTTGCACCAGCTATTACGGCATGTTGTGTGGGCACGTGTGTACAGACACAAGCGCATACACCCGCTGCTGTGGAGGAAAACCAATGCACATGAGAAGATCTTCCAGTTTGAATCATTAAGCCTGGCCAAACTGCCAGACATAAGCCTCAAACAGGGGAGGAGTGACTCTGTATGATCTCTGCATTACCCTCACTCTTGTGATGCTTGAGTGTTTGCTCTCCATATTCCTCGTAACAGCTGAAAGACCAAGATGACAGCGGATGTACCAATCATATCTAGTTTTCCTTTTTTTGAGACAAATGGAGTCAAAACTCATTTACAAGAGGTTTCTGTTCTCTTTTGCCTTATTAGTTTTGACTTAATTCCTGACAGTCTTCCTTCTGTCCAGTTCAGAGGCAAACAAGCTAAGCGTGCAAAGGAGACAGAGCAAAAGGATCTATGCGAGGAGGGGAAAACCCTCTAATCCCTGGAGAGAAGTGTTGCCTTTGCTCTGCCAGAGGAAAGCAGACACTTCGCAGCTGCCACTGGGGCTAAAGGAGGTAAGGTCAGACATAGTAAGAAAACTGACTCGGGCAAACACTACCATTTCCCAAAGGAGAAATACCTTTAGTAAGATACACAGTACTGCAGACTTCTCTGTCCCCAAAATTCTGGGATATATTGAGATCAAAATGTACACAGAAGAGGCTGAGCCTTCTGAAGAGTGCCTGGCAAGAGAGGCTCTCTCCAAGGGAAGAGGCGATCCCTGGAAACCACTGGCTATCAACGTATTAGATTAAAACTAGTGCAACACAGTGACTTACTTAATTCTATTTTAAGGCTAAGAACTAAGAGGCAGTTAAAAGAGAAAGCAGCAATACACAACACAGAAGCAGAGTAGCATGGTCCAGTGGAGAGAAAGGGCCAGGAATTGCAATACTCAGGTCCTTTGCCAGACTGTTTAAGCTTTATCTTCTTAAATGCTCTGAGCCATGTTGCCAACTCTGGTGCCAACATGGCTTTTAATCCTGAGTAAATAATTTGGCCTTTCTCTGCTTTAATCTTTGCTGTCATCTGAATAAACCTGACACTGCTGCCCTGCTGGGGATTACACAGTACACAAGCTTGAGCAGGTTCTGCACTAGAGCTAATTGTACCTCCTTCTGTGACTTTCAAACCATGCTATGGGAATGTGGCATCTCTTGCACTCAGGTACTGGAGCCTGAACTGTATCAGTACTCAGAGGAGAGTGGACTCTTCTTGTTCCTTGTGTGCAAAGAATTCACCTCTTTGTGAATATGTGACATTTGGTTTTAGACATTAGAAAACAATGCTTGTGTTGTCTAAAGCATGCAGTTCTTTGTCTGCCTGTCCCTTACACACAAAGCTGCAAATGCTGCTTTCATTCATGTATTTCTTCTGTGCTTTTGAATGGAGTAATTTTTTTACTTCTGAGCTGTCCTACATTATTCTAAGTTGACAGTCGCTCTTGCAGACATCAGCAAATACATCTACAGACTTGGCAGAAGAAACAAGGTTATCCCCAACATATCTCAGAAAAAGTGTTTTAACAAATTGTAAACTTATCATTTCCCTTTGTTTAAAATGGTTTTGAGGGAAAGAACATACAAAAAATAATGCAGGTCCATTTCTAAACCCTGCCAACTCACCAAACAACAGACACACTTTCTAAGACCACCTGTGTGCAGGCTGCATGGTTCCTCGGCTACAGAGACAGCAGGGGAGTGACAGGAACCAAGGTCCCATTTGGTGATCTCCTGAGTCTCAAGGCCTCTTGCAACTGCAAATTCTCAGGTTAAGGATAATATTTTCCTAAGCAGACTGACTGTAGAGGAAACATCCAGAATTGTTAGCTACTTTTGAAAGTCTTTCAAGTAAATGTGACGCTCTACCATACATGACTGCTAAGTAGCTGACATTTCAGAATAATTTGCTAAGTCATATTTATTGTGATCCTTTGGAGAGTCAGACATGTGCTTTACCTGGGGACAGCTCTTGCTCCCAAGTGCAATCTCAGTTTTTGTTTTTACATAACCCTGTGTATCTGCTGATCTTGGAGTACCTACAAAAGGACAGAGTGTGTCATTAGTCTGTTACCATGACAGGCACATAAACAGGTTAATACTGTTTAAATGTGATGGTCAACAACCAAGTGACCACGGAACAAACGAGGCATTGAGCTAATTTTTGCCCTGTTACTGAAGTGTGAAAAAGCTTATGAAACAGAAGACATCACAGTTGGTTCTGGGAAAAAAAAAAAAAAAAAAAATCTCAAGTCTGTTACATGCAAACCTACCTGGAGAGAGGAATTCTGTGGTACAAAGGGACCTGGGCAGCGAGCTGAAGAGAATGGATGAAGTGTGCTAGGAATATGCTTTTAACAGAGAAAGTAAAAAGAGAAGTCTAGTAAGACACATAGCTTAGCTTAGTTCCTATTGTCAGCTCAGTTTCAAACCTTCTGATTACAGAAGCAGCAGCCCCAGTCATCTCAAGTGCTTCTGCATGGCCAGAACTCCTTTCTGCTAATCCTAAGCACTTCTTAAGACTACCTCTGCTGTCAGAAGAGGTCAGAACAGCTGATATAAGGTCCTTCAGACCTCAAAAAGACAGAGAAATATGTTAATTACAGTAAGGCCAAAGAATAAATACAAGGATTAGCTCCAAATCTGTTAGACAAAATAATGCTTCATGAGGCATTTGAACATTTCAGTCCTGATTAAGTGGCACGCTCTTGCCTGGAGTGAGATGGCAACAGTGCAGCCCTCATAACCAGACTGTGCAACTAAACTGACATCTATTTTGTACTAGTGAACTGATGCAAAGCAGGCTGATTTCACCAGCGACTACTCTCCCATGACATTCCACAGATGTAGAATGACAGTGGACAGCAGGCTAGATTTCCTTCACCGGTATAAATTGTTGATTTATACACCAGTCAGCGAAGCACTGCCAACTAGTACCTGCTGAAGATCAGTGCAAGAACCTCAAAAGTCAGTACCTTAGAGCCCTTTATATCCTGTTTGCCATAAAGCAATTCTCATCTAAGAAAGTGTCCTTGTACAGGAGACAACTTACACATTGAACTTCACTCCTATACGCACAATCCTATCAATCATCAACAAATATTCTTCAGCAGATGCACAGGAACCTGGTGACAGAAGATGTAATTTTATTCACTGAATCAGTTTTCACACTGAAGGGCACCGAACTGCTGAAAACAACATTTATAGGGAGTTCCACTTACAATATTATTCAGAACATCAATGGTGCTTTTGTTATTTCTAAGGAGTGCTTAGATGAAATAGTGTTATCCCTTCAAAAGAACTGGTAGCAATGGAGAGAACACAGCTAGCAAGGCTTACATAAAACTAACAGTCATGTTATGCTCAAAAGCTTAAGTTTATTGCTCTATTTAATGACTACCACCAGTATTTCTAAAAAGAATGCCAGTTCTTCCAGCTAGCTTCTCACTGAAGGAAATATTTTAAATACAGCAATAAAATCAAGTGGTTTAAAGATAACACGTTTTGCCACACATTCATGCAAACCCTGCTGACAGGATTTTTACAGGTTCATGGATACAGAATAAACACAAAGGATGTGTACTGCAATACTGGGAAACTTTCCCCACAGTGATGAAATTGTAGGCATAACATTTTAGGCCCTACAAACCTGCACCTACTGACGTCAACGGCAAAACCTCAGTGGGAGCAGGATCAGCCCTTATTGTTCTGAGAGCTGCTCTACCTTCTCCTGTTTAGGAAGTGCAGTAAATTCTCAGAATCTCCTGCACTAATAAAAGCTGTGGGTTTTGGTCATTGTTATAAATAAAGAGAAGTAAAAATATTTTTAGCAGATCATTACAGCTTCTATTCACAAAACATTTATCTTTCATGTTAAGGGTCCTGTGTACCTCAATTTTTCTCTGCTCAACAAAGCACTTGAACATGTGCTTAACTCTAAGCACTAAACACAAACTCCAGTCTTCACAGCCAGACTGAGGTCTAAAAATAAAAGCAGGGGCAGCAGTCTGTATTATTGAAAATTAAACACTGCTGCCCAGACTAGTGATTAGAATGGACTAAATGATTGTCTAAATTTGGCTTGAGGGCAAATTTATCAAAAAACAGCCAACACATTTTTTTTTTAAGCTGCCTATAGGATTTGCATTAATTTTAATGAGCACTAGGCACCTGGTCACCTGCAAAGCTTTGAAACCAGTTTAAATTTATACAAGTGATTTTATTACTACATTTTTAATAAAGATAAATTCAAGTCACAAAATTCCTCACCTGATTTTAAAACTCAGATTTCTGGGAAAATTGTATTCAGATTGTGGTCTGACTACATAAAAAGAAAAACTATTTACAAAAATCAAATCTGGTTGTAGGCTGAGATGCCAAAATAGTGACAAAGAAAAACTGTGAAGAATTTATTTTCAGATTAACTATTACTGTTCACCTCAGATTCACCCAGCTGTCATGATACTGGAGTACACTGCTGGTAAGAACTGCAGGTAAGAATTTGACTCACATCATTGAAATGTTTTCTTCCCCTTAGTTCTGATAACAATGGTGGTGGACTGCTTTAGGAAAAATAAACAAGCAAACATGATGTGTGAAACATCATTTCAATGTGAATCTACTTGAATTTCCCAACACAGAGGCTCAGAAAGTTTACGATACACACAGTATTCGGTAATTTTATATGTAAAAACAATCAGAAAGAGGCAAAAAGTTACTTTCAAGCTTAGTCAACATACGGCACATTTCAGCATGACAATTCAAAAAGTTTCACACTGTATTTGGATATATTAGCAATGATCTTTTAAAAATAGCAAACTGAAGACAGTGGATTTTTTTTCCTGTTTTTTTTTGTGTTGCTTTTGTAACAAATGAAGCTAGTATTCTTATTTACAGTATAAATAAGCCTTTTTTGGTGAAGATTATGTCCTGTCATGTATGTTTAAGACAAGGCGTACCTCAGCTCTTAAATGTCAATGCAAACAAGAGCATAAAAGCAATATCAAAGTAAAACAATATATTTTTCCAGCTAAGACAGCCGGGTTACCATGTGTCTCTTATCAGATCTGAAATACATCTGAATGCAGTCAAAAGCTCTCTTGGTTTTAGCCTTTAGGAATATCATGAACACTTATTCTTCTGCTGCTCTAGAAAGCTGTTTTCCGTACAAGCTCATGACATGATGTACAAATTGATACTGTTCACAAGTCTGGATCATTCCTCCCCTGAAAAGGAAAGAAAAAAGCGGGAGGGAAACAGCAGCCTTATTACATGCAAACATATGAGGAAACAGCACATCTAACATGAAGCTTATGTTACATACAAAAGGTCTATCCCAAAACTTTCCAAAATAAGTGAAAGCACCCATTGATTGCAGCCGGCTGGCAGTCTGACCTCAAGCTTCATTTTGAAAGCCTCTGCTACTCAAGGAATAGCAGGTAGTCAGAACAGGCATGGGCTTTACCTTCATTTTTCTTGGCAGAGGCCCTCATCCAGTAAGGTAACACCACCATAATTTATTACACATTCATATTACAGGAGCACCATACTCCAAGCACCATTGTAAACACCATGAAAAGCAACTCCTACCCCAAAGCTCTAGACGGATAAATGGGAGTAGGGGGAAAAGCTTATTCAAGAATTCAGAGCTGCACTAGAGACTGAATTCAGGACTATAGAGGGCTTGGCCAGGCCAGCCCAGATAACTGGTGCAGCATACAACTTTCCCACTCTTTCCTCCATGCCATGTTCACCACGGAAATAGGGGATGGCCAGCAGGATTTTAGAACAGACAATGGAACTTTAACAAAAGACAATTCAGATTTATAACTGCACACTTTCATCAGCAAAGAAATCTGTTTTGGTTCAGCTTTTATTTCAGCTTTTACTGTTCTCTTTAAAACTGAAAACCTGAAAGGAAATGCAAGCAGGAGCAGAAACAGTTTGTTTTTTATGTCTCATTAGTCTGTGTATTTCTGCAAGTAGCATATTAATCAACACATAAGTACTATAGTGGAAGACAAATGCACAACAAGGATAAAGTTGTCCATTTTAAGCAGATTTTACTAACACTCAAAATTCTGCTAAGAGTACCTCATCAGTGATATGACCTCTCGATAACCCATTATGAAAATAGTTAAACCCCACGGCTCAAATTCACAGAAGGTGTACACAGAATCATGCCAGCATTGGTGCTGGTACACAGATCCCAGGAACGCAATGCAAAAGGAGGCTGAAATGAGAAACGATGCTGAGGAACACGGGAACCCAGGGGTGACCAGAGCCAAGCAGACTGCGTCAGTCTGAGGAAGAGCACTTGTGGTAAATTCCCTCAGAAACCTTCACCAAAGGAAATTAATGAAAAGTTGCTTCCTCTGAGCCAAAGGGACAGCAGACTGCTAGCACCCTCCATGGGGACTGCCCTCTTCTATGGGGTCCAGCTTAACAATTGTGGAGTGGAGCATCTCCCTTATGAGGAAAGGCTGAGGGAGCTGGGTCTCTTCAGCTTGAAGAGGAGACTGAAGGGTGACCTCATTAATGTTTATAAATGTATAAAGGGTGAGTGTCATGAGGATGTAGCCAGGCTCTTCTCAACAACCAATGATAAGACAAGGGGCAATGGGTACAAACTGGAATACAGGAGGTTCCACTTAAATATGAGAAGAAACTTCTTCTCAGTGAGGGTGACAGAACACTAGAACAGGCTGCCCAGGGAGGTTGTGGAGTCTCCTTCTCTAGAGACATTCAAAACCTGCTTGGACACATTCCTGTGTAACCTCACCTAGGTGTTCCTGCTCCAGCAGGGGGGTTGGACTAGATAATCTTTCGAGGTCCCTTCTAATCCCTAACATTCTGTGATTCTGTGATTAATTGTGGCTCACGCAGTAAACATACCAGTAAGAAGCAGATGCATGGGCAAGACAACCTCCTCCTTCAGCCTCTTGCAGTTATTTTGATAAGCAGCTGCTTGAAATAACACTTGACAATGAGCAGGGAAGGGCAGGGACCCATGCTCCAACCTCTCATCAATCAGCAAAGGTGGGAAATGCACACTGGAGTTTCAAAAGAAACTACTTCCTAGCTGAGCATCTCCTTCCCATCTGCTCTACATAATGCAAGCTCACAGTTGATGTCTTTCTGAGTTCTTTTGTGCTGCACACAGCACTGAAATATATTTATGTCAGCCCATGACACACAAGGAACGTTAGTCATCTCTGGCAATTACTACCCATGCAATTTCATTAACGTTGAGGTTGCACCCTGAAGTTGTAGCAACAGAAGCACTAGGGTGGCCATCGAGTTTCAGACCACAGGAAATTATTTTCCTTCTTATCTGCTTCCCTGCTATGTGCTGGCTTTCTCCTTTTCCCACACACATGCACACCATGACGTGTTCACTGTCCAGGCTTTGACACAGAACAGAAAAATTATGTTTTCACCTCTATTTGCCTAAGAAACCTTTCAAATCCGAGTTGCGTGGCTGAAAAATACAGCAAATATCTCTCAGCACTGTGAGAAGGATGCAGGAATGACCACTTCCTCCCTTTATCCATACTAGGTTATTTATGACCAACTGTTGACCACTGGTGCAAAGCCCCGTGCACAGGATTTTTCTAAGAGATCTGTATGGGAATGAATGGAAAGAAACATTTTTGCCCTTCAACCCCACAGCAACCTCAAAGGCAGTTCTCAGGGCTAATGTCAAGCCCTGTGAGGTGCATTCCATTACATGTCTGCTCTGGACTGCATCCAACCCTCTTTCCTTAAGTCCCTGGTGACTCCTTCCCATCCACCCTATTTTCCCTAGCCAGTAACTACCAGATAGGAGAAAGAGATGGGGAAGGTCTTCCTTCCTATAGCTGCTAGGACACTGTCTCATCCCCTCACGCTGCTTTTGAAGTCACTCACAGCTTTTGTGGGGGTTTAATGACAACAGTGGATGGCAGCATGACTTCCAAGAGACTATGAGCCCCATTTTTCACTCCTAGATGAAACCATGCTCTTCTGTAGTAAGGATGGTGATTTGCTTGTTTTCTCTCTTGAGCATTTTTCTCTCACGACATTTAACTGGCCTTTTCCTATCCCGTCTGACCCCTGAGAGGTACATGGCAGCTACAAAGGACTCTGCAGGCTTCCTTTTTCTCCATGGCATCCTTTAAGTGTGATTGCCCCTCTCCAGCCTTTGCAAATAACTGCCACTTCCCCTCTCCCTGCAAAGCCAGTATTTTTAATTGGCTTTCTGTAGCAAGCACATTTGTAAGCAGAAGCAAGTGTCTTCAACCTCCATTTGTATGGCTATTTTCCTGTGTAACACTAGTCACAGAGACAAGATACTTCAGATCCAGCCAGATATTCCACTGGGCCATTGATAATCAGCAATCACTACTCATATTCTGGTTTTCTTTTTCTCAATAAGCCTTTCTTTGTCTGGCCTGAAATCCATGGAAATAGCCAAACCTCCAGGCCCCTGCAGATCCCTGTATATCAGAGCCTCAGCACAGCAGCAAGCATTTCATTTTCTGCCTCCCACTGAGCATAATTTCTCTGCAATAAAGTTCAGCATGGGGTTGAGGTTCCTTTTTTTTTTTTTTTTCCCTCAGAAAAATCTTTGGTATGTTTTTCGTGACATCTCTTCCCCCGACTACATTTATCATTATGATTAGAGAGAGCACTGAGACATGTTTTGATGGCACTTGAAACCAGTGGGAGAAGAAAAATAACATATCTGGTGCAAAATTCAAGTCTGTTTACTTCATAATCAAACTCAAGGTGGTGTGTTAAGAAATGTTTAACTGGAAACCATTGAATTTCTGGAGATTTTCACAGCTCCTTTTATATGTCTGCAAACACTCCACACTGTGCATACTCTCCTCCCCACAAAGTCCCAAGCAGCCACGCCCTTCCAACAGTGCTCACGGTTCCAACTATACAAGGCCAGTTTTCTTTACTCCTTTTGGGAGAAAAGTGCTGATCTGTGCCTCTGAACTTAAGTACAGCAGACCTTTGAGCCTTTGCTTTTGTAAGAACACAGGGCAAACTCCCCAGGTGGTGAAAGGTCATCCCTTGCTGCAGTGAGCTATGCAGCTGCACAGCCATGCAGGTTTTGATGCCAGCTGTGAATCTAGCTCAGTTCTAGGGCTATTCATCAAGATTTGCTTCTCATAAAATAGGCAAAGATTAAAGTTAGAACTGCTTAGAACAGGAAAACTTCCTTCTAGGAATGTTCTCTCTTGGCCTCCATTTGCCTTTGTTTCTCCCCTCTTCCCATTTGTTTCTCCTTAAGTAAAAGGAAAGATGTTTTTATTTTTAAACTTTTTTTTTTTTTTTCTTCTTTCTGGAAAGGAAATAGGCTTTCTTACCTGTCTAACCGTAACTGGCAGGCTGTTCGCAATATGTCAACTATGCCCTCGCTCTTCAGCTGTTTACAACAGACACTAGTTGCAATAAAGCAGCCAGTCCTCCCGATGCCTGCACTAAGGGAGGGAAAAGCAGAAAGAGGCAGTGGAGATGTTAGAACAGCTTTGGAACGTTCTTGTTAAATGAGCACCCTTAAACCAGCAACCACAACCCATTACCCCGTGTCTCCCTCCAACCTTTGTTAGGTGAGTGCTTGCAAATATAAAGCCATAACTAGGAAAAGATACCAACTTCACTGGGACAATCCAATTAAGTGTGAGCCGCTTGCAGCAAAGGATGAACGGGGCACGTATAGTGCTAAAAATGGACTGTTGGGTACTGTTTGATCTGATATGTCATCAAACCTGTCACTGAACCATTGAAAATAACAGTTAAACAGTATTTCTTAGACTTGTTTTGAAGTCAACCCTTGTTCTGAAGGCAAGCTTTGCTTTTAGATTCTTAATCCTAACAGCTTCTTTGAAAGCTATTTTCATTCACAGGTACAGCAAAAAAACCCAACAAACCCCTTGCTTAAATAATTAGAGTTAACAGCAATACAGTAAGTGTGATGCCATTTGCAGATCAGATCTACAATCCAGTAATTCTCTGAATCAGTAGGATACAACAAATTCATGAATAAAGAAATTTGTCTTCCCTGAACACCTTCGTATCGGATTCAGTCCCTGCTTAATGACCAGAATTGATTTTATTGTCAAAGGCACAGTGCCATCAAAGTTGTTAATTCTTCTTATCACCTAATAAAAAGCTAGCAGTGAAAGCTTACAGCCCTTCTTATGCATTAAATAATTAAGTGAGCATCCTCAGGAATAATTACTTGACACAACTGCAAGAAATCCTGCCTCCATTTAAATTGCACTGAAGTCATAATACAAAAAACACTGGCGAGAAATGTACAGGCAACAACGGAGTTTGCAGTTAGCTGGTGCTTACAAAGTCCTAATACTGTTTGACTGTACAAACAGGTTTTATAAGCTGCATTTATGCTCATTAGGGGAACAGTTACACTGGAACTGTTTTAACTTCTACTACTGAGTGATCAAGGCAATTCTGTGGAAGTTTCAGGGATCTTACTAAGAACTCATCTCAGTCTTCAAATAAAGGTGATGGAGGTACTGCCCTGACTTAAAATTTTTTTCCATGAAACTCTCTGGACCTCATGTCCTCACTTCTGTTTTCTTTACTATATCTAGTTTGTTCATCAATACTTCAAATATTTCAGGGATTCAGAGGACTACTTGCTGCATATGGACATATATCAATGGTAATAAAAAAAGAAGGCCCTTCATCTTCCAATTTATGCCATAACCAAATAGACATAGTACACAGCTCCTGTATACTAAATCCCATCCATAGACCTCAGAGTGTTCGTAAATGGAGGAAACAACATCTATTTTTAGATAAAGCAAACAGCACTGAGGCAGCACTTGTCCCAGGACAAGCTGCAGGTGTTTCAGTGGAGAAGACCAAGCCACAAAATTTCCAGGACTGCCCAAGCGTGATGCATTATCCACAAGACCTTAACAGGACTGCTACCCTGCCTCTAATATGAAGCTGCTTTTAAGAATAGGGTCAAAAAATGATGAGAGGGCTGGAACAGCTCTGCTATGAGGTCAGGTTGAGAGAGTTGGGGTTGTCCAGCCTGGTAAAGAGAAGGCTCTGGGGAGACCTTATTGCAGCCTTTCAGTACTTAAAAAGGGACTTATAAGGAAGCTGGGGACAGACTTTTTAGTAGAGCCTATAGTGATTGGCCAAGGCACAACAGTTTTAAACTGAAAAATGCTAGATTCAGACTAGATATAAGGAAGACATTTTTTACAATGAGGGTGGTGAAACACTGGAAAAGGTTGCCCAGAGAGGTGGTAGATGCTCCATCCCTGGAGACGTTGCAGGCCAGGCTGGACGGGCCTCTGAGCAACCTGCCCTATTTGGAGATGTCCCTGCTCATTGCAGGGGGGTTGGACTAAATGATCTTTAAAGGTGCCTTCCAACCCAAATTTTTCTATGATTCTAATGGCTTCATGATTAGGTTTGTATCTATTTTTCCTTAATGGTACATTATTTTATATCACTGAAGGCCAAAGCCACAGTGATTATATTCTACTGAGGACCTCCCACAAAAGCCAAAAGAGCTAAAATACTCAGCATAACACTGGTTTTGGTTAGTGGCTTGCTGCATATAGCACTCTCAAATAGAAGCAATGTATTAAATTCCTTCTTCAACTAAAATGACTGCAACTGAGAATAATCTGAAAGGGTTCTAAGTTCACAGTTATCACATAAAATACTTCAAAATCCTATCACCATGTCTCTTACTAGTTATTTCAAATAAAAATGCCCCCATTTCTCCACAAATTATTATCATTTCATGGAGATGACAGCATACAAGAGGACAAAACAAGTATGCAAAGCAAGAGCGACATGGTGACCAGAATCTTTACCTGCAACAAATACCATAGTACTTCAAGGAGCTCACAGAATCACAGATTTCCAAGGGCAAAGGGGACCTTCTTAAAAACCTTTTTTTTTTTTGTCAAAATCTGTTTTAAAACACAGGCAGGAAAAGCTGGACATGTGGCATCACATGAACATTTTACCAGCGATAACTCCGTATTAGCTTATAGGTGGATCTTTGATGAATCCAGGCTACCAACCATTCATGCCAAGAGACTCTTTAAAAACATTTCCATTGAACAATCCTATGACTTCTGGATAGCAACCACCTGCCATTTCCTGGAAAATGCTATGCAAAACTAGGTAAAATTCCTTACAAAAATCTCAAAGATTAATTTGGTAAAAATGCATTTTATTGAAACTACAGAGAATTACCCTGGCAAGATTATGGCATGACTTACCAGGCTTTCCACTATTTACCTGGAATAGTTGCTTTGACAACTGACTCATAGTTTTCAATCACATTTAATCTTTCTACACAGTGGCAAAACAGTACTTGCTTTTATACCCCTGGAACTTCTCCAATTTTCCAAAAACTTGAACACAGTTATAGTAGACTTTAGAGCCTGCGGATCATTTTTTTTTCAACGCTCTCGCATGTAAATCACCCAGTATAGCAGATTTAATAATGGTTAGTAGCTTGCTTAACGCATTCCTGAGTTAGTAGCACAAGAGAATGTATTTCATCATGTCTACAAATGATAAGTGTATCATCCTTCATCTTTCTAAAGACAGAAGTATCTATCTTCATCTATTTTTTCTGCTCTGTGATTGCTAATTGCAATTTTCTCATCATGCTTCAAACCACTGTAAAGATTTTGCTTCTTCCACATATGCAGTTTTCATCTTTGCCAGGGGCTTTTCACAGATATTCCAGTTTTAGAAGCAATTTTATACATTTCCTGTCTGTTGATTAGTACTTACTGCAATCAGCTTTGCCACTGTTTCATCTGTTTTAGGTATTACACTTAAATTATTGCCTTTGGCCTAATGAAGATTTTTTTTAAATCAAAGAAGGAATCTATAAAACAGGGAGTTTTGAGGCTTAAAGTTCAATGTTCTCATTTTTCTGCCTGCATGTGTCTTCCTACTCAGTTCCACTCACAGTATGTTAACCTTTGGTAACCTGGCCCTTTTAAGATCATGAAAGGCATTATTACTGGTAAGGCAAAAAAAAAATGAGACTATTCTTACTTGTAACTGAGCCACCATCAGCTTCTGTGTTCAAGCTCAGCCTGTATCCAAATGCAACATTTTGTAATAGAAAATTATTGTCATTAAATTTTAGACACTCCAAGCATATTTCAGAAGCAGTTGGACAAGATCCCCCCAATGTCCAGCTGATGACCAATATGACAATATCTGTACTTTGCCACTGCATGCAAAAGGGTCCTTAGAAATCTGACACAACATTCATGTACCTGCAGTGAACAATGACTGGGGCATTCTTCTCTTCTGCACTCTGCATTGCTTCCTCCACTTCCAGTACTAGCTGTAACAGAGGAGGGGCTTGATCTGGTGTCTTCTGGTCTGGCCAAGATGTGTACCAGTAATGTTTCAGGTTTCTGACTTCTTCTCCTTTCTGTAATCCGGTTAAGACAAACACCACAAAGTTTTAAAAGAACTCCTGGTTGTAAATTTATATTGAAACCTGGCCTTACCTTTAAGAATGAGATGAGCAAATCAACGCTAAATGGAACAGGAGATCCAAAAGGCAAGCCACATAACACAGAAATCAGGATTTCAAATATCACATCTGAACTTCAGTAAACTGCCTTGAAGAAAACACATAATCCTCCCGCCAAAGCATGCTGATCTTTTAGTGCCAAGAGCTGTGTGCAAAACACTACAGGCAGTCTGTTCCCTCTTGACAGATTCATTCAGCAAAGCGAGAGCTGTGCTTGTGACATAAATCCTTTCATAATGTATTTGACAGAGAGCCAGGAGCCATATCTCGGTCTCTCATAGCTAGATAGATGAAGCAGAGAGATGGGAGCTTATTTTTCTATCTCTTCTGACAGACAGATTCACATCAGTTTTCTGTCAATTCTACTCTTCTCTTAGACATGGTGAGAAATTCAGAGACACTTTGGAGGGTGGGAACTGTATCCAGCTACAGTCCAGGGCTTTTTGAGAGAAAGAAATTCCATTTCTCTCTATGTCTCCGCATAACTATGAATATAGCAAATGTGTCATTATATTTTGTGAGTGCCAAGTAGCACTGTGTGCTTCTGATTTTGTGTGTTCAAATTGACATCCTTCCACCTGATTTCTAAAGGTGCCAAATAGTAACATGGAGCTCAGGGAACCAGCCTTACCCTTTCAGCTATGACATAAGCCAGCTGGCATAGGGCTAAGCAAATATCTTGAAAAGGTCCGGGAACAGAAGTGTTAGCTTCCACAATGTTCCCTTAAACACATAGTTGGCTGAATTTAGGAGAAAAGGGAAAAAAAGAACAAATTTGTCTGTTTCTAAAGAACCAGGTACAAAAATCTGGAAACAGTTTCTGTCATCTATACTCCTAAGTCCCTACAGCTGTCAGTCACTAGATGTTAAAAGAGCTCTTTGGTTGACAAAGCTTTTGCATAGCTTCACAGTGAACTAGATTGGGGAAGTGATAAAATCTTTTTTCTTTCTCATGCTGGATTAATTTTCAGATGGATAGATCACACAGGTAAATGCTCGTGTGGGCAGATGGGAGATCACACAAGGGTAGGAATAAGAGAGCTTGACAAAGGGAGGCTGGGCTTCATTTAGCTGTTCTTCCAGTTTATACTATGTTTAAAGTGCTCATTGAAGCACAGCCATCAGAACCTTAAGAGTACTTTTAGTTCAGTTTAGGAAAAGAGAGTAGCACAGAGCCTGGCCTTCGATTATTTACCCTAGCGAGAAGATATTCTGCTTAAGAGAGCATAATTAGTTGTCATGAATAGTACTTGTGCTCACTACAGTAAATCTGATCAAGTTTCAACACTGCTCTGAAGCACGAACACACACACACACACACACAGTTGCTTTTGAATGTGTGACCATGTGTGAGCCACAGAAGTTACAAACATTGAATTCTTAAGTGGGTTGTGAAAAAATATAATAATGTTGTCAGTAATACTGAGAGAAAAGTAAGTCTCATCTGAAGAAAAACATGAATCACTACATAAAAACACTAATTTGATAGAAAGAGTCGAAGTTCTAATGATGAACTCTGGATGTCTTTAGTTTTGTCTATGCTGTTAACCAGCTTTATGCTTCTGCTTAGAGAATCCTGATTTCTGTGGTTCTGTAAACTTTTGCTTTAAGATTAACAAAATATTCTCTATTGGTGCTTCCTTGGGACTGAGAGGACTTGGGAACACCCAGGAGGAAGGAAGATTTAACTGATGGTTTGAAGTCTGCCATCTCATGTGCACTGTTGCTGAGATCATGAGTCAGTGGTTAGACACTGACAGGTTCCTTCAAGAAAGGAAAACACGCCTTGCCCTATTGCCTAAGCATTTTCTAAGTTCCTAAACTTACCAAATCCAGTCCCCTATTCTGAGAGAACCATGACAGTCCACCCTGTAACACACACAGTAATCATACATTTCTGATGGTGGTATCATATTTCTGACCACTCCTGTTTAAGGGAAAACAGGAGTAAATTCATGGCTTCTCTGGTTTTCACTGCCAAGTCATTTAACATATGTATGTCCAGAGCCACAACTCCAATATTGCTGCTAAATGAAAAATATACAGCTCTAGCCAAGGTAACCTAAGAAATGGAATCTTTATTTCAGCTCTAAAATTTAGCAGTCCTGACATTTAGGGGTGGGAAGAAAGAGACATTGCCACTCTAGTACTGAAAACAAAAGCAGTGTTTAACTGAAAAATTAGGATGAGCTAAAAAAAAATAATCAAAATTATTTGAGAAGGGAAGGAACTACATCCTTGGAGTTTTATATGTCCAATAAAGGGTTTTGTATCATTTGTGATAGGAAAACTTTTGTTTTTTCTGGCTATGATTGGGAAAAATGTGTGGTATCTGTACTTCTTCCCTTATGACTTCACTGTACTCTGCTACCCTGGCTAATGTTTTTTCCTTTCTGTTAGTGCCTGAACATACTGACTATGACAACTCTGACAAATAATCTGGCTTTCAGTTTGCTGGTGGTTTTTTTGGTTTTGTTTTGTTTTTCCCCCTCCCCCCATGGGATCCACAGTTATATATACAGAAAAGATATACTCATATCTGAATCTAAATTCTGAAGCTCCATCTTTAACATGGAGATCTTCACCTAAGGAAGAACTGAGTAGGGACAAGAGAATTTGGGAAAACACTGAGAGGTTGCTGTTGGAAGAAAACATTCTGCAGGGATGAGTATTAGCATGAAAGGTACTTGTGGGATGGGAGCATGGCTTATTATGCTTCTGTTGTTGTATATAAGCTCTTCAGGACTGTTTTACTGTTTTGTGCAACACCTGTTAAAGTGATACTGGGTTTTAGATGTGCTACTGCAACACCAATATTAAAAGCCATTCCCTTGCAATTCCCATCTGAAACCAGAAATGGCTATTACCTGAGAAGAATAAATGATCTTTCCATAGGGAGAGAATAAAATCTCCTTCCAGAAATATAGAGGGAGAGTTTTTTTCTTTTTATTGGAGGCAGGGATGATGAAGAACATTTCAAACTAAATCTCTAAAGTTAATGTCAAGCTGAAAAAAAAAGTGCAATATTCATTTAAAATTAAAATGCCATACTCAACAATTTAAAACTATTACGAAAAACTCTTCTGGCAGACAGTGTAGTTTTTCATTGAGGAAATTTTGTTTTCTCACCAGAACTAAAAAGTGATCAGTTCTGTTAGATGTCAGCATTTCAGCAGAATAAATCTCTGCATTATTCTTGCTGCTGCACTGTAGTGTTTTGGATAAATTGTACTTAAGACCTCTGCAAGTCTGCAACATACTTGTACTTCATTATTTCTCACTTGTCAGGGACTGTGATTTGCTCCTTGCTGCATTTGCCAAAAACATGAGTGACAGACATTCCACACTCTCAATCCAGACATGGGATTTCATTTGCTGGCTTTCTGCCTATTACCATATGGCTGAAGAGACTTGAAACTGGTTGGATAAAAGGAGAGCTTTTAAGCTTGGAGGGAAATTGTGGTGTTATACTGAGGTCAGCAGTAGATCTGGTAGATGAAATGTGTATAAAGTTTACGTAAATAGATCTTTTTTTTAAAACACGCATCTTGACATTCTAGAACCTAGTCATGAAAACAGCTGTAAAATAGGACTCTGGTACTTCAGACTAAGTAGCATCTAAGTAGTTAAAAAAATTAAACCTGTGTTTAAATCTCTATCTACAAGATGATAGAATGGTTACTGGTATGTAAAAGTACATATACAACTAATTGTAAAGATACTAATGCTTCGAAATGGAGAAAGCTGTGGTGCAAGTGTTTTTAAAAGTCATCAGCAGTTTTAGTGTCTAGAAGTGGAAAGATATTAAAAGTCAACTAAATCACTCCAAGAATAAATCATCATGGTACCTATTAAAAGGGATCAGCCATGGTGAACAGAAGTGCTGCTACCACACCACTGACAAGTGCCAAGCAGGCCAGCAGTTCCACTGCTGATAGAAACTGAAAACAGGTAAGCAACATTCAAAACCCTTTTGCTAGTTCTCAACTTCCCTACTTCTTGTTAACAGCATAAGTCATCTTAGATATAAACAGCCGGTGGGTAACCAGCAGCCTGACAGCAACCTAATAATGACCATAAAATGACAAAAAGCACAACCTCACTAATTCCTAGGGGTGTCCCCATACTGCAAAACATGTAAGATGCCATGCAGGTCAAAGTTAGTAATTAGTAACCCTTTGCCTAAGTCCATGGTCCGAAGAATAAGCAAGCCTTTGAATATTACAGAACATCATCACAGAGCTTAGTGGGTTATTCCACAAGCATCGTCTGTCTGACTTGCACAGGCTGGTAAGAAGCTGTCTGTGAACTAACGTGTCACTCTAAACGACCAGTCAACACAGAAGACACAGGCACAGAATGAGTCACCGGTTTCTTCCACTGAGGGAAGCCCGTACTACTACAATCGGCCTGTTAGCTTTTAGATTGTACATTTGCGGTCTAAATATCTGACTGCTTATTTTACTGTAGTTTTTGTATGTTGGCAAACTGGACAAAGCTATAATGACTTCAGTAATGTGAAGTTATATTTGCACAGCATAACACTGTGCAAGTTTCTAAACAACTCTCCACAAACATCTCCATTTAATGGTTTAGACAGCTAAGTTATGTAAGTACATTGGAATGATTTACCTTCAGGGTGATGAGCCTTAAACGGTAATCATCTGCTTGTATGACTCGGTTAACTGTGATTTCTATTCCTTCATAGGTGACTTGTTCTTCTGGCCAATATTCTGTGCATTTCTGTGTGCAACATAAAATACATCTGGTTAAGGAGACATGAAGGGAGGTTCATTTTTACTCCTCTGAAACTGGATATAACACATGCGTAGATAAATACGAATGACTGTTGATTCTATAAGTACAAGCTTTCACTTCGTAAACCGGGACCACATTTCAGGTGATTTTTGCTGCATTCCTGCTGCATCAACATGCTGCATTCACGCCTGTTTGCGTGACTTAAAGGCACAGATCAGGTAATGACTAACCAACGCTTTTAAATATGCACATCCTTATTTATATTTAGGCAAGTGATGTGCATTTTGAAGGTTCATTAGAAAGGCCAGTGGCCACGTACCTGTGGTTTTTTACATTAAGATAATAATGATTAGTATAATGTTCGCTAGTTACGAATATCTCTGTGGTATGTACATGCTGATATTGAAAACCAGAATACATCTTATCTATTTTCTATATTCAGAGAGCATTAACTCTTTATAAGCTGATCATTTGGATAGTTTTTTGTACAAAACAACACAACTGGAGAAGATGCTTTGGGAATTAGATTATGAACCAAAATCCACTTTCAAGGGACACTGAGATCTTTCCAAGTTAAAGAACTAAAAGGAAGCAATAGCTATTAGACTACTCCATTTGATTTTGCCAAGAAAAAAAAAATAAATGCAGTCAGCACAACCTGACAATTAGAGAAAGAAAAAGTATAGTCCATTTGCAAATCTACATTATGGTATTGATACACTAGAAACAAGTAGGTGAGAATTTGTGAACATTCCTATCCTGGAAGGAGGACTGAAAGAGACTGTGGTTTTCAGTACAGTGGTTTCTCTTTAATCAATATACAAAGGAAGTCACAAACATTTCAACATGGTGCATGAACTAGTTCATGGACAAGGAACGACATGAACAAGGCAGGGTCCGAGAAAGAGGCTCCCTTGTGATAATGGAAGAAGCAATCTTGCTATCACAGGAGAATAATGATCTGCTCTGGGACAAACCCAGCTAAAGATGCTTGTAAGCCTCCTATTTTACACAGCTGTACACAACCCTGAAGGAAGCAAGTTAAATCCTTTTGCTTTCCTCCACTAAAAATAATTTCAATTCACAAGAAAGACAAAACAACAGAAAAGTATCTTGCAAGGTTACTGAGCCAAAATTTTTGCATGAGAGAATCAGTGTTGTTCCATCTGCATCAGTTAATAACCCACTGGGAATCTGGCCCACTGTGTCTCTGTAAAGTTATTTACGCAGATTGCATTTTTGATTCCTCTCCTATTAAACTGCAGAATCCATTGTAAAAATTGTCAAGAGCACTAGCAGCTATCAATAGCACAGATGTTGCTCTCCTCAAATGAGTGGAGTGAGATTGCCCACTCATTTTTGTGGGCTGTCTGTCAGTTCAGATTCCATGTGACAGAAGGCTGAGATACAGAGCTTTTAATACTCACATTAGCAAAGTCATTGCACTGAGGAGGAACACAAAGCCTCTGTTACTAGCATCATTGCTGAACAAAGGTTTTAGTTTTGAATATATGTACTTCTGAGTCCTGTTATTCGTATTTTAATATATGTGTTATGGAAGAAAGGGAATGAATATAGGAGAGACTTTCATGAAAGGATTTACCCTACACTTATGGCTAAGATTCCTGACACCATTTAATTTTTGACACAAAAGGTATAAAAAAAGACTCAGCGACTCTGTTATGATAGATGGGCTGTGGCAAACTCCAGTTATATAGGGAATGAGCATTGCAGTGCACTGCTTCCCAAGACTCATAGGATGGGTGACATACTTGGTCAGTGTGGATAAGAGGAAACACAGATGTAAAGGTTATTTTACATTCCTGTTGTACAATCTTGCTATGAAAACTGTAGTGGAAGAACTTATCACCAGATGCATCATTCAGGACCAGTATTTCCTCTCCAGTTTTTTTAAACCTCAAAGTCCTTATATTATTCTGGTACACTATGTCATGACATTTTAACATCTTATTTGCCATAAACTGCCAACTCTGCCCAACAAGCAACTTATTACTTCCATGTTGCCTCTCAGACAGAGGCAGATGCGAGTTTAAAAAGTTATTGCGAAGAAAACATTTAGATCAGCAACATACTGTACTTTCCATCAGCAATGACTTGACAGTATGCAGCCAATAATAATAACTGTAATAACTGACCATTTTTAACTTGCAAAGCATGACAATTCTGTGTCTGTCTCGTTCATGTCTTTTTTCACTAAAATCCAAGGTGAAATTTATTTACTTCACAACTGAGGAAAGCTAAAGGTTTCTGCATATGCATAATTATGGGCACTAAGTTTCCAGCTAGCAATCAAGCCATTACAGCTCTGTGTATATGATGGAAGTATGTCCATATTCTTGGGCTTCTAGGTGTCTAAACCCTCTTTTCCAAAGGAAACTCTCACCTAAATTACTAATGGGTTCTCAGGGACAAGCTTTGGCAAATACTGCTGCTGCAGCTTAAGAAACACCGTTTGGATCTCTCCACTACACCATGCTGCCAGTGGTGAAGGAGGATGCAGAGCCCAACACATGCCCAGGCTCCTTTCTCACACCTTAAACTGCTAATAAGGGCAGACCTAAGCTCAGCTACCTGTCTGTGAGCTGAAGCCCAAGCACATGGTTCTTGCAAGTCCGCTCTGGGGAAAATATTTCAGCAGCTAAGTAGTGAACAACTGGAGGGCAGCAGTATTTTAAATTGTAAACAAAAATCATGCTAGGTGGATTTGCAGAAACACTATGACAGTTTAATTTGAGGAAGCACATGATGAATAGAAAATTCAGCATCTTAATTTCTGTATTTTAGAAGCATTTCCCAGATGCATTCAGGAAAAGGTGCTCCATTTCCAAGTCAGCTCTAGTTCTTGATTATGGTAACTAGCATCTTTCACAAGTCAGGGACAGTCTCAATGAAATATGGATATAAACGCTAATCATAACAAACGCATGATAAAGCGGTACCAACTTTGTTAATTAAAGATATGCAACCTTAGTAGTTATGGGGTACTATTGTTTTTGATTCCTTTGGAGAGAACTTGAAAGACTGTCTGCAAATAGAGCTGGGTTTGGAGAGGTTTCAGGCCAGCTGGGAGAAGAAAAACGGCAAAACCAGCAGTAGGCTAAGTTAGACAGCAAAATAAGACTTACGGTAAAGTGAACTGAAAGAGAAGCCCACCATCTTCTCTGAGTCTGAAGAATTTAATGCTGGGTCTGATCGCTCAGGCCACTGAACCAACTTCTGTTCTCTGGCTTAGCATCTATGCTGAAAATATCTGCTAGAGTACAGATAAAAACACAGACTATGTAACACCATTACCTCATTCATCTCTTCTATATTGGTAATCATGACAATGATGGGAGAACGCTCCTGCCACACCATTCTCCAGAAATCACTGACAGTATTAACTATCGGTCCCTGAGTAGCAATATATACTTTTTCCTCTCCTCCATAGCCCTGCCAACAAAACAAAAAGAGATCAGTTTTAACAGGGATGATCACCACAACCTTGAAGGTTCAGTCTTTAAAACACACAGCTACCACTGGTTGGAATGTTTACTCCATGGCATCAGTTCTTCCCCTCTCTCTCTCTCTCCTGCACACGTGCACATAGAGCAAAGGCACACTATGGACTCATGTAATTCCAGCAATGAGTGTCCGACAGCCTTGATGAGACTCTGGTGAGGTCAAGAGCCTTATTCAGGCTTATTATCCAGCATCTTGGTCAGGCCAGCTGACAAGCAATTTGCATAAAGAAATGCAGAAGTGCATTTTTGTCTGGTCTGAACCTGTACAGTTGCACTTTGAGAACTGGTTTTCAGTTAATATAAGCAGGAGAGAGTAGCAATCAGTTCAACTAGGATGCCTTTAAAAGCCAGTGGATGTTGCAATTCTGTTTATATTAACAGTGGCTGATACAGGCTAAGCAGACATGTTGGACTATTGAGCTCTTACCCTGATGTAGTTAGCATTGATGTAAGAGCTAAGGGGGTCGTCCTGATCAGCTGAGGTAAGGCACACTCTGCTGTGAGGATCTGAAAGGTACAGAGACATAAGTAATAGTTTATCAGTTGCTCAGAGGAGAGAGAGACACAAGATTATATCATACAGCATCATGGCCATCAAAAAACATGTGAATGGCCTTGGAGAGCTCTCACGTTAAAACATTACCATAAAAACGCAGAAAGGGTGGTTGGGGTAATTTGCCTTCTGATAGTTTTATCCTCTGCTGAAGCCTGCTTAACTGTTCCTGTTGCAGAGTCAATGTCCCAGAGTGATTCTGGAAAAGCAGTTTGCCGCTCCAGGAAGTTACTTCTCAATTTGTTAGGTCAACAGACTCATTCTGGCTTGTAAGACATTAGAATACTGTTTGTGAAATGACAGAAATCAGCTTTTCTCCAAAACCATAAACACACATTCCTTGCACACAGGCAAGCCAGATGACAGTAACTGTTTCCCTGCTTTGTCTTGCAGTGAACTAAACTCCAAAATTCTATTAACAAATACAACAGTTAAAGTAAAGAATATTAACAGGTTCCTGCACTTTGCATAAGTCTCTTCAGTACTTGACTGTCCCCCACTGATGTTGTTTATGGGGCATTATTTTTGTTTTAGTAACAGAACAAATGAAAACCTGATTCCACCTGAGAAGCCCAGTCCAGTTCCCACTGATTTTAATGTGAGCTGACGCAGGCTCACGTTGATCCACCTGGACCAGTACTACACAGTTTGTTATCATTGACAAGAAACATCCTCCTGATAGAGGCCTCAGAAAGCAGCAACAGTGTATATCACCAGGAGAATATGAAAAACAAACCACAGATGACTTCATTAAAAAAAATCCAGCTTGCTTAGAAACCAGAACAAAATAAAAAACATGCAAAAATAGTGTGATATTGGGTATAGCACAAAGGACTAAGCACACAGCAATTTCTACTGTACTACAAACACAGGCTCTGCATGAAACACTGTTCTCAGAATGGATTCATGTTATCTATTATATGAGAATATAATCACAATCTGCAAAGATATTAACAAAGATACTGTTTTATAGCACAGAAGTACTGAAATCAGTGAGTTCCTCTCAAATACAGTTCCCTCCTGCTCAACCTTGCTCACCTCTTTAGTGCTGGGGAGATGGTGAGACAACAGATGAAATCTGGTTTTTAATCAATAATTCTGATAGCCTGTAACATGTCACACCATTAAAAAGGTGAGACATTGGCTGCCAGATGTTAGGGGTAGTTAGACCCCTTGCATGAAGTTCCTTTGCCTGGATTTTATGCAGTCATCCACAGAGCGGATGCTGAAGGCTGAGTAATGATTACATTCTTTTTCCCTACTAATAATAGCAATAATACTATGTTGTCCATCTCATGGTGGGTCTTTATGGAAAAAAAAGGACGGATATGAAGAACTCTATCAACAGGTGCCACAGACTTTTAAGTGTGGGCTTCTTTCAGTATTCTTCAACTGCAGGAGAATTGGAGTTACTTTTCACTGTGAATGTTTTTATTGTATCCACAAATATTAAAACATTATTCAGAATCTTCTTTTACTTTAAATTATAATACTTTGCTTATGATTTTCCTGTTAATGTAGTATTTACATTTGTTAAGGTAGTATTGTTAGTCAACAGTTTCAACCTTATTTTGTATAAGAGAGGCCTATTAGCATCTTGTTGACAAAAGAACATGTACTAATTTGCAGAAAGTGTAACTGAAGCTGAATTGCATCTCTTAGAAATATACAAACAGGAATAACTCCCCTTAAAAAAAAAAAAAAAAAAACCACACACCAAAACATAACAAGACTTTAAAATAAGAGTTAGCAGTATGAATTTCAAATTTTCAATAAAGAGGCATTTAAGCAACATCAAATCCTACTCTTAACGAAAACATTTCTCCCAAGACAACACCAGTGCACAGGCCAGATTCAAGAAGACACCATACCCTTAAAAAAGCAGTAGTAGTCTGTATCTCTAAGAAATCAAATTATATGTCAGCTGTTTTTTTCAGTCTCTTTATGGCCATTTTGTGTTGATACTATGCCTGACAGAGGAACTCACTAAACTTAACCGAAATGTTTTGAACAACTTAAAATGGTGTAAAAGCAAGAGAGCTATGTAGAAATTTTAAAAAGTGTGTCTAGACATTACTGTCGAGATAAGGATTCAATGAGATTAAAATACAACATGCTCCAATAATTCCTTGCCATCTCTGGAATTCTCTAACAAGAAGATCCGTTTCTATATATTCAGAAAGTGCCTCTAAACATCTTAGAGACAAGCTATCATTTTCCAGGAAATGCCATAGTATGCATCCCCAGAAGAGGACTGTCTGAAAATAAACAAATTCATAGTTACAAAATATCCAAATCAACGTCCTTAGCTGGGCATTTTCCCAAAACCACTCTTCCACCATCAAAAAGCCACCTTCTGTGCAAATTTTACTACCAAGAGCAAAATCGTAGAATCTGTAAAAAGAATTTACCACAAAAGAAATAAAACCAAGATGAATTAGAGACTATCATCATGCCTCTCACCACAATCAAATGTAGGAGTGCAAGTAACTGACCATTATGCTAAGTGACTGCTTACCTTTTAATGATAACTGCCCTAGATTGCTTCTGGTGAAGCAGCTGGTAAGGGAATTTTAGTTACTTTTTAAACTCAGATTTTGGGTTTGACTCTAGTTTGGTAATCAAGCATTTGCTGTTCCTTCTGAAATCAGTTGTCTGAGTCTGCTCTATTGGAGCTTGTTCAGCAGTTCCTGCCACTAGTGCTTTCTGCAGAGCTTGGAGAGATGCTATAGGTAGGGCTCCATTTGGTCAGCTCAGAAAGGAAAAAGCCAGTGGATAGTCAAAGCCTGAAAAGTACCGGATTCTCCCTCATCTTTCCTCTGGCTCCCTCTCCTACCTTGTGCACAGTTTACTGGCCTCCTTGGCTTTGAAGCATAAAGGGGATATTTAGTTCTCCTTGTCAGCACCTAGCCCTTCGAAACAGATGTAGTTGGATAAAAGTGAAAAGGCAGCCCTCTTCTTTCCTCAGCAATATTGAGCCATCCTTTGGTCGCAGCCAGGGACCAAGTTACACAGAGGTTACTAGCTTTGGAATTCATTCAGAAAAAATATCCAGATCATAATGAGCTTGGAACAAGCTTGTTAACCCTTGGAGACATAGAATCATTAGGTTGGAAAAGAGGCCTTTAAGATCCTCAAGTCCCAGTGTAAATCTAACGCTGCCAAGTCCACCACTAAACCATGTCACTAAGTGCCACATCCATACAGCTTTTAACATCTCCAGGGATGGTGACTCAACCACTTCCCTGGGCAGCCTGTTCCAATGCCTGACAACCCTTTCTGTGAAGAATTTTTTCCTAATATCCAACCTAAACCTCCTTTGGTGCAATTTGAAGCCGTTTTCTCTTGTCCTGTTACTTGGTATTTAAGAAAAGAGACCAAAACCCACCTCGTTACAGGTAGCTTTCAGGTAGTTGTAGACAGTGATAAGGTCTCCCCTTAGCCTCCTTTTCTCCAGATCAAACCACCCCAGGTCCCCCAGCTTCTCCTCATAAGACTTGTGCTCCAGAGCCTTCACCAGTTTCCTTGCCCTTTTCTGAACACACTCCAGCACCTCAATGTCTCTCGTCGTAAGAGGCCCAAAACTGAACACAGCATTTGAGGTGCAGCCTCACCAGTGCCAGTACAAGGGGACGATCTCCTACCTGGTCCTGCTGGTCACACTATTCCTGCTATGAGCCAAGATGCTGTTGGCCTTTTTGGCCACCTGGGCACACTGCTGGTTCATGTTCAGTCAGCTGTCAATCAACACCCCCAAACCCTTTTCCACCAGGCAGCTTTTCAGCCACTCTTCCCCTAGCCTGCAGTGCTGCCTGGGGTTGCTGTGACCCAACTGCAGGACCTGGCACTTGGCCTTGTTAAATTTCTTACAGTTAACCTTGGTCCATCAACGCAGCTGGTCCAAATCCCTCTGTCAAGACTGCCTACCCTCCGGCAGATCAACACTCCCGCACAACTTGGTGTTGTTTCCATGTAAGGGTAGAAATTACTTATCTAGAAAGGTCAAAGCAACAATGATGGCTGCTAGCTGACATCCATATGCAGAGATGAAGTTTGCAGCAAATACTTAATCCATTGAGTCATCATTCTTAAAAGTATGTTAGTGGGCCAGCTGGCATCTGTTTACAACCCTGGAATAGGGTGTTCAACATGGCAGCAATTGTGATGTTTTGGTTTAACCATCCAATATGAGATGTTTAAAATGGATCTGGTTCTCAAAGTACACATTACATACCAAACTCAGAATATACAGATCACTCTAAAAATCTCACAGTTTGGAAATATGAAATCACTAGCCACTTTTGCAATCTTCCCATTCCAGAAAAAAACCAGTGAATTAATACTTGAATGATTCACCTTGGTCATTAGCACAGAAATCATGAAATGTGACTCAGTGTTTTTGAACTTCTGGTCTAAGGTGGAGAAAGTCATCAGAAGGGTTGTGCACACTGGATCATTGGCTACAGCTGCTGGAGTTGTAAGTCTAGATAGAACAATTTCTTCTGGTATAATTTCCAATCCAGGTTCATTGACTAAAGTAACAGGTATAGCTAAGGACATTTTTAGCTTCTCAGCACTTATCTTTGTTAACCTGACATTGAACCTTTTGGGCTCTGCAAACAGAGCTACTGAGGCTAGTGGTAGCATCTTCCAACAATGACATCTTATTGTATCACTTTTCAAAGTAACTTTAGTATGACACAGGACAAAATGATGACACTTGTAAAATTTTGTATGAAAATGTTTCTCAAAACTCATATTCCTGGCTACAAATAAAGTGTAATACAAAAGAAAAATACTTCGATTTTTTGCATCATCTTAATGCCATCAGGGCACCTCCCAATATTCTCCCAGTTTGCATTTGAGACATGATTCCAAGAAAAACATCAGTCAGGAAAATAACATTGCTAGAATTTAGTACTTATGAAGAGTTTAATCAAAGAAACCACTAAGTAACATCTGAATAAACACATCAAATTCTTGGGTAGAATTTTTAAGCAGCACCAAATGATGCAATTATAATGACTTAAATGCTGCTGATGTTCAGTGAATCTTAGGTTCTTCATGCTCTGTACCTCTTTTGAAATTTGATTCATGCTCTGAAGCCATGTTGCTGCTTCATAAATCTGGCCTTTGGACAGTACGTGGTAGTGACAGCACACTTGATGCATTCTGGAAAGCAAAGTGTGAAGCCCTTCAGCTTGTGGAATAAACCACCTTGCCTCAGTGTCCTGGGTTTGTTAAAAACAAGACCAGTTCTCTTTTAGTGATTTTTCTTTCAGCTAAGTTCTTCTAGGCGGTTGTACTTTTCTTAGTTTTAGCCTGCATATTTTTCCTAGGATGCTGTACTCAGTGCTGATAAGAGACCAACGGAATGCTGAAGCAGCTCATATTTAGATTTATTACTATGGTAGCCAAGAAAGACTGGTAAGTTTTCCCATGTTCAGTTGTGAGAGGAGCGTGTTTGAAGAGGAGTGGATGGCACAGGTGACTAGATATGACCAACTGAGGATCAACAGAGTACTCCATCCGTTAATCATCATACCCCCTATATAAGAGGGTGATCACAAGGGTCAAGTTCTCTTCAACCACGGCCGGCATCTAGAGAGGACCCTGTCTGTCTGCCTGTGATCTACAGGCCTCAGGCCCTGCATCCCTGCATCCCTGCAACCAGGTTCCGGTTTGCTGTGAAGTCCCGCCCATGACTTCTGGGGGCCTGAGCTGCAGCTGCTGGAGCCACCAGCTCCGCACATCCAGCCCCTGCTGCTGGAGTGACGTCAACTCCACATCGAGCACTTGAGATTGGTTTTGTATATTTTGTATATATTCTCTATTTATTAGTAGCATTAGTAAAACCCTTTAAAACTCTCCAACTTGAAGTCTAAGCCTCTCTTCCTTTCCCCTTATCTTTCCTATAATCTTTCCGATCTAAAAGAAAGGGTTGGCGGGAAGTGAGGGGATAACAGGGAGCCTCTGCCACAGTTTATTGCTGCCTTGTCTTAAACTGTGACACTCAGTGACTTAAAAGCAGGAAACTTACTTGGGAGAATGGTCTTGTAGCGATTCTTACGCACTAAGCCTGGAATATCATATTCCTTTGGATCCACAAAATTCATTGGAATTTCCTGTTAAAAGAAAAAACCCAAAACAAACAAAACCAAAAACCACAAAACACAAAACACAGTAGGTAGTATTATTAAATTCACAAGAGGAATAAAAAACCCAAGCCCACTACATCCTGCCTGTGAGGAAGGCAAAGTGATGAAGTCCACTGAGACGTATGGTACAGTACTTCCAGCAACTTACCACCAAAATACAATTGACATTTCTTTTTACTGTCATTGGCTTTCTTTTCTGAAATCCTTAATATGAAAACACTTACAGTGACTAATTCATTGAGTAATGTGCGCAATAGCATTATATTAGCTCCTAATATTATTAGAACTGAATTGCAAGTGTAGGCACAGAACTAAGCAAAAGGTGGTACATAAGATACTCTGCTCCAAAAGCAATGGACCTCAGACACCATCCTTTCTGACTCACAATACTTCTTCCTCTCAGAGGGTGGAAGGAAATAATTTGCTACTGACTCTTACCAGCAATAAATTATGACACACTTTATGACAAGTTGGCGTACTGACTCAATGGAGCTGGCGGAGTGTCACTCTTTGTGCTCATTGCATTTTAAATCTCCATGGGCAAGGACACCAAACAGGTGTTCAGGGATTACCTGCTCTCTACACTGCTGACCCAAAGAACACCCAAAGATGGAGGGGCTTCTTATTCTGTATTACTCATCTCCTCCAAATAAGTCGCCAACGCTGGACGGGAACCAACAGGAACCTTCCAGCAACCAGAGTCAGCAGGCATGTGATGAGATGGGAGAAGGACTCATGGGAGCTTGGGTGCAGAGCTGGTCAGCCCAGCTGCTGCGTACTGGATTTGAGAGGCCAGTACTGGACATACTGGTAATGGGAATCAGGGTTGAGTAAGACAAGCCTCATTCCGGGAAGACGAGCAGAGCTATGGACTATGTCAAATTTCAGAGCTTTAGAAGGCTGACTCTCTGTTATCCCGTCTTTTACATAGCACTGAGCGTACTGTTGGGCTTAACGAAAGACAATTAATGTTACATTTTGTTGAAGTAGTTTCCTATTAATTTGGGGAACTGCATGGGAATTAAATAGTCATGTTTTCCTCAATTACTATTTGATATTTAGTCAACCAAAACTCTTGAGCCAAGCTCCATGGTCTCTCTTTGGGCCTCAGTCACTCACTGCTCAGGCAAATTCTTGGTGAAATCAACAGGACTTCTGCCTGAGTAAACATGTCAAATCTTGCGAGAATTTCAGGACCTAGTCCTGCAAGTGACATCCCCTCTGACTCTTCTTCCAAAATGAAACACAGCTGCTTGCTTCATTGTGGATCTGGACTTGGAAAACCAAGTAGTTTAGACAGACTGAAAATACATGATGGAGAGCTAGCTGGCAATAACTGTTTCATAAAAAAAACCTCAGACAACTACTTTACAATTTTTAATTACAGAAATGACATTTTGATTGCACAGCATTTTTATCTATGCTTTTTCGGTTTTCATTAAAGAATGAGAATTACTTGAGATAGTTTGGCTGTTGAATTATTTTTCTGAACACCAGGTAAACTAATTTGAAACCTGTCAAAGAAACAAAGAATATTTTTTCCGACAGATGAAACTGAAAGTGGACTTGTTCAGCCGTCAATTCAGACACTAAGTGAACACTTCTTCCCTAGAACAGCAATAGATTCTTTACTTTAAAAGAATCAGGGCTTGCCTACACAAAAGCTGCTTTTCTTCAACTCCTACAGCACTAAGTGAACTAAATACCACAGATATCCATCAGTCTGTTTTAAAACTGAAGTCCAGACTACATAGTCTCCCCCTGTGCTTGTAAATGGAAAAAAAAAACCAACCCTGAAATCACACAGTGAGGGAGGGCAGCAAGTGATACTCAAAGTGTTACTCCTGCCCTTTAAGACCCTCTCAGGTCATAAAGAGGACAGGCTGAAAGGGCTGTTAATTTGCAAACCATCATCTTCCTCTTGCTCTGCTGAGATTCTGCGCTTAAGAGAATATTTGACTTGACAGCACTAACTTCAGTGGCTCTTGATTACGTGCATTGAAATACTCCAGCATGCCAAGACTGTGCCTTGGTTACCTCCCACCTTGTGCAGGAATTTACAACCCTACCTAGTGGACATACTACTCATGGCCACTGCAGCATTTTGCTTTTATTTTTTTGCCAGGTATAGTAAATATGACAATGCCTATCACGTGGACACTCAAGCAGTTAAGGAAGACTCATAGAATGCAAAGATCTAAAATGCCAGCATACTCACTACACTGAAATGTATCTGGCCTTTGTTGTAAACTACTTAGAAATCCAATTTTCAACTGCTTGCTTCATCTGTATATGTATATCTTTTCCAAAATGAGGCAAAAAATTATTTCTCTCAAAGCAACAGTGGATACAGTGAGCCAAGGAAACATACTTCAGAATCCTAAAAGCAACTAACAGAGCAGCTTACAACTAGTAAATAATCTTTGTGGAGAAAAAAACCCAGTAAGACATATTTTCTATGGTTCCTGCTGAGCGACACAGTCATCTCCTCTGCTTTGGTTATCTGGAGAACATTCAGGTTTGGAAAGTAGCTCCATGCCAAGCACTTAACAGCAAAGATCATGCGCTTGGATGAATTTCATCCCTAGGGCAACTCCAGACACATATCAAGAAGTTATGCCTATAGCAAACTTGGCTTTTCTTCCATACCCTAGTGAAAAAGTTTGACTTTCTTGTTAAAAAGTAGCATGCTAAGAGAAAAATAGAAACTTGTGAAAACAAAGCTGCTTTTTGTTTTGTTTTGTTTTTGTTGCCAGAACCGATTTTCTAGTTTTTAAGTGACAATATCCCTGAAAGCCTTCAGATGTTGTCATTTCAAGGGATGACAAATTTCAGGATTGCATTAAAAGCTTCACTGATGGAAGTGGAGTTTGCGGGTACTAATTTTAGACTTGCAGAAAATAATAACAGGGTTCATAGAAGAGACACAACATCCCATTTTTCTGATGCTTCTAGAACAGAGAGGTCAGATACTCACAAAGAACTCTGCCTGAAGTATGAAAGGATCCAGTGCTTTCTTGTGCAGTTCCTCTTCAGTAAGGATGTTTGATGCTGTCTGGAGGTATTCTCGGGCTGACTGCTCCCGTGGTGACATGACATAGCCAAACCCTTGCTCAGAACAGCCTGGGGTACACATATCCAGTGTGAGTGAAACATTTGAACCTCTCCTGCAAAATAGAGTGATCAAAGTTTGCTTACAACAGAACAGAATGACCCATCATTGTCAGCTATGGACACAGTCCCAATGACAGATAAACAGCAGCTTTAGAAAAGAACCCAGCTGGTTCTGCTGTGTACATCTTGGTCACTAACTGTGAAAAAGTGAGCGATACTTCTTGCATAGACAAGACCAGAAGATGATTTTGTACACTGGAGTATGAAGGTCAACACTTTCAAAGTGTTGTCTACAGGGAGGTAACCGCATACTTCGTCATCTAAATAGATCCAACTTGCTTATCAAAGGTGCTAAACAAGCAACTGCAGGAAAATTTTCACACTTGTGTCAATCACACCAAGTTTTTGCACGCCTAAATATGGACTGACATTTTAGACACCTCAGGTGAAAATCTTGGTCTTAGTTTTCGTCAGACCAGATCCTACTGAATAACCATTTATTAAAATCACAGACAACATCAGTGGGGTAAGATCTTGGGATAAACATTACCAGGTCAACATTAATAAAGAAATAAGAAGCCACCCATTACAGTGAATGACTTCTCCTGTGTGAAAAACTTTCCACAACAGTACATCAGGATGAGGGTAAAAACAAGAGTCCCAACATTTTAAGAATTACATTAAAAACAAAGATGCTGTTGAACATAGAATTTTTAGTGGCTTTAAATGTAAGTTAGCCATACAACAAAACAAAAAAAGTAAAAATGCCTGTATTTTTTATTGAATGCAGTTGTAAAGCATTTCTGAGCTTCTGTCAATCTTGCATATCCCAGAAAAAAGTAAGATTCAAATGTCATCAGTGAATCTGTATTTAAATATCTTTAACATCATAATAAAATCACACAAGACGATGATTACTAGGTGTAATATTCTATGCATTCTCACAGTAAATCTATTTTTGATGACTCTCAACTGGCAAAATCTAGTTTGGAGGTGTTTGCAGGAGATGTAAAACGTGTAAAACATGTAAGAATGCAGGCATGACCAGCTCACAAAGACAACAGAAGAAGTCGCTACTTGGATCACAGCCCTTTTTCTGGTTACAGGAGCTTTTCCAAAAGAATGTGCAGCCAGCCACCTGCTATGATTCACAGTCATGGGGAAATTACTTTGGATTAAACATGACCACTAGCAGTAGACATTGAATCTTTAGTGACACCCTTTGAAAAGATTTTGACCCTACCCTCCTATGCGTTGTTAAATAGCTGCTACATTCCTTTCCAGAAACAGCTGCAATTGGTAACAAATGCATTTTTTTTTTTTCTTTTTTTAAGGCAGAACAGGTTATGTATATAAAGATATTAATAGATCTTCAGCATGAGGAAATGAGATTGTTTCTTCTTAAGAGTAACATCCAGTGCTGTTTGAATTTAGCTAGTGACTACCCTTCTAATGGCGTAGGTGGTTAAAGAATGAGAGGGAAGTAAGACGGAGAAGCAGAATTGATGCAAAAGATGGATAGGTAGATAATTCAATACAACATCAAACAAAGGAAGAGTGAGCAATGCTTGATGTAAATGAAATCTGTCAGAGCACAGCTCAAACTTGAAATGATGCCTGGTTTCTCAAGCACATGTGTATGTTGAAAATAAGTTTATTTCACATCTTAAGTGTACATGTTCTACTCAGTGTGAGAACTTAAAGAAATTACTTTTTTTTTTTCCCATGGCTACTTCTTTGGCAGGTTTTTAATTGTAATTCATCACTTCAACAAGTTCATATTCCCCAGCTGCTGTTCCCCAATTGATATTCCTCAAGTGTCTTGAAACAGTGAGTATCTTTCCTGCAGGCTAGCCATAACCTGAGAAAAGATGTCTTTAAAATGAGAGAGATGGAATGAAGTAAGAGACAGTAAAAAGCACAAATGATTGATGCATTTCAAGCCCAATCTTGCCCATAACGAAAAACAACAGCAAAACTCGCAGACAGCAGCAGGTTCAGGGACAAGCCCCAGAGGTTACTGCAATTCCATATTGAAAGTAGAATATAAAAGGCAAGACATTTTAGGACAAACATTGTAACCACGGATAATGTAAAAAAAAAAAAAAATCTAAACTCACAGAGTGCAAATTAAAAGCTGCTTCCGTAACATTCCCTTTTCCTGTGTCATGTGGACCTTTGGAAACTCAGCATCATACATTTTAAAAAAAAAAAAGACAAACACTATTTTCTGCCCTTTGTTTTAAGTTTTAGATAGGAGACTTAACAATGGTTAGCACTCCAATTAAGCTTGAAAACCTAGAAATAAAGAAAGGTGCTACTTTGCTAAGCTGGGCCTTTCAATACCCTCATTCTTATTCATAACATCATCACCTTTGCAGCATTTCTTCACAGGATTTCTATCATCAAGATCTTTGTTATATTTCACTAAGATAATTCAAAGAACACAAATCAGAAAAAGACCTTCCTTTTATCTTAAAAATGCCTTTTCCCAGCTGTGAATCTCTTTGAGAAGCTCTGTTGCCCCAATAGTTCAAGGAGTGAACATCAGCTCACCCCAAACTTCCATTACTGGGTTAATGTCAAAAGAATTAATTTGCTTTTGGACTAACTGATTTACATGAGAATTACCGTAGGTTACCACTTGTCCTAGAAGTTGCTTTTGGAGAAAAGACTAATCCTCCAGCATGAATGACAGAAAAAACTAACCAAACGAACAAACAAAACCACACCAAAACAAACCACAAGATCCACCTCTTTCAGAGGTAAAAGCTTTCACCACCCTACAGTGGCTTTCATGCTCTGCAGTTGCCACCTTGGGGAATGGTAAGTGACTGATCAAACAGAGACGGATATTTCAAAGGAAAGAAATGACACTTTTGAATAAAATTTCACAGAATCACAGAATCGACTGGGTTGGAAAAGACCTCAGAGATCATCAAGTCCAACCCCTGGTCCAACTCCAGTCCATTTACTAGATCATGGCACTAAGTGCCATGTCCACTCTCAGTTTAAAAACCTCCAGGGATGGTGAGTCCACCACCTCGCTGGGCAGCCATTCCAATGCCTGACCACTCTCTCTGTAAAGAATTGCTTTCTAATCTCCAGCCTAAATTTCCCCTGGCAGAGGGGGAAAGACATTTGTTGAAAGCCATCTAGAAACTGTATGGTTTTTGGCCAATATGTTTATATTTATGACTGGACTGAAAACAAGATGAGAAATAAAGCAGGTGTTTGGCTTTAAAACCACAATTTATAATGACATTCATGAAGGCAAGAAAGCTCACTACTACACACAGTACTCCTAAATTCACAAAATCTGGACCAGATTTTCCCCTATTCACATCTACCCTACCTTTCTTGCAAGCCCACAGATTTAACCGTTAGAGTAGTTGGATCTGTCTCCGCTTTTATATCCATTACGCAGTCAAAGACCGGAGTCTCTGGTACGGGATCCAAATCTAGGAAGTCGTCCTCATTTTTATCCTCTGTCCACTCTGAGTACGTGAACGAAGGCTGCCGGCTCACGGACTGGCGTCTGTCCTCTTGCAGTGGAAAGGTGAGGTCTGGACGGGCTCTGAGGAGATGCCAAAACTGGAGGAAACAAATATTTTAAAAAGCTTTCTGCTTGTTGCCAGCCCTTCCACACAGCCTAGAGGATGGGTCTTTAGGGCAGCATCCCAGCTTACTATAATGTATTAGAATTGGAGAGTACTGAAGAGAACAGGAATGTTCCATGCAGGAGTAGCTTTGTGATGCATGTTATAAAGATTCACATCTACCCATTCAAACCTGCTTTCAGCCATAGAGGTTTCCACAGAGCTGGTCAGGCTTAACTCAGGGATACAGTGGAAGTGGAATGTGCTTGTGACCATCATATGCAAGCCAATGTGACAGCGTTGTCCTTTTGTTCAGTTTCTTACCCTTCCAAGGCTTGTTTACAAAACAAAAATCTACTATGCTATTCTACAAATCATACCTTTCCTGACTCAACGGTTTTCCATCTAAAATTTAAATATAGCTGGGTTTAGAAAAGTAAACATAATTTTCTTGAATTGCACATCTTTGATAATCTAGTATTGTACCCTGAATTAATGCATAAACCAATCATTTTTTTAAAGAGGCCTTGATTTAGATGCACCAGATTTTGAGGCTCAGAATGCCCATATCAGTTTCTGGGCAGTGAGAAAGCCTGTTTTGTAATCTAACAATCTGATCTAAACATGGTATAAACATTAAATAATGAAATTTGTTAAGTTCTAAGACTTAAATGCACTACTAAATTTTATAATATAAACTAACGAAGGGTTTGAAATGGCATGAACCTAAAAAATTACTGTATCATATTGGTTTGCACGGATGCTGTGGCAGACTAGATGATTTGGAGATTGTATCAGTAGACTGTTTGCTCCTACACATAGGCCTCAGCTAAAAATTTCAAGTCCACCACTGAATTCCAGGATCTGGAACCTTATGCCAGCTTCACTCCTCTAGCGTTGAACTAGGAGCAGCATCACTCAGGCTAAATGTTATACAAACTATACTGTACTGACAGGCATCCTTTTGAGAGAAAAAAAACCAGGCCATATTTTCCAAAGTAAAGCCTCTTCCATCCTTTTCTTATAAGGCTTTTAAATGTGTAGCTGAATTTAGAAAATGTGCTATTAAATAAGCCAAATTTATATTCCTAGGCTACCAAAACACAATAACTTGTATGCGATTTTAAACAATTTTCTTGTGCCTGTGTCTTCATGTACTCTCATTTCTCTAAGGAAGAATGAAAGGAAGTGAATTAAGATTATTAGACTTTTATTTACACAAATTTGGGGCCAAACCTCAACTGAATCTGTCCTACATGCTTGGCTTGTTGGATGAGAAGCAAGCAGCTTGAAGATCTGGTTCTGTTTTTATTCCCCAAGATGACTTCTGCAGCTTGCCAGTCCCACAGTACTACCAATGGCTCTTTCACATATTGCAAGACTGTAATAGTCAAGAAGTTCACTGTGTAGAGTATCTGCTCAACAACTTTGTACTGCTGGAGAGTGCTGTTATTATTAAAAGCAACACTTGTGCTGAGGGTCAAGCTGAAGGTGTAGGTACTAATTATGTATTACAGATTCTAGAGCTGGTATGGTGACACAGGATTGATTTCACTGGTGATTTAACACACTGTAAATCCAAAGGAACAAAAAGTTTACCCTAGAAACCAGGCAGCTTTTCTTTAGATTGAAAGAAGTGCGTAATAAATGGGGAGCTGCCTAAGACACTGGAATAAATGAAATTATACTTGAAAGTGATGGGGTTAAACTGAATAATAGAAAAATAGTGAGCTCTGAAAACTTGTTCAGGAGGACTAGAGACTATGCAGGTTCTCTGCAGCTGGCTAGGTCTTAAAACACCATTACATGAGGTAGAAAACAGACAGCATCACTAATACAAGCCTCAAGCACTCTATCCAGTCTCTTACTTTCACTGTGGTTGCTAACCCCCCAACACATTCTGGTACCTCAGTATTTTCAGAAAAGTGCCTCAAACCTTAGCTGAGGTCTCCCAAAAAATTTGTTCTACATGTATGAGACTCACAAATTTCTTGATACAGGAATGAGCTGGACTTTAGCTAGTGCACAGACCAGACGGGGCCTCTCTTTTCTTGGTATCACTTCTGAGAATCCACTTGACCACTATTACTCAGCCTCGTTAGGTGGCTCAACGGTTACTGCTCTATAATAAAGCAACAAAATACCTGCATAAAAGGCACATTTTCTCCCTTCCACAGGGAACTACTAAAGCATTACTATAAGTTACCACAGTTGCTGAATAAAAAACAGGATAAGCTCCTTTTCACTGTTATGCCATCTAGTATATACCTGAGATCTATCAAGTCCACCTATAAAGACAGAACAGTACATTTGGGAAAAAAGATTTCTTCATAAAAGCACTTCTTAAGGTAAAGGAGCCTTTTAAGGTCCCTTCTGGACAGCACATTGCTTAAAACCCATAAAAAGAAAATGCATCACTCAGCTGAGAAAGAGGGAGAATAAAGAAAACTGTTTTCATGCAACCACCAGGCTGGTATTCTGGAAAACCTGCTTAGCTCCATCACTACATTATTTTTAATGTTCTGCTAAGGGCTGTCCTGCAGCTTATTTCCTAAATACTGATAGAAGCACATATTCTCAAACTGCAAAGCAGCATGACCTGGGCTGCATCAAAAGGAGCATGGCGAGCAGGTTGAGGGAGGTGATTCTCCCCATCTATTCTGCTCTGGTGAGGCCCCACCTGGAGTCCTGCATCCAGCTCTGGAGCCCTCAAGTAAAGACATGGACCTGTTGGAGAGGGTCCAGAGGGCAGACAAAATATGATCAGAGGGCTGGAACACCTCTCCTATGAGGACAGTCTGAGAGAGTTGGGGCTGTTCAGCCTGAAGAAGAGAAGGCTCCAGGGAGACTTTAAAGGCAGCTTATAAGGAAGATGGGGGCAGACTTTTTAGCAGGGCCTGTTGCGATAGGGCAAGGGGTAATGGTTTTAAACTAAAGGAGGGGAGATTCAGACTAGATATAAGGAAGAAATATTTTACAATGAGGGTGGTAAAACACTGGCACAGGTTGCCCAGAGAGGTGGTAGATGCCCCATCCCTGGAGACATTCAAGGCCAGGCTGGACAGGGCTCTCAACAACCTGCTCTAGTTGAAGATGTCCCTGCTCATTGCAAAGGGGTTGGACTAGATGACCTTTGAAGGTCCCTTCCAACCAAAACCATTCCATGGTTTTATGTCAGACAGTAAGGTTAACAGGTTGCCAGGAACACAAAAGCTTCATGTGCCCTCTCCAAACAGCCTCTCCTTCCTAGCACCACTGTTAGAGAGAATATACTATGCAAGGTGGACCATTAGTGTGTGCTCACAGGACATTTCTTATGCTCTGATTCTCTTCGACTTGTCCAGAAAACAGGCTGTCACACAGACACATTTGTGCCTCTACTCTAGCTAGAAGACTGTTAGCACAGACCACAGGAATACAAAGCAGAGCAAGCTTGCCTACATGAAAACTGTTATAAAACTGTTTTCTGCAAAAAAGTTTTAACCAACACTTAAAAATGAGCCAAGTCTGCTCTCATCTACACTGGTATAAGTGTTCACCTGCGAGGAGTTACTACATATGCTAAGCAGTTCAAACTGAGATCTGAATTTTTGGGTAAAGAGCTTTCATCTACAGTTAGTTTCTGTGCTAAGAATGGGTCAGCAGTAAAATGTTTCCATTCAGCAAAAATTAGGCTGGATATGCAGAGAAATCACACCCCTGCTGTTTTGATTTCCCGCTCTGAATGTTTTGCTGCAAAATTACCTGGAATTCAGACTGTTCATCACAGTTCTCAGATGTCTCATTTTTGTTCTTTAATATTTGCAATTACAAAATCACCAGAAGTTTATTTTTTGAAGACTAAATTCATCTAGATAAGGAACAGCAGCATCGAAAAAGCAGAAAATTGCATTAAGCCTGGCTAACTTCCTTGTCTATGATGATCACAATAATAGAGACATCACTAATTACTTTGCCCTGTGAATAGTTTTAAAAAGCACATTCACTCAACACATTAAGCAGAAGATTTTGCCACTGTGCTGACTCTGAGTGAACTTAACTACGCTACAAAACATGATAAACTTCCTACCAGGGAGTGTGGCCATCAAATCAAAGAAGGTATTATTTCCCTCTCCTTGGCACTGATGGAGCTGCATCTTGAATACTGTGTCCAGTTTTAGGCCCTCTAGTTTAAGAGAGAAAAGAACAAAGTGGAGCGGGCCCAGTGGAGGGCTACAAAGGAGGTCAGGGCTCTGGAACACATGACCTTTGAAAAAGGTAGGGAGAACTGGGCTTATTCATCCTGGCAAAGAGGAGGCCGGGGTGATCTAACAGCAGCCTGCAACTACATGAAGGGCAGCTCCTAGACGATGCAGTCAGACTCTTCTTGCTAGTGGCAGCTGATACCACAATGGAAAATGGCCACAAGCTGCAGAAATTCAGCTCAGATATTCAGCTTTGGGAAATTCAGCTCAGATATTAGGAAAAAAGTTATTCCCCAAGAGCACCATGCTGTTATGGCACAGGTAACCAGAGAGATGATATGTCTCCTTTTCCAAACGTTTTCAAAATCTGTGCGGAAAAATGCTTGCTTCAGCCAAGATGTTAGACTAGCAGTCTCCAGAGGTCCCATCCCACCAACAGTCCTTCTTAAACTAGGAGCCCAGAACTGGACACAGTACTCCAGATGCAGCCTCAATAGGGCAGAGTAGAGTGGGACGACAACCTCCCTCCACCTGCTGGTGACACTCTTCCTAATGCACCCCAGGATACTGTTGGCCTTCTTGTCTACAAGAGCACATTGTTGACTCATGGTCAGCCTGCTGTCCACCACAACTCCCAGGTCCTTCTCCACAATGCTGCTTTCCAGAAGATCCGCCCCTAAACTGTACTGCTGCCTGGGGTTATTCCTCCCCAGGTGCAGGACCCTTTACTTGCCCTTGTTGAACTTCATCAGTCCCCCAGCCTGTCCAGCTCTTGCTGAATGGCAGCACAGCCTTCTGGTGTATCAACCCTTCCTCCCAGTTTGTTGTCAGCAAACTTGCTGAGGGTGCACTCAGTCTCTTCATCCAGGTCACTGATGAACAGGTTGAACAGGACTAGACCTAACACTAACCTCTGGGGAACCCCACTAACTACAGGCCTCCAACCAGACTCTGCACTGCTGATCACAACTCTCTGAGCTCTGCCATCCAGCCAGTTCATGACCCATCTCACCACGCATTCATCCAGCCTGCACTTCCTGAGCTCGCCTATGAGATGTTGTGACACACAATACATTCCTCCTGCTTCCAAACAGCTGACAGCTAACTAAATTAAATGTAGTTATGCCACTGATCTTGTTCTACAGCTGGGGCCTTGGCCTACATCTACAAGGGCATTACATTCACAATTACACTGCTGCTCTGGAACAGCTCTTTCTGCCACTTAAGTCAATGGCTGCTCTGTAGTCAATTCACAAGGTAGCAATATTAGATGGTCCCATTACTACACCACACCCCTTATAATTAAGAGAAAATAGTCAGCACATCTGCAGATGGAAATAAAAACCATCTGCATAATCCCCAATTCATCAAGAAATTGAGTAAGGATAAGTGTAGCCATGATTCCTCTACGTAAAGCAAGCAGATAATTATATAGAAAAAGCCCCAAAGACATTGCTTTACAGTTAACTTGAGCATAACATTGACAACTTCAGTTAATTTAGAAATCTTATAAAAGTTCACAGAAAAAGGGCATGAATATAGTATGCAGTGTCATAACTTACCAGAGATCCTACAAGTAACAGTCCTAAAGAAGCTAAAGACAGCAGGATGTATGATACCACAATGCTCCCAATTCTAGTCAGGTCCTATGAAACAACAAAATTGACAATAATTCATAAAGTACTTAGGGGCATAGTAGAGTGTCTGCATGCATGTTCTTGGCAAACCGTATATTCCTTCTTAGAATATACGATACTCTTGTCCATGGAAAAGATGTCACCACCAGCAGAAGAATGCCAGGCTTTGGAGAAGGTTGATATTGAAATCATCGCTAACCCTCAGCATCTCAGAAGGTCTAAAAAACAGAGCTCACTGTAAAGGCAATTAGGAAATCTGCTTCCCATCATCAAACATTTCCAAAATTGAGATCTGGATTCATGATTCAATTTTGCAGCCTGGACCAAGGTTTCATTGCCACAGTCAGTGTAATTTTATACTATGGCAAAGGGTTTGGAAGAAAATTGCTTGTGGGTCCTTAGATAAAACCCAGCCACAGAGGACTTCTCTACATTTTCTATACATCCTGTGACATACCATCAAGTTCACTCACAGCACTGGCATCGAATGTCACTCCAATGTCTTAATCATATTCAAGTAGTGTATAGTTAATTCAACCTATTCTCTATGGTAGGTGCAAAATACAACCCTAATGGGCTTCAATGGGCAAGGAATTTTACTCTGTTTCTGATCCACTAGTACAGGTAAAAAGAAATTCAGAGTTAAGAGCTTTCCTTTGCTTATTTATTGTCAGAAGATTTAGTTGTCTACTGTTTTCAAGTCTAAATTTGCACTGTAAACAGTGCTGCAATAAACTGTCCTCAAAAGATATGCAAGAACATCTGCAGAGAGTCATACTTGGGGTGTTCTTGTGGTGCATTCTAGGAATCAGTTTCCTTCACACGGAATACATATTTAAATCAAAATCCTATCAATGATGGTTCTTCTGTAAGGAACCATTTGCTAATGATTGACCCACTGCAAACAGATCCAGGCAATGCTCTGATCATGCATAATAAATTCAGCTGAGAAATGCCAAAGAAAAAGCGCTTTTTTCAAATAAACAAAAGAGCAGGTGATGCGCAGTTCATAACATTGTTAAGTGAACACAGAAAACAGTCTCCACTGTACTTCAGCCACAAGAGGCACTGAGTCATATTTCCTAATTGTACTGCAGAACCTCTGCTACAAAGATCATGTACAATGAATCTAAACATTCTGATGGCAGTTATATTTTGCCTGATTTTTGAAAGTAGCTGCTCAGCATTTAATTAATGTTCTGTCCACACTAGAGAAAGCTGCACTGGGTATAATTACCCCAGCAATTTATCAGATGAATCATACTGGTATACGTGTGATTATGTCATGACGAGAAGCTAAGCAGTTTTACTGGGGTAGCTTTGTGGCTATAATTCAATCTGTGCACCTAGTACACCTGAAATACTTTCACTCCTCATAAATATGCTCTAAACACTCAACAAAAATATAATTTTGTGACTATCTTTTGACTTACACCCTTTATGTGGGTTGATCCATTCTTCCAGAATTTAAGCTTCTGTCCACCCTAATAATTTAAGTGCCAGCTCTCCCTTTACTGTGGGCTAACCCTTAGTGGGTTGATTTCTTATTGCTTTGTTTTGTTTGCAATCATTTGCACATTATGAAAAATCTGCTGTACTAACATCATAGCCAAACATTCAGCCCTGTATCTTGAAGATAAAATATGGATCTCTTTCAGAAAACTCTTCACCGTTTCAGGATGCACACTATATTATATCAAAAGAGGTATACTATCAGAAGAGGTATTAGAAGCACCACCCAAGGCTACTGACATCAACTACATAATCAGAGAGGAATACAGGGACTTACCTCCCCTTGATCTGACAAAAACTGTTTAAATGGGGTAAGCAAGTAAGACAGCAGGTCGAAGGCATTCTGAGCTGCTGGGATGGTCCCATAAGTGCTGTACCACAGCATCATGCAGAGAAGCTGTGCAATCAATCAGAAAATACATAATGAGCATCTCATTATACAAACATTCATTTTCATTTCAAGACTGCATAATTAACTAATTTAGTTCTCATTGATTTCATGTTGATCATAATTTTTGCTTTAAGAAGTCAGGTATTTTCTAGGCTGTAGCTTAACAAGAATAAAAAGACTGAAGGCTAAATGATTAGCTACCATTAACTAGATGTATATCACTGAATTAAGCAAGCTTACTTGCCTCTACTCTAGCAAAAGTACTGGCCATGGCAGCCTGTACATTGAAAGAGCAACGGATTCCTCTGACTTCTAACCTTCCAGCATTATTACTTTTAGATCAAAACTGGTAATTCAACAAACTTTTAATAACATACAAAGACCATTAAGGTTTATCTCATATTATGCAAAGCTCTCACAAATAGCCATATTCACATATGTATCCCTATAAAAAGATACACACAAACATACACATGTTGAGACATTTCATTTGAACCACTTAAGGTTGCTGCACACATCACAGTTAACATAAAACTACAAAAGCAAAGATGCTGTATTTAACACCCCACAGAGAGGTATACCCTCACCCCTGACCATAAAATGCAAACTACAACTTTAAAGGACACACTTCCCAATCTACTTTTAACAAGATGGTTATTTACCCCCATACATATCAGCTACAGAAGACGGATTTGTTGGGAGATGGGTCATTTGGCAAAGGAGGCATTTGCAGAAGGGCAGGGAATGGGATGGGAGTTTGGGGTGTCAAAAGGCAGGGTTGTGAGAGGTGGCAGAAGAAATGAGAGGACTGTAGCTATGTGCATTGCTGCATTTACTACCAACGAGAAGGAAACCTCCCAAGAAGGGTCCCAGCATTTCAAAGCAATGACAAGCTGCCTTACCAGGATCTGTGAGAAGACAAACAGATACATGCTGTCTCCAGGCATTAATCCATTCCACTGGGCAGCCCAACCAAGCAGTGCTGTTTTCTGGGAGGTTTTCAGGGACTGCTCCTTCCTGTTCAGCTGTCCCCGTTGTCCTTCAGCTTCATCCACTGACTCCATAACAGCTGGTTTGGGAAGACCTTCACATGAAAATGACATGTGCAGTGACTGAATAGTAGGTAACCCTGTAGCCACTGCAGAGTCTGCAAAGGTTATTGTTTTCCTAGAGACAATGGTTACTTCTCAGTTCTGCATCAGTAAGTGCAGCTCAGGATTGTGAGCGTCACACTATTAGTGCAGCTGCATTCACCTGCCTTCGTCAGAAAAAGTGAGTGTGGGCGGATAAATTATTTTCCCTTTCTTTCCGGAGGTGCAGATTCTGGGCTGTGTTGTTAATAAATTCTCATTTACATCACTGCACCTTTTCATTTTTACCTTTTAAAAGGAATGATCTGTGCTATTTCCTAGTTCCACACTTCCCAGATAAATGGTAGCAGAGAACCCATTTTGTCCCTCCCTGCTGCAACTTCTCTATTTCCCCATAGTTGTCTGCTTTGTCTAATTTTATCACAAATTTCTGAGGTAGAGACTGTTTCATGTTATGCGTCTGAATAGTGCTCAAGGGCTCTGGATTTTGGCTGAGTGTCCTAAGGCATTAATAAAATATACTTTATCCTAGTAACCTACTTCTTGGAAGAATTCATAGTCGAGTGCTATTTAATAATGTTGTAATGCTATTCCATTCGGTGGAAATATGCACTGGAGTGGCTAGTCCCTCAGTAACAGTATTTTGAACACATTCTGTGGAGATACAAATTAATTTACAAGCTAAAAGGAGTGAAAGATCAGACCCATTTGATGTAAGTACTACTGATTCACATCTTTCTACATGATGAAAGCCCCAAGGCTGTCCTACATACAACACTGTAGCCTTAAGCCTACCTAAGCCAGCCACCTTTGCCCCAGGGAACAGCCACATCATCTGCCCTTCTGTGGTATGTTGAGGATCAAGTGTCTACAAAATGTTCCTCTCATCAGACATTTCTCTAAATATCTCACAATAGTATATTTAGGTCAGATTAGCATCCACAAACTAGCCACAGCTCTGATTAGGCAAATGAAACTAGGATCTATGTGTAAGCTAAGACTCTGGCCATTAGTACAGCAAGGATTCATGAAAAAAAACCACTCTGATTATTCTTCTTCTCCTCACTGAAACAAACCTTAGGACATCCATTCCTGCACAAAACAAGGTGTTTAGGAGATGCTAATGGCTTTCTCTGCAAGGTTCTCCATTCCCTCAGTTGCCCAACAGAAATAGGGTCATAACTGTGTAATGACTGGAGAGACCCAGAGATAACACAAGGAGCGCCTGGAAGGTACTACCAGCTACTTGCCCAGGAGCTCAGGCTACTGGTTCTCATTTTCAAAATATCTCTAATCAGTTTGTGACAGGTAGTATACTCAGCATACCCTTCTGAGGCCAGCTGGTTATATTTAGCTATTTTCATTGTCTTTACACAGGTATTGTCCCAGGGAGCATAGAGAACATGCATCTAGACAGACATATACCCATGCATGTCATACCACAGGTATATGGTGAAACTAACTGACTATTTGCACAGTAATTTGCATAAACACAGACAAAATTTCATATTAAATACAGGTCAATAAAACATGGAAAAATATGGAACTGTCAACTATCCCATCCTGTATTTCTCATGGTGGTAAAACTTCCTTCACTTTCTTCTGTATGTCTTTAATGCTAGAAGACAACCACTTGAAAATAACACATTTCAAAGAAAAGCAGACAGTTTCTGGAATACAGCTCCAAAGATCACAGCAACCCTACCTCTCTACCCTTCAGGATCCAGATGGTCAATCTGCAGCCCATGGCAGCCCCCCAGGAAACACAGAGAGTCCAGATGCAGTTCTTGGAATACTGAACACACACTTAACATCTGACTTCTGACACCGTGCTACATAAAGTTGGACCCAAAGTTCTCCAGGAGGACCACACAGTGACCACATTCAGCAGCCACAGTTGAGGCTACCTAAATACTTCAATGCTGACCTTTGTTTTCATTTTCTATAATGTGCTAAAATTTAACAGTTGAAGTTAAAAATTTCCAAGCAGCTTCATGTATCACTGGATTTGGACAAGAACTGAGGGGAAAACCCTCGTTACTGTTTGCCTGGTTTTCTTCTGCCGTTTTTGCAGGATGTTTATGGTCTGTGTTTTGGAATAGGAATTTGAAATTTAGCAGGGACAGAATCTTGATACCAGAAATTATTTTCACCATCTGTGCAAAAAGACATGCACCTGTGGCTGAGATACAGATATTCAAAAATATCTATTTATATATTGTTTATTATGGTTTGCTCCTAAAGTCTCTAACCTTCTGTTTTCACTAAACATGTTTTAAGTCCTACTTTTCCTTTACTGGCATTAAATAATGCACCTCTGTCCCCAAGAATGGTCAATGAACCTATTTGCTGTTTTTCCAAACTGTAGTGACTTTTCTTGAATACTCCTCCTCCTCAAAGCTCACGATAAAATACACAGAGCAGAATTAAAACACCTTTGGAAAGACAACCAAAACATATAGCCAGTGAATGCAGATTCAGATAAGTTTCCAACTATTTTGTATAAATCATAATATTTCATATTTCAGAAAGCTTTTTTTTTTTTTAACTGACCAAAAGCTCATTCACCTGCCTTATGCAGCAGGTAAACAGAATTTCTTTGTTTTATATCTGTAACAGCCTGAGATTTTACAAGGTCACTTCTGTCTACGTTGGAAACAGAACCCTGACTCTAACATAATGATGTGAAGGCTACTTAACCACATGCCTTCAAAACAGAAACAACAAAAGTTAGGAGACCACTCTGCATCTGTAACCATGGGGATCTATGCCTCTCCACAGCCCAGAAGCCTAATTCCCAGTATTCCAGTGTTGTCTAGCAACAGCTGTATAGCTGTAAGAGTCACATTCTATTTCTTATGACTGCTCTATATGAAGGACAATAGGCTACTTCTATTTTCAATTATTTTCACTGCATAGAGATCTGGTCTATGGACCTAGGAGCCCAGGATTCCAGCTGCATTGAATTGATGCAGTTCAGCTGTTATCAACAATTATTTTCACTAATACAGTAAGACTATGAGGGCACCAGGTCAAGAACTAAAATAATGGAGATCTGTCTGAATTCATACATACGAATGTATAGATTAAGATTAATGTCTTGGGTATACAAAGGACTAATTTAAGTTCACTCAAAAATTTGCTACTCCAAATAAAAAAAGATTTAACAGATACAATGACATCCGACTAGGGTTCTGTATGGATTTAACTACATCAGCTTTAAACAATACTTAAATTACAATTCACACTTTATCTTGCAATGCTATATTCCTGTATTATTTGCTCTAACAGGCCCTGGTTTATTTCAGTGCACAGATTAGGTAATAAATGAGTGAGGTACCAGTAAAGTTTTCCTGTGTCAAAGTCAGTGCAAAGGTCCTAAGACAGCTGATAAGGATGACTACATCCAGTAGGAGTGAATTAAGCCTCTCCTCTGCCAGTGATTTGACTGACAGTTAAAGCTAACCACCAATGTGATATCTTCCTCAATCCCTGCATCATGGAGATTGGGATTCAAGTTCCACAAATACTTTTGCTTTGATATCAGGCTATGCTTGCTAGAAAAAAACCCTTGGCAGAAGAACTGAAAAGTCTCTGACATCTGTGGCAGACATATGGCTTGTTAAAGCAACTTGAAATTTCAAAACGGTACCATAAACCTCACCTCACCCTTGCTGTTCAAGGAAAGGAAGTTTCTGGATCAAAACACTGATCCATTCATCCTGTATTCTCTCCTTAGACACAGTCACCAGTACAAGCTGCCAAAAATAAATGGCACAACACTTTGCTGTGGAATAATCTATACAGGGAAAAATCTTTGTCCACTCACAAGGTACCAGCTGGCTTCTGTACTCAGACAATGCCCATTTTGAAATCCCTGTGCCTCCAGCTCTTTCTTTTTCTAACTTCATATGCAGGTACATAAAGGGCAGAAGAATGAAACAAGAACACCTATATACACTCTCAGAAAAACATGTGCATAGGGTACTAGACTTAACTGAAACACTAAAAGGCACTGTAGTAATGGTAAGTCAACAGTGCCCTGCAGTAACTTGCCATGATCCAGTCAAATGCTGCTGTGGGCAAAGCATCAGCAGCTCTGTAACTCATCTGATTCATACCTAAAGCCTTCAGAGAAAAACAAACAAACAAACAAACAAACAAATAAAAATTTTAAAAAATACCAAAACAAAACACAAAACCAAAAACTAACCTCCCAGAACCATGTATCCTGGCTGTATTTCCTAATGAAGTTAGCACTTTAAAAGGAACTTGTGTCCTCTCTTGTGCACAGGTGGTAATGCTCAAGGAATTGACACAGCTCCATTGGCAGACTTCATTTAACAATGTATTTTTGGGATGGAAAAAAACTTGCTCTGTACCAAAAGGATTTTTATAATAGAAATAAAATGTATCCTAACAATGAAAATATAGTGATCGTGCAGTTACCAGACTTTTACTTGCATCTACCGCACTTCATTTGTGGGAATTATGCTTCTGGAGGACTGGGTGGTACTACCTTTTCACTGGGAAACAGAAATTTTGTTAACAGTGACTTATTCTTCATTCATGGTAAAATCCCCAACCTCTGTGGAACTAGCTGCCAGATGTACAAGATAGGAGGGAAAAGTGGGCCTTTCCTGTTCTGCCAACTCCCGGGCTGCCAGCAGTCAACAAGCCACAGCAGTTCAGCTGCATTGTCCCATATTGGTTTTACATGTGTGGAGATCTATATCCCCCTGAAGCTGCCTGTATCTCCATTATGGCTGCACATGACAAGAATTTATTCTATAGAAAGGGACCGCAGTGGGGAAGCAATGCAAAATGTGAACATGACAGCAAGACTTCACATCCAACAAGACTATCACCACTTTGCACCAGAGTCCAAAATTCACATATAGCCTCTGCACCTTCACATATAAAAATGCAATTGGCTACTAAAATCACTGCCTCCAATTTCTGTCTACCTGCTAGGGAGACCTGCAATTCATTAGAAAACAGTAGATGAATATATACTATTGATATGAGTCTGCAAATCAACTGCTTATTTTCACATTATTTTCACAAATTGCACATGCAGGGGACAGCCCTGGCATTGTACTTCACAAATCTCATCAAGACCTTGTTAAATCTGCAGGTCACAAGACACACTGATTGCAGGTAAGTTCAGATGCTGGCAAGACACATCAAAGCTGAATGAGCTGCCCCAGAGTGCACATGAATGAGAGGTAACTTGTGCTAGAGGATAAAAGACAGCTCATCTAATCAAAGAATGGATCTTAAGGAGAGAGGTATCAGCTGAGAAAACATTCTCTGTTTTGTTTACCACTGCAGTGTGAGAAGGATGGAAACAGAACGAGCTTTTGGACCAAAAGTTCATCTTCCTCCTGCACTGCAGTGGTATGGAGGAACTGGGTAGGAGGAAGGGGACCTTTCATACTCGCATGGCAAATAACTTGTGAACTTACATTCTTCTTTCTACAGGAAACCAACTGGTGGGTCACTACAACTCAGAAACTTCTACTGAACTTTTTTATAACCAGCCAATCTCAGATATTAAGAAGCTAAATGTAATAACAGAAGCTGCATCATACTGTTTATAGACAGATACAATTCACCACCTAGGAAAGTCTGGGTTTTCTTGACACTCTCTGCATTCCTAACTCATCTAACAACTTATACTAAAACATAACACTCGAGATATAATGAGCTCCATTGAAAGCTGGGAATGGTATTTCCAACACTTGCTGTTATCCTAAGAATGCATCTCTTTTTCTCTGGCTCCTTCTTTACTAATTTTTTTTTACCTTCCCAGTCATGGTATGAAACTGATTATTTCTACTTGGTCCCTGAGGTGCTCTGTTTACAAGAGTTTGATAAATTTACCTTTTCCAAATGGCTCAATAAAACAGTAGGAGGAGAGCGCCTAGTTGCTACAAGTATCCAGATTAGGAGCTGCAAAGAAAAACATTCCTAAATGCACCCGACAGCTACCTACTACTGCCTGACTGGAGATAGAAGGGATTTACAACATAATCACCTCAATACTTCCAATTCCACTCTGGAAAATGACCAAGTTTTAGCTGCCAAGAACTTGTGGTTGGTAGATCTTGCATTTGTAATGCAAAACCACAGAGAGCTACTTCAGAAGGTATCAGGCAGCTTAATTCAAACACTAGCACGAACCCACACAGATCCATGTATCCCACAAAGTTTACCACTAAACACTGCAAGGCATCAAAGCAATTCCAAAATCACTTTGGTATGTAACTAGAAGCCAGTTCAATTGATCCAGAAGTCCTTTGTAGGACTGCAAACTGTAACTGCAGACTTCATTCTCCTCTCTGTGTAACAGAAATTAAAGAAAAAATAAACTTGACATACCATTAATCCAATCAAAAGGTCCAAGTAACTGTAACTACCATCTCTGACACACTACAGAGGAATGGAAAACTCAGCCTACACAACAGCAACCTGCTTGTCAGTCCCCTAAGTTCCTTATTCTGAGGTGAAATTCAGCTTATGATTTCTAATGTTTTCAGTTTGCAGTAAGCATATCTACCCTGAACCCTACGAATCAGCTGGATCATGCTACAGGTATTCATAGCTGTGTGGAGAATAACTCTAATTTGTAACACTCAAGGATTCTATTTGGTAAAGCTAGATGTTTTTGCTAAAATGATGACACTGGAAGTAGCCAAGAATATTGGTATTTAATTCACTCTCATTCCTGGTTTAACACACTCATCAAGAGGAATGCAGTTGCTCAAGAGCTCTCAAATGACACTGTTTCAGGCCCTCTGAAGATTCAAGAGAACACCACCCATGGTTGGGTTTTGGTTTTGTGTGTGTGTGGTTTGTTTTTTTTTTTTTTTTGGAGGGGGGGGAGCGGGACGTTTTGTTTGTTTTTTAAAAAAGTTCATCTGAAAGATCAAACTCCAGAATACAAGTCTGGAAAATTTGGTGACAACAAGGCACATTAGACCTTTAAAACTGACCCTTTAGTAAGTACAACCACTGATATAAAGTGTGTCTGTCTGCTGTTGTTCTGTCTATAGAGAAAAATCTGCATCAGTCCTTCCTTCTGAAAGAAAAACACAGAAACTGATACTAAAATACCACAACTTTTTGCATCACTACAAAACTGTTTAGAAAGACACTGCAATGGCCCCTCCCTAACTCTGAGTGAAAGGTTAATTTATCCTTGTGTGTCAGAGGACAACCCACAAATATTATCAATTTTCCTTTGCACTTGCTTGTCCATGAGTTGCAGCTAGCATGCTCAAAGCCAGCGTACTCATTTAGAAAAAGGCAAACATTCTCTGCGGAGTTCATGAAACAAAAATGCAGAGAGGGAAATGGGTGTTATCTACTAGCCAGGAAAAACATCAGAGACTTGTACTTCTCAAGCTCAGCTGGTAGAGTGTGCCTGCTGCTTAAGCCAAACTCTGATTACCAGAATGGAAAGATGCATCAAGAGATAAAGAAAGGAGGAAAGTAACGCAAAAAAATCTGTCAGCAAGCCAGGCAGTGAACCGAGGCTTCTCCCTTTTCACTGGCAACATTGTTAACAAACTTGGGAGACCAAACTTCCCTCTCCACTTCAAGTTCCCCTTCTCCCTGCTGGCAGGCTGCACAGCCCCATCCATAAGCGGCCTATTCTCATCTCTGAGGGAACAGGAACCTGATGCCAAGGCGTGTTAAGAGAATAGTTGCCTTTCCACTCAGCAGCTCCCTCTGAACTGCTGAGTCACATTTTCTCTGCATTTACTTTCACACTGCTCCCACTCAGTCCACCTGCCACTTCATCTGGGACAAGTAGGAGGCAAGAGAAAGAGGTGAAGTCAGAAAACATGCTCATGTTCACCCAGGACCATTATGATACTGCAGGGTCACATATAAAAGCAAGCCTAAAAGCTGCTGGAGAGGGATGGAAAATAAGAATTTCAGATGGCAAGACAAACTGCATCCCCCTCTTCTGCAAGAGGAGATCAGCCAGCAAATAAGTTGTGAACCTCATCTGATTCCAAATCAGTCACTGATGTTACGTGCTTGCTCAGATGTTTTGCAAATCTCAGGTTTCAGATCAGGCCTTGAGGTTTTCCTTTGTTTCTGCGATTTAGAAGAGCTTTCAAGCTACTGTGATGTTTTCAGCAGTCCAACAGGCTCTGTGCAGTAAATGACTGGCTGCCACAGCTAAGTGCCACAATGATTACTATCAACACCCTCTGGACAGATCCCAGTTCCTACGGGCATCTTCAACTGAGCTGCTGCAGTAGAAATGTCCATCAACCCCAACTTTCATCATTCAAGAAGATGAAGAGAAAAATCTTAGCCATTTTCTTGCAGCTTCCATAAAACTCAAGCATAACAGGAGCCAACATCTCCTACTGCCTACTAAATCTTTATGTAAAAAGGGACTCTGCTATTATCAGTGGTATCATACACGTTCATCATGGTTACAAAGGGTCCACATTGCTCTTAGGTTGGGTCATACATACAGAAACATACATTTAATTATCAAGGTAGTATTTTTTTTCTGTAATTAGATTTCTGGACCGTACAGTTTATAGCTCATGAAAAAAAGAAAATGCCCAGAAGCTTCCTAGTTTATTAAATCAATTATCTGAAAACTGCTGCTTAAACTAAGTTCCAAACTAAACCAGGACAACTGTGATTAATTTTCAGACTAATTCTTAACTACCTCTACTGTTAGTATTCAGCAGAAAAACTAGGGGCTTCTTAGGAACTAAATAAGAATATTGTTTTATTAAACAGAACTAGCAATTCAAAAAGTAAGCCTGCTTTTCTCTGTGAGAATGAGTCTGGTTTTAGGCAATGTTCACCCTTGCTTCTCAGTAATTCTTCTAGCGCACGTCTGTTTGCTTGAAAACACACTTGTGCTGTACAGGTCTGAAGTGCAAAGAATATACTCAGTCTGAGAAGATATTAATGACATCATATTAACACACCTTTCTATACTAAATTCCTTTCCCCATCTCCTAGTATGGCTCATCAGCATGTTGCTCAGTACATAGTTCATGAAAAAATGTGATGACTGCAGGGGAAAAGAAATACGGAAAAGAAAAAAGCAAAACTCATAACCTTCTAAAAGTTTCCTGTCTCCATACAGGTTTTTTTTTTGTGGTGTTTTGTTGTTTTGTTTTTGTTTTTTGTTTGTTTGGTTTGGTTTTTTTGTTTGGTTGGTTGGGGTTTTTTTTTTTGTTTTGTTTTTTTTGTTTGGTTTGGTTTTGTTTGCTTGTTTTTCCCAAACAATCAAAGTACAAGACAGGTCTCTGGCCTATGAATTCATCTTTGAAGAAGCAAGGATGCAGTCTGCCACCAGAGACTTTGTTTCACTGAAGAGTCAAACAGAGACTTCATTTGAGTTGCTGTCAAACTTTTCCTTCCTGGAAGAAACCAGATGCTCAAGATAGCACTCCTCCCAGACCTGGAGTCCTACACAGTGCTATTGGTTGCTTAGTACACCTAGCCCACCTAGTAAGAGAGAAAGTAACTTATTTCATCATCTTACCAAATCTCCAGTCCATAATTCATATGAAACAGAGTTGCAAAGGCAAAGCAGCTCACAATACAGCCGGCTGACAGCACTCCAGGTCAGATGTAAGCCTCATTTACATGGGAGCAAGAAGCAAACAAAATCATCAGGCCCTCTGCTCCAGCCAGCCAGGCCTCCCACTTCAGCAAAGATGAGCTGCTAGGAGCCACCAGAAGCAGTAAGGGACTGTCAGATAAAGCAACCACGTAGGAAGCACCTGATAGCTACTGTACCAGCTGCTGGGGTCTGATTCTCCAATACTCACTATAAAATGCTATGTCTCTACTAATAATGGAGGAGTTGCTCTTAATTTCCAATGCATGATTAGTTGTGACCCTGTCCACATATAAATTATACTCCCACTATTAAATCAAATAAACAAGAGGTTTATTTTTAATGATTCTACTAATGCTTACAAGTCATAAACAGAAGATGTGTCTTCAAGCACTGTCCTTTTTACTTCTCTCCTGAGAAATACATCAAGTTAAAGGATATGTCATTTCTCATGGCAGCTAGGACCCCTGGAGCAATGTTTGCTTCAAAACAATTAAAATATTAAATATGGTGTCAAATTACAGCTCTTAAAAAGTGAATGCAGACCCTCAGTGGGCAGACACAGTGAATATAAACTTCTATCATACCCACATATAATTAGCATTTGCCATCTTTCAATCAGGGCTCTATTCAAAGTTGTTTGTTCAGGGTTTTTTTTGTGCTAGGCTCACTCCTCCTTTCCTATTAAACCCCTTACAGAAGGTCTGTCTGATTACCGCTTAACAATTAGACGCTTTTTTCTTTCTTTAATAAAGGATACATTTCTTTGTTATGTTGTTTTATTAAGTGAAAGTTTTCAAGTTCCTTGTGATAATTTTGGAGGTGCCTTGATCTTTTGTAAACACACTGCAAGTTTACTTTCAGTGGAGCTGGTTGTCCCAAACTATTCCCAGCCTGCAAACTCCCTTTAACACTGAAAATGGAAACCCACAATGCAGCTCCATAATTCCACAGTTACAGAGCTCTGGCTTTGACTGCTCATGAATCGGCCTTGCACAGACAACATAGCCAGGGAGAACTCTCAACAGCACAATGATGCCAATTGAGATGTACAAGGTGGAATTGTTTTTCTGAAACAGGACAAACAACTCTTCCCTCCAAAACCCAAATTATAATTTTTGTGCCTTTGGCCTTTAACTGCAGGATATACTTAAAAGTGCCTGAATGCATAATCAAAAAATAGCAGCAGTAATTTAAAACCGGTCAAACAGCTTCTGTGACACAAGACTGAATCTGACAATTAAAAGAAATAAGCACATTCTGGTTTCATACACTTTTTAAAGTATCTAGTAGTCAGACTATCATCTGAATTGGTGTTAGTACACTTGTATTGCTTGAAAAAAGCATATTCTCATAACTCAATAACTTCTACAGTTCTAATGCTAATGCCATTGTGTGTTTCTAATTTCTTTTCAATGACTAACTAGACTGGTGTCTTGTAGGTATTAAGTCTGCTTTCTGCTCTGATGAATAAGAGGGCTTGGACCTTGAAGCAGATGGGTGATATGCTGCCTTCCTGCCAGGCTCAAATGTGAACATCTTTATGTCATTCATGTGGGTATAGCCTGCTTTACTAAGTGACTAATATCTTATGCCCTGGAGCCTTCAGCAAAAACATTTAGGAAAGCCACTATCACATTCAACATTTATTTCAAAAGGTATTCTCTTTCCTGAGTAAAGTAAATCATATCAAGACCAGTCTCAACAATCACCTTCAGCCACAAATCTGATACATGCCTCAAGGGCACTATCCCCAGTATGATAATTTCACTTTATTTCACACTTTTAAAAAGGTTATGCTTGCACTGCTTGGTTTTCTCAGAAAGCAATGGTATCATTCAGATGCTATAACTTTGGGTCTAGAATAAGCACTTGTATAAAAAAAAAAAGAGTGTGGACATCTAGAAACAGTATGTCCACACTCAATTTTATCTCTGTATTAGAGTGCTGTTTCCACCCAATGCTACTCCATTATGGGCCCACATGCAAAGCCTGCACAATTAAATATCACTGCTTCCAGTTCAGTGCTCTTCCACCTCTGTAACTGCAGTCCCTTCATTTAGGGGCATGCTCAGATTATTAAAATGTGATAAGTATAACATCTCTCCTTCTCGCTAGCTGACCACACAGCAGTACAAAAGGTGAACAGTGCATACAGAGGAAGGTAACCATCCATTTTATTTACTTGTGTCTAGTCTATACAGGTTCCTATACTGTGCTCATCAACACAGATAAACAGCCTTAAGTAGTGAACTAAAAAAATACAACAGCTTGCTTTCTCATCCTCTTCCCAGTGAGGGAACATGCACAGAGCAATGTTTTGTCTAGACAGATAAGCAGACATGCACAAGTTGTTAGGGATTTATGTCGGAGAAGGTGAGAAGAAAAAAGCCCATGCTCATGATGAGCATTGCAATTATTCTGGGAGGATTTTGCACCGCTTGCCTGCAGTCATAAGCTTAACTATGCAAAACAATCCAAAGAAACAAACCTCTCATGGATGCATGCATCTCAAGGCTCTGCTTGATCTGTTGGTGACCGTACCTTGCACCACACAGCCTCATGCTGAGTTACCTTAGCAAGAACTGACATTAATCAGTAGGTCTGCAAGGCAGCAAGCAAAGTTCTGGGGAGACATAATTTTGGATCCTCTATCAATGTAGTGTTTCTACTTCTAGTTTCAGGGCCAGCTTGGTATCATCTAACCTAGAGATTTTTGTTCTGTACTCCAGCAAACAGTGCGGAAATGCTCTTTGATACCTGAAACAAAGACCATTCTGGAGAGGACTTGACTATGATCTCATGGATCATGGAAGCAGGTGGCAGATATGCTGCATTTGTGGTAGGCAGAGCCACCAAGGAGACACACTTAAAAGCTCCCATTGCTACAGGTATAAAGGGTCTCACAGTATGTCCTATTCTGAGCATGAAAAGACAGCAAGTTATTTTACCACCTCATCTATGCAACACAAATTGTGGCTATTCAAAAACATTGTTTTCTCAAGGCCTTGGTTAAAACATTTTTTCCTTTTCAGAAGCTCCTGATTTCATAACATTTATAACTCAGGTCACCACAAAGGCACCAAACATATCATTATAGATTCCTAGTTGCCCTACTGTTTTGTCTCCATGTTGAAACACTGCTGTGTATATAATATATTTTGAAATACAGGCAGTCAATTGCCGTCTGTAGTGAAGTATGGCTGACAATATGAGTCAACGGGAAGCAGGACATCATCCACACAGCTATATTCCTGCTACGCTATCCAGAACACTTAATCTGCATTAACAGGAGATGCCAAACACCTCATACCAAATCTCTTCCCACAGTGAGGTATATGAAGAAGTTAAACCTGCACTGAGTAATCTTGTAAATCTCATTCTTAGCTTGTAAGGACCAATGCAGTCCTTTCAAACTCACCACCTCTGTCTTCATCCACAGGAGCCAGATTCTACCAGAAGACTTTTTCCTTGTACCTCTCAACTCCCAGTGACAACTATGTACCACACACCATCTTGGTCCTTTTTCCTGAAGATAGAATTAATTATGCTGGGAAAATCATAAGTAGAATGGACAAGAGCGCAACATTTTATGCATGGCCCAGGTAGAAGCACTGTGATCTGTTTCAGATATGCTGAGCGGAGACACAAAAGATTAATCAAGAAAATATAAAGTCCTACTTCTGGGGGATAATTATAACATTATAGTCCATATTTTAATCTCTATAGATCTTGAAATGGTCTTAGCAACTGAAAAGGCATAGCATTACTGAATCTATACATGCATCCAATAGGAATAGCACTTCAGTAGCACGTAGAGAAAACTCAAGAACAAAGGCAGCTTCACCTAAGAGCTGTTGCACAAGTGTTCTCCTCTAAAAGGTATTCAGAACCTGCCAGTGGGCACCCATGGTGCTTAAAGGGGCCATTTTGAGAGCCCCTGCATGAACGTGACAAAGAAAAATTATCTATTCTGAATACGCTTTCTGGATTTATCTTTGTCTCCCACAGGAGGCATACAAAATGGAAAGCATTTAGCATCTTTCAGGAGTGCCATTTCTCTTCCTGAAAGCCTGCAAAATCAGGTCAAACTTTACCTATTTCAGCAGGAATGTTGCCTGCGCCAGGAAGCTGAGACCAAGCCTTGCAGCCCAACCATCTCGTCTCCTGTTTCTGGGCTCAGAAGTAAGAGACCGTTCTAACATGCAGATAGAGAAGACATTCAACTTGCTACTCACTTTGCAAAGCAGCAACTATGGACTGTCATTTGAAGGTCAGTCTCCAACATACAGTATTTATCTGCCTACTGTCAAACAACTGCAGAAGCAGAAAGGAGTTCTAATAGAATACTTTAGTTAATTAAATCTGGAACATTAATGGGTTTTTCATAACATTGTAGCATTGTATCTATGAAAAGCAATGAAAAAATGGTTCTATTTAGAAGTGGTAATAGCTGTAGTCTTTGAACATATGCTCAATGAATAAATCTGTTAGGAAAAAAGGCCTGTGTGTATGGGAGGGGGCTAGTATGTTTGTTCTCACTTAAAGCGTGCCACGATGGCAATCATCAACAGCAAATGGCCTCTATTGTCAGGGCTAAATAAAATTGCACTTGGCCATTTACTTTCAGGTGAATTTTTTGTTTTAAATAACACATTCTTTTAGCTAAACAGCTGAGTTGAAAATAAAGCAGTGCCAGATTCATGTTATTAAGGACACCTGATAAGCATTCATGCTCTCTGGTAGGTGCAAAGAACCACAATATAGTAATATTGAGGCAGCTTGCTACCACAGCATGGGGTGCAGCACACAAGAAGCCAAATAGACTACAGTGAAGAGGCATTCAGATCCCATGGTGAGAACAGTCTAACAACCGAGTGCTAGCGCATATCGTAGTGGTAGGTGCAATTTCAGGGATGAAATTATACAGAATACAGTACAACACAAAACCTGAACAGAATAGACTATTTAAAGCTTAGATGACAACCAGAAAGCTATGATGGCAAAGTATATGAGAACAAACTCTGGAGACATTCAAAACCCACCTGGACACCTTCCTGTGTAACCTCATCTAGGTGTTCCTGCTCCAGCAGGGGCATTGGACTAGATGATCTTTCAAGGTCCCTTCCAATCCCTAACATTCTGTGATTCTGTGAAACTCAATCTAGTTGCTTTCCATTTCTTTGAACAGGTAGGTGAATCTAATATGCTGGTTGATTTGTTTGTGAAACTAAAATGCCAACTTGTTATGCTGGGAAGTAAGTATGGAAAATATCCACAGTTAAGCCATAGCTTGCAGGGCATTTTTAAAGGAAGCTTGACAGATGTTGCTAAAATGCACCCCAAAAAAGACAAATGTATGAATCTTTACTGAATTCGTCTTCTGTCCTCCTAAAAGCTGTTCTTTTGGAATGTCAGAATCTCTCTCCACTAAATCTGAAAGCTGAAGCTCCTCAGTTCTACCATGAATGCTCCTAGGGAAGGTTCATCATGACAGACTCCCCTTCCTGTCCTTTCCCTCCATAACATGCTTGAACGTGGTTCTCTTTTGCAACATAGCCAGATCACAACTGGAAGGCTCATTTTGTGGTGAAAGGACCACAAGGAACTCCCAGGTTGCATTCAATTAGATTTCCTAGTGTAACACACCGCAGCTGAAAATCTAACAATCAGGTGAGACCATGCCATGACCACTGCTGCTTTGACAACTCTTCTCAGGCAACAGGGTTGGGAGACTGCTCCTCACTGCTTCTGGACAGTTGAACATGACTCTACGCCTGCTCTTCATCAGCTTTGCAGTACATCTCCTTTCCTTTAAGAACTTATTGCTGTGAACACGCAGAAAAGATGCAGAGTAACAAAGATCAGAGATCATGAGTAGGTGGAAAGAGATAAGAAGATGTACAAAGAGTAAGTCTCACATTCTCAAAACTTCTTTTCTGAGAGGGAACTGTAATACAATGAAGAAAACATTCCATCCTTAAAATTTCTAATTCTTGGGGATGGTATTCCCCTCCCACCCTCTTCTTAATATTATCTTCATTGAAAATATTTTCTCATTGATGTTTATTGTATTTTCCTGTGGCAATGGAGACGTCATGAGCAGGCATAAGGAAACCATGAAACCTCAGTCTGCAATCTGATAAGGCAGCGGTCTAGAAAACATGATTTCCTAACACAGTATCACAAACCTCTACTGTTACAACAGATATTAAGAGTTGCAAAGGATTGCTTGCTTCAGCTAAAAAAAAAAAACAGTTTATAAGACTGTTACAAACAGACGTATGTCAGCAAGGTTCTCAGAAATTAATAGCATTTTTAACAGGCTGATTTTCAGCTTATTTCAGCATGTAGTTATACGTTTGTCCATTAATCAGCCAGTTAGTCCACCAAACCAAATAGTGACCATGAGGCATGCACAAAATCTGGTATGCAATATTGTGCTCTATTCAAACCACTGTACCATTTGGGGTTCCACATCCCTGAAACAGATGCTTTGGTATTTTTGACCTCTAAAATGTCTGTTTGGTAACATTAAATCAGGTTCTACAAAAACACTCTCATCAGGTAATATGGAAAATGAAAGCTAAGCTAGACAATGGACTAGCAGCAACAAGCAAAGAAAAGATAATATAAAAGTGAAGAAACAAGGTGTATGTTTGAGAATAATGGAAATGAGAATATCTGATGAGAGAAGAAATGAAAGAAGGAAAATAAATACAAGACCACAGAAAAGAAACCCACAGGAGGAGGAGGAGTGTGAAAGCCTGGCAGAAGGACTGAGTGGAGACTAAAAACAGCATCTGGCAGTAGCTCAAATCAAGCAAGGCAGCATATGCAAGTATGGTACACTGAAAACTTCCTTCCTCTTGGGGATTAAGTAACCTCTGAGTTAGGGTAGAGAGTCTTCCCTCTCTCTCTTCTGGGAATACCTTGTTCTAAACTCTGAAGCAGAAAAAAAATCCAGTTAAACCTTTCTGTGATTGTCATTTCCCAGTTGCCACTGTGAGGTCTTCATGGAAATTTTCAAAGGCAAAGCCACAGAAATCAGACATTGATTTTAATAAATTCTTCTAGTAGGAAAGGTGATGGTTGGTACCTCCTCCCTAAATGATATAGGACATCAAGAAGCCAGATTTTTCAGAAGGTCTAGGGAGATTTTCAAAATCCCCAACCCAGCCAGATAGGAACCTAGTTCTACTGAAACCACTTCAATCCCCACCTGTTTTTTTGTCATGGTGTGTGTCCTCAGGCTGCTATGCCTAACTGCACAGCAGGAACAAACTACAACTGTGATTCTTCCCCATTACAACCATCCAGAGAAGGACAGTAACTGGCGTTTGCTGTTGCTCTTCTCAGGTCCATATTCCAAGTTTCCTTCATCAGAAACCAGGAACAAACACAGAAAGACTATGCCACCCAGATCTCACTCTTACACATGTAGAGCATGTGGTCAGACGTGTGACAGTGCCTACTGTTGAAGATCAAGCTTAAAAGGTGGCAGAGGGGCAAGAGCACATGAGGAGAAGGCTGTCCTAATATGAATGGTGAAAGACTGACAGAACAGTCCTGAAAAATCATCAGAGTGACAGCCCAGAAATACTATTTTGCTCTGTATATAGTAGTGGAGACTCAGTGAAATGTACTCTTACCTTGGACTTCAGATCTCAATCTTTCTAGCCACTGCCAGAAACGGTCTTAAAAAACAAACTCTGTGGTCCACCTTTGAAATATAGCTGCCTACTTCTGCTAGCACTCCTGGATCACACCATACTAAGTATGCCTCAATGTCCTGTCAAGATTCTTGACAAATCTTTAAACTTTTCAAGTTATATTCTTGTATCAATGTTCAAAGACTGAAAGCAAACCAAACAATTAGTGTGGTCAAATGGTTATTAATATGTGAGCTCAAACTCAGGTGCATTCCACTTCATTTGGTTATTTTTTTCATAGCAAGCTCAGTACAGCATTATCAAGCAAACAACAGGCATATTCACCTAATCAATTTGGGGGGAAAAAAATCATCATTCTGTCACTGTGACTGGAAATGCAGTGTTTGTCTAGGGAAGAAAGAGGCAAGGTGGAATGCACCTGGAGGAAAACAGAGGTACCTCCTTGCAGAAACCCAGGAAAAGCTCATAGCTGCTGGGGAAGCAGCAGCATAGTGGTTAGAAGTGCTGTAGAGAATCAAATCACAAGCTGCAGCTTTGCACCAAAACACCATGCTAGATCAGCCTCTATGCATCTTTTACTTGGACTGTTATAATGAAGATGACAACAAAAACCACCTCACAACACACCACTACAAACTGCTGTCTGCAGAAATCTGTATGCTCTAATCCAGTTGATGTGGCCTGCTAGGCCTTTTGAAGTTCAGGATAAATCTTTGTGGCAGTTCATAATTTAAAAGTTCACACTCTACCAGTACTAAACAGTCAGCATTGCCAGAGACCAGGCAGCTTCACAGTTTTCTAGTTACAATGACATGATGAATTGCAATCTCTCCATGGTGACCTAGAAAGTCACTCAGTGATACAGAGACCCAGAGATGTACCAGCATATGGATTCTACTGTGTTTTCATGCCAGATGCTCACCTGGCCAGATGCTCACCTGGCCAGATGCCAGGTGATCAAAGGATTCTAACTTCCACTGGAACTTCGGTGGAAAACAAATAATCAGTTTCCTTAAATGCCTCATAAAATCCCAGATTAATATCTTTGGTATTAAACAACAGGATATGTGGATATCTTTGATATCGTGAGTGCTATGCTGGGCTAATTGAGCTAGCAGAGCAATAAGCATACACTGGGGGACAGTGAAAAATGGTTCACGTCTCTGTAAGTTGCAAATTCCAGTTTACCAGACTTATACACTTTACGTGCTATAAAGCAAGAAAACCATTTTATGCACAGGATAGGAGAAGGAAGAGCATCAAGTCAACTCACTTTCGACATGTGCAGCTTGAGAAAGGATGAAATACAAGAAGAATTAAAAAAAAAAAAAAGCTTCAGAACTTGTCCAGTCCTTCCTAAAGGTATGCCACACAAAAAACATCTTCCAAATATTACCTTTCAAGTCATTGCTTTTCCTTTAAGACCTTGACAAAGACAAAATTTTGCTATGCCTACTTACCCTCATTAGCCATATAGCATATAACACACAGTAAATGCATGTTACATGTATATTTGATCCATTGGTAAAAGCTAAACTTTCCAACCATGGTCACATTTCTTTTGATTCTCCTTGCTGCAACTGACATTTTCACCACTTTCACCTAGTGTACTGTGAATGCCACTTCTTCATGATTTATAATGGAACAGGAAGAAAAACAACCTTATAAGAAAACGGGTGGGATTTTTCATGCCAAAGTCAGCATCTCTTTTCATGATCCTATTTGCATTCCATGTGCAAGCATATGGTTAGTCAAACTCTGATCATGTTACTATATAAATATTTCATAAGCACAAATATCTTTCTGAATCAAGCATTAATTAGAAATGCTGACTACTGGTTATAAAACTACAATGAAATCATGGAATGTCCATGTAATGAAAGCTCAGTGTTAAATGAATGGTCTCTCAACCTGTATGTCAAACCGTTAATTAAAGAGAACCACCTCTTCTTCCTTCCACTATGTTCCCACAGAAGCATTCTTTCCACTGAGAGTATATTGCTATATTTTATTTCTCAAACAGAAGCAGTATAAACCACACAGAGCCAGAATAAGGCTTCCTTATTTACTTCTTTGCTCTCCTTTTTGTGAGAAAACTCCCTGAAGTCATCAGGATTATTTGTGCAACACCATTAAATGAAAAACAAATTACAATCTGGTTGATAAGAAAAAACATCATGTATTGCAGATAGTCAAAACCTAAAGCAATAAGGACCATGTAACTAAAACTGGCACACGGTAATTTACTAAATTGACACCTGTCAAAAACAACAGACTGATTTTTAATTTAACTCTTTGTTGAAAAATGGGTCCTTGTAGATACAAACCTGCAGAGGTAACGCATGTTTGCACTGTAAATTCCCTCATTTTCATCATCTCTCTGATTCCTAGATACTGTTTAGAAATGGATTGAGATTTTCATCTGTTTAATTTTCTACAGTGTTGAGTTTTGTGTACACACTGCAGAAGAAACAAGCTTTAACAAAGATTTAACCAAAAGACCTCAACTTCAAACTATCAACCCAAGTGCACACTCTTTCAAAACTAGCACATTAATTTTGCTCATCCCCACAGACTTATGTGACCTTGTTTAGCTGTATCCAGTTTTCCACCTGCACCACAACAGCTCCATGGCTACGTCCCACAGCTACAGCAAAACTTTTCAAGCTTCCTCCAGGAACACCATCCATTTTTACATCACTCTGCACACTTTTTGCTTCATGCACTATGTTGGATGGTGGCACATGCAAAATCTAATGGAAGGCAGCTCTGTGAAATAGACAGACTTCTATTTGCTTAAAAAGACCATTTTTCAATCTAGTCCATTGTATTTTATGGCTTCAGCATTCCTTTTCATTGACCAGCACAAACACATCCTAACAGTTTCCAAAGGCATTTTTCAGAATTTTGAAGCAAACAGAGGTTTAACGTTTACCCTGCAACCTACCCTTACCAAGCAATGCATTAGAAGTTTCTTACTAGCTCACATGCCCTGCAATGAAAACAACAACATTTTCTTTGTATGTGTTTTACTGATTGCTCAATTTAGGCACTAAAACACCGGAAACCTTCAGCCACATTCTACATGGCATTTTCTGCAATACTGAAGTTTTATTCGTGTGTTTGTGTCAGCTGAACAAAATGATACCCTTTCCTTAGCTAAATGTGAAACAAGGGCTAGTCTATGGCCCTACGACAACGCCTGGACAATGACTTTTACTTCAAACATTTATCAGAGCACCCCCTATCGACTTGATTTGGATTTGATGTGGATTTGTATTTCATACACCATTTCCTGAGTCTTCACTCAATTTGTTATCATTGATACTTCCTGGTCTTCCTTGCCTCTTGTGCAAAAAACAGTCTGTTCAGCCACCTCAGACTGAGGCCTTTTCAGGTTACCTTTTCAAACGAGCATGCCTGCCAGAGGCAGCCTACAGACTTTCTTTCACAGTACTTACCAGTCTTCCACATGCAGACACTATTATGTTAACACGAAGGCAAGTGCATGACCTTCAGCTCACATTCAGCTGGAAAGCTCTACCACAAGTTTTTTTGTTGGAACTATTCCACTTTGATACCACATGGTAAGTGACCGTCAATCTTTTCTTTCTCCCCTCCTACATCAGGTTTTCCCAGGCTAAGCTTTTCTGCAAGGCACAACTACCCACGCCTTATTCTGCTCTAAAAACAAAACTGCTTGAAAAACTTCCCTTTGTATTGCCCACGTACAAAGAGCAAGCCAGTATCACTGCTGAATTAAAGATCTTTTAGATGAACAACCTGCAGACTATGTGCATCAACACATGATATTTTGGCCAAGGAGAATGCAATGGAGATAAAGAGAAGCAAATAAAGAGGGGAACACTTCTCTTTGGGCAGTGTCAAAACCTAAGTGAAAACAAAAGGGGAAGAAGTGAAATCCCATACAAACCAGGAGAAATTTAAAAAAAAAAAAAAAGGGAGCGGGGAGGGCGCCTGTAAAAAAAAAAAAAAAAAGTGCATTATTCTTACCAGAACCATTCACACATTTCTTCTCAAAGCAGCCATATTGGTAGAGAGAAAATAGGAACTGAAACATGAAGGCCTTGTGAATATAATCACTATCCGTAAGAATCACATAGTGAACTTATAGCACATATATATAATTTTTTTTAATTTTATTTTTTAAACTACGCAGTTGAAAATAGGAGGTGTGAGTGGTTTCTATGTTGGTGGATGGATGAAATTCACTCATGGTTTAACTCCATACTTTTCACTACATTTTACTCCAAATTTCACTGCAGGGATAAATTTGATAAACTCTGCAAAGTGATTTCTGAATTCATTATTTTGTATAACTCTCAGAATTGCATTTACATCTTGCTTTGAAATTAATATAGTATATAACCGTAACAATCAGACAACATACAATATAATGTTTTTACTTATGCTAAACTATCAAGAGTAAGTGTTTTGAGGCAAAAAGCGCATGTTTGCCATTTACTGCATGTTTGTACATGTCTTAATATAATGAAGCACACCTACACACCGCTTCAATATAAAAGTAATTAATACAGCTTAACACTGGCCTCAAAGGATCTAGACAAGACTGCATAACACAGAGGCTGTAAACAACAGTAGCATGACACTCTGAGCTTATAGAAAGGAAAGCACATCCTTTCTGCCATCAAATGAGTGACAAGCATTGACTGTCAGCTGGCCAAAGCTGATCACTTATAAGCAAGTCAACAGAGTCATATGTGAAGCACTCGGAAAGAAGAAAAAAAATCACCTCAACCAACGTAGCACATTTTAGCATTAAGCAATCTTCTGCTACCCAGGACAAGAGACTGCTGAGTCAAGGGATGAAACTTGCTATAAAGGCCTGGATAAACGCTGTGTATCTCACTTGTAATACAAACATAGTATAGAGGAACTACATAGGTCCAAGAATAAGAAATACTGTTTGTGTACACAGTGTGTGTCAAAACATAATCCAAAAGTTATTCTTAAAACCAGAAAAATCAGGCATAAAGCATACAGATGGTATTCATACTTTTATAGCCACTCAGAAACACCTCTCCCTCCCTCGCAGGAAAAAAATGATAACCAATTATTTTTAACTAGATGTTTTTATTAAGTTTGTTTTCTGATGTGTTTTCTTAAGTCTAAGCTCAAAAACAGAAAAGATCTCTTGCCAGTAAGTCCCAAGGGGAATCAACCTTCTTTTACAGAGAAAAAAAACAACTAACAATACCATAAAAAGATGATGCTGATAGTTCCGAGTCCACCACCAGCACCCCCATTGCTCCACTGAAATTTCTGGCGATGACCTAATCAGCAGCTCTGTGCAACCGTTCCTGAGAAACAGGCTTCGCAAGGCACTCATTCCACTCCAGCAGAATGGCCCTGAGGTGCAGAACCAAAAAAAAAAAAAAAAAACAAAACTGGATTGCATAAGTGGTTACTACTGGAAAAAAGGAATTGGTGCCTCTTGAATCATTATTGAAAGCCAAACCATTATCCCAAATTACACCAAGTGCTCTAATAAAAGATGCTACGGCTATCTGTGCAGCTCTCCTTATCTGTTACCTTGTCTTGACACGAAGGTCTTCAGTACCTGAACAGGTTACCCCAGTATATAAAGTTATTACTTCTGTTAAGTGGAAGTGTAGTTGATGCTGGATGGTCTCAGTCCAATGCAAACAGAAGACAACATTACTAAAATTCAAGCCAGGAAGTGCTTAGTGCGTTTACAAAAGCAGGCCACAAATGGGTACACATAGTTACTGTGGCTCAGCCCATACATTGTATCTTGATCACACATCTTAGTTTTCAACAGAAAGCTCTTTGCAATGACAGCCCCAAATGCTGTTCTTTGACCTTCCTAAGTGCCTGCAGTTCACCACAATATTCAAATGCTGGTATAAAAGTGTTCTCTTTACATACACCACTGTGCAAGGAACTTGCTATCATGACATTTCCAGAGATGCCAAATGAATAAGAATTAATGCTGAAGCTGCAGGCACAAAACCTGGATCTCTAGGTCCTTGTAGCTTCTAAATGGAGTTACTTTTTCTTAAGCTACATGCAACTGTGGCACTCTGCATTCAGTACAGATGCCCCGTCAGACTCCATAATTAATCCCTTTCTCTACACTGTCTATCAGTTCAAGCATTTCTCCTCTGCCTCCCCTTTCCCACATCATGTAACTTAGGGACAAGCGTTACTTTAAACTGTTGAAGGAATTAAGACCATCTATTGCCTAACATGCCCCATCTTTCTGTCTCTGCATGTAAACAATCAGAAGAATATACCTACTAAAGGACAGACAGTTAGGAATCACTCCTGTCTCTGAAAATGGACACAACCTTATTCTCAATCACCTTACAACTTGCAGTTCTTATCAATGTAAAACTGACGTGAAAAAAATATTCAGAGTTGACAGCATTTTACATCTATTTCACACTACAGAAGAAACATGCTGCCATGTGCCCATGACTATGAGGAAAACCTTGAAAGCAAAGTAGTTTTACAGGAAGCTAGTCACATTAAACAATAAAGGCAATGCAACTGCACAACCTTGTTTTTAAAACTGTTGCATATCTTTCGTTATACTGACATCAGTGGCTAAAACCAGTCACAGGAACACTTGCTCATGTGCATAAGTGCCAGCAAAATCAGGATTTGAGTTAAGAGAAGATTTCAGCTCTTCGTTTTGCTCTGTGTGAAGCCTCTAGAGGATGTGTCACAGAGGACTGATAAGCAATTTCAAAACCTCTGGTACCAATACTCAGCAGCACTACTTCATTGGAGCAAGTGTGACTTTATCTTGCGCTCTGTATGAGCAACATTCCATGTTTTTAAGCTACCAGGTTAATTTGTGCTGAAAATGCTGCCCAGATGCAAGCAAAAAATGTGTACACAGTTATCTGGATAAATACTGTAACACTGACAGAGCAGCAAAGCAGGTTAATGTGCAAAAGCATCATCCCAGAACAGTAACACAAGTCCAGAGATCGGAATGCAAAATGATAAGATGGTTTATTAGTGTTCACTTTTTCCCTGTTCTGGGAAGGACACAGAATCTATTTCAAAGAACATGTCATTCAGGCAATTTGTAGTAATGTTGCTTTATAAGATGTTCCCTCGCTCTTTCTACAACCCCAAATCAGACAGAGTATTTGCCTGAAAAGGGACTACAAAGAGCCACACACTGTCCAAACTTTTGTCCTTATATTCCCTTTTCTCCATCTTAAGAATGGACCTAGCTGAAGACAGAGCCAAGTCTCCTGAGACAGAGGAACAGAAACACGTTATTAAAACAGAGTGTGTACATAAGTGGTTTCTGCCTCGGGATTTGAAAATCAAGTTTAATTAACCAGCTGAGTGGAAAGCACAGTTTATATAATGCAGACTACCTGTGGACGCTGACTCCAGTCATTCCACACAACACAACTTAACTGCTCGTCCACCTAATAGCGATTTCTGCTGGTAAAAAAAAAAAAGTAACTGGGATGAGGGATCTAGATGCCAACTTTCAGAGAGATCAAGAAGAAACAAGTGTTTAAGATAGAGGAAATAGCAACCAATCCATATTACACAGGCTACTAAATAGTTCTCCAAGGGAAATACAGCTTCATTGCTTCTTGAAGCCTTAGAAATTAATGTCATCAAACAGAAAGTTATTCAATGCTAAAAGGATTTTGACAGTTTATGCCACTATCAATGAAAGAGAATCCTGGAAAGAAGGAAAGAGCTGGAAACTTCTCTCTTTCTCTACCTGCACTTCAGAAGTCTGCTTTCTGAAATATTGTATGCTTATGAGACAGGTTAGTGAAAAGTGTGATAAACTTGGAAGAAATTTAGCTCTGGGAACAACCAAGGCCTGTCCATTGAATATCTGATCATCTGGCTGTCAGCCCACAGAGCTGTAACTGGGTGGTTTGTGATTTCATCTTTGGTTCTCAGTGCCTTCATTTTTTAAGATTCAGCTCAAGAGACTGTCTCCCATTCTATGTTTGCAGAGTTAGCTCAGTGGGTCCTTAATATTTCTCAAGGAATTTAAATGAGACTACCATTTAAAAAGTAACACTTAAGGTTAGCTTCATGTTCCATTTAAGATGATCTAATCTTACACTGCTGCGGAGAGGGATTTGTTTCATCCTGTTAGCTACCCTCTATTGCATCATACCCATCTATCTTATCTATTCAGCAACAAGGCTGCTGCTTCAGCTTACAGAACTGATGGAAAACTAATTAATTTGGGGGGTGGATTAGTCATCATTGGAGGAGTGAAAAGGGGACTCTTTTCAGTGGAAGGTCACTGCTAGATTAAATGCAAAGTTGAACTGCATGCTGTTTACAGCCATTTATGGAACTTCCCTGAGCGTTCCACTCAGTAGTATCTGCATCTATATTTCAAAACCATGGCTAAGCAAGTATCAAATGGAATCCAGCTCCTTTGTTACCACATGCTAATTTTTGTCAAAACCTCATACCAATTTTATTAAAGAAAGAGAGATTAAACTTTAACCAGGGCAGTTAAATACCAAGCTTTCCAACAGCATCCCCACTGGAAAAACAAAAGGGTTTTTCCAGCCATTAAAAAAAAGGTAAACTCGGATGATTACACATAATATTATGCAGGACTATCCTAGTGAACATTTATAGCAATTACTTGAAATTCTGATATCACTCACAACAGATATATCAGCTGGTAGTTTTAAAAACTCGATCATATATTAAGAACTATGACCAACATTGTTTTCTGTGCATAGAGATAAACATCCTGCTCGAAGATCTGATCTCCTATTTAAAAACAAAACCAAACATTAAGAATAAAAAGCACTCAGTATGGTTCTGAGACACATATGTGGCTGCATTGCATATTCCCTGCCTACACTGACAGTGTGGGAGCTCTGTTAGTCATCTAATGCGCATATTTGCTTGGCACAATGCCTTTACTTTCTTATGCAGGCAAGAAAGATGATCACCAATTTATTGTATTCTTACATCTTCCTTGCATGCTCATCAGCCAGTATGATCAGGCCTTCTCAACTGAAACTACAAGCTGTTAGGAGACATACCTGTTCAAAGTGAAGCCCAAGGACCGAAAGGTTGTTTAGCTTGTCTATAAAGACAAGGGTGCCATTTTAGATTCATGCTGCTTAGACACAATTTTTAGTGAGACCTAACAAAATGTTTATTTTATGAATAAGGGTCTTTTATTGAACAGAAGCCTAATTTAGTTCTGCTTTCAATCCCAACAAAGATCTGTTTACTATCTTCAAGGGCATGAGAGGTTCTCAGTTGGCTTGCTTTAACTGTCCTCCTCTGCCTCCATTCTGGAGGATGCTGAAGCAGAATCTGAATTCAGTTTTCAAGTAAGGCTTTCATAAGAACTCCTTGCCCAGACTACAGCAGAATCACATGGATCCCATTCTTCTGGCATCTCAATTTCATGTAAACCACATAAAACACATACAAGAAAGGTGTGCCTTTTTAGTGTAATGTTGAGGATGAAATCTGAAGAGGCAGGCAGAATTTCCAGGCACCTCAATGTTGTCAGACCTTGAAGGAGTGACTCTGGTCATTTCCCTGCCCACTGGCCTTGGATGCTGCAAATTAGTATTTCACCATGAGATACTTCATGGTACAACCTGCTTTGTATAGAATTAACAAAGCACCAATTGAAGTGGTTTCTGACACACAAGCGAAGAAGTGTTTTGAGGTGAGGCAACTCATGCTGTTTCTTAGATATCTCAGTGGTGAACTCACTTAACACTGACCACTGTATTTATGTCAAAGAGAAGACTCACACCGCGCTGCTCCGCTGCAGAAAACTGGTAAGGCCAGCCTTTAAGGGCAGTCTGGGACTGCTTTGTAGGACCCTTTTCTAACCTCTTCCTCATTAAGTGCCTTAGGCAATACAGGCTGCCATGTCTCTGCTGGTTTTGTACAGAAGTTTGGATTCCCAAGGACTGCAGTGCTCCAGTGTAATGTCTGCTGACTGTGCTCAGTGTCTTAGTATCTAGTTGAAGGGAACAACTTTTGACAAGCAGGAGTTCAGAACAGGTAAGATCTGGTCTGATCTAGTGGAGCTCTTATTTCTTTAAATTCTATGATGGTAAGACAGAAGAAATATGTGGGAAGCATCCACCATAATCAATCTCAGCTTAATTAGCAATTAATTCAGTGAGTTACTGAAGTCTAGCAAAGAGAAATTCTGAGAGACTTTGGTCACACTTACCCCGATGTAAATCTAGATTAACTCCTAGAGAGAACATTAGTCTCCATGACAGCTTTTTCAGATTTACACCCAGCTACTCCGAATTTGTGCACTTGTTTTCAGAGCCTTGTGGGGGATCTGTCTCAACACAAATCAGCTCTGCTCTCCTGCAGATTCTGCAAGGTACACAAAGTTACATTTCTGTAAAAATCTAACCTCAGTGAAATGGGGAAATTGAATTCTCTGCTCTGATGAAGGCTAAGCCTCCCACATAACAGAAAAAAAAACCCTGCTACAGAGCCAGCCACTACTAGCGGTCACAATTTCCTCTTCAGTTGTCTGTCTTCACGCTGTAAGGATAATTTCCCTCTCGCTGGATTTCATGAAGCCTAACAGCAAGCTTCAAAATTACTACATTCTTCTGCCTAGGATTCTTACAAGTATTAACAGTACCAGATCCACAGAATTTTGAAACCAGTCTCACAATCCTACAAAAATCCACATAAGTCTTCCAAGGCCATCTTTCTAAGAGGCTAAAGAGGGGATAAACATATTCTGGTCATTAGCACCACTCCATGTGATACACACTGCAGCTGCATCAAAGAAATTTGATATGAAAAAGGAGTTCTCATCCTGACACACAGTGCTTTCCTCTTCTACCAGTTCTACTCAGCTCTGCATCCCTACTGCTGCACAGCCATCACTTGCCCCTTCCTTTACCCCTTAAGCTGATAGCTGGATTAAAATAATATAAAGTCCCTTTCCACCCACATGAATCTCAATCCACATCATACAGCACTGCCCATGAAATTCTAAGTTGATTCAGGCAAGGAAACAATTGTATGCTTCTGGGTGAGCCACAGTACGGGTCATAAGTAACAAAGAGCAGAAAGAGATCACAGGCAACATACAAATGCACGTGCTATCATTCTGAATTCAACGTATGTACAGAGAGCCTGTTAAATGGTTAGTGGAAACATCATGGAGAGATGTGTAGAGCCACTTTTGTTAGCTGGTTTACGTTCACATTAAGAACTTGCATCAAACTCATCTACATAGGGATTTTCTAAGGCAAACTATAAACCTTCCCATTCCAGCCTAATGAAAAGAATCGTACACATTCCTACACCCATCCACTGACAATTATGTTCACACTGCAGATCTTAACTCCCACACCTAGATATATCCTTTGCAGGAACTGGCTACCCGAAGGAGCCCAGCATCTGCCTGCTATTTCTTTGTTTCATGCTGTAAATGTGGTTGATGGGGTCACTTAAGATAATCCAGCAAGCTCAGAGCACAGTCTTCATGCATTCATAAAGATGCTGCAGAACTCTATTTCATTTGGGAATCTTTTTTCTGCACTCGTGTGCAATATTGCACTGAAGACTGTTTTGGCATTAAATATTAATATTAGTGTGGATTCATGATCTCTCACCATTGAGTCTCCCATCCAAACAGTCTGATCAGTTATGAGCAAGTATCATACGAGCAAAGCATATGGCATGAGTAAAGGTAGCCAAAATTTTAATGGTTCCTAGCATTTGTAGAGTTCAAACAGTATAAGCCAAGTACATCTACAAGTCAGTCAACTCACAGTAGAATAGACAGAAGAATATATTATCACTAAATAAGTTTTTGTCTTCAGTAGTATTCTAATTTTTTTTTAATCAGTTATTTTCATGGTTAATGCTAGATTGGGGGCATTGGCGGGGATAATTTGAAACTATAACATCACTTGAAAAAGGACAGTTGTTTTAGAGAAGCATTTTAAAGGACACATTAATTCATTTACTCTCACTCTTTTTTTAATTTTTTTTTTTTTAAGATAAACAGCCAGGTTTTTACCAGAAAGATAGAAAGATTAATTCTCACTTACGCATTTAAAAGAAGTGGCTGGAAAGTATTAGGCAACAAACAACTTGAAAACAAAATGGTAAGTTTTAGAGTGGTAAACTTTCAAAGGTAGTATGTAATAGCTAAATAAATGCTGATCTTTATGAAAGATGACATTTCAGCTAAACAATTGTACACAAAATAATTTATTCTACATGGGTCACTTTGGATCTTAGAATTAGACCTCCCCAACACCATTAAACTGTTATGAACTTATCTACAGATACAAGTCATGTCATAGTATAGTAGGATGAGTATTTTAAAAATAGCTATTCCAGAATGATTATGTCCATACATCAAGTTGTTTAGAAAATTATTGCACAGTGATGTTATAGGGATAACCTGTACATAGTAGAGAGTACTGTAGCATCCCATAAACCAAAACAATTCAACATTTTTCTGAGATGAAGCAAAATAATCTAGCCTTCAGATGCACCAAGAACTAAGTAAATCCCACAGCACCTCTGATCTCAACCTCCATAAAATTACTGGACAGAAATAAAGCCAGAATTACACATAAGTCTCAGAAGCCTTTCTGAACTTAACTGAGCTTCACCAACGGCTGAGACAGGAATTCAACTGGTTACCAAGTGCTGGGTATGAATATCCTGCTTCATTTCTAGAAGACTAACTGGACACAAAGCAATCTGGTTTTGTACTAATTCTCCAGGATCTCCCCAGCTGACTCATCCTTTCTGTCCAAAGTACAGTAGAAGGGTGAAACAGGTGGGTTTTTTTTAACAGAGATTAAAGTAAACAGAATCTGACATTATCAGAATTCCTTTTTATAGTAGCAAGAGATAGACCAAAAAAAAAAAAAAAAAAAAAACAAAAAAAAAAAAGAATGCCAGTTTGCAAACTGCCATTACATATCCAGGAAGCTAATAAGCTAATCCACCAAAGAGCATACTGCACCCTAGAGAGTCCTTAATTAATAGTGTCACATTTGCAATAGGCTAGTTAAGGCTGTGTCAGCATTTTTTAATAAATCCTAATTATATGTTAGCAAAACAATGCTGAAACTTACTGAAACATGATATACAGGGTTCCAGTCCGGGAAGACAGACTCTGGTAGGGAGGTGGGGAAGAAGTGTTAGTACCAGGGTAGATTGGATTTCATGTTTTAATTTGAAAATCCAAAAAAAGAAATAAAAGAAAAAGGTCAAAAAAAAACACCAAAAAAAAAAAAAAAACCACCAACCCAAAACCAAACAACAACAAAACACCCCAACATCAAAAAAAACCAAAACAAAACTAAAAAACCACCCAACAAACAAAACACATAGAACCATTGCAAGTTCCAAAAACATTTTGGCAGGCATTTAAGGCCAAATCCTGGAGGTGGTAAATCCCTGTGACTTCAATCTCAGTGGGATGCATGGGTGGTTAGCACACCCCCAAAGAATGAGGGATTACCAGTGTCTAAGTACTCGTTTTTCTCAATGGGTGCTAAAGCACATCGCTGTTTCTGGGGTCTGGAACACAGTCCCTCTGCATTTGTTCTGTTATTCTTCATTCAGAGAGCTCGATCCTGCTTCCATCCCAGGGCTGATGATGTCTACAGTCCAGGGTCAGGAAGACAAGTACCACAAACCTTCAAACATGATGAAATATACAGTATAGATGTGGTGGATTTCACAGAATCTTGGCATAATTTCTTTGATAAGAAAATACACAGCATCGAATTTGGAGCTCCTACAGCTTTCAATTCCATCAGCTGGAGTAGAGTGCATGCCTCTGACTTCAAATTCTTGGAAATGGATTGCAGTAGTGGGTAGGCAAAGCAGCATGAGACAGTGTTAAAAGTGTGGACAGAGCAGACAAAGGCACTTCATGATCACCCAAATCTGCAGTAAGTGGTGTCATTACTAAAGTAAGGCCAGTAAGGTCAAGATAAAGCCAGTAAGTGGTTTCGGTACCAAATGGAGGCGCATATGCTGACTGCTTCCATCCTTCATTGCCCTGAGGTTAAGTCACTAGTGCCCCTAAATGTATTGTGATACCCCACTCTGTATCCTGCAATATTTCTGCTACCTTCCCAGAGGTACACCTTCAGGGTGTCTCAGGCCTTGGCTGCAGCCATGTCTGTCCCATTTGTGAACCTTAGCCAACTGACAGTGGGGCACTGGAGGATCTCCCACGGAGCATTGTGGCTCTGTGTCCAAGCGAGAGCAAAATGGTAACAGGGCCCAGGGCCATGCCTCAGTCTCTGCTGCTTGGGCTCTGTCAGCTCAGTATTAATTACTACCTCCTTGAAGTATCTACCCATTGAAAAAACAGTATGTGTCTTCTGAAGTCCAGCTCTGTGGCTCAAAAGGTAATGGCAGTCTGTTATGACTTTTCTTCGAGAGGAAGCTGGATATAGTAACTCAGGTCCTAGGTCAGGACTTAGGAGCTGCCTACCACATGACGTAAGACTTCTCACATTAAGACAGTATTGTCTTAATTTTACTTAATTGTATGAAGTATTTGGACACTACAAGCTATAAAAGGGCCATATATATACACATGTACATGAAACATATACTCAGGTTTGAAAAGTTTATCCATTCACAATATTAAAACCCTCCAAGTCAACAATCAAGACACCGATCCCAACTAGCAATTACTGATTAGAAATCATACTGTAACTTAGAACCTTGCTCTTCACACACTCTTGTCTCCCCAGTAGAAATCATGGTGAGTGACCCTCCTGCATGATTTCTCCCTTTCTACAAACAGGATAAGTCTATTAGCACGGTAAGTCACTCTTAAGAAGGATTTGATCAGAGAGCAGACAATGTTCTAGAAACAGAACAGTTTTCTGGTTTCTACAATTGTATCAATGGCATCTTCCTATTCACTTAACAGCTGCCTTCTCTGGTTAAATTGCCCCATTGATCTCAGGGTGCCACACATCACTGAAGGGAGCAGAACTTGTTTTCCCAAAAGGATGAACGCAGCACCTCAAACCATCACAATATCACTATTATATCCATTTAACCTATCGCTGCCACAGCCTTAAAAATTAATGAGTTCTCCAGGGAATATACAGACAAAATGCTCAAAGCAAAGGAAGCTGCTGCCAATACTGTTTTCCTCTCCCTAGATACCACTTCAAGTCAAAGGAGAATAGTAGCTTTTGCCACCCAGCAGAGTATCAAAATCCTGTCACACAGAAAAAAAATACCTATGCTTGTGTGGACAGGTCTTGAAATTTCACAACCTGCAAGCCATCCCCATTTAGTTTGATCTTGTTCCCTCCACCACCTGGGGGATTTCTGCCATCAAGTTCAACATGAAGAGGAATTAAGCTTCATTTTGGAGTAACTTCTGATGTTATCTGGGTCCAAGTTTTGTGGTGATGCTAAACCTTGCATAAAAATAATGACCTGCATACATCTAAAAGGATTGCTTAGTTTCTCCAGCTCTAGCACTGACTTGATGTATCGCTTTTACTTTTCTGTACAGCATTTAACATGATATGGCATATACTGAGAAACACAGGCCAGACAAATTTATGTAAGGTCCGTTCTTTAAGGAACTCTCACACAAAGGGGAACCTCAGCAGATGGGGCTCTGCTTCTGCTGTATATTCCTCAAAGATGAACGTCTGGCAGGCATACAAGGGATAGGAACAATTGCTCTCTCACCCTTTCCGGCCCTTGCTTTTCATGGCATCACTGCACACATAAGACACAAAAGAGAAAGAGCTTCTTTTGCCTTCCAATCCTTTTGCTTCCTCAAAATCACTCCCCACGCCAACCAGTGTCACTGAGAAACGATGTGCCAGAAAAAGGTTTAGAAATCTTCAAACAAAATGGGTTAGGCATTCAGAATTATCATCAATTGACAGCTCCAAAATGACACCATAAGAGATTAACACAGTGGATCAGCTTTAAAATTTACACTGACCTAAGGTCTGAGATCAGTTCCTTAATAATATGAAAAAAAAATGCTTTTCTAGGACAAAGGATCAACATCATTTAAATCACTATGACTAGCAAGCAAGGCTTTATCTAACTTGGCATGACAGCAGGATCTCAGATTTCTACTCATCTCTATCTCTGGTAACTTATGAAGCATCAGCTCTTAAAATCATGAAGCAACTGAAAAAGAAAGCTGGCAACCACAAGCAGGTAGACACAATCCTTGAATTCAGTATTTCAAGAAATGGCCTAGAAACAGCTACATTGATTAATGTGGCATTTTCCAGGACCAATACTGGTTTCAAGACGGCACTTCCAAATCCCCACTGTGTTCTCAGAATCAGAGAGCATGATGTCCATAGCAATCACTAGCAAAAGAGAAACAAAAACTAGAAGCAAATTATTATTTTATGTACAATGTAGTGGTGGCCATCAGCTCATTTCAGTCCATGATAAAGTCCCTTACAAACAAGGCATTATATATGTGCATGTCCCCTATTACTGACAGGGAATTCTCAACACCCAGTCCATAACCAGCTAATAACATTCTAGGCTAATAGTCCGTAATAAACTTGATCCCAAGGATACTGAATGTCATGAAAGCAAAGTTAACCACCAACACTCCTCAAAAGGCTTTTTGTCCAAATCTAAATAAGATCTAGAAGTTACTACTGCTGTTACTGGTATATAAGGCTCTAGAAGACTTATCAACCTGTGAAAAACTGCCACTAACTCTCAAAACTTACTGGAAATCCTCATCCCTTCCAAATGCACCAAGAACCTTGTTTAAGGATAAACACACAACAAATTGTAACAAAAGGACTAAAGAAATCACAACAATGCACTATCTATCCTAACCTATCTCACAGTATTTCCTCCATTCAAAAGGATAAAAATAGAATAATTTTTTTCCAAAAAAAATCATGCCACAACAGCTACTGTGTTAAAGCACAGGTGGTAAATATTAGTGGGAAAAAAGTACAAAAATATTTTAGGCAGCTGCATGCAGTAATTTCTATATAATCTCCCTGGTTCTAGCTACTTATATATCATCTTTAATTATCTGGGGTGTGTTCATCTGCAGGTCATCACATATTGAACCCCTTTGATTTACTTCAGCTGACACAGGTAATTAGCTCTCCAGAGGTTTGGAACTTCTCATTATCACTCATTTTTTTTGCCTCAGCTACTTGTTTCTGCTGAAGCACTTAGTTGCCACTAATTTTATGCTAAACAGAGACTTCTCTCAGCTAAGTTGTTCACTGGATTTACGGGCAACTTGCTGCATGCTGTGTCTTCAGAAATTATGAATGTAGGCGACCCTATAGCTTCCAGGGAAAAGCTGCTTCTTTCATACTTTGACAACATCAAACAGAAGCTGCTAATCTGAGAGGATGTAGTGGACAAAGAGGGCAGTTTGTACTTGCTTGCTCTGAAGCCTTTGTGGCAAGTTACTCAGCTCTTTGTGAGAGAAAGAGAGAGAAATACATAGATAGAGGAGATGACACTTGGGCTGGAGAGGTGACAGACACAGATGGAAAGGATGAGAGCCATGTGCAGAGTAATAGACTGGTATAGGCTGAAAAAATGAAGGAAAAAAAGCTTGTAGACCCAGATAGGAAATTTTATATTCTGAACTGGAATAAACATCCAGTTTCAAGGACAGTAAATCATCTTAGAGATCTGCTCTCAATTTCTACTTCTCTTCAGTATCAACAACCAAGGGAGTTAAGTGGGATGCCTTAATAAAGCAAATTCCCAACTTACAGCAGACACTATTCCAGCTAGCTTTGGACTGCCTTCTCTTCCCAGTGTAATCAGCAATCTCATAGGCACAACTTTACAAATCCCAGGCCTCCAGATAAATGCCAGTAGAACACAGTAAAGCCAGAGACACTGATAGCAGGACCTGACTTTAAGCAAGCTCACCAAGCAGAAGAGAATCTTTTTCTAAATCCTGGGTACCCAGCAAACACAAAAACCAGCACCATGCCTGAATCAGTATCTTACCACTGGCACAATTTTTCGGGTTAAATAAAACCTTTATGAAGCATTAAAGTCATGTGCAGGACTAACACAAAGCAGCAGCTCTCAGTTTAATCTAATGCAAACTAATATATTGTAATCTAATCCACTCAAGGATAACAGACTGAAAACTGATGGTCTGAGTTGCACAGAATACACTGCAGATAAAGGATATTGTTGCTTAATTGCTGGTTCTCTCATTATGTAGTATCACTACAAAACTTTAGAGCACTGAGTCTCCATTCGTAATCTGCTGCCCATTGGCACCATGCAGAACTGTGCAAATGGCCAAGACTATATTCAGAAGTAAGATCTACAGTGTTTCCAAACAGGAGCTTGAGGGGTTAGGGTGCCAGAGAATGCATATGAAATTCAAAGGGACAAAGCATGTTTTTCCTCAAAAAATTCAGGACACATACTGTTGTACACAATGCTTACAGCACAAAAGAGATACAAGTTAAAAACAAATGGCATGGCCAACTTTGGGGAAAAAATACATAATTAAGAAACTAGAGATGTTAAAAAACATACATAGCATGGAGAATGTTACATATGCTTGCAGGAATTTACCACTAAGAACAGAGCACTTAAGGGTCTGAAAACATGGCTTAAGACAACAAGTAATGGGCTAAAATACACACAGCACTTGGGCAGTCGTGTCCTTATGTATGTCAGTGCAAGTCAGGCATCATGTAAGTATGTGAGAAGTCCCCCTCTAATTTGAACGAGAATGTTAACTGTTTTAATTATGTGGCCATTCTAAACAGGCTCTGAAGCGCAGAAACAATCAGCAGCAGAAAAAATATGGCCATTACATGCCTTTTAGTCACAGGATTTTTTTTACAATAATTCACAAAGCTCCCAGCAGCTTCATAACAAAGCAGTCACATCTGCAGTTTCACAGAAATGATCATGTCTGTGCCAATGTTTCATCTTACAAATGTTTGCAGGCTCTGATTTCCATGTTTAGAAGAGGACTGAAACAGGCCAATTAGTTAAATTATTCCACCTCTCCGGCTTGCTATTCTCAAACTTAAGGAGCAAACACTTCAGTCAGTGTAATGGAATGGTGGCAGTGATCTACACTGGCAAGGGAGGCCTTGCTCCTAAAGGAGACAGCTACAGCCAAGCCCCAGGCTGGTAATACGCACTGTTACTGAGACTGAAAATGAGGGAACAGATGCTGTTGGAGTACCAAATGGAAGATGTTCCGGAAAAGAAAATAAACAAATCCAGCCATACTCAACAAGTCAAGGCACAGGATGGAAGCAGCGAGTCTCTGTTGCTAAAACAAGCTCCACAGAACCATCAGGAAAAAAAAAAAAAAGTAATGCCTGATAAATAAAATGGGTTTGCTTTCCCAGAATCTCTGGACAATGCTAGAAAAAAAAAAAAAAAAATTCAGCATATTTTATTTACCCGTATTAAAAAACAAACAAACAAAACCAAACCCCAAACAACTAGGCAAGTGTAATTCAGTCAACTGACAGTGAATTCAAAAGTGGTATCATATACCCAGGGCAATGCTTTAAATAACATCTCTGGCAAAACAAGTATTCTCTTTAGAGACACTGAATCAAGATGCCTAGCTTGCTTGTAAGTGTCCTGACTAAACGGTATTACTTAAATCTTGCAAGAATAGAGAAAAATGAAACCTCAAGCCCATAAGGACTCTGCCATTAGCACACCTGCAATAGTCTGGTTTCCTTATTATTTTATGGAAGTATACATAGAATCATAGAATCTCCTAAGTCGGAAGGGACCCACAAGGATCATCGAGTCCACCACTATGAGACGCAAAATTTCATTACTGATTAAGAAACACATGGAACACATCCAGGGTGATCCAGCTGCCTGCCTCCTGAGTAGGTATCTACCCAACAGCGGAATGTAAGAATAGGTCTCCAAGAGTGGCTGTATGGAAAAGCTGGTGCTCGAGTGTTGTCATCACAGCCGCACATGACAACTGTCAACCTACAACCCATAGACTGCTGGTGACAACCCAGTTTTTAAAGACCAGCTGGGATCAGTGAGCAGGTCCAATGGGCTGTTCTGCTTCCCGGTACTTTTCTCAACCAAAGAAGAAACGTCGCAACTCCAGTCCCTATCCCCTTATCAATCACTTACAATTGTCATTCTATAAGTGAAGTAAAGCTGTGGTCCTGGCAAGCTGGTAAGAGGCAGGAATGAGGTTACAAAAAACAACTGAAATTAGGTAAGAATCTGCCTGCCAGGAAAAAAAAAAAAAAAAAAATTTAAAAAAGGCTAGTTATTGTTGGTTTAGCCCACCTTAGCTTTTGGAATCCAGCCTTCCAAAAGGATCCAAAGCCTGTTATACTCCAATGGAGCCCTCCCTTATCTCACATCCATATAATATTCACCTTTACCTAAAAAAGTCTGCAAAGCTGTTGGTTGCTAAAGATCTCCTGCCATTGGAGCAGTGGGAAGGGAAAAAAGGTAGTAACTGGAATGACCTGCTTTTACAGACTGCAATTCATCTATTATGAAAATAGTTATTATTTATAGCACCTGAGAGATACAGCTCAGAACAAATAACTTCAGCATGCAAAATTGTGAGCTTTTTTCAGTAGTTTTGATTATTAGATGGTATCTGAAAAAACTCTCTGCATCTTCGCAAAATGCTACCATTTGTATGTCCTAACAAACTCTAAGATGCCATTAGAGGCTCATGATATCACTGGTGTTACAAACAGAATGTGTTCTCCCACTGAAGAGGAGTAGCAACTACCTGCAGGGAAAAAGGAAATGTTTGTCTCTCAGGGTAGAAACCATTAGGTTCTGGGGTATGGAATTTGGGAAAAAGTGAGATACAGCCTCATTTTGAAAGTGAGGTACATATTTGTTCAAATGAATTCATCATCTAAGCTGCCCCTGCTAAGAGGTGAAATCAGCAGAGAGTTAAACTATACATTAAACAGTAACATAAGTAGCATTCTGTAGTTTCAATGATGAAAGAAGGTAGGAACAAACTTAATATTAGTAAATACAAATGGTCTCATAGACTTTGATTGATGGACTCTTTAAGGATGGGAAATTTTCAAGTTTCTGCATCTAAGAATGTCAGAAACAATATAGGTACATTATGAAAATAAAACCAACCCAAAGGAAGTAGAGATGAAATAATGGAAGGTAACCAAAACATTCCAAATTATATTTCCTCAATAAAAAAATATTTTCTAAAGGACTTTAAATTTTAGTTCAATGACAATTTTAGAATATTTTTAAACTCATGGGCTAATATTGAACTTTTTGCAATGCTTCTTTTGTCTCCCATTTGCAATGATTTAATAGTCTGATATTGTCCTACAATGCAAGTACTCCACTGTCAAATACTTAGGAGTTTGACAGGAAAAACATAAATTACAACTCCTGTACTACAAAAAAAAAAAAAAAAAACCAAAAAACAAACAAAACCCACAAAACTTACTGATTTTTACCAAAATCCTTATTTATAATTTCCTTTCTCTCTTTTTCTAAAAGGGCAATTTCCTTCAAGCATCTCGCTTGTTGCTTTGCATGCATCAACAGCTCCCACTGTCCCATGTCTACTCCTTTGCCATTTATTTTGAACAATCTTGTACTTTAGTGACTTAAGTTTAGACATTAGTGCTATTCTTACACCAATTTTCAACATCTAATTTGTAATGACACGTAACACAAGTTATCTTTACCTGTACCCCTTGCATGAGAGGACAGAGTATACATATCCAGACACACAGAGCTCACAGGATCTAGGGAGACTGATTTCTAGGTATAATTCTGATTTCAGTAAACATGCATTTCAAGAAGTAACAAATGTCACAGAGTCACTTCTCTGCCGCACTAGTAGTACAAGATGCATCATTACCTGAATAAACAGCTACAACTGTAAATAGAAATATTACCCTAAAAAGAAGTATTCTGTTCACTATACAGATACAGACCAAACAAGGGAGTGGACTTCTAAGAGGACGTTTAACCTTAACTTCTCATATTGGGCTTACAGGTTAAACCACAGATTTTTACCAAAGCACATGTACTTTGAAGATCTTAGTGCTTTTGTTACACTTCAGCTTCATTGTTATTGGGTTCATTTTGTCATTTATTCTCCTTTAGGTCTAGATGTGATTTCAACAACTTCTGCAATAGTAATTTATATCCAAGAGTCTGTCTACAAAAGGGTACCTACCAGAATAGCCATTTTGAATATTTAGGGATATACATTTCCATGTTCACAGTCTGCTTCTGTAAGAGGTGTACATGTGAGGAAAATAAGGTTGGTGCACTTGTGTTAGCAAATTTCCATATGTAAATTAGTTTTCCATTTCCCAGTGAAATACATCGACCCCCTGCATCTCTCAGGGTCAGATAGAAATGAATGAAAGAATTTGATCACTGCCTACTTATAAATAGAAATATACTTTGCAAGACTGTTTTCTTACAAGAACTGTACAATGAAGGCAAAAGGAAATGGAAGATGGAGATAAGATTCTTCCACTTTTTGAAATGAAAAAAATCTAAGTCCACTGACTTGTCCACTAAAATATCCACTAATATCGACCCCACCCCGAGCAATTATCAATCTTATATCTGCCAATTATAGTGTTATTTTTGTATTTAACATTGGACTTATAACCATGTAATGTACAGTGTAAGTGTCCCAACCTCCTGACCTGTAACCTGTTTCCTACTCACAGGACCTTGTACTGGAATAAAGGTCTCAGTGATAAAACAGACTTTGCAAGGGTCTTCACAAAGACATCACTCACATGAAATATTTTGCACATTTCATGGCATCAGTGATTTCACGAACTTTGTCAACTGCAGGTTCCAAACAGACTTCTGCAAACAAACCAACAACTTTGGAACATGCAGCTTTCAAAACTTAAACTCCTTTGGAACCAGTAGTTTCAGTCATGCTGTAAAGCTTACAGCATCCATTTCCTAGATTTCCTAGCAGTGCTAGAAACAAAGTAGTTCAGAAATTATGGGTGCAGATCTCAGGTTCACTAGGGTAAGTAAAATTACTTCTTCTAATGTAGAAGGATTAAATTCACACTCACATGTAGACAAATTCTAGTTGCTCCACGATCAGTATAACTTAATAGAAACAAATGCCATCTATACAGGTCCCAAAAGCAGACTACAACCCACTGAAGTTTCTACAGCACAATAATTTCTTGTAAAGTCAAAGACATCTAGTCCTCCTTAAGACTTACAGTTTCAGACTAGACTACGATGCCATCTTATGCTGTCAGTGTCTGCCAGCAACTCTGGAGTTCTATCCTCCATCAGCTTCTTTAAGGAACATTCTTATCTTGCACAAAACTGCTGTCTTCAGAGTCCTGGGAGCTCATCAGCACTTTTAATGAAACATGATCTGTGAACAAACAAGCAGTAGAACAATTCTAGCAATATATGAATTACAGCATTTTAATAACTTAAAAAAGCAGTGTAGTTATGACTAACCATGTCATAGCTTATGCAGTTTACTGAAGTGGTGTAGGCACACAGACATCAGTTTGGATAGGGACATGTCAGCTGCATGTGTGACAGTGGGCAAAATTAGCGAGCAGACTCTGCATACTGCAGTTATTAGTAACTTCTCATTGAAGCATTCAAAATCTGTCTGAACCTCTGGCACATCAAAAAGTACCAAATTTGCACACATAGGATTATGAAGATAGGTATCATCCTAAAGAAATTCATACACATAAAAGATATCACATGCAGTTGTCACTCTTCCTAGCACTCATTGCTATTTGAACCCAGCATCACATATTCAATTCTTTTAGAAAAGATGGTCTAAATGGCTTTATTATACTGCAGTGATCAACAAGGTTAGTCTGAAGGTGTTTATCTGGTGATATATAAGTGGGATCACAATCTTTCTGTATCTTAACCGAGTTGTTCATGCCTGAAGGGTGAGTTTGTGTCAAAAACAAGAGCTCGCATTAACACCTGCAGTTGTTTGCGCTGCTATAAAAATGCAGATTGCACTGTCTAGCTGTTATACCCATAAGCACAGTAGTAAAACACAGAATAAAACTAGTTATGATAAGGAATCACAAAGAAAAAAAATAAACTTTTTTTTTTTTTAAATGCTAGAACTCTGCCTCTTAAAAGTATGAAATAGTCTGGGCAGCTACCTTTGACCTTAAGCAAGTGTTGGGCTTTTACCTTCTGCTACACCAGCCTCCTAGAGCTGCAAACAGGGATTTGAGCCGCACTGAAACAAGTTACAAGAGGCTGCTCCTGCCCCAAACAAGTTAGTAGTCAGGCTACATGCAGCAGATCACTAAGCAAGGCAGGGCTAAGAGGGAAAAAGAACATACAGAACCACTTACTATAATTCTAGCTGGTCACAAATCAGGAGTCTTATAATGCAGGAGCTCGAATCTGACTTCCAACATGCAAATTAGTACCATACTAGCTCTTTAAAATGTTGCTCAAAACCACAGGTCAGGTTGGTTCCATATCATTAAGGGATGAGTCTGTAAAGACCCAAAAAAAGAATTACTGTGCCTGAGCTCCACAGCGAGATAATAAATCCTGTCAGCTTCCAGACACATGCAAGACTGTTGCCTTTCTTGAATATCATAGCTTGCTCACTATGCCGTAGCACACATGCATATAGCATACACATACCCGGCATCTCTTCTGGCCTTATTCTGCTAGAGATGCTTCAGTACAAATGAGCTCTTCAGTTCTTAACTTCCATGTTTTGTTTGCAGGGAGTCTCAAATATCCTCTAAAGTAGAAACACTTCGTATCTGAAAACTAAAAATAAACTCTTTATAGCGTCAGCTTAAACCAAAAATCCACGTGCTATCATAGGTTGGATCTTGAGTGCCAGTCACACTTTGCTGTGGTCTACACAGAATAAGAAGCAAACCAAAAGAAGTGCGATAGCAAAATTCTCAGCGATTTTAGTGAAGATGGGGTTCTGTAATGCAGCTTTCAGAAAGCTATAATGCACTAAGCCTCTTCTACAAAAGCCTACAGGATTCTAGTCTCCACTGCTTCTTCCGCCTTTTGACTCAATGTTCCACAGGACAGAGTGATTTGGTCAAGCAACCAACAACACCTAGGAAAACTTCCTGACAATTGTGAGGTAGAGCCAAGTGAGTGGAATTCTTTAACATAGTCTGTTAGGTAAAGTTAGGCATTTTATTCTGGCAACAGAAATTTCCTAATTTGTACATTAACTTCACTCCTTCTGTTGAACAAACCTAACTTCCTTACCTCATCTCTTCTGTTGAGAAGTCCAAAACAGAGTTAAATGGCTGATCTTTTTAGGCAGAGGCAAAACGTCAGTACAGTTTGTGTTTGTGTTTTTTTCCTTGTGCTGCAAATCAGTGTAACTGCTGCAGCAACATCTGCCTTTCCAGATACTGAGAAAGCAGATACTGGAAAGCATCCTGCTACATAATGGAATTTTGAGATCCAGAAAACAAAATAAATGCTTGTAAATAACTTTTCTTCCCTCTCTCCTCCACCCCTTTTCTTTTTAAGCATAAAGCGCATAACAGAAAACAGCTCTTCCATTTCAAACCAGTTTAGGTACTTAAAAGTTGAATGTGTTTAATTGCTTTTCTGCTTTGTACCTTATCAATATCAAAAGATGCATGCTATAATCATTCAGACTAGCATTCTTGTTGGTGTTCTACCATTTATCACACTAAATTGTTACTAAATTGATGGTCTTGCTATTTAAAGGCTCTTGTTCTAGTTTCACATGCATGACATCCAGTTGGCAACTCTGCAGTGGAGTGACAAACACTTACAAGCTTAACCCTTGAACCACAACAATAACGCTAAGTGAGAAGTAAAAATAGATAAATGAAAGAATAATGCCCAGTCAATCATAACAAAATTAATTATACAAGGTAACACAATGTACTTACCTTCCTGCACATATCTACTGAAAACATTGGGACTCATATACAAGTAAAATAAGAGTTCTGGCGTCCATTTTATTCACATTCAAGTCAACACGCTAAATTTTCTCTCAATGGGCATATACTGAGCCCTGAACTATCTCTGGCTTCAGATGTACAACCCTAATTCAAATGCACCAGTGAAAACATTAGCAACGGCAATGCCCTGAGGTACTCCAAAGGAACAAATTGGCAAACAAGTATAGGGCAAGTGGAGAGAAAAATTTTGACTTGAGATATTCCATACAGTAAAATTCAGCACTCTGTGATGTACCACACAACTTCATTTCTTTTGAGTCTGTAATTTATGGCTCTAATGCAAGTACAGAGTCTGATCCTCAGCTGTAAATCTTTGCCAATTAGGTGACAGCCTAAATTTGCCAATTAGGTGCATCCAAACCTCAGAAACTTTGTCAATAAGGCTGTAATATAAAGGCTTAACTTACTATATTTGTTTTTCCTTTCGAAATATAAGATCACAGTCTCACTAAATCATAATTGCATAACAAGCTAACCATGTGTAAAGTTTTAAAAAATCCTGTTAATTGCAAATAAGCTTACAGGGCACACGTGAAGCCTCTTCTGCCCATAACTCCACCAAAATACAGCTGCACATAGGTCTCCAGCTTCCCAACACTATTACCTACAACACCAACTATCCTGTTCTCAGCACTGCCATCTAGCAGAAAGTGGCAGTGTACCACGGGCTGTCTGTCACATCAGCTCAAAGGCAGCAATATTCCCGGAAAGCATCGCAAAGCTGTTGCTGCTGCTAAAATTTTAACTGCAGCCAGTAGTTAACTACCGACTATGCCAGTCTGAACGCAGCCTCCCCCAAACCCCCCTGGACCTTCCCGAGCGAGATCCGCTAAGCGCATACACCAGCGACTGCTTCGTTTATTTTGGCATGTTCTTTGGCGGGGGAAAACGGGGAAAATTCATATCGCGACCACTCAACCTTGCGCACGCCGGCACCACGCCCCAGGCCCGGCTGAGGGAGGGCGGGGAGCGGAGCGGGTGCCTCGGGGGCGTTATCGGCGCCGGCGGAGCCGGGCTGCCGGCCGCTCTCAGCGCTTCTCGCAGGTTCACGGGCAGCTGCGTTGAGCCCGGGAGAGTGGGCACGCACCGCCGGCTGCTCCACTCCTCCCCAGCCCCTCGCCCGGCTACCCCTACGCACATCGGCCGGGCCCATGCGGCTTGCCCACCTTCGAGCACCGTCCTTCCCTAGGGGACTGGGCAGCTGCTGTTGCATCTCTCCCCACGCAGCAGGATGAGATGAGAAGCGGCTGCAGGAAAAGCCAAGCAAGAGACCTGCCCTGCCCTGCCCGCCGCCCCCGCCTCTGGCCGAAGGCGCAGCCGCCCCCCACAGTCCCGGGAGCGGCCACCGCAGCACGGCACAGCCTTACCTCCCCTCACTGGCTCCGGGGATCTGCCGCCGCTGTCTACCGTGCCCGCCCCCACCTGCGCCGTCCCTCACAGCCTCGCACTCAGGTGCGGAGGAAGCACAAAGGCAGAGCCGCCCGCTGCGGCACGGAAAAGCGCGGCGGGGGGCAGCGGGCCCTCACAAGCCGCGCCTCTCCCCTGCCGAGCCCCCAGCCCCGTTGCGCCGGTGCTCCCGCCGCCAGCAGCCGCCCGCACCGCTCCCCGCCGCCCTGCCCGCCTCAGCCCGCTGAGGGGCGCGCGCCGGCCGCCCCCCCCCGCAACCGTTACGACAGTTGAAAGCGTTACAACTTGCCCCAATGCCTCTCCTCAAAACCTCCTCACCCCAGCCCTTGTGGTGCGGTTGGTACCGGGACTAGGAAGCGCCGCTTAGCCTCAGGAAGTTCGCCAGCCTCGGGGCGATCTGAGGAGGACCCACCGCCCCACGTACCCCGCTCCATTGACACACACACCGGGCGCGCCCCGGAGAGCGGCAGGGGCAGGCAGCCTCCTCCGCCGGCGCGTCGCCCACGCAGTCCCCGGCAGACACGTACATGAAGATCGCCACAGCGCCCTGCCTCCTCTGCGCCGGAGGCACAGACCCGTCCGCTCGGCACTCCCGCCAGACAGAGCGGTCGCCGTTCCCCCCCACGAGTCGCCGCTGAGTAGGTGTGTGCGGAGGGGAGACAGGTGATGAACGGGCAGGAGAGGAGCCGGCCGGCCCTCCCGCTTCCTCCCGAGGCGGGAAGGTCTCTGCAGATGCCCCCGGGAAGGGCTGCGAGGCTGGCAGCGACAACAGCCGCCCCCTCCCCTCAGAAAGCTCTTCTCCCTCGCTCGCCTTCTTTGCAGCTCGGCCGCTTGACTGACAGGGAGCCTTCCAGCGGCCGCCCACGCGCGCTCCCGTTTCCCCTGAGTCGGAGAGAGAGATGGCGAAGGAGAGAGCATGAATGAAACAGCCAGGCAGCGGGCGGGAGCGCCCGGCCCTGGCCCGCGGGAGAGCCGGAGCCGCCGCTGCCGCAGGGACGCTCCAGGGGGCGGCAGGGCTCCTCCCAGTAGGCCCTGGAGGGTAGGACGGCGTGCCGTGGTATCCCTGGGGCCCGGCCTCCATGCCACCAGCCTTCCCTGTGAGTTTCAGATCCGTGAGCGAAGGGAGCCGACAGCCGCGGACTGTCAGCTCTTCCCCGTCATCCCCAGTCTGCTCAGAGGGGGCCGAAAGGCCATTTCAAAATGCAGCGAACCCTCCTCAGGGGTTTGTTCCTGACGTTTGGCCCCCAAATTCCTGGGACCACATCTGAACAGTGGCTAAAGCACATTTGCTTAGTGCAAATGTTTTAGCTAGTGTGACTCTGATGAAGTGGATGAGGAGCCTGCCTCTTGTCAACTCAAGTTTGAATGAAAAGACTTGGGGCAAAAGGTGGAACGTTGATACCTTCTCAAACCAGAGCCATGATCATGGCCTTATCTGTAGGCAGTATGGCTGATCCTGCATCTCCTATAAACCTACTTTGCTCCACCAAAGGCAACCCATTTTATATTGATTAAAACCCGGCACCTAATCCCTTAACTCTAGGACTCTTGTCCAGAAGTAATAGGAGGGAAGAAAGGATCTCAAAGATTGCTTCAAACCCACTTGTTTTTTTTCCAGTGATTACTTGTTACTGTGGGGTAGCTTTGTGATCCTTTTGCTTTTCAGAGCAGTTGCCCCTAAAAAGGTTTAACTTGTTAAAACGCATACTTTACAAGCTCTGGCTGGCAACCAGAAGCATGAACACTGTTGAGTTTGATTTGTGATGTTATAATACTTCTCCTAACCTAACTTACTAGAGAGTCAAAGGAATCAATATTCAGTTAATGGGGTCCTACTAAGTCAGTGAAATTGCTTCAGTATCCATTCTCTGAAAGTCAGTAATTCCTCTGAGTTACTTAATATTTTCTATTTTTCCTTAATTTTATTTGTTGGAATCCTTGGTTGGAAAATCCAATAGTATTTATCTAAGTCTTTCCTACAAATTAAATTGAAGAAGGCATTTTCCGCTTCTGAATATGCATGGACTATTTTGTTATATGCTGTTAGATACATTGCATGCTGCACTTGAGACATATCTGCATTTGCAGTTACGTAATCTATAAACATGGGTTTTTAGCCAATGAATCTAGAATCAGATTGAGCCGTTTTAAACCAGTATGCCTCCACAAATGTAATGCCTGCCAGAATATTTATATCAGCTAAAATTTTAGCCTCTGAATTTAAAACGCTGCTTGGGATTCATATAATGAGAAGTGTCTTAGTAACTTTATTTTTTAAATTTTGCATTCGTGAAAACTGAGTTCTCAATAAAACATCATCAAGTCCTTTGCGATAGAATAACAAATGTAAGATTATAATTTAGTTAGGTCAGTGCAATTCTTTATGCATTTGTTTTATAAGGTTCTTATGTTTGTGCTGATAGTTCAACATGACTCACCTACAGTACATATCACTGCCACAGCTGTTGTAAACCTTCTTCTGAGTCAGAGAATGACTTTATGACCCAGAATTCTGTCAGTGAGTACCAGCCCAGTGACTTTCCCCAATTAAGAGAGAATTGCGAGTTGGTATCAGCGCAGGGTGAGTCAGAGGTTGATGTAAGAGGCAAAACTGGACTCATCAGTTACTACTGGACTAGCTCAGTATCCTCTTCCCTTCCAAAGTCAGTGGCATGAAAACCTGGAATGAGCCTGTGATGCGAACTCCTCTTGGAGTTCAGGAAGACTGCAGTGGATCAGGGAATTAGCTCTCCTCAGTGCCAAATACTCCTGACTACTGTAACAGCCATCTGCTGCTCGCTGCTGTGGGGTGCACAGTGGCTTTGTAAGGGGATGGGGCCAGCAGCAGTAAATAGTTGAGAGGCATCAGGGCTTCTCTGCTTTACTGTGAGAACTCATTTTGCTTCTTGTGCTTACCAGAATGCAGAAGGTATGACATTAAAATCACATGTGCCCAGAACAGCCTAAACCTGCCCCAGCTGATTTTCAATAGAAAAATTTGGGTACCCTGTACTCTGCCAACTTCTTGCTGCAGAGAACATGTTAGAAACAGTCAAGCAGCTACTCTTTGTTAAAATTATGTCAGAAGAAAAGGGGTCAACATTTTGGGTTGGGCATATAGCTGAGCCATGAGGGCATGATGAGCTAGAATTTAGGCTGGTTGCAGTCTGGCTTTAGGGTTTATTCTGGTGTTTGTCACTCTGCCAGACAGGATCTAGTAAGAGTTAGGGCCTGGCTTGAGCCTGTGGAGATCAGTGTGGGGGAAGGCAGAAATCACCAGCCTACCACAATTAGGAAGAGTTTAAGTGTGAGGCTGGGGTGATGTTAATATCAGACATAAGGCTGAGGGTGAAGGTTAGAGATTCAGTGACCACTCAGCTGAGTTTATTGTCAGCTATGCTGGGCACTTCAGTGTTGACTCTGGCAGTAGCTTTCTCCTGGGCAGGCAGAAGTTGCTGGCTTTGGGTTATAGTTGGGATCAGGGTTGAACTTGGAGTGAAGCACAGCTGATGAGCCAGGTTTGAAGCAGTGCTCAGAAGGTGCTACATAAATTTTGGAGCATCCCCTGGTATGGTCATGGAGCAGATACTAAAGCTGAAATTGGGGTTAGAGTTTGTTTTTGCTGGGAGTGAAGCACTTACACTAAGCTGGGTCTGAGGCAACTGTTGGAGGAGGTAAAGGATCCTGGGTAAGGGTTGAGGTAGGAATAGCTGGGAATTTGTACCATTTGAAGTTGGTGCACTGCTGTATTTGTGTCCTTGTTAATGCTGTATGTCCATTTGATCTTGTGGCCCAGGAAGTCATTAAAAATCAAGTCCAGCTGGTTTTTAAATGACTTTGTTTTTTATTTCCCTTTTGTCCTTCCAACTGGTCACAGCAAAGAGTAGTCAGGCCCTTAACAACATGCTTCTTAAGTGAAATGCATATTAGTGGATGAGGGATGTGGGTTGACACTGCTCTCTGGGACTGCTTTTGATTTTGATACAGGGGTATGTATATATATATGTGTGTTTAAACCTCAGGTTCATAAATGCAAATCAGCCTTCTGGAAGTAAAAAGTCAGTGAAGGTTTTAATTTCATGACACGATAGACACACTGAGGTTAGAATGTTATCTGGGGTGCACCAGTGAGGTTGCTTCCTTTCACTGCATTTCATCTGCAGCAAAACAGCCGATCTACCCTAGCAACCATGACTTAACACCAGCCCAGTTCTCCTTAGATGTAAGAGCAAGCCTTGTGCAATCACAGACATCATTTTGAGTAATCTTTGTGGTGTTTTTTGAGGATTTGTGGCTTGAGAGAGTAGGAACAGCTTTCTGCAGCAAAAGCCCCCTCCAAAGACCAAGGTGATGCCTTCAGAAGAATGATGAGCTGTTCAGCTGTAGCTCTCACAGTTCTTGTTGCCAGTGAGTTGTTCCTTTTTAAAAGAGAAGGGCGGTCCCATTGACAACATAGTAGACAAAACAACACAGTCCCTAGTGGACTTGCATTGTCTTGAGGGAATGTGGCAAAGTAGCAGTTAATACATAATGCAACAGCTCTGGGCCTTGCTCCCAAATGGCTCAGTTCTATTAAATTAATCAGACCTGCTGTATTTATGTTGATACATATAGGCCATTTTTGTTTTTTTCCCTCTCTTTTCCCCACTTTGCAGGGTAAGGAAAGGATTAATCCTGCTTCCAGTTGCAAAAGTCCAGTGGAACTTGGCAAGATTTTATATTTCTTTACCCTTTCATGGTTACTTCAGCCTATGTCTTCTTTTAAACAGGACAGATCTCAAACAGAAATGGTGCAATAAAAGAGGCAGAAGGCTAACCAGAGATGGCAGAGAATGCTGATGAAGTCAACTTTACACTGATGGCAGAAACGTTATCGGTGTAGTTTTGCATCAGGTATGTGAGGTCATACAAAATGAACATTTCCTTATGGCTTCTCCACACCATATTAGGGGCAACCTACATTTGGCCTCAAAGTCGAGTGGCATCTCCCCATCACTTCCCTATCCTGAGGCAAGGCAAGGAAGAAGTGATGGAGATGGACTTACTCTGTGTAAGTATCCTCAAACTACCAAGAGCAGGTTCTTCAGTAATGAAGGGTCAGTTGTTTTTTGTTTGGTTTTGTTTTTTTTTCTACAAAAGGTTATTCTAAAAATTCTGAACTGAGCATATATAGTTTATTTATTTATTTATATAGTTTATTTTGACTTTGAACTGTGCCCTGCTATATCTGTTGTATTTTTTATAGGTTTACCTTTCGTATAAAAATATCTATAAATAAATGTCCATGGGACCAAGATGCATCGAAGGGTGCTGAATTGTTTACATCAGTACAGAGCTGGTTTCTCCTATCTTTGAAAGGTTGTGGCAACTAGGGGATGTCCCTGGTGACTGGAGAAAGGCAAATGCGATTCCATCTTCAAAAATGGTGAGGAAGATTTGTGTTAATTCAAGATGGTTGGTCCCGCTGCAGTCCCTGGGGAGGTTATGGTGATTTGCCCGGAAACAATTTCTAGGCATGTGAAGGAGAAGATAGTAATTGGGAACATCAAGAATGGGCTGACCAAAGCCAAATCATATGTAACCAGTCTGGTTGTCTTGTATGATGAAAAGTTTAGTTCCGGGAACAAGAGGAAAGCAGTAATGCTGTTTACCTTGACATTAGCTAGGCTTTTGGCTTAGTCTCCTATAGCATCCTTGTAGACAATTGGGGAGGTATGGAATGACAGGTGAGCTTGCAAGGTAGGTGAAAAATTGCCTGAGCCCCAGGGCTTGAAGGGCGGTAGTCAACAGTTCAAAATTTATCTGGTGATTTGTTGTGATGTTCCTCTGGGGCTGTTGCTGTTTAACATCGTTATCAAACACCTAGCTGAGGGGAAAGGCTATACCCTTGTTTCACAAATGAAAGCAAATTGGGGCTTCCATTCATAGGAGTGTCAAAAAGCTGAGGGATGGAATGACAGAAGCTCCATGATGTAAAGCAAATATAAAGTTTTGTGCTTTTGTGTGAAGTCTTGTATTTTTGTACTGTATTTTTTTAATTGATGGAGTAATCTCATGTGACAGCACAAACTGGGTGCTATCTGGCCAGAGAGCGGTTTTGCAGGAAAGAATGTGGGAGTCCTAGTGTATGACAACTTGAGCCGGAATCAGCAGCATGTCCTTGCAGCAATGAAGGCCAACTGCATGCCAGGTTATAAAGCATAGTCAGCAGTTGAGGGAAATGATTTCTCACCTCTGTGAGGTATTCATGAAGCTTCATCTGGAGTTCTCAGTCTCCCTGTACAGAAGAAAGACTAACTAACTGGAGAGAGTCTACTGAAGGGATCCCTAAGATGGTTAGAAGTGTGCTGCTGCAAAGAGGGCTTGAAAGCACTGAAGTTACTTTTTTTTTTAACCTGCATAAGAGAAGGCAAAGGAAGGATCACAGTGCCGTTCTTCACCTGCCTAACAGTGAGTAATAAAGGCAGAATCAGACTACAAAGCAAAAGAACAGGAGGGAAGTGCTCTTAAGTTGTAGAGAGAGCTACATTCTGACCAGATATAAGGAAATTGTGACTACTTTCACAGTAAGGATGATTAAAAACTGTCACAGGCTGCCCAGAGAGATTGTGGTATCTCCATACTTGGTGGTTCTCAGAACTCAGCTGGACAACAGCTTGAGCAACCTTATTTAACTTCCAAGTTCGTCCTGCTTTTAGTAGGAATTGGACCAGATGACCTCCAGAGGTCCCTTCCAGCCTGAAGTATTCTGTGTTTTTAGAGGGAATCTTTGCAGATAGCCTTTAACAATGATTCTGTATCCTGATTTTCCAATAAACAAGTATAAGGTTAAGGCAAGGAAACAGGATGGACTGTGTGAAACAGTGGGGTAAAAGTCAGGTAGTAGGTACTAAAAAGGGGCTATAATAGAAACTTTATGGGCAGAAGGTTTAGGAAGAACCTATACAGTAGATTCTGGTTACAAGAGGAAGGAAATGTGAGTGAACCATCTACAGAAACTCACTTGGATTGATGTGGAAACATTTTGTTAAATGGGCATAGAGCAGGGAGCTTTGTATGAAGTGTTGACTGCTTAATTTGCCACTTTATTTTGTAGTACCATCCATGTCTTCCCCACTGACCACTTTTCTTATATCTGTATGCATGATATACATCAAGATAGCTTTATTGAAGTGAACAGTGCCACACCACATTTGTTTTGGTTAAATGTGAAATTAAAATTAGAGGGTTGTTTTCATGCAGTAAACTTGGTAGGAGCATAAGGAAGAAATGCAACTTAAAATAGCATTTGGGAAGTATATATAGCAAAATGAACAAACAATATGCAGTGAGTCATGTCCAGTGGTTCTTGCAATAGAAGAAAGAGGAGCTTCTCTGAGGAAACTAACTGGGAATAGCTTTTGCTTATCTGAAGCTACCCTCCGGGTACAGCATTTGGCAGTGCCTTTTTGCCCTGTAGCAATGGAGTGTGCTGGCCCCAAGGGAGAGTAGCCCTTGGTGTTCCCAGCAGTCAGACTGATGGTAGTGGTGAATCTGAACTAAAATCTGAATTGCCAGCACTCAGGAGCACTCATAGAGACGAATCGTGTGAAATTGAGTCACAGTGCTGTCTTGAGTCTGGGTACCTGTTTCAGCACTCATGTCCTCTAACAGGCTGGGTGTGGTGCATCTCAGCACTTAGCTAGTACCCTCTGAAGCCAGTGGATCCCTTCATGGGAACAAAGCACTCTCTAGGCAAAGGTTATTGCAGCACTGGACCACAGACAATCATGCATTGAGAGACCCTGCATAGGTTAGCAAAGATATCTTCTAGCAGAGTTAAGTAAACATGATTTAAAAATCTGGTTTGTCTGGTAAGCAAAGATCAAGAACTGCTATTTTAAACATGGCCAAAGGCTGTACTGCAGTATGTCCTAGGGACATGACAAATGCCACTGTCTTAGGGGAATCTGCTACAACACAGTTATCCTCTTAGCTGGCCGCTGTGCAGACTTACCTTATAAGCTGGTGGCACTACTGCCCTGAAGCAAAACAAGCTGTGCTAAGGTGGAAGGCAGCAGCGCAGAGCAGCTGTGCTTTTACAAGCTTTGAAACCCAAGTGAAGACAGTATAGAATTGGCCAGGCCGGGTGGCAGTGGTTTGGCCATCTCTATTAGATACAAAACTCAACACACAGCGGAGAGAATGGGCTCTGATGACACCATTTCAGCTTTGTTCTCATGGTAACCATTATGTCATCAAGATACCATGGTTACTATAATACTCCTTATATTTCAAATGTTAAAAAAGGCAGGAGAAAAAAAAAAACAAACAACTTTCCCAAAGTTAACGAAGAAATGCGTTTATTCAGAATAAAGTTGTCATAAGGAAGGTTTAACCAGCAGTTGTTAAAACTTAATGGAAAAGCCATTTTGAAACCATGGAAAACTGTTTTAATTAGTAATTTTTGTTTCTCCTGCTGTCCCTGTCACCATATGGTGCATGTCCTGGGGTTTCCCCACTCTCAGCTTCTGTCACCAGCAGCTATTTTGATAAATGCACACTTCAGAAGGCTAACGTGATCATATTCAAAACTTTGGAAGCATAATTTCTGCTTGAGGTAAAAAACACAATTTGCACAAAAGTCAGAAATAAAAAATCCAAAAGTTTAAGATTGGGACTGTGGGCTTATCCCGCTTTAGAGGTTCAAGAAAAGCAAAAGAAGTCTTGGCTTGGATGCTTTCAAGATACTGAAGCATATCGCTCAGAGGAAATCAGAAAGACAACTTGCTATTCCTTGTATTGCCCTTCAGTACACATCAAGCTTCCCAAAGCATTAAAGTACCTCAGTTATCCTTGGATTCATTTGACCTCTGCAGGATCCCTTCTGTACACATCTGGAACTCAAAATATTGGCTCTGCATGGTTTTGCATTCTTGCTATTGTATATTTTACATAGAAATAGTCAAATAACAAAAGTTTTGGCAAAACCAACAGCAATCAGGAGTCGGATCTCCCTATATGTAAAAACCCATAGTCTAGCTTCAGCTGCTATGATTTCAGGGGAAACAAAGGGGGCCAGAAGCACAAATCTGAAAGGAAAGTCTCTCACTATAGAGAATATTGCCTCATGACTGTAAAAATTTCCATGCCGGCAAACAGCTAACAGTGTTTTTAACAAATTCTCTCTCTCGATTAAGCAATCAGCTGCCCTTTCTTAATGTTCACTGTAGCCTAGCTGATTTTGTACATCTGTTGTAGTCTTGCAAATATTAGTAAACATGCATTTTGGAGCAAGCATTGCTGCTAAGCAGAATTGATAGACACTTGAGATAGCTGAAGTCGATCTATATAACTGAGTATGACTAAAGATTTTTACGTGTTTATCTCTCTGATTTAACGCTCCTCTTGCTCCGCGTTGAAGAAAATTTATGTCAAGAATCAGCCTTGAAAACAGCAATACAAGCACCAGTAGCAGGAGACTGCATGTACATTTGGTCCAAGAGTCCCATAGAAGGCTGTTTTATAGAAAATATCTTCTGACTTGGAATAGTCCCACAAAGGTCAGAAATATTTGAAAAAGTGAGATTTCAGATAACTTGTTCAGAAAATAATCATTTCAGTGATACTTCCTAAGCTTTCCACATGTCTGGGATAAATAAATATCCTTTGCTACTGAAGTTCATCCATTGCCAGTATATACCAGCAATTATGGCTGTACAGATACATGTATGTGAATGTGATGTACATGAATAATGGTGGCCCCGAGGGATCACCATATGGCAAACCAAAATATTAAATCAGGGAAGCCAAACTGATTAGGGCCTTATGGTCAATACCTTGAGCAGAGTTAAGTTTGGTATTGTATTTCTAAGCGATTTCCACCATAGATAATAACTTTTTTGGTTTTAAGAGTATCTTGATGTCTTAAAAAATGCTTTCAGTATATCGGAAAAATATAAGATTTTTCTCTGGTTTAATTAGGTTTTGGGTCATATAATCAGCTAAGAATTTTAACTTATATGTCATGGCAGGTAACGTAAAAAAATGATAAATATCCCTTTGCTGAAAATAACTTGATGAAGAAACCAAGGACCTGCATATTGTATGTAGTCATCAGAAGTTGGCATATGCTCTGCAAGACTGCTTTGTCTGGCACTTGAAGCTGTTTTCAAGCTTTTTCTTTGAATTCTTCTAGTTGGTATTCATTCCCACTCTTGTTGTCACTTAGCATGACTGAACTGCCAGCAGTAGCAGCGCCCTTTCTTTCTGCCTGTTTTGACAAAGTCTAGTTCATCAGGCAGTGCTCAAAAGTTACTGCAAGTTCTGACATATGGGACCTTATGACATAAGTTTTCCCCATTTGAAAAATATTAATAATGAAGAATGACAACAAAAAAACCTGAATAATAATAGCCTAGGTCAAGTGAAAGTTTTCTAATGCAACTTTGGCATTATTCTTGCATAGATACTCCTTTTGCAGTAGGTGAAACTAACTGGTTTCTAGAATGCTATTTACAGAATATGTGCAGGAACCCATTGTTGTTGTCACCAGTCTTCTTAATGCATGCATTTATCTCTAATTCTTAGCCTGTTTTTGTTGTTACACAAACTGTTTCTGCACATATAACCATGATATAATCTGACTTACTTTCAGTTGGAAAAATAAAAAAAGAGAGTATAAATATACAATTTCAAGAATACTTTGATTTGCCTCTCCTTTACTAAAACTAAACAGTTGGGAGTAACTGTCTTCGAAAAGACTTATTGCTACTGCTTAACAGTACTGTCTGCCATGTAATTTTGTACCCCTCTACATGCAAAATATGAACACTGTTAAAGTTTATATACTGCAAGAAACACAGAATTTTAATTTTATATAATAACCATTTGAGAAAGTAATAAGCAATTTCCGTTATTTAGTGCTTGGGTAATGCTTACCAGTTGATGTGTATGATACTCACAGTAGGAGTAGCTGACATAGAATCCATATGGCACTCAAGCATAGAATTCATCAAGAGAAACTGGAAGGTCATCCAAACTTAAACCGGAAAGTGAGCTTCATCTTAAGAAAAAAAAATTACCTGTGGCCAACTGTTATATCACTATATATAGTGGTATAACACCTATATCCCTACTCTGCATCTATCTTCCTACCCTGTTGCTGTGTCTTTTTAAAATGAAGTGGAGGGTGAACTGTCACAGGCCTTCTGAAGAAGAGGTAAGAATTAAACAGGTATTATTAAAGAAAGCAAGTGCACTTATTCCAAATTATATAGCTCTGACAGTTACAAGTTGTGCTGCTTTTGGCTGGGATAGAGTTAACTTTCATCACAGTGGCTAGTATGGGGCTGTGGTTCGGATTTGTGCTGGAAACAGTATTGATAATACAGGGATGGTTTTGTTATTGCTGAGCAGTGCTCTCACAGAGTCAAGGTCTTTTCTGCTTTTCACACCATCCTGGCAGTGAGTCGGTTGGGGGTGCATGAGAAGTTGGGAGGGGACACAGCTGAGACAACTGAACCCAGCTGACCAAAGGGATATTTCATACCATATGATGTCATGCTCAGCACATAAAGCTAGGGAGGAAGAAGGAAGGGAGGGATATTCAGAATGATGGCATTTGGCTTCCCAAGTTACCATTACGTGTGATGGAGCCAGGCTTTCCTGGAGATGGCTGAACACCTGCCTGCCAATAGGAAGTTGCAAATGAATTCCTTATTTTGCTTTGCTTGCCTGCACAACTTTTGCTTCACCTCATAAACTCTTTATTTCAACCCATGAGTTTTCTTACTTTTCTGATTCTCTTCCACATCCCACTGGGGAGGAGTGAGCAAGGGGCTGTGTGAGGCTTGGTTGCTGGCTGGGGTTTAAACCATGACACTGGCTGTCATGTTTCATGGTACTGGCTCGTGACCATGTGGGGTCAGGTGAAGACTTTTCTAAGAAAAGTGGCTAAGTCCATGGCACTGAAGACGGTAGATTATTCCCCCCCCCGCCGCCCCGCCTTCCTTTCATGTCCTGTTTTTGAGCATTCTGTATAAGACAGATACAGAGGCAGGATTCAGAGCAAACTGGACTGTTGCTCTATTCCTGAATGGCAATACTAGTTACATTTCGTCTTTCCATCTATTTCCTGTATGAAATAATGTAATCTGAACAAAGGAATAAACAAGCCTGAGAACTGTGAGTAGTGATCATTAGGGCCTGTTGCAAAGTGCTTCTTTGTCAGGGAAATGGAGCCTGATTAATTGAAAATGGGCTGTTGAAAACCTGTTTTATTTGTTTTACCTGGCTTGTTAATGTCCACCTGATAGCTTGGTACTGCAGGAGAAAAGGGAGGGCTTAATTTCAGCACTGTAGCTCTTAGCTATTACTTGTTGAGAAAAGTCTCCCTCTGACTGGAGCTGTCAAAGGGAGAAGCTGAAAATGTAGCAGACTCTGTCCCTGGAGACATAGCTTAACTTCCCCATAGTGCCACCAAATCCCTGTGAAGACTCAGACAAATAGCAAAAGCTGCTTAATAACTCAGAGTGCTCTCAGACTTTATCAGAGAGGGGCCCTGACAGGAGACCTGACTGGAAACCCCTCTGTCATTCTTCGAGCTTGACTACCTACTTTTTTCCTCCACATTAATCAGGTTGTCAGGTAAAGAAGACTGAGAAAATAGCACCTGCCCAGGTAACAACTTAGCCTGGAGCTGAGAGATTGCCAAAGTTTGCATCTGGAGCATGGAAAGGGGGAATGATCTTGAATCTTAATCTCTCAGCATATCATTATTTTATCTGTGGAATAGTGATGAAGCTTTACCTCAGAAAAGTGTTGCATTGATTAGCTGTTGATGTGAGAGGAATCTTTGTGCGGAGGTTGTTGCCCTACAGGAACTGACTGGGAGAGAGGTATTTCCATGAGTCAATACTTGTCATATGATGGAGTTCAAAGGCAGTGTCAAGAAACGGCAAAATTTTACTGCAGGTATGGAAGCATTTGATGCTGTTACAGCTAAACTATAGCTACATTGAAAGAATCATAACTTTTAAAGTAACAATATTTTTTGCTCCTGGTCCGAGTCTTAAGGGACCAAAATCCAGAAGAACAAAAAGAACCGCAGTTCATTATTTTAAATATTTGGGGGTTTGTTTGCTTACTTGTTTTGATTTGATTTTTTTTTTTCTGCCATTATAATGGTTTTGGATTACTTGATTACAGTGAAACATAAGACCAAAATTTAAGTAGGACAGAAAAATGAAACATCAGATGTGACTCTCATTGTATTAGCATAAGTTTGGCTAACTCTTCTTTTAATGGAATGCTTTCAATCCTGCTAACTTCAGAAGAGTTCCACAGCTGTAACAAACAGTATGGATTCTCTAGTCTGAATAAGGTGTAATGGCAGAAGCAATAGGAGGTATAGGAAGTAGTCAACTGTAAATGGCAGAATTAAGTATCCTGAATTTAAATGTATGTGATTTAAAACAGTATGAAAAGGACAAGGTGTCAGCACTTTGTAAGTATTGCAGTGTCCTTGTATTGTGTTCTGCATGACCCAGATTGATCCTACTCTGATTGAATGTTTACAGATTGTCTTTCTTTTGCCTCCTGTGCTAGTTCAACTGAAATAGCATTCATTTTCTTGATGCAGTTAGAAACTTTTCACTCTGGGATACAGTTAATGTTTTCTTCAAGTAGCTTTCCAGTGTTTGGGATTTGGTACGAAAAGAATGTAAGAACTCATTGATGTCTTGGTGTTGCCAAGCGGACAAAGGACTTTCCAACTGCCCAGCTGCAGGTGCAAAACAGCACCAAGAAGGAGCAGATCCAGGACAGCTGATCTAATCTGACCAACAGGAGTATTCCGTACCATGAACATCATGCTTGATATATAAGCAGAAAGTTGCTGGGGACTGCCCTCTTTCCTCAATGGCTGCTGCCCAGAATGGCTCTTGCTCCTGTCCCTGCTCCTGACACCTATTCTGGTCTCTGTGTTTTTACTGGACTTGCTGTGCTAGCAGTGTCACTCTGGCACTCAATGCTGGGAGTGCATGTTCCAGCAGCTGAGTATTGCTTCTGATTACTGTTTTGGCTGATGCCAGGGCTAAATGGTGGTTAACACCTCCCCACAATTCATTCTCTCCAGATCTTTGTCAGGCTCTGGACTATTTAAGAGAGCCATTTGGCCTCTCAGGTCTAACAACAAGGTGGTGAAGGAACTTGAAATGGCTCTTTTTCTTTGAATGTTCCTCCATCTTCTCAGTAAAGTTCCAGAGCTTCCCTACCTATTGGGGCAGTGGCTACCAGTGGATGCCAGGGTGTCACAAATGAAGGAATGGTGGAGGGTTGTGGTGAAGCACAACATGTAAGGAAGCAGCATCTAGAATGCGGTCATTGTGCTGATGTCCCTGATGAGTAGATTACAGCTTCCTGCAAGATCAGTTCTCTGTGGAGTGGATGGTATATTTGGGAAAAAGGTGTCCTCGTAGCCTGGGGACTCTGTCTCATTCCTGGTCTGGAGAGTCAAGATAGGGCATTGTGTGATGCAAGTGCAATTTCATTTTGTTCTTTAGTGTCACTGAAGATGCAAATATATCAGCTGAAGTAATAGGAAAATGCTTTCTAAACCTAACTGATGGGTCAAAACTATTAAATACTGGAGTTTCTTAATTCTTCAGAGCTTGCTTTACTTTGAAATTTTGTAATTTATTAAGATGGTATGGCTATGGACAAAGCCTGCCTTACAGCCTCCTTAACCTCTTGCCCTAGCTTCAAAGGTGCTATTCTGAGCTCATACCTGCATATATTTGACTTAGTATATAAAACAGTTATGCTCCAAGGTCACCTTTGTCCATGGCATAAGGCAGGGCAATTCTTTTTGAAGCTGATTCGAGTTCTGTCTACTTATATCCAGAGTGGACTACATCTTAAAAGGCCTAAAGTTGACTTTTCTCTTTCCGTGTTCTTTGTGTGACTGGCTAGAGCTGTTTGAATTCAGGTAGCTATTGGAATGCTTCAACAGCTGGGAAACAATAGAGTTAAGAATAAGGTTTTGTTTATTTGCTAAAGTATCAACAGAAAACTCCCTTCCCATTTTTCATTTCAACGTAATGATGAGAGGCTCACCTAAAGCAGTACTGAGGCATGACTAGATCTATAATATATTTCAAAGTAAATTCTACTTGAGATCCATTTTGCTTGTTAAATTGACAGCATTTTAATTCATTCACTTAGATGTTAATTCTCTGGACGTTAACTCTTACACAACATGGAAGTCCTGTTTATATTTATTGATGCAGTGTCCCTGAGAGCAAGAGAGCAACAGAAGGGTGACCTTCAGTTTCAATTTAATGCCACCTAGGAATCAAGCAATCTATTATTTCTCTTGCTGATTCAGAGTAGTGCCATGTATCACTAATACATTGCATTCGCACATGAAAGTAACACAAGAGATGCTCTTGCTTGAGTTATTACTCACTTCCTATTTCTAACTTAAGAATGTGTTAGTAAGAGTGTTACACAAACTGTTGTGATACTGTTTTAACAAGAAGAAATATAGTACAATGTATTGTAGGAGTATGGAGTGATACAGTTTTCATGTGTGGGCTGGAGAAAGTATTTTTTAAAGTATCCAAATTACACGGGCTATATATGATTAGCCTTGTTGTCGCCAATTACAGGTGTTCTAACGCCCACCTTCTCCTGTTATATGGTTTTTATTATGACTGACATCATAATTCAGTCATTACAGCAGTGGACAAAGAGTCAGAATTCCTGGCTCCTGAGAGTAATTTGGGTGATTTACCCTTTTTTTGTCCTCGGATCAGTCACAGTTCAGTCTCTGTATGCTTCCATATTTTCATCTGAGAGCAGAAATAATTTAGAGGTTGATATGTTTATGGGTAGGATTCTATCCCACTCTGCAGTAGAAGAGCAAATGAATGTAAGCATTTTGTCCCACATGAAATTCTGTTATGTGAAAATTTGTGTTTATCAGGAATTGGGCCAAACATGATAATATTGATATGTTTTCCTTTCTGTGGGTTGCAAAGTTACAATAAAAGCTGGCTAGGAAATGGAGGCCTTAGATACTTCAGTAGTCCCAAAGTGAATGGGTTTTATTATGTTTCGTGAACTGCAAAGGAACATTTTGGTTTGAATTCAGTTTGACTTGTCTCTGTGTCACCTAAATAATTTGGGATGTCATGCCAACCCACTAGGATTCTCTAAATTACCTATGGTTAGATGAGTCCCAGGGCATATTGTGTTAGTTGCTTTACCTTGTGCCCATTCAGTATCAACAGGAAACCTCAGATAGCTGGGACCAAAGGGAAAAGCACACGGCAGCTGTACTGCAGTTCATGTGAGGCACCACAGCAGCAGACATATGCAAATTAACATTGATGTGACTTGGAACCATTCCAGTTTGGTTTACCAAGCTGATGTTTATTGGTGAGAGGGAGCAAAAGCCAGGGCATGTGGCGTCAGAAGGCTGAAGCAATCCCTTCATCCACCATGTTCATGTAAACACTAGTGATGTCAGGTGGAATACAGTAGAACATATGGCAGAACAAAAAAAAATGCAAAATATGAAAGAACAGTGCTAATATGAGTTTGGAAACCTGGATGGGGTGAAATGGTTGTGCCTTGTGAAGGAAAGAATGGTTAACATAAAATTCCAGAAGGCTGCAATTCTGTCACAGACTTTGGTGCAGACCCATGGTGTAAGTGGTTCATGATGCCTGAAGCTAGTCTGTATTCTTATCAGAAGAATGCCTTTCAAAATCTAAATCAGTGAATTTAGCAAATTGTCCCCATCCTCCTAAGCGGGAGTTTGTTTTCAGTTCAGACATGTTTGCATAGGTCTAGTAAGAGTAAATTCAGTGAACCTTTATGCTGTCCCAATATTTTCCAACATGTCAAATGCAGAGACATTTCAAAAAGCTTGCTTAGAATACACAGAATCTACAGAAAACACTCTGGGTCTCCAAGAAAACAAACTAAGGAGAATGCGAACTAGGACATGATTCTCGAAGAAAACAATAGTGTATTTTCTTCCAGTACAAGGTTTAGTCTTTGACTGCCAACTCTGCTGTAGAAAGGTGTCACGGAGGCACCCCGAGGCTAATTTAAGGGACAACAGGGTCCAAAACAACTTTTATTAAACCGGTGAGAAACAGGGTTTTAGCACTCCAAAAGTGACTTAAATATAGGTTCGGGTATCAGTTGAGGAAAATTATTAAGGGGCAGCAACTAGTACAACAGGCGGTCCACAGAATGCATGCACGTGGCTTCACCCAAAACAATGCCGGAACCATCCCCGAGTCCCAGAGGAGTACACACTTGCCTGAACACGGTGCGGGATTATTCTTAAAGAGATAAAGGTAAAGCGTACGCTCGCGATTCCGCGAGGGTAAATTTATAATACACTCGCAATCCTGCGAGGGTTAATTTACTTACGCGTACGAAGGTGCACGGAATACTACACGTGCTTATGTGGAAGCACAGGAGGAAAATACACTCGCGATTGTGCGAGGATAAATTTATAATACACTCGCAATTGTGCGAGGAAATAAAGTTACACTCGCGATTGTGCGAGGAAATAATTTAAAGTACGCGTGCAAATGTGCACGGAATAAAGTTACACTCGCGATTGTGCGAGGAAATAATTTAAAGTACACGTGCAAATGTGCACGGAATATAAATACACTCGCGATTGTGCGAGGAAATAATTTTATACGTGCTTGTATTAAGCACGGGAAGTTACACGTGCATATGTGCACGGAAAGGATAAATATACTCGCAATCCTGCGAGGGGTTTTACTCACACCCGTGGCGGCAAGGCAAGCGGGGTCTCCATCCCGGGGAGGGGGGGTCTCGGCGGCAGCATCTTCAACTCACAGCTCCGAGAGACCGGTGACAATGGGCCCAGTCTCGACGAGAGAGTCCCGTTTTTATACTGGCTGATCAGACCTGACTGTAGGCATTCTAGAAGCTTCTCTGCACCCCCACACCATGTGTGGGGTGCCCCTGAAGCCTCCAAACATCCCCCACACTGGTCACAGGTGCCCAGCGGCTCACTGGTGCCTTGGCAATCCCTTCTCCTAATGGCCCTGGCCAGGGTGCTCTAGGCCAAACAAAAGAAGCTGTTAGCCTCAAGTAGCAGAGAGAGGGAGATGTGCCTACTCCCTCCATACTGAAGGAGGGGGCGGGGGAGAGAGGGGGTTTGCATTCTGCCACAAAAGGAAAAGAATTGCAACTGGAGTGGTTGAGATTTCACTGGGATGTATTTGAAAATGAGTTCTCAGTTCCTGCCTCCTATCTGAGAAGGGCTGTAATCTTGTATCTCTCAGCTGCCCTGCCAGTGGGGTGTTCTAAACCTCCTGGTTTGTACTGTCTGCATCTAAATGTCCCAGTTTCCTCTGAAAGCCACTTAAAGGACTTCAGGAATACTCTTGCAAGGCAGCTGTCACCTCCTGGGAGACAACAACATCCTCCGGTGAATGGCACTGGATTATTTGAAAAGCTTCATTAGGAGAGGGAAGGGGTAAAGACATCCGTTAATGTGGTGGTGGTGGTGTTGTTTTTCCCAGCATGATATTCAAGTAAATGGTTGCATCCTGTGTTTGAATATCATTGTATTGGGTCAGAACAGAGACTCTGAAGTTGCCATATCCCTGGTACTGTTAGGAGCATGAACAAGAAAACGGAGTCAGAGAGGGGTTTTTATATGGAGTTGTTGATACTTATGACCCATAATGTGGAAATTGCTTAGGCTTTCCAGGTTAGAATTTTCTTTCAGTGGTCAAGAAAAATTGCTGTTAATTTTTTATTTGCACAGATAAGCCACATTCTGGATGTTCCAAGGGCCTGCTCTGTGATAGTCATAGCGCTTGACCTGAGTCCTTCTACCCTGTCTCTGTGCAGAATTCCCTGGTCTGTTGTGATTCAGTCCCAAGTTAGTAGTTGGCAAACTCTAGAGCTTTTGAAAACATGGCTCTTTCTTAGTGTCTAATGTTGGGCTTTTGTTTTTGTGGGTTTGTTGTTGTTGTTTGGGGTTTGTTGTTGTTCTTGGGGTTTTTGTTGTTTGTTTGTTTTTTTTTACCATGGGTGTCTGGATATTCTTCCTGTTTCATATTACTCTCTCACTTTTGATGTAGGCTCTAAGCAAAGGTTGCTGCTGTGTGTGTCTACTTGTTTTGTCTTTCTGTTATGCTGTGCTTTTAAATAATCATCAAGAGTGCCTAGGGCACAGGATGGGCACCTTTCCCATCTGGTTTTACAAGTATAAATACTTATAGAAAAGACAGCTGTGGCAATCCCCCTCTTCTCTGATAGATCTCTCTTCAAAACTGTGGATCAAAAAAGCATTGCAAATATTCAGCAGCAGGGACCATGACTGAGGACTGGCACAGAAGAGTCACATGTGAACTTCTAAGCCTGCATAAATAACCTTCCAAAACACAGGTTGAGAAAATAATAAACACATTTATCTTGCCAGCAGGGAAAGAAGGTGCCTCCTGTCACTCAGCTCAACTCTGAGGCATTGCAGTCATGTATGGAAGCTGAAGGAGGTCTGAGGCCGGCTGCCTTCAGAAATGTGACAGAAATTCAAGTCAGCTTTCACTGAGACAATAGAAATGGCACTGCAGAGACTCGAGAGATCTAAATTAAAATTCCAGCTCTGACACAGACTTTTGGAGCATGTGAGCAAATTACCACGTGCCTCAGTTCCTACTGGTGAAAAAAAAAATAAAGGATGGTAGTATTCTCTCTGACACTGCCTTGTAACAGAGTATCAGAATGGGACCATGTCTCACTAATTAGGTGTATTTGAACCCCAGCTCTCCTGGGGCAGCTAAGCAATAAAAATAGAAGTAAAAATAGTAGTAACTAGGTAAATAAGTGATTTCTAACACCTTGGAATTAATGTGACATGTCCTGTTCTTGATTTTATATACTAAATAAATAGGATTTATCTGTTTATGAAGATGGGTGAGCTTTTATTGAACAACATAAAACTTGCCTGAGAGACAAGCAAGTAAATAGATTTGACTGTAGACAGCTGTGTTTTTTCTATAAAACCAATGAGGCAAGATAGAATTTTATAACTGCATATGGTCTCAAAACAGCTCATCCACTGTTCTGTCTTTAAACCTAGAGGAAGATCGGTAGAGAGAATGATCACTAACTCCCAGATTTCACTGTTATGCTCCAAATTTTGTTCTTTTATTTTCCATAGCTCATTCCAGCATGACTTTGGATATCAAAGGTTGATAGCAACAAGACATCTGCTGCTGTCCTGAAACTCCATTTCTAGTTGGTAATAATTTCTTTGTTTCATTAAACTTGTTTACTAAAACTGGTATTTTACAGTAGAGAGTATCTCCTGCTCAACCAATATTCATCACTGATTTAGACTAAACAAGCCTGTTTGTTCACAGTCTGTCTATTCACCTGCAAAGGATATTTCTTAAAAAAGAGTAAACTAATTATGCGGGATTTTTCAGTGACATAAATAAATGTGTGAGGCAGTACAGGACAACAAATAGCCAGACTGATGTTTTAAGTGTGGAATCCCACATTGCATAAAGAGCTGTTTCTCAGCCTGAATGACTGAGGAAAGTGAAGGGCAAAGGAAACTGCAGTAACTCTGCAGCTCTATAGATGTCACCAGCCTTTCACTCCAGCCTTCCCCAGCCGTTTTCTGGTTGGTACCTATCTCTCTCCAACCATGTATTTTGTAGCCCTAGAGGGACTGTTGTTTGGATGATGAAATACTGCATAGTATAAATTAAGAGCTGCCAGCAGTGAGCTGTGCCTGGACAGGAGATACAAAATGGAAAATGTAAATGATAACACAGTACTTTTTCAATTACATCTTAAGCAAACATGCTTACTTACCAGAAGTCAGAGAACAGTGTGAACTTCTTTTTAGATATTGCCAGCTAAATCATTATGGCATTTCCTGAGCTTTGTTTAAAATGATTTATGGAGGTTATTTGCAATATTTCCCCTTCTCCTGGAATTCTCATGTAAAAATCCAAACCACATAATTTCCGTTCACAGAACACCCACAGCAGGCATGCACTGTTCTCTGTAGCTGGGAACTTGTCTGCAAAATGGCAAGGACAGTTCCAAAGAGGGGAAAAAACAAACAAACAAACACCACCAACCACCAAACAAAACCCAGCAACAGTACAGAAGGAAAATGATGCCCTTACCTTCTCACAGAGGATGACTTAGGTGCTAACTTCACATAAGGAGCCAAAGTTATGAAGACAGAACAAATGGGAGGGGAACAGAGAACAAGGAAATGAGTTTACTTGTTAAAGTGAGCTTTTTGGAGCATAACATAGCCTTTTAAATTAACTATTCAATTTGGATGCTCTACAGTAACACCCCAGAGATTCCAGGTTTGAGTGCCAAGCTGTAGCTGCACTGGAGAGGGTGACTGTGAGTTGGCTGTACTACTATCCCATCACGCATACCTCCACTTGGTTATACTGGTCATCTGTTGCCTCCTGTAATCAGTCCCAGGAAAGCGTTTCAATACAGGCTTCATTTGATCCCTACTTGAGACTTAGTTTTGAGACTGTCCCAAACAGTGGTACTTTCCCTGTTTTAAGTTTAAGTAAGGCACAGGCAGGAGGATGGAGAAATCAGAGACAGAGACTGGGAGAGGGGCAGGTCGTGGTGGGCCAGGCAGTGAAGTCTGGCTCCTGGGAACCTCAGGCCAGTGGTTTGTCCATGAGATCACACAGCTGGCTAGCCCATAGTAGCACATCTTGGTGAATACAGAGTGGGGCAGTGCTTTTCTCTTGGATTTTGAGCAAATTTCTGAAGACTAGTGATGAGAAATACTAAAAAAAAAAAAAAAAAAAAACCAAACCAAAACAAAACCAAAAAACCAAACAAAAAAACCCCATGCTTTTTTCAATATTTCCATTTTCTAAACTCACATCTTAAAATATATTTAAAAGCTTTGTTAGGAAATGATCCTCAAAAGTTTGAAAATACGTATTAGCTCAGCTGGTAATGACACTGCAGGCACTCCACTGTTAATAAGCAATTGTCTTTGTCATACCATGCCTTTCACCTTTGGATGAAGAGCTGCACCCTGATTTTATATACAAGGGTTTATTTCAGTGCAAGACCACCAAAGTCAGTGTGTTGCTGTGAATTTACATTGGTGTAATAGGAAGTAGAATTTGTCCCTAAAAGAGCAGCAGTGAAAAAATGAACATATACATTCCCAAGTGGTAGATTTTTTGTATTATCTGTGTTCATTCAGGATTTGAATCTTGGAGACTGAATTAAATTCAGATCTCCTACCACCTGATGCAAAACAAAAACAAAACAGCTGTGTTTGTTACTGCTTGTTAATATATTCTTTTCCACGAAAACATAGCTAAAGTTTAGGTCTGCTGAAATATCTGGCTGTTGTTTGTGCTTTACAAAGTGTGCCTCTAACTGAAGCGAGAACAAGTATCTGCCTACCCCAGGGAAGGTACCGTTTACCTTTGGTGCAGTGCAAGTGTGTCAAAAATGGGTTTGAAACAATGTTTTCAAATTCCCCTGAATGGAAAGGAGATAAAAACTAGAAGAATACTCTGAGGAAGTGCTTAGTTTGGTTTATTGTTTGATGCAGAACAAAACACTGTTCAAGAAAAGGGACAATGACCGAAATGTGCAGGCAGGATTAGAAATTATGAGAATAGAAGAAGAGTCCATTTCATGCAGCACTGTGTAAAACAGGGACCAATACAATAGGCTTATTCACCATATTGACCATGACACATGCCTTGATCCCTGAAAGACATCTGTTATGTAGATTTATGTCTGATCTGAATATTTGAAAAGACACCAATACCTTGGAGCCCAAAGCTGAGGTTTTGGAAGGAGTCGGCTTTACCCGAACACCAGTACTCCCAGGCTGGGTCCTGTGGTGGCAGGGGAAAGCTTTTTGGCCTGCTCCACTGCAGTGGGTCCTTTTGGCATTCAGGCTTTTCTGCCTGGGAGCAGCAAAGTCCTCTTTTGTGCCAAGCTCTGAAGGTGGAAGGCAGCAGAGATCCCAAATAGTTTCAGTGGTTTGACACAGAGGGTGGAACAACACCGTGACTGAAAATGGAGCATGTTGATGGACAGCCACAGAGAGCTAGTTCACTCTGTTCTCTTGCATACAGTCCAGTGAGGTGTCCTGGGACTATTCTGGACCACTGCTTTCTGAACAGGATACTTTCTTTTTTATGTGCAGTGATGCTTGGAGATGGAGATAGGCACATATGTGTACAGAAAAATCACAAATTATTCATAGCCGTCTACATGTTTAAACAGCAGAAGAAAATAAGCTTTTCATATCCCTTATCTCAAGAAACAGAGTTCTTGTCTACTCTTTTTACGCAACTTACTAATGAGAAGACAAAAATATTTATATACTATGTGATTGAAAAAGGAAACATTATTTCAATTAGTTACACCAATCATGAATTATAACATAGTTTTAATTGAAGTGAAGGGAGATTCACATGAATATCCACTGCATTAATCAAGATGAGATGTATTGCAATGAATAGTGAATGGATAATAATGAAACACCAAGAATAAAATGTCACCATTTAGAGATATTATATCTTAGCTCTTCCATCAGAAGACTATCAGAATTAATCAAATCAGTGCAAAACTTTATGGCTAGTGGCGTATTCATCGTTGCTTAAAAGGAATGAAAGTATAGGTGTGACCTACCCCATTTATCCAAAACAGATTCATCTAGAACTTGTTACAAAACTTGGCTGATTAAGTTTTCTGAATCAGCTTTGCCAGTCGTCAGTTACAGTAGAGTGGATCCATCTTCGTTGGATACTCTTGTACCACAGTTCACTAGAGGTAAACATGTTTGTCTGAGGACACATACACAAACATTTACAAACTACATTATTTGTTTGGAGAGAAATATGTCTTTTTGATGAGGAAAAAAAAAAAAAAAACAACAACAAAAAAACCCTAGCTCACAGGCTTCATAGGAACAGATTATGTGCAAATGAATCTTTGATATTACCATTATTATTCTGAATTTCCAAGGTCATACTTTATTGCAGAGAGAGGCAGATGATTTATAATTGATTTATGATTTATGTCCATCTCCTGCAAGCTGGCTGGAATCTTAAGTGGGATTAATGAGCAGAAATGCAAAAATAAAATAAAAATGTTGAGGTCACAGATTTTGCCTGTAAACTAGGCTCAATCTTGGTTATCCAAAATCACAATGCAGAGCAAAAGTATTCATTCAAAAAAGGAAATTAATTCACTTCTGTTATAACCAGTTTAAATGAGCTAATGTGAATTTGAAATGATGTGATTATACCAGCAGATGATGATTATGAAAATAATGAAATTTGAATCTTGCATTGCAAGCATTTACACCAAAAGCTTGGTTCATGTACCAACGTGAGAAACAATAATGCAGGGCCCGATTCTCCCTTTATTTGCTCTGACTGTTACAGATTAATAAAATTAAGAACCAGATTGAATAGTATGCTCTCTAATCACAGACCATAGACTGCTGTCCTTGCAGTTGGCTTTGTGCGTCTCACTAAAACACAGCCTGCACAAAGCAGACATCCAGTTTGGGCTCAGAAAATGGAGAATCTGCTGCTCCCCCTGCTAGTCTGTTCCAATGGTTAGTCACTCTCACTCCTAAAAATGTGTTACTTATTTACCATCTGTCATCCAGATATGGGAATGTGTGTCAGAATAGCTCTGCTGACTTTACTGTGCTACTTCTGATGAGAAGAGAAACAGGCCTGAGGTCTGTTTGCTCCTGATCCTGAATTGGAGAGGCCATTAGTGCTGCAGGTCTGAGCACTTGATGCCAGCTGTTCCAGTCAGCAAGCTGCGATGCTCGTTACTGTCCTGCTACTTTCTTCTGTTTGTTCTACTAAGTGAACATCTGTTCACTGAGTCAGCCCTTGTATGTCTGTCCTACCCATTCCTTTTTTCCCCTTCTCCCCCAGTGGAGAATTGTTGCAAAGTACAGTGATGCAGTGTTTGCCATTTCCATGAGCAGGACAGGAGTTCATTCTGCCCATTCAGAAGTTATTCCTACTCTTTGAAACGCACATGCACATGTGCATGCAAAAACATGAGCAAATCCACTCAGAATATGTCTCAAAAACTCCTGTTGAAAGCTGTCAGTTATCGCGCACTGAGGTAACTTTACTTTTAGTCTTTTAAAGGTTGAATCTATCCCATTACAGAGGATCAGAAAGTCAGTGCGTATCAGATGAGGCAGTTGCTAGAGAATGATAAAATTTTCATTTTAGATCGATAATGATATATGAAAGTGTCTAGCTAATAATTTTAACAGAACATGATTTTGTGATATCACTGTTAATCTTGTAATTACATCGCCACCTGGTGCCTGCTAGCATCGTACACCAAGCTGCAGAAAATGCAGTGTTTCTATGACAATTTCTGTAGCAAATGCTGTGGATTTGGGCTTGAAAGGTTTCTTGTGAGAAGGGTGGGATGGGTACAGTTGACACCAAAATGCTGGAGCCCGGGTGTCTGATGATTTTGGAATATACTGGTTGCCAGAGTCCTCACTGCCGTTTGTAAACCCAGTATAACCCTGTAGTTTACTGCAGTGGTGGGTCTCCTGGGGGACACTGAGCTGGTGGCTTCATCCCCTGTTACCACTGTGCACTACAACCTGTGCTGCAGACCAGTGCACTGGCAGTACCTCTTCACCCTCTTCATCCCAGTATCCAAGAAAACTCCTGATTTTTGAATATTCTGCAACTGCAGAAGAGTTCCTGTTTGTTTATTTTGCTTTGGTGTCAGAGGGAAATTGAATCACTAATTAAGAGCCAGTTTCTTCATCCATTAAAGTGAATCTCTTCTTGGTCATGGGAGAAGTCCACAAGGTTCCAGAGCTAGGATTTACCCTTTGCTATACTGCACATACAATGAAGGAAGCGGGACACAGACCTTCAGGACAGCAGGTAGTATAGCATGGTCACTCTAGATATGCTGTACAGATCACACCTACAGATCTGATTTTATTCTATAATTTTATTTCATGGCTTAGGATCACCTCCTTGTAGACAAGACTCCATTTCCATGCCCTAATGTGCTGTGAAGCCTGCACCCGCATCAACCTGGCTGAAGGAGTCTGTGCTGCTATGACAAGCAGCTCTCTTCCTTCTGAGTCAAGGGAGTCCTGGAACAGGCTCTTCCTCACATCTTCTCTGCACATTGTCTTGAAGGGAACACTTTTGGATGACACCCGGATACTATCCCATGCTGTGCTGTGCTACAGTTTCACAATTGCCTTCCTGTGCAGAATGGAACCAGGAACTTGGCCACAACCATTTCCTAAGCTCCTTACACTGCGCTGTGGTTTTCAAGAGCTCTTGTGTCCTGGGCCAAGTGGAGGTGCCAGCCCACCCTTCTACCCTAAAATGCATGCTTCCAGCAAGAGAAGCATTCCCCTGTGTCTTGCTTCCTGCTGCCACCACCAAAAGCATGGGTAGCATGAGGCCATATGATGTCATGGGAAGGATGAGCTGGGCAAAGGGGTGGGTTGGTTGCTGGCAGCAAGGAAAGGTGGGGCAGCTAGCAAGCCTGGAAGAGCAGGAAGTCCTAGAGCCATATGACTGTTTCTAGTGGGCTTTCTCCTGTCAAAGAGGAGTGGGTCAAATCAAAATGTAGAAGGAAGAAGGTTGATCAGCATTGGGGATTGTAGCGGAGGGATTAAGATGGGGCAGGTGACAAGTTCAGTGCTCAAGGGTCAGCTCAGAGAGGATCTTCTACTGAAAACAGAGCTTGGTTCTTCACATCCTACATTCCCCTTTCCCTCACAGAGTATGCCATGGGGAAGGAGAGTAGGCCCATCTAGCCCCACCAAGACCTTTTCAGAATTTGTGTTGCCATGCTTTGTCCACAGATGCAGACAGACCTTACTTCCAGATGCCAATTGCCATCTTCATAGCAATTTCTCTTCTTTTCCCATTCCCCAACATACTCCACATGGAAGAACTGTACTCCTGGGACTTCCTATGGGTCCTGCAGATGCACTCTTACCTGTGTAGGTGGCCCCCTCCAAATACTCAGTTGAGGAGGGGAGTCACGCTTGGGCTCACCTCTGGTTATTTATTTATACTTTATCCTGGGTAGAGGTCAGTGCTCAGCACTTCTTCATTTCCTGCATCATTCATTTTTCATCATTCCACAAGTAACTCTGTTCCAGCTCACAGGGTCTGTGTTTCACCTGGAGTACATCTCTAGCCAGTTAGGGCACTAAGTAAGAGTGGCACTATATGGTCCCCAGATCTGAATTTCAGAGGTACTAAGTACTTGCAGATTTGATTGAGTTTGTTGGGAGCTGCTATGGGTCAGGAGTTTGGCCGCCAGTTTTCCAATAAATAAACCAACACATCCAGCCAACCCTGAGTGTACATTCATCAGCCAAGGGAAGGGAACTGGGTGTATTGACATCAGATGAGAATCTGGCCCTAAAATATCTGTAAGGCAAAGAATGGAAAACACGGAAAGCTTTCATAGACATTCCATTTAATGTTTTGTAAACTTTCCTGCTATGTTGCTAGGGTGATTTTAATACATTAATGCATTTAAAATAGGTCTCAGTGAGATGTTTGAAATAGGAGCCAATTCGCCCCCTGCTCTGAACTTCCTTATTGTTCCTGTCACCATTTCAGCTCTCTCCAGCCTGGAAATGCCGTCTTGCTGACCCACTTCCTGCCCTTGTAGAAGTACCAGGTACTACACAAGGAATCCTTGTTTCACTCTGCTTCAGACGCTGACATTGCATTTTACAGCTAGCCAGGCTTCATCTGGAGAGTATAGTTCTTGTGTTTCCTGATGTGAGTCAGTTGTGAGGAAAGTGTTTAACCTTTTTGTCAAAGGTTAAACATATAAAAGGGAAATGTGAAGCTCTTGTATTCCTGTTGTTGCCACATTAAAGAGAACAGCTTTCATGGTTGAGCTAAATTTAACTTTTTGAGGTAAATATTTCTTTCTGTATCCAATTCAAAGCTGCAGTATACTGCACTTGTTAAGGTAAAGTGTATGTTTGAACAGGAATGTATGATGAAGATCATTCATTGACTGTTTCCATTGCTTTTTTCTTCTTACAGTCCTCTCTGCATCTCTCAGTGGATTTGAAGAGGCTTGGACAGGCATTTGTATTATGTGAGCCAATTAGAATTTTTCAAAACGGTCTGTTTCTATAAAATATAAAGAACTTCAGAGGAAAATAAATAGCAAGCATTCTTGTGCTTGAAAGCAAAAATAATTTGCCCTACCTGTTCCTACTGACACCATATTATTTTAATTCATCTTTCTCCACTGCTCGGCTGTTTTCTTATCTGTAATTACGAAGACTGATGACTTAGCTATGTTACCTATAGTCAAATGCCTCTTCCAACAGACTAAATACTTAATGAAATACTCTTGTCATGATCCAGATGACTGTCAGAGAGCTCATTCCAGTTTTACTGTGTGTTTGGGCTGTCCTTTGTGAAGCATAGGAACACCTTTATTTTTGTTTGGAGACAATTCCACAGGTGACCTGCTGGTTGTTCTGCACCCATTGCACCACTGATAGTTTGTTGTTGTTTATCTTTATGGCTGGGTCTGAAATACCTGATTGTGATCAATTGGCAATGGTTATCCAGTGAGTCTGTGAGAGAGCCAGGGACAGTCTACAGTAGCCACGAACTTCAGGCTTGCTTTTGAATTTCCGTTGCTCATGGCCTCCATTCTAGTGGATAATTAGATTGTTCTTGCCTGGTCTGGGTTCTTCTGCAGCTCTCTAGAATTGTGCCATAAGTAGACAGCTCCAAATGGTTTTGCTGGGCTGGGAAGATATAGTCTTGAAAGGGAAAAGAGGATAAACAATAAACAAAAGATAAGGAATAAAGAAAAATTAGAAATGTCATTCCCAAGGGAGTGTTCCTGACAATTTGTTAACTTTTCATTGGTGTATTCATAACCACTTCCAAAAAAGATCACAAACTCTTAGCAGAGCAACTTGAACCTCTGCTGATGAATTGTAGGAAATTTGTTCTAAAGAAAATACATCACATAAAGTTAACCCACAATACTGGATCAGCCAAAACCAACACCATGGAACAGGAATTCCTTGAGTTTAACAATACCATAATCTCATTGCATGCTGAGCAGTAATATTAGAAACTGCACAGATAACACCTTCCCTTACAATTGAAATTTGGCAGTGATGACTTGAAAAAAAAAAACCTAAACCCAACCTTAATCTTCAGCCTGGATGCACTTGTTTGATTAAGGGGATTTATGACTCAACCACTTATAAAGTCAAATCAAAGTAGTGTTAAGATTCCTATATTTTATTCCAGGCATATAAATAATGTGTTATTCAAAATACACTACAGAATAGTTCAAAGTTGACACTGTGAGTGCTTCACTGCATGAACCATGGAGGAATGCTGATTTTTCATCATTCTGTTATGTGCTTCAGTCACTGTAGTCTCCTTCTGCAAGGCAGACTCCATCTGACTGTGCTTTTCTTAATTACATCACTTTCATTGAAAGGGCAAAAGTAACCACTGTGAATCATGCTGTCAAATACTTAGGCACCACCTTCCATACTTCTTCATTTACATTATAATTAAATGCCTTTTGCTAGGATAAAAGAGCTCTTTGTGAGGATCTCCTTGGCTCAGGAATTAGTGGTGATACTATGTTACTGCAGAGAGCAAATGCATGGTCATCACCACAGCTCCTGGCCTGCAACAATAGCTTTGACCTCCTGTGTGTTCCTCTGTGGAGGGACTTTGAGAAATGGATCTGATTGCAAATCAGTAGGACAAACACAGACCTTGGGCACGTGACAGCTTTTGCTGTTTGCCTGCTACAGAAGGAATTGCTGCACCAATACATGCGATTCCTGCACTTTCTGCACTTCCCTGGCATATATTTGGCCTGGGATTTGTTCCATCTAACTGTATGACTGAGTTAGGAGTACAGTAACACCGGGCTCTGTAGATTAATGGTTCAAGATGTCATGAAAATCTTCTACAACATAGATTCTGTGGTATTTGTAGATCTTTTGGGTGAGGGACTAGTGAGGAGCAGGAGCAGGCTGTTTATTTGAGCAGGGATCTTTTCTCCCTTTCTCCCTCCCTGCTCAAATCTCCCCACTGCCCAGCTAGGTCTTGAGATACTGAACAAAACAAAACAAAGCAAAAAACAAACAACAAAAACCACAACAAAAACAAAAAACAAAAAAAAAAAAAAGGAGACAAAAAGAGACAAGACAAAGAAAACGGGTTCCAAAGCTATTTTTCTTTTGTAAATCTCAGATTTGTAGAAACCTGGTTCAGGCATTTTGAAGATAAAAGGCTGCTAGAATGACAATAAGTTGGGTTATATTTGCGAAGGGAGAAGAAGGATGGCAAAACACAAGCCATTATTTTTTCTAGGACAGGAGGCTTCACAGGGAGAGAAGTCTGTGTGAAACAAGTGACTACTTCTGCTTCTATCACTCTGAACAGTGCAGGCTGTAGCAGAGCCTCCACCTGCATTCAGCTTAAATAATAATTTAGCCTTTCCATTTGCAGCATCAGTACATCCTCCTGTGTTTAGCCAGAGACTACTAAAACCCTGTATTAGTCAGTGACATGGACCTTTTTTCCCTGCATACACAGGACAGTTTCCAATCCATTTCAGAAAGAAAGATGAATTGGAATTGGATTTTAAATGAGAGAACCTGGGCTCATTTCCCAGCTCTGCAATGTACATGTTGCAAATCTTAGCTCCGTCTATTCTGAGCTATTTGGGGCAGGCACTTTCTCATTTGCTATGCATACATGCAGTGCTTAGCACAAAGGGGACTCCAACCACTCATGAGTAACCAGTGAACAGATGGTAAGTTGTCAGTGTGACTAGGTATTCCCACTCTGATAATTTTTGTAGCAAATTTCATTTCTTAAAAAACCCTGCCAATAGGCCCAGTCTAGGGGGTATGTAGAAGAAAAATTAAATGAAAGACTCCATTTTCAAAATATCTCTCTCCCAGCTCTAAAATATGTAAAGGACTTTCCACTGTAGGAACTGAGACATGTTGGACATACTGGCAAAGACCTCTTAAAGCCAAATGTCAGTGCTGTGCTTAGTTAAATCCATGGTAAGCTTGTAATTTTGACTTCCAGAAATGGAGTAAGGAACTCTTTTGGGCCAGATATTTCCTTAATCTCTTACTTGCATTCACTCAGATGAGCTTTTTACAATTAGGAGTTTCCCCACTTGGCAATACTTCTGCACTGTCACAGGCAGAGATGACATAATGAACTACTCTTATGCATATTCTTGACCTCTTCTGAGTAAAAATAGTGACCTTCAGCTTTAATCTTCAGAACTTTGCATCTCAGTGCAGCTATTCTGATGACAAGGGTGAGCAGATCTGGCTAAGGCAGGAAACAGATGTATCCTCTTATTCTTAACATAAATTTTGGGGGTTTATTTTTTTGTTAGCTGCAGTCCTAATCTCACTTTTGATCAAGTGCAAAGGAAAAGAGTAATTAGTGAAGTATTAGTGTTATTATTATTTCCTGACATTAACTCTCCTGCTACTTGTCCATCCTTTTCTCAGGCCCAGCAAAAGGGTGTGTGGGTTTAACAGCCGAAGGGCGTTTTTTATTGATGGTTTCTCTCTGCACTCTGAAGTCATAACACGTTCACTCTACTGAGGTAGTAAAAAAAATGACTTCTACTGAATGTGGCCACAGTTACGTGGGTGGTGAGTGACTTATAACAGTATAGCTTATACAGGCAGGAGAATACGTTTTATTAGTGTAGTTTTGGTAGTTGAAGAACTGTTTTCCAAATGCACTGTTTTAACTTCAAAGCAGATAAAAATATAGTTTGTAACAACTATATTATTACATAGCAGCATATAATTAATATCTATTAGTATGACCATTTGATTTTTAAATTAACAATTCATTGTTTTTAACATGGTTTTGAATGATAAAAAAAAAAATCTGTTTGGCTTAAGCCATTGTGCAAGTGTCCGAGGCACAAAAAGAGATGAGTTGATTTACGAAACATCACAGCCAGGAGCTGGCTTCTCATCTTCTGAAGGTGAGACCTACAACTAAGCACAGGAGTTTCTTCCTCCATGTTGCCGTGAGCATGAGTTCCTCACCATTTCTGACACCTTTTTACTTACCCTATTGCAACGAGTATAGTCCTTGTGTCATTTGTTGTGCAGTAGGCTGTACAAACACATCCTTCCCTCTTAACATCTGGTCTGGATAGATACCCCAGGGACCATGAGGAGATGCAGAATGTTTTTTTTTTTCTCTCTTTCTCTCTCTTTTTTTTTTAACCTATTACATAATAGTTGACTTTTTTGGCTGCTGTAGTTTTCCCTGGTGAAACATTTTACTTTCCTAAGCAGTAATGATAATACTTTGGGCCATATTGCAGACATTTATGTATTTTTTTCATACAAACCTGCTATATGTATACCTTTTTAGTTACTGTGGTCGTCATTCTCAGTATATCATAACTCTACAGCATAAGGTAGTTGTGAAAAGATATCCCTCCTACATTTTTCATCCTCTTAAGAACCACAAATATTTTCAAGGCAAGATTTTCTAAGACAGACAGGCTTTTATTGAAAGTATCTGCGTATTCAAGCAGAGATAATAATTCAAGAGGCAATCTAGTCCATTTCCATAAAACTCTTTCGATCTTTCTTCATCATATTTAAATTTGTTTTCATTGTGATCAGCTGCTTTTAATGTATTTCGACACTTAATTTAAAACCCATGATTACAGGTTAGAATCATTATGGCCACTGAGGCAAGTTGAGTTCTGAGGCAAGTTGAGTTCTGAGGCAAGTTCAGTGAAAATCAATGTAACAGAGCGATCATACATGCCTCCATCATTTCTGAATTTTTACTTCCCAGCACCAGGGCAAGACCCAGTAAGTGCTCTGCTAACAGGCTCTGGCCTACATGTGGTGAAGCGGGAAGTGCACAGCGGTACGGCTCTCTGTGCACAGCACAGCAGCAGCCTCCCCTGGGAGACGCTGTGACTTTCATAGGATAAGTGCGTATTCCTCTCTCTCAGGCATCTGGATGAGCACTGGTGAAACATGGAAGCTGAGGAATAGCTGAAAAATAGCTGCAAACTACCAATTACTATCATTTCTTAGGCTGTTGAACAGGAAGGGAAGCCACCCCCTTCCACGCTTGCATGCATTTTGTTATGTTCATTGCTCAGAGATGTATTGCAACTCATAGTTAATCTTCCCAATCTCCTCTGTCCCCATGGAAACTTTGGATAGCAGAAAATATTGGCACGATATGATACAAGTTGCTGTATTTGATAGCGCTGACCGGCAGGTTAGCTCTACACAGCCTCCCCATTTTTCTTCCTTTTCTCCCTCCTTTTGAACAGGAATATTGAATATGACAAACAATGCTGAATTAAAAATGAAGCTTTTAAAGGAAACTTCTATGCAAATAATTCTGTTTAAAAACAAATGTGAAACTGTTCAACTAACACAGGTATTTTAGTTTAGATTACTAAATCAAATCCATCTAAACTGATTCAGGAGACCCATCCAGAGGACCCACCCAGTGCTACAGCCATAGTTTTGTAGAGGAACTCTTGATTTTTCAAATGAGACACCTCTAGGAGAGGCAAAATTTTGGGGATCAGAATGTGCTGTTATGTTTTCTATAAGTTTGTAACATTCACAGCATGCACTGTATTTTAGGGGTGTGATAACAGTGACACAGATTGGAAAGACCTCATGTTACATCATCTTTGGTGATTGAAAGTAAAAATTCTTGAAATGGGTGGAGAAAGAATTGTTACAGTTCCCTGCCACCCTGAAATGATAAATTCTTGGAAAACTCCCAGAATGCTATTGAAGTGCCTAAAGAAGTAAATATTTATTCTGCACACAAATCGTGTAGATCTGTCAGTAGCTGAATTTGATTATTCTTATGTTGGTTTCTATTATTTGACTGGGTATTTGTAGACAGATGGCCTCTTGTAGTGTTAATAAAAACAACTTATGTAGAATGATTGGGCTGTGTAGTAACTGGGGAAATATTGAGGGATTAGGAAAATGGATAGCCTGCCAAAACCTGGTTTCTGTTTATACACATTTAATTCCTCCTTACAGCAAATTAAACTTTCCTTCTTCAGGCATGTTCAGTTACTCTGATCAAGTAAGGCTGGAGTTTGGGATGCTGAGAAATTGAGGTTTGTAGGTCAAACTCATCTTCCTGTGACGTTTCACTGATATAACTAAGAAAAGTGTATTTTTCAGTTGATTTTAAGAGCTGAACTCCCTATACTTCTGAACATGAGTCAGCAAATTTTAGAAAATGCTATGAACTCCAGATGATACAAGAAAAGCTGGGAAAGGACTGAGTTGTGAATAGAGCTGACCAAAAGACAACTGAATTTCTGTGCCCTGACCATTTTTTTATTGCGTAGTGTTCCCCCATCTACCTTTTGCTTTGGAGTGTAGCATTCGCAGAACTTTTGTTTCTTTAAAATCTTCTTAATCACAACTGTCACCCACTCTTATTTAGTAAAAAATGTAACTAGGGAAAATTTAACAAATATCTAAAACAGTTAAAACTTTGTTTACAAAATCAGCACAAGTAATTGGTGAACTTTACCAAAATGCAATCTTTTAAGCTTGTTGAGAACTTACGATGTGAAAAAACTCTGCTTTTTCACTAATGCCATCAGTTGCTCCCCCTTTTCCTTGTCTTCTCTTAAAAGAAAAATATGACCAGCTTTCTCTGCTTTAGGTTTTTAGGCAATTCTTGAATGAAGATGCAAAGTTTATCCTATGAGTATAAAGCATTTTGAAACACACTCATAGAGTTACAGCAGGAGGAACAGAGAAGCCTCCTCAAGCCTACCGTGGCAAAGACATTTATTAGCCTAGAATTGGGAGGGAACTGAAAGTCAGATTCTTCCTCCCTGACCACAGAGATTTGCTGTGTGCCTGTCTACACCTCAGCTAATTCTCTGCACAGCCTTAAAAATCAGTGCAGAGAAAGAGACACTTTTAGGCTGCTGACTGCCCAGCTGCTTGCATCAAATGAGCTGCACTGTGCCAACTAAGTAGCCTTTTATCTCTGCAGGCAGTTAAAGGAGCATGCAGTGACTACTTCAGACATAGTTGCCCGCACTTCATGTACCTCTGCTTGGTCATCTGAATCCCATCCCAGCTGCCTGCTCTTTGATGGTGGTTCTGAATACCACGGCTCACTGACTGCAGTACATTGATACTTGCGCTGAAGCAGACGTAGCTCCCTGGCCTAAGTGGCTGTTGATGCTGAGACAGAATGCATCCTGTGATGAAAGGAAAGCATGTACAATGCAGTTCAAAGTATCAAAACTGTTCGCTGAGCTGGCAGGAAATTTAATTTATCACATGGGACTTAATGCTGCAAAGATTAAATGTTCTTATTCAGATGAGAATGAAAGCCTTGTGATTGCCTTATCAGCTGAACCATGTGTAGGGCTTCCAGTCACCAGGCCATGAAAGCACTGGTATACTTGTGCACATTGCAAAGGTCTTCCTAGTCCTTACTCTTGCTGCTCTGAAAGTGGTTCAGCTAAGACAGGATGACTGCCTGTACCACCAGCATAACCTCACCTAGTTTGCAGTTTACTGTATCACTGATACCAATTTAGCTCAATAGGGTTAAACAGGTGGGGAGCAGACAAGGCAATATAAGACCAGGCCAGGCTGGGAAATTCTGTCTTTCTTGCCTTTTAATTTATTTTTCCATAAAATTCTCCACCCCCTCATCAAATTATTCTGGTATTTATAAGTCTGAATTAACTTTTGAAGAAAGAAACATCTGTATTGTGATTCTTGATTAATTGTGTTCTTTCCCACAAAAATGCATCAATGTCAGGGTCCAACCATGTAGATGTGCTACAGATTCCTTTATCTTTGCATCCCAGAGCTGTGAGCCGCAGATTGTTGGATGCTGGAGAAAACCTGCCAGAGAGACTGGGAAAGCATTACTACATGCTTAGCATGCTGTGATTCTCTTCTCCTTTTATTCCCTAGGCTTCTGCTATTGGCCACTGTCATTTACAGGATAGTGGGCTAATGGGAGATTTGATATCATCTGTCAGGTCTCACTTCCTGCATAACACAAGCACTTGCCATGATAGCAGAGCTGTCACTATTCGCCCGGTTGAATTCCAGTGTGGCCAGTCCTACTGAATGTCTCGAATCCCAAGCAACACAGCACTGTGGTGGCATGACAGGGTGCCTCGACTAGCAAGGCAGGCTGGCTTGATGCTTAAGTGGAGAGTCAACTTGTGGACAGTTTACTCAAGTAAGGACAACACTAGCAATGCTCATGAGACTGAAGAGCAGGGGAGTTGCCCCTTAGGCAGAAACAAGAGCTCCCACTCACTGAGGTCCTCGTGGGGTCCTGTGACAAGTGGTGTGGGTGTCTGTGCTCAGGTGCTCAAAATTATCTTCTTGCCACTACCTGAATGTGCTTATGTAGTAAGGATCTGTATAATGCTACTTCAGTAAAAACTCATAGAGGAAGATAGTACACAATATTCCTAACAAAATATTAATCAGAGAACATTAATAATATTTATAAGGGTATTAAGAATAGCCATGGAATTTCCAGTTTTCGTAAGAGCTCAAACCTTTTTCAGAGTGCTTTATGAAGTCAGCCTGGCATAATTTTCCTGTTGGGAAGTTAAGAACAGCCTCTGTAGGCAAAATATAGAAAGCCGAGTGCCCTGCATTATAGTTTAGAAGATCAATAGGTCCCTTTGTTTAGGGATCCTGATGTTAAAAGAAGAAACCTCTTGTTTATGTGCTGCCTTGGCCTATTAGCCATGGTTGTTACTAATAAAAGTTCTTTCAGAGCACTCTGAGTGATCAGCGTCTTGAACAACTTTCCATAACCACCAAAAGCATCAGATAGGAAAAAATAGACAAGAAAAAGCCTCCTAAAGTCTGCCGTTCTACAGGCAATGTGTCTTTGGGTATAGATTTCAGAGTGAGCAGAGAACACATTTCTGTTTGGCATGGAAATATATACCAAGTGGAAAAAAAAATCAGGAAATATTCTTAGCTTATCAGTTCTATGGGCGTATTAGCAACTTAGATGAGAATAATTTTCATGATGAAAAGTTAATTGTGCATGCTTCTGAACTGTTATTGCAGAATTAGAGGAAGGGGGAAGTCTAATAACTAATGGTTTGGGTTGGGCCTTTTTCTGTGCTTTTACATATCTTTTAGCAGCTGTGGGCAGGGGAGCATGAAGCGGACATGTTTCTGTTCTCAAATGGAAAAAAATAACCTTCAGAAATTTTCGTTGGACAACATTCAAAAACTAAGAGCATTTACATTTTTTCCGTAGGCAAAAGAGGCTATTTTGTGAGAAGACAAATTGGAGGAACCACCCAAACAGACCCAAATTTTCAAGATTTTTTTTTTCTAGGTTTGTTTTAACATAGTCTTCATTTTCATACCCAGCCTATTGGTGGAGTTAGAAAGCACTACATTTTCAGCTTTTAGATAATATTTTAGAGGAAGGTCAACATTTTACAAATGTGAATGTCTAAAGTTATGTTAATAAATGTTTCAGTTTAGCCTCCTATGAAGGACTATATTGCTCTTACGTAAGTTCTTGACATGTGCAAATCCCATTGGAGATGAGAACAGGTGCTAATTTGAAAGTCAAATTACTTTTCTAGAAACTTATATATGGATTCTAACACCCGGATTTTCATTCTAGAATGTGCAAAATCAGTGTTCTCTGAGTTCCTAATGCATTTAGACCTTTTTAAAAAAAAGCCTTCCTCATGGACACAGACCTTTAACATTTGAGTTCAAAGTCTGTTTTTCTCAAGAGTCCACATTGCTGCTATCTCTCCCATCAGAGCTGACGTGGACTGGTGGGAGATGTTTAACAAAAATCTATCCTAGATAATGTCAGCAAGGCTCATTTTTGCATTTGTGGGAAGTACCTCAAGACAGTGGTATAGTAGAGGATTTATTTTGTGTGTTACTCTCCAAGTCCAGATGCAGACACATGGCCTTCAACTAACCGCTTAAATGCTGCAAGTTAAATAGTTGTGAGTATTATGCCAGATAAGAGGCTGATAGCAGGGCAAACAGTCAAACACCTGCCAACTGGAGGCTTTTTCCTACACTGTGGGACCTTCTACGCCACCTTTGTCTCTTTGTTTACCATCCTTTGTCCTAACAGCTCTTCAGTTCCCAGAGCCCCCCCAGAAAGCATCAAAACTCTTTAGTGACTGAATGAGCTATTTGTTTGCCTTTTGTAAGCAGACATGAAGAACTGTGTAATGTGACAGTGCTGATGTTTCCGCAGTCCTCATGGGAAGCCCTCCTTTGCATTATTTTGGTACCATATACGGGTCTTAATTTTTATAAAGGTTACTTTTGGACACTGGATTTCTTGCTAATTCTTGCTAATTTCAGCTGGCTGGGGCTGATGCCAGCTTTCTGCCTTGTCTGACCTCCTGTGAAGAGGAAGCAAAATGATCCTTTATGTTTCACAACCAGTCTCCAGAGGATAAATTCTCAATTCCATCAGCAGTACTCTGCAGTGTGATTCCTTCCTGATGACCTCTTCCCTCCTCTCTTTGCTGTAAATTGCAGGGCCTTCACCATTTAGCTGAAAGCCTCCCTTAGCATCTACCTGTACCTGTGGCAGATAGGCAATATTTTCACATAGCCAAATTCATAGATCTGGAGGGAGCTATGAAAACGTTGAACGAGTGGAAGAACTGTGGAGGATGGGTAGAACTGCTGAAATTGCCCAAAGCAAGGAAGTCAGATGTGCAAGAGAGACCAACAGCAGCACCACAGTGTCAACTACTAGTGAGTCATCTCCCTGTTGGAACTCAGCACAATGGTGACACTGCCCAGCAGTGACCCAGAAGACTAGGCCACTGCCTTTCTTGCAAATAAGTAATTTATTTTCCACCCTCTGTAAGATAAAGGACGTCTTTTCTTTAAGCTAATGAAACCACTCTCGTTACTGAGTTCAGGCAACTTATGTGTATTAAATCACAGCCGAGTTCCTTGGCATTTATGCAATGGGAAAAAATTCAGATGAGTAAACTCGTGTTTTATGACTCAGCAGACATAGTCTCAGTTTCTGTCTCTCACACAATTTCTTTCTGCAACCTTGGGCAAGCTACTTAATTGCTTACTGTGCCATCTATAAAAAAACTGTTCTTCTCTGTGTCTCTTACTTTATCCATCATCTCTTTATTGCAAATGTTATCCTACAGATTTGTATAGGCCTTACCAACACAGGAACTTTGCTCCTGCTAACCCCTGGGCATTGTTGAAATTAAGAGTAAAGTAGTATTAATATCTGAGCAATCAAACAACGCCATTTCCTTGTTTCAACCTACAGTCCTTTAACATGTCCTCTGGATGACTTCCAAAAATTGCCAAACTAGAAACTAAAGCACTAATAAGAATGCATCTCCTGTCATGTACTTTGGCTACAGTTTCTACAAATACGGAACTTTCAGTGCTGAAAGACTGAGCACATATGCTGCACCAGTGGTTCTTCCTCCTGTAAGACATCCCCAGGTACAGGTCAAGGAAGGGAAAGGTGAAATGCTCCCTAAAGAGCTGTCTTTGGAGCCTGAGAGAGGTTACAACACATGATATACCATGAGGTACCCTCTATACCTGTGTCATCAGTAAGCACACTGCCACGTAACCAAAAAGTAATTCTTCTGAAATTTAGGCAAATCTGACAGTAGCCATATTAATAGGTTTTGAGAAGAAATAAGTGCTAAATGAGTGAATAAAAGAGAGCAGATGTGCATATATATCCACCAAGCTTCCTTCTCAACAAGTTTCAAGTAGGCCAAATTTTGCCACTCTTAGGCAACTGGGTGAGACTGGTCTCTTTTGGCATTACCCAAGGACTTTGTAAGTGTTTGCGTGGTAGCAGCTCCCTGTTTGCTCTGTTCTCATAAGCCCACAGGGAACATTTCTATATCAAGAATGAGGAAATTCTTCAGCCCTGCAATGTCTCCTGCAGCATGGAGTAGCTCTCAGAGTTTCCCTGCAGCAATCTGTGTTTCCATATAACAATCTGATAAGCTATGTGGGACAATTCTGCTTATGAGCTAGCCTGGATTTTTGTAAAAGAGACTAGAAGATAGCAAAGCCTTTCCAGAGTCTTGCTCCAGTTGGAGGGAGGCTTCTGTGGTCTGTTATGAAGTGCTGGATGTTTACATTTAGCTTTTCCTGTCCGAAGAAATAGATCTGGCAAACAGCCAGCAAGCTATTTCTGGAAAACTACTTTCCTAATAATTAAAAGCACCTGGGCAGACTTTCCTTGTCCAAACAGCACTGTCTAGCCAGGCCAGGCCTTTAGGGTCAGAGCTTCAGATGCTGAATGGCTTCAGCTGTGGCAGGAACATGGGATTTCAAGGTGCTCCTTCTTTACCTTATGCATCTTGAATGTCCATTTGCAATCCAAGGTAAAAATGACAAAGGACTGAATGAAAGTCTGTGACCTCTTAAGTGTCAAAAGCTCCTCAAAAGCCAGACTCATTCTGGCTGTGTCAGGTGTTCAGAGATCATGAGATGAACTTAAAAATCACGTGCTCTTCCCCTCCCCGCCACAACACTGCCCTCTGGGTTATGATCCTTTAGGGAGCTCTTGGATCATGTTTCCAGGCTAACTCCTGCAATCAGGGGGGATCCAAACATCTTTAATTTTAAAGAAAAGCTGTGTTTCCTGCTTGTGAGGCAAATGCAGGTCCTTCTTCAAGGAGAAAAACAAACTAACAAACAAACACTGTCATGAGGTTGGCAGTCCAACTGTTAAAGGTGGTGGTGCTGTAGTTGAAGTGAATTGAAATCAGAGAAACTGAGATGACTGCAACTATTTATAGTTGGATGGAAGCAAGATCAGACTTCGCATTGCATTTAGGCACCTTCTACCTCCTTACCAGCTTTACTAGTCAATAGGCATCCCTTAGAAAATACACTGTGTCTACCTGATATTGTTTGGGGACGGAATGGGGACTGGCAGGGCATCCTTGGAGCAAGGTTCTCTGTTGGCTAACAGCTGGCTTCCAGCTTATTCTGCCAGAGCCTAGGTGAGGCAGTAAAGCGCTTGCATGGCTAAAGCATGTTCTGTGCTAATGGGAGACCAGGAAGGAATATGGACCGCATTTGTGGATGAACAAGTTCTAGAAGTAATAGGCCACGTACAGCAGTCTTCTGTGTCCAGAAGATGAGGGCAGAGGAACAAGGGGAGACAAATTAGGGAATCTACTTGACAACTACCCTCTAGAAAGGAATAGCACAACCACTGACTGCTAAATAAATTTCCCATCTCTTCTCCTATAGCTGTTGCTTTTCTTCTGTCTGTGCATGCCTTAACCTCCACCACGGCCCATGCTTGTATACAGTGTCCCAAACTCCAGTAAAACATGCCAGAAAGGTCAGTTCCTACAAGAAAGGGAGGAACCGCTGCACCAAACTAAGCAGATTATTTACCTTCCTATCTTAAATCCGGTAAAGAAAAAGCGAAATGATCTCTCTTAACTATAAGGCTTGTTGAGGAAAGGTAAACCTTTAACAACCATGTAGACAGCAATCAAAATTAATCCTTGTGTCTCTCAAGACCTGGACAAACTCAAGCCTGAGGACCCTTCAGAAGGAGAGGGGCAAACAGAAGTTTTGATACTTAATCAGAATCTCTTGATTACTGACATCAACATATTCATGGCTGTAACTTCAATTTTTAATCTTGTACCTTTAGACAAATAATTGCTGCACCCTGGAGATACTTTACTTCCTGCAGAATCAGAACTAGCTAATAGGCTAGGTAAAATGGATGCTAGGACCAATCATTAAAAAAAAAAAAAGGGTCATATTTATCTCACCAAACTATATATTAGTAGTAAAGGCAAGATCATGTTCTGGTGCAGAAAGAATATGCTTTCTAAAAGAGAAACATAATCAGTTTTATTCCCTAGATTAATTAAGTATGCTGGTTATAGGAAATTAATTAATTGTGCAAATGCTCCATTATGATTCCCTCTGATAATCACTAAGAAGCACAAGCACATCCTCCATTATCCCCTGCTTTCCTGAGCTGCAGGGATTAGAAACATTTTGTGATTCTGTGAAGTCTCTCAAAAGGACGTACCACCTTGAAACTACAAGACACCCACCTGCCTGGGACCCAGGCAAGGCTGGTCAAATTGCTGTGGTAGATAGGCATGGCAAGTATTCTCATGACAATGATTTTTCCCCTGTACCAGCTGTTGTGTCCCTCTTAGACTGCATTAGAGCAAAGGAGCCAGAGACTGAGAATGAGGAGTTTAGTCCTAGCAGAAAGCCGCAGCACTGTCTGGTTTGTAGAAGATGACAGCATAGTCTGACAGAAAAGTCATGCAATGTGTTTATGGCCACTTCTGCAGTGCTTGCAGCCACAGACTGAGTCTTACCTCTACTTAACTGATGGTGCAGCAGCAGCAATGCTTCTTCAACAAGAAAAAAACAAGTTTCAGTGTTTCCCTGCTTTTGACTTGCTGCTTTCATATTGAGGTTCTGGACAGTTTCATTTGTTCCTGATCTGTTGCTTCAAATCTTTATTTCCTTGCTTTGGTATCACCTGGAGGTATGACTTTTGTGGAGAAATAAGGCAGTAATTTTCTGCCATGCCCTTGATATCCGTTTCCCACTCACCCTGCTCTTCCTGTTTCCTCTCTCCTAGGCCACTGTTATTTCTTGCCAAAAAGGAGTGTTTTTACAGTGACACAGTTAATTTGAGTAACTGCACTGCTGTAGACCAACATATAGTATATACATGAAAGGAGTGTGTGCTTAATCTCCCAACTAACAACAGAGGTGACAGGAACAGCTCCTTAGCCAGTCACTCATGGAGGTTAAAAGAGAGAACAAACCCACTTCATTTCTGGTAGAGAATATAGTCTGCAAAGCCACTGCCTTTCTGTACTAGCTTGCTTTGGAGTCATTCTGCTCTGCAGCAATTAGCAAGGAGGACAAGTATAGAAAAAAAAATGATTGCTTGTTTTCATATCCTGTAAAGCTGCTGCAACAGCATATTTCTGTGTAGCTGCACTTTTGGAAGTTCTGGATCTTTAGGAAAATGGAAGTTTTCCATTTGAAGAGAACAGATTATTTACCCAACCTTTTAAAGCTGACAGCTGTAAAATTAACTTGGACTATTGCTGATGAGTACCTATTGAAGCAGACTGAATCTAATCCATGAGTTTTCAAAAGGATCTATACCTCCCACAGAGTTTATTGTTAGTTGTTGATGTGGCTTCCTTGCCTTTTGGGCCCTTGTTTTCTTGTGGAGCAGAAGTACTGTTCAGAACAACCTGTTGTTTAACTGAGGAATTGCAGGTGGAAGCATCACACATGGAAACAGTGCAATCTGCTGGTGTATATTTTTTATTCTCATACTAGTGCTGGAACATGGGGAACGGCAATAGCAATACTTCATTATTTGATCTGTAGCTTATTTCACTTACCAGTGTTTAGTGAGCATAAGGGCTTTTTCCAGTAGCATCAGGAAGTTGTATAGCACTGGTTGTTCAAGTGGTAGATAGCAGGGAGTTTTTAAAAAACAGGTATTTTTAAAAATGTAATTGAAAAACAGAGTGTGGGATTTTTTAAATGGATGTAAGCAAGCTAGGCACTCAGCTATCTTTGAGAGTCGAAAGACCGGCATTAAGAATTTGGCCAGCTAAGCCTCAGTTTGTCTTAAAGGATGTTTAGGGCTGTGATGCCACAGTAAATAGGTTGTTGGCAAAACATCATTTCCAGTCAGACAGGACAAGTAAATGAACACAGGTCAGAGCCATCCACCAGGCATTAGAATTGCAAGTGCAGGGATGCAAATTCAGGGCCAGGGAGTTCAGCCACGCTAACTGCAATGGAAACTGATAATTTTTGATGTCAGCTTTTGTTTTCTTCCCAGACAGATGTCTTCTTAGCCTTCTTCCCATCTTGCTTTTCAAGCTCAATTGCTAGGTGTCACTGCCAAGATGCTTGAAACCATCCCAATTCAACCACAGTGGTTTGAGTGCAGTAAATAGGAACTGATACCCACAAAGAGGAGTCTTAGGATATCTCGCTGGTCTTGGTCTCTCAGTGCTGGATACCAACAGTCCAGGGATTCAGACTCACCTCCTCCTCAGTTTTTGATTTTTTGCTTCCTGACATGCCTTGCACATCTTTGTAAAAAGCAAAAGATGTGTAGCTTAAAGCAGGTATTTGTGCAGGAGAATACTGGTAATATGTAAAACAGGCCAGTTGTGCTCCAGCCAGTAGTTTTATTGCTCAAATAACTGCTTCTCCCACTGTATTACAGTATTGCCAAATATAGATGGCTATGAAAACAGTCCATGCTTCAGTACCATCTGCGAAATAGGTACAAGAAGATGCGTCTACATCACTATTGGGGCAATCTCTGCAATGGAGCAAGAGTTAAATGACCCTGAAGACTCTTAACTACTCTCCTAGGATATCCATAAATGGGCCTTTCCTGATATAGTATGTATCACGCTTGGAAGACAGCTTCAGTCTTGCATAATTTCTCCACAATATTATTTATATTTCTTGGGGGTTAAGCAAAACACGTTATAAAAAGCCAGTATTCAAACTGTGCCTAACCCCTAATTCGTAATATTAGAAGAAATGGAAAAGGAGGCTTAGTCATTTTGTCAAAGATTTCAGCATATTTAATTTTTAACCTTTTAATTTGTTCATTCTGTAATGGACATCTGTCAGTTAGGGATGTGAGCAGTCATCTGTGACTCTAGAGACGACAATCCTGCTCCCACTGAAAGAGAGTCCATTCATTGCTATGTAGAAGATGATCTGTTTAAAAGGCTGGTGTCTGTTTGAACTTGAGTCACTTAAAAAAATGTTCTGTCATGTTGGAAGTAGCTCAGGTGTTGCAGATGCTTTGGAGTGTGCTAGTCTGTGGGGTTTTAATGCATATTTTCCCTTCAATTATTATGTCAAAGTTATCCACCCACCCACTTGCCTTCCCATGCAGAAGAAACTGGCCACTGAATAAGCATAATAGATTGAAGGTGCTACCCACCTTCAAAAGTAGTTTTCAGTTACTTCACTTTGAAGTCCTGTTGAAAGTTAGGTTAAAAATCCCACAAAAGCTTGTTTTCAATTTATTCTCTTTGCTAGCCCCACTACAACAACAAAACCTGTCTTTCCTCCTCCCCCTCAGTCAAAATGAAACCATCCCAAACCTGACCTAACCAGAACTCAAGTTAACTTTCCTCTAGTTGTAAAAAGTGACATGTTGTCTTTGAATATCCTGCCTGCTCATGTTTTACCCTCCATCTGAAAGGTGACTCTGACAGCAGCTCAATACACCTTTAATTACCTGTGAGGAGCTTTAGGAAAAAAAAAAAAAAAAAAGGAGTCCTATTTAGCAGTTAAAATACCACACAGCAGTCCCCAGCCAGTACCTCCTGCAGCTATAGGCCATGGAGAGCTTGTACTAGCAGAAACCAGGTTAGAGCCACATCCAACACTTGAGACATTTCTGCATCCCTTCTAGTGGCAGGACCATCCCCAGAAGCAGTATTTAATCCCTTTCTGCTTTTTCGCAAAATCTGCTGCTGAGGCTAGTGTAGTGTTTGCTGTAAATTCTTTAATTTCTGCCTGCAGATTGACACCCCAGGGAGGTCCTCAGCACTCATGAAGACATTCATCTCAATAACCTTTCCATGAGTGTAACATCTTTTCCATGGACTGCTCTGATCTCAAGGAGGGTTTCTAATTTAATGTCCAGTATTTAACATGTCCCCAATGAGCTCAGACAAAGAGACTGAATTGTGTTGCAGTGTAAGAAGAGTCCTGCTTTGTGAGTTGTTCCCAAGAGGCTTATCTCTGAGTTCAGTGGTATATGGAAGCCCCAAGGACCACCTTGGGGTCAGAGGATGTCGTATAAATAAGAGCCAAAGCAATGTCACTCAGAAAGATCACTTTGGGCTTACATAACGTCAGGGCACTGAGCAATGGTGGACAGTTGTCCATCTGTCATTCTGGGTGAGTCACACAGGTCCCATCTTGTCTCAGTCTGAGGACTTGTAATGGCACGAAAAAACACACAGCGCATTTTGGACCTCAGTCTGAAATCATAACACAGGGTGCTTCCTTTCTTACCAAAATAGTAACATGTAGTTTCCTTGCCATTTTACCTGTCTTGCTTACTGAAACAGCAAGTTGATGCTAGCAGACTCATTTCTTGCTATATGCTTATACAGTACTTTGTACAGTGAAGCTCTGTTTTTGACATTGCTGCTGTCAGCAGCTAAGTGCCCTACTTGGTCAGACCAGTGGTGAATCCATCCAACCTAGTATCCTGTCTCTAGCAGTGGCATTAGAATATTCCATTTAGGAAGTGCAAACAAACCAGACTACTATCTGAGGTACATTCTCAGCATCCACAGTCATCAATTAGGGAAGTTAAAGACTCATCTCTGCCTTTTTCCTGTTTACAGACATGCTGTGAATCTGTCTACCCCCTTTTTGGAACTGCTCATATTGTTTGCCTTCATGACCTGCTATGACTACATTGCCTGCTGTGTAAGAAAGCACTTTATTGTACCTGTTCAACAAATCTCTTATTAGTGTTAGTGGAGCAAGTTTTTCATTCATCTTATTTCCAGGTAGCCTTCTCCTCTCTTAATTGAAAAGTCTCATCTTTTTAGTCTCCCCTGGTAAGACAACTGCACCACTCTTGGTACCTTCCCTTGGTCCACCATGTCCTTCCTGCAATGCTGAGAGCAGTGGCACACATTAATCAGGATGAGGGTGCACCTGGATTTTACGCACAGGCAAAATGGTGCTCTCTGCTTTGTTCTCAACACTCTTCCTGATGATGCTCAACAATTTGATGCCTCTTTTGTCTGACACTGCACATTGAGCTGATGAATGAAACTGTGAATAACTAATGAGAATATGCTATTGTGATCAAGGCTCGCTATGGTATGCAGTTAAATATAGCCATACTGATTTTTTTTTTTTTTAACTATATTTAATTGCCAGTCTCACTGAAAGACAAATGTTATCAGCTGTTCCAAATTAGACAGCTTTGGGTCACTATATTTTTCAGTCTCCCCTTTCTCTCTGCCCAGAGCACTAGTACTATACCTTACTGCATAAACTAGAGCACCCATAAGTAATAGGCCTGCACATTCTTCTTGTACTTGTGTGCAAGAGCCCAAGGTGACTTTTAAACTTAAGTTTCTTGTCCAAAAACTCAATTATAAGGATGTGGAAACACTTCTTTCTGACACTTCCTTTTGAAGAGGTTTTATGACTCAGATGCACAAATTAACTTCCAGATGAAACTCTAGTAGAAGCTTTAGCCAGGAGCAACACCTACCCAGTTTTATAATCCTGTCACACATATAGCTTTAATAAAAGCCTGTAGTATAAACAAAACTTACCTATAGAAACAATTAGGCAACAGCAGTTGTAATTTATGGAATTTCCAGCAGATTAGTAACAAGCTGTGAAGAGCCTGTGGCCTGAAATGCAACCTTGAACTTTTAATTCCTAGGAAATTATTTGTGTTGTGATGGTTAATGCTGCTGAACAATCAACACCTGGAAGACTTTAAAAAATTTCTCTTTTCCATTTGCAGTATGTGAAGTCTCTGATTCTGGTATGAATCACAGCTCTTTGCCATCCAGCTCTTCCCTGAGGTCTGCATGGCCAGCAGTCAACCAGAGCATGCTGTAAAAAGCAGAGGCATTGATCCAAGGAAGCAATCAGGTATGTGTGTGACTTTTATTCCACAGAGCTCTCAAAATCTAATCAGAAAAGCTTTTTTGGGACATTCCTCCCAGAATTTTAAACAACCTGGGGGAGACAAACATTTCAGCAGAATCTGTGCATACATACATACAAAAAAATAGTTGATTGCTACCAGTTCTTTCTTTTTTTTTTTTTTTCAATTAATGAAATGGAAATCACACTTCTGTCTTACATTCAAAAATAATTAAACTTTTTAGTGCCCTATGTTTTCATGGCACTATTTTTTAATTTTTTGTTGCCATCTTCTTCAGCAATCTGAGCCTATTCAAATGTCTGTGAATCTTGGTAGCTCACTCCTGCAGTGCAGGCAGCCCCATGTCCCTCCCCGCGTACTTCCTGCACTCAGGCAATGTCTCTGCAAAGGAATTAGTCCTTTCCTTGAGGTCTGGTAACAGTCAGTCAGGAAGACTGGGAGAAGTGGTTGAACTTGATGATCTTAAGGGTCTTTTCCAAACTAAATGACTTTTTGATTCTATGTACCATAAAACAGTAACAAACCTTCTATGCTCTCTTTGTGCCATTTTAACCTACCATGTAAGAAATCCTATTGATGACTGGCACTCATTAAGGTTATAATTAAAGATATGCATTAAGGTAATTTTATACAACAGTTCTAGACATACTCTGCTTAGTTATCTCTACAAGCAAATTTAATGCAGTCCTTTACTATTTTGGATGCTCTAGAAATGAGACTGTCTCACGGAACTTCATAGGCCTCCTGGTTCAGGTACTTTTGACATATGAGTAGTTGTGCGGTCTCAGCCACAAGTGTTATATGAGAAAGTAACTAATCATAGTTTCTTTGTCGCTTGTATGTGAAAAGCCCCACCAGCTATACCGGATCCAGACAGCCATGGTGTGGTGAAAGTTTAGCCTCCTTCAATCGCGATGTAACTGCCCAGTTGCTCCCTGGACCAAGGAATTAACATGCCCTGAGAAATAAAATGTCCCTTGCTTCTAACCTCGGATATGTGACCCATTAAGGAAAGAAGAATGAGTGAACTTGAGAGTCCAGGGACATATAGAGTCTGGGGATGGCAACATCAGCTTGAAGACACTTATAAATTTGAACAGGTCAGAAAGCCACTTCTTCCTGACTCAGTGCATTTTTTTTTAAATTTCTTCCCTCAGGGCTGGCTGCCATTACTGCTTAAACCACTGGAGAGATTCCCACTGAATTTCAGGGGTAACTGGATTAGTTAGTAGGTTGTCTTACTGGAAAGGCATCCAATTAGAAAAGCTGTGCTGTTCTCACTGATTTGGAGCCAAGGGTGACCAAGTATAATTGCTCAAGTGCAGCGTAGCCCTGATCTGCCACTATGAAGGCAGTTGGTTGCATTTGAGATGCAAGTGAAACCTGGTCTGGTCAGAAGCTGCAGTTTGGCAACTTAGACACACTGGGGCTCTGCCTAGGCTTGGGAAGTCTCTGAAACAGTAAGGTATGCATATGCCCCCTCATTCTTGTGAGTCTTCCCATGAACTCCTGTGGAAATAGTTGCTTCCATAACGCTATGCATATGTTTTGAGGGCTCAGGAAAGACAGGGAAATTACAAACATGTGAGCTCAAAACTTTTGAGAGAATGAAGACTGCCAGTGTTTCCATAATTAAAGATATGCTGTGTAAACTGATGCTGTCTTTTCCCTTATCCAAGATGAATGAAATGTGAAATAGTGCATTAATCCTGGCAAGTAAGTTAAGGTTATAAAAGTGATGCCGTTTGATGGCATCATGTCCTTTTTGATGACGTGGATAAAACATGTCCAAACCAGTGCATGGAGAGGGACAAGAGTTTTGGGGGGGAACTGCCTAGGGGTGATGAGTGGTGCAGTAAGTGGAGCCACTCACAGCGGCAGAACCACGATCCGCTCCGCCGGTCCCGGCAGCCCTCACACCCACCCGAGCTTCCGAGGGACCACGTGGGGCCGCGGCCGCCGCTCCGCTCCCGCCGGCGGAGCCGAGGGCGGTAGAGGCCCCTGAGGCTGGGGTTAACTTCGTTTTACCACCGACCCTTCTCTTACCGCCCTCCCCCGAGCACCGTCTGAAGGCCGGGACAGATGGCGGGGCACACCTCGGGCGCCGCTTCCCCCGGGGAGCGCAAGCAGGCCGGGAAACTTTCGAAGGGAGCCACTTCCTCGCCCAGCCCGGCGGGGGGAGATGTCAGATGCCGGGAGGGAGGAGTGAAGGCGGGGAAGCTCCAGCTGCAACCCCTCCGTTCGAGCTGCAAGACGGCCATTTAAGCCCCAGGCGAGAGGCCGGCGGGAGCGGCGGCTGGGAGGCCATGGGCCGCGGCGGAGGAAGGTGACCGGCCTGGTTCTCCCGCGGCCGGCTGTCTGTCCCGCTCGCCCCCGCTCTCCGCCCCGCGCAGGGCTTCCCCCGCGGCAGCTCTAGCTACCCGCCTTTCCAGTCACGGAGCGCTAGAGGGAGTGGCGGGGGAGTGAGGCGCCGCCGCCGCCTGTGAGGGCGGCGAAGGGGTGGGACGCCGGGCGGTGCGGGGCGCGCAGCCCGGCTATGTCTCCGGGTGAGGCGGCGTTGGGCTGAGCGGCCGTGCGCGCAGCGGAGAGCGCTCTCCGCCACCATGAGGCGGCTGCTGCTGCCCATACCCCTGCCCTGCCTCCTGCTGCTGTTGCCGCTGCTGCTGCTCATACTGCCGGCCGAGGTGAGACCGCGGCGCGGGGGACGGAGTAGGGCGCGGGAGGCAGGGGGTTCCCGCGCCGCGGCCGCTGGCCCCCGCACCTGCCCCCGCTGGAAGGTGCCCTGGCGGCGGCACCCGCCGGTCTGGGAGGAGGCGTGTGTCCGGCGGGACAGGTGTGCGGCCGGAGCTCGGGCTTTGTCCCGCAGCGGTTCCGCTGGTGCCGCCCAGTAAGGGAAGGGGAGGCTGGGGGGGGCCGGCGGCGTGGCCCGGCGGAGGCGGCGCTCACCTGGGGCGGCCGCCGGCCGGATCCCCGGGGCCTCGGTCTCCCTGGTGCTCCCTGCCTGCCTTGCGGGGATCTGAGCCCCCGCGGCTGCTGGGTGGGTGGCGGCCCGGGCCGATACAGGCGGGGATGTGGTGGCGGTATGATCCTGTGTCTGCTTTCGGGGTGTGAGGCAGCCCCGGTTGTTTACCTCCCTAAAAACCACCTTAGGTAGAACAGGGACGGCCTCGGTCTCCCCACTGAGTATTGTAGCCTGCTCTCGTCCTATTGCTGCTGGTTAATTAGTAACACATCATTTGCACATTGCCTGTGCTGGTGGTGCACATCACCCACTGGGTTACAGTCTTCTGGAGCAGTGTGGAGTTTCCATGGGAAAATCCTGCCGTCTTGTAGGACTGCAGGTCAACAGGAGGCCTCTGCCAGCACACTTGTGTTTGAAACCTCTCTCTGTGCCTTAGCATGTCGCAGGAGGTTCTTCCAAAAGCGCCTTTCAGTGATTTAAATCAAAATAATTTTCCAGGTAACCCACTCATCACATGCTGGCATAGACTTTCACCCCATGCTTTCCTCAGCTAACAGCTTCCTAGGGTTTTCTATAGGAATGCTTTGTGACTGCTGTGAACTCTTAATGTTTTGAGGCTTGCTGAACTTTTGCTTCCAGACATACCTGCTTGGCCTCTCTGCCTCAGTGGTTTCTGCTACAGAAGCGTGATATGGACCAAGGTGCTCAGTAATCTGTGGTGACAGTCCTGCCTGGCCTATGTTTCAGTCCCACCCTAAGAGCTGCAGAGCAGAACTGTACCACTGCTTTAGATTTTTAACTGTTTTTGACCTCACCTTACATTGGCATCAGCTTTTGATTACGATCAATGGCTATTGTAAACCTTGCACTGTTTTGTTGTTCCATCTCTATTTGCTGTTGTACAAGGCCTAGGTTTAAAAATCTCTTTCTGAATAAGAGCTAAGATTGATTCAGGAATCAAAGTATTCCAGCATTTTGGAAAACCTTAGGGCAGGCCTGGGTTGCCCTTGGCTATAGCCTTGCAGGCTCACTCAGGCAACAGGAGCCTTGTGTGGGCATGTGGGTTGCACTGATTTCTGTTCCTTGAAGCAGAGAGGCCTTTGTGTGATGATCTGCCAGCCATGACCTCTGTTGTGTGTAGTTTCTCTTTTCAAGCAGGGTATGAGATCTTGTGATGTAATGGTCTACTTGTCTTCTAAGTCTGGCTTTTAATTGTTGTCTAATATGATAAATGATAATACAAAAAATTGGACCCTCTCCTCAGTTACATGTAGTTACATCTATGCATTCAAAAAATTCTTCCCGGAAAGGATTGTCGGGCATTGGAACAGGCTGCTCAGGGAAGTGGTGGAGTCGCCATCCCTGGAGGAGTTTAAAAGGCATCTAGACAAGGTTCTTAGGGACATGGTTTAGTGCTAGAGGTAGGTTATGGTTGGACTCGGTGATCCTGAGGGTCTCTTCCAGCTGAAATGATTCTATGGTCACCTTGGGGCCCAGCTGCAAACCCCACCCCTGTGGGACCCTCGAGTAGGTTCTGTCATCCTTCGATAGTATCAGAGCTCCTGCCAACATACTGCAAAATACAGGTCAGATCTGCAGATTTTGTTGTGGCTCACAATTTTTGGTGGGAGCTCCTCAGCTGATGGTGTCATGGTCTGAAAATTTGGAAGACTACAGTTTTTGACAGTCTCAGTTGTGACTTTAGGCATACCTGTGAATATGAAGGCCAGTGCAAGGAAGTCTCCATCCACCAGACCTCTTAACTGGTGCTGGTCGGTACCTTGTGGAGTTATGATCATTTGGAGCATTTGCATGATCTACAGAGGGAGGTGGGGTGAAAGGCCCCTTTAGGAGCTTTCTTCTTAGAGGAATAGGATTTAAACTGAATCCTTGCTGATGGTGTCATTCTGCAAATTCTTTACTCATTTGGAATCACTGAATTTCAGTGTGGCCACTTGTGGCAGGTAGGGAGGATAACTCATGTAAGAAACGTGTGTTATGCTTGTATAGACCATTAATGCCAGCAGCGAAGATGCAGAATAAAGCCTTGCTTGGAGGGAATGCTTGCTCTAAGCACAGTGGTCGTGTTGCCTGTTCCAGGTAGTGTTAGCACAGTCTTGCGCTGTAAAATCAGAATGGTCTCTAATAGGGAACAATTTCACTCTTTGTTGTGGGTTATTTGCATAGCTTAAGGCAGATGTCAGAGTTGTCTGGTGTGATTTGTTTGTGGTGTGGCATGTGTGCAGGTACTGGGACGTGGCTTGAGACTACCCGGTAAGATATTTAGCTGGTGTAAGAAGCTTGACAGTCTTGCCAGTTGCTGCTATCATAAGCTGGACTTTGTGCATTGCCAGTAAGGATTATTACCTCTTGTCTACAGTCTCCCTGGTGGACCATGTGAGGAAAGGCAGCAAGTCAGGTGTAAGTGGCTCTTGGCTGGATCCAGCCTGTGTGCTGCCTCTTAGACGACTGTGGGCTCGGTAACGGGACAGCACTGCTAACACAGACAGTGTTGTCATACCAAACACATGCAAGGGCTGGGAAGCATCCCAAGCTGTGGAATGGCTGTGTCATGGCAGCTCCTGGGTGGTGTGACAGGCATATGATCTTCCTGTGGCATCTTTTACTCAAGGATAAGCATCTTCCTTATTTTTAATGAATTACAACATAGTGGGCAAGGTTGGAGTTGTTAAAAAAACACACAGTGAGTTTTGTTATTTATGGGAGCTAGTGACTAGGGAATGATCATGTAAGTGATATGACAATAGAACATCTACTACTCAAGAGCAGTGGACTTCTAAGCTCCGGTATTTGTGTGCTTTGAGTTATAAATGCTTTTTATATGGACCTAATAGCTTGTCCTCACAGCTTATTGCATGCACAGAACTCCTACTGATACTGTGTGAGTCAATTGTATAGGTTTATGACTTAATTAGTGATCTGAATTTCCAGCTGAGGAGTTTAAATGAAGCAACATCATATCTGAAATAGGGGCTTGCCATGTGTGTATGTTAGATTTCTGCTAAACATTGGCCATTGTTAATCATCCTTGTTGATTTTTGTCTTGTATGTTATTCTGCATTTCAGTTTGTGAAATTATTCCTGGTAATCTTCAGCACATGAAAGAAAAAATTTAAAAGTAGGCACCATTTAATAAAATTGTTTTGCAAATACTTTGACATAGGTCTACATATACCTTATTTAGATCTTTTAAGAAAAATAAAGCTTGAGAAACATGAGGATCCTTTGCTGCTACTGTAATATGCTTTTGGGTTAAAGCCTTTAATGACCACCTTTAGAAACAGGTGTGGGCATCACTGATCTGGAGACCTGAGGAGGCCTGAACTCAGCAGCGTAGACCAGAAGGGGAAGCTGTGACTGTGAGCTGAGTTTGCTTGTGTCGGAGGAGCTTAGGAGTAAACTTCTCTGTCAGGACAAGTTATTTTTCTGGATGACTGACGGTTGATGCTGAAATGCAAAGGCTTTCATTTTTGTTTAAAACTTCAACACAGTTAATTTTTGCGTGCTTCTTATGTTCATTACAAGAACACACAACATGAACACCTTCTGCAGTACTCAATAGATGCTTTGTTTTCAATGTGGCTTGGATGTGTGTAGTGCTGCCTTAGCTGCATAGGCTGACTGCACATTGCAGCACACTTGGATGTTTCCAGTACTTTGTGTGTTGCTGACTGGAGACTAAAATCAACAAAATATCGTCTTCTGCATGTTTGAGATCAGAATTCAGGCCCACAGTGGAAATGTTGTCTGTGCGAACAGCCACGCTATTATTAGTACTTCCTCAATTATGTGAGCTACATGCAAGTCTTTGTTGAGGATTATCATGGCATGTAAATTTCTTTGGTTGGAGATTCTAAATATGGGAGAGAGAAATTGCTACTGTTTTAAAATCTTTGGTTGTTTATTATGTAGGGCATAATCCATACAATTTTAATTTATGCATTTCCCTCTTCATCTTAGAATTACGGTGTGTCCATAGAGTTAGCATTTAAACAATGTTAGAGAGTGGTTGGAAATTGGCGATTTGATGTTTGTAGGTATAAAGTCTGCCTCATGTCGTTTGTTTGGAGTTTTTCCTTGCTTGCTTGAGAGAGGATTCCTGATAAGAGCAAAGGAGAGAAAGACTACTAAAACAGTCAGTGGCTGCACATCTGGTTGTTAGCCTGGTGTGACTGCTTTTAGTTAGCCTCCAAAACTTGAATGTAAATAGTACCTTGAACATCAGGAAAGGTTGCTGGAAGTGTAGGAGGAGCTAGTTGATTTTTTTTTTTTCTCTAGCAGAGAGGGCCTGCTGCTATGTAGGAAGGAGAGAGTGAGAGAGAACTTTGCCTTAAATGAGGCCATCATTAGGAAATTAACTTTCAGTGTGGATGACTGTGCAGGGGAGGACATCAGTTGTGAGGGAAAAAGACAACTAAGTGTAGGTGAGCATGTGCTAATATGAAACCTTAGAAAGCAATGCGTGGAGGGGAAAGAATGATCAGGCATGTGCAGGAAGAGAAGAGCAAAACAGATGCACTGCTCTGGAAGGCTGCACCAAGGCTTTTCTCTAAGTGCTTTCCAGCTGTTCCCAAATGTATCTGCACATAAACAGGCCTTCTGGGGCTATTAATCCAAAATTCCAGGGGAAAATACAAGATGTGGGAAAGGTATTTCTGTAATCCATCAAAGAATGGGCATGTACATGTGGTCTGACCAGAACTGGATTGATAAACTTGTGGCCTCAGTTATCTTCTCTGCCATTCATGGATATTTAGTGGAAAAGGCAGGGCAACACAGAGCAATGTCTGTATCTTTTGGTGAATGTTAGTATTTGGCACATCAATGAATGTGAAGGTTGTTTTCCTACCATCACCAGGAAATTGGAAGAACCCTTGGTATTAAAAACCACACGGTCCAGCCATCGTTATTTTCCCTCTGTGATTTATCTGAGACTCCTGGGGCCACATATGAAAGCGTCTTTCTCCACCTGTAGAAATGTAACGGGAGACAAGGAAACTCTGCTTTTAACTGTGTCTCAGAATAGAGGAAATTGCAGCTACAGCTACAAACAGGGGAAGGAATGATGTTGGCATCTGCTGTTGTACCAGACCTATATGGTCTGTAACTGATCTTGTCTTTACGTGGTGCTCCAAACCCAGTTGGTGTGCGCAAGGAATGGGGCTAAGGCCTGTGTTTGACACAAGTCCTGCTTTGCGGAGGAGAGGGACCCACTGGAAGGATTACCTTTAAGGTCTCTTAGACAATGCCTAGAAATCCCTTTCTCTCCAGTGCTGCAGATCTGCTGGTTCTTGGTTTCTCTTTGTGATTCTTCTTGTACCTCCCATTTGTTTAGCACTCTTGAGTTTTCTCATTGTTTGGTACAATTTTAGCCACACTAAACAAGTAAATATCTAATATGTCTGCTAAGTTGTGGTGGGGGTGTTTTAAATGTGGGGTTGAGTATTTTGTTTATTGGAAAGTCTGCATGGGGTTTTGGTTGATTGGTTTGCCTTTGTGGTGTGCAGGAGGATGCCATCTACATACTGTAGTACTGTTTTACGTTTACTGTGCACCATATGGGCCAGGGAATAATTTGTGTACACTTCATTGCCGTTTCCCCCACTGAAGGCAAGAAATTTCTGCTTCTGAGACTACAAAAATCATCAAGTAAAGACTTGAACATCAGGTCTGGAGCTTTATTGTAAATTACAGTCTGTTTGTTGTAGCCTGGTAAGCAGTCTCTTCAGGAATCTGTGTTGGAGGCTGTAGGTGTTTGAGAAGAGGTGAGGGTGACATCTGATCCTGGCTCTGTGAGTGGGTCTCTTCTGAGGGTGAAGGTGCTGGAGCCCTCTCTCCCATCGCAGCCCAGGTGAGAGGAAGGACTCGAGTGTCTGGGAGCTTTTCCTTGTTAGGATTTTATAGTTTGTATCTAAAACACAGCTGGCTCTGTGATGAGATGCATTCTCAGATTAATTCCTTACTTCCTTTTGGCAATATTTTGATAGGGTTTTGGTTTTCTCTTTTTTTTTTTTTTTTTGTCTGCCAGCTTGTAAGGAATTGGGTTGAACTGAGCCTGAATGGGAGTGTTCCCTAAAGAGGGGTTATTTGTGCAAATCAGCTTTGTAGAAGTCCAGCCTGTCCCTCGTCACTGGGGGATCGTAGCTTGGCATGCTCTGGCAGGTTTCAATGCATATTTTAAAGCCTCTGCTTTTACTAGTTCAGTGGGATTTTTTTAAGAGAGTGTAGCAAGATGAATAATTCATGGTTTTAGGACATCTTGGTACATGGATGTTAAGAAGACTCGTAGCCAAGGTTATGATGTTTTGTGTCTTGTGCTGTGTGCTGGTGGTTTGTCTATGCAGTGGGAGATGGCTCTGGGCATTATTTTCTTATAGAAATGCCAGTGACTTTTGTTTTAGCATTCCCCATCATGGTGGAGCTTAGACTGAGCTTTCCCTCGTTATTTCCTCTTGTGCACTTGAATTGTTAGAGCATTTTTAATAAGTTTCCTTGTTTATTTTCTTATATACATATATAAACAGGTCACCACTGGCAAGGCTGTTTCTACATATCTGCTTTTGAGGCCTCATTTTCGAATTACAATTTCTGCTACCTCCGTCCATGGAAATAAGGACAGAACCATGCAAAGGGCAGAGGGTGCCCAGCCAGCGGGTTGGCTTGGGAGCATTTTATTGCCTTGCGAGGCTGCAGGATGCTGCAAAAGATGGGGCAGAAGGCCATGGCCTGAGAAAGGTACAGCTTCATCTTTGGGCAGGCCAGCCTACATCTGCAGCAAGGTATGGGACCATTTGTGATGCTACAGACTGTGAAAGCTTTCTGCTGCCTCCCTCTAGTGCTTTGTTGTGCCTGCAATGTCAGTAGTCCCTGCCAATAAATGGAGGTTGCTGCTTCTTGCTGCCTGTCTTCCTCAGGGCTTCCTCATGCCCAAATCGGCTCAGCCAACTGATTCCCAGAGCATTCCCTTGAAACTTGGAACTTAATTTTGCCAAAGATTTCATGATACAGAGGGGCAAAGGGGAAAATTGTGAGAGTTCATTTAGTTAATTTCATCTGGCTGCAGCCTGTATCTGCTTAAAGACAGATGACTTTTTAGTTACTGTCTGAATTCATAGTAATAGTGATTGACTCTTCATCTAAACTTGCTCTGCTGCTTGTCTCTGTGCAAGGTGACCTATGCATATTGAAGTGGAAAGGGCAGAGAAGATACTAAAGTGGTGAATAGTGTCCAGCAGAGAACAGAAGAGGCCTCCACCACTGGTGAGATTTGAAACTGGAAGAATAGCCCTGATTGGAAAGGGCACCTGTTTAATGTGCTGGCAAGGATTTGAGGCAAATGAACTCTCTCTGAGACCAAGATGAAGCTTTGTCTGAGAAGGGATTACCTTCTGGGATGCAGATGAAAGAAACACATTATTAGTTTCTCTATAGCAGAAAGTAGCAGTGTGGAACCATCACAAGAGACTGACTCAGCCTTGCCAATGGTTTTATGACAATATTAGGTGTGCCATGGTTTTGGTGTACTTTTTAAACATTAGAATGTGACTTGTTACAAAAAACAGTGTGAAGGGAAAAAATGGGTGCCTGTGGCTGGCATCGAATTTACATAGGCAATGTCGTATTGTGTTAATAAGGGGTTTTCCTCCTTTTGTGATCATGCTCAGTTGTTTCCTCTGATTCTGCAGGAACTTTATGTACTTATAAATCCCTCAAACCAAGGGGGGAATGAAATGAAGAGTGGTGAATTTGTAAGGTCCTTTCAGCTCCTCAAGTTTTGTTTCAATTATTTTTCTCCAGTAAAAGCAGTTATGGGAATTCTAATGCCTTGACACTGCAAATATTATAATCATCTATTTATAACCAAATTTGGATTTGGGGAATTGACAGCTCCTGACTTTCCTGCTACATGAACTATGCTTTCTAAATTCTAGTGTTTTTTGTCTCCTTGTAGGATCAGGCACTTCTTCTAATTCTAGGCTTGGAGTTCAATACCAATAAAAACATAGTTGTTCTGGTCAATTCTGCTTTGCAAAAAAATTGCATCAGGCTGTGACTGGTTAATTGAGGTCTTTGGTGGTTTCACCTTCTATGGGTTTATACTTTTTTTGTAAAGGAGATATACAAGAAGTTTAGCCACAGTTTCCTTCCCGCAGTATTTGTAAATGTGTGTCTTCAACAAAACCGTAGAAAAGAAAGAAAGAAAGAAAAAAAAAAAAAGGGGGGGGGAAGGGGGAAGCAGCACACTGTTTTTTGGTGGGGAAGTTCATAATCTGTGGCTCAGTTTGCATAATTCTTTGAGGGGAATTCACCTCTAGGGTCTAGTTCTGTGCAGCTGTGCTCTAGGGAGAAATGAGCAGCCCAGCTTTGAGGTCAGGGTCTGGCCTTTTTAGCTGACATACTGTGGGTGCTACCAACACAGCCTGGTATCTTAAACTTTAGAGTTCCCAATAGATGTTACATCTGACAGCTGAAGGAAAGAGACTGACATAATCTTACATGAGAAAAAGGGGCAGCGTTAACATCTGCAGAATGAAAAGGCTTTATTTTTTCAGTATCTCTCTGCAGTTCAAAATCCCATTTCTGAGATGGAAGAAAAAAATGGGAAATTTTTTTTGAAGTTTCTTTTGCATGATGTTTTTTAAGTGGCTAATAGGCTAGCCATTTATTCTTTCTAATGAACCTTGTACTAGTTTTAAGACTTCTTACAACCAACTCAAAAAAATGTGCATTATTGGTACTATTAAGTTGAATGTGTTTGCTTGAATGATGACCGATAAATTCAATGTATTGCCACATCCACATTAAAATAATTGAAGCTATCACTAAGTACATGCAAAGTATTAGTAGATCCTGATACTGTGAATGTGTTAACTGAAATCCAATTTTAAGACATAATTATGGGAAAGGACAAGGCTGCAAGATCTGGAATTAGATCTGTTGGCCCTTTGTCCTTTAATCTCCATAACAATGCAGGTAATTGTGTATATATAATAAATCTCAACAATACTCTCCTTTGTCCCTATTAAAGGAAAGAAAACTTTCCTGTGTCTGTAACTTATCAAGGACTTGCATTTGGAGATGTTTAAATTTCTACAAGATAGTTACAAATAAAAAAGCCAGCCAGCTCACGGAAGCAAATAAAATTTAAAGAAATTCTTTTATGTTCTGAATCCATTTAGGAACAAGCATCTTTGCCAGCTTAACAGTTACAGATGAAATGTTGTTATGAAGTGTTTAGCTGTTCTTCATAAGATAAGCCTTTAATGGCAAATGTCCTCCAGCACCATGTCAGTGCATTTTTATCTTCTTGTCATCTTTTTCCAGCTGTAATGATTTTTCATTATTGCTGAAAGGTAGTTGATCTAAAATACGAATATCTTAAGACAATGTATCTTTGTGTGGATTTGCAACTATGTAATGAAAGTGTAATTGTTTCTGTGTTTTCATTGTGTATGCCCCATTCCTCTGTGACATTGTAATTTCTGATCTCTGCTGTACACTGGTAGTAAATGATCCACATTAAAGAAGCTAATAATTAGTTTTCTATAGTCATGAAATGGAAAGCTTAAAATGCATTTAAAAAGCGGCTGTATCCTTAACCAACTTTAGAATCATATAACGTGCTTTAAAATAAAAATCCCACCAATGAGGCATTATATGCTTTTGATGATTAAACCATGTAATTAGTTTATTGCACTCTGCATTAACCTACCTTTCTTTTTCAATATTTTGCGAAGTACTGACCCGGCTAGTTGTTCCTGCTCTCTTCCAAATTTTTTTTTTTTTTTTGGACAAAAGGGGGAGATGAAAAAGAAAACAAATGTCTTGTGTGCAGATGTTTATTCAGAGTCACGGCTACATGCGGTATTTGTTCACTACTATGTTCAGATTGCATCAAAGTTCATTCCAGCTACGTTAATCAAAGATTTGCAGTGAAAACTGGTCAGCTGAACATTTAGTCTTCTACTGTAGAAATGTGTGGAAAAGAGAGAAGATAAGATACTGCCAAACTTGAGTTTCCTTTTTGAGTAAAAGCCTCTTTTGCTCTCCTGTAGTCAGGAATTTGCTGTTCTGTCTTCCAGGGAGTCTGTGTGACTTCCAAAATCCTGCTAGAGTTTTGAAGATTAAGTTAACGACTGAGAAGTTTTACAACTTGCAGTAGCTTGTGCTGTCAAGATTGTCTGAGGATGCGAGAGCTGCTCACCTGCTACCCCTCATATCTTCTTTTCACACTCTTTGTCTTCCTTGCACAGGTTGTGGTTTTCGGCCTTGAGGTTGTAAATGCCATGTGACATTGTGCATTTGTACATGGCTAATACTATAGAAATCTTGATGGGGCTAGGACCTCTGGCAATGAGTTCAAAAAGAAATCTTTCTCAGTCCCCAAGTGCATGTAGGAAGCCAACATAGTGCCCCATCACATCTGTTTCCACCAGGATTCAGTTCTACTCACAAACAGTCAAAAATGAGAGCTGGATGATAAAAAAGCTTCCCTTGCACAACTTCCTGCATTTTGTGAATACAGTATTCCTTTTTGGTCATGAAATCAGACAAAAGCTAGGTTGTAGGGTCTTGTCCCTTTCTTCTCTAAGTAAACTGGTTAATTCTCGCTGAGTTTGTAGATAGGAAAGATGTTCCTTACATCAGGCACAGAACAGGAACTGTTTCTTGTGCTGTGAGATAGACATTGACCTCTAGACATGGGGCAGCCTGTGGTAAACCACTCGTGTGGACACTGAGCATCCAGGATGAAATTTGCTGTCCTGCTAAATGCCTGCCAGGACAGCAAATTTCATCCTGGATGCTCAGTGTGTCATGGAGCAAGTCTGAGTTTTGAAACAGCTACTTGGAGCAAGTAGGGGTAGCAAGAGGGATTGGGATGCTAGGGTTGCAGATACAGTTTGCTCCCTATGACATGGCTGTGCAGATCCTGCTGAGAAAACAGGGCTAAAGATTACACTTGTTATATTGAAATGGTGCAAAAAATCAGTGTGCTAGTGGAATTTCCACTTTGTAAACAGCTAGCATCAGGCTGTTCAAGCTTCAAACTGTGTGTATTGTATGTAACTGAAACAAAACTGGCTGTTGCCTTTGATTGCACAGCAAATGCTTCTTTCTGCTGAGGAAGAAAACCCACAGTTCATTTCTGGATGTCTCATAGTGCAGTGACTGGTCTTGTGGGTAATCTGTGGTTTGTATGTATTGGGTGGTGTTTGGAGGACTCTAATTAGAGATGTTCCTGTTCCTGCTTTAATGCAAGGAAAGGAGCTAAATGAGAACCGTGTGTGAGTACAGCTGAGAAGGACATAGAAAAACAAGCATCCGAGGCTAGTTGAGCTTAGGGCGTAAGCACTCTTTCATCATGCCCATGTCTATGAAACCAAAAGCAAAGACAAGTTTCTAAAGAAAAGGAACGAAGTTGTTGGGAAGGATGATGAGTAAACACAGAGTGTACATGGGGAGCAAGACTGCTGCAGCCTATGTAAGTTAACAGTGTGTATCAATTATTGAAGCAGTGCCCAAGTATGTGCTGTTTCATTACATAGAGCTGAACCATATTCATCTCTGAAATAAAACTGACCAGTCCGCCTCCTTCTTTTTAATTAGATCCTGTTGGGATGAGACATCCCTTCCTGAAATGAGAGAAAGGTAAAATTCAGCTCTCTCCTTCACCCCCCACAAGACCTTTGCACACTTGACAGCTGTGATAATATGACACTGTCCCTTGTGATTTGGATACTGCTTTAAAGTGATAAAAGGCATTTCTAGACAGCTAGTATTGAACTTGCAGGCTCTTGCTACATGAGGTTACCAGCTGTATGCTGCTTACGATGAGGTGATGATAATGCATGTCTGCTGATGGTCAAAACCATGATTATCTGAGAGCTTAAGGAATGAGCCTGACTGATTCATCTGCTGCACTACACAGTAGTCTCCAATCTCTACAGTTACCACTGTTGAGAGGAGGATGTGATAGATATTACCGTTTGCTTATATGTATACTTCAGGGTATTGCTCAAAGCTCCCTAGCTATGAGTGGGGTTACCTTGCTTCTTGTTGTGAAAATGCATGAAAACAGTCTCTCTTCATCTCTGTTCTGAAATGCCTGATTGTGTTATTTTTAAGCATGCACATGTGCAAATGCAGTCTGTATTTAAGGAACACTTCTATGGCTGCAAAATCTGTCTCTGAAAAGCAAGGAGGTGTTGGAGTTAAAGCTCTCCATTTGACAGTAATCTGCCCCTTTCCAATGGAGGCAGGACCCACAGCACACCTTTCTACCTCACCATGTTTAGCTGCATTTGCTCAGTGCCAGTCCCGTCATCAGAGGAAGTTATTGGAAAAGCTTCAGGGGGCCCAGATGCATTGTGATGAAGACGGAGGTTGTCCCTGTGCAGCTCCCTGTACAGCCTTGCCAAGAAGTATTTTCCCCTGCTTGGATTTTGGAGCAGCTTTCAAGCTGAGGTGAGAGCCTGCCCAACTGCAGCTGAGCAGGTGCCTGGTAAGGTGAGTGCCCTGCTGACCTGGGGCTTGTCCCAAAAGATCAACTTCCTGGCTTCACCTTGGACCTATCACAGCACTACAGATGTAACTGGTGATCCTGACCCTGAGCTGAGCCTGGATACCAGTTGTTGCAGGGCCTACCATGCTCAGGTACCATGGCAGTGCACCCCTATCTGGTACAGCCTCTACCTCCTGCTGTGCTATCCTGCTGTGCTATCCTGGTCAGCTCTCTGCACCTATTTCCCCACCTTCCCAAGCACCTTACATTGTCTTCTGACTATTTCACCTAATTTTTCTCCATGCTTCCTCTTCACCAGTCTCCCTCTCCCATGTATGGGATGCTTAGGGTTCTTACAGAGCACCTTTGAGTGCTCGATTTAGCTTAGATTTTCTCTGAGTAGCTTTTTGCTGCATTTATTCCTCTCAGCTCCAGTAGGCACAAGTCAATTAGGACTTTTCATTTTGATATCCTAAGTGTTGTTGATGTCAATGAGGTTTTCCCAGTAACAGCAAAGGCTGCCTTAGGACTGAAAGGGTCGGGGGAAGTCCATTTCTTGCCAGACTTCAGACCATTGCGGTAAAGCAGGAGGACATAAGAAGGAAAAAAGGTCACCAGGGTGTTTGGTATGGGCACAGCAACATGTTTTCCCCTCATTCTCATTTTCTCAATATTTTGAAGCATGTTGGCTGCAACATTTTGTAATTAAGATCTATTTCTAAAATTCAGGTTTATTCTTTATACCGTTTTCTCTCCTTTTTTGCTCATACCTCAAGGCAAATTTTACCTGTGTGGATGGAAAGGCTTTTAGTAACATTGGGGAAACAGAAAATAGTGTTTGTTACAGAACTTGGATTGTAATTGTATATGGTATATGGTGCAGGGTTCACCCAAATTTTGTCATGCTTGTCTTCGTTTTTGCGTATATATGTCACAGAAAAGTTTGTTTTAATTTGTATTTATTTAGTTTGCCTTGGAGGAGGAGAGTGTTTTAATTGATGGCTAAAATTCCTGTAAACCATATGCCTCACTTTTCAGTCAGCTCTAATTAAATTTCTTTTTCCTCCCTTATTTCAAGTTCTTTTGTGTGCGTGAGAACTTATGTGGGAGATCCCCATCGTTGTTATCATGTCACGATCCTATTTTATGATCTCATAGTTTCCTGTGTTAGTCAGAAATGTTACCAAAGATTGTGATTCCAAACACATTCTTTACACGGAAAGAGATTACAGTAGGTTAAATATTACTTCTGTAAATCCTTTGATCAGTATTTCAGAGTGATAATGAAGATCAATGTATTGAGCCCACTGGTAAAGCTTCTGTTCATAAATGTAGAGAAAAAACATAAGGGTCTGAATTAATGCAGTGAACTCATGACACACAGCTCAGGCTTTCTGAATTTCAGTGCTGCTGTCTGAGCACAAGAGGACCCTACTCTTGTTTTCTCTTTCTGCCAGAAAGTAATTTCTAATACTACTCAGCTTTTGTATAACTATAAGGTACTGTAATACTTTTAGTACTGTTAGCCAGTTCAAGTATGTGTGTGTGTGTATGTCTTTGTGACTGTGTATATGCACCTGTATATATGTATGTGAACAGGAGAGAAGAAATGAGCATTTAGTGTGAAATAATTTATTTTGGTATTTAGTTTTATTTGTTTAGTATCAAGTATTGTTTAAAAGAGGAAAAGGAACTGTGTGAGATAAGCAGTAGAAGAATTAAAAAAAATTCAAATAGACATACACTTGGCTTAAATGATGTCCAGACTTGCTGTGATATTTTCCAGGCACTGGTGTTTTCCTTTTTTGTTAAGATTATAAACAGTTGGGTTTTGTTGAGTCTGCAAAATAACAAAAAAGAGCCACAATATTAATACATTTAACTGTCCCCAAAATATGCATTTGAGTACATTGTTTTACTTGTCCTTTTTGTTTAAAGATGAGTCTTGTTGTAGCAATTTTTAACTTCTATGACTGGTTAAGGATCTACTAGCTTTACAAATAACCATATGATTAATTGCAGGGGAAAAATATTGATGAACTGAATAGAAAAGTACTTGGATGCTTTCACCTTAGGCACTTAGAAGGAATTTTATTAATAGAACATGCCAGTGTTATTGCAGTGGCTCTTCTGTTTCTGTTCAATCGATCTGGGCAGGATGTCTTTTCACAGGCATTTGGTGTACTTGCATCTCTGCAACTGGTGGAAAAATCAAGGGCTTATTCCAGCCCCAGCATCACTGGTGTTGATGTGGCTGCATGGTAAAAAGGGCTGGGGAACTGGTGGGGACACCGTAGTGCTGTATATTTGCAAGTGTGGGTTTGACGTGGGCGTTTGAGCTCAGCCATCCCTTACTAGGCTGGTGTGCGTCCGGTCTGGATCCTTCTCTGGTGTCAAGTTTACATGTTGCAGATACATCTGAGTGTGGGGATGGAAAGATGGGGTGAGTTGCCAGGGCTTCAGCACCAGCACTGAAAGCTTTCCTTGCCAAAGCGGAGCCTAACAGCTCGCTTTCCATCCAGCCTATCTGATGAGGGATTTTCATTTCTCCAATACCCAGGCTTTGCTTCTTTGGGTCCCAAGGGCTGCGGCTGGTTATGTGTTGGCGCAACAAGGTGTCACGTACTTTTGGGCTCCACAGAACTGTTCTATGAAGCTTTTGGTCACATATCTCTTTGTCAGCATTGCTATCTGGATGATAGCACTGTGAACTTCCCACTGCAAGCGAATGGTTCCTGGAGAAAAGAGGAAATTAAAAAAAAAAAAAAAAACTTAATGGATTTTATACTTGCAATCCAAGAATGTATTTTCCTATGAAAATACAATCTTTGGAAATCTAAGTCATAGTCTGCTATGATGTGGTAGAAAATGACTTATCTTGTACTGTTAGAACTCAAAGAGCACACTTGCGAAGTCTGAATGTCTCCAGATATATAAATAATGCCTTATTGTCTTGTCATGGTCTAGGCATATATTGCCTTCAAAAAGGAAAAATACATAATATTATTTATTTAAAAAATCTTTCTTTTCAAAGGCATATGGCAAGAAGCAGTGTGCTGGGGAATAAGTTCAGTTGTAACTGGAGAATTTTTTTTGGTAGCAGAATTGTTTGTGAATGAGCAATGGAGATAGTGACCTACAGGGTTACAAAATGTGGGAATCTGCCTGTCTAGCCAGCACTATAAAAAAATGAGAAAAGCTTTTGAAAGATTTTTGTCAGCTCAATATACATTATTTTGTTTCAGCAAGTCTACTTTTGCTTCACAAACTCTGTTCTGTGTGTGGTGCTATTTATAAACGGGTGGAGGAAGAGTCTCTGGGAGTGGGCGATTCACAGACACAAAATAGGGCCATAAACAATGTTAATACTGTGGCATAATCTGATAAAATCAGGAACATGGACAAAGAGTGCAATGCTGTTCCTCACTGAGGCTGTTGTACAGCAGCCGTTTCTCCCTTTCCACTGACTTTCTCTGACTTGTTGAAAATACCATCTAGTTTCATTTTCACAGGGGCCTGACACTGAGTTGCCCAAGGTTAACCTGAGAGCAACACTGTGGCTCGGTCTTCTGCATGGAGACTCTCGTGCCTGACCCATCTGAGGAGTGTGTGTCACTACCGGTTTTTTGGGACGGGTCAGAGGAGCGTCTGAGGGCTTCCTGGTAGCTCAGTGACTGGTTCCTCTGCACCCTGGCCACAGGTGGCTGCAGAGAGCTTGTGGTCACAGCAGAAGGTGGATCAATGTTCAGATCACAGCCTAGGAGCTGGAGTGATGTGTGTTCGCTCCCGCCGTGTCTATTGTGAGCTTTGGCAGAGAAAATGGGATGGAGGATTTAGCAGAATCTCCTGGAGCTTGCCTGTGACTGCATAGAGGGACAAAGGGCAGAGCAGACAGGAGCTCATTTTGTATACTGAAGCAGTATTTTGAGTGTATCCCTTTCCTGTACAGGTAGCTTAGTTACCTCCAGGAATAATACCTGTACTTCCTTGTGCTGATTAAAACACCGACAAAGTCCAAGATTAGTTACTGGAAGAGCAGAAAGCAGTTTTGTGAAGAGGAAGGTTGTAACCATTACTGCTTCTATGTGGCAGTACGTGGAGATGTTATCTGAGCTGAACTTTGAGGCACAGCATACGCTGTATGTGTGTACATTGTCTCCAAAACCATTACAGTCTGTTGGAGAGGAAGTGATTTGTCAAGTTTACCCAAGTACTACATAGCAGAGCTCATCCTAAAACTCCATACTCATAAGCAGGATAACGTATGTACAGCACTGTGGTATGTCCCAGTATGCCCAGCAAATAATTCGGTGAGTCACATGGGAGAGGAGCACATGAAGAGATGGAGGCAAAGACTGTGGCACAGGAATTAAAGATGAAATTTGCCTGTGCTGGTGGGTGGAGATCCCAAAGTGTTTCCTGCTCAGAAGCCTGTTAAAAAAAAAAAAAAAGAAATCGTAAATATACTTCTGAGCATTCAGTCCACAATGGCAATGAAAAGCACATAGAGTTTAAAAAAGGAAGAGCAAGTCCAACCAAATAAAAATATGCAGACGAAAGTGTGTACCCATCACAGGCAGGAAAAAATCCTATCTTTTGCTTTCTCCTGTTATGGGAGGGGTCATTGTTTCTTTTTCTAGTAAAAGAATCCTTTTTAAAAAAAAGTCTGTGGGAAAGGAGAATAGTCTGAATTGAGTCTTTGAGATGTTGCATTACAGAGAGTCACAGAAAATGTACTATGCAAATGACTATCTGCCTTATTAGATGCCTCAATAGAGTTCATTGTCTCAATATTGCTATTATTGGAGATGGATGGACACTACATGATTTTACCATCAAGCTGAAAAACTTCAGTGTTACAGTCTCATTGCTAGGGTAATAGTGCACTGACTTAAAGGAGAGAATTGAATTAAGGGGAGTGAAAGATCCATTGCTCTGTCCATTTTAGTTTGTCTTTTGTAGACTGTGCATCTTTTTAGGGGTCGTAACGGGGGGGTTTGTTCTTCATGGGCTTCATTTTGTTCATCTTTCATTGCTAATAGAAAGAAAGCCCTTTTATGGGGAGAAACTCTCTAGCACCTGCTGTGATTTTGCTTGACTACAGTTGTAGGGATGCCGGTGTTGCTGGCCAGTGGTGATGCTGGCATCTTTCTCAGGTGGGTGCTGGCCCTGTAGCAGCTTGGTGTCCTCCTGGAGGAAGAGAACCTACTTCTTTGCTCCCTGGTGTCAGGAACTCATTACAGTACTGCTCTTCTCCTCTCTTAGCTGGCTTCTTATCTGTGAGACTGCTCATGGGGTCTTCCCTGAGCTTTCATGTACTGCCTGAGGCAAAATCTAAATCCTGAGAGCTGCTGAAGTCAAAATCTATCAAATGTCAAAATCCATGTATTAACAGTGTCTCCCTTAAACCTGCTTTTGAGGTCTTGCTTTGGATGTAGTGGGATGCCTTACAAGCAGACAAGAATACTTTCATAGGTCAGGTGCTTGAAATTACAGCTAACTGGTGTTTTGTGGTGTGTGTTGGGGTTTTTGTTTGTGTTTTTTTTTTTTCCCATAATCCAGCTTCTTAAGGAGATAGGGCAGCAGGAACTTTGGCTATGAAGTTGTTACAATGAATGGTCAGCGATAATTTTTAGGTTTTATTTTGTTCTGGGCATCACTTTGTGTGTTGGATCTGACTACCTTACAGAATGGGAATTTTCAGAGAAAACTTTGTCTCAGGGACTGCGTGTTTGCTATCTCTGTGGCCTCATGGCCATAGTAAGGATCCATCATTGAGTTTTCAGTTAGGGGCTATGCTGCTGTTGTCTATGGAAGGAGGTGTCTCTCCTAAGCCATTTTGGTTCTTCTAAACCTACTGTTTACTTAATTTACTTCTTGGTTTGGGGAGTGAAACCACCCACTTTCTGTCTCTCTTGTATTGTTTGGTTAATATGTGTGAAAGTTAATGAGTAACTAGAAGAACTACAGGCAAATTGGAAAACAGTAACCTTACTCAGTGTTTGCTTTTCTTCTGTAGCTTTTCAGTTGTGGAGGGGGTGGGGAGGGACCATTACTCATTAAACTAAAGAAGTTCTCAATAGCCCCCAGCATTTGCCCCCAGATAAACAACTGCCTCCCTTTAGTCCTTAAAAGTAGTACCTGTCATGCAATACTTTGTAATATGAATTAATAATCAGGGATTGCAATGATTACGTGCTGTGTGAGACAGAGAAGTGCTCAACCTACCAAACATACAGAATATTATTCTGAACTTGAGCTTCGTTTTGTATGCTTCGTTCTTCTAATATCCTAATCTACATTCTGCAACCTCTCCATGTGTCACCTAACACAGGCCAGACATAACCCTGATGTAAATGACACCAAGAAACCACTCAGCTGAAATCACAATTCTGTGATGTGAGCTTAGGCACTGCCCTGTCCTTTCCTGTCCTCTTACCAGTGCTAATGATGAGGCTAGTGGCTCTTACCTCTCCATTTCACCAGAGCTGTATGTGTGCCCTGAGCTCTGTGATTGTAGAGCTGGCTAAATCTGGTCATTAGTTTTCCTTAAATATTGATGGTAACTTCCTTCTCCAAGTGATAGAGGAGCCAACAAAGAGAGATGCTATGCTGAACATTGTTCTTGACAAGAAGGAGGGGCTGGTGGGGAATGTGAAACTCAAGGACAGCCTTGGCTGCAGTGACCATGAAATGGTGGAGTTCAAGATCCTTAAGACAGCAAGGAGGGCACACAGTAAACTCGCTACCCTGGACTTCAGGAGAACAGACTTTGGCCTCTTGGGGATCTGCTTGGTATAGTACCATGGGTTAAAGCCTTGAAGGGAAGATGGGCCCAAGAAAGCTGGTTAATACTCAAGGATCACCAAGGTCAGGAGTGATGCAGCGCAACCAAGAAGTTGGGCAAAAACACCAGGAGGCCTGCTTGGGGGAACAAGGAGCTCCTGGACAAACTCAAACACAAAAATGAAGCCTACAGAGAGTGGAAGCAAGGATGGGTACCCTGGGAAGGAATATAGACAAACTGTCTGAGCAGCCAGGGATCAGGTTAGGAAAGCTAAAGCCCTGATAGAATTAAACCTGGCCAGGGATGTCATGGGCAACAAGAAAAGCTTCTATAGGTACATCAGTGATAAAAGGAAGACTAGGGAAAGTGTGTGCACTCTCTAGAAGGAAACAGGAGACCTAGTTACCTGGGATCTGGAAAAGGCTGAGGTCCTCAGTGACTTTTTTGCCCTGAGCAAGTGCTCTAGCCACACAGCCCAAGTTGCAGAAAGCAAAGGCAAGGACTGGGAGAATGTCCCACTATAGGAGAAGATCAGGTTCAAGACCACCTGAGGAACCTGAAGGTGCAGAAGTCCATGGGACCTGATGCGATGCATCTGTGGGTCCTGAGGGAACTGGCAGATGAAGTTGTTATGCCACTATGCATCATATTTGAAAAGTCATGGCAGTCTGAAGTTCTTACTGACTGGAAAAGGAGAAACAAAATGCTGATTTTTGGAAAGGGAAAACAGGAAGACCGAGGGAACTACAGGCCGGTCATTCTCACCTCTGTGCCCAGCAAAATCATGGAGCAGATCCTCCTGAAAACTATGCTAATGCACATGGCAAATAATCATATGATTGGTGACGGCCAATATGGCTTCACTAAGGGCAAATCATGCCTGACAAATCTGGTGGCCTTCTGTGATGGGGTTACAGCATTAGTGGATAAAGGAAAAGCAACTGAAATCACCTACCTGGACTTGTGAAAAGCATTTGGTGCTGTCCTACACAACATCCTTGTCTCTAAAATGGAGAGATGTGGATTTGACAGATGGACCACTAAGTGGATAAGGAATTGGCTGGATGGTTGCACTTGAAGAGTTGTGGTCAATGGCTTGATGTCCAAGTGGAGACTAGTGATGAGTGGTGTTCCTCGGGAGTTGGTATTGGGACCAGTATTATTTAACATCTTTGTCAGGGACATGGGTAGTGGGACTGAGTGCACCCCAGCAAGTTTGCCAATGACACCAAGCTGTGTGGTGCAGTTGACACATCTGAGGGACAGGATGTCATCCAGAGGGACCTTGACAGGCTTGAGAGGTAGGCCCATGCAAACCTCATGAAGTTCAACAAGGTCAAGCGCAAGATGCTGCACATGGGTCAGGCCAATCTGAAGTGCATATACGGTCTGGGCAGAGAATAGATTGAGAGCAGCCCTGAGGAGAAAAACAGGGGGGTGTTAATACATGAGAAGCTCAATATGGCCCAGCAATGGGCACTTGGTAGCCCAGGATACATTTGGATTTCTGGGCTGCATTGAAAAAATTCTGGTCAGCAGGTCAAGGGAGGTGATTCTGCTCTCATGAGATCCCACCTGGAGTACTGCATCCAGGTCTGGGACCCCTGGTATGAGAGGGACGTGGACCTCTTGGAGTGAGTCCAGGTGAGGGTCATGAAGATGATCAGAGGGCTGGAACACCTCTCCTATGAAGACAGGCTGAGAGAGTTGGGGATGTTCAGCCTGGAGAAGAGATGGCTCTGCAGAGATCTTAAAGCAGCCTTCCTGTGCCTAAAGGGGGCTTACAGGAAAGCTGGAGAGGGGCTTTTTACAAGGGCATGTAGTGATAGGACAAGGAGTAATGGCTTTAAACTGAAAGAGTGTAGGTTTAAATGAGATCTTTACTGTGAGGGTGGTGAGACACTGGAACAGGCTGCCCAGGAAAGTTGTGGATGCCCCATCCCTGGAAGTGTTCAGGTCCAGGCTGGATGGGGCTTTGAGCAACCTGGTCTAGTGGAAGGTGTCCCTGCCCATGGCAGGAGTTGGAACTAGATGATCTTTAAGGTCCCTTCCAACCCAAACCATTCTGAGATTAAGGAAATCTTAAATACTAAGGTACACATTTTCCTTATAAATATTTATGAAGAAATAGGTAAACTGCAGAGTAAGTCATACTCCACTCTTACTATGTCATTCAGCTTGGGTTATGTGCTCCAGCTTTCAGTATTTCAGTGTTGCTTATGAATGTTTAGTAAACTTTCCTTCCTTTTGGATATACGAATACATGATTGGGAGTTCTCTATTTCACTTTTTCACTTCAATTTTCCATCCTGATCTCAAGAGGTTAATTTAATACAAATGTGTAAATAGAAAAAGACATGAAGATATTGGTGACTTTTGTGACTCTTGTCTCAATGTTTTCACAGAAGTTTTGGATCTATTTCAGAAGAGTTACAGTTTCTGAGGGTTAGAAGTTGCCACTTGGTGTAGTCTGGGGGTTTTTCTGGGGAAGGTTTAAGCAGTAACTTAGCCTAAATTCCTCTAGCACCTAATCCAACAGACATTATGAGGTCATAAAGCAGCAGCTCTTCTGATTTTATTGATTTTTATGATACTTTTCTACTGTTTTGACCCCTGACATGATGTTTACTGGAAGATCTTCAAAAAAACAAAACCAGAAACAACCTCAAAACACCTATGTCCTCCTGGAGATTCTGGCAGCATTTGAGCCAAACCACTGTCACATCTCCTCTGTTTATTCAGTCATGTTGCGTTTGTCAGCCATAAAACAGGAAAGGAAAAAGTACTGTAGGAAACAGTAAGTTATGTCTGTAAACCCCAAAGTCTTCATGGATTATCAGGAATAAACACAGTACCTGAAAATATTCTTAACTGCTTAAAATGAGAAGAAAGTTCTAATTAATAGTGCAGCTTTTAGGCTAGAGTTCTGTTTATGCCCATTTCAGTGAATGGAGGGTTAACTTGTATTTTCCCTCTATCAATAGAGAGAACTTAAGAACATGCTGGATAAAAGACTACAGTAGTATGATTTGTTTGGCGTTTACAGCAACAGAAATTCTGCTTCTGCTCATCAGAAAGGCTCAGTGTACAAGGTAGTGTACTGTTTTGCCCTGAGCTTTCTGTCTAATCTTTAAATGGGTATGTGGCATTTTGCGTTGCTTGAATATATTCTGTGATTATACATAATAAGAAGCACAGCTAATACTGATTCTGCCATTGCATTTGTTTTGAACATCGTGACTTTTATGCAACTTCGCTTTTTGTCGTATGACTTCTTTGTATTTTTTTCATTCACTTTATTGAAATAACAGGGAAAACATTCTCAGTACCTCGCTTAAGAAAGCATGTTATGCATTTTTTGCCCAGCTCTGTACAGTTCAATTACCATTTCATAAAATGGCTCATAAAGCTGTGAAGAGCTCCAAGGTCATTATTTCTCCCGCCCTCTTTTTCTGACTCCCTCACTTGTCTCAGAAGGGCTTTAATCATTTATCGTGTCCTTCCTCTTAGAATTTATATTTTATTTTCTGCATCACCACCTGCCTCAAGTGATATTTCCTCCCTTCCTAATTGAAGACTGAAGATCTGGTTGTATGGTGAAGTAAACCCTTAGGCCTTTTGGGTGTTGATGATGGGAAGTGGAATTGTAGCCTGTGACCACTTAGCTCTTCTGACATTTCACTTGCCTGCTCACTTTCTATGCCAAAGGAAATGAGGGTGTTTTCTGGTGCTGCTAGCTTTGCATTTCTGCATATGACTTACTTTGCAAAGCTGGGGTTTTGTTAATTCTTAAGCTTGGCCTATTTAATTGTAGTAACCTTTCTGAGTCTCCTTGCCAACGAAGCAGCAATTTGGAAATGACTTCTAAATCAGGGAAGGTTCAATTATGCCACTTTGCCATTCTTATGTTTTGGGCTTTCCATGTGCACCACAAAACATGAATTCCTTGCTGGGCCTTCACTGGACCATGGAGTCTTTATGGCGGGCAATTGCTGTAGATTAATCTTTCAAAAATGGGTTGTGGGAAGTAGAACTAATATTTTCCTCTGGAGGAAAGGGGGAAATGCTTTCCAAATGCCAACTACCTGAAAGACCCTACAGTATTACTGTAGTTAGGTTGGAAGGACAGTGTGCAGGAGCCATTTTTGCCAGGTGTGAGCGCAGTTCTCAGCAGATTGGTGCCTGGGTTGCTGAACTGAAGATACATGCAATTTACGTGGAGAGGCAAAATAAAGGGTGCTAAATTTCCTCCTGTTTTTTTCAAGTTCTACTGTTCTGAGCTGCTGTATTTGTCTTATCTGCTAATGTTATTGTGTAGAAGGAGGATAGTTTATTTAAAACTAAGTATTTCATAGTAGTTAATTTGTGTGATATTTATAGCAATTACTTGAAGAACACCTGGTATCTTTTCTGTTGTGAATAAAAACTGTACTAAGCTCTACTAAGGAGTAGTACAGGTTATCTAATTAAATATTTTGCTTCATGTTGTTCCCAGCTGGTTCATTCATTTCACTGTTGGTACTGGCTGAAAGATGATTTATTCCTGCTCTGTGAGAATTCTCTCAGCAAGTGCCTTATGCATCACAGTAATGATAACAATAAAGTATACCTGGAATACTGAGTGTTTTTGAAAAAAATCTTTTTAAAAGCATTTGCTCATGTCCAGAAAGGTACACTGTTATGGCACAAGGACCTTGATCTGTGTGACTTTTAAAGAAGTCACTTGCTCCTCTCGTAGCCTTCGATGGGGTCACATAGGCAAAAGAAAGAAAACTAAGATAGGCAGGTAGGGAATGACTGGATTGGAGAAGTGATGCTTTTGAGGTGACCTTCATTTTGCAGGCAGCCTGTAGAGCTTTCACTGAATAGAAAGATAAGCAAATTATTCTGATTACTTCCTTCACCTCATTGAAATATGTCACCTCTGTGAAATGTCTGTTGCTGGTGGAAGGTGAGCATTTTCCTGCCTCATTTGCCACTGAGATGGATAAGCTCTAGATCTTTTCCTTTGTGTTTGCACGAGGGTGAGGCTTTATGAAACAGCTGAGCCAATCTCCTGGCCATCTACTTCCTCACCACCACCCAGTGACGTGAGCTGCTCCCATTCACTCAGCTGGCCCACATCTGACCCTGTGTTGGGCTGGGTGAGATAGCAAAACTGGCAGAAAGCTATTCCCATTATTCTGGCAGAGTAGTTTGCTGCCAAATTAGCTCCCTCAACAGATTTGCTGTGTAGTCAGGTAAGTGATGGTGCCTCAGTAAAGGCAGCCTGAGGAAAGGAGGTTATGTTGCTCCTTTTAGCAACAACCAAACTTGGGTAGTGTTGGCTTCATTCTGTAAATAGTAGCAGAAGTTATATTCAGGATGTTTTAGTTTCTTATGCAGTGTCATATCATCCATCTCTGTAAACCTAGAATCAAACACCAATTTTGGAGCTAAGTGCCTGAACTGTTTTCATAGAGCAAATCAAAGCTCACATGATGGTAATTACAGTACACTGAAGATGAATGAGTTTGTTTCAGATTTCAAATTTTTCTTTACAGCTGCAAAGACAAGAACATATTTCAAACATAGATCAGTTTTCCTTTTTAAAATCATTACTGCACCTGTTTTTTGCAGGAAAATAGAAATAACGTGGTAATGTTGCGCACCTTTGTAGCAAAGCAAGCATTTCCTATCAGCCAAAGCAAAATGAGCTTACCAACTTTTTGTGGAGAGTTGTCTGCTACTAACCATGTGATATTGAGAAAGCAAGTATTACTATGTGTTTGTGTCTTGTTGAACCTGAGATTAGTGGCAAAGGTTAATTTCTTAATTGTTTAGAAATAACTCTCTTCAATAAAATTATGTAGTATAATCTAGACATGGTATTCTTAACTTTTATTCCAGTATTTGTGCCACTTTTAACACCAGCTTGTCCATGCTAACTTGAGTAGAGTTATTGCTTGTTAATACTACATGAGGGCAAAACACCTACTTTGCTGCAGGTCTCATGTAACTTTTCTATACATACAAAGGATGCAGATGGGCTTTGTTACTTATTTCAGCATGAGCTTGAAAAAATCCACACATTCAAGTACACTAAAATAGTTCAAATATTTGTGTCTCAAGGCGTTTTCTTTTGGCATGGATACAGGTGATTATGCTAAAACCAGTTTTAACACTGAGGTGCAATAGGTTTTGGGGTACTTGATGTTTTTAAATCAAACTGTGTTTTCCTGATATTTTTGCTAAACCCTGAGGCATAAATTTTGTGCAGAAACTTTTGCAGAAGAAATCAGGCCACGGGCTCTGAGGTTTTGAATGTAGAAGGTCTGTGACTTGCATGGCCCTAAGTACAACACTTGCAGTGAGGTATTTTGGCAATGAAGTGTTGCAGCTTTGTGCAGTGGACGTTTTTATTCAGTTGACTTGTGCTTTGGCTGCTTAGCAGAAGTTGGAAGGACTGAGATCCTTCAGCATCTTCCTATGCACTTTCCGTTCTTGTTGCTGTTAGAAATTGCAGACTGGTTACTTAAGGTTCATGCAGAGGTCAGAACATGGGAATCTACTGGCAAATCTTTTTTCTTCCTCCTCCAGTTTACATTAGGGGATTAATTTTTGTTTCTTTGTTGTTTATTTTACCCAAAGGCTCTTATCTGTATCCCCAAACACATTTTGTTTCTTGTGAGGCTAAATATTAATGTTGTCTGAGACATTTATTACGTACTTTAACAGAAAAAGTGGTTTTTATAGATATATTTTTATATATATTTTTAAGACTTTTCTTATACTCCTGCTTGTGAGGAATTATTTCTAGTAAGAAGACCAAGTTTAAAGCCTATTGGTTTTTACCAGTTAGTAAAAGCTAAGAAGCAGCCAGCTCTTCTCTCCAGCTCTGACAGTCTTAAGCTTCTGTTGCCACATGATTTTACTGTAAATGTTATGTCCTTGTGGGTTCACTCCACCTTTCTTTTGTGTTTGTCTGTACCCATGAACAAGGGCTCTGTGGAAGTGATGATGTGAATGTGGATAGAAATACTGTATAATAAACTTTCTTCCATGTGATTTTTGTACCCTTGAATTTTAATTTGTGGGAACAGCATCATTTGAATCATGATGCTAGTAATGTTTTGAAGAAGATTGGTAGGAAAAATGCATCTTGGCTTTTGGGTCTTGGTGTGATGAAAGATGGTTGAGGAGGGATACGAGGTGAGGTGAACCTGGGGCTCTTTCTGTGGTACGGTTTCCTCTCCCAGGCTGTTGTTGCAGGTGGCTCCTGAGCTGAGACTGGAGTTTGGGTTATGTTGGACAGAGGGGCCAGGCAGAAGGGATTCTCCTAAGGATATGAAAGGTCCTTTGACAAAATTTGCCCTGGTGATTTGAGATATTGCTTGCCTTGCCTGCCAGGGGCTGAGTTAGTAGCTGGGCTCCTTAATATTTCAAGCTTCCACAGTGAAACTCACGACTTCACAGCTTGCCCACATCCTGCACCTGACACAGAGTGGCAGGGGAGCAGAGCAGAGGTTTGCAAAGGGCACTGTATGGGTGGGCAGGAATCTGAACCTGGCTGATGGAGCAGCAGCAGGCTGGCTGCGAGGACAGCACTTGTAGGAGTGTTATGTGTAATCAAGAGTGGGAAGCAAGCTTGCTCCTTGTCCGTAGCTTCCCACAGAGAGAGGTGCTTCGTCCATTCATGCAGAGCAGATCTCAAAATGCAAACTTTGTCCCTTTAAAAAAGATGAAAATAATAATCACATGTTGGAGTAGGAGGAGCAAAGCTGAACAGAAGTTCTTTTCTCCCATCCACTCACCATCTCTTCATACTATAAGTGCCTAGTCAAAGCATTAAACTGAGCTGATGCAGAAGTAGGACCTACAGTTGTTCATAATATAAGGAAGACTATCTGTATGTAGTTAGATGTAGGTTACCAATTTTCATCTACTGGAGGTATTGTTGACCATGTTTTAATTATGACTTTCCACCTGATAAAAGAACCCCATGAGAGAATAAAAGTAATCTGTACCTGATTTCTTTTATGATTATGAAAGAAAATAATAAAAAAAAGGCAGCAGAAACCTCTCTTCTAAATATATGCAGATGAAATGTTTTGATATAGGGAAGTTTACACACAAATTTAATGATGAGAATCAGTTAGTCATACAAACGTTTGGATGTTTACTCAAAACCAGGGAAGCAAACAGCAAGCACAGTTCCCAGCTCTGCTGCAGCTCTTTCCTTATCAAATTCAACACTCCTCTTCTTTGCTGCTGCCTTATGGTGCTTTGGGAAGAACAAGATGGCTTGGCATTCCTCTGTGTATTTTGGGAATACTTGTGCTAAAACTACTGGTGTTTCCACCCCCCCAGCCCTATATTTTTTCCTCCTCTGTCATTGCTCTTTGTAAATTCAAAATTATTTTGGAAGTGAACTACTATCCCCACTCTGCAGCAGAAACAGTGAAAAAGGGCAGATGTGTGTAATGACCCATGAAAGCAATAAACCTTGTAAGCAGTTCGTTGTGAAAATAAGTCATGTCTTTATTTTGAGAGTTTGGGGTGATCCAGAAAGCATATGCAATAGGAGAAAGTCTGTCAAAACAATTCTTGCTGATGCTTGTGTATGCATCAGCTGATCTCAAAACACGTTTGGGAGCTACTTTGAGAGCTACTGTCAGATCCTTTTTATGAATGAGAAAGACTTAAGATAGTCAAGTCTGACCATTAATCTAGCACTGCCACAATGTGCAGTGATTAGCCTTCAACTTTTTCATTAATGTGAAGTTTTTTTCTTCAGTGTGAAGGTTTGCCACCTTTGTTCAGGAAAGCACTGCAAGCTCAGTAATAGTTTTATAACTGATGTGTTGCCTGGCTTTATCACTGATCTCAGAGATTGTCAGGAAAAAACTGAAAATGTAAAAACTGCTGCTGCTGATGTCATTAATTTCCATGACTTGTTGAGGTTTAAAGGCTTATTGATTTGTGGTTGCTGATTAGAGTGAATAAACAAATTAAGTTGTTGAATTGTAATTTCAGAGCAATTAATATAATCTATTTTCAGAGGCTTTCTTAGTATTTCCAAAGACAACAAGATTTGACTGTTGATTGCTTAAATAAGCTGGAATAAAATACAATGAAGCCTTTAAAAACAAAGCATGGAAGGAAGGGGCAGCAATTTATTGGCTCATTGTGTTGATGACATGCTAAATACACAAGCACAGAACAAGTGACTTCAGAGGCTTAGCTCAGGGTCTAGTTCAAAGTCTTTTCATTTCTATGTAATGATGTCCTTAGGCAAAATGGATTTTAAGGTCTGGAGGCTGTCTTAGGGACCTTAGTGCTAAGACCCGTATTTTATCTGGTTAAACACTATTGAAACTGAAAGCTATTAAAATAGTACTAAGTGGTTTTAATGTGATGATAATTGAAGTTACTTTGCATGAAGATCTTCATGCCTTTAGTATCTGACCACGGTCAGCCAACCAGTTAAATATATTTTTACTTACTTCATTTGCTGCTCTGCTTATTTTGAGTCATCTCTTCTTCCAGCAATATCATTGTAATGTTTCTTCATGTAATTTCTTGCAAGTCATGCTTTTGTAGACAAGTAGATGAGAAGGGTTCCTAAAAGCAGCTCAATGGAACTATTAAGTAATTTCAAATTGCAGATCTTAAGCAATTAATTTAAAAATAATAATAGTTTAAAAGAATTAAAAGAAGAGGTTTAATAGAGTCATACTGGTAACTTCTCTTGCAAACTTTGCAAATTTGATGTACAAATTGCCAAGACACTAATGGGGTAGAAACCTGTTGCACTGTTTGTAGCAGCCTTCTAAGAACTTTACACTCAAGGCTGTGCAATCCATCATTTTTGTCCCAGGGGAATGTTTTCAGTGTGAGACTTTGCTGCTTTGTGCGTCCTGATGTTCCTTTTTGGACAGTATGTATACCCTAAAGCTTAAAATGTTAAATGGCAGACTGTAAAGGAAAATAAAAAAGGTTTTGGTTTGGTTTTTTTTTTTTTAATTTCAAAACTTAAAATTATTTGTTTTAGACTGTTGCAGAAAGCCACAAAATTAGCAGAGCAAATAAAGAGGAAATAGTGTTGACAGGTTCTTTTTCCTTATCATCATAATTAAAAATACTGGCTTGTAAAAAGGCCTGTGAGTAATGGTTATAAAATGCAGCAAGCAAACCTTAACACTGAAAGAAAATCTTCATCTGTCCTCTTGGTTGTTATATGCAGCTGGTCATGGACTGAATGGAAAACACTTCTACAATAAGCCCTATATTATGAGGGAAATGGGTTGTATTTAAAGAATGCATAGCTTTTGGGAAAGGACAAACAGAAGCAATACTTGAGTATGACTAGACTCAGTGTCCCAACACTTCAGGCACTTTGTTTCTGGTGCAGTTTTCTACATGCAACTGGATTAATTTTAACTTTTTTTAAAAAGAATCAAAACCTGTCTAACACTTCCATAATTCTGTTGCCTGAAGCCTGTCTGCTTGCTGTGCCCGATTCCTTAACTCAGTGCAACAGAAACTTCACTAATTTCAACCAGTTTGTTAACAAACTGTCTGGCTGTGTGTGTTCAACACTGCAGTTACTGCCTCTGTTTGTTCCCTTGGTTCTCAGCCATCATAAGGAGGATGAAATGTTTCTAGTGTGTAATACTTTCACTTTTTTTTTTTTTTTAAATTATCATGTTCCTTTGCCCGTTGCCCAGAGATCAGCACCCAGCAGATCATGGTTGCTTTCAGACAGATTGGTGAGCAGAAATAAGACAAAGTAACAAAGTTGTAACCCTTAAAACTACAGGCTGTGAAATACCAAGTTGCATACCGAAAATGGGGCTAAGAGATGTTCTTTGCAGACAGAATCCAGAAAAGTTCAGTTTTAAATGGCTCCCACTATTACTTGTCCCTGGGAAAATCAAACCTGCGTTATGTGCTGCTTTTGTCCCTGTAGCAAAAATACTGCAGGAAACTTGGGGGGATTTTCAATCATTTCTGCGGAAATATGCACAGTGGACAGTTTTGGTGAATGGTCCAGTCCTATCACAGATGTGCTTTTTGGGGGGATGATATTTGCAGTAGTGGGAGAGACCTAACTGAGCATACCCTTCCATATCTTTTTACAGTTCTTGAAAATTGCAGTTGAGCCCACTGGTCATCTTGTAAACCTAAGTTAGGATTGAAGTCTACTTTTACCTGTAAAAGGAATGATGATTTTAAAAAAAAGTGCCCATGTATCTGCTGAATCCACACTTGACTTGGACTCGACTGTGTGGGAATCAAAGCTGCCCAGCTGGCCCCCCAGCCAGCCTGCTCCTTGCTCTCTCCAGTTCAGAGCCACTTCTGGCCAACTTCAAAGAATTTACTTCAAAGGCTTTTGGCAGACACAGAACAGCACAGGCTGAGGTTGTAGCTTCCAGCTTTGGCAGAGCTCGTGAAGTCTTGGATTCTTGGGTAGTCTTGTTTTATTTTCCTGTTATTCATTCAATGCACAGCAAAATGCTAATTGCTTTTCTGGGGAGCATGCAGGCTGGCATTCACCCGTCACTGGAGCTGTGTGGTGAGAGAGGAGAGTGCTGGTGAATGGTAGATATAGCCAGCTCTGGCAGAACAAAAGAACTTAAAATTCAGCTCTGGAGAGAAATTCCATATTAGTTCCCCATCTCCCCTGAACATAGCAATTGTCCTTTTAACTGAAGTGCAAGCTTTAATCCTGCCCTTTAGGGATATAAATATATATATATATTTTTTTTTGCTATCTTATTACAACTCTTCAGAGTTTCTTGTTAGTTCCACAAAACTCTGGTTCCTCTTTTCTGCTTCCTGAAATCTTACTTCCCGGCAACTTCCTATAACTGTAACAATAAGCACCACAAAAATAGTGTGCGTTGCCTGGAAATTTGCTTTCATTTTTATCTGGGAATGTGGTGCATTCTGGGTGTCAGGTGTCCACTTGCACAAGGGGAGGCTCCTCCCAGAGGCTGGGGCAGCCACGTCCCTCTTGGTTTGGAGTGAACCCCTCTGCAGTGGGATGGGACCTTGGTTGTGCTGAAGGATGTGCTCTGTGCATCTGCCTGCCTTAACATCATGAAACTCTACGTATCGGGTTTTTTGGGGGAGAATCCTCCCTCCCTCAAACCCCGGGGAGTATGTCCTGTTAGCTGCTGTTCCTGATTAAAAGCTGTTGTGGCTTCAGGAGGAGCCAAGTAACAGTGGGGCTGGCAGAGCTGCTGAAAAGTCTCTGTCCACGAAAAATAAAATGGGGTGGGGGGAAAGCACCTGGTGCAGCATTTTCATGAGAGTTACTTGGTGTTCTTCAAAAGTAGATACTGAAATATGTCAAGTGCAAGCCTTATCACATTCTCCATGTCCCTGGGTCTTTTAATATTAGTTTCCTTTAAGACAGTGGCCCTAAGTTGGGGTGTGGTTTATACTACACACTTGCCAGGCTATTTATATATTTAGAGTCTTGCTCTTGCTAGTGAGGGTGGGGCGGGGGGTGGGGAAACTGTGGGGAAAAAAAAAAGCTAGAAGTCATGATTTTTTAATTTCCCTTGTTTTTTAAAGCAGCTCTTTTTCGTCTATAGAGGCATAAGAGATGCCAGTGCCTGCAAAAAACAGAGGTTTGCTGCTTGGGCAGAAAATTAATCCAGAATCAATAGCAGAAAAGGTATCTCAAATACTGTTCATTTTTATTAAACCATACAAACTTCTACATAAATAATAAACATAAATATATATATATAACTTTTTACCCCCACCGCATTCTGCAGTAGCTGTTACTAGAGTGGAGATTTGAAAATGAAATTCTCATCCTGACAGGAGCTGAGTGTCCTTCCAGTTAGAGCCATGAATGTCTGCAGCTCCACACCCCAGTCTGCCATGGGCCACAGCCTGGGAGTTGCACACTGGAAGGCATTATCAGACAGGAACTTTCGATTCATTTGCACACACACAAAAAAAGGGCAATTTTGGCTCCCATCATATCACTGAGATCTTTCATTGTCTCAATCTTGTTTTTAGAAGTCTTGATGCTGAGTGGCGATTGAAAAAGCGGTGCCGCAGGGTGGAGGTTTTCCTGTGCTGCTGCCTGGTCTCCTGCGCAAAGGAGCTGCTGATGCACCTGCTTGGGACAGGGAAATAGGGCTGGGGGTCCTGCCAGCCTGGCCAGGTGTTAGAGCAGCGGGTGGGAAAAGCAGTTCACAGAAGCTGTCGTATGGGAGAAATGCAAAACTCACCTCAACCATAGCACCTGGCTCTTTTCTTTTTTTATTTATCTATTTACTTTTCATTGTCATCAGAGGGTGTTGATTGTCAGATCTATCATAAAGATGCAGGAGATGGGCAAGCTTGGGTAAATGGGAGAGTGTTTTCAACTGATTGCAAGTTTGTGTCCAAAGCCATAGAACTGAAAACATCCAGTCTCTTGAGTAATCACCGACAGCATCCCTGCTGGTACATAATTGGGTATAATGCCTCATGAAAGCTGTGTGGGTACTGAAAGAGTAGTTTTGTGAATGAATGGCTGCTTTCTAGGTAAGAAACTACACTGACAACACAGTATTTTCTTTCCAGTAAGGATAAGATAGTAAAAGGAGCTGTTTGAGTCTAATGCTGAGGACTGGGAATGCTGCAATCAGAGCATGTAATTAGAACATAGATTCTCCAAATACTGCAGACTGGAGATTCCTGCTTTGCTGTGTGTACATTGACTTGTCTTTACTGATGTTATGCAGAGCATAGCATCATGGTCTCTCTGCTGTCACTTTGTAGTGTTGACCTGCCCATAACTTTGATTAATTAGATGACTTCTGGGTCTAACTTCTTACTATTTTTCCTATAAACAAAACTAGGATTAAATGGTTCTGACTCTTCCCTCCCCAGGATATTAATTTCAATGAACGTATTATAGATGTCTCTATCTGATATACAGGCTTGTTGAGTAGCATTTAGTCCCACCCTAAGAAATAGGAAATAATGAATAACGTTCTTACCATTGTACTCCAACTGCTTTTGAATGAGGGGAATGTACGGAGTGGCCTCTGATAGAGGAACTTAATGCTGTTCCCCAAATTACTGTTATTCAGCGGGACTATGCAGAAAACTAAACAGAAAGGGAAAAGAACAATTTATGCCCGTCTTTTATACTCTGCTCCCTCCCCACCCTGACGTGCAAACAGATGCCTTTCCCCAGTGCTTGCTTTTAACATTTATTTGTTGTTTTTACAATATTTTCTGCTCCCAGGGCTGTTGGCCTCTAGGTGCTAATGAAATGTGAATGTTCCCCAGGCTCACCCTCTAAGTGTATGCAGTTCTGCAGTGGCCAGACTTTTTGTATAACAAAAAGGAAAACAGTCATCTTGATTTTTGCATTTGGTGGCATAGATAGGGGAAGATAACTTTCCTTTTTACTTTTTCTTTCCCCCCAGATTTTTCAAGGGGAGAAAACTGTGGCAATTCAACCAAGTGTTGGGGGGGAAGAGGGGAGATAGGGGTGGCAGGGAAGCTGTACAGAAACACAGAAAAGCCCAATTTGGCTAGTTTCAAGTTAATTTGACTGTTTGGCATAACCTCATGTTTGAGTAGTTTAGCTTGGGTTTCTTGCCTGTGTGGTTTGTGTTTTAAACCCAAGAGCCACAGGGGAAGGCAGTGGGAGGGGAGGCAGCCCATGTTTTCCCCAGTGGCACATCTCTCTGTCTGCTGTTGAAGCCCTTTTTCCTCTTTGGGGTTTGACCTCAGGTCTCCCTTGCAGCAGGAATGTGTTTATTGCTCAGTGGTAATTAAGGGCCACTGGACACATGGTGGAGGACAGGTCTTGGCCACACGGATGGCTCTTGGAAGGGGAGCTGCAGCCCTGCTCTGCACTTTCCTGTTGCCTTGGTGGGCCAGCGAGCGGGTGGCCCTGCAGCCAGCCCAGCCTGGCTGAACCATGGACCTGTATAAAGAAGAATTGATCTGTTGGCGAGGCAGCGAGGAGTTTTCAACCTGAATCCACTGCGTGCCAGCTGAGTGCTGTAACCATTTGGCTACTGGGAGCTACTTTCACTCTATTATGGCTGAATGTGGCCCTTTGTTGCCTTGGCTTTTATTCCCCGTGCCCAGCATCTGAACGTTTTTGTCATGATTGAAATAGTTCATTTCGATCTCCAGTGCTGGTTTCAATGCAAGTTGGAGGGGTTTGTCCTTGAGTGAACCCTTCTGTAATTTCAGCCCAAATTCATGAATAGTTTAGTCTTCCCTGAAACTGTGTTTTTTAATGAATAAATGATTCAGCAAGGGGAAGAAAAAAGTTCCATCCAGAAACAGCAATAATAACATCTGCTAGGCCTGCTTCTTTATTGTTATGTATTGGGTTTGTTGTGAGCAGTGTGGATTCAGTTTAGTCGATGAGCAAACTTGACTCCCTCAGACAAGTAAAGACATTTGTTTGTTTGGATTTTTTTAAAGACTTATAGCTTTAAAAAGAGAGCTCTGCACCAAAAGCTGTGGTACTGCAGTAGAAGGAACTAGCTCACATGGTAACACAAACAAGATATCTAAGAGGCAACATAAACTCTCTATAATAATATAGGAAATGATTAGTCATTTAAAATTCATCTTATTCAAAGCCGTTCTGGCTTTCAGGCATCTGTTCAGTGTTTGAAATAAAGGAGGAAGCTCTGGTGCTTTATTCGAAAGGTTGTTACTGCAAAAGATCAGCTCAGTTGGAAAACAATGTTTTGGTCTATTTTGGGTCGCGTAGCTGTGTGGCACCGTGTTTCTGGGGTGACTGAGCTACCATTTACACCCAGCATTTCTGACACTTGCTATAAATACACTCTATGTTCTGTTGATGGAATTGCAATAAAATTTATACTAATGAAGTTAATGGAAGAAACTTCATAGGCTGTATATTATAGGTGCTACTTAGGGCTTAATATGTACTTGAAGTGTTCCTATGACACAGGAGAGGTGTGTGAAAGAACAATATAAGAGCTTAAAATGTTGCTGTCCTAATATTTGGGAATGGGGGGTTCTTCATAAAGTGTATGTTGAAATGAGTTTAGAGGGGTATTGAGAAAACTGGCAATACTCTTTTGGATAAAATTCTAGTGAAATCAGGATAAAAATTAGAAGGAATAAAATTATCTTCTCCAGTTGTTTCACTCTACAGTCACCAGTGTGGGTAGTTTGACTGTAGAGTACAAAGGACATTATTCACGTAAGACAGTTTCAGTAAACCTGGAATATAAATGCTTTGAGTGAGAGTTAACAACACCACAAATGCAATTCATCATCTTCCATTTAAATATGAAGGTTAAATTCTGGTAAGTCATATAATCTAACTTCAGGTTTTGATAAATTGGCTAGGAGATATTCAGTGGTAGTTGGATCAAAAATGTGGAAGATGTTATCAGAGACTTTCCCTTGTAATTACTGCCTTTTACTGTAATGCTTGTGACTTTCAGTGTGGGATTATTGCTGGGCTTAATGACTGACTGTGCCACCTACTTCTGTCAATAAAAGGTAATTCTTTTGTGTTTGTTTTCTTCTGTGCTTGCGTTGTCTCTGTTGGTATTGGATTCCTGTCTCCAGAGTAATAGGGTTTGAATGAAAGTAGGTAACTTCATGTTCTCACATTCCATACAATGAAACATGGTTGTTTGAAGGACATAGAGTGCAATTTTTTTTTTTTGGCACCTACCAAACCCTACCTACTTGCTTCTTATACGTTACTTTAATCTTGAAATATTTTCTAGAAACACATCCCTGATTTTGAGCCATCTCTTGATAAGACGTTCTAGTTGATGGTTGTTTTTTTGGGGTGCATGGGGGGGGAGGAAACCACCCCAAAAGCCCACAACACACAACAACCTAGAGATTATATTGATAAATGGGTGATAAATGCGTTATGATTCCTTCTTCCTCCTTACGTGCAACGTCACACATAATCAGGGCTTATCTTTTTGGTAGCCTGTGCTTCAGCCCCCTGGGTAACACCCACTTGCTGGTCTCCCCTGTTTTAAAACACGAAGGAAACCCCTTAGTTATCCAAACATTTTTCTGTTTGTTTGGCTTACTTGTAAGGAATGTGCTTTGGTGTCTTTGAGAGACAGTACAGGGACTGGGCTCTAAATCTCAGTTTGGATTTAAAGCAGGCTGTGAGCACAGCCTTCACATAGAAGCAGCGTAGACATAAAACCTGTATGGTGCAGGGGAGAGAGTGTTAAAACAGTGGATTTTCAAACGGTTGTGAGTCATACAGACAAAGTACAGCACTAAAATAGGACAAAATGTCTTTATAAATAAGTTCAGCCTTTAGGGGTTGTATAGACATCTGCCTTCAGGCCTTTTGGCATCTGGAGACTTGTGTCCCAATACATGGTATTCCCTTGGCTAAGAAAAGAGTCTGTGGGTACGTGTCCATTTTCATAGCTTGAGTCAGGTGATGGATCAGGCATATTTCTGAAGTGGGGCCTTGTCTGCACTAGTGTATTCAAGCTCATGTGTTTCTCAGTCATTTGAAAAGTCTTTTAGCTTTGCACTGGGCAGTCTGGGTGCAGTGAACAGTGGTCTTTAGTTTGACTTGGCTTGGTATGCCTTCAGTCTCATTTTTATGGATCGTCTTAGCTGAGTCTTTCATCTCGATAAAACTCTTCCCAGTTAGTGTCTGCAAGATGCCTCCTCACTGATGCTGACACACAGGGTGGGGGTTCTGCCATTCAGGGAAAGGATCAAACCCTGCTGGCACCTCTTGCCGATAAGAGAAATTGTTCTGAAGTGCCTTTTCTTGTTAGTTTTTTTGCAGTTGAACTGCTCTAATGTAGTTGCTATAAGCAGTGATAAAGCAGCATCTCCTAGAGATGATGTGAGGCTGCAACAGCCTGTGAAGGATGCGCTGCTTTGTTCTGGTATGTAATCACACTTAGGAAAGTCACGTTTCTGTCAGTGTTATATAACTCTGATATTTTGACTATGTCTGTTAGAGAGAGGGGGGGGTGTGAAGGAATCCAGCTTGTGAATCACTCTTGGTTTAAACCTGGTTGGCAGGTGGGGAAAAAGAGCACAAGACCACGAAGGAGGCAGTTCAGGGAATGTGGTGTGGAAGTCTGCCCAGCCACATCAATTAAAAGGTACAAGATACAAGGTTTTAGCAGCTGGAATGCGATTAAATTCCTCTTCACTCTTATCTCCCTTAGCTGCACATTTCATGCAGGTGAACAGCCACATGGCAGGTACCAAAGGTCAATTATTTATGGCACCTGACACAAGGCTCTGACTTCTGACTCAGCACCCTGACTTCTCATGTGTTTTTTAATGTGCTAAACTTTCAAGACAGTAGAAGACCCCACCCAGCTGCGTGCAGCTGAGTGCTTAAGGTTTGCATATCTCCTGTTTTATATTGCTTTCCAGACTTTACTGTTGGCAAGCAGCACTTTATAGATGGTTACAAATGTATTTGTTATCCCCCTAATCTACGGGAAATCTGGCTATTACATGAGCAAATACAGTAAATGTGACTTGTGCATAAAATGCGATGCAGGCATGGAAGGCTTGGTTTCATCTGTCTGAAAGTTTAACGTGGCTTTAGTATTTGAGTGGAAAGATGAAGCTTTGCCCCATGTGTGCACAGTAAAATGTGTAACAGTGAACTGAAGAGCTTCTCCTCTACCCCTCCATAGTTCCTGCTCCAGACATACAGACACACTTACATGGGTTTTCTTCTATTCAAAGCTGTGGTACTTCTCAGCCTTAAACATGGAGATGAGAAAGTTTAGAAATACATCTTTAACTTTTTGTCTGTGTGTTTTTGTTGGTTTTAGCAAATAAATAATAGCAGTGATTTTTTTTTTTTTCTTTCTCTAGCTGGTTTTGACTATGTGCTTGTTTCCTCCCTGAAAATCATAGAGATGTTATACTTCAGCTATTGCAAAATATAAAAAGTTAAACCCTAAATGTCAGGCCAGATAGAAATATCTCTGATATGGAAATGTTTTTACTACAATTTGTTATTCTTTTGGTTGGAAATGCTTTACTACAGTTTATTGTAGGCATTGTTTCATCTTTAACATGTGAAATGCATACAAACCTGTATGTATATAAATCATAGAGTTCTTGTCCTTCTAGGCTTCCAGGGTATTTTATGGTGATGCAGGGAAACTGTTTCTACAGTTTAACTCAAGGTTAGAAAGCTTCTAGAGAAGAAGTAGTGATATTTTTCAGTTTCTGTGATTGTGGTTTGTTGAGGACACAGGAGCAAAAGACAATACATCTAATGTTTCAAAGACATTGAGCATATAATCGTAGTGAAATAAAATCAAATCTAATCTTGTGACTTTCAGTTTGAGTCAAAAGAATAGTTAACTGAAGGAACTGTTTAGGTGATATTGAAGATGCAACAAAAATGAAACAGGAGAATGAGGAGTTACGATCGATTCTAGTACCTGCTACTCTTCTTTCATCCTGCCATACTGTATGTAAGTATTAAGAAAGGCTTGTCTGAACTACATTGAGGATACCTGGGGGGCATCCCTAGACCTCAATTTCGAACTACCCCAAATATGCTTTTAAAAAATAATTTGACTAAATGGTTAATAACATAGATAGGACAAAGAGAGATAGTGAGGAAGCCCTCCTTTACCCAGTCTCTTCTGCAGTGTTGGTGCAGTATTAGTGGTTTTTTAATATCTCACTGTTTTTTTGGCCACAGTTGAGGCAATAGCTGCTACTACAGACTCTGCCAAAGTGACATCCCGCCAAAGTGTTTGGAGGATGGTACTGCACTTGTTGCTGCCCCCTTCTTGTTTTCCATTACAGGTAACACTGTCGAATGTTGTGGAGGCCTGTGTGACAAAATTATTCTTAATAATGCACCGCTCTTTCTAATAAACCTTCAAAGTGCTTTTAAAATATTTTGCCAAGGCAATCTGTTAGACAGAAGTCTGCCTGTATATAAAATATATTCATGTGCCTTCAAAAATGTAACTTTCATAGAAATTTTCTTTTTAAAATCTTGTGCTCTTAAAATTTGCAAGAAACATCTTCAAGTGGAAGGTGAATTTCTGATTGAAATAATTTTGCTTCATCATTAAACTTGCTGGTGGTGGATATTCATTTAGTGGCAGTTGAAATCAGTTGGGATTAAATTGGTTAAATTTAAGGAATGTTTGTCTCTCAGTTGCATTTTTTAAAGGTTATTTTCATTAATCTTCTATGAAAACTTTGGGTTTGTCTGTTAAGCCCATGCAATGGAAAGAACCATACTTCTGTATTCTGGTGATACAGGTAGCAGAAAATCCCTGATTGTAGGGAAATAGGAAAGGCTATAGGAAGCTATATCAGTGACATTGTTGCTCTAAGTGAACAATGACCAAAATGTTGTAAAAATTGACAGTATTAAAAGCTTCCTCTGTTTCTCGTTTCAAGTAACATACAAGGTAAGCAAGCACTGCACCCTGATACAATATGCAATTTAGTTGAAATTAACATGTTTTGAGATTCATAATAAATAACATAAACATGTCTTCCTCTTAAATAAGAGTTTGAAATGAGCTAGGACCTATTTGATCTGTATCAGAGCTAAGCCAAGCATAGAGATCAGCAGGAACTCCTTCATGTGTCTTGGAAGCAGAAAGAAGCCATGGATATTATTTTTTTAGAATAAAAAGTTTGCAGCTGGCCAGGCTGCAGTGTTAGGCTGATCTCTGGTTCTGACCCTGTGTCACCCAGCCTTTTTCCACCATAGCTGGTCGTCCCAGATGGCCGTGAAGTTGACCTTTGAAAGATGCGTCTGCTGACTGGTGAGAGAGAGCCCGTGTTGTTGTCAGTGAATAACTTCTCATGCAGCCCCAGTGTATTCATAGAGGCGAGTCTGGCAATGGGGCGCTGGCTGAGCCAGTTCTCATTCCTGTTTCTATGAAGCTTCTGTTCAAAGAGAAGGAGAAGAGAGACTCTATCAGAGCCCTAGATGAACTTACTGGAGCTGTAGAATGAGATCTTTTGTTCTCTCTCAGGAGTACTACTACATGTTTAGATCGCTTGCAGTCCATTTGTCTTTTGCTACAGTTCAAATTCATTAAAGGATTAAATGGGCTGACAGTTGCAGGCAAACCTCAGGGGTATCTCCCCATCCCCAAGCTGCTGCATCTGAAAACAGCGTATGGGAAAACATTGTTTGTTAAATCAAATTGTGATAATTTGATCCATGTAGAACAGCCAGATCTCTGACTTGAGAGTTGAAAAAGGTTTAGCACCACACTTTTTGCTATGAGGCAATTTTCTTTTGTTTTGAAGAAGTTAATCAAATGCTACAATACAAAACAATGCAGCTGAAAATGCGAGATATGGTAAATAAGTGCTGTGAAGAAGTTCTATGGTCCAGCCAGTAATTTATTGTATAAAATTACTTCCCTCATGACAGGTTTGTGATGCTTGAAGATGCATTAAACCTGCCTTAGCCAGCACAGCATGGTGTGATTAGTTCCCATGATCTGCATCTGAGCCAGCGTTTACATCTACATCCATACTTTATGCTCTAGTGTGGTCATCCTTAGCCTTGTACTTTCCAGAACATGTCAGCTTTTATGGGAATTTAGGCATATTTCACTGCTCTTAGTCACTCAGGCTGACGTTTGATGGTTTTATTGGGGCCTCTAGTGGTATCAAGACTGCATTACCAACCCAGAGCTGCTGTTTGGGGTTGGTGAGAAGGGGTTGCTTTCCTTCCTCCCGCTGAGTAGATTTACCCAGCTATGGGGCATGGGCAGTGCTGTACAGGTGACGTATTTGGATCCTAATGGAGCATTTTATGTGGAGTTGGAACTGAACGTGCTGAAGGAGCATAAATAAACGGCAATAAACAGTAATAGACCGTGAAGGAAGAGATGAAGGTTAGCCTGAGAGGTCTCCGTGTCGAGCAGTGGTCACAGGCTGGTTTCTCCCAGCTACACACCTCATTGCTTTGTAAATCAGGAAGCTTCAGGACCCTTTGAAGGGAAAAAAAAGATATAAACTGTCCTAAGAAAAGTATAGAAGTAAGGCAGGAAACAACAAGGCTTTTATGTGCCAGCATTAAGACTGCAACAACAACAACAACAACAACTTTCTGTCTAGCAAGACAGTTTTGTGCACAGTGTGAGCAAGCTGAAGGCTTTCACAGGCCATGATTCTCCTGTTCCCAGACAGGGTGTCATAGATCAAAAACTTGGTCTTTATTTTCTATACAATCATCTTTCTTCATGTTGTATTTGAGCTTTTGTATAAGTTTTTTAATCCCCTTGCAGCTAGTTTTGCTTGGAAAAGTCTCAAATCAAATCCAACTTAATGTTTTCTCCTTGTAAAGTATCTTTTAACACTTTCCTGAGCAAAGACCATGTAGAGTGTAAAGTGTCCGGCTCAGGAAAGTGAAATCTACTTGGGATAAGAAACATAAGTCTCAGTTGCTCTCATCTGAGCAGATCTGAAATGGGGCCCTGTCAGGAAATGCCCCTGATTTTCATGACTCTGCTGCAAGGGCCAGGCAGCTGCTGGCTCTGCTGTATGTTTTCCATCCATGGTGCCTGGGTGGCCAGCCCTGCTGGTTTGGGGACAGTTAGCATTGTGTCATTGCCACAGGAGTCTCTTTTAATTATTTTTTTCTTTTTTCTTCTTTTTTTTTTTTTTTAATTGTATCCTGCTTCTTCCAGGGTGTGCCCGGGTAATGACTCAGAGTGAAAAAATAGTGCTGTTAGGCTGCAGGCAGGAATGTGCCTTGTTCATGTGAAATAAAGGTTGATGTTTTCTTAATTTTGAAAGAAAATGACTGGCAGTGATAACTGAAAACTCCTATTTAAAGGGGAGATTTTTTTAATTCAGGCATTGCTCATTACACACCCAGCTGCAGTTCCACTGATGTCGATATGATATACAGATTGAGTAGGATAACAACTTGGGTTTTACTTAAGTAGTTGTTTTAAATATTACTCATCGCCATTCTCAAGGAAGCACACTGTTCTGTCTGTAAACTCCTTCAGCAGGATCATCTCTGAAGAGAAATTACATGTAGGACTTACTGGGTTATGCAAATAATTTAAACTTGTTGATACTTTTTCAGCCTTTCTCCAGGATGAAGTTTTGTTGTTGTTCTCTGGGTTGGAAGATTGCAGGACGCTTGGAGAGAGGCTACTGAACTGCAAGGTAGTTTGCAGCACCTACCGCCTGTAGTTCATCAGCTGCATGTTTGGAAGAAACAGAGAAGAACTACTGGGTTGCATGGAAAAGTTTTAAACTGATGTTTCATTTGGAAGCCATTGGAAAGTCTGGTGCTTCCTAGGGTCACTGGTGAGAGAGCTATCAGTTGCAATGCAGTTGTGTTTGGTGCCTGGGCCTTTTGTCAGCCTGTTTCCCACCAAACCCTGTGCTGCTTGGTTGTGGGTATTTCTGTTGCTTGTTTATTTTCTATGTGGACAGGTAGGTGAATCACTTCCTTGCATCAAACCACAGCAAAACTTACCCAAGAAATCTTTTCTTGAAGGTAGGAATGAGGAAGGGGAAAACAGATCTAATGCATACAATTCAGATGAGATCCATTCTATAGGTTTTAAAAGTCTGGTTTGGATATGTTGACCAGAAAACCCCTCGTTCCCAGGCTGGCCATCTGAGAAGCAGATACAGGTACAATTTTGAGAAAAGTCAGGAAAGGAAGAAACAAATTTTTCCAGGATGTATCACCACAAATTTTCATCCACTATCTCATTTTGGCTTTCCTACAAGGCTTTTCTCTTCTGCAACATTTTTAGTTCACTGGAGGTACTGCACAAACCAGAATCTCCTCATCTGTTTTCATAAACGCCAGTGGAAAAAATTATATTTGGTCTCTCTTTAGAGAAAAACTTGCTTCAGGGAAGACAGAATTTAGAAATGTCAGGGGGTAAAATATAAATACATGCAAAGTGGAAATAGGCTTTCCTCTTTCACATAACTGCATAATAGCTCGAAATAGCTTGTGCACAGTTTTGTAGGGCTGTTGACTGCTCTGGGTTTTGTATAGCTTCCTAATACAGTGTGGTGTCCTAAGCCAGTCCAGCTCTACCCAATTAATAACAAACATCAGCTCATGTTTCTTCTGGGTTCTGGATCTCCATCTGATCCCATGCAGTCTCGTTAGTGGAGCTGCTCATTTAGGGTTAAAAGAAGACTCCAAAGATCTTGCAAAAACTTAGTGTACTGCTTCCAAAATTAGAGCTTTTTTTTCCCCAGGATAAACCCACTTAAACCAAACATTCTGTGAAATGTTTTCTTGTGGATGGGCTGTGAGTGCCTGCGTAAGATACCAGAGGGAAAACATGTGACGCTGCCACTCGCTGCAGCATATTTTCAGTTATCCATTGGAAGTGAGTGTGTCATGTTATTGAGATCATCTAGAGTTAATCTGAATTGAAAAACCTGTTGTGGGTTACAGTTAAAATGAAATTAACAGTGCCAATATACACTGGAAAAGAAAAAAAAAAGCAAACAAACAAAACCCCTAGCACCAAATCCAGAAAGCAGATAATGTTAAATGAAGCTATATAACATAATTAAATATTAGCTTCTGACTTAGCCTCCTGTTGACTATTTCCTCCTTCACGTAGTAAGGATTTGATACAGGAGGGCTGAGTATTCACAAATGCTGCTGAAATGTGTAACAGAATTGTTAGCGTAGCTTGGAGCAAATCTACAGCATGCAGGCTTAATCTACATTCTTTTTTCGTTTCATACAATTAGCACAGAGGAAAACCCTTGCTTTTCTTGGCTTCACATATCTTTAATTATGTATTAATGTGTATGCATTTTATAATAGTATAACAGTACAATTATTTGTGCGTAGAAGTTGTCTACTTAAATGCAGAGAAATGCTTTGCAACTGAAGATCTACAACATTTTAGGAAGAAGTTAGAAAAAAGGGCAAAATATTACACAAGTATGTTTGTTCATTTTCCAATATAATATTTTTTTCACCCCAAACCCGAGAAATTTCTCAAGAAAGACTTGAACTAGGTTCATATAGGTTTAGGCACATAGTTCTTGCCTGGTGCTGTAAGCCTACAAACTTCATTAATTTGGACATAATATGGAAATGAATGAGGTGAAACAGTCCAGAAATGGGTTGCAAGAGACTGAAACATTTCATCTTTCCAAACCCCATCCTGTCTCAGACTGTTGTCTCCTGCACAAAGGTGTCACTCCTGCTCCTTTAGACTTCACACTCCCAGTGAAGTGGGAAGATGTCCCCAGCTGGAATAGCAGTCAGTGCCTTACAAATCCTAGAAAATAAGCAAGTATTGGAAAGCTCTACCAGGCTGTGAATGCAATACCTGGGCAATCCCACTTCCGTTGTTGTGAAGCTTCCCAGTGGCATTCCAGGGTTTAATTTTTGCTTTGTGTGACCTTGAATAAAACCTTCCTGTGAGAGTGCTTTCTGAATAAACCTATGCCAAGTGTGAAATATAAGAGGTGACAGAGCAGACTGCCAGTGGCTCAGTTACGGCATCTTTGCTGGTTAATGTTTGTCAGCTGAGCAGCAATGACTGAATGTCTGCAAAGCGAAGCCTGGAGGCTTAAAACCTTTGTGATGGTTGCAGTGTGGTGACTTGCCCTACAGCCCATAGTTATGGATGTGGGACAACTAATGGTAGGTGAGCATAGCAGGAAAAAAAAGAGAGACCAGAGTAACTTGGGCGGTCATCTTAATTATGCTTTTGTGAAAGCGTATTGAGAGAGAATTTGGAGACCACTGTGACAGTGTGGTGGTATTTTTGTGGAGCTCCTCCAAACCTGAGAGTGGTGGGTGGAAAAGAGATCTGAAGGTACACATGTGAAACATCGTTAGCTTTGAGAAGGGTGTGATTAATTTCCTGGCTTTTTGCATCTGAGTCATAAGGCACACACACAGGGGTGAGCACACAAGAAATAGCAGCCTCAAGTAGCGTTTTCGGAAAGGATTTGTGGCTAAGGGGGTTTTTTGGTTAGGATTTTCTGGTTTGCTCACTTTGACTGCTTAGCCAGCTTCTTACCCTTGTATTTACATGAACCAAACCCATGTTGTTTGTTTTGGAAACTGGAGTACCCCAGGCAGGTGGGCTGCTGTTGACGAGGGTTCTCCCCCAGTGCAGGAACCCTAACTTGATTGGAGGGTACAGTTTGGCAGCAGAGCCAAACTGTTTGGGAGTCTTGAGGCCAGCAGAAGGAGAGGCACTGCCCTCTCCCCTGCTGGTGACCACCTCCTGTGACTCTCCCAATCAATGTGTACAGCAGGCACATTTTAAACCCTGCTCTTGAAAATATCTTAGACTAAGTCTTATCAAATATCGGTAGAATTTGGGCTTCTCTCTTACTTAGTATGTTTGAAGATGTTTTCCTGCAGCACATCTTATTTCTTCCTCTATGAGATTACTTGGGAGACTAATAATAATTCCTCAGTTAGATAACCAACTGTATACCAACCGCATGTATTACACACACCACCAGTTACTGGTAAATAATAAACTGCACACATAAGGAGCACAGGACAAAGCTTGTGCGAGTGCAGATGAATTATTCCACTCCTCTGGAACATACAGCCTTTTATCAGGCTTGAAGTGTGGCTGTGTGACACACAAGAAGATTCATTTGCCATAGCTGATGACAGTGCCAAGTTCGTGTATACACATCTCTCCTGTTGTTCAGTTGAAATGTTCAGTGTTTTGCATTTTGCCTTTTCTTGATAGGTTATTTTCTTGGGGAGGGATGTTCCGCTCTCACCCCAAGATCCAGATTTTTGGTGAAAAAAAACCCCAACTCTATGCATGAATAATGTGCATTTGTGTGATTGGGAAGAAAAGTGGAAATGGCACGGCTCCTGGTATACTAGATGCAAACACAAGGAGAATCAGGTGTTCAGCACAAATATCCTCTGAAATAATAAACAAATGTTTTGTATAAATAGCATCTTGTTAAGTAATAACATAAGGCTGGAGAGCAGTTCAGTTCATGGCTTGTGTTGAAAAATACAGCACGGAATGACTGAGTCAGGCAGGCTGACGCTTGGGAATGGGATCATTTGTTTTGTGTGGTTTTGTGTTTCAGGAGGAGGCCTGCCTGCTGCTGACAGGATGTGCTTTTTTTGATTTTGGTTTGCACATAGGGTTCCAAAAAGTCAGAGGGGTATTGTGAGGGTTACTGCCAAAGTGTGTGATAAAAGCAAGTAACGTAATGGGAAGCTGCTCATCACGTGACAGGAGTTTTAGCATAACTGTCCTTCTGTTATTTGATCATCGTTAACAAAACCCACACATGACAGTACAACCAAGTTTTTGGTAGCTTGGTAATAACTTGCCATTAGATCAGGTGGCTGTAGCTGGGGGTGAAACAGGAATAAACATGCTGCTTATTTGAGCTGGCAGGGAAGAAATGGGGAGGTGAGAAACAGGGGTGTAGGGGACTTGGCAGTGTTATACCTGTTTCTCAGTCATGATGTCTGTCCTGTTGCTCTGGAAGGATGCTGTGTCCTTGAACCCAAAATGTGCGCAGAAAGAGATTAGGAACTTTGTCATCTTCAGGCAGCTTTACAGAAGAGAAAGTAACTGATGGACAGGCGTGAATGATATCCGGCTTCTGCTGTTTGTCTGTAGGGCTGCAGAAATCACTGTGACTTACTCAGTACTGTGGTGGTTTTTGTTGGTTTTGTTCTTTATTGCAATTTCCCATTCTTATTAAACATAGTGTCTTTTTGGCTTTGGTTTTGGATTGCCCTGCTTTTCAGGGAATCTCACCTGCTGCTCATCATTCAGCACCTGTTTCTATATAGCTTAGCGCTTGTGCTCTGAACACTGCACGGTAGTGTTTTCCTGCCCTAAGAGTGGTTTTTTCCTTTGTAGTCTCTTCTTCCTTGGCCACTTCTTTGTGAAAGAATACAGAAGGGCTCTTGACCTGGGTGCAGACAAACATTTCCTCGCTTCCTAATAGCTCTGCAGTTTGGCTGGGCTCTCAAATATTCGGAAAGGTTGAGGAGAAGCCTCACAGTTGTATGTAGGACATCCGTGTCCCAAGTAATGTCCTTTGTGTCCTGAGCTGTCAGTAGAACTGAGCTAGAGAAGATCAGGTGTTAGTTCTGTGATGCTGACAAGTGTTCTTCTGCCTAGAAAGTGTGCCCAGGCTCTTCTTGGTGTGGCACCAAGACCATCGCAGGCTGGAAGAGGGTCTCTCCACTTGAGGCTGGCTTCTGCTGCGTTTCTCGTTCCTGTAAAGCTGGAGAGGTTGCTTCTAGTGTTGCTTGTAGTCAGCTGGCCTGCATGGTCTTTGAGGAGAATGCTTTTTTGGAGTCTTTCATATGGAGAACAAGATGATTTAATGGTATTTTCTGACTACTTTTTGAGGGTGTGTCTGCTTGGGCCTGTGACTGTGATGTGGGGAGGTACTGCTGATGGAGCTACTTGTGGCACCAGCAATATGAGATCTGGGACATGAGTGATTTGGGATTCAAGCTTTGAGTGGTTGTGATATAGCTGCTTATTTTGAATTAGCTTGTGGAATTGCAGAAACAGCTAAGAAAGCGTCTAAGACAGGGTGGAAAGAGAAAATGAGACAATTTCAAGTACATGAGATAAATGTGTCAACCTCTGCAGTCACCAGGGTTGGTGCATTGTGTGGGTAAGGCACCATCTGTCATAAAGCTAGGCTGGGTTTTCTAGGAGCAACACCCCATAGAATCCAACCAAAGGACCACCCCTTCTGCAGGTGGTGTTAGCACAGCCAGGGCTGGAGATACATCTCTGCCTACACCTGTCGTGATGCCAAACCAGACCCAGAAGGGCAGGGGCAGAAACTTTCTGTGCTTGCAAGCCTCCCTGGCACAAAGCACTGTGACCTGTGGATCTCCAGCACAGTGCTGGGGACCTACCTGTCCATGGGATGTGTGTATCTCTGCATACTTGTCTTCACTATGTCATGTGTAGCTTTGCAAGGTGAATCATGTTTAATCCCTGATACAATTGCTGAAGTGATCTGTCTGTTACATGACAAAAGTGGCTGCTGTAGCCGGTTGGCGTCAGCTGGCTACCAGAGTCTCCGGGGTTTCAGGAAATCAGAGTTTCCCTCTCAAGTGCCTGCAGATCTCAGTCTGGGGCTTCTATTTCGCTCCTTCAGGAGCGTTTTGTGCTGCCATCTGGAGGGAGATGAAGAAAACAATTTCCAGGCCAGTTTGCACACTAACAGGAAGGGAAATGGCTGCTTCAGAGGTAACAGCATAGAGCTGAAAGACTGAAAAACACTTTCGAAGCAAAATTCTGGTGTGCTTGTCAGTATTACTAGCATAGTAGTTTCAGGTTGCACTGCAATGACAACTGTTGATACAAAGTGATATGTACATACATATAAACTAGATTTCAGAATATATGCTAAATGTTCTGGACTCTTACTACACAGAGTTTGTTTCAGAAAATGCAAAACATTATTTTGTGAGAAGTAATAAGGTTTATACTGCAATAGGAGGAAATAAAAGTTGTTAGGAATAAAAAAACTAATTTGCATCTGCTGTTTTTTGTGGGATAGTGTTGAAGTCTTTTGACTAAAATCTTGTAGGTTTTGTTTTTAAGCTTATGTAGAATCATACGGTCACTTAGATTGGAAAAGACCTTTAAGATCACTGGGTTCAGCTGTAAATGTAACACTGCCAAGTCCACCACTGATATGTGCAAAATAACCAGCATGTGTTCTGCAAGCTGGTTTTGTGACAAAATAAACTGATTGGTTAAAAAAAAAAGAAAAAAAAAAAGTGGAAATTAACATTTTAGCAGCATGTATGTCATGTTTGTTTCTTTTCTCTAATAGTTTGGTGTACTTTTGGTGTTATTTTTATGTCAGTAGATTTTTAGGTATCTCTTTTGCAGGTTGAAAAGTGTGGAATGCAATAATAGATTTTTTTTTTTTAACTGATGTTTTTTCTCCTTCTGTGTGTTAATTAAACCCGTCCTTATTTTAATTGAGCTTTAATTTCTATTCTTTTTTTTTTCCAGGTCAGATGTACAGTTGCCTGTAAGTATAATTCTGTTACTCAATTATATTTTATTTTGTATATAATTCTCATTATCTTAATTTCTTTTAAGAAAGAATGAACAGTATCAGATAAGTATTAAAAAAAAAAAAAAACCACCTTCCTGAAAAGGATTTTTAGAAATAGCATTCAGAAATATAAACTTGCTTATTTTAGTGACTGTAATTCCTGCAATGCATTTAAAGATATTTAAAGATATAAATGTGCACTTTAATCTCTTTGCTTTTCAGTTTGTGAAGAGTTCTAGTAAAATCAAATATGAATGTATGTGCTTTGAAAGACTGGGAAGTGTACTTAAAGGCAACACAAACCAATCCAACCCCAAAACAAACAAACAAACAAAAAAGACACTCAAAGTGATGCTTTAAGGATTTTCTGAGGTGAGTACAGCACCTGCTGTACTTGCCAAGATGACAAGTTTTCATGTGGCAAAAGTTTTCAAAAGTGCTTGCAGATGAGTTCTACCTTAATACCATCAGACTTGCGTGAGTTAGCTTTTGGGCCTGAGTCAAGTCTCTTTGGGCTGTGCTGTATCCACCTGAAGTTGTTTTCTGTAGGTACACCAGGTCTCTTCCTTATGTGTGGGAACACATTGTGGGAATATGAGGACATTTTTGCTCATGTACTGAGGGGAAGAGACAAAGTTGCTATGCCAGGTTAAGTAAAGCAGCTAGCTTCTGATCATATGTGAGGAAAATACACACTGCCAGTTTTGTTCAGTTCTCTTCAAACAAAACTGCACTGAAAAAAACAACAGATCATGGTTGTTTTCATCCAAACCATGAGCAGAGTCAGTGAATGACCAAAATAATGTGGCAATCTCTTAACCTAATTCAAATCATCTGAGAGAAATAAAAAGTGGTAAAACCAGGAAATGTGCAGTGAAATCTCTGTAGGAGAACAAACTGGGAAAACAGAAGTGATTGCATGTCTGTGCATGATATTTATAAATAACCATATTTTAGCAAATGGGAAACCCAGAAGTTGTGCAAAGATGCTTATTGCTTTGTATTCTTTCATTCAGGCACTGAGGATTGCAGCTCAAAAAATGAAACTGAAGAAACGGGAGCCAGTATTAGTGATAACTTATCAATAAACCTTACCAGTGGGAACAAAACCTATGGAGGTGTAAGGTCATCCAGGGATGTGTCACAGTCCAACAGGACAACAATTGATTGGAACGGTGTAACAGGTAAATGGTTCGGAATGTAACTGGATTGTGAATCTTCAGGGTGTTTTTTGCTTTTATACTGTGTTAGCGTTTTAAGCCCGAACTCTAGTCCAGAGTGCAAAGATCATTGCGGGGGTGTGGATCCACCTGCTTTACTGGACTAGAGAATGAGCTGCAACAGTTCAACCGTACTGTGAGATACAGATTTGAAATACATATGCAACAGAGCACAGCTGAAGTACACTACCTAGTACAGAGGTATTACGTATCTAGAGGAGAGCTGCGTGAATCTTGCAGCTAGAAAGACCAGCTTAGGAAAAAAAGCAACAAGTTATGTGGTTCAGTCTTTCTCAGCACCCTGCATGAAGCTAACAGCTGAGGCAGGATGATAATCACTGCTGCACCTAGATGGCTTTACTCCTTGAGATGAAGAGAAACTTGAGAAGTTAGGGGAAGAGTATATTGCAGACATAGCAACTGTGCTTTGCAAAATATGAGGATGGCTTGATTATTTTCCCAGGCTGATTACTGTTCTACAGAGATCTGTTGTCTGGGTAGGGCAGGGGGAAGAGTGCTTTATGTGTCTGTCAGCAAATATTCTTGCAGATTAAAAGTTTGTTGTTTGGTTTTTTTTCTCTTACAGAGCCCAGATTGGTTCTTGATCTCAAGGCAGAGTATGTTGGCATGACTTCTGTGAACTTAACATGGGCAGTGAATGATACTGCTTCCAACTCCTACACATACAGGATAGAGGTTGGAAATGGCACCTCTGTTAGGAACCTGACGTCCAATGTCACCGAAGCTGAAATTACTGAGTTAATCCCTGGCACAGTGTATAATTTCACAGTATTTGCAGTAGTGAATGGTGAGACAGAAGAAGGGCCTATATCCATAAGCCTGTATACAAGTAAGTCACAGTTGCTAGCAGTGCTATTTCTGATGGACTGTATTTTGCTGTGCAGCTCAGGGCTCTGCCTACATATGTGAGGACTGTGTATAGACATGATATTTTAGTCTTGAAGTCTGATATGGGCTGTATGCAAAGGATGAGATGTTAGTGTGCAGCGGAAACATAGCCCTGATGTTTTTGTTTTGTTTTTAATTATTGTCCTTCACCACTTTCCCCTGCATCATCATCTCTTTCCTGCCCACCTCTTCAGACTCCCAAGGGAAGCCCTGGGAGTGCTGGCACAGCATTGACCTGTGCTTCTGCTTCAGGCTGTCAAAGGGAGATGAATCTTACTTAGCATGACTTTTCTTCAGTTCTCTTTTGCTGCTCATTGATGCAAAAGCCTCCAGGAGCATCTGGTGATGTTGTTGGGGTGCTCCTGCACTCTGAATGATGAGCGATGTAAAGAGTGTGATGTAGTGGTGTGCCTGTGTTCCTTCTGTCTGTGTCTGGGAGCGGATGCTCTTGACAGGTTGTTGTCTTGCCTTTCACAGAGCCAAGTCGAGTCCATGATCTCAAGGCAGAATATGTTGGCATGACTTCTGTGAACTTAACATGGGCGGTGAGCGACACTGCTTCCAACTCCTACGTGTACAGGATAGAGGTTGGAAATGGCACCTCTGTTAGGGACCTGACGTTCAGTGTCACTGAAGTTGAAATTACTGAGTTAATGCCTGGGACAATGTACAATTTCACAGTATTTGCAGTAGCAGCTGATGGTGAGACAGAAGGAGAAGGATTGTCCATAAGCCTGTATACAGGTAAGTAACAGTTTCTTGCTGCCCTGTTCTGCTGGGTACCTCAGAGCTCTGGCTACCCGTCTGAGGGCTGAAATATTGAACTTTGGTGTATAGATGTGATGTTTTAATCCTGGAGCCTAATTTGGACTGTCCACTATGCATGGGGTCTTAATATGTTGAAGAGACATTCCTGCTTTACAAATAAAATAACATAAAGACAGACAAACCCCACCTTCATTCCTTTCCATCCTCATATGGGAGATGAATTCTTGTCACATTGTCACATACTACCCAGAGGTATGGGTGGGAGGAGAGGTGACTGGGATTCGTCTGTCCCCTTGGTTGGAAAAGAGTATACGCAATACTTAAGTTCTGTAAACAAAAGCCTTTTGTTTTGCAGCTTGTTCCAAATTGGCAAATGATTTGGTGGCAGAAGGATTTATGTTATTTAGGCTCAACTGGTAAACATAAAACTTATGCAGCATGTGGGGCTGTAAACCTTATGTTACTGTATTACTTATAAAAAGGAAAGCAAAAGAATAGAAATATAGGAAAGAATGAGAGAAAGGGATTTCACCATCCTTACAGTTCTGTGATGTGTATGATGGGGTTGTAGTCTCAGACCCAGCGGTGTGCAGTATCCTCCAGTGTCTGGTTCAGTTCCTGCAGTGAGCCTGGTGGGCAGAGGAGTCCTCAGGATGATGAGTGTGCTACCAGTGCTTGCACAGGTGGGCTTTTTATAGACCGCTGGATCACCTGCTTGCATCATCTTTTGTCTTTTGTGCAAGCGTCACTGGGGGGTGATTGTGAAAGACGGAAGAGTCCTGAAGGGTCTCAGGCCACCTTGAAGGGTCTCAAGCGGTCTGGGGTCCTCTCCCTTAGTGCTATCAGAACACGGGGCTATGTGTCCTTCAACATGCCCTCCACCTCCTGTATCAGCCAGCCAGCCTTTTTCTGTGGCTCCTTAGCTTGTCCTTGACATGTACATTGCAATTCACTGTATCATGATCTCCCATCTGCTGCTCCTAGTTATGTCCCATCTCCTGTGGCTGGATGTTGCAGAACAGGTTTTGCCACAAAGTTTGAGACGTTACCCTTTTAGTTTCTCATGCACATGTACTCAGTGAGCCAACTAGGAAAGATGTCCTTCTAGACTTGCCATTTGTGAATAAAGGAGGACTTGGGGGAGATGCATCTGCTTCGGCCACAGTGATCATGAAACACTTGAGTTTAAAATTTTCAGCCTAATACGAAAAAACAGTCGCTATGCTGGACTTCAAGAGGGAAAACTTTAAGCTATTCAGGGAGCTACTTAGCGGAGTACCCTGGGAATCTGCTTTTGAGGGCTTAGGGGTCCATGAGTGCTGGTCAGTTTTTAAGAACCACCTTTTAGAAGCATAGGAGCAGGCAATTCCATGGTGCAGAATGTCAAGCAAGCAGGGCAGACCAGCTTGGCTGAACAGGGAACTACTCGCGGAACTCAGGAAGAAAAAGAAACTGTATGATCTCTGGAAGCAAGGTCAGGCTTTGCAGGAAGAGCACAGAATTGTGGTCTGTATATGCAGGGAGAAGACACAAAAGGCTAAAACTTATTTAGAGTTGAAACTGACCAGTGTTGTGTCAGACAAGAAAAAGCTTTTTAAAGTATGTTAATAGCAAGAGGAGGTCTTAAGAAAATGTGGGACTGATACTTGAAGATGGTCACCTGACTAATGGGGGTGAATTAAAAAATGAGGCATTCAGTGCTTGTTGGTTGGGTTTTTTTTGCCTCAGTCTTTAATGATATGGTGAAACGAATTAATAAACTTAACAGCAGAGTCAATTATACTGTTAAGCAGGCATTCTTTATTTTATTGGCCCTGGGGAACACTTGGGATCATCCTCCGTAAGTGCTGCAATGACTAGATGCTCTTGCATTGCTTATATTCACACAATTATTCCATATTCATTACAGTTTTTGGAAATTTTTAACATGAAATACATCTATACTAAGAAATAATTGATAAAGTTAGTTATAATTGATTAGTTTCTTGCTTACAGTACATCTGTGAAATACTGGTTAAATATAAGCTAAGCACTCTGCTTCTAAACAATGTATTACTTAATCTTCTGTCTCCCTCTTGTCATGCAGAAGGATCTAAAATTTGAAAAATATCCCAATGTTTTGCAGGTGGTTAGAAAGCATTTATCATGTCAATTGGTTAATGATGGGTACATCTTTTGTAACTTAATCACAGTATACGTTAATTTAGCATCTTCTCTTCAATGGGTAGACCTTGGGCTACAGGTCCCCTAAGCTGGAGGACCACAAATGCAGGAACAGTGACTTTCCATTTGCGGACACTGAAACTGTAAGGGACCAGCTGTATCAGCTGAATTTTAACAAGTCCATGGGGCCTGACGGGATTCATCCCAGAGTATTGAAGGAGCTGGCAAACATTATGGCAGGACCGCTCTGGATTATCTGCCAAAGGTATTTGGAGCCTGGGGAGGTCCCTTCTGACTGAACGCTACGCAGTGTTATTCCAATAGACAGAAAGGATGTGAGGGAAGAAGACCCAGGGAAGTAGCCCTGTTAGTCTAACCTCAGTTCCTGGAAAAATTATGGAGAAGATCATACTGGTTACTATCGAAAGGCATTTAAAGAATAACACAATTATCAGGCACAGTTAACATGGATTCACAAAGGGAAAGTCCTATTTAACTAGTTTGATATCCCTCTGTGAGAAGGTTATCTGCCTAGTTGATGAAGGGAAGGCAGTGGATGTGGTTCATCTGGATTTTAGTAAGGCTTTTGATACTGTCTCTCACAGCACCCATCTGGATGAGTTGTCCAACTGTGGGATGAGAGGTTCACATTGTGCTGGGTCAAGAACTGGCAGAGTTCAAAGTGTTGTAGTGAATGGGGCTACATCTAACTGGTGGCCAGTCGCCAGAGGTGTGTTCCTCGGGGTTCAATTCTAGGGCCAGTTCCGTTTGATATATTTCTCAACAATGTAGATGCAGGAGTTGAATGCACCATTAGCAGGTTTGTTGGCAATACCAAACTGGGAGGCCCTGTTGACGTCGAGGGACAAGAGGCCTTGCAGAGGGATCTAGGTAGATTGGAGCACAGGGCAATGATTAACGGCATGAAATTTAACAAGTCCAAATGTGGGATTCTACACCCTGTGATGGAGTAATGCCAGGCTCAGGTATAAACTAGGAGAGGAGTGGCCTGAGAGCAGCCCTGCAAAAAGGGATTTGTGGGTGATGGTCAACAGCAGGCCCAGTGGGAGTCAGCAGTGTGTGCCCCGGCAGTCAGGAGAGCAAACTGCATTCTGGGGTGCATCAAACACAGCATAGCCAGCCAGTCAAAAGAGGTGATTGTGCTGTATTCAGCCTTGGTGTGGCCTCACGTTGAGTACTGTGTGCAATTTAAGAAGGATGTGAAGGTTCTTGAATGTGCCCAGAGGAGGGCAACAAAGCTGGGGAAAGGGCCAGAAGGTATGTCCTGTGAGGAGCAGCTGAGGACTTTGAGCTTTTCTAGGTTGGAGAAAAGGCTGAGGGGTGACCTCATTGCTCTCTACCTTCCTGAGGAGGGGGACATGGAGACAGAGGTGCTGATCTCTTCTCCCTGGGAATCCAATGACAGGATATGTAGGAGTAGTTCAAAGCTGCACCAGGGGAGGTTTAGGCTGGACATTAGGAAGCATTTCTTGACAGACAGGGTGGTGAAACACTGGAACAAGGTTCCTAGACAGATGGTCAATGCCCCAACTCTGTCAATGTTTAAGAGGTATTTGGAAAATGACTTCGATATGTGCTTTAACTTTTGGTCAGACCTGAAGTGATCTGGCAGTTAGACTAGGTGATTGTTGCTGGTCCCTTCCAACTGAAATGATGCCGTACCCTGCCATACTGTTCTCTTTCCTGCCCACCTCTGCATTCCTATGGGAAGCTCTGGGAGTACTTCGGACCATCAAAGGGAGATAAATCCCAGTTAAGATGACTTTTCTTCAGTACTCTCTTAGCTGCCTATTGGCGCAAAAGCATCTGGGAGTGTCTGAAAATGTGGCGAGGGTGCTCCTATTGAGGAGAGTGATGTCGTGATATGCATGTGTCCCTTCTGTCCATGTATGAGAGGAGATGTTCTTGACAGGTTGTTGTCTTGCCTTTCACAGAACTAAGTCGAGTCCATGATCTCAAGGCAGAATATGTTGGCATGACTTCTGTGAACTTAACATGGGCAGTGAACAACACTGCTTCCAACTCCTACACATACAGGATAGAGGTTGGAAATGGCACCTCTGTTAGGAACCTGACGTCCAATGTCACTGAAGTTGAAATTACTGAGTTAATGCCTGGGACGATGTACAATTTCACAGTATTTGTAGTAGCAGCTGATGGTGAGACAGAAGGAGAAGGATTGTCCATAAGCCTGTATACAAGTAAGTAACAGTTTCTTGCTGCCCTGTTTCTGGTGGGTTGTGTTTTGCTGTGCAGCACAGGGTTCTGCGTACCTGCCTGAGGGCTGAAATATAACACAGGCCTTACCTGGGGTGTCTACTACGAATGGGGTGTTAACATGTGGAAGAAACACAGCCTCAATTTCTCGTTGTTTTATTTGGTCTTTCTGGTTTGTTTTTAAACACTAGATCCCCTCCAACCTCCACCCCATCCCAAAACAAAAAATCCCTCACAACATCAAAACCTAAAACTAATGATCCAAGCAAAAAAAACCCAACCCTCTGCCTTCCGCTCTATCCTTATCTCTTTCCTGCCCACCTCTCTCAGGACTCTCAAAGGAAGCCATGGGAGTGCTGGCACAGCATTGACCTGTGCTTCTGCTTCAGGCTGTCAAAGGGAGATGAATCTTACTTAGCATGACTTTTCTTCAGTTCTCTTTTGCTGCTCATTGATGCAAAAGCCTCCAGGAGCATCTGGTGATGTTTTTTGGGTGCTCCCGCTCTCTGAACAAGGAGAGATGTAAAGAGAGTGATGTAGTGGTGTGCCTGTGTTCCTTCTGTCTGTGTCTGGGAGCGGATGTTCTTGACAGGTTGTTGTCTTGCCTTTCACAGAGCCAAGTCAAGTCTATGATCTCAAAGCAGAATATGTTGGCATGACTTCTGTGAACTTAACATGGGCGGTGAGCGACACTGCTTCCAACTCCTACGTGTACAGGATAGAGGTTGGAAATGGCACCTCTGTTAGGGACCTGACGTCCAGTGTAGCTGAAGTTGAAATTACTGAGTTAATGCCTGGGACAATGTACAATTTCACAGTATTTGCAGTAGCAGCAGATGGTGAGACAGAAGGAGAAAGATTGTCCATAAGCCTGTATACAAGTAAGTAAATTGTGCTTCTCAATTCCACGTAAACATGCAGTTTGTACCAAATTGCCTTGTTTTTTTACCTTAGGTTTCCAGCTTTTTATTCTTTCTTATTGCATTGTTCCATGTGCCTGAGAACATGAGTATCAAGCAGTCTCTGGTAAAAGGGAAAAGGTCTGAGATTGCGTGTATTGCCTGGAAAGCAGTTACTTGAGTCAGCTTGGCTGCACAAGTGTATGCAGAGATTCAGCTGCTACAACAGTGTGATTTTTCTCTACACTTGAGGGCTGAATGGGCCCCCTAAAATGCTTCTGGGAGCAGATTATCACAGCTTATACCAAAGAACCTAGTGTGTAGGGATGTGGTGGCCAGGTTCACAGAGGCTTTTTTTATCTTGAAGATTGTTTTGAGTTCTTTGCAGAGTCCCTGGCCCTGGGGTTTCCTGTAGGCTGTGATGCTGCCTAAGGCCACATTGTCGAATGAGCTGCTGGTTTTGTCCATTTTATGCCATGGCACCTCTTTCCCAAGTCAGAGGGACAGATGGGAGGAGATCTTTTTTGTGTGTTTGATTTAGAAGGGGAAAGGAAATAGGCAACACCCCTACAAAGCAATTAGAAGCAGTGTGTCCTGGAGCTGCTGCTGAGTAGATGAACTTGTCTAAGCTGCCTGAAGTGAGTCTTGTCTGCCTGGTGTTGATGCTGAATCAGGCTTGCAGACACAGCCCCTGGGTGGGTCAACTGTTCGACCTGCTCAAGGAGCCCATTTCCTTCTACTGATGTTGGGTAGAGGCTGAGCTGAAGGACTCAAACTCCTGGGTGCAATTTTGAGGTAACAGACCAAAATCATGCTACACTCTGCTTCCTTCCCTGATTGCCATTTGTGTCTCTGTCTGGAAAGCCACTGTGCAAACAAATAATTTTAGCAAGAGAAATGAAATAAAGGATATATCCCAGAACTCCTGTGGCCTTTCCAGAGATGCTCCAGCATGAATGTCTGAAAGTGGGCATTGATACTGTAGAAGTGCTTCTTGGCTACGAATAACGCTTATTCTGTGTGGAACAGGGAAATGTCTGTGGCTCTTCTTCCTTAATTTCTCTATCTTGACAGGCTGTTGTATTGCCTTTCACAGAGCCCAGCCCAGTTCTTGATCCCAAGGTTGAATACATTGGCGTGACTTCTGTGAACTTAACATGGACAGTCAGCGATGCTGCTTCCAACACCTACACCTACAGGATAGAGGTGGGAAATGGCACCTCTGTTAGGAACCTGACGTCCAATGTCGCCGAAGCTGAAATTACAGAGTTAATCCCTGGGACGATGTACAATTTCACAGTATTTGCAGTAGCAGCTGATGCTGAGACAGAAGGAGAAGGGGTGTCCATAAGTCAATATACAAGTAAGTCACAGATTCTTACAGCCCTGTTTCTGGAGCACTGTATTTTGCTGTGCAGCACAGGGTTCTGCCTACCTGCCTGACTGTTGTGATTTAGTACTGTTGTAGACAGAGGTAATGTTTTGGTCCTGGAGCTGGCCAATTTGCCAGGCGCAGAATGTTAAAGTGCAGAACCGGCCTTGCCCTGACAGAAAGCTGTTGGTGAAGTTTGTCCCTGAGGCTGACAACTCTGAGACTTTTCTCTGAGAACCTCTATCTTCTAAATTTGGGAAAGGAGGTTTGTTTTAATTTCCTAGAGTGTGGGTGCCTCAGACCATTATTTTAAGGGGATCTTGCACAGAGCCTATTGCACCAAGGGAACTTTTGTGATTTGGGAGCCCATAGGAGTCATCAGGCTGCAGCAGTAGAGTGAGATTTAGGCAGTGCTAGTTTAGGGGAACTGCTTTGGCCATCCAGCACCTGCTGTGCTGAGTATTGAAAGTCTTGATGTGGGTCTTGGAGGGACCACTTTGGAGCTGGCCTACAAGGCTATAGCCCAGCCTGGTCATTCCATGGGGTGTATTGGAAAGGAAACAGATGCCTGGTTTTGTAATTTGTGTTGTCCTGATATGTACCTGCATGTGTGCTCCTACCTTTCCAGTGCATTCCCAAAAGTCTCTCCTGTGCTGCTTGGCTGTAATGGCTAGTTGCCCTTTTCTGAAGGTGCGTGGAGAATAAGGTGCTGCAGAGAGGGTTTTTGATGTGGTCTCTCTGCCACAGGAGTGAGCTCAGGGCATGGGAGTCGGAGCAGTGGCACGGTGCCTGGGTCATCACCTCTGTTCTGCTTCTAGTGATACTGGATGTTCCTTAGCTTTTGCTATGCAGAGATACACCACTGTTTTTCTCCTCTACTCTTTTTTTCCTTCCTGCCCACCTCTCTGGATTGCCAGGGTAAACTCTGGAAGTGCTGGCACCATGATGACCGAGGCTCTTGCTTTTGAATGGGAAAGGAAGATGAATCACACTTGAGATGCCTCTTTCTTATTTTTCTTGTATGCAGCGATTGGTGCAAAAGCCTCCATAAGCATCTGGTGATGTTTCTGAGGTTCTGCTGCTCTCTGAACAATAACTGATGTAGTGGTGTGCCTGTGTTCCTTCTCTCCATGTATGGGAGCAGATGTTCTTGCAGCTTGACAGGTTGTCTTGCCTTTCACAGAGCCCAGCCAAGTCAGTGATCTCAAGGCAGGATATGTTGGTGTAACTTCTGTGAACTTAACATGGACAGTGAACGACACTGCTTCCAACTCCTACATGTACAAGATAGAGGTGGGAGATGGCACCTCTGTTAGGAACCTGACGTCCAATGTTGCCGAAGCTGAAATTACAGAGTTAATTCCTGGGACGATGTACAATTTCACAGTATTTGCAGCAGCAGCTGATGGTGAGACAGAAGGAGAAGGGATGTCCATAAGTCAATATACAAGTAAGTCACGGATTCTTACAGCCCTGTTTCTGGTGGACTGCATTTTGCTGTGCAGCATAGGGCTCTGCCTATCTGTCTGACTGTTGTAATTTAGTACTGTTGTAGGCAGAGGAACTGTGCTTTGACTGTTTGCAGTCAGAGATGTTTGTGGGAAGCAACATAAGGCTTTTTTGAAAAAGTAAAATAAAACTCCTCAAAAATAGTAGTTGTTAAAGGTGGTCACCAAGGCCTTTTACACAATGAACTCTTCCCAAGAACCTGTCTCCCTGGCTTGGGATTTGTGTGGGCGGTTTTGCTGCCTTCACTTCTTGCAGGGTGGGAGCATCACACCCTTATTTTAAAGGGCTCCCACACAGAGAGAGTAGTGGAGACCCCAGGGAACTTTTGTGATTTGAGGGCCTGTGGCTGCCATTGGGCTGCAGCAGGAGAGTGAGCTTTGGGCAGTGCTGGCTCAAGAGTGAGCTCAGGGCATGAAGGGTGGCAAAGCAGCACAATGCCTGTGTCATCACCTCTGTCCCTCTTCCAGTGATATTTGATGTTCCTCACCTTTTGCTGCACACAGTTACACCACCATCTTCTTTGCTCACCTTCTCCTGCAACCTTTTATCTTTTCTGACCATATCTCTGAATTCCCAAGTAAAATCCTGGGAGTGATGGCACCATGGTGACCTGTGGTCCTGCTTTGGACTGTCAAAGGGAGATGAATCTCACTTAAGATGGCTTTTCTTCAGTTCTCTTGCTGCCCATTGATGCAAAAGCCTCCGGGAGCATCTGGTCATGTTGTTGGGGTACTCCTGCACTCTGAATGATGAGCGATGTAAAGAGTGTGATGTAGTGGTGTGCCTGTGTTCCTTCTGTCCATGTCTGAGAGCAGATGTTCTTGACAGGTTGTTGTCCTGTCTTTCAGAGCCAAGTCGAGTCCATGATCTCAAGGCAGAGTATGTTGACATGACTTCTGTGAATTTAACATGGGCGGTGAGCGACACTGCTTCCAACTCCTACACGTACAGGATAGAGGTTGGAAATGGCACCTCTGTTAGGGACCTGACGTCCAGTGTAGCTGAAGTTGAAATTACTGAGTTAATCCCTGGGACAATGTACGATTTCACAGTATTTGCAGTAGCAGCAGATGGTGAGACGGAAGGAGAAGGGTTGTCCATAAGCCTGTATACAAGTAAGTCACAGATTCTTACAGCCCTGTTTCTGGTGGGGCTCTGCCTACATGCCTGAGGGTTGACATAAAATATTGTTTCAAGGAGAAGTGCTGCACATGGCCTGCCTGCAGTCAGAGATGCTCATGTGTGGAAGGGAGTTCTGTGGGAGATTTTGTTGCCTTCTCCCTGTGGATTAGGCCCTCTGTCCTTATTTTGAAGGGCTCCCACATAGTGTGTTGTGCATGGGGGACTTCCCCCACTGGAGGGGTCTGTGGCTGCAGCAGAGCTGTGGGCAGCACTGTGTGTGTGGCTCTCAGCCGTGCTGCTCTGCTGAGTTCATCAGCAGAGAGAAGGTTGAGGTGCTCCTGTGTTCCTCATGCTGGCATTGTGACCATTTTTCCACCTTCTTGCAAATATGTGCTGCTGTGTCCTTTGTTTTGTCTTGTTTCAACTGAGGTGAAGTGAATCTATCCTCAGTGGAGTTTTCAGAGGTGCCACAGGATGAACCCATTAAGAGAGTCTCTGGTACTGTGAAAGTGCTGTTTGGCTACTTATAATGCTCATTCCTTCCAAAATGTGGAAGCTTGGCGGTGCCTCTTCTTTTTCAGTCTCTGTCAGCAAATATTCATGAACATTTGTGGAGTCTCGACTTTCACAGAGCCCAGCTCCATTTTCCATATCTGGATGGAGTATGCTAGCCTCTGATTTTTCCCATGGAGTACAGATGACACTTCTAACTACACCTACAGGACAGAGATCCAGAGTCATGGTTCCTCCTCTAGAAACCAGATATCCAGTATCACCAGAGCTGTTACTACAGATGTAAACCCTGTAACCTTCTATAATTTGGCCACATTTGTAGGACTATCTGACAGTGTTACTGAAGGAAAAGAAATATATATACGTTTCAGTGAAATAAGTCCCAGTTGCTCATATCTATCTTTGAACTAATTCTGCTACATCTTGTACAGAATTCTGCTTCTCCTTAGTTTCTTAAAACAATACCCCTTTTAATAGCAAAATAATCCATGAGCCTTTTAACACTGTATTTTGAAGTATCAGTATTTCTTTATCAAGAGAGGAAATAAATTTGCCATGTGTTACAATTGTACAAGTCATAAGAGTTTTCATCTTGAAGGCCAAGTCTTATAAGATGTTTAGTTTAGAGGGATCTTTCTTCTCAGTGTTACTGCTACCGTGACTTTTTAAATATAATTTTCTATGTGGTCACAGGGTTGCAATTTTTATATTGCGTTCTATATGACTCTATTGAACATAAACCAACATGTTGTAGTTGCTGCTCTGAGGGATGGCTACCACTGTGTTCTTAATGCACAGACCTTATATCCATTTTCTTATCTATTGGCCACTAAGAGTTTTACATAATGATACAAGAGGTTAGTGTCAGTCTACATACTACTTTAAAATGTTCTTAGAGTAGTATGTTTGATTGTTGAACAGTTTTTTGAAAACTTTGATCTTGACAGATACTTACCCTACGTTTTCTCAGTAAACCTGTCTGCAGAGGAGTTTATGCAGAAGAGGTCTACGTACTTAGTGTGCTAAATACTTCTCTTTCTCATAAGGTAGCAAGTCCTTATAGGCAGTAGCCTCATGTTTTTAAAAGTGGAAAGAAATACTGTAGTTTTACAAACGTTTACACACAGAACTTACAAGTAGACAGCTTTTTCTATTTACTACAATAGTTGATTTTTTTACTCCTTTTTCTATTATTACTTTTTTCCCTTCCTTTTTATCCAGTTCCTGCCTCGACGAATTTATTTCAGTGTGAACCAGTGGCAAATCAGTCTTTCCTAATGCTGAAGTGGGAATGTCCTTCTGGTAACAATTCTGGCTTCAAAATTAAAATTCAAATGTCTAATGGCACATGGAAAGAAGAAGAGGCTCCATCCTGCACGAGGGAAGGCTCAGAGGAAACCTTCACGACAGCACCGTTAGATTATTTCAGCACCTATATTGTTAATATTACAACTCTTTCAAATAATTCTGAAAGCCCTTCAGTGTCAAAAATATGTAATACAAGCATTACTGGTAAGCATTAAGATTTGAGAAGGAAAGATTTTAATAAAATTAAAATATTAACTTCATGATTGCGGAATACTAAATTTGATATGCAGGATGTTTATCAGCCTACAGATTATGAATAAACACTACATTCATGCAAAATCTAATATGATGTGCAATAGAGAATACGTTATATGAACAGCATCCGTATTCCAGCATTTTCTTGTTTGGAAAACTTTATCAATCATTAAAGTACTAAAGAGTATTTCTGTTTGTAGATCCACCTCGTCCAAGCGAAGCTCCTTTAGTCAAGGCAGTCAGTCACAGCTCATTGTCTGTTGAATTCTCTGACTTTGAGTCAAGTAATGGACCATTAAAAGCCTATGCAGTAATGATCACAACAGAAGAAGGTAAGATGTTATGATATTATTTTGTAGCTATGCGAAACAGTTTATCAGACAGCATTGTTTTAAGCACTAAATAGGTGTTAAATGGAGAGAGAAAATGCTGCCTCAGTTTTTTTAATCACCACTCAAAAATCGTGAGGCAAATAACTTGTTTTATTGAAGTCAGATCACTCCTTGTTTTCAGAAAGCTACTCTTTTCACTCAGCCTTTTCCAGCCTGACTTACCCTTGTATATGTCTCGTGTGCTGCCACTGCCCTGTTGCCATCTCAGTTTGCCAGTAATTCCTGTCACAAGACTGTGTAGTAGATCCTTCCAGCCCCGAATAATTTTTCAGAGTTACTAATATAAGCAGCTTTTCCTTCTCCCTTCTTCAGTTGGAAGATATCTGCAGTAAGATCTTGAGACAGAGAGAGCACTTTCCTTTAGATTTGACTTAAAACACTTCATTAACTGAGAGAGATGGGTGCAGGTGGAGGGCTTGAATAACATTGTCAGCATTACATGCTGACATGGGAGGTTGAACACCAGGGAAAGCTAAAGGGTAGTCTATCAAACTCACCTCTTTAAAGCATCTAAACAGAGAAATACCTTGAATTGGTGAATATCTAGTGATAAATCATAAAATTAAGGAATTCACCTTTGCAGCATAGGTTCTAGTTGAGCTGCTTTTAATTTCATTTTGCCAGTGTACTGGAGGAATAAAGCAGCTGATGGAGATATCTCGCGCATGGGGAAACTGACATTCATGCTTATCCTTTGTCTTAACACTGGAAATTGATCTTGCAGCGGTTTGACTGTAGATCTTTCTTCTATTGTTTTCCATACAACATATGTCCAAGAAATGCCTATATATATAGTACATCAGTGCAGAAAATTGCTATTTTTCAAATGCCTACTCAGCTGCCCAGGAGTTCCTGTTTCGAACATCAATCTCTTGCATGCAGCAACAGCTCTGCTTGTACCTTCTGCCAACCCTGTTCAGTCTTGATGAGATTCACTGTGTTCTTCGGTGTGGTTTTAATTGCAAGGTATTCAAGAAGGAGGATTTTCAAGATGTGATTGAGAGAAATAAGGAAGGAAGATCACCAGTATTTATAATAGACTCCCAAGTGCTTTGATAGGAGCAGAAAAATGTCCTTATGACCAAGCGTTGCTGCAGGTTTATAGTGTGGACGTAGCATTAATATGCTTGAGATGTTTCTCTGTCTTTAGACGGAAGGGACTTTATTAAATTGGGTAAGTGATGGTGTCTAAGGCTGTTGGAGATGTCCTAGGCTGATATCCAAGACATCCACAAGGAGCTGCAGATATAACTTGGGACATGCATCCTTTAGAAATGGAAACTAGGGACCAAACAGGACATAAAATGTATCTCAGGTAGTATTGAACACCCATTTCTAGGCAACTGAGTTAACTGCAACATCAGTGGCTTTCAATAAACGAGCACATTAGAAGAGCTGTCTTGCACCCTGTTCCTGTACAGTTACAGTTGATCAGAGCTTTTCTGCTGGTGGCAGATCAAACCTTGTCTACACAGCTGTAGAAAATTTACTAGTGCATTTCCACCTTTCAGAGCTGCTGCAAGGCTTCTTCTTTTTAAAGGTGAATTCAATGCTATATCTAGTTTTAGAAGGAGCTTTTAGCTTTGTAAAGGCAGTCAGTAGAGACCAATGTATGTAAACTTCAGTCAAATGAGCAAGACTCTTTTTTCCTCCTGCAGCACTTTGAATATTTACATCAGCTTGCTTGCTCTTGAGTTGCTGGACAACTGGTAACCTGAGCTTGTTTATTATCTCTTAGTCACATGTGCCTCAACTTTCTAGGGTTCATTTTCTAATGACAGACACTGTAAACTGATGCTGTTCTGTAGATGGTGTCCTGTTGGTCACTGTTTGACTGTGGTAGCCTGTTCCTCTTAGTCTTTCAAAAGAGAAACTGTTCTGATCACTGTTTGGTCCAGTGCTTGTCTGTGTCAAGAGAAGCCAGAAATTGACTCATCTCTTTAGGCTTAGGTGCAAGACTTCTTGTAAGACACAGCAAGGAAGTATAGGTCAGGACAAGGTTAGTATCACCCCAAATGAGGCTGGATGCTGTTTGAGTAGCACGATGTTACCAAATACCAGTTGACTTTTTCTACACTGTTTGCATAATACTCTCTGCATATGTTAGTGGATAGAGTGTATATGTACCTTTACAGAGAAGTTCTACTATACACGGTAGGAGTAAAACTGAAAGGATTTTAAAACAACACTGGGGAGTAGGGAGGTAGTTCAGTAAATTGTACTGCAGTAGAAGAGATTTCTGAGTTTGTCTGTTGCACTCAGCCTTTTGTATCACGCAGTGTTTATGGAGAAAGGACAACTGTGGTTAACGTGACACACTGTATTAGCATCTCAGCCACTGTGCTGATTGACACAAAATCAGTGGATGATGTATACCACATATATCCTTGTTTTTTCCTGAAGGTTGTGAGTGTTTGAAGTCTAAATTGAACAACACATACAAAGATTACAAGAAGAAGAAGACAGACACCTATGTAACATATGTCATAGATACAGAGCAGGCAAAATCACCTTCTTTCCATTCTCAGAGTGGTACAAACATCGTTAATGTAGGCAAGGGAAACACAATGTATGGCTACGAAAACGGACCATTGATTCCACTTCATTCATACAGGTATTTATCTCAAACTGCTGTTTGCTTAATTTTGCTGCACTTGAAATCTAAAAAATCATCTAATCAAAAGATTACAGATGTTGCTTAAGGCTGTTAAAACCATGTAATGTACCCGTTTTCTTTTTTCTTCTCCCTTATCAACAGGGCATGTGTTGCAGGTTTCACTAATATAAGCTTTACTATGGCCGACATCATTGTGGGGGAAGATAGTTATGTATCGTTTTCACCCTGTTCTCAGCCGGTTTTGCTACCCCAGGATCCAGGTATAGTTAATGTCAAATACAGGACTGGCTGGTTTGGCACATACACAGTGTGTGGAGATTCCTTAATTTTGGCAAGTTTCATAATAACAGCAAAGCACCTGTTAGTTTCTCTGTGATGGGCTATTTCTTTGTAGCTTTGCAGTGACACTGCTCTGTGAATTCACACCTTAGTAGTTCTGCGGGTGACCTCTTTTTTGCATGTATGCCTTCCACTGTGGAAGTAACCAAAAGCTGTGCTACTCATAGCATGCTAAAAGGAATTGGGTGGCACACAGACTTTGGTACAGAAACAAGTAGCGAAAAGTATCTAATGTTCTAACAGTTCTGGTAAATTAGAAGCAGGTGTATTGGAATGCGAATACTAGTCCCTTGATCCCAATTTTTTTATTAATTTATCATTCTTGCCTTATTATTCTTAACAACCTTTCAATACTGGTACTGCCAAAGGACACAGTATAACAAGAAGTTTGGTAGAGCAGAGTGTTCTCTTGTAGCATGTGGATTGAGTTAGATCATTACCAGAGAGGTAAATCAGTAATGACTAATAGTGTTTCTCTTTTACCAGGGGTCATTGCTGGAGCCGTTATTGGATGCCTTTTAGCTATATTGGCTGTAGTCACTATTGGGGGTTTCATATTCTGGAGAAGGGGAAGGTAATGTGTGTTCATTATTGTATTTGTTGGGATAAGGAACATCAGCTATTTCACTTCGGTATCTTCTCCTAAAAAGGCCTCTCTACTTTATCCACTTCTGTCATAATGCTTTAAAATACGTTCCATTAAAAATGTTATTGGATGTTGCAGATTAGAGTTGATGTATCAAACTAGTTTAATTACTTTGTTCAACCCTATAGTTACAAACTAATGAGTTAAGATTTGTTTTGTTTAGCTTTTCTGAATTCATACACTCTGAAATAATTCAGTCAGAAGAGAGCAAACATCACAAATTTTTGTGCTAAAAGACATGTGTAATTGTATCTTAGATGGTTTTATTTTAAATTATCCATTAATCACACTTTTTAATTGCTTGATGGCCTGTCACATGAAACTTCCATTCTGGAGTTTCCAGAAGCTGTTGAGTTGCCAGGGTTTGAGCTGATCTTTGTTTCCAATCTTTTCTGAATAACCTGGGATTTAATAGTCCACAAAGGCTTTTTCTTGCTTCTGATCATGTGGTACATCCTTTCTAAAGAGTTAGTTGTAGTGCCCTAGGTCCAGTTTTCTTAGTTTCTTCGATTAACTGCTGTTATTATTGCAAGTGTGTCCAATAGCTGTGGACACTAATGAGCTTCCTTCAAAGTTAGTGACACTTATTTTCATTCAGCTTCCACTTTCAGTACCACTGACACATCACTGTTGAACACTTAGTGTAGGGATTCTGGGATTAAGTCGCAGTTCCCCGGAGATGTTAGCTAGTGTTGCTGATCCCTCAGGTGTACTTCTTCCACCAAACCATGTACTTTGTGTTCAGATGTTATCCTCTGCTTCCAGCAGAAAGAAACAGTCCCACTGCATAAAATCACTGAATGAAGGATGAAGTATTTTATTCTTACTCCAGGTGTAAGGTTAGCTCCAGGAGGGGATTTGGCACAGAATGAGGTACATTGAAAGAAATTGTTCTGAACAGGCACAGGAAATAGCTGTCATCAGAAATCTCATATGTATTCCATTAAATTCTACTGTGAACCTATTCTGTTGTTTTCTTTCACCTCATAGGAAAGAGAAAAGAAATACTGAAGTGTCCTTTTCTCCAATTAAGTAAGTCCAGATCCTTTCACACATTGCTTTGTGAGCTCAAGTGATATATGCAAAACTTACTCTGAACCCTGATACCTGTTTTCTGTGCAGTTTTATATAGTATTTTGGAGTATTAATTCCTTGTGGAATTTCAAGACTCCAGCCTGCAGACTAAAAAGAATCATATTGAGACTTCTAGAGTTGCCACAGGGATTTGAGTGCTCCCTTCATGAATTTCTATTAGACACACAAATGCTCCAAGTAGTCTTGAAAAAGAGGATGTTTGAATGAGACACAGGCTTCCATGCACATCGAGGAAACAATCCAAATTGTGCAGAAAGTACACACAGGCAAAATTCTGCACTGTGGCCTGAATTTTCCTTTGTTTTATGACTTCTTTGTGCTCAGCCATTCTGATAATGTTGAGAATGTAAAAGCTGTCAATGGGAGGGTAACCACATTGTATTGGAAGTCACAGGCAGTGCAATTGAATCACATCATTCGTTCTTGCACCGATTTTTGTGCTGGTGGAAAGGCATGGTCGGAGTGTCCTATGAAGACCTGTGTAGACTTTGACAGCTGACTTAAAAGACACCAGGGCATGGGGCCAATGTGATGGGAGTACAGAAGTGGCTGACACCTTCTGTGATATTCTCTTCCTGAAAGATGTGCTCTTCTCTCCTTGGTTTAACAGATCAGTTAAGTGCTATGCTTGACATCCTGACCTCTGTAAATGCTCAGTTTTGTGGCTGCTACTAACAGTCATGCTTTCGTTCTTAGATTCACATAGTGAAAAATACAGCTGCATGTTTCTAATCAACCTTTTTTTCTTCCCCCCACCCTCCCCTGAAGAGTCAAGAAGTAAGTAAGATACACTTTCTAACACATTAACTGAATTCATAATTTATTTACCTAATACCAGTTACCAATACATGGCTTTTCTCATTTTAGATCAAAAATGATTAAAGTGGAGAACTTTGAGTCCTACTTTAAGAAACAGCAAGCTGACTCCAACTGTGGTTTTGCTGAAGAGTATGAGGTATGTGTCCTCAGTGGAGAGAGCTTCATGACAAATATTTTGGGAAAGGCAAATTACATTCCTGTGGAGTGTAAGTGAGGCTTAGTGAAGGAGAAGAGACCTTTACTATAGAGATTATTAAGCTGCATGTATATTATCCTTCCCTTCCCTGATTCAGCTCCAAATTTAGTTGAAGTGCATGGTAAATATTTCACATCTGAACCATTATCTTTACCTGTGAGCTTCTAGCATGGCTGCTGCTCAGAGGTCTCACCAGAGCCAGGATCTCTAGAGTCCTTGCCCAAGTTAGCTAAGGGAAAGCTATTTAACTTCTCTGTGCTTTTTTCATTAATCTTGTTTTTCTACAAAGCAAGACAGGTTTCTTGCTAATATCACTGACTCCTCGAATGTGTAGGTGTGATTTACAGCCCACACCTGTGAATAGCTTGAGGAGCAGTCAAGGAAACAGCAATTAGGATTTCACAGAATCACAGAATCACAGAATTGGCTAGGTTGGAAAAGACCTCAGAGATCATCAAGTCCAACCCTTGGTCCAACTTCAGCCCATTTACTAGATCATGGCACTAAGAGCCATGTCCAATCTCAGTTTAAAAACCTCCAGGGACGGTGAGTCCACCACCTCCCTAGGCAGGCCATTCCAATGCCTGATCACTCTTTCCGTAAAGAACTTCTTCCTAATATCCAGCCTAAACTTCCCCTGGCAGAGTTTAAGCCCATGTCCCCTTGTCCTATTGCTAACTGCCTGGGAGAAGAGACCAGTTCCCACCTGACTATAACTTCCCTTCAGGTAGTTATAGAGAGCAATGAGGTCACCTCTAAGCCTCCTCCTCTCCAGGCTGAACAACCCCAGCTCCCTCAGCCTCTCACCATAGGTCATGTGCTCAAGTCCCTTCACCAGTCTTGTTGCTCTTCTCTGGACCCGCTCCAGCACCTCAATATCCCTCCTGAACTGAGGGGCCCAGAACTGAACACAATACTCCAGGTGTGGCCTCACCAATGCAGAGTACAGGGGAAGGATCACTTCCCTTGTCCTGCTGACCACACTATTTTTGATACAGGCCAGGATACCATTGGCCTTCTTGGCCACCTGGGCACACTGTTGGCTCATGTTGAGCTTGCTGTCAATCAGTACCCCCAGGTCCCTTTCTGTCTGGCTGCTCTCCAGCCACTCTGTGCCCAGCCTGTAGCGCTGAAGGGGGTTGTTGTGGCCAAAGTGCAGGACCCGGCACTTGGCCTTGTTGAACTTCATCCCATTGGAATCAGCCCATTTTTCCAGTCTATCCAGATCTCTTTGCAGAGCCCTCCTGCCTTCCAGCAGGTCAACACTGCCCCCCAACTTGGTGTCATCAGCAAATTTGCTGATGGTGGTCTCAATCCCCTCATCTAAATCATCAATAAAGATGTGACCACAACTGTTTTCCCATTAAATGTCCTAAAGCACAATTGTTCTATGGTACAAAAGACAGGAATTGAGTGTCAGTAAGGCTTCTGTTGTCATGTCTGCTCTTAGCTAACATATATATATATTTTTTGTTTTGTTTTTTTGTTTTTTTGTGGTTTTTTTTTTGTTTGTGTGTTTGTTTTCCAACTCCTTGAACCTATTGACTTTCTTTTTTCCAGATCCAATTCTCTCTTTGATTTTACTTTACAGGCTGGTCTTCCACCCTTGCCTTCCTCTCAGATACGGCTTTCTTCAGGCCTTTCATGATGTACTTGCTCCCTTTTTCCCTCTAATGCCTGCAAAGCTTATGCCTCGGGGTCACAATGAGGGTGCAGTTGATGTCCCTGTCATATTTCTGCAGAACTGTTTCCAGGCTTTTAAAGCTCATCTCTGGGTTTTAAGCACACTACTATTCCTACATTGTGTATTAATCCCTTCTCTAGCTGGTTTGTCACTGTCACACTCCCACTCTGTAAAAAGCTGATTTTTATTTTCATGTTTAATATAGCTACTTTTACAGCAAAGGCCAGGAGTGTTTGGAGTATTTGTATTGTTTCAATTGTTTCCGTAAGATTCCTAAACTAGGACCAGGTGCTCATGAATCCTTTTTTTTATTGTAGGAACTCAAGTCTGCTGGTGTTCATCAGCCCAAATTTGCTGCTGAACTTGCTGAGAACAGGGGAAAAAATAGATACAACAATGTCTTACCATGTGAGTTGCTCTCTTAGTTTTTGCATCTTCTACTGGTTTTCAGCTGAAAACCTTGGGTTTGGCTAATCTGGCTTTAATAGTACCCAAAGGTTTCAAAGAGGGATTAATATCATTATCCAAATAGATGAATTTGGGCTGCTGCTCTCACAAAATCACTATATAAGCAAACTTAAAGAGCTTTCCCTAGAGAACATTCTCTAAAGTTCCTAAACTTTCCCTCAGGAAAGCTCTTTGAAGAACTTTCCCTGGAAATAATTTTAATTTTCCATTTTTGAGAAACATGCAGTCCAGATAGAAGAAATAAGAGGTTCATGGTTGACTACAGACAGACAGGTGTGCAGAGCTATGAGAAATACTAAGACCCTGCGGGCCAGCTTTGCAGATGAACTAAGACCCTAAGCCCTGCCAAGCTGTCTGTGGGCATCCCAGCATGGCGGAGCGTAAGATGGAATTGAGCGCAGAGAGTGGTGGGTGTTTAGGGATGCTTTGGAGGAAAAACATCAGCTGCCATGGCAGCAGGAGACAAATTACCTATTTTTCTCCAGTAACTAAAACTATAGTATATTTCATAAATTTGCAAAACCAAACTATGTTTTAAAAAAAAAAATAATAATTTTGTGCTGACTATTCTGTATTTTTATTCTGGCGGCTCATTTTGCTGAAGTCTCTCATTATAAAAATTCTAAATTACTGCTCTGTATGATCCCTTAAGTTATATTCTTCTTAAAATGCACATTGTTCTAAACCACTTCTTATTTAGAAACCTTGCAATAGATGAAGCAGTATTTTTCTGAAAAGTTCTGGTTCTAAAATTCATAATTTTCTTTCTCTTTTGTCTTTCTGCAGATGATATTTCTCGCGTTAAACTTTCAGATCAAAGCTCTGCAACTGATGATTATATTAACGCAAACTATATGCCTGTAAGTTACTTCCTTAGTTGAAATGGAATATAACATGTATTTTTATGATGCAGGTTTAACACATCATAATAACATTTAAAATCAGCTTTACATGTCTCATTGATGCAAGTGCGTGTACCTATATATATAGATTATTTTATTTTATTTATTTTATTTTTTCTTCTTAGGGCTATAACTCAAAGAAGGCATTTATTGCTGCACAGGGTCCTTTACCCAATACTATAGAAGACTTCTGGCGCATGATTTGGGAAAAGAATATCTACTCTATTGTTATGTTGACAAAATGTGTTGAACAAGCCCGGGTATGTTTTTATTAGACCTGAACAGTCTCTTTGAGGACAGCTGACTCTTCTAATTTTGCTGTTATCCTAGCAGGTTGGAGACAGACCACTTTCTTCTAACAACCATCCGCTTCCTGGAAAATAGTTTTCTGAATTAAATAAGCCACATGTTTTTAGCTTTTTCCCATTTTTTTGTCTGCTGGCTACCAGAATAGATCGTCTTAGGAGGGTTGTGGAATCACTATCTTTAAGGGTGCGCTCTTCTCCCTAAAGAATTATTCTGGTAGAGCTCCTCCTGCCTTGTGATAGGCTATTGGGAAGGGTGATGTGCTTTCTAGCCCTGCTTCAAGTGGTGTGTGATTTAAAACTTAACTGTCAGCTGCTTCACCGCTGTGTGTAATGTGTCTAACATTTTAACTCTCTTCTTAGACAAAATGTGAGCAATACTGGCCAGATAAACAACCCAAGAGCTATGGTGACATTATTGTGACAATGGTCTCAGAGATTGTCCTTCCAGAATGGACAATAAGGGATTTCACTGTAGAAAAGGTGAGTATCCCCTCAGTTGTTAGTGTATAAATATCTGTAGAAGTGGTTTATTGTATCACTGTGACTTCATATGTCTAGCAACCCTAGTGTGACAGAATGTCATAATTTTACTAAAACTTAATAGAATTCATAGTTATCTGAGGGGAAAAAAGAAAGAGTGGTTTATTTTAACTTAAGGCTTTGAATGTATTGGTCTGTTTTCTGCCAAAAGTCTTTCTTAAAACCTTTCACACTATGTACCAATGAGATTTCTGTGATCTTTCTGTATATGCATTTGTTCATATGCTCTGGTGTCCCAAAACAGTGTTAGTAACATATCCAGAGGTGGGAATAAGTTGTCACTAAGACCCTCCCTGTGGCAGAAAGGGATGTGCCAGCAAAATCCAGCCTGCTAATGGGAATTACTGATTGCCCCACCAGTGATACTGCAGCTCATGTTTCCCTGAGACTTGCACCAAAACTTTTGTTTATGTAGATAATTGTGATATCTCCTAGACTTAACATTTAGCCCCATCTTTGTCAACAAATGTAATGCAGGAGAGATGATCTTGAAGCAAATCTTGGACTAAAAGGAAGTTATTTCAAAGTATTCTCCATCAGAGGAGATGGAAGAGGGAAACTGAAATATCCTTGGTCAAATGACTGCACAGTTTATAACAAGCATCTTTAATGAAGCTGAGCTTTGCCCAGTACATACGGCAGGAAGCCCAACTGGTGTTCCTCTGAAGCCAGTTTTCTCTTTTTTTTTTTAAATGTATATTCCTCTAGTCCAACACACCAGAGAGCCACACAGTGCGGCAATTCCATTTCACCTCCTGGCCAGATCACGGAGTGCCGGAGACAACAGACCTTCTCATCAACTTTAGACACCTTGTTCACGAGTACAGCAGTCAAAATCCAATTGACTCTCCTACTCTGGTGCACTGCAGGTAGGAACAACATAACATGTTTGTATTAGACACACTGTTATCTTGTGGCTTTTTAAAAACCAATTCTTTTTCAGCAGGGCTGGGGAGGAAAAAGGCCTCTCTTCTTAAGGGTTCACCCTGCCAAATGAAAACCTTTTTTTTCATGGTTCAGAAACATAGCAGTGCTATGTAGGTAGCAAAGTACAAGATACAGAAGTTCATTAGAACAGACTGTCTCCCCTAGCCTGCAAAACTTGCCTTTTCAAGTGCTTTTTTCTGTAATCTTGTGCGTGTGCACGGCTGGGAAGCCCAGAAGTGTGTCCTCCCTCCTTCTTGGTGATGTCAAGAACCACCCCTCTGGACTGCAGAGACTTGTAACACCTGTGCCACTGAAATAACAGAAAGCATCTTACTAGCTTCACTGTCGTTTCATCAGGCCACCAGTGAGCAGGTGATTGAGAGGAAGCAGTAACTAGTTCTCCATGTCGTTGCAGTGCCGGTGTCGGGAGGACAGGGACGTTCATTGCCATTGACCGCCTGATTCAGCAGATTGAAATGGAGAACACTGTGGATGTGTATGGAGTGGTGTACGATCTCCGCATGCACCGCCCTTTAATGGTGCAGACTGAGGTAGGGCTGCCTGTCACCCAGCAGCATATTTTTCAGAAGTCCATAATAATCCAGGAAGAGTGGACTCAAGATGTAGCTCAGAATTACAGGAAGATGAGATATTGAGGAGAAACCTGAAATTGCTTTTTATGTAACTTCCCGCCTTCCTGCTTCATCTCTCTCCATAGCTGCAGTTGTAGCCAGGGGCTGCGATATATCTAAGCAGTCTCTTCAGAGTACTTTGTGGGACTGGCATTTGCAGCTGCAAAGAATCAAATCTGAAAAAGTTGTTTTGCACCTTGTTTTACCCATGTCAGTCTTATCTTTATAGCTGTGAGCCAGAATTATCTTGAGTCAAGTGGTCTTGGTGTGCTTCTTTTCTTTTGTGTTCTGCGGGAACACGTGTGTTCATGCTGAAATTATCACTTTGATCCAAGAAAGTGTGTGGATTAATTCAAACTGATTTGGAAACAGCTGTAAAATCTCCATCAAGAAAGTCTAAGAGAGATTTTGGCATGACAGTAAATTTGATCTTGTTTTTTTATGGGGGGTGATCAGATGACATCATGAGGTCCTTTCCAGCCCTATTTTCTGTGAACTATACATACAACTTCTAAATAAAGCTCTCTGATAATGTTCGGTGCAGTGCATCTGAAAACAAAAACCTATATTCAGGAGCAGAATTACTTCCAAAATCAGGTATTTTCTAGAAATATATTACCCTCCTTTTTCTTCCTCTCTCACCAGGACCAGTACGTCTTCCTAAACCAGTGTGTTATGGATATTATTAGATCCCAGAAAGACAAGAAAACCGATCTTATTTACCAAAACATGACAGCAATGGCAATCTATGAAAATTTCACACCTGGGTCAAGCTTTGGGAAGGTCAATGGCTACCACGCGTAACCTGGAAGGAAGGCAGCATCTCCAGGAGGTGTTATCTGCACAGAGCAAAGGGAGATGTTCTACTCATGTTTCCTGGGATTGTGTGCAGTGTCTCACGTCCGGCTTCTGCCGTTCTCTCTGCATTCGAAGATGTGATCTACAGGAGGAAAACCACAATGCTGGCAGAAGCTGCAGACTGATATTTAAAAAAAAAAAAAAAAATCAAGCAAAACTATTTAAATTTAACACAGGAATCTTGCTTTCTCTTGGGAATATAACAGTGCTGATAGGCGAAATAGCATTTGCAGTATGAACAGTGAACTAGAATTTAAATATTAAAATAATAACACAAAGTTTTTATTACAATTTTATATTATTTCATTTTACAGACACCAGGCTTGTGGGCTGTTTTAATATATTTAAGTTTCAGGAACATATTTTATCTACTGTATCTGGTTACTTAGCTAATAGATATGTGCCTCTGTGATTTTTTTTTTTCTGTGTTCCTTTTTATTTAAAAAGGAGTACAAACAGCTCCTTCAAATGGACATTTGTACTTGGAAATCGTGCCTTTTCTAGTTGCTACTCTAGGAAAAAAAAACAGCAGAGATTCTATTTTTGTACTGAAACTCTTAATGAGAACACAGATTTTTAAATAAGGCTTATGTCAAATGTAACTGTAGTTGCACTGTTGGCAGGACTCTCCAGAAGTTTGGAGGTGAGCTTTGTTTTTGTGTTTCACCACAGATATCACCTGCCTTAATGTTTCAGTGCCTCTGCTAGAGGAAAAGGAGTGTGGTCTGCACTCTGAGCTTTAACTATAGTAAAAAAACTGAGCAAGTGAATATGTGAATGCGTGTGCGGGGTTGCGTGTGGGTGTGTATGAAGGACAGAATAGCTCCTCCCTGTTTCTGGCTGGTATTCTGGTTTTTTGTACAATTTATAAAGATTTATTTGAAGGTGCAATATATGATTTACTGAATAATGATCACTCTATTCTAATAGAGTTTTACTCAGGTCGGTGTCTTTTCATCATTGTTGTTGTTTTCCTCAAATATATAAATCTGTGAAAATGTTGAACTAAGGTTCCAAGTGTCCAAGTACTCCCAAACAGATTGACTGGCTTTACTGTTTCTACCAAAACAAATTGCACAACATTCTGCTGTAAAGACCAATTATTCTGTTGTTTTAGCCATTTGAAACTGAGATACATCTTACCTGCCTGCATCTCATTGATCTAATGTCATTTTTTTATAATTATTTGCAATATACTGCTGCTGTTGTTTTAACTGGTCCTTTTAAAAATGGAACAAACAAGCAGAAAACCCCTTGTTGCTGATGTTACAAGTCAGGGATTAGATTGGCTTTATTTTGCTGGTACATAACTGTTAGACTTATGAAGGCATTACCAATGAAGGACTTCTTAATTAGCTTGGGGGGGATGTTTGTTGGTCTTCGGATCATTGCACTGGATGCATTGCAGAGGAATATGAAGTTTATGAATAATGCTATAGAATAGCTATAAAGAGGTGAAAGTCTTATGAAGGTTTAATAACCAGAGTTCCTTGAATTCTGCTGCTTTTTTTTTGTTTGTTTGGGATTTTTTGGGATTGTTTTTGGTTATTTGTTGTTTGTAGCAGAGTTGTCAGAAAAAGCTACAGACGCTAGGACTGTATGTGGCATTGCAGTGGAACATGACAACCTCACAGAATCCACTGTCAGCTGAAAGAAAACATAGGACATCCTGGTGCACAAATGTAACTTTACAGATATTCAGAGGAATCTTTTACAACCTGGTGTGAATCGTGGTGTGCTCTGTGAGCAAAACTGGAGGACAAACCACAGTGCGCTTCGGCCTTTTTTGTAGCAGCCATTTGTGTGTTCTTGAATATATATTTTTTTGCTCTTTCTCTGAAATACTTTGTAAATAAACAAACAAAATGATCCTTCCCAATTCCATTCAAACTGGCAGTCCCCACATAGTGGATCTCTCACCTGGCATTCTTCCTAAGCTGCTGTCAGATGACACACAAAGATAAACCACTTGGACCAAACAGAACCATTCCAAAGGCACTGGGAGGGAGGACAACTCACCCCTTACAGTCCCATTAATTTTTTTTTTTCCTCTTAATCTTTTAATTACTACCCATCTGTATGGAGCATAGAGCCAGTATTCACTATTCCAGGTCTTCCAGGAGCTTGCTGCCTTAGGGTGGCAAATGCTTTCTTGCTTCAGAAGGCCCTTGTTTAATATAGCACAGAAGAGAGGAAGATGAATCTTCTGTGCTAGATCACGTGTTTGCATTATATTGCAGCAGAACATCAGAAAACCAGCTCGAGTGGTGTGTTTCTGCCTAACCACTGCCCAGATACTCTTGCAGAAAACAAACCTCCCTGTCCCATTGGTTTGATGTTGGAAGCAGGTGCCAAATTCTCACTTGATTGCCCATTTTTAATATAACTCTATGCATGTGTTATCCCGAAACTGACTCATTGTGAGAAGGGACTGAAGTTTGAAGTAAATGACCTGCTGATCCCAGGTATAGGTGGAAGCGGTTGGTAAGGCTTGAAATGTTGTAAACATGAAATTGGCCATAGTGTTGATGTGAATAAGTGGGATGTGCCTCATAGGTTCTCTCTCCAGGAGGATTACAGGTAGTGCTCCTACTACCTTGTGGATCTACCTGGTCAAGATGACTTGAATTCCTGCAAATATTTTTTCCCTGCCTTCTGATGCTCTCTGTGTTACAGTTGCCAAGATGTCTCTTTGGTCAGTGTTTTCTCTCATTGCTTATCTAAAGCTATCCACTTCTCGGGCTGAAAGCTCCACTGTGTGGCAATTACATCCCCTGCATTTCTATCCAACTCTTTTTCCCATTTTGGACCTGCTTAAGAAGGGAAAAGTGATGTGTTTCAAATAAGTGACTGTTGAATATCTTGAAATGATGTACAAATTTTATTGTTTTCATATTTGTTGTACAGGAAATTTCAGCACATGTCTATAATGTTTTTAATGGTTTGATTTGTTTTTAAAGATATAAAAGTAACAATTAAAAAGCATCATCCTAGAGCACTTTCTGTCTTGTTGTTTTGTGGGTGTTTTTCCTGTCTTGTCCCTTTCTTGGGGTTTTCAGTTCCTTTTGAAGAAAATTAATTTGCCAAAACATAACTTCATTTAGATTGGCTCTAGAATGGATACAGAAAGTGAGCTGCCATCCTCTAGGGTGTTACTTGAGTCGGATTTGTATTATGGTCACTGGGACTCCCTGCGAGGGTGTTCATTTGTCATTGAGACCTGCCTGGCAGGACCAGGCCTAACGCTCATGTGTTCTGGCGGTTGGTGGTTTCTCTTACATGAGGAGCTTGGTACTAGTTAAAGGAATAATACTTTCATCAAAAATCAGTCAAAAGATTTCTACCCACTGAAATAGCCTTGGTGGAGAGCCAGTGTTTCTATGACTCATTTACTTCCAGAAAATCGAGAGTGAGGACTCTCTCATTTCTTGACGGAGATGCTCTATTGTCAGGGGGCAATGATACAAGGAGGTGCAAAAGTATCTTTGTATGTTCTAGCTGGTTTCTTGATTACAGTTCACCTGACCGTTGATGCATATAAAATTACCTTAGTTAAGTCCCTTTCTTCTGCAATTCTTAGTTTCCATTCCTCGCTGCCATCTGAATCACTCCCAAGGAGGATCATGTGCCTGGAGGGTGATACTGGTGCTCAGCAGCTCTCCAGTTTGTCACATGGTGCTGACATGTTCTGTAGAATCTTGTGATCCTCTGTGGTAACTCTGCTGCATCCACTGAAATGACTGCATGGTGAGATGGGAAGAGCAAAGAGTGATTGCCTTATCACCTTCCACTGGGAGCATGTGGCAGCCACAGGATGGTTGTCTGAGCGCCTTTGGTGAGACTTGTGCTGCACAAGCAAAGCTGTGACAATGAACCTCCCAGTGTAGGGCCTGCAGCAGATGACCACCACTGCCAGGGGCAATCAGCCTCAGGGAGGCACTTAGAGAGCAAAATTCCTCTTCATTTTTTTCCTCCTTAAATCTCATAGGTTTAAAATAATAAAGCTCCAGTAAAGCCAACTGTTCTGGCTGTCCTTTGGACTGTTAGTCTGTTTGGGTGGGTAGAGCTGAACCTGCCTGGAAATTGCGTTCTGTACCTGGTCTTGTCATTGACTGGTTTTACTGCCTTTGAGAGGAGAGGATGGAACATTTCTGTCCTGTGCTTTGCTTGATAAATGGGATGTGGTCAGAAAGACTGCTGCCCTTGCATGCCCTTCCTGGCTGGGTGTTTTCAGGCAGTGAGTGGAGTTTGGAGATGAATAGATGTGGATGTGCTTGCAGAAGAGGCTCAGAAACAGGAGGCTGGAAGGGAAAAACACCTAAAAACTTTACAGATGCTTTCTTTTCTCAAGTAAAAAGAAAAAGCCTCTTAGTGATGGGAAAGATGCTAAGTCTTAACAGATCCTGGGTGATTTGAGTAAAAAAAAAATTTTAAAATGCAGATGCAGTCACTTTTGTCCAGCAGCAGAATGAATGGCATGCAAATATCAACAATTTACTTCTGAGGTGGGCAGGCAGAGTGTTCTCCCACTTCTTATCCCCACTAGAGAAGTTACTGTATTCCTTGTTCCAGTTACTGTGGCTCTGCTTCAGGGAGTCCCTTTCACCTCTTCACATAAGACCTCATGTTGTTGAAACCTCTGGCATTAAATGGTTCCATTTTCAGCACTTTGCAGAACTGTTAATGGAGTTGGTAGCAAACAGTGTCTCTCTCCAGTGCTGTGCTTTGTTCCGTTCTCCCTTGCGGTGGGCAAGCTCTTTGCCCATGCCAGCCTCCTGCCTGGGAGGGAGAAGGAGGAAACCAAAGCAGAAAACCTGCCTTGGAAACATCATGAGGAGCTGCTTCCTGCCTGCGTTGCTGGCAGAAGGGAAGGAGCTGTTTGTACATCTCACAAGGGGGAGAGACTGGGAGTGCCTCTCAGACTATCAGATCTGAAGAAAAAGATTCATGATCCAGGCCTGTTCTTCTCTGTCCCTGTTACCTGGCAGAACCCCGTTTATTCATTCAAGTTGTTTTTCCTGAGTTTATTTCATTCTAAATTGATGTCATCTCCCAACAGCCAGAGCAAAGCCAGCAAATTAGCCCTTCTCAGTTAGAAAACGTAGTCTATTTTGATCTAAAGAGAGTTACTTCAATTCACGTTTTACCTCCAGCTTTCCAAGTGACCAGGGAGAAGCCATATTCTTTGGAATGATATTTTGGCTGTGATGCTCGTGTTTCATCCCTGGTATACTAATAGCACTTACGAGAAGATTGCTAGGGTCACAAGAGCTGTGTGCTCAGTGTGAGGGACAGAGCACTCTCCATGCACCATGCTGTGTCTCTGCCCTTGCTTCAGCACAGGGCAGGATGGGCAAGAAGTCACAGAATCTCAGAATCGACTGGGTTGGAAAAGACCTCAGAGATCATCAAGTCCAACCCTTGGTCCAACTCCAGTCCATTACTAGATCATGGCACTAAGTGCCATGTCCAATCTCAGTTTAAAAATCTCCAGGGACGGTGACTCCACCACCTCCCTGGGCAGCCATTCCAATGCCTGACCACTCTCTCTGTAAAGAATTGCTTTCTAATCTCCAGCCTAAATTTCCCCCGGCAGAGTTTGTGACAGGCACTCTGGAAGAAAAATTCGGACTCTTTATTTTTTATTTTTTCTTCACTCTGGTGGTTTTGTGATGCAGTATTTCCAGCGTTGGGAATGTACTATCAGAAAGAAAACAGGTTCTGTGATAAAGACTGATGTAATGTCAGCTCTGATTAAGGCATATATCTACCTAAAAGGTGGTGGCTGTCTCTCTAGAAAGGAAACTAGCCTGTTCGTTTCTGCTTTAAGCCTCCAGATGGCACATGATACCACTGTTCTTTCCAGGGAGAGCCCTTCCTGCCAGGCTGCTCCCTTTTTCGCTGCCTGCCAGATTCTCACATTCCTCCACCACATGTGCTGTTTCCCCTCTGCTCCCCCTGCTGCAGGTGCACAGCCTGGCTCCTCTAGCCCTGGCCAAGCCCCTGCCTGCCTGCTTCCCGGGAGCTGGGTGCAGAGCCCTGTACACCTCATCAGATGACTTTTTTCATAAACTCTTCAAGCTCAGCAATAGCCTGACAATGTCAAACAGTCCTTTGCTTCCTTGGGAAGCGCTCTTACACTTGAGTCTTGTTGATATCTAGACATTATCTGATGGTGCACGTAGTCCAAGGTGTAAGGGCTCTGGCTGGGACCAGCCTGGGGCTGGTTTATCGGCTGTGTGCTCGCTTCCCAGGTTATCAGTCTGCTCTGCAGCTGTTCCCGGCAATAATGGATTTATAGGATGCTGAACACAGTGCAGATACATCAATAGAGACGGCAAACAACAAAGTGCTTGCTCATACTGCTCAATATGTGTAACAGTTAAAAGGCTATTTCAGTTAATGGATCTGTTTATGTGTGTGTGTGTAGCACTAACTGTGATTTTTCTGGGCCTTTTTTTTTCATAGGTCCTTAAGGAGGTTTTAAATGCACCTTTTAAAGCATCCGGCAACATCTGCTGAGTTACTTTTGGCTTTTTCCGTCTCCAGCCTGAAATACAGTGAGATTTCAATGCAAAGCTCTAATGATAGAGACATATTTTTTACATATCCATAATGGATACGGGTGCGTGAGGGAACTGCAGCAAATGTTCTCAGTCTCCTGGAAGGTGTATCTAAAACTGCCCAGCTTACAAACTCTTCCGCCTTGGAATGAGGAATAAATCAAAACCAAAACTAACACTTAGGCTGAACTAACCAGAACTAACACTTAGGGCTACAAAGTTCGTGAAGGGTTTGGAGAGGAAGCCATAGGAGGAGTGGTTAAAGTCACTTGGTTTGTTCAGCTTGCAGGAGACTGAGAGGAGACCTCATGGTGGCTACAGCTTCCTCACAAGGGGAGGAGGAGGGGCAGGCGCTGATTTAGTGACCAGCGACAGAACCTGAGGGAATGTCAGGAAGATGTGCCAGGGGAGTTCTAGGTTGGACACTAGGTAAAGGTTCTTCACTCAGAGGGTGGTGGAGCCCTGGAACAGGCTCCCCAGGGAGGTGTCACGGCCCCAAGCCTGACAGTCTTCAAGAAGAGACTGGACAACACCCTCAGACACATGGTGTGAACTGTGGCGTTGTCATATGCAGGGACAGGAGTTGGACTCAATGATCCTTGTGGGACCTTTCCAACTCAGGACATTCTATGATTCTATGACTTCACACCCAAACTTCTCATGCTCATATATCAGCACCAGTCCTGTGGAAGTTCTTCTCTGAGCAGGGCCTGGTGGGGCTGAACAGCTCTCGGCTGCTGCCCCCAGGCCTGGGCGACGCTCCCAGTGCTGGCAGTGACAGGCCACGGTGGCACGAGCAGGAGGAAAGTTGAGCTCTAGAAGCCATTTGTAGCTTGGTTACCAAAATCCTGAGAAAAATCTCTGAACAAGAAAGTTCAACCAAACCTTTCAAACCATTGTAATTTAGTAATAAGCCATGTCTAAAGCTATCAAACTGTTCTTCCTCTGCATGATGGTCTCCTAAAAGGTAACTGAGATGCCAGCAAAATATATTTCATAGTGTTAGCCACAGTGGGACCATCAATATTTTCATTTGTCAAGCTCACTGCCAACATGTTAGTACCAGTCGTGTTATTTCTACTAACACACTTGATATTGCCACTTGGTATTTTGAAAATGGGCTTTTTAGGGTTTTAGAATGCATTGCCTTTAAAAAAATGCCACCAAAGATTTGAACAGTTCCACAGCAACTGAAAAAAAATCTTTGTGAAATTATTTCCATTTTATTTTTTCACCGTTTGGACATTTTTTAAAGTAAAGATGAACAATGACTGTTTCAATCAGGACTTAAGAGTGTATTATATTTTTGTTTCTCTACAATATGTTTTTTAGTTAAGGGGACTGAAATACTGAGAAATCCAAAGAAAGCATCAATGTCAGTTACATGTGGAACATGACCTTAACCGTGCACTGCTACCCTTGCAAGATGGACAAGAGAGGGAGCTGAGGCATACCCAGAGCAAACATCTTGCACAGGCCCTTTGCAAATTGAGTTTACTTTGTTTTTTCAAGCAAAACTAAGAACCCAGTTAGAAAACGTGGGATAGAGAATAGGGAATCTGAATATATATGGATACCAATCAGCAATATCCCTCTAAACTCTCTGCAGATGGTAACCTGAACCGTTTAGAAGGGAAGACAAATTACCATGATAGCTCTCCTATATGCAGATTTTAGTATTGAAATAGGTCAATACATATAAGATGCATTTTTTCCACAGTATTCTCTCACCCGATTTATAGATTTGAGCCAGGGCCACCTTCTAAGCAGCTGTGGAAAGGATACGCTTTTTCCTGAAGAGCGCTGCACTGAGCCATCCACTGTGTGTATTTAGGTACTCAACTTTCCATTTCACACACAAAAATTACGGGATGTTTCAACATTTTTTTACCTCTAACCAACTTATTCCAATACGTAAGTGTGCATGGATGGGTAGGCTGAAATTTTACAAGTCGGTCTGAGGAAAACAAAATGTTATTACCAAACCAGAGCTTTAAGGCGCTCTCAAAGTCACTGACCTGAAATTACATTAGAGGTACATGGAAGTATTAATTCTATTCTATAGAATGTAGCCAGGTTGTTCCAGATGAAAAATTATTGTAGCGGCAATTTACTACATGAAGTGATCAATGTGTTGTAAGTGCTTTTACTAGGTACAGCCAGAACCTATGTGAAAACACAACCACCAGCACCGCCATCTGCAGAGGCTGCTCTCGCTGCACAACACTGCAATTTTTCCCAGGATTGGTCCTTCACTCAGTGAACATTTCAATTTTCAAGGACTTTGCTATTTAGTTTAATTTTGCAAAAGGTAGGATGGCTTGAGGGGAGTCAAGCTGGCTGCTTTCTGGGCTGGGGATGGAGCTGCTGAGGAGTGAAGGGCCATCTCCTGATGAGAGTTTGCAAGCAATGACATGACCCGAGGCAGGAGATAAATATAACCAGCAGCTGAGTGAGGTGCAAGAGAGCAGTGTGGTGAACATGGTCACCCTAATAAGCAGCACTTGCAATTGTCTACCATTTCCTGGATTTCTTAAAAACAATTTTTTTCCGAGGCATTTGAAGGCAGTGTTGCAAAATGTCCACAAGTAGTTCCTTTCTGGAAAATGGGTGGAGGGAGATTAAAATCAGAGGTGTTTGTGGGCGGTTCAAAGCCCAGACAATGAATGCTGGTAACATGAACAAAGACACACAGCCACCTATGAAATACCACAAAAAGGACTGGCCAAATGAACTGACATCTTCACCAGCAGCCGCACTGTGGGGCTGAATTGCTTTCCTGTGCGCTGGGAGAAGCAGAACGCGTTCTTGCTGTGCCAGAGCCGAGGGGCTGTGGTGGGGAAAACCTGCGTGTTTTGCTGTGGGTGTACAGCGCACATGATTGCAGAAGTGAGGCTGTGGCGCCTCTTCTTGTTTCATGCAACACAGAAGGGAAAAAATAAAGAATTTCCACATAGTTAAATAATTCCATAGCAACTAATATAACATTGTAATAACCTGGGACTGTACCAGCAGGCAAGCAGCAGGGTGAGATTAGCGTGGAGTCTCTCATCAGCCTCTGTAGGGAAGGCATCACACTCTAAGCTGACAGAGGCCTTTTAACTCTGCTGGCATGTAAGGAAAATTCTTACATGCTAATAGTAAAATTAGGATTTCCAGTGATTGAAAGACAGGAGCTGCTAAGCATGACAAAGTGAGCTTCCCCTGCTCACCAGGACATCTGCCAGCGCTGTGATCAAATCATGGCTTTCCTTGGCCCACAGTCAGGAGCAAATTGCATATTCTTGATCAAAAGCGCAGTCTGCTTGGGTGGAGACTGTTTAATTATTGGTGACAAATCTGACAAAAGTCCTCTGAAGTGACAGTCTTGGGATGGCTCAGTGTTTGCATATCAGAGATTTGACTAATTACAGCAAAATAACCTCAGCAATGAAACCAAAACACAAGGTGGGAGTCGGAGCTGTGCAAAGTCACAGGCAGCAGGTATGAGGGTGGTCAGGCTGGGGGGACTTGAGCGTGCTAAAGGCCATGGGTGGGGGAAGCGACATTTGGGGTAGATCAGTCATCTGAGGATGTGCCTGGCTTCTTGATCTGGTTCTTGCTACCCAAAATCAGCTGAGGGGCCAGCCCAAAAAGTTGCAGTGGAGAGAGCAGCGCTTCACTACAACACCTTGCCAGCCTTGCAAGAACTGGCAGGGCTCTATCCACCCATCATAGGTCAGTTCCCAAGAGGAGCCCAGGGCCCTCTGTGCCAAGCAGATCCATGGCACAGGAACCCAGGAGACACAACAGGGCTGCGAAGGGTGGGAAAACCCAGAATAACTCATCCAGTTAACCGAAATGCCAACTACTCCTAAGTAACTTCACAGCAAAGGCAGAAAGCAAAGAGAAACCATGGTGGTGATTAGAGTCTTGCTACACCTGGGCAAATCCCCCTGCCCTGGAAGCTGGCTGGTTTAGCTCCCAGGAGGGTTTATGAGCAGCTCTGCTGGCAAACCAAACCTAGGCAGCACTCTGAGTGCGGCCGCAGGTCTGCTGCCCCTACCGGGTGTGGGGATGGCTCATTTTAAAGGGTGGAAGTCGCAGTGCCCAGATGGATTCCCCTTTGGCAGCAGATGAAAGCTGTGTGGTTTCAGAACAAAGAGCTTGATTTTTGCATGTAGGAAATGAAGAGATCAGCTGTGTAATGTTATGCAAGCTGGAGGGGAAGCCTTAAAAGTTAAAAAAAGCACATTATACTTGATGCATGTGCTGGTGATGCTGACTGAGGTGTTCTGTGCTAACTGAACTCACAGCACAGCGCAGGTGAGGGCTCTGGACCAGCAGAGCAGCGGTCACAGCAGATTTGTACCTCTCTACACTGCAACACACCGCTGCTACTAAAAGGAGGAAAAAGGGGTTTTTAACAGAAATCTGTTTGTGGCTGTTTGGAAATGGGAGCTGGAATAAACCACGAGCAATGGTATCTGGTACTTAAACTACAGAAGCCAGTAATAATTTCTTACTTTTCCTCAGTTTGGCTGGGCCTATGGACTTGCACACTGGAGAGCTGACTTGGAAGGGCAAGGCTGGCATCAAAGGTTTTCTTCATGGCTCCCATGCATGATCCTACTGAGCACATACATGAGATAAGGACTCCTGTGGTACTGGCAGTTGAGAACAGCTTTTAAGATAATGGATCACAGGAAAAGCCATTGTGCTGTACACAGCCATACCTTATTCAATGGGTTTATACATAAGAGCACAGTGAAAACAGTGGGCTAATCGCAGCGGCGGTTCTGCTGTGGAAAATGTACCTGTGACCTTGAGAGAACACACCTGGAGGCACGAAGACGTGGAGAAACCAAAGTGGACTCAAGAGAGTGAAACACACAGGAAAATTGTCCATGTCACCCACAGAAACAAGTACAGCAAATCTAAAGAAGAATAAATAGCGGAGAGACAATCATAAAGCTAGCAGGAGAGAAAAGAACGAGTGCAACACTTGTACTTTGATAAATAATTACAAGGTTGACCTTGGCTGGCTGGAGACCCCATCTCTCTCACCACCTTCTCCAACTGGACTGGGGAGAAAAGGAGGTAAAAATCCTGTGGGCCAAAATAAAGACAGGGAGACTGCCTACCAACTACTGCCCTGGGCAAAATGGCTCTGTTTCTCACTCTCAAAACCTATTTTAGTCTACAATACATTAATTTTCCCTAAATAAAGACAAATTTAAACACACACGCACCGCTTCACCCCAGGCTCACCTCAGCTCCTTCCCCGCCAGCGCCGCTGCCCGGGAGGCGCAGGGTGAGCGCAGCGGCGCCGCTGCCGCCACAACGGCCCCTCCCGCGCTCCCTCCTCCCCACAGCCCGGGCGGCGGGAGGGGGATCCCGGCTCCGCTGGCCCGAGCTGCCCCGCCGTCCTCCCCTCCGGCGGGGCTGTTCCGCACACCGTTCCCCTCGCTCCTCGCTGCCTGGGTGGCACTGGGCTCTCTCTCTCTCACGTTTATCCGAGGAGCCCCCAGCTCCACTGCCCGGCCGGGCGGTGCCCGGTGGCGGGGCCGTGTGGAACAGGCTGCCCCACTCCTCACAGCGGCCGCCCCCGCTGCCAAACCCGGGAACCAACACCCGGTGTGGACCTTCTCTCGTGTCACCCAGCGGGTAGGACTGCCTCACTCAGACATGTCCCTCAAGGTAGAAATGAAGATGTTGCTGATGGAAACACAGAGTTTCACTCCAGGCGAGAGGGCCCTCAGCGGAGCGGGCGGGGCTGAGGGGAGGTTGTTCCACCCTCGCACCGCGCTGTCCGAGGCACATGTAGGTGGCTGCACCACTGCACTTTTCAGGAGTACACGCGGCTCTCCCCAGGCCGCAGCATCTGCTGAAGGGGCAGGAGGATCGTCGGGGAGCCCACAGGGATGCGGACATTTCCCTGCAGCAGCCTCCTGCGCTAACACAGCGCTCCTTCACCTGCCCGAGGTCTGAACCAGACCAGGCAGTAAACAGGTGGGATTTGGGTTTCTGTGGCAGAAGTTTCCAAAGCCCAGAGCTGGGCCAGGCCCCAGGCTCACACCCTGGAGGGGATGAAGGGCTTGGGGTAATGGATCGTGCAGATTGATCCTTGTGCAAGGGGAAGGGGGTGAAGGTGGAGGGATTTATGAATAATTAAACACCGAGACAGAGCAACATACATAATGCATGATAAATTAGTCCAAGTGCAGCAGAGGAAGTATGGGTAAAGTTTGTTTCAACAACCATAAAATTAGATGTGACTAGATATTTATGCCAGAACAGCTGTTTGTTAACATTTTTCATTTATTTATACAGATTTCCTCCCCCTCACAGTTAGGGGTTCTGCCCAGGGTAGGACAGGAATCAGCAAGTGAACTGGAAAATAAATTGGGTTCCTGCTGTGTCCCAGGCCAGCACGCTCCCTGCCTGGGAGATCTCCCTCCTTGCTTAGTGCTCGGCTTTCCTATTTGATAATCTGATGCAATATTTCCCGTGCTGAGAGTCAGCCTGGTTGTTTGGGCTGCAGTTTGATTGAAGTTAAGGCGGGTAGGATAATGCTCATAATTCCATGGAAACCGAAAGGCCCATGTTGACTCACTCCAGCCTTTTCTGATCCCAGTTTCCCCAAATGCCTTCTTCCTTCCAAACTGTGTTTGCTGTCACAATATAAATTATTTAAGGTTTTAGATGCTCCATTTGTTACAGATGGTAATGAGACTGCCAACCAGAGGGCATTAATTCTATACTGCAGTGTCAAACTGATTTAAGGGGGGTGTGTGTGTAAATAAAAATCCAGTCCTTTCCCTTGTTTAAACAAACCTGGCAAGTCTGTTCAAATTTGGTTTTCCTGTAAATAACACGAAAGGCCAAAAGCTGCACTATTAGACTTGCAAAGTTGCTTCATCTGAATTGGAGTTCTGAGCAGTGTGACTTTCTCTTTTTTTCACTTTGAATCACTTAAGGTCTCCTTTCCTGTGTTAACAGATAAGCTGGTGTTTGTCATGATAGATCACAGGACACCATACACAGAAGGTGTTTATTACAGACAGCTGGTACTGACACATAAAACCCCAGCTTTGACAGAGCTGGCTTCATCCCTTCTGTTCACCATGGGTTGCTCCTGGAGTAGGATTGTGTGAAGGCACCAGGAGCTGAGCACTAAGCCTTTCCTACCGCTGCTGTGCCCTTCACACACAGGCTTACTGAAACACCTGTCCTTCAATGTTGTCACTCCTTCCAGGCTCTAGCCACCCCAAAGCAGCCTTGCTCCTTAAAGCAAGAGCTGCTGGGTGTGCCTGCTGACCTGCCTGCTCCGAGAGACGGTATCCTGCTTCTCACAGGTGTAAATAATACACAGGGAAATAGTTTTCTGTTACTCTCCTCTAGGACTGATGCCTGCTTTCTGGTATGTATTGCAGTTCTTTGCCTAGGGACTGCACTTGGATTTCTCCATCTTTCTGGAGGTGACAGAATAGTAACCTCAAGCAAGGACTGCTTAGACATGAGGTGTAGAAAAAATAGTCTCAGTTCTTCTGATTGTTTTAATTTTTTTTTCCTGTACATGCTCTTTCATCATTCCTTGCTAGAAAGATTGAAATTTTCCCACTGTCACTTATGCACAAAGAAAGCATGAAAGGTTGACTGTAAGACAGGTGTCCTGCAAAAATGAGTATGTTCTCTTTGAACATGAGAGGTCATCTATGTAATTAAAAATACATCTTTTAAAAAATATGCAAATGCTGGGCCCATGAAATACGCAGATGCAGGGCACTGCTGTTAAAGGGCTAAGATTGCACAAGGCCTTCACTGAGGACATGCTGATGAAGCTGTATATTCAGGTGCTGGAAGGGATGGAGAAGAGGGAAGCAGCTTTTGATCTTGTGTTACGGAGAAGCCCAGTGCAGTTTGAAGAGCCTTAGCTGTGACTACAAAGATATGCCTTCAGTTCCTTGAAGTGCCGGAGGCTTCCTGCACACTGCTGGGCTCCCCCAGTAGCAATAAAGTAACGTAACTTTCCCAGAAGTAATGCCCTACTTCACAAAGCCATCCTAGGGATAAATGCACTACATAGAATAAAAATGGGCTATGGCCAGGTAAAGCATAAGCATGCTACGGAAACCCCTCAGTGAGCAGGTTCTGCAGGTGAGCAGAGTTCTGCTTCTTTTTTTTCTTTTTTTTTTGGTAGAATTTTTCCCCTTCAGCTGTTGCAATGACTGACTGATTTGCATGGCCATTCACGTTATGGTTTCTGAAAAGCTTTGAGCACGTGATTGTGATGATGAACTGCCCTGTCAGCCAACTCTAATTTAGTTAGATTTTTTTCTTTCCCATCTCCTCCTTGTACCTTGATCTAGATGTGCCTTACCACTTTAAAAGTAAAGTGGGACACGGGGATGTGAGAGAGGAAAGGAAAATTTCTCAACTCCCTGCCCTGTTCCGAATTAATTAGAGCCAAAACCACCTCAAAGATGTGAAGAAAGCAGCTTAGAAAATGGTCTCCATTACTGCATTTAAACACTGCAACGAAGTTCATGATGAATGATAAACCAAATCCTGTGTTTGCAGCTCTCTGTGCAGTTTGACCACACTCCAAATACGCAGGAGGAGAAAGGTAGGTATTTACTGTGTTTCTAGCTCAATGTAACTTGCCACATAAATCAACCCAGTGCTTGCCAGTGGGATGGGAGACCAGCGCAGCTGCCTGGACAATTGATTTATCGGCTATATGAAAATGAAGAAGTTCCTGGAGGCAGGCTGCTGTGGTAACCTGCTTGGTGTCCCCCTCTTTCATATGCCACTGGTGTGGGCCCTGGCCTGCTGCTGACCTTGTGCTCTTTTTCCCAAAGGTGTGGGGGCTCCTCACTTGCTTGTCATGTTTCCTTTAGTTTCCTTAAGACAACAGCTTCCAGTAAGGATATGTCCTGCTCCTCTTTGCAGCCAGGACACTGTTTTGCTAAGCTACTACTCAACAAGCCTCTTTCCACAGCACCAAAACCCTCTCTGAGGGAGCATCCAGCATGTAATTGCCCTCAGGGGGGTGCGTGCTCCCTGCCCAGCACTGCCATTAAATGGACAATATGGCAGCATACAGTTGCTTCAGCTAAAACCCCACGTTTTCCAAAGATACCAGAAGATTCCCAGCTGGAAGAAAGCCTGTGTGAATTGGCGTGGGTCTGTGCCAATTTACATAAAAGGAAAATTGAGATCATAAATGCTTGCACATGTAGCTTTCTAAGATCAGAGCACACAGTCCAGGCTGTTGAATTCAGCTAGGCTGTGTGTCTGTGCTGCCTGATTTTAGCACTGTGGCTCTCTAGGAGCCTCTTTTTCAGCTCTAGTGTGACACATCCTTCAGAGCTCTGGGGGTAACGTCTTTTGCTTGTGGTCCATCAAAGAGCTGTAGAATCACCATCTAAAGAGAGCAGAGGTAGCACTGTCTTGCATAAATAAGTAAAAATACATCCATATCAAAACAGGAGATTAAAGGCAATGGCACATGAAAGGGAAAAGTGGTTATTGTTAATGACAGTCTTCTGACCCTATGCTAATACAACCCTTTTTTCCTTACCGTTTGCTTTTTCATTTTTATTAAGTAACCTTTCATTTCAATACACAGTGTAGCTTTTTGCAAAGTCTTAACTTTCCAAGAAGTTGTCTGCACTACAGACAACTTTGTCCTCTAATACATGCAGTTGAGAGTATGTAATGTTACTGGTGACAACTGGATGGTATTTGCTTTTCACTTGTGTCAGGAGATGGCAATAAGTCTTGCTGGAAACGTGAGCCTTAGCCTCGCCTGCCCTCAGACTGGGTGGTGCGTCAGCTTTGCAGATTAAGCACCTTGGTGCAAAACTTCTGTGGAAACAAGTCCAAATAGTTTTTATCTCAAAGAAGTTAGGAGAGCTAAATGCCAGCAATGGAGCAAAACAGTGTACAGAGGCCAACTGTACCATTTCATAGCAAAATGGGTCATCTACTGTCAAAATATGCATTTTCAGACAGATAACATAGAGTCCTGGTCTCCCTCCTAGTGTTAATTTTGAAGTAAAGACCTCCTAAGGCCATTCCTGACCTGATAACATGCAAAACTGAGACAAATACCTGGTCATCTTTAGGATTTGCTGTAGGTTAGCTAACGTGTACTAAGACTGACTTGTTTTTGGTTTTCTTAGTAAAGACAAGACCCACAGTTCCCTGGATGTCAGCAAGCTCTGACTGCCACCTCTGCGAAGTTTTGTTCCATGCTGGGATATTTTGCTGCTGCTGTAGGACTGGCAGGGTGAAATCAAGGGCTCTTCCACATGTCAGTGAAGTCCAGGATGAACACGTGGGTCCAAGGACAGGACAGCATCACACAGCCACTACAGCAGGTCCACCTCTGGAAGATAAAATAGAGGTAATATGTGAGTGGTCTCCACACTACCTGCCATGAACAACACCTCTGTCCTCAAGTGAACACTGGGTTGTTTGAGCAGTGATTCCCACCACCCTCTGCAAAGCTAGGTCTGATGTGATACCCACACCAGCAGGGGGAATTCATGGCTCCGGATTTTGCTGTATTGCTTCCCCGCACATGAGGCAACTGCTTGACTGATTTCTTTACCCTTGTCAGTGTTCGGAATAGCTGTGCATCTATTTTAGCCAAGCAAGTCAAGTGCAAGTTGTTTTTCATGCAGGATGACTGCATACGGCAGCACAGGCAGGGGGAAGCTGGATTTTTGGAGAGCAGACCCTTAGTATCGCCCGCACTCTGATGCTGATTTTCTTCTTTATTGGCTGCTCCTGAGCCTGCAGCCGGAGGAACAGTCTCCTGTGGAACGGCAGCTTTAGACAATTTTATTGGCTGATGAATCTGATCTTGCCTGGCCACCTTCCAGAAACACTGACTTGCCCAAGATGAGAGTGAGAGGAAGGTTGCTCTGCCTGAGGCTGTAAACCATTTGTTTTGAGACCAACGTAACACCCATGCCTTGCTGCACAGTAAGTATATAAAGATAGGTCCGTATACACACATATGTATGTATAAAGTGCTTTATAATTGAATTGCTGACACAATTAAATGTGCAGCTCTGGTAGATTGCATCTCGTTTGCTGCTTAGTTATGTGAAAATGTACTTGGTAAATTGCTTGCTGTCACAAAATGCTCAGTTAACTGTTGCAATGACCTAAGTTGAATCACTGTATTTGTCTCCTCTTCTGATTATTTCCTGTGCTGCAAGAGATTGATTTAAGCTTTTTGCCATGAGAGAACAAAATACAGCTGTGAGATGTTGATCTTAAAATGTTTTCTTCAGCTTTATTCTTTTGCTAGGGGAAACTCAAAATACCAGAACTGCTTGCTAGTATTTGCTCAAGTCTTCTGATAATTGCTGTTTAATCTTTCCCTTTGTTTTTAAGGGTAACTTCACTGAAGTTTGATGCATGGATTATTTTGCAAGTTGTGCTTTGCAACAGAGCAAAAATAGAGCAGAGCTAAGGAAGCTAACATTTTTTAATGTAACCCCCAAAATGTGTGATGCTCAAAGTGGCAGCCTACTGCATTGCACCTACATCAGTTGCAAACAGCTCTCCAGATGAACATTTCTGGAAGAGCTTCCAAAACTATTGCTACCTAAGGAATTGATGGTTGACTCTCAGCACTAGAACAGATTGAAGGAATGCAGCTTTTTCGACTGCAGCAGCTATATAATATTTAAAGATGTAGCTAATCCTGAGAGCACAGCCTATCTGCTGCTTCAGAAGTACTACCAAATATTTTAAGTTTCACTCTAACAACCTGCAGTGCCCCTAATAGCCAGATGGAGTGACTTTTGACAACCTTTTATCATGGTACTTGTTCAAAACACCTCTCTCTAATATTTCGTCATTCTTTGTTAGGAGAGGTGAGGGAGGAAGTGGGGTGGCAGTGTTTCCTGCAAACATCCCCACTGAGCATAGTGCGGGGACAATATAGCATCTTCAGGGCTAAGACAAATTATTAAATTTAAGATGACTAAAGTTATACACAGTCCCCAAACACTTAGTGAGCTAGAACTTTCTGTACTCTTGGGCTGTGCTTAGTACAACCGTGTTGATGGCAATGATGCTTTTCTTCGTTCTTCTTGAGCACCATGGGGGAACCTGAACAGCTTCATGACTTGCTTTGGCTGGAAGAGCTTTGCAGTAACATGCTGGCCTGGGATGCAATGGGTTGCTTAAGGAGCCAGAAATAGATGGAATTGTGCTGGCTATAGCCTCTTAAAATCACCTGCACTACAGCTGCCTTTCCAAGCTGCGACGCTGTTATGTTTTGAGAACTACGGGAAGAGGTCGGAGTAGGAGGGCCAAGTTTTCCAGGTGGAGGAGAGACGTGTGTATTGATTCACAGCTGTAGTTGTAGGGAAGAGTTTCCCCGTTATTTCCAAGTAGGGAGGATGGGTGGCCTCATGTGGTGCAATTCCTGGCTGTATTTCAGCTGCAGGAGGAAATGACCTTGTTGAACTGACTCCCATGACAAGGGCAATGGCAGTATAGGAAGTCGTGTAGCTCTGTTATTGGTTGCGGTTATAAGAGTGAAATAAGGCCTTATCTTAATGAGAAATTATGCGGCAAATGTGTTTTAGTATGACTTCGGTGCAATTGTGCCAGGCAGCACTGACAAACTTTGGTGGTGTGTCTTCTAAAGGTTCATTTTGTTGGCCTTGTAAATAGTCACATCTACTTTTTTGCTTGCTCTGGTGTTTCTGCTCTGCTCCTGCTGCCATTCTCACTGGCTGAGGCTTCCAAGGGAGCCATGGGAAGCTGACATTCATACTCATTTGATTTCAAACATCCCTTCTAGAAATCACAGGCACTGCCATTATACGGATGGTGAGACTTCTGCAGAATGGTATCATCTAGTTTTAGAGATGTGTTTGTGATTTCCTGTGATTTCATTGTGGAATTTCAATTAGGGCTTCTCTCAGGTTAAGACTTATGTTTAATGTATGTGGAAAACATAGTATTGGCATACCAGCTCGGTACCTGTTCACCTTCCTGGAAAATTTCTTTCTCTGAATGTCAGGCATGCATCTGTGAAGTTGCAAGCTGTGGCTGTTGCATTTATACTAAAATTGAAGGGAAAGGGAAGGAAAGTGTCTATGAAGATGTGAATTCTGCTGGTTTTAGGTTTAAATGAGAAAGATTTGAAAGCAATCTGTGGTAGAAATGGATCTTTAGCACTAAGCAGGATGCAGCTTACCTGGGGGAGAATGCATGGTCCTCTTGAGTCTTCAGAGGGCTCCTTGATACCCTGCTGCTGGCATGTTGCCGGTGTGCTTCTGCCAGACAGCAATCATGCAAAAGGTCAATGCAGGCCACTCATTTATTTTTTGAGCATTTGCAATAACTCTAGGTGCCACAACAGTTAAAGTGCTGGTGACTTCTGGTGCTGTCAAGCCAAAGGTAAAGGTGGCCTCACTTCAAGCACCCATGGAATGGATACCTATTGCTTGTGCCTGCACTGTGCTGCTGGCCTCTGTCAGGAGACCCTGGGAGTGAGGGTGGCTCAGGGCCTTGTGGCAGGGCAGGGGAGAAGGACAGGTCACATCGGATGCATTATTCTTTCCTGGCCTGCCCCACAGCTTGTAGAAGTGTGAAGGCCATGGCTGCAGCCAGCTTCAAAACAGAGTGGCAGATTTTGGCTATTCTGCTGTTGGTCATCTGCTGTGGTGCTCTGCACCTCAGTTGCCTCCCCCAACCTTGTAAATGTGCCAGGATCGTGATCTCTCATTTTTCTTGGAGTAGATAAGGGCATTTCTAACCCTTTTGTCTTTTGGGGAGGAAAGGGAGAGAAGTGGAAAAATCTCAGAAGAGGAGGCAACTAAAAGTATTATAAAGCTTGTGATCTTTGTTAATGGTTATATTTGGCAATTCTGTAGAAATGGATCTGAGAGAAAACTATGATTCTCAGAGTTTTTTAAAAAAAGTCATTTCTTTGGAAATGTTTTGGTTTTAAATGAAGATGTAAGCGGAAAGTGTGTTGGGGTTTAACCCCAGCCAGCAATTAAAACCATGGCAACTGTGCACTCACCCTCCCCACTCCCCAAGTGGGATGGGGGAAAGGATGGAAAAGGAGGGGAGAAATTCATGGGCTAGGATGAGAACAGTTTAATAAGACAAAAGAAAAAAAAATACTACAAGTGCTACTACTGTGATATATGAAATAGGTGATACTCAATGCAACTGCTCTTACCAGTCAATGGCCTGTATCATGCTGAATAGCCAGTCCCAGTAAAGAGAGCACGCTGGTCCCAAACAGTCGATCCCAGCAGGAGAGCAAAAAGGCAAAGGGTCAAAGGCCAAAGGCTAACTGAAAAACAGCAGAACAGCAAAAGGCCAAACTAATGACCAGCTATATGTGGAACATGACACTAATGGTTGGGAGTGGTTCACTGACCAGCCTGGATGTCAGTCTAGGCCTCCCAGCTGCTATTTGCACCTGCAGCTGGGAAGCTGAGAAAGTCCTTGGTCCCCTGGGGAACAGCCAAAACATCAGTAACTCCAAAACACAGTCCAGTAACCGGAAGGAAAACATTAACTCTATCCCAGGGAAAAAGGTTGTTATCATACTATTATCATGCTAAATCCAAAACAAAAGACTCTACTAGCTACTGAAAAGAAGAAGAAGAAAATTAATTTAATCTCAGTTAAACCAGCACTCAGTTAAACCAGTTAAACCAGGTTTTTGATGGTTAAAAATAGCTTTTGTGTAATGCTTTTACAATATGTTTATTTAGAATGTGGACTTGCAAATTACAGTAGTATTGTAAAGTGCTTGAAATTAACAATGACACATCTACTGCAATTATTTAATTTTTATCTTGGTTGGTTTTGTTTTAGTTTGGATGTGAATTTATATTTCTCTATATGTATATAAACATAATCCTATTAACATGTATGTAAGTAGGAGGCTGGCAGGCAATGTCCTTACATGTATATCAGCATATTATTGCACCATAATATGAAATACTTACTACCAATCCCCATTCGTAAACCTGACGTGCTGTGAATTCACGCTAGGAGTAAGAAGGCAAGAAACTGTTTATGCTCTGTGATACAAATAGCCAGATCAACAATGGAAATGGAAACTGGAATATTGTTCTTCAGTTTTAATTACAGCCTGGCAAATGGTGCTTTCATTTTTCATTGTTAATAAATGGCCCATATGGCATCCTTTGATCACATGCTCTGCAGCTTCTGCAACAGTAAGGCATTTATTTTCAGGGAATACAAAACGTAACATTTAATCTGGGCTTTCTGAGCAGAAGATTGTCTTGAGTGAGAAAACAGACACTACCAGAAGAAGGTACCTGAGGTAGCTCAGAGTTTTCCAGTCTGAAGGCTTGGTGCACGTCGCACGGACCTCAGCAGCAGGGTCAGCAACTTCTTCATGTTCCAAATCAAACAGGGTAAAACCAGGAAGGATTTTGCCCCACCAGCAAAATTAATTCTTTCACAGAATCTGTGAGGATGGTTTTTCCATGGTGCACAATCCAGTTTCCCGGATGCCTGATATGCAGGGACAGATGAAAACTAACCAGAGAGGGGGCTTTGTTTAGAAAGCAAAGCAAAGCAAAATAAAATCAGAATTTCTTTGTGCGAGAGAAATATGCATCACAAAAAACAACCCCAACCCAACCTTTCTCGTCTACTCTGCACACCTTGAAATAAAGACAACCTATTTGCTTTTAATCGCAGTATTTATCATACCTTTTAGAAGCAAAACTAAAATCCATAGCCAGGACACCAGCTGGAGACGTTCCGGAATATCTCCATGGAAATACCATCTTGGAGAGCAAAGCTTGCTGAAGTTTGCTCATTATTATATTCAGAGCATTGCTGTTGGGGAGAAAACAGGAGCTAGGCGACAACTAGTTTTAGTGGGTGTTTTCTACACCCACTGTCACAACAGATGGATGGGTGACAGGATCTCGCCAGAGCAGCTCGTGTCCTCCCTTACAGTGTAGCTCTTGTAGCTACTTTGATCTGAGTAGGCAGCCAGCAACTGGGACCTTCCTGGGGTGTTTCTACCAAAAAATTATACCGATTTTACACGACTCGTGTATTTGATGCAATCTTGCATGTTTACAAAGCATGCCTGTATGTACTCTTCTGTTTCCCTGAGCCCAAGAGGTTTCCTCCTTCATAGTTTTCATGTGATCCTTCTGGGGCAAGGAGATGCAGGGAGAAGGAGAGGGGGAAAGTCAACTGGTCTCCCTTTGGGAAAACTCTATCAGTAAGACAGCAACCTATGACCACTTGTAATGTGCTGCAACACTGTCAACCCCCTCAGAGTAGTTTGAACTTCTGAACTGACAGTAGCAAATGACCAAACTGCACAAACTCACCCATTGCTCCATACAGGCAAAGATTTGTGTCCCCTTAACCTTTTGCAAATGATGGGTACAACATGATCGCTTAAAACCCCAGGCAGATGGTGCATTTCCGTACCATGCATCATTTCATGTGTGTGATGAAATGTGGCTGGCTAAATGTGTCCAGATGGGTATTGCTCCTTTGATGAAGGAACCACTAAAATGTGGCAATTTGTGGGAATCTAGGCTAAAATAAGCTCTCACATGGAGTGTTAGTACAAGGCACAAAAATGAAAAAAATCTTTCTCCACATATGCAACTAAAGTGGGGGGAGGAAAGACATTAAAAGATTGCATGATCGTTTAAGTTACTGCTTCATGGAACTCAAATATAAGGGACTTAAAACATTGTGAAAACAAGAGTGTTGTGAACTTTCAGCCAGTACTCTAGTGTTAATATGTATAATGCTTCCCCAACATACCTGATTTCTCCTTTCAGCTGACTTTTTAGGAGGGATTTTTGAGGAAAATGTTCTATCTGATACTACATGTCTGTAATTTTCAGGCTAGACTACAGAGGGATTATATATTTGTTATTTTGGTTTCCCTTTAGAGAGTTTTGCAATGTTTCATAAATCCAGATGACCAGTGCATGTTTAAGGGAATATGTGGAATGTATGCTGGTCACCACCTCTGTTCTTAGAGGAGACGGTAGTTAGAAAAAATGATGTCTGACAGGGTGTCTCAAACTGTGTGGTCTGTCACCTCCTCAGGTCATCGTAAATTGCTGTAGTTTAAGATCAGGGTGAAATGTTTAAAGTTGTCCAAGGTAGCTTTAAAGCCACCGACTTTCTAATGCTTATGCTGTTGAATCATCGAAAGACCTTTGAAATGTCTTCTAGTCCATCTTCCTTGAATGAATAGAAAGTTGTTTTTTTTTTTACCAGAAGTAAAAAGCGCTTAACTTTGACCACAAAGCATTGCTTATTGTGAACTTGCTGAAATATTGTCTGTGAGGAGTAAAATTTGGAAGTGACTTGCTCAATGGATGAAATCGTCAGGGACAGTAATATGTAAATGCTTCAACTTTTGCAATGTAAATGATTATGTTTGAAACTAAGGATGGGGGAAACTGCACTTGTGTCAAGAGAGGAACAGTAAGCACTTGAATTATTTTTCCTTCTTCCAGAATCCATGCCAGAAACAGGAATGTCCTCAAGACATTCTATCACAGATTATTAGGTTTTTATATTAAATATTACTGCCTGTGCTACAAACCAAACCTCATTCTTCTTGCCCTTATTTAATATCGTGGACATTAATATGAAAAATAGAAACATTTAGTCAACTTCTTATCTCTCTTTTGTGGTACAAGGCTCTGTCTGGTTGGAAGAACAAAGATATGATACATAAAAACATGACTGATTTGTTTTCAAGTTTATGTCTTACATTGACACCAATATGTGGGCATCACACTTTTCATCAGAGTATCACAGAAATGCCATGAAGACCTTGTATGATTAGTGATTTCTGCATGAGAGTGAAGGTAACAAATTTGACCCAGTCGACTCTGTGATATATATAGACACTCACTGCAGCAACTCGCACCAACACAAGCTGTGAGTCTCAGGTCAGGCAGGCGGCTGTGTCTCGGCACTTAATCCCCACTTCACACTGCAGATAAGCTGCACTGGCCACTGAGAGGTTATTGCATCTGCATCAGGCATTTGCATTGGTTTAACAGCTGCCTTTCACGCTTTCTCCAAATGCTGCAAAAACACACCAGCTGGGTCCAGGAATTGTCTTGTCTAGGTGAAGTTTTGAAAAAAGAGAGTTAGGTTTCTGAAAAAATGAAATTAAAAGGGGAGTAACACTGAGTAATCTAGGAGATGTCTTTCCACCCAGGCTTTATTAATGATCATTATTTGTGTACATTTACTGAGCCCAGCAGAGCTACTTTCCTTGCTCTGGTTTAGTCTCATAAAATTCCAAAGTATAAAGCTGTCACTCATGTGCTTGCCAGGAATGAAGTGTTGGTGTGATGTAATTTAGCTATAGGTAAGGTGGCTTAATAAGCACTTACAGTTTGTCTTTAATAGGCAGGCTTAGAATATGTGGTTTTGTTTTGTAGTAATTTTCCATTTTTCTTTTCCATCTTTCCTTTTCTACTGTAGCAGTAGAAAAAGAGCTCGTGTGCTCTTTATCTGTCATATGACCATGCAGCTCCACAGAGGGACAGGGAAGGCTCTGTTCAAGAAAAGTCAATGTATTTGGGGCAGGACTCAGCAAATTAACTGGGAGGCTGTTTTTCTAAAGGCTGATTTATGCCAACAGGGACATCCTCATTCAGCGCAAAGCAGCACTGCGCTGATCTCAACAGAACTACTTTGTTTGGTGGGGGTTAAAAATCTGGTCCCACGTGTGTGATTCTCTCCTTATGATGATGCGATTACCACCACTGCGCCTGGGAAAGGTTTTGCCTCTGTCTTGTTCTCTCCTCTTTTTATGGCCTAACATACCTACAATACACTGTTTATCGCCATGTTTTTTGGAAGGTTATCCATGCTCACATGGCGAGCTGCGTTTCTGGCTGTGTTGCTACTTGCGTGAGTTTTGATGCCGTGGGCTTGGTGGCAGTGGAGGCACAGCAGCACTGGCTTTGCTGCAGCAGCACTGGCTTTGCTGCAGCATTACTGCCTGTGGTGGGGCCCCAGGACCTGGTTTAGTCCAGCTCTGCCTCATGCAGCCAACTCACTTTCTGCTCACTTTGTCTGCCTCCACATACCAGTAGTGTGCTTCCCTCCGTGCAGCACCGCACATTGAGGAGGAAGGGGTTACTCTGAGATGTATTTCCCAGGCCAGCAGTGGCTCTGTTGTGCTGTATTGAACTGGTTTGTTTTTTACGCATGGCAGCAGGAAAAGCCTGTCCCTACGCTGCTGCTACTGCTTGTTTTATATTTTTAAAAGACATGGTCCATTTGACTAGCACTCCTTCTGTGTTTGTGGGTTAGACACAACTCCCTGTGGGTTCACTTTACGTCTTCAGCTGTAAATGTAGGTCAGCTGGCTGCCATGCATTGTGTTCCTTATCCTTAAAAGCACAGGTCGTCACACGCAACTTCACAGCACATTGCATTTTCTTTTCTTACAAAGAAAGCTCATTTCACTCATGTAGTGAGTGGTTCAGCTGCCCTTGTGACATTAGCAGTCCTGCTAGCATGGTAGCAAAATATTTTTCAGTCTAGGTGTCACAGACGCATAATGAGAGCATTTTCTGCTGTTCACTTGAGGGTTTTCCTGACACTTTTTTGGTAAGGAGATCTCGGAGCTGATCTCAGCCCTGTTAATGAAATTAATTATGATAGGGTTTGACAGTTGGTGCCTATAAATCAAATCAAGTCCTTCAGTTTTTCTGCTGTGCTAAGGGTCTGTCCCTTCTGATGCCAAACCAAAGATTTGTCCATTCCTGCATCCTAGAGAGCCCATCAGAGGTTTGAAGTCTAGATGTGAAAGAGATTCTCATGAGCTCATAAACTGGGTTCAGTTACACTGCTGAAGGACCTGCTCTTTCCTTTAGAGCACACATTTAGTTTACATATCCCTGCCTGCAGACTCTAATCTTAGGATACTTAATATGCTTCGAATATTTTTTAGCCCAGTTTCCTGAGAAGTTGAGGCTTGTGCAATCCCTATGTGAAGGGAGAGCCCCAAAAGGTTTCTCAAAAAAGGCAGCACATACCAGCCAATGGGTTGATGAATCATAAAATTTATTTTGAGTTGTTTCACACAGACGAAGGTCAGTGGTGTGGAGCTCCCTTTGTCCACAGCTGAAGGAACACTCAGGTGCCTGTAGGATCATGCCAAAGTGCAGAGAAGGTGGATGGTGCAGGGCTTCCCTTGTCAACAGCTGTGGGGACCTTCCAGCTGCTTGTAGGACCATGGCAGGGTACAGAGTGGGGCTCTGGATGACTTCCAGAGGTCCCTTCCAACCTCAACCACTCTGTGATTCAGTTTTTTTGTGTAGTATTAACTTTCCAGCAAAATTCAGCAGAGGGGTACAGCTCTCGAAGGCAAGCACGTTATGACAAGTGTCTGCACTGAGGGAAAGGCTGTAGCTTGGATGGGGCGGTTGGATGTCTTGATTAGCATGAGTATACTTGGACTTCGCAAGTGTTCACAATCCCCCGGAGTTGCCTTTGAGAGAGGGTGTCATTCCTGGAAGACTTGCAAAATAAGACCAATGGCTAAACCTTTGATAAAAGTAACCTCAGACTTTGGGGCAGAATTATGCCTGGCATCATTTGGTGGGGTGCCACCAAAACCAGCCGAGTTCACCACCCAGCAGGGAACCAGCCCCATGGGCAGGTATCAGTGACATTCATTGGTCACTTACAAAGAGAAGTGCCATTCGAGCTTCATTCGACTGTAAGTAAATACATAGTACTTGCTGAGAAATTACCATTTTCCTGCAGCAGAAAATCAGGCAATTTGGAACTTTAACCAATTTTCTTGCACAAAATTACAGGAGAATAAAGTAGGGCTTCATAATTGAAATGATGTAGCATTAAATATGGATTGTCTGTTGCCTTTTCATAAGAAACAAAATACATTTTGTATCTTGACAATATATGTGAAAACTGTATTTTTTTCCTCATTTCCCTAATCACAAATAACAAATCCTCAAGAGTAACTCTATATATCTTATTCCAGCTGGGAAAGGAAGTGTTGCTGGTGAGATGTTACGGCACTTTCCCAAGAAAAGGAGGGGGGAAGGCTGATCAAGGTCTAGTTGCTCTAGTTGCTGAGCTATTACCAATCTGGAGGTGTGACATGCTGCTCAACCTGCAGTGGAAGGCAGAGGCAAGCCTGTCCAATTTGGCCCTGGGTCCTCCATCAAAAAAATCACTGACAGGATTCATGGCAGCTTTCTGCTTTGATGCTCCTTGCTCTGCCAGCCAGGGATTTGTTTTTCCCTCTGCCCCTCTTGATGCAGCAGGATGCAGTCTGCCAAGTTCATCAGCTTCTTCTGGAAAAGCCATTTCTGGCCTGGCCATGGCTGGATGCAGAATAAGATTTATCTGTGCGTTGCCAGAACTGAAATGACTGAAGACAAGTTTTTGCACCTTCAGGGAGAGTCCCATATACTGATCTTGGCCCAACCTGCATCTGCTGGACCACATCCCCAAAATCTCTGGGGTGAGGGGGGAAATGGCACCCCTCTGGAGAGAGGCTGAGTGGTTTTGCATGCACAAGGATCAGCCCGGTGCAACACAAAAGAGTTAGGCTGTGTCTATTCAGACCCTCATGAGCAATGAGATGTCAGGAGGTTCTTCTGTTGAAAGGTTCTGCAGAGAAATATTCCTCTAGAAATGCTTGGCTGGAAACAGACCTGTTATTATAATCTGCTAAATATTAGCTAGACTTCATTAGGAGTTTTGATGTGTCTAAGCAGATTCAGGGCAGCAACCAGATTGATCTAACCAAATCTGTCTCTTCTTTTACTCCTTCAGTAACTACCTGAAGTTGATTTGCTTTCATTAGAGAAGTCTATTTGGGCAGCAGTGAGGATGGGCAGAGAGCAGCCATTCTGTGAGCAGCAGAAATGAGAAGGAAAAGGCTTTTTTCCAGTGGCTGCTGTAATGTTCTTGAGTGGTCAGAGGGAAGGTACCTGAGCTTTTGTTGTTACTGCAAACATGTTCATGTGGCTGTCAGCTGAGGGTAAGGCTGCCAGCAGCAGACGCTACAGTGACTGCTTTAAATCAGACTGTGTCAAGGTTGTGGAGGTGGAGGGAATACGTTTTTCAAGCCAGGGCAGTGACCTGGAAGGAAGTAGCAGAAGCGCTGCTGACACTGGCAGCAGATGACATGTGGGTCAGAGGTGGCACGAAACAGAAGATGGTTGCTGGGCCAGGGCTGTCTGGCTTGGCTGGCGGTGGGTGCAGGAAGCAAACTCTCTTTCTGTGTGGACACATCTTTGTGCTGTGAATGTAAGAGGAGGGGGAGGAGGGAGTCTCCTCAGGCATTTGAACCAGGCAAGGGAAGCACAAGGAGAGAAGTCAGCTGCAGCCGGTTTTTGGAGTCTTCTTACCACAGGCTGCGGTTTGGGAAGGACAGTAGTGGGTGGCTTACGAACTGTCCATCTTGCGTCCTGATGATGCGCCAGGAGGAGCTCCTTTCCCATGCCATCTGGCTGCAGCCTGTGGGTGTCTGCAGCATGAGAGGATGCCACACAGGGACACCTGAACTGCTTCCCCTTGGCTTTTTCTGGGCACCAGAAGCAGCATAAGTCCCTTAGCTCAGCCCCAAAGCTGTGCTAGTTGAGCCTGCCTTGCAATGAGACTAACTCAGATGGGGAGCAGTGCCTAGAAGCTGTGCCACTGTTCGCACTTGACTTATCCCGGCTGTCGCTGCCCAGCACTGCGTCCTGCTGTGGGGACCTCTTATCAGAGACGACTGCATGTCAGAGGCTCTGCTGTCCGGCAGTCAGCACTGCGAGCAGAGGATAAGCAGATAAACATAATCTTTACATGAAAGTGGTTAATCAATCACTGGAACGACTTAGCAGTGCTTGTTGTGGGCTCTTCATCACTTGCAACTGCTAAATCAAGACGATGTATCTTCTTTAAAATAGAAAATACATATGTATGAGTGAGTTCAGTGACATCTTCTGCCTTGTTCCAAACAAGAAGCCAGACTGTAATCACAGGGATCTTTTCTGGCCTTAAGAAAATGACTGTATGCATAATTTATAACATTAAAATGAATATTAGATTTATATTATTAATTTTCTCTTGAAAGATGTCTGCTCTTATGTCTGGATCCTGCTTCTGACACACAAGTACATTTAATAACAAGTTAGTTCTTCATAGCTAGTTAATGTGACCTTCATTTATTCTGGCATAAAACAACTAACATTTTTCCAAGTATTTCATAATCGCCTTGTAGAATTAAGTACGGAAAGCTGAAGTCTTGGAGTTCAGAACTGCCGAAGGACTGAGGACCCAACGTGAAAACAAAATTGTCTCTTTAATATTAGCAGAGTTGAGCATGACCAAGCATGAATTTTAGTAAGATTAGTATTTATGTAAATTAAGGGATTTTGAATATGGAGCCAAAATCCACTTAACAGACTGGAGGAGCTTCCTTGGAAGAGGTTTTACCATGTTTCAGGCCCATTAGGTTTCTTGCTTATTTTCCATACACCTGCTCATTGCTCCCTGTTGTGACCATCAGCAGAAGCAGTTATTTTTAATTATGATAGGCAGTATTTTGCTGGGATATATTATGTGTACATTACTGGAGATTTCAAGGATGTAACTCTCTGGGGCTGTTTAGAGTAGAGTTGGATCTGGGGTTTCTGGCATTCTGGTGTGCCCAGCTGCTGCCTTCCCAAGTGCCTCAGCAGATGTGAGATCAGAACCAGGCTCCACTTTGGAGGGCACTGTCACTGGCAGCAGGGCTGCCCCGGCTGCCAGCACAGCTTGCAAAAGGAGCAGGAGGGCCAAAGGTTTTGAACTTTGGGACTGGACAACGTGCCACAAGTTGGGAGCACACTTCTGCATGACCTTGGCTCTGCTGTCAAAGAAGTTCATGAACACCTTGTTCTTGGTTAAGTGTGTTTTCTTGTTCATGTCTGCCTCATGGAAGAGGGGCCTGTTGTATCCCAATGAAAAATACCTTTATTGGGAGCTCTGCAAATTAAATTACTACTTTACTTTAGACTTTTTTTCCAGTTACTGTAAATTCCTTGGAGATGCTTTGCTTTATTAACAAGAGAAGTGTGTGCTCTGCCAGAAGCTGAGAAGAAATAGGTTACTGATTTCCGGAGGATAGGATTACAAAACCCTTAGCAACCACTACGGTATAGTTTAAACAATTTCTGTTGGAGCTTTGCAGGTGCTATGCTTGCCAGGTTGGCTTCTAGCCTAAGAATGTCAAACATCAGCTCTCACACACCAGTTTTTTGCCTTGTGGTTTCCTCGTGTGTCCACAGAGGGAACACAACACTCTCTCGTGCTCTGATATTGGTCCCAGTGAAGATCCAAACATGCAAATTCATGTCTACTGTAAGCCTTTTGCAAAAGCTCTTATAAACTTGCTATAAACATGAACTATTGTACTGAAATTATTTCCAACAACTTCAGGATTTATGCCAGACATAGATAAAGCCTGCAATTTAGTACATTCAGAGGAATGGAGTTCAGTTGGTTTTAGTTTGGGCAACAGAGCCCTTCTCTTCCATCAAACAAAAGACAATTCAATCTTTAGTTGTTTCTGGACATCTCTGGGAGCACTAATATTTTTGCAGCTTGATTTTTAGCTTCGTTTCACCTCATATTCCCTTTGCTTTGAAGAAAAATGTACCCTTAGCCTTGAGTTTTAAACTGGCAACCCTCTTCTCTGGCCTCACACTAGAATTATTTTTATTAGATGATATTTGGCAGTGCTGTAGTTTACAAACTTCATTTTGGCAAACTGCAGTCTCAACCCTAGCGTGACGTTGTGTGCTCCGTGGCTCTGTGCCACGGAGGGAATGCAAGGATAGCTGGTCCCAGTTCATGGCAATCCTGAGACTGCAACTGGGATACCAGCTACTCAGGAAAGAGAGGCCCCTGCCAAGGAGGTTTTACCACCGATTTTCAGTGCCTTGGTCAGGATTGAAGAGCTGGCTGTGGGGTAAGGTCCTAGAGCAGGCAGGATGGGGAAGAGGGAAAAACTCTACCAACACCCTGTCCGGAATACCTGGGCAGTCCTTATCTCTTCTCAGATTACTGTTTTAGAGGCTGAATTTTTATGTATGTGTGTGTCAACACTGGGGTAAGAATGAATTTTTTATCTTTTTTTTCAGTGTGTTACGTGAAAAGCTAGATATCTCGTTTCTGTGATTGTTTTTAGGATGGTAAAGAAGCCTTTGGCATAAAAAGGATGATTTTTCAATTGAAATATAAAGTTAGGTCATATACCTGGCTCCTTCTCAGCTGGCTGTCGCTCTGTGCAATAATGCGTCGGGCAGTGTTGTCTGGTGTCTTGCTAGTAAAGAAAAGCAATCAAATTAGCTTCTGAGTGCTCACCTTTTGAGGAGCTGGTTTAAGCCCCTTCAGTTAACCAGGGTTTTCTTGTGGAAATATGAAATCTGATAGACCTCTGCATAAAGGCCTTAGGATCCAAGATGGTATCTTTTAGTATGGTTTGTTTCAGACCAAATTAATCACTGGAGGAAGCTCAACTCGCTTTCTGATAGCTCACCCTTAAAGATAATAGATTTTACATTTAATATAATGACCATAACATTCTCAAAAGTTTTTGTATTGATGAGAATGTTCTCCCATTGAAATAAATAATAAAATGATCTTTATTTCAGTGAAAACAAATCTAAAATGCCATGTCAGAAAAGCCTCCCAGGCAAATTTTAACTCTACAGACGTTATTTTACCTTGTCAGACTAGCTGAGGGACTTCTTGATCTGACTTTAGTTAGTCTGCTGTTTAGTAGGAATCTTCCAATATCAGTGGAGAGTGAGCGTTTCCAGAGGGTAAATCATTGTACCCTTCAGTGATGCCCTTTGTAAAACAGCATTAACTACACTGTGAAGATCTGGGTCACTGTGCACTGACTGGGGCAATTACACTATTGACTACAGTTGCCTGTAGTTCACTCCAGGTGTTTATTCTTTACCATATATCCTTAGGTACTTCGAAAAAGAGTTCAACTGAATCAGTTTTTCCCTGTCAAAATGTGTGTATATACAGTTACAGTTCATACTAGCAGTGACTTTAATTTAAAAGAACTCAGATTACCCAAGCCTTCAACTTGATCACCTTGATTGTAGCCACATTTCTAGGCAATGAATGCAAATAATACTTTTATTTCTGCTTACATTTTGCTTACGCATCGCCTTCATTACTCAGTTATTTTTCTGGTCGTTTTTTGTTTGTTTGCTTTCTCATGTGTCCTCCCAGAAGGCTGTAAGCTCTTGCAAGGCAATGCTGGTTAAAGCTTCATGAAATCACATCTCAGAAATTTTGGTCTTAAAGGCCTGTACCGCGGTGTTGTGACTGTCCCTGGTGCTGGTGGGAGTTATGAACCTTAAGTCTTACACGTCTTTTTGAAAATATTGGAGCGGATTTAGTCTTTTAAGGCATATTGTACTTCCTTCATTTCTTGGATGATTTCCATTTCTGAACAATGTGCTGATTTCTGAGTGTTTAAACCACTTGCTGTGGAGAGCAGCAGAAAGAAGCAATTTCCTGTAGTTATTCTGTCATTTCCATTCTAGTCAGTAGTAGAAGTGGTTGGATCTTGTTCAGCAAAAAATGCAAACTGAAAATCAGCAAAACACTTTGCAAATTTGTGTGGATTTGGCAATAATTCAAGGGAGAGAAAAAAAAATTTCTCAATATACCCCAAATCTTCTTGAACAGTATATCCTTTTTTATCAGGCCTTTAAGTTACCTGTAGACCTTAGTGATTTTCTCTGGTCAGGGACATGTTTTTCGGTCGTCTCGATTTTTTTATTCATCTGCTCTGTATGAGAGACCCCTTATGACTTCAGTGAAAGCTGAGTCTATATCTACATGCTACAGGATTGTGCTTCATAAAGATAGCAAGGTGCTCAAGGTACCCTGAGTGCTGGAGCAGGCATATAGCCATGGCGAATGATGCCAGTGTATCCTTGTTTTCAGCTGGGTTGGTAGAAAAGCTGAGTTGCTGCTATATGTTGTACTGCAAGACAGATTTGCTGTCTTCTGGCTAAAACACAGCTCCTTGCCTCAATATTCTTGTAGCCCTCATAAAATGGCCAACACGACTCAGAAAGGCTCGAGCTTCGTCCTGGAACAACTTCCACAAACAGGAAGCCAACCCTTACAACCCTTAAAGACACAAACTGATGTGCACACGCCCATTGCTAATTTGGGCACAGCAAATACTGTCCTGACACATCTATTGGCTTTCTCTGCCACTCTTTGTGAAGGACATGAGGACTGCAGCACAGGTTTAATGGACAGTGTTTCTAGCAGGCAAATCAAATGCTTCAGGCCTGCAGAAAAACTAGTCACATCCCCTTCTCAGTACTACAATTTCTGTATAATCCTAGTAAAAAAAATACAAAAACATGAAGGTATAGTTCTGGAAATATATCTAGAGGTAGGCTCCAAGGGGAAGATTCTTTAACGTTATTTTTGTTCTTAGATACCTGAGGAAGCAGGAAAATCTCTCTCTGGAGCATAAAGTGCTTGCCAGCTAATGAAATGGAATCAATATCAGGAATTTTAAGTGACTACATTATGTTCTCCATTAATTCGCTTTGCACACATTTATCTTGAAGCCTCTTAAAAGAGATAGTGATTGAAAAGACATATCTCTTGGAAGTGTAAGGATTTATTCTTGAAAAGCGTCTATTGTTAACAGTCCCATGTGACAGCCATCTAATTGTATTGCTATTAGCACTGGGGTCTCATTTATCTTTTTTCAGTAATTCCAAGGTTTAGTTACATTAGCTTCTATTTGTACTAGTCAATCTCTTTGGGGCTGGAATAATGCTTTCTCTCTAAAAATCTCTTTCAGGGAGAAAAGGGCCATAGTGAAAATTAGAGAGCTCTGTGTTCCGGGGACACATTTATCTCAGTCCTAAGCCTGGCACAAAGTTTACAAATCTCTTAAACTCTCCCTTTAAGCCTTGCCAACAGAACCCTGACTCTGAACATTTCCAGGTGTGGGTTCCCTGTGTTTCACTGCATAGGGCATTTCTAGATGTGTCCACAAGAAAAGCATTAATGTGCAAAAGTAGCACGTTTTCCTTTTGTTTGCTTGTTTATTTTCATGTTGCCCCCAAAATTTTCTGGAAGTCAGGTGTGATATCTCTAAACATGAGACAGACAAAATCACTATGACGAAGCTGGCTTAAGGTGAAGTTGTGGTGCAAGCCTGATGCCCAAGGGAAATGTCTAATAAAGATAAAAAAGGCACATAATTTACCAGGTGGAAGCAGCATCTTAAGCAGAAAGTATTGCTCTCATATTTCGAGCACCTGAGCAGCCCTCACGCTGGCCACATGTTGGGCCCAGCCCTCAGCTGGTAGCCAAGGGTTGGGCTTTTCCTTCCACTTTGCTAAGTGAGCACCCAGCTCAGGGTGAGCAACGGGCCCCGGAGTGCCTTTCTAGGAAAGATGTCCTGCAGTGTGCTGCACATTCAGAAAGCAAAGCTTTGTCCAAACTTCACGCTAGGCATTTCTTGACTGTTTCTGATGGCTGGTCTCCTGGTTCCTTTTTTATTATTATTCCCTTTCTCTGCAGAGTTTTGTACTGGACTATAAAGGATCCAGAAAAGGTTAAGCACAGCATTTTTTCCCCTCTTGGGATGGGGAGACAGGCAGCAGCCTGCAGGCAGTTTCCCTTAACATTTATTGAAACCTTACAGCTTCAACAGCTCCATGTGTGCCTGTGCTGAACCAGAAGTGCTCAACTGATTTTTTACAGGTGGATAAATGAGGTGCCTGAGTGTGTGCACATATGCCTGATTTATTGCAACCTGCACTGTAACATATTAACTTGAGACGTAGGTCTTTGTTCCATGCAAGAAAGTGAGGTAGAATAAATGAGTGCAAAGCACTGGTGCTCCTGAGATAGATTTATTCTAGCTAGCTGGAGATCAAGTGGTGCTGAAGCAGACTTCATGCTGCTGGGCAGTACAAGCTTGTCCAAGACTCTGAATATGTAGGTACTGAGTGGTTATTTCAAAGATATTACAATGTGAAAAGTTACAGCTGGGAATAGGCAGGCTTTCCACCTTAAAGTCCCACTACAATGTCATACCTACCATTATTTTTATTCCCTAGAATGAAGAGTGTGACAAAACTAAGGGTTATTTTCCCATGTCAGTGGTGTTTTGGAATGATCTTGTGCACAAATACATTAGCAGTGACTCCCATTAACCAAGATAGTTACACATGCTGAGTTTCATCAAGGCTTAATGGCAAATGCCATGAGCTAATCACTATCTTGTGTCTGTTAATTGTTAACAATTATGCTTTCCACTACTAGCCGCTTGTGTACGCCACTCAGATGCACTAAGGTGTGTGTGTCCTCCTTGCCCATCCACATCACCCTTTCACTTCTCTTCATCTCGCGTGTCTGTTTTCCTCCCATGCTCCACCAAGCAGCTCCATGGTGGTTAGTGCAGTAAAAACAGAGAACAAAAAGTAGGTCCTTTCCAGAGCATGGGTTTGACAGACAGGGAGATTTGGAGGTGTGTGCATGGGGATTTGAAGAGACTGTGGTCAACATGGGTCTTCAGGCAGCGTGGCATCAGCCAGACATGTGAAGCTAGCATCACTTTTAAAATAATTTAGGCCTGAGTTGCTTGTATTAGCCTTCCTTCCTCCCTGAATGGTATAAAGGGAAAGGAGACTTTTATTTGGCTTTTTTAAAAAGGGGCAGATCCTGGATATGGAAGGGGTTTGGGGTGTGTGTGTTTTTTTTCCCTGTAGAAAATTCAATTAGGATTTTTGGTTTGAGAGAATCAGAAGTTGACTCTTGACTGAAGAATGACAAAGAGAAAACAAGGTGAAGATATGTCACAGTGGGTTGCCAAGAAATTTTCTGGCATGCTGATTCTGTAAGCATCCTGTTAGAAACTAGCTCAGAAACAAGCTGTGGATCTTTTTATGTTCTTGAGTTACAGGGCAATTTAAACATTGAATGATTATTTATTCTGCTATCTATGATGTTCTTATGAATTACTGTGCTGTTTTTTCTAGCAGATAAAGTACTGAAATTGTCTTCTCTTTTTATCTTTTTTTTGTTTGTTTTATTATGGATTTCTTAGTTGTTGCTTCAATTCTTGTAAGTTCCAGTAGTTGGTGTGGTGTTCTTCACCGCCTCATAACGGTGTGTTTTCTAATCTCAGCTCTACTTCCATGGGAATGAAATAACATGTTGAAGTATTTTGCTGTATTGCCATATTTATGATTTAGACATGCAATATCTGTTCTGATGTTTGAAAGTAAAAAAGAGTGTAAGAATATCTGGTGAGCCTGATTAACTCTTAGTTATTGTCAGCTGCTGCGTTTATCTGTGGAGTACGGAATCAGTACATATCATTCATTAAGTATTTTTGATTGTTATGCACAAAGTTTGCTGCATTTTAGCTTTTGTTCCAAGAATTCAGGCTGCATTTTGGCCTCTGATTCTTGCAAGAGTCAGTGTCATCTGATGGGAACCAGAGTAAGAAATGGCCAAAAAGACAAATTCTCTTTGTCATAACACAGCACAGTGTAATTTCTTGGTAAAAGGTAACACCATTTGTTCTAACAGCTCATCAGCAGTAGCAATTTATCTTCCACCCTGGAGTATCTGATTTTGACCTCTTACACCTCTTTTATACCAGTCTAGTTTTAAGAGCCTTTGTAGACTTTTGATTTAGGCACAAATGCAGCAATGTGATTAAACACGCATTTATTTCAATCAGCACAAAGCCTGTACTTAAAACTAATTATGTACTTGTATATGCTGCTGAAGCTGAGTTTTCCACTGATTTATGCAGGGGGAAAACTGAGCTCAAAATACGCATGAAATAACACAGGTATCTATTTCTTTTGAGATACCACCTCCTAACTCCTCCTCTTTTCACTGTTTCTCTGTACTAAAATACTATCTTATTTTTTTATTATTTCCAAAGATTTTGATGATGGCTTGCATTTTCTGCAGCTATGCTAATGTCCCCACATTTATACCAATAAATCTAATCCCTATACTTTCAATCTTTCCTTAGCAGTCTCACTAGACCTACAGTATCTGTTAAAGCAGCTTTGCTGCTAGAACTTCTATTTAGCTTTTCTTCTTTGTTGTTGTTGTTGTATCTTTTGGAAAGACTGATGTCTGCAAAGACTTTTAAATCTTTGGGTTTCTTCAGCCTCTTAATTAGTGATGATGGGGCACTTATTGCACTCACAGAGCCTCTGCAGGATGTACCAAACCTGCCTGAGCTCAGCAAACTCTCTGCTCTCCCCTTTGTGAGAGCTGCCACCTCCTCTGCTCCGAAGATGTGGAAGAACAAGAGGAGGCCAAAGCCTCTGGGTTTTCCCAGCACGGTCTAGTATTGGGGCACTTTACCTGTTTACCACTGCTCCGATGTTTTCCAAAGCGCAGGGCCTGACCCAGTGTAGGCAGACTGGGAGATCTGCTTAGCTGTTGCTAACTAGTGTAAAATTCAGGTGGTGCTTCCAGCCTGTTCCTGTCTAGGACTCAGTTTCTAGGATTGCTGTTCTGCAGTCACTGATGCTGGTAGTGGGAAGAGGCCCTCTTGCTGGCAGTTGCAGTAGAGCACCTGCACAAAGCCCAGGGAGCATTTTTTCTGTTTATTTCCAATCATGTTGAGGATTTATCTGACTTTGTGCCTATTCCAGGCTAATAAATAATACCTCATGGTAAGATATGGGAAGTCTTTCCCCATGCCAGGTGAACTTAGGATCCCTCACAGCCTACAATTGTGAAAGATAACCTTTACCCAGAAGTCACTGGACTGCTACGATCAGGACAGTTTATCCACCCCTTATCTTGAAGTTTATTAAAAATACACTGCCTTTCTTGTTGACCACTGATAACCAATGACAAATACTAACCCAAAAGCTGTAAATCAAAACCAGACCCTCTGCCACACTGCTTGATATGTCATGCTGAGTACAGCTGTAATTCTACTCTAAGTCTTGGTGCTTTGCTGCCATGCCCTTGAGCAACTTGTTAGTATCTGTGCAGAGACTGCCTAAAATATGAGTACATCGGAATATGCATTGATAGCCAAATTACACCAATAGCACATACTTCACTGGATCCAGAGTGAGTGTAAGCACCTCAGTTGGTTTTGTCTGATCACACTTTTTGTCTTCCCAAGGCCAATGCGTCCCTGCAAGAGGGGCAGAGGGGCACATTACACCCCAGGCAGCCCTTGCCACGTGCACAGGAGAGAACTTACAGCCCCGTCAGTACATTTACACTTGGGGACAGAAGCATGCTTACTTCCTGAACAGGTATTCTGGACAGCAGAAAGGGGATCCCTTCTAAGTCATTTGCAAAAAGAAGGCATAACCTGGTTTTGAGGGTGGGGATACCAAAGTGCATGACGAGAGGCTCTGAGATTGGTGCTCCCCAGCCCTTTCTCTGGAGCACTAACCCACAGCTGTGCAGCTCCTGGTGAACCCGTGCTTCCAGGGGAACAAGGCTGGATGCAGCCTATGGCAAAGATTGCTAGTAGCAGGAAAATATGCAGAGTCCTTGAGGACAGCTGAGAGCAATTTTTTAAAAGGTCAAACGTGAAAATTTTTTGCATTGGAAACCTTCTGCGCTCACGAGCTACTTTCTTTCTGTGTCTGCATAGAAACAATCCAGCTTGTTGGGGCCTCAGTTTGGGTCAGGCTGCCGCAATATAGTGAGTGAAGAATAATTGGAAGATCCTGTCTCTTTAAAGCAGAAAATATTCTTACTGACCATTCTTGTTATCATAGAGGTTTGCAATTTATGTGGTATTTATCTTTTAACCCTGAAAAAATGGGTGAGAGCAGACCATTTTCAGATGCACAGATAAGCTCTGATACACTGCAAGAACCCAATACTCTGAAAAAGCTCTCTGTGGCTTCTAATATATGATCTTGCCTAAGAAAAAAGATCAGACTTGTGTCCAGAATATGTATTTGGGGATTTATAGGAGGGAGATAATACTCTAGTTTGAGAGGGAAGGAGGAAAATTTTGAGGGGTGGTGTTTTCTTCAGTGTTCAAACCAAGAGCCACAACAAGAGAACAACTCCCAGACCTGGCCCCATCTATTTGGCAAGAACTGATCTACTTAGGACCTGAGCACTAAATGATACTGGTTGAAACAATTTACTTATGTAGTGGTGAACACACACATACAACCCTGGGTTCTTGGGTTCTAGACACTTGGATCTTCAGGTGGCCAGGAAGGAAGAACATGAAGATCTCTTCTTGTCTGCTCCAGAGCCGCAGGATGAGCACAGACACACAGGGAATTCTCTCCTTTATTTTTGACTTTGTGGTAGTGTACTTAGCAGCTCTTAACATCTAGGCAAAGAGCTCAGCCTCTGGCCACTGCAGAGAAAAAATGAAGGGAAACAACAGTATAGTTATTCCTTGGTTCTCTTTTCTTTTTAAGCTCTACATGATTTGTGGGCTACATTAGCATCCTTCCAGCAGGAGGACATGGGTCATTAATGCACCAGTCCAGAGGAGACGTTCTGAGTGACAGCTTTCTGCACTGATTACAGATTACATTGTCGATGTTACATACTGCCAACCTTGTCTGTGGCTCTCGTCTGTGCGGCACTCCCCATTTATAATAAGTAAATTCTCCAGGCTCTGATGTGTCATGCTGGATACACCCTCCTTTACAAGAAATCCCTACCATTTCAGGAAAATGTGCATTGATGAAACCAATCTGTGTTGGGCCAGCATACAGAAGGAGTTAGGCAGAGCAGCTTAACTTGTTGACACACTAGAGCAGGTCACAGTGATGTAATTTACATGAGATGGAGTATGCACTTAGGAAAATCAGATGTTTTTGCTGTTCTGAGTAGCTGTAAATTTGCACAGTATCACCAAAATCTGGGTTTGTACATGTATGAGTGCTCAAGATCAGACCTCTTTGCTAAATGTGCTCTCTTTGTCAGGTAAGCTCCAGCCTATTCAGTAAATTAATTCCCTGCCTAGCACAGCCTCCTTGTCCTCTCAGCATGTTCTCCTGAGAGTGAATGAAGAGGTGTATTTCCCTCTGCAGTTGGGGGACCCTCCCTGTTTGCCCCTCTGCTCTGTGACTGGGGTTGCATGGGAGTGGGTATTGCAGCCCAGTCCTTCACAGTGTTTCTGCCACAATGAAATGCAAGTGTTGTGCCCTGAGGTCACACCACAGCTGCATCTAAAACTTACCCTCAAGCCAAGATGAGATCACTCTCGCAAAGAATAGAATATTTTAATATAAACTCCTACCTTCATCTTTACTGCTCTAACAGGGAGGATCTAGCTCTTCAAGTGAGACTTCTTCCCTCTCAGTTAGCAATTTCAGGAAATCAAAATACATGTTGGGAGAAGTGAAAGCTTACAGATCTGTGGCCATCTGGAATTCATCTCCTGCCCAGTCGTCAGAGAGATGGCACTTTTCAGGGTGCTGTGTAGAGGCAGCTGCAGTGTACTGTGTAGCATTTCTTGTGTGCTCACCATTTTTTGGGAACTAGCTTCCAAATATTGCACTTGACTCCTACACGTACGTAAAAACAGCTGCAGAAAGCCTAAGACTGGCTTGGTCTATTTTTGTCCCAGAAGGTGTCACTGAAGAGCTGGGAAAGGTGCAGATTTATTAATACTTGCAACTGAGGTCTGAGCTGAAGTGGAGGCTGGAGAAGGTTAAAAGCAATTTGGAACCAGAGATCCCTGTGGCTACCCAGGGGTTGAGATCTGAAGATTTTTGCATCAGAGAATGAACACCCTGAAATTTCAATGCTGTGTTATTCCTCAGCTAAATTGTCCTATGGTTTGTAAGAAAACTAGATGATTCTTGGGAGGTGGTGGGAAGAGGTTCACAGGTTTGGAAGTGTCTTTTTATAACGTACCTTTAAGGGAATATGTTTACCTTCTTGCTTTTCAATTAATGCCTGTTGTGTCAACATTAAAGCGCAAGCATCATGCTTTTTGCAAGGTCTTTTTTGCAAAGGCTATGTCTTTAGGACTGTTCTTAAGGAGAAGAGGAAGAGCTGGAATTTTCTGTCTGATTGCTTTGCTGTGATTTGTTATGCATTACTGATAGACCCAGAACTAGCACAGATTTGGCGATGATGTAAGAGGTGTTGAGGTGCTTGCAATGTGAATTCAACCAAGAACAACAATTTACACATGGCAAGCTGGGTATCCCCCTCTGCATTTGGAAAAACTGGTTTGAGTTACTGTTTTAATAGTCTTTTCTCCAATTTTAAATGTCTTATGAGACTTGATCTGATACATAAAGCAAAGACATTTATTTAGAGGACCTGCCTCCATGATGAGTATTGGAAATAAATTCATCATTAACATAACCAAAGTAGAAAACCCTCTGAAAAGACTATTAAATACCCTGGTTTAAGCCAGTCTCTTAACTATTGAAGACCAGGCTGTGATGTGATGATCCCTGGGGGTAAGATTATCCTACACCAGCACATCGTTATTTCCTTCCCCAGGAACATCTGCTACTGTCTGAGACAGGATAGTGGACTAGATTAGTGCATCCATGTTGCCATTCCTGTGCTTTAAAGAGAGTAATTGGAGGATCTTAAAAAAACAACAACCCAAACCAGAGGTTTAGTTGATATTTCAAGCTATATAGCTGGTACATGCCTCACCAGTTCTCTGCTCTTTAGGGTACTGATGCTGCAGATCTCATCCTTTTCTCTCAATTTCCAATAACATGCCCTTAGCCAAGTGGGTTTATCTTGCCTGTAGTTTAACATGCCATAGATTTTTGGCATGTTTGTTAGCTCTCTGAGGTGAAGAACAAAAAAGGGAGACTGTTTAAAGTTTTTCCCTGACTGACAGAGCTATACCAGGTTCATTGCTCCAAAAGACTTCCAAGGTCTGAAGGAATATAGAAAATAGTCCCAAATTCTCTAAAAAGTGTGTCTTATTGTTTGATAAAAGCCACTCAAATTTTCATTTAAGTGAAAACTGAAATACTTTCCCTAGCCTCCTCAGCACTGGTTGAATCATATTGTGGCTGCAAGTGCATTTAATGGCAGAAATGGCATAAACTCATAGGAATGTGTAAGAAAAACTGTTGTTGTTGTTTCAATAAAAAGACAATAAGCTGGAAAAAAATTAGCAACATAATAGAATCTACACAGTGACATTCTGCTAAAAAGATATATGGTCACATTGAGGCAGTCCAGCAAAGGAGAGTTGTGAGTCTCAGTGCTGGAATTTTGCCATTTAATCTTTCTTCTGGCAGATTAGCACAGAGATTACATAGCCTTTGTGCATTGTTATCCACAGAAATAAAACCTATAAGAGTTTGTTCACCCACATTCCCCACTTATTTATCCATTTTTATTTCAGCCTCTACTCTGCTACGGATTTCAGCCTTTAGCTCAGGGTTATCAGAATGGCATTGTGAGTGGATAACATCTGTTTTAGCTTTCATCCATCTAGAACACAATCATTAATCACTAGAAATGGAGTGTGAAATGGAGATAAGAGTTAAACGCACATTTGATTCTGAATACTCTCAGAGAAAATACCTTTCAGGATCTGACCAGAGGGAGAGCTTCACCGCGCTACAGCTGGGGTTGCCAGTGCAGCTTGCATGAAAAGCTGCTCATACTATCTGATATTCTTCTTTTGGTTTGCTCTAAAGACACAAAACCCACTTGTCCTGTCTATTTTAAAAGCAATGTTAAAACCAACAAACCCCCAAACAGCGCACCTGTTTAGTTCAATTTGGTTGTGGTTATCAGAAAGCTTCTCTTTCCAGGCTTTCTGTGCCCTGATCACCATCTCCAGCCCTTGTGCTGCAAATGGGCACCTGTGACCAGGCTACCCTGGAGAGGGTGAAGAAAATATAGCAAGGGCTAGGAACAATACTGGAGCAAGACACAATGGGCTGACTTAATAGGCCTTCTTCATCCAGAGTTAGTAGATTTTCATGAATCTGGACAAGGTATGGTATCTGTTGAGTTTTTTACTGATCTGGGGTGCCTCACGGTAATCGCTTTAAGAACAGGCGCCAGCCCTGCCTTTGTGGGAGCCATAGGCGTGGGACACCATGAGACTGCTTAATTTTCTCTCCAAATTCACTTGCTATTGGACATTTAAATCTTTTTTAGCGAACTTCATGTCTAGTCTACCCTTCCACCACACTTTCTCTGTGGCAAAGATTTGCCTTCCTAGCTAGAAATACTCATCTCAAAAGACAGCACTGTTGGAAGGAACATATAGTGAGTAAATCAGTGTTTATGTGATGTCAGTCAAACAGCTACTGCAGACAGCCGTCCTGTTTCTTCAAGGAGGTTTGTGAAGGGCCATAAGATTTACTCCTGTAAGCAAATTTTTGCACTTATGACCCTCGCTTTGGGTTGTTAGTTGGGCTTGTGGCTGATTGTGTGTACTTCTTCGACAGTTACATGGGGAATTTTTACAGCACAATGGGCTGAATTTGTTCCATTTTGTGAAGATTTACGTGTACCAGGTACCCTCTCTGCAATGGAGGACCTGTTGGGTGTTGTGGTGGCTCTGGAAAGCTGGCCGTGGATGACAGCTACATTCAGATGGTATATGTTTTGTATTTATGCCCTTTTGCAGAGGTGATTTCCAGTTTTACTTCTTACATCACGAGGTGCTCAGAAAACTGGCAGTAAATATTCTCTGATACCCTCAGAGAAGGCTTCTCACAGAATTCCTCCAAAACCACAGAATATAATTCATCCTGAGCAGTCTATACTACTTACTTCTGTCATTATAAAACTTGTTTTGTTAACGAATTTTGTCAAGGCATAATATCTACGCAGTGCAATGAATTCAGCAGACTACCTGTCCCGTTTCCTTTTTCACTCCTGCTCCTTGTCATACTTTGAGATGATAAACTGATCTTAGCATCTTAAGATCTAGAAGTCCCTGGAGAAAGCCATTGAAGCTCATTGAAAACACCCCAACAACCATTGCCCTCTCATCAGGTCAGTGCTACACCTCTGGGGGGAACGGGCAATGAAAGTGCCCTTATTCCAGAGCCTAAGAAGCATGTCTCTCTGGGAATAAGAGAGAAATTAGTTAACAAGAGTATTGTTTCTCTAGCATTTCAAAGCTGAGCCCACCTCTAACCACTTCTAGAAAAATGGCTTAATTAGGTGCCCTCCCCTGATTTCCTTGCAGTTTCACTATAGGTAGACTTCAATATATTTGTCTTATGCACACCAGCAGCCAAGTTCTGTATTCTTCAAGTTTTGTATTCTAGGAAGTGTTTCTGCAGGCCCACGGCCTTTGATCCTTTGATTTCCCTGTGTGCTTTGTTGAGAAGTGAAATAGTTCATGATTATTAGCACTACAGCTACAGTACTTATCGGCTGAGTTGGCATCTGTTCAAGTGAAGGTGAATATCATGCAGCAGAGTAATCAGTTCAGTCTGCCTTCAAACTTGGCTTATTGACATGGGATAGTTATAATAGAAATGGAAAGGGAGAGAGTTTCAATCTCTGTAATTAAACCAGCAGTAGTTCCCAGGAGGACGCCTTGTGTCTAACATCAAGGCCTGCCCTTTTCATTTGGTAGTGCTGCATGAATTCTTTAAGCTATTCTGCACCTAAAATCAGAGTGTCCACCCTGGTCTAACATGAGCCATTTAGTCAGACCAGTAAAACCAGGAAAAAAAGTCCACATGGAAAAGCTCACAGATACCTATTTATATTCACTCTGTGTTTAGAAAGGTCTCTTCCCATTTTAACAGAACAGAATTTCCTTTTACATGTGAGCTGAGTGCCTGCCAGGCAATTGCCAGACATTGAATCCCTTGGGTTTTCTGGAGCTGCTGCCATTTACCTGCAGTTTGGAACAGAATTGGGAGTCTGCTCCCTCCCCAGACAGCAGTATCCTACCTTTCCCTCCTCAGCCTCTCTCTCCCTTACCAAGCACACCGCTCCTTTACCAAGCAAGCTTGTCTTTCTGTTAAAAAAAAAAAAAAAAAGAGAGGAGCGGAAAATAGAAATTTGTGGCATTACACTTTTAGAGTTATGTTATTTAGCGTGTATCTTACTGGCTCTCTTACAAAAAAAGGCATGATTTTCATCAGAACTGTGTCAGGTTTTATTTCTAGGCAGGCAAGAACCTAAGCACCAATAGGGACCCCATCTCTGACTGATTTGTATCTTCTCTAAAAGTAATTCTTCTTCTTTGCAGGTCCTTTTAGCTTTGGAAAATAATATTTTTGATTCTAAAAACTCATGAGTACTTTCAGAAACTCCTTGGACTTTTTAAGAGAAAATCTGGCAAACCCACAGGAAAGCAATAGAGAAGAACAAGTCAGTGACTGTGTTTCTCCCTACAAGTGATAAAGTGCAATACTGAACTGAAATAAAATATTGTTATTTATATCAGAATATAAGTAATTGCAGTTCTAGGCATGGTAGGTAAGATATCCACTGACATCAAGAATTTAAAGTGTAAGTAGACAACGTCTGTGGGAAAGGTTCAATACTGCAGACGAAGAACTGTGAGTAGTTAAAAGGTTTGCACAGAGAAATTCAGTAGCAGTGGCCAGAACCGGGATCTGGCCTTATGAGGATGTTATTTTCCTCACCAGACCCTCCTTTCTTTCCTTTGGGCTCTATGCTTTGTACCAGCTCACAGAATAGGCTTTTTGAAGCTATTTAGTATTCATCACAGATGATAGTCTGTGCTTTCGTGAAGAGCAACATCTGTTCAGGGGGAAACTGTGTGTACATGCATAAGCAGGTTTCTAAGACACCTATTTGAGAGAAGAAGAGAAAACAGTTTTGCTCAAATATCCCTAAAATTTACCAGCCTATTCGACCTCATGCAGTGACCCAAGCTCAGAGCAATCTTCTCAGGTAAAGAAAAAGAATAGACAATGATCTCCAAACCCCCAGCTGACATCAAATGGCGTTGCTCCATTACAGATCCAGTCTGTTACGTTTCTGCTGTCTTGTTAAAAAACTTTCCCAAGTGGAATTTTTCAAAACCAATCTATATGCTGGACTTCACTCTGGCTTTAACCAGCAGAGCTTTGTATCTGTGCTGCTGCTGATACAAGTCTCCTACAAGCTTTCTGACTGAGTCCAGAACTGCTGAGTTTCATCTGGAAAATTTTACAGTTTTGAGGAGCATAAAGTTCTGCTGCAGAACCACAAGTTGGCTGATATGCTTGGCACAGTTCTGATGAAAACAGGCTGAACTTTAAGGTTTTAATATCACCCCACAGCCAGGAAGCTTCTTTTGGATTCCACTCTGCTTAAAAAACTCTTTTGCCAAGGGTTACTTAACGTACTTTTGCAGAGTACTACAAAATTAGCTCTCCATATTCAAATGCAATTATTTGTCTCTGTCTGAGATCAGCTAAAGAGAAAAGTTTATTCTACTCTTTACTCTACTCTCTCCTTTGTACCCAAGGATCTAATGGGAAGCAGGACAGGGATTAATTGTAGGTCATAGAGTCCCGGAGGGTCTCTTGTTCTGGCTAGCAAGAGATCATTGATGGTCTTGAACTACGCCTGAAATACACCTGAAACATTACTCCTCTAGTCTTGTAGTCATGCAAATATAAATACAAGTAATAACACTTAAACAGATTTTGTATATTTACTACAATTTCTCAGTCTATGTAACCACAGATCGGATTTGTTGTTCCAAACTATGGTGTGTTTTTCACTGACTGCCATTTTAAAAAGGCATCTCTTCTTAGAAGTTGGTCTTGCTTTCAATCCCTGTATTTTTACCCTGAGAGTTCAAAGTGGATGGCTTCTACTTTTAACATGGTTCATCTTCAAAAGAGTAGCGTAAAACTGTGTCACCATATGACGGTGGCTGACTGAAGAAAGCAGCCTGTGGCCCTGTGCAAGGCTTGCACACAGTGGAGGCCTGGGTGGAATATGGGGCTGCGGACCTCCAGCTGTGGGTGCTGCTTCCAGCGGTGCCCCAGTGGGCCAGCTGCCCCCCGTGCCGCACAGCTGTCCCCCACAGGTGTGAAGTGGGGACAAGTAGCCCAGCCCTCACAGCCAGGTAGTAATTGAGGGAGCGTATGATAGAAGGGCTGAGCAGTGTGCTCTAGGGCTTATACAAACCTAAGGAGCTATTAACAGGCAGTAGATAAGGCGACATGTTATCCTAAAATCTGTCTCTTTACATTCAGCAGTATTTTTTTCCACCAGTATCTGTTTCTTCAGTCAGCAGCCAGCTTATAATCTCAGATGTGTCACTCTTTTTATTTCAGAGATCAGCAATGTGGTTTTGAGGTAAATCTCCAGATTGTCTTTATTTACTGATAGCAAGAGCAGTATCGGAGTACATACACCTGGATTCCCTTTCAGTGAATCAGCATGGGAAGATGTACTCTGGAAGCACACCTAATTCACTGTAGCTGCTGACAGAGGCTGACTTGGTGGCACCAGATTAGCGCCAGTCCAAAGCCAGCTCTCTGAAATGCAAATAGTGTGGATGTTTCATCCTCACTACTAATTTCTTCACCCTACAGATCTGCTCCTGCTTGCTAACGTAGCAATAGCCACACACCACAGCAAGCCTGATTTCACTGTATGAGGAGATCAGGAGGCATAATAAGAACAATGACATTCATATGGCTGAAAACAGCTGGGACATTAATAATTTTATTGGCAAAATGATGGAGCAAGTATCTCCAGTTCTCTGTGGTCACCATCATTCTTCCCAAGCTATTGTTCCTCTATTCCAAGACTCAAGTAGTAGCTAAATCCAGCCATCCTCTGTGAGACTGCCTTTGTGTTTGGACTTCAATAGCACAGGTATAATCAGTGACTGTGGGATCAAATGAGGTCTTCTGTGGCATAAAAGAAATGGATGTTTTGCTCTGGAACAAATCTTTGTGTGTTGCCCTTTTGGTCTGCAAGTCAGAGCATGGTCTTTGATACTGTTAGATCTGTTCTGAGGAAACAAATTTTTTCATCCAGGCTTCACTCTTTAGTGGTTTACATCTGCAATTGTAATTTGTGACAGGAACACGTGACAGGTCTCCCTGTTTAAAGCAAAAAGAGGAAAAAAATACTGGCAGCCCTCTGTGCAGAAAAACCAATAAGCCAGCTGCCATTCAGCAGTAGCAGAAAGTATTATTGTACTTTCTCTTCCTGATCTCCTTCAGTCCCTGTGGCAAGCGCAGGTGTCCTGTTCATGGGAGGCATCAGCAATAACTAAGAGTCCTTAAAATGAATTGTAACAGTCAAGGAGACTTTGCTTGATCCCGAATGGAGACAGAAGATGGATTTCAGCGAAAAGAGCAAGAAAGAAGCTGTGAGAGGTTCCATAATTTATCAGAGATGAGCTGGCTGCAAGAGTGAGTCAAGAGTCAGGCAAAATAAAAGGGGTCAAGTATGAGAACAAACACATCCTGTAATGTTTGGAAGCAGCTGCAAGCTGGGCATATGATATAGTGTTATTATAAAGCTACTAATAGATCAGATTTGTGACTCGCTGGCCTGAATTCCAGATTAATAGCGAATGTTTGGTGTCAGGAACTAGATTCACTCATCTGTAAGTTAAAATGCCCCTCTCTGGAGAGGATAAAGTAATGAATAAAGCAGAACTAAGCTGTGGCTTTCTATCTGCCTAGATCCAGATCTATGTATGGACAGAATATCTATCAATAAATAAGTAGATATGTGTAGAGAGATTGGTACTGGCCTATCCAAAGATCTGTGTGTCTATGAGTCTGATAATGCATTCCTCTATAGAGAGACATGTTTATATATCTTCTCACTGTAATGTTTCCTGTATGACAACAGCACTCAGTCCAGACAGGTTAAATGTGCTGGCCTCTGTTCCAAAGTTTTTCTGCTGCAGAAGAAAAATAAACTAAGAAACCCTATCTGTTTATAAAGTTTGACTTCATATGGACATTTCCCATCAATTATTGAGGAAATCTTTAATCATTCAAAAACATGTCAGCTATCCATACTGATGTGGATGCTCCAGTCTTATCCAGCCATGCAAAAAGCTCATTCACATATATTTGTATGCATGTATGCATATATTTACATGTACATGTATGTTTTAGTTTTATCATTCAAGGCTTTATAACAGCTAGCTTGGTTTGCAATTAGCTTGAAATATGACCAAGAACAAGGGCTATTGGAATGTTTTTGAATAGCAAATTGGTTTCATGTCATGTCTTATCAAGGGTTTTGAAATCTAGCCCAGATTTCACTGGACAGTTTGTCAGATCCTGAATATCTCGGCTGCTTTCCAGCCTGCTGCTAGCTGCAAAGGGAACCTTGCTCACCAGATCAGCTCAGTGTGTTGGGCTACTCTCTGAGATGAGACTTTGATCTATTTTTCACACCAAAGCCACAATGGCAACATTCAGCTTAATTTGCTGTTAGACACCTAGAGAAAAATAAAACAGGTTCATGGTGCTTGATGTGAACAGCCTTCAGATGAGCAATAAGAAATGAGGACCTTAGGTAGTCCTCATTTGACAACTAAACCTCATTTAACTCCAGCTGTAGGAAGGCCAAGGTGCATGGAAGAAGAGTCTTACCTCCCAACACAGACCTTAATCTAGGACTCCTGAGGGTGAGCCCCCTTGAGACAGACATTTATGTTAGTGAGGATGCAGGTTAGGGAAGGTGAGACCTGCCCAAGAAGTCTTGTTTAATCTAAGGTACCTGAGATCATAAAAGACCTCTCTGGGATGAGGTCTGGGTAGAAGTAGTTGAAATGACACTGTGTTTAGACTCCTGAGAAACATCCTTGGTGTTAAGGTTGTAGAAGGCAGGGCACCATCCAAGCATACGACCGGTTCTATAGAGAAAATGAAGCAGGTATGAATATCTATGATCTTTTATCTTGTTGCTGTGTCCAAAGCCTCTGCTGCAACTTATTGCTGGAGGCTCTTTCCTGAAAGCTCAAACCCTCTTTTACAGAACATCAGAGCTGCGAGCGGCTCATGAGCCCTTTGGAGGCTTAGCCCACTGGGTGAAGTTCTTAACCAGGTAACCTCTTTGCTGCAACCCAAAGCCCAAATGTGGACATTCGAAAAATCTCCTGATCACAGCGTGTGGGCAAAGAAAGACCCTCAGATTGTTTATGTACTCTGTCTTCTCTAGTACTGCTTCAGGCAGGGAGCATGGTGCTAACATGGCCAACATCCATCATTCACGCTAAATGCCTCCTAAGCTGAACTCAAGGCAGGCCACAGGGACTATTGCAGGTAGAAAATAACACAGCAGAAAAGGAGATGAAATACAGAGCAGCAGGATCTAAACAATATCTTATTATAGAATTGTGTTATCTACCAATCTCAGCAGCAGACTGACAAGAAGAAGGATGGGAGCTGGCCTGTGTTACTGCACAGTGAATATATTAGCCAGGAGAAAAGTTCTCACTAGCGAAACACTCAGGAAAAATTACCTCTATTAGCAAAGGAAAAAAAAAACAACAAAGCAGCCAAAACCATCATCTCAGCAGGGAACACATACTAACAGACAGGAGCTACTAAAGTAAACAGTAGCACCGTCTGCAGTATCAAAACGCGGTGGCGTTCTGCTGCTTTTGATGCTTGCCCACTGCCAGCTGTGAAGTCTTCACACGGCTGCTTTTATGCTCTGCAATGTGACGTGGAACTCTGCAAAGCTGATACTCCCTGCATCTGTTACTCACCGTGCAGCCTCCTGTGTAAATCCCCAACTTTCAGCAGTCACCAGTTGCTGAAAATTTTCCTCTACCTTTTGCCACAAGAGGACTCCATCTCCAGCAGCTCCCAGGCAGACGTTTGTGGTTTTTTGTAACTAACTTCCCCAGAGACCCGTTTTAGCAAACCTGCAATTAGGAACCTGGTTTAGCAGCAGCTCTGTTTTTCAAAATGTAGAATAAGCAAACATGTTTAGCTGTGGACTTACTTTTTTTGAGCTCTAGGCAGATGGACTACTATTTGCTAGCAAGAAACTCCTGCTCTATTCAGCTATGGCATTAAATATTTTTGCTAAGGAACTTTGCACTGGAAAACGCATGCGGGTAAAAGTTCTTTTCTTATCGTTAACTGTATACAGCTGTGTTGAAGCTTATGGCTAATGATAAAGACCCATGTTTAATAACTTCTTTTTAAACTCATTTGTTTTAAAGCTTCCTGCTTCTTGTCTCGCTATGTGTTATAAGCTTAAGGGCAAGTATCTTGCAATGCTAACAACCGTTCATATGATGTCTGATTAATGCAGTTATGGCTAGAGTACTAATTATAATGATAGGAATATGATTGTTTCTCTCAATTTCCACTTTAATAGAGGCCAATAAATATATCTGATGGCTTTTATGGTATTTAATAACCTTTCTAGTTATAAACGGGAGCTTGTAGAACAGTTGTAGATGTGTTCTAAGATACAGGAAAGCATAAAATGCAAGTCTCGTGGGCACTGCAAAATGAGTTTGCATTTAGCATTTCACATAGGTGGGGCCTGATGTCTGTTGCAGGGAAGAGGAGCTCAGCAGTTAGCAAAAGGTGAAGGATTAAAAAAGGAAGATGTAAGGGAAAGGGTTGCAGTCATTTCCTAGAGTAAAGGGCAGGCTGCCTACCTGAAAGAACGGATTTGTCTGTTGCTGTAGCTCACCTCCCTGTCTCCCTTTATCATAATTTTTAAACAGCGCTGATACTGTGGTATTGCACATCTCCTAGAGTTGTCATAAAAGGACATTAGATAATGTTCTTAAGCGTCCACACTATTAAGCTCTCTGGGTTGTGTTATTGGATGGTAAGGACTGGAGTAACACAACTGAATCATTCTTCACTCTCACAGCACTGCAATTACAGCTTATTGTGCTTTGCTGTTTTTGTTACCCTTGCTCATGATAGAGTTCACACCAATTTACAGGCCCTCTTAAGACAGAGTTCTGTTGCTGTGGTGAGAAAGGTAAGCCTTGCAAACACTGGCAAATGCTGAAAGGTAATATCACAGCTGCAGACCCCCTAAAAGAAAGGCTCTTTTCTTGCAAAGGAGAATTGAAGCCAGAAGGAACCTCAACCCTAACTGCCAGGTATATCTGTCAGAAAGCTTTTGTCAAAGGGATAGGTCATATCTGGGGGCCACTGATGAATTAGCTTTAAGCTAGGGATCTCAGGTGGTGTCAAGACCAAAGCTGACACACACAGCAAACCTCACCCCAAATGCAGGGTTGGGTCTTGAGCTTTGTGCTCCACAGCTACCCTGTCAGGGTTTTATGGGCAGCTCAGATGTATCTGCATGAACTGCAGATGGTGCAGGGAAGGTAATGATAACCAGCAGAGCCCAAGCAGATGTGCTGTCTCCTGAATGGCTGTTAACAGAACAGACACTAGAGGGCCGTGGAAAATAGTCTTTGAAAATACTAGTGTTTGTATGATTCAGCTTCTCCTCGTTTCTGAAGAGGATTTATAAGGGGGAGAATGGGTCCAGGTCCTGACAGACAGGCAGGGAAGTGATGGATGTCACTCTTCTTGTCTAAGCCAGTGTCAGAGGACCCATCTGGTGCAAGCACAGAAATCCAATTTCAGGACTCCCTGGACCACATCAGAAATGCCATGGCTACACGATGCAAATCATCAGTCTGATGTAAATTCTCTCTGATTATTCAGTTTTACTTACAAAATATTGACTGTTTAACTGCCAAGCCTTTTGCTCTGTGTAGCCACATCACTAACATCATATGCACTGTCCTAGAACACACGGGAAAACATAAAGGATTATTCTTTATTAGGGTCTGTAACTATTTTGACAGGAATGTTTTTGAATGTTTTTTATCAAATGAGCTCTGTGTGGCAATGTGGCAGTGAACAGATGAAATATTAATAATAATGAAATGTTTGGCTGAACAGACAATCCTTTAGTGGAAAACTGTAGCCAAAACACTTTTAAAAGAGTTTTACAAACTTTTAAAACACAAGTCCTTGGGAAGTGGACTCTGAGTCCCACTGTGTTTTGTGTAGGGATTCCAGAAACCCTAGATCTCCATACCAGAGTAGCTGAGGAGCCGCTTCTGTTGCTATGGCTGGACAAAGCCAATCTGAATGCAGACAGCAGGATCAACTTCAAGCCCATGGTTTAGTGAAAAGGCCATTTAGACCAGGCAAGGTGCTGGCACACTACCTGGCTGCATTTGAGGGAGCCAACCCTAAAAGCAGAAGGGGGAAGGGAACAGAGAGCACAGAGAGGAACCTGGTGTCACCTTGAGCAGACACAGCAGGAGGCAGCGAGGAGAGGGAGAGCCAGTAAGAGCCAGGGTTAGTTGCTTCCATCTTCAACATGGTGGCTCTGCCTGGCAGTACCCTGAGCCAGGGTGACGAGCAGCCTTGGCTCATGCTGGTCCTGGCATCTCTGTGCAGCGCTCAGCCACAATTGCATGGTACATACAGGCTTGCCCTCAGGGTAAAATACTGGTGAGGATTAAGTCAAAATCCCAACGGACTTGAAGGCAGCTGGAATCATGACAACTCTCCACACCTTGCTGATGATGGCAGAAATCACTACAAATACAAGTGAATTTAATAATTACCTCCCTACGCAAGTGATTCTAGGGCTTATTCAATGGGTAGAGGGGGCTGCTTGAGGACAGCTTGAACTGTTGTGTTCTGTTTCTGGTCCTGCTTTGTACTAGAACTTCGAGAAGAGAGCAAAAATAGATGGTGATTTTTTTATCTTCAGCACCATGCTGTATTCCTAGCTAGGTATAGTGCATATTGCTCTATGTCCCACCAAGCTCATTAGGAGAAAATTGGCTAATGCTAGTGGCTAACATTTGGTATGTTGATGTAAGTGATGCAGAGTGAAGCTTTGAAGTCTGTGGATGGGCTGTAGTTGTCAGGAGGTGAGAGAAATTGTGTCCTGGTCTGAGTTGAGCTTGTACCTTTGGATGAATTCAGGATTTTTTTTCTTAGATCTGAGAGGCCTTTTCAATTCATGTTGCTCTATAGGGTTGGAAGCTGGCTTCCTGGGTACCATGAGGAACGTCAGAGCTGGTGGATCTTTGTCTTGGTTTAGAGGTTGCACACAGTAGAGAGAAAAAGGATCTAGCTTTTTCTGTGAAGGGGGTGGGGGTGGTAGCAGAGCACTTGAAGAATCTGGTTTAACACTTCTGGTTTCAGAGGCGTGAGGCTGAGTTCCCTACTGTGTTTTGCACCAAGGTCTCAGCTGTACATGGGTGATTCAGAACTGATGACGAAAGTCAGATACACATGCTGGTCACATTTACCCAATCATGTGATTTTGTTTTCAGAAAGTTTGGGGTGCTTTTTAACTCTTCTCTTCCAAGTCTGGGTAGACTTTTGGCACTACTTTTCCCCACAGCTATGAAGGATGTGTGAAGTCCAGCTTGGCTGCCTGTTCTTGGTCCAGTGTTGAACCATGGGACCCGCAGGGTGGAGAGGAGAGGAAGCAGCAGTTAAATGCATGTGGCTGGGTAGTTTTCTGCTCGTGGTGTTTTACTAGATATTGTACTGCCTGTAAAGACATGACTCCCCCAAGGGGCAGGCAGGCTGCGGCCAGGGATGCGATGATTGGACTGTCCTCCTTGTCTGGAGGAGCTTAGATATCCGTGCTTGCCGTGGGATTGATTTTTCACTCTGGATGTACAGGCGAAGCTGGGAGCGTGCACAGCTGCCTGTCAGAGCTGCGTATTGCACGGGTGCTTTTGAGTCACGGTGTCCGGGAAGGCATATGGCTGGATGCTGAGACAAAGTGCTCCTGCAACTGGAGGGCTTCAGCGTGGCAATTTCCCCAGGTTGACTTTTCTCCACTACCTTGCATATGGTGTCAGTGAACCCCAAGGATGTCTAGCTGCTTGCGTGGGGGGTCTGTATGGTTTTGGTTTGGGGATTTTTTCTTTGCTTTATTTGCTCTGCCTTGGCTTCAGCCTCTCCCTGTGTCGAGAAGAACGAAACAAACCTCAGGGGGAAAATAACAAACCAAACCGAGCCGAGCCCCAGCCGGGCCGGCGGGGAGAGCCCGGGGCGGTCCCGGTGACGCTCCCGCGGGCCGCGGTGCGGGGAGCCGAGCACCGCGCCCGCTCCGCGCCGATCCCGCCCGGATTTTGCACGTTTCCTTTCTTTTCTTTTTTTTTTTTCCTCCCTTTTTGTTTTTCTCCTCCTTCTATTTTTTCCTCTATTCTCCCCCCCTCTTCCCTCCCTCCCGAGCGTTGTTGGATCAGTCTTTTGGTATTTCCTGCCGCCGCCTCCCCCGAGCAGCTGTCCGGCCGCGGCCCGCCGCTGTGCGCTTTTTCTGCCGTGGGGGCAGGGGCTCCGCGGGGCCCACGCGTGTCCTCCCCGCCCCATTCCACGCGTGTCCTGGCGGCGATGCGGGCGGCGCGGCGGCGGGCCGCGCTGTGCTGAAAGCGGCGCGGGGGGCTCGGCCGCCCCGACAAGGTAAGACGCGCCGGGCTCCCCCCTTCTCCAGCCTGTGGGTCGGCTGCCTCCGACCCCTTTGCTCCCCCAAAAGCCCCTTCCCTCCCCAAAGCCCATCCTCCTCGAAATAGTCTTTACAATCAAATACCTCCCCCCAATTAACCCCCTAAATCCATTAGCCACCCACGCCAGCCCTTCTCCCTGTCCCTCACACAGCCAAGCTGCCTGTTTTTAAGTGTAACGTGGTACCCCGGAGGCACCTCATGAGCGGAGTGAATTCAGTTAGAGGCTGAGCATTGGCAGCTCCGGGAAGGTAACCCGGCTACCTCTGCAAATGCTTTGTGCCCAGGTTGTGTGTAGCAGTGGTTTTTACTGTTTCTCTGTGCCTGTTGCGGTTTGGGGTTTGACGGGGTGCCCCCCTGCATGGCAGGACTGGATGGTTGATGTGTGGCTGGCATGGCATGGAGGATTGCAGGCTGTCAAGGTGACATTGTTTCTTTAGATGTGTGGGCCTGTCTGGTTGGTAGAACCCATTTGCCATGTACTTGTTCCAGGATGGTGAGGAAATAGGGGACTGTCTGCACTGGTATTAATTGGCTATGTGTAAGTGACAATAGTTATTACCTTTCCTATAGGTACTTGTACTGATACCATTCTGGAGACCATTTGCATTGCTGTCTAAAAACAGGTATACATGAGTTTGGAAATCCTTTTAGCTTGCACTGAGTGAAGCGAAGCAGCATTCCTGGAGAAATAAATAAATAAGAGCACATACAACTGTCTGCTGGATCAGAAATCATGTTTTTTTGAGTGCTAAGCAAACCTAAAGTGCTGTAGTGTGAAACAGTTATTTAACTTCAGTGAGGAGGAAACTTCTTTAGGCTGTGTAGTCACCTCCTCACTTCATCCAGCTGCAGCAGTATCTTTGTTGTAAAAATATTCCTTCCTTCTCTTTGCACTGATGCACAAGATAATAGTATTGAGCAATGTCTGTACAGCAGAGAGCAGTCACGGCATTGTGTGTGTCCCCAGCTGCCACCTTTCCTCCTTGGCAGCCAGTTTCCTAAGAGGTGTCAGTGGAGAGGGAGGGAGATAAGCCTCAAGTTGTGCTCTGTGGCATCCTCTTCTCTGTGCATGCTAAGTTTTCTTGCTGAAAGTGGAGAATGGATGTTCTCCGCAGGGTGGGTGGTGACCCTGAGACTACACTCACCCCAGCCTGGTGAGGAGGAACTGCGCTGAAAAGCTGTGGGGACAGCAAGGGAGTCTGATTCAGCACAAGGGTTTACTTTGTGCTGCTGTTGATCAAGGTAGGGATGGCAACTCTCTGATTCAAGGGAAAAAATGCAGGCCTTAATCCTGCGACAGGATCCTGTTTTGGTCTGAAGTGGACAATGTGAACTTAAGGAATGATTTAATCATGGTGCTACATGGATGTAACTGAAAGGCGGATTTACTACTGTAATCTTTTCATGGTACTTAATTTAATTTCCATGTGCTTTATTGCCACACTGATTCATCAGGTGAGTAGGAGGGAGGCTTGTACAGTACAGGTGGCTCAGTTTCTGTTGCTGGGTTAGGTATTTATTAAAAGCAAGGTGCTTCCTTGGCTACAGCTGGGGAAAAATGGCTCTGTTTCTGGTATGGTGCTGCAGTTTGCAATCTGGGAGACCTCTAGGGAAAGGCAATTTCTGTAATCTGTAATGGGCAGTGTTTGAACTCAGTGTGCTGTATTCAGAGCAAAATTCAGACTCAACTAATTCATATTGTGTCCATAGATCATGAAAAAATGTTAAGCACATCTGAATTGGGTTAGACTCACCTCATGTCCAAGGGACTTGTTATCTGCTGGAGGCAGTCGTGAGATCATCAGTGTTGCCAGTGGTGAAGGTCTTTTAGGACTGGATCAGGAGCTTCAGAGGTGAAAATGAGAATGCCCTGAAGTGTGTCAGCAGGGTCCTGCTGCTTCTGAGCCGTGGAGCACAGACCTCCCTCTGCAACTGCACAGATTTGTGCTATTTGATCTGTTTTGTTTGGGAAAAAAGTTGCATTTCGTGTTTCTTCTCCTGACCTCCATGCCTTTGGAGCATTAATAGCACAGTGTTTTCTCAGCCAGAAATGCTGCTCCTCACGCCTCCGCTCCTCAGCTTGAGATGTCTCTGGCAGCACACTGTAGGTGTTTGTGCATGCCTGCTGTGGTTACTGAGGTAAAGGGAACACAAGAAGCAGCTCAGGGAATGGGAACAGACAATCCGAATGCCAAATACATGTGGGTTTGGGCAAGAACGACGGTGAGCTGCTTTGCCAGCCTGTCTCAGTGTGGGGCTGGGCTTGCTTCCTTCTCTTGCAGGCTCCTGAGTGTCACTGCTGGTGTTTGTGCTGTGCTTTCCAGAGCAACCAGCTTCTGAGGCTGAGCAAACTCCTCCCAGCTGCTGCCGTATGTGGAGCTCACTGCCCTCCTTATGGAACAGTGTGGTTGTGGTTCATTTAATTGTACAGGGCTGTGTCTAAATCACAGGTTCTGTCCTCATCCCAGCCCCGCCCCAACACTGTGGCTCTTTCTGGCCGTGCAATGAAGGAGGAAGGAGGCAATCATCCTGATAAACACCCTTTTGATAAGCAGTTGCTGAGCCTCTGTGGAGGGCTAAGGAGCAGTGTACCTCCTGCCCAGACCTTCCCACTTGCTGCTTTGTTACTGCAGAGGATGAGTTGCTGAGGACTTTCTCCCATATCCTGAGGGGTTCTCCTCGCACCTATCTACATGGTGCCATGGTTTTGCAGTCTCGTCCTCCCCGTGTCCCTGCCTGCTTTCTTCATGTCTCCCCACCATGGTGATGGGTTACTTTTCAGGAGCAGCTTTCCTGCCTGCAGGATTTACTACCCACGTGCTTCTGCTGTGATACTAATTGGACACAGCACATTTTAGCATACTGTATATTTTAAGCCAGCCTTCAACTAGTAGCAGCTTTGAGACTCCTTGTTGAAATGCTTCTGTCCAGTGCTACTCTGGAGGCAGTGGTAGCAAAATTAATTCATGGGTGCTCTCTCCCAAGGTTGGAATGTGAGATCAGATGAGGCAGGAAATAGAAAAACCTTCCCAAAATAATACCTGCTGACCAGGAGTATTTTTATCACAGACAGATTCAAAAGCCAAGACTACTTCGATAATTTCTGCATTTCTGGATTACTGGAATACTGTTTCAAGGTACAGGGGTGTTGTGCTTGCATCAGGCTCTAGGTACTGTATACGCATCTGTGTCATATGAAAAGATGAAGGGATTAAAGGGGAATATTGGGCATAACTGGAAGCAGCTGACAGCAGGCTAGTAAGAGTACCTTTTAAATTGTTTCTGCCCATCACAAAAGGAGAGATGTGAAAAGTAGACTTTTTTCCTAGGTTAGAATAGTCCAGCTGCTGGTGTAGGTGTTTTTTGTTTGGTTGTTTTTGGTGTTCTGCGTGTTTTTTTTTTTTTAATTTTGAAACCTAGATAAAAAAATCTGGGCATATCCTTTGTTCTCTAGTCTCAGATGGTTTTGTTTTGTATTTGTAGAACTACAGTTGAACTGGTGCCATTATTTCCCCTACACTCCTTTTGGACTGAAGTATTTATGGATGTGTAAATCAAACTCTGGACTGAAAAGGCTCTTTTCTCCTCCTTGTTTAATAAACAGCTAGGTGTATACCTAAGCTTCCTTTTTGAAATGTGTTGCTGAGGTCTGTGCTATGAGGCAGTATCAATAACTGTATTGTGCTGGCAGCCTTCTTGATAGTAGTTTTTGTGTTTTATTAAACTCCAAGCCAAGCTCTGACTTCTTGAGAATTGGCTGTAGGACTGTGTGCATTTGGCTGTTTTGGCAACCTAGTCACCATTTGCATGATTATAGTATCAATGTAAAATTAACCAACTAAAGACAAAAGAGAAATACACATGTCCTTAATAAACTGGGCCCTGTGCAGCTGTCCTGGGTGGGGTGTGGGGAACACCAGCAGCAGGTCTGCCTGCTTCAATTCTGTCTAATCTGTCACTGAATCGATCAATGTGAAATTGTACTCCCAAAGAATAATGTAATAGCTACTTTTTGTGTATTCCTAAAATGGCATTGCTACTGTAGTAGAGTCCCAAAGGGTATGCTATCTAAATTGATCAGTAGAGGCTGAGATAAAAGCTGACTTCCTGCTTATCTATAAGATGAGGACAGATGTTGAGTGATGAAATGTCTAGTTCTATGTTGAGCGGAAAGTTTGAATGTGGACTTGGTCCTTCTGCATCCCAGCACTCTGAGCACAAAAGCAACATCTTGCTAACTCTCCTTCAGTTTTCTCACTGCAAAAACATGAGATTGCTCTAAAAGACAAATTAATTTCTATGCTAATGCAGTTTGTTCCAGACAACTGTTTGTGGTGTTGCTCCTTTCCACCTTCAGCACTGCAGAGAGAGTTTGGCTTTTGTTACCTGTGTTGTTTGATGCCGGTTAAGAGTGCAAAGCCCACGCTAGCATTGCACTATTCAGTTGTTTAGATCATTTCTCAGATTATAATGACAGGGAATTCTCTCTTCACAGCAAAAAATTGCCACGTCCCAGTGAGGAGAGAAGGGAACTCTGCTGCATTGTGTGATGTGGGTAGCTATTAGTCACTGTGGGTAATCTTGGCAGAATGAAAAGAAAAATTATTTTTTTTTTAAATCTTTCCTTTTCGCTTATTTTTCTTTTTTGGTATGACTTTCAGCATCAGGAGAGAATCACTTTTATGTAGTAATAGGAAGTGATGGAGGCTTTTTAACACTTTATCAAACATTGCACAGTTCACTCAGGGAGCTGCTGCTGCCTTGTTTGTAAAATCCCTGGAAGCTGAATGTGAAATTGCCACTGGAAGTAATGCTAGGTGGGGGGGTTATTCTGGTAAGCTCCTGGCATGGATGCATATAGATGAGATTTCCATTTTATAAGATGAATCTTTCTGCCTTTACATGCTGTGGTGTTTTGAAAAGAACCTCACACAATGCTGCAAGCCTGACAGCTGCTGATGCAGTGAATATATTTTTCCCCTTACCTTACTAAGGAAACAAATCTGGATTTGCAGATTGTTTCATGACCTTTTATTTCATATGTGGGTCAAAGATAGTTCAGGTCTGAACGATGTAATTTTTTTTTCCAGAAATTTGTAAATCCTTACTTGGATTACAGAGGCTTTCTGTGAACACTGAATGCACCATATGAATACAGCAGTAGTGGGGAAGGCAGTAATTTAAGCCACCTTCCATAGAGCTCTCCTTTATTGTCAGTCTAGAGCAGGACACAGGTGTGTTAGGCATGAAATACACAGTCTTTAATGTTGAATTTGGTTTAAAATAGATTTTCTCCATTCCATTTTAATATCTGTTAATTTGACCCAACCTCCTTGTCTTGCTCTTTGTTTTAATTCAGGTTGAGTGGATGCAAACCAGGCCCCGTATTTTTTTGACTGATGACACACTCAGGCTTTGTTGCCTGTAATCAGACTGCTGTTACCACCTGAATTTCTCTCTGGACTTCAGGTCATAGGAAGCACATGGCTATACTGCACTCATTTATTCACACATCTGTGCATTGCAGTAGACTTGGGGAGCTCCGGTTGTGGACGGGGCTGGAGGCTGTGTAAACCAAGCCCAGACTGTCAGGCATCTAACCTAATTTTTTTTCCAAGCTGGTATTCAAGTTCTGGCTTGTGGAAACCCTCAACCAGGTGCTGAAAGGTTTCTTTTCCAAGAGGGTGAGGTGTGCTGAGAAGCTGGGAGGATCCCCCAGCCATGAGTATATCTGAGAAGTGTGGTGTAGGGTCTCCTATTCCTGAGCACTCTGAGAAAGTACGTGGCCAGGGTGTGCAAACTTCAGCTTCCCATGCTTTTTTCATCTTAAGTCTGCTTGGATTACGTGTTCTGTGATGCCAAGGTCTATTTTTTATTGTAAGTTCACACATTGTCTAGTGAAATGTCCTCTTGGCTTCTGCTGGACTGTTCTACTAATATAAATAAAAATAATCCTATTGTGTAAGCAAGATACTGAATGACTCCTGTTAATTGACTAAGAGAGTGGGTGTAACAGTACCAGTTTTATTCTCTTCTCTGAACATAGAATCATAGAATTGTTTATGCTGGAAAAGAGTTTTGAGATCATAAAGTCCAACCATTAACCTAACACTGCCAAACCCACCACTAAAACCGCGAGTGTCACATCTATGCATCTTTTAAACACCTCCAGGGATGGTAACTCAGTCACTTGCCTGGGCAGCCTCTTCCAAGGCCTGACAATGCTTCCTCTGAAGAAATTTTTCCTCACACTCAATCTAAACCTCCCCTGAAGCAACTTGAGGCCATTTTCTCTTGTCCTATCACTTGCTACCTGGGAGAAGAGACCAACACCCTCCATGTTACAACCTCATTTCAGGCAGTTGTAGACAGCGATAAGGTCTCCCCTGAGTGTCCTTTTCTCCAGGCTGAACAACCCCAGTTCCCTCAGCTGCTCCTCGTAAGACTTGTGCTCCAGACCCTTAACCAGATTTTTTGCTCGTCTTTGGACACACTGCAGCACCTCAGTGTCTCTCTTGTCATGAGGGGCCCAAAAATGAACACAGGATTTGAGATGGGGCCTCACCAGTGCCAGTACAGGGGGACGGTCACTTCTCTAGTCCTGCTGGCCACACTATTCCTGATACAAGCCAGGATACTGTTGGCCTTCTTGGCCACCTGAGCACACTGCTGGCTCATGTTCAGCCACTATCAACCAACACCCCCAGGTTCTTTTCTGCCAGGCAGCTTTCCAGTCTGTAGCTTTGCCTGGGGTTGTTGTGACCCAACTAAGTGCAGGACCAGGCACTTGGCCTTGTTGAACCTCATACGACTGGCCTTGGCCCATCAATCTGAACTGGTGCATCCTCATGAGGAAACAAAAGGTAGGTAGGAACCAACTGAGAAACATTGAGCAACAACTGGCGGTGACTCATAAGCAATTTAACCACAATAATCCCAGCAATGCTAAGGATTCCTTTTCCCAGAAGTGCACAATATGCTGTTCTCTTCTATAAAGCTGTTGTCCACTGACATCATGGTGTTAATGTAAGCTTTGCTGCTATCCACAAGATGCACAGTTAGCAGAGAGTAATTCTAGCGCCAGCTGCTATTTATTGCTAATGTCCTCACAATTGTTGAACAACAATATAATAAAGATATTTTCTTCCTAATGTTTTATTCCTGATGGCTGATATGCTTCCATTGTGTTAAAAATATTGCTTCTAGTATCAGTTCAAGTATTATCAAGCTGGTATTTATTTATGAGAATGCAGAATGACCATTAACCAAGAGTCTCTCCTGGATACTTCTTGTACTTGCTTTGTTGTCTCACCCCCCCACCCCGAGTAGCAGTAGAAATAAATTGCTTTAAAGAGACTAAGCTTTTAGGAAAGATCTGTGTTTGAGATTTTCATATCCTTCCATGGTACGGATGTGAATAGGTATGAAATCTGTGTCTGCACTTTGTCCTCACAAATGAAACCACTTTGACTGCAATGACATGGACTCACACAAACAAGTCCCTGTTTAGAGCAGTGTTTACAGAACTGGATCTTCCAAGCTTTTACTGCTTATCACTGTATATTAGATGGTGTATAAATGCACATGGTGTCTTATGTGATCTCCTGGCCTCTGTAGTTTGATCTCTCCTGTGTTGTGTTTGACATCCTGACCCTCTTGAAGTTGCTGTGTTTTCCTGTTGATTTCATGGCAGCCATGTGTGCTTTATCCTGTGTGTCTCTCATAGAAATCACACTAATAATATATCAGTAGCCACAGAGACCTCTTGTTGAAAGCACACCAAGACAATAATTTGCCTTGTTATTTTGTAAAATGTATTTTTTTTCCTCATATCAATAAAAGGAAACTTTGAGGTGAATGAAAGTGAATGGATAACTGGTGCTTAAGTACTGGCTCCACAATGCAAAAGAGACTGTGCTATCATTATTGAGATTCTCCTGTTTTCCCTTTGAGATGTGGTATTGAATTTGGAAACAGAATTTGAACAATTTTCACCTGAACATCTCGCTTTTCTGCTGTCTGGACAGATACAAACCCTTACCGTTTAATAGCTAGATTCACTTTTAACTGATAGAGTTTCGTAGAGGTAAAATAATAGCTGTGGAAAAGTAAGACTTTTTTCTTGATGCTATTTAATTTACCATAATTGTATTAAGCGCTAAATTGAAAGAGGCTTTTCTAGTTAAGATGAGGATAATGAGTAGTTGTGCATTATTACCATAGCCAGGATGGGGGAAGAAAGATTTAAGTTTTGCTCCAGAGTGAAAGAAAATCTGTATCAATGTGATCCTTCATAATTTATTTTCCCCCCTCTATTGCTGACTCCCAGGTTTTGCTAGAAGAGCTTTCTGCCCTTTGTACCTCAGGGATGCAGCAGTTCTTGAAAGCAAACAGCAGGCACTCCAAGTGAAAATAGGTGTGGAAACTGAGTGAAGGAATAGATTGCACCTTCAAGCAAAGCCTGGAGCTCCACAAGGAGGGGCACTGCTAGGAAAACGCTGTTGTGGGAGCCAGCTCTGAAGGCACTGGACTGTAGCAGAGTTCTCTGCGGGCCCTGCTCCCTCTGTGCGTTGCCTATGCTGCAGAGCAAGGTGTAGTTTGCTGCCTGTAGCAAGTTGCAACAGCTCAGGTTGCTGGGCTGGTTGAGTGGGTGCACACTGGCACCTGCCTCTGCTTCTCTGCCCCGACTGGAGCTGCAGGCAGCTTGTGTGAGTGCTCGCTTCCCTCTGGCTCCCTTGTTTGAGGTGTGCAGAGTTGTGTATAATATTTAAAACGCACCAGCTCTTTGGTTTTGTGCATGTTTGGTTGCAAACGAGACTGGTATCTTTATGCTTTGAATGTGGAACTGCTGCAAGCAGACCCTGCCTCTCCGTGGGGATAAAAGGGATTTATTTGGGGCAGGATGTCACTGGGTCTTCAGAAGCTGAAACTGTCAAGGGGAAACCAAAGCTTGTTCCCTCATTTACCCAGGGGTCCAAGACACCACTTCTCTGCAGTATTCCCTCCACTGGCTTCTCTTGCTGTCCTGCTAGGACTGCTGCCAAGGTAATCCACAGGGACTTGTCCCATATGAGCATTTGTCTTCTGGAAATTGCACTCAGGCTGTTCTCTTACCTCTCAAACTCTATCGAGAGTGCACATGATTGTACTTGACACTTGTAATCTGGGCTGGATGTGAACTCCCAGGGAAAGGCAGTGTGTGAATTATTTAGTCTTTTGAGCATTCCAGTCCCCTGTCTAAAAAGCATTAAGCAATGTGGGACTTTTTGCTTGATTTATAGAGGGTCTGTGCCTCACCTGAACTTCAGAAGGTTGAGTGTTTTGATGAGCACTAAAAGTTGATACCCTTTTTCCAAATTCCTTGGACTGCAATATGAGAGACTTAACCAATGGAAACAGTGTTTGCTTCTAGGTGGGTCAGAAATATTCCTGATAAATGTTCTTTTTTCTTCCCTCCCCCAGTAATGTGGTACTTCTGGATTCTGACAGGTTGAGGCAGTGAAAGTGGGATAATTGTGTGGTTAGGGCATTTGTCTTTGTACCCAGGAGATCAGCGTTAGTTCCTGCTTCCATCACAGGCCTTGTGTAGCTGTGGGGAGGTTGCTTGCACCCCTGTGCTTCTGGCTGCACTGGAAAAATAATGAACAGAAAGTAAGTTTTGGGGTTGGGTTTTTATGTATTTTCCTGTGCTGCTGACCTACACGACTCTGCTCTGAGGGTGGGGAGTGGATCTGATCTCTTCTCTGGGTTATTTGGCCTTCTCTACCTGCCTTGTCCCAGCCAGAGTATGCCTGGTTACTCTCTGGATAAAGCTAGTGGGAAATCTTCAGGCCCATCTTTTTTCACTGCTGCTTTGTCATCGTGCTCTCTGCTTTCATTTAATGTCAAAATTAAATGGTGAGTTAAATAGTGTAGCTCTTAATAAAGTTTTGAAAATGAGCTGAGCTGCACACAGACGGTGCCTGTAGGAAGCCTTGAATTATAGCACAGTATTTTTAATGGGCAATCCTACTGTGCTCTAAGCCGTTGGTTCAGTGAGTCTGTCTCATCTCTAGATGAGATACAGATGAGACTCCCAGTACTGTAAATATATGTACCATTTAGTTTTGAGTACCAGAAAATGAAACAGGATATCAAATAATAAAAAGGTTTATTTTACTGAAGACGGTAAAACAATTTTTCCTTAGGCTGATTTGGAGATAAACCTTAGAAGAATTAAGTGAAGAATAAATGCAGTGTTTAGGGGCTAAAAGTGTTTAAAGTGCAGCATGAGCTGCCCGTCGCAGGCTGCCTTGCTGCTTGCTTACAGCACAGCGAGGTGCAGCACTCGGGTAGCCTGGGGAAAGGCTCCACAGCAACTGGCATGGTGATCTCGTGAGGTGCTCATTGGGTGAGTAAGTGGGCTCAGGTAGGAAGGCTGGAGTTTGCTTTTTGGACAATTCAGCTTTTCTTTGCATCCTGGATTTTAAAGCCAGAAGTGTCAGTCCCATTGATTTGGCTTTTCACCTGCAGGCCACAGGATTTTAGCCTGGGATTCTTACCTTATATATTGTAATTCATGGTTGAATTACAGCATGTGTCTTGGGCATGCAGTGCATTTCAATTTTTGTTGGTGGTTCTTTTGTGCTCTTCATCAATGTGGGCAAAGGGTAATTATCTTTACAAGAAAAGATGTGTACTTCCTTTCTAATCTGGCTTTTTTCTAGCTTCATTTTTCCAGCTTTTTGACATCTTTTCCCTCTAAGTAATTGCAGTCTATGATCAGGTGATGCTTGAAGTGTCTTTGATTAGTTAAGTAGGTTCAACACCTTAAGTCTTTCATTGCAGTTGATTTGAGACCTGGTGACTGCCTTGTGTTTTTTGGCTGGGTCCTTTGCAGATTTTCGTGCTGCTCTATTTCAGGTGAAGATAAAGATTGCACGTATTATGCCACCAGTGATCTTGCAGCTGCCACATACAGAAGTAAGGCTGCATTCTGGCTCTTGCTTTTTTTTGTTCCTTCCCTTCCTTGTTTATGTTTCCAGGAATTGAGCAAGCCCTGTTCACCCACAGTATTACACTTGGCATTCAGACTCTATTAGTTATCTGTAATTCTTTATAAATCAGAGCCATTTTGGAAAACTGAGGTATATGTTTGGACAGAGAGGAGGGGGTGTTTGGGTCTGGTATGTGGCAACACAAGGTTATTTATCATAGATTGTGCTCTCTGCACTTTAATAATCTGCTGACATTTTGTCAGTAATAAAAAGGTCAAGGAAAAAAGTTACTTTCTACAAATCATGGCATTTTATTGTTCTTCTTATTAAACAGAGCATGGTTTCCTTGCAATGAAATTTCAGCCATCCACAGCTTTGTAAAAGATAAATTACCAGCTGGTACAAATGTATTAAAATAAAAGAGCAGTTTTCCCAAGAATCCTTTGTATGCTGCTGGCCCCCGTTCCAGTGATTTGTCTTTTCCTGAAGCAGGATATAGGGAAGATACACAGAAGTGTTCCTTGAATGCCGAATACAGTAGTGAAAATAAATGATCGGAAGTTGATGCTTGGAAAATGAGACATTACGTTGATTTAAAAGGCTGCTAGGATAAATCTCTCAGCTTTCAAGTTCACAAGATCCTGTATATTTCTCATTTTTAGCGATGGTTTTCCATGTTACCTATTAACAATCCCGTTACGTCTGAAGTACAGCAATTCACTGAAATACAACATTGCGTCCTTTATTTTCCTTGCCTCCAGTCTTCCCTATTGATTTTTGTCTCTGAGATGCCTCAGTTTGAAACTGCGTTGCTGTTTTTCTTGCAACCCCAAATGGCTCTTACTGATACTGATATCATACTGTTGGGGGCAGGGCTGTGGCTCAAATATAGCAGTAGTGGTTGGGCAGCAGATGAGTGTCGGCAGCAGAGCTGGAGATGCTGGAACACCAGCCATGATCGGGAGCTTGGGTGGCATGTGGGAGCTGGGAGGGAAAGGTGCCAGCTTCTCGTGGGCTGCTGTTTGTGGAGGCAGCAGGCACTTGGTGGCAGGTTGATGAGTATTAGTGCTGTGAATTAGGGTAGTTTGTTGTTTTGCACAAAAAGGCAACACAACTGGTATATTTCTGGTAAAGGTAATGAACGAAAGTGTCTCGCAAGGGAGTTCTGGCTTGTTGCTCTTGTAACAGGGCGTTTGCTGCAACCCCTCCTTAAAACATCTCTGTAGATACCCAAGAACATGTGCCTAGAAAGCTGAGTTATAACAATTATATGGCTGTGGTGGACAGAGGAATTGTGTGCTGCAGTTCCTACTGCCAGCCACCCTCAGAGTGAATTAGAATGTAAATACTTTCAAAAAAGGAAATGTTGAAATGTTGGGGAAAGCAGCATGTGTAGTCTCTGGATAAGTGAGTGGGGTTTTTTTAGTGTTTTACAGTGTCATTACATAAAAGTCCAGTGGGCAGAGGCCGCATATTTCGCTGCCCAAAAATTCAATATTGCTATTAATTGGTGTCGGAAACACGCCAGATCTGCTTGAAATGGTTTTATTTCAGAAAGTGCTGTTTTGCCGTTTGAATTACTTCACTTTTGGGCAACTCAGTGGGTTTTACATTTTTACAGAGCATTGTATGTGTTGGGACTCTGCACGCTTTGGTCCTGATGGTATCTGCTGCATTGTAAAGTGCTGAAATGTGCTGGAGCATGCGACTGGCTCTGTGAGGGCTGAAGGAGCATTCCCAGCTTCCTGCCATCCCAAGGGATATGGGAATCACATTCCTGCCTGCATGTCTAACCTTTTGTATTTAAATGTTTTAAAAGCTTGTCGTGCTTGTGTGGAGAAACACAGTGTGCTGTTGTACTTGTTTTCTACTGAACAAACGTGTTGCTCTTCTTCACCCAGCAAATGTGTTCAGGGTGAACAGGCTTACTAGAAAACCCCTGAGGGTTTATGTTTAGCATACAAAGTACAAAAATCTTAAGTTTTACCTTTAAAGTATATATTTCCTTAGGATGACTTACAGCTGGAGATCATTCTTTCTTCTCCGAGGTCATTTCTACTGTAAAAGAGGACGCAGAAGGTTTCCCTGTGAAAGCATCCGGCATCGCTATGTTTTGGGTTTGTGTACCGGTCCTTCTGCTCTCTGGAGTACATCTCTCTCAAAATACAGTCATTTCCGCTCCTAAATTCTTTGTTTAGCCAGCACTGTCTTTAGACAGGCTGAGAGATAAAGGTGGAAACTTTGAATGAGACTGGAGAAACGGTTCCAATTTCAGGAAGGTCGGAGCTGAACAGGAAGGGTGCGAGTGGGCAGGATGCTCTGGGGCAAACACATTGTGTAACGTCGGTGCCTGTGTATGCAGGACAGTGCTATCTTTCTTACAAGTCTGTCTGATTGATGTTACTTTTCTTGTTAATCACATACCAGTGTTATCTCATCCTGGTAATTTCTGCGGCTCGTCTCCACTCCAGGTTAAAATTGCAGTTAATGACCAGCTTCTGGAAAGTGGGGAATGAAGTATGTCATCGTCTGCCACTGTTTTAATTCACAGCTGATTTCACTAGTTCTTCATAGAATTTCGATGGATTAATAACCAAAAAACCCAACCAAACAAAACAAACAAAACCAATAAAAAACAACAAATGAAAGAAACACAAAACAACAAATGAAAGAAACGCCAAACAAAAAAAACCCCAAATCCAACAGATTGTTAATAAATGTAATTCAAGGAAATGTCTCCCACTTGTATTCAAAATATAATAATAAATCAGGCAGCTATGCAAATATCAGATGCCATCTCAGTGGTCACAGAAAAGAAAGATGGAGCCAAGGAAAAGCAAGCAGGGTAATACCACAGCATCTGAAACACTTTTTTGTTTTTATTCAGATGTTTTTAGCTAATGGTGATTTTTTCCTTTATGTGAGTTGATGTGTTGTGTCAGTGCTAGAAGCTGCCAGTGTAGATGTCTGTCCCAGGGAAAAGATACTGATTGACATTCAGTACATTCCAGGGACTGCTGGATAAAATGATGTTAAGGAAACATAAGGAATGCTTCAGCAGTTCTCCTTATTATTAGTAATAAAATCCAGGTTAAAACTTGCAGCCCCAGTTAAATCAAGGTTTAATTAGAATTAGAAGAAGTAGTAATTCATAGTCCAGAGTCTTTGCTTTATTCCTACAACTAACATTCTGTTCTTTCAAACACCCAACTCAGGTGGACACATACTTTACTTTCCTTTGTTTTATGCAGTCCTTCCCAGGGGAGATGGTCTAAATGCTTTAAAAGAAAGTGATAAACCGTTTCCCATCTCTCCTTAACTTGAAATGGACTTTTTGGCTTCTATATATCCATTTAGGCCCTGATCTAAATCCCACTGAAGTCATCGGGGAGCGAGGAGGCGCAGAACAAATGATGGGAACAGGAAGTAAATGAAGGCCATGGGTTACACTCATGGTTTGAATATGTAAAAGCATTATCTTTGTACATATTTCGGCTTTTGTTGTGGTCATGTATTCTCTGTGGTCATGTTTCATGGACTGACAGTGTAGTGTGATGAATTGTAGAGTGCTGGGGACCTGCCATGTTTGTAGGTGCAAGCAGGATATGCCCTTTACTAGGAGTTTATTAATTTTCCAGTGTGCAAGACAGCAGCTGCTCTAGCAGTATAAAATGATGCAAAACGTGTAAAATCAGGGCAGAGAACCTTCCTGTGTTTCCCCCAGGATGTGCGGAGCTCAGGTACCTTGTGCTGACAAGGCTTTCTTCCATGGAGCTTTATTTGCGCACTGGTGAGCCCCAGCTGGACATGTATTCAGCACTGTCCCCTACTGGGGCAAGGAAAGCTGGGAGCAGTGATACAATGTCTTTTTTTCAAAAAGAATTAGCACCAGACATGCAAAAAAGTCTCATTCCTTGCAGGATAAATGAAGACAGCACCAAGACTGCTATAATTTATAAGCTTTCCTTTTTCTGTGCTGTTGCTGGGGAAGATAGCAGTGTGCCTGCTTGCTGTCCAGAGAACTGCTGTGCCAAAACAAGTGATCGCGGCACGTGGCGAGCAGAAAAGGCACCAAGGTGTTTGATGAATTAGTTTTCCTCCCCCAAGAAGAAAGGAATTTTTGTGAGACGTGAGTAATTTACTGGGGTTGAAATGGCCCCTTCACTGTCTAAAATTCCCAATTAAGTTGCGCAGCAGAGACTTGAAGAGCTGGTGTAGAAATCACTATAGGTAAATCAGGTTGGCACCTAAATGACTGTGGGCCCTGTTCAGGCTGTGCTACCATTTTTTTTTTTGGTGGATGAAGTCAGGGAAGATTGCATTGTGTGATGACTAAAATTTCCCCCAGCTCCTTCAGTTCCTCTTACAGCTCCCTCAGTTCATCTGAAACAAGCAGCTTGGCATGTTGTGCTGCTGTTGAGATTTGATATTGCAGTGGTGTCCCAAAGTCCTTTTCCTTGACTGGGGCAAGATGCTGCTCAGACAGGTCCCAGAGAGCCGGTGGTGAAGGACAATAATGAGCTTGAGCAGCGATGATGATGAGCGTGGCTGCTGAAGAGCTTTCCAGAAGTGAGAGCAGTTCTAGCCAGCTGTGAGGGCAGAAGCAGGCTCCTGTGCTGTAGTTTCAAAGGCTGGTGTTTTAATTGCTGCTTCTTGCTTCAGAGGTGTGCTCGAAATTAAGAAAGTACCTTACAATAGCAGCATTTAGCTTCTGTCACCTGTTTGCTTTTTAATTGATCTGGGCTGGGATTTGCCAAGGGAGGCTCCCTGCGCTGCGTAAATCCCTGGAGAGGATGTGGGCTTTGGGTTCCTAACTGTTGGAGATGATTTGATGTTCCCCCTGAGCCAGGGTGATGTGGCTCCTCTGCACACCCAGTTGTGCAAGCACACTGCGTCCCATGTATAAAATCCAATGACTTGAGCTGATCTGAGGGGAAGCTGCCCCTCCCGCCTTTCTGTCACATAAACCAAGGGACATCCTGGAGGCTGCATGGTTGCTGGATGTAAGGCAAGAAGAGGGAAAGTGGAGCTGGAGGTAGAGGGGAAAGCCTGTGTTTATGCAGTTAGGTGGGACATTGAACTGCAGCCCTTTGAAAATTTCTGGTGGGAGAGTGGGCAGAACTGCCCTATTACTGAGCTTCTAGCCATTCTTCCAGCTTTTTTTCTAAATTTAGATGAGACAGAAACCAGTTCAAGGCTGGAGAGACAGATTGTATATGACCAGATGTTTAAATTAAAGCTCTAGTATGTAGGTATAGTCAAAATAGTTGGAACAGTGCTTCTTAAACAGTACTTTGCTCATCCATTTGTCAGGAAAATATTGTCGGTCTTGGAGATCCCAAAGTTTTTAGAAATTGTGAAGCTCAGTGTAAGAATAGAAACTTTGAGGAGGGAAGAAGAGGGGTTAAGGAGCCCTCTTTACTGTGAAATTTTTAAAATTCTAGCCCGTGTTCCATGCGCACTTCCAAGCTTTTCTCTCCAGCCAGAAAAGGTGGCTTTTTTCAGTTTTTACTAACAAACAAACTTATTTTCAGAGCAATCCCCTGAGGTTTAAAAGGGAAGAAATTACTGTGAAATTGATTATGAAAGAGCAAATCATAGCAGCCTAGTTAAAACACAAAACGTAGCCAACATCTCTTTGGTATTCTCTTTTACAATCCTGAAACCTTTCAAGTTTATGAGTAGTTGTTTTAGTGCCAAGGGAAGCCATTTGCTCAGTAGGAAAAATAAATATATTGGACTTAACCCCAAGGTAATAGTATGGATGGGTCACAGGCCTCTCTGTTGGCACGTAAACCACATGGGAGAGGCAGGAGCACGGATATAGGCTTGTCTGTAGGAAGCGGTCAGTACCAGCACACTTACCTGTAGTCTGGAGGTGAGGGAGCTATGTGTGCCAAGCGATGCTCCTGGGCTGCTGCACCTCGTTCTGGGGGGGCAGGTGGAGAACGTAGCAATGCACATAACCATGTCTGGTACTTGGAGCAGCACACTTGCAGGTGTCTTTTATACAGCGCCGTGCCGTGTTTCCGTTCCCTTAATGTAATTGGCAGGCTTCAGTCAGGATAACACTTGCCAATTGATGTGGTGGTAATTAAAGTCACTGTTATCCATTATGTACTCACTATTGTACATTATGTACTCATTGGAGGAAGAAAGGAAAATAGGTGAGGAAACGCTAGCTTTGAAGAAGAGGAGTGGTTGTGCCAATTATCTTGGGTGAGTTGTTCAGTGACAGTTAATCCATGTGAGTGAAAACAAGTCCTCTGTGATGCTGTGCCAAGGTCAGGAATTTGAGCTCTATTTGGGAAGTGAAAGTTACAGTTTTGCAGATTAAAGCTCCTTAGAAGAAAACATCTTTATTGCATAAATAGAAGCAGAGCTTTTCCAACTCTGCCATCCATATAATTTTCTTCCCTTGATGCCCAGAAAAGGACCATGGCAGAGTAGAGCTAAGACCCCCTCATGTGAAGTGCTCAGCAACTCAGAGGTGTAACACGGTGGGTTTGTGAAACTTGTGGGTGTGCCTTTGTGCAAGCGTATGCACACAGGCTGCAGAGGAGATCAAGCCATGTGTGCACTTGATTTTGTGGGAGAGCAACTACTGCAGAATTACATTATCCTTTGCCATCCGTGGTGACAACAGGGCTGCACTGATTTATACCACCCACCCAGAGTGCTCAGTACGCTGCTACACATTTTTACCAGGTGGAAAATGGTCAAGTTCAGAAAGGTGACTGACTTTATTTTGTCCATGTTTTCTCATTTTGCAAATAGGATTGAGTCAGCACTTGGTATGTTGGAGATTGAGCTACATTTGCAATGCAGTTGTCCTAGTAGCTGGTAATTTGGGGTATCTGGTTTATCCATAAGAATTACTCTGTTGTGCAGAACAAGGTCATTTTCGTCTCTGTTTCTGCCTTCTGTCTAGATATCTAACCAGACACCGTCTCATAGGCATTTTGTTCAATATCTGTGAAATAATTTTCAGTTCACTTCATATTTGGGTTATATGTATCTGGCCACGTGCCCCTCCCCCCTTCTCCCCGCCTCCACCCCCTTGCCCCGTTATTTGCTGTCTAGAAACAGACATTTCATTTCAGTCTCCGAAAAATAATGCTATAAATTCCTTGATAGACTGCAGTTTGTAGGGCATGTGGTCTGTGATGCTAACCAAGGAGATGCCCCTTTATCTTATTATGTCAGCCTTGCTGATATGTAGTCACACCCGTTTTAGAATGTACTAGTACTGTGTGTTTTAATATCCATAGCAGAGTATAAATATAATACTTTCTGTTTACAGATTTTTCCTTTAGTATAGTAATTTTGTATAAATAGTACTGTTTTAATGCAGAGATTGCTATGTGTACACTTGCGTATACAAATGAGCGTGTGAGGTCCTGGATGTGGAATCTCATTGACTTCGTTATTCACTTATATTGGTGTGCTTGGAGGAACAAGACCTTGGTATATATAAAATGCCATCATATAGTTTGCACTTGCCTCTCCTGCAAAGTGTGTGAATATAGAAAGGAATTGATGGCCTTAAAGATAGTTGATTCTGAGCTTTAAGGGCTTGTTTGTTGCAAAGGACAAGTTGGATAGATCGGTCCTTCGAAGATGGGTGCTGCTGGAGCTCAGCACCATTACTACCTTGTAGTACAGTGTGAAAACACACACTGAGGCCCTGAGCTCCTTTGCAAAACAGGATTGCTGTGTTCCAGGCAGCCCCGCCAGCCGGTGCCTCTCCCAGCCCCAGGATCACCCGCCCTTTGCAGCGCGGGCGCTCTGGCTGCGTGGGTGCTTCTCTCCTCCGCTCCTCCCTGCGCTCTCCAGCACAGCCTGATAAATTAGTCCTTCCAAGTTAATTTGTTGTGGGAAATGGTTCCCAGCAGCTTCTTTCTTTATTGCTGATCCTTCCAGGGAAAGTCATTACCACTTGACTCCTTTCTAACGTATCTGTAAGTAATTTTTATTTGTCTCTCAATCTGGGGCTTTTTTTTCCTTGCACGTGTGGGATTAACGTCGCTGAGGTGTTGTAAGCTTAATTAATATGTACCAAATGCACTGGAAAACCTGAAGGGCTGTATTTAGTAAGGGGCAAAATAGTGCTGTCAAACAGTAGGATTTTAAGTAGAAGTACCCCACAGTTCACATATAATTGAAATCAGGCTTTTCCAGGGCATCACCCTTGCATATGGATCTGTCAGTGCTGGAGAGCTGCAAGTACAAACACACCCTAGAACTGCATAAACACAGAATGAATCTAAGGGGGACAAAGTCTATGAAAGTTACATTTTGGAAGGTAGGATTGTTGTTAAGGTTTTGAGATTTGGGTGTGGGGTTTGTTTGTTTGTTTGTTAAACTGTTTGTGAACAGAAAAGTTGCCATTGCTCTGAGGAAGCTGTGTGGTCATCCTCTGGGGGTGATGAGCCTGTGCAGTTTTGCGGATGAGACTCAGGGTTCCCTTTTCTTCTGCTGAACACACAAAGACTCATACTGCAAGAAGCACCAGTGCTGGGTGGCATGCACCAAAGCCAACTGGGCAGAAGGGCAAGGCAAATCAGAGAAAGAAGGTTCTTGAACAGATTGAGCTTTATGCTTTACTAAATCAGAATGTAAATGTCAAATTCCTTATAAATACCAGGCAGTGCACAGCTGCATTGAGCTAGCGTAGCTGCTCTGGTCTACTGGGTGGGAGAGCGGGGTCAAGCTCTTCCCCCATGAGCCAGAAATATGGTGGTTGTATTTCTCAAAAACATCCGCATTTCCCCCCAGCCTGAGGCGATGGGTCGCCCCCTTCTTAGCATAGTGAAGAATGTGTCCAGTCAGCACTGGGGGAAATCCTGGAATTTTCCAGAAGTGCCAAGCATGCAAACACAATACCAGCATTGCAAATTGGCATGAATAGCTTTGGAACACTGTAATGTGGGCTGCAAATTGCAAGGCTGACTCCTTACAAAGACCACAGATCCATCACTTTGAAATGTCAGGCCTTTGTCACCCAAAATAGGCTTTTATCTTCTTTTTCCACATGTGATACATGGAATTTTTTTCCCCCCTCTTTGTTTCCTAGTTGCTCTCTCACCAAAGACATGCAGGCCTAGTTGAGCTGTGGTTGAGGCAGGCAACTAAGAGGCAGCTCTGGAGGCTCCCCATACAGTGTTGGGATGCTCTCCCTTCTCTGCCCACTGCAATGCTGTGTGTGTAGGATCTAGGAGAGCCACTATTGAGCAGTTATGTCTGAAGTTGGTATTGTGGCCCAGGCTATCACATTTGCATCTTCAGTGACTGGATTGAGTGGGCTCTCCCTCCAACTTACCTGCATGGAGCAGGCATGTATGGATCCTGTGTGAAAACAAGATATGCAGTGTTAGTGAGAAGGGCCTGTGATCCACCTCAAGATCTCAGCTGGGGTGATTTTATGAGTCTTGATTAGATGAGTTTTGATCCATGTGTGCGTTACAAATCTCAGGAAAGAAAAAACAAGACTATTTTTACACACGTGCTTGTACCACCAGAATTATAGCATGTACTGAAGTGTAGTACATGCTTCAGGTCTTGTCTGGTTTTGAGGTTTAGGGCTGATTTGTGCATGGTGTGGTGGGAGGAGACTCAGGCTGTTGCCAGTAGCATTTTTGTTCAGATAAGGCTTGTGCTTTGCAGATACAGTCTCCACTTGTGGAATAACCTCCTCTTCCTGTGCTCTCTTTCATGTTGTGGGGCAGTCCTGGCATATGCAAACTTCAGATGAAACTAAGTTGTGGTCCAACTGCTTATGATAACCAGGAGAGATAGTTCAGAGTAAAACCTGTCCTGTAACTTGATTCCCCAATCTGGATTCATCTGCAGTCTCGTTAATTACAGTTCATAAGTTTGGATCTTTGTGAAAAACATGAGCCCATCAGCAGTCTGGGAGAAATCAGCCTGGTGTTAAAGCCATTGGCCCATGTGCTGTGTGGGAGCCTGGAGGAGACAGGTTGTCTGAGGGCCTTTACCAAGCATGATGGAAGATTAATAGGGTTGAGGTATTATGGGTTATCACATTGCTCCTAAGTGTGGCCCCAGCGGAGTGGGATATTTTTAATGTGGTCACTGAGGTTGTTGAGTTCTGACTAACAAGTGTCAGAGCTCAGTTTCATTCTCATGGGTCTTCTGTGTTCCAAGGCAAACTGGAGGGCTTTTAACCTTCTCAGAACTTGAGTTCAATATTTGTGTTTTTTCTCATAGCTAACACCTAAACCTACAGGAGACAGTAGTCTTGTGCTGCTTCAGTGTAATTGTTACTAACTAATATCACAGAGGAAACACAAGATACTAAGAATGATTTTGGCAGCAAAGTACGTGAAGAACAGACTTTCATTTGTACTTTTAATTTCTAAATATGTTTTTTTCCTTTTAGATTTGAAATCTTTCCTATATCAGTTAATTTCAGGTAAGAAAGGGTGGGTTAATGAGGATTTAGTTTTTTGGTTTTGTTCTTATCTCACCATTCTTTTGTTCTCTAGGTTAGCTTTATGTGCACAAGTTGCTTCTGTGGAAGGAGACCTACAAACTCAACCAACTCCACCATCCTTTTTTTTTTTTAAAGGTATGAACGTAAATGCTTCCTTCCCCTTCACTGGAAGGCAGAGCATGAGAACTGTATAATTCTCAAAGTGAGTGGCAGAGGGAAGTGGATGTGTCACTGTTAATGACAGGCTATCCAGCACTGAAGGGCACACAAGAGTAGCTTTTTCTGAGCAAGTCTTCAGTGCCCTGCTTGGAAATGTCATCTGAGGCCCCTTTTCATATGACAACATCCCTTTCCAGTAAGTTGAAGGAAACCCAGCAGCTCTTCTTATTTCCGGGACAAGACGTGGAGGAAAGAGTGTATTTCTGGGAAGATAAGTAAAAGCCTCATCTCCAAGCATAATTTATGGGTAAAAAGGGGATTTTTCTCACCCTCTCATGTCAATATAGGTTGTAGTTCATTGGCTGTGTCATGTCGAAAGCTTGAAAAGTCTGCTAAGACTCTAATTAGCTTGATCAGAGTTGAATTTGATAAAGCTATTCATACCATACTATTTTCTTATGCGTCCTAACGTAGTGTCAGAGGCGTGCCAGTGAAATTAGGCCTTCATTTTTGGGGATAAATGAAAACCCAGTGCTATACCTCTAAATATTCACCTTTTGTGGGCCTAGCCCTGATATTTTTACCCTTGCCCCAGCACTGTCACATCACTGGTCCTTTGCAAACCCTGTATAATTCAGTTGTAGGTCCAGAAAGTCTTCCCCCATTTATCGGTCTACAGGAGAGGGTCAAGATGTTCTAAGGTGTGAGCAAAAATCACCTACCAGCCCAAAAGAGAAAATAATAACTAGTTTGTTAGACTTCTGTTTTGGGGGAAGAGGACCAGCAACAAGTGTGCAATCACTGTTTCACTCTCGGTGCTAATGCATTAGCACTTATATTGTGTTTTCTGCTTGACCTTGGGCAGGGAGTTGTTTGCCATGTGAAGCATTTGCTCATACCTTTCTAAAGCCAGGAAGTTTTCAATGTCTAACTGTGCCAGAGTTTGAGTCAGCTTCAAGCAACACTCCTAAAACCTTTAATGGACTCTGAAAGATGGTGAGAGCTCAGCGGCTCATCATCCCATCCCAGGGCTTTCTTTTGCAGGGATGCCCTCTGCAAGTGCATCTCTCCATCTGCTCTGAGGTTATTGCTCCTTCTGGTTAGACAGAAGCTGCGCAGTCAGACCTCCAAGCCATGGGGACGGATGTTAGTGTCTGATACCTCATGGGGCCTGTGGAGTGAGGTCCTTTTGGTTGCAGTGAGGCACACAGGTGTTAGTGGAATATCTCTGGCTGACGTCAATCCCAGAATCATCTTTTTGTGCTGTAGCTCTCAGCTGATAGAGTCCTTATTGGTGTAAAATGTCATATGGACTGGAAGCAGCTCACAGCTCTCATCTGAGAAGGTTATGTTTCACCAATGGCATGAGTTTCCTTGTTTTCATAATATTGGTGAACCTGTTTTAAATTTCACTGGGACAACAAGAAATGTGGACTGATAACCTGAGAGCATCCAGTAGCTGCATCTGTGTGAGCAGATTTATAGTTAATGAAATGGCAAAGCTTGTGACCAAACTCCTGAGGAGTAATGATGGAGCTCCTCTTCAGCACTCTGTGTATTATGCAAACAATATTGCAAGCAATAGGTTGCTGTGAGGAAACAGTTTGATTCCTTTTTTTATTTAATACACTTTATTTTAATTTTTTTTTTTGGCACTTAGAAAGTTGTTCCTGCTGGGGTGGAACAGGATGGTGTAGTCTAAGTTGTTGCTTGTTGACTTATCCTTCCACAACTCTGAGGAAAATGTACTGCAGGCTTTGCTCCATCTGGCTAAATTCCCCATCTTCTCTCAGGCACAAACTGAATTAAGGAAAAAAAGCTATTTTCTACAGTCTGACTGTTGCTACTCGATCAGAAGCTGTTAGAAACCTTTTTAAACATGGATCTCAAAGTTGATTTCATGTGAGGTACAAATGGGCACTAGAAAGCAATACCTTTGCAGCTAAGGGTTGAAAGTGGTGTTGATTTTTTCCCATCTTTGGAACATTAACATGGCCTGTGTCTCGGGCAGACTTACTTGGTAATAAACACTTCCATGTGTTATTCCAGTGTCTGAATTAGCAGCAGCACTCTTGGAGATCTTGGCTTACTCTTGAGAATTAAAATGTAGAAAATCAGAGTCTGAATTTTGCCAGCGCATCTACGACCAGCTCCAAGGTGGGATGTGACTCCTTTAGCTTTGTGAATTCACCCTCCTTTGTTCTGTATATGTGGAACTTGCTGAAAAGTAAATCTGCTTTTCCTCAATCTGCATTATAAAAGGAAGCTCTTTTATTATGTGTCTGTGTTTGTTTTCTCTGGACCCCTCCAAGCACACAATCTCCAAACTGTAACTACTGTGGAACAAAGGCTCCTCTCCCCTTTTGTCTCTTTGTGCCAGCACTGGGTTTTAAGCCCCTTCAGGGTGATAAGAGTGGTGCTGAGCAGAGACACCACGCACAACCCTAACCTGGTGTCTGGGCTCCCATCCAGGCACTGGCAATAAAGAGCATCTCATCAGCTTTGCGGATGGAAGAGCTTGGGAAACAAAGCACTGTTTTAGCAGGTGTATGAGTTCAAACAAAATGGAGTGAAACTGTCAGCCCTTTCCCCAGACAGACTGGTGACTTGAGGTCAGTACTGGGTCTGGACACTCCCTTTAGGAGCCTGGGAGTCCAGAGATACATCTCTCAGCTGACTCAGTCTGCTCCTCAAGGCTGAGATAGATCTGTTGCAGTGGTAGGGTTTATTGGTTAGCTGCCAAAGTGTATGCTGTTGTGTCAACAGGGAGAGGTCCCACATGAAGATATACAAAAATTGAATTGCCTCTGTGCTCATGTCACAAAATGTGAAGCTGTCTAGCATGGAGCTCTGGGGAAAATGGTTGTTGGGGACCTCAGAAATCTGTAAGCTGCGCTGCTGAGCCTGTCGGCTGCAGGAGCTGAAAGGTCTAACATCTGTACGGTTGCAAGCTGGTAGGAAGCATGAGACAGTATTGCTGCCTTGGCCTCTCCTGTCATCCCCCTCCATTGCAGCTCAGTCCAGTCTCAAGATGAATCCAAAATATAGATACAAACTGACAAATTTCTGAGTGAACAGTGCTCTTCCCTGCAACCCTCTGCTGTTTCTGCACCAGCTTTAAGTGAGAAATGTTTAAATGCATTTAGTAGGGACTTAGCTGCTTTATTTCTTTTCCTCCTCTGTTCTTCTCAGAAATAGGCAGTGAGTGGTTGGATCATGGTGTTGCTATGGTGAGTTTGAAGATACACCTTTGATCATAGTTGATAAACGCCAGCCAGCATATTAATTCCAAGCTGCCCATATGGTTCCAAACCAAAATACTTCTCTCTTGCTGCTCTTCATTTTGTTGAACACTTGGCCTGCTAGCTCACAGACTACTGGGTCTTGTTGTGCTGCTCTAAGAAATGGGATCAGGTTTGATTTTTCCTTTTCTCATTGGAGCAGCAGCAGGCAGAATTAAAGCTGAGTTTCTTTTCATTTGTGAGAGTAGTGGTCAGGTCACTGTCTTCCTCAGAGCTGCCAGATCTTTAAGACTGGAGGTAAAGAGTCCATTAGGAGATGGGAGGAGAAAGACTGTGCAGAGAAACACAAGGTACCGCAAGGGTGGACTCAGTGATTTGAATTGCTTATACCTCTTTCGCTTGCTTTTTCAGTCTTCCTGTTGCACCATTTGCTCATACTGAAGTGCATGTATTTGCAGAAGTGATTTCCCTGAAATCAGGGGCCTTCTCATGTGAACAATTGTTTGCTGATGTGAGTGAATTGCATAGTCAAGCATTTGTACTGATCTATTCTTTAAGGGTGGGTAAGTGTTGCGCTGCTCAGTATCGACTCCTCTGGCCAATTCAGCAGCTGAATTAATTGGAAGGAAAAATCCGTTTTGATTTTCCTGTGGTAGCAGCTGCAAGAAAAGACCCTGCTGATAGACACTGCAGTGCATGCAGGTTAGTGTCACACTCTGGTGTGCCCTTGATGTCGAAATGTCAGGAGAGAAAAATGAAGGCTTTAGAGGGCTCATAGGGAGGAATCGGAAAGTTTTCCTCGTTAAACTGTGGGAATGAGTGTTTGCACCCTGAGCGCGTGAGAACCAGGTGGGACCAGTTGCCAAGAAATGGTGTTTCCAAATAAGCAAACACTTCATGTTTGGAACTTAAAGCATCTGGTAGCTTCTCAGCAGGAGTGAAACAGCAGGTAAGTGAGGTCGCCTGGCTTAAGATCAGCCTGTTTTTAGGTGAAGCATCTTAGTAAAGGAGTAACTGTTGTCAGTAATGAACATGAGAAGTGCCGTTTCTGCTCATGGACTTGAGGATTGTTACCAGAGGGCTTTGCTGAGGTAGCTGGCTTCAGGTAATCTCCTGTAGATTTAGCTATTTAACATGAACTTCTGGGTATGTGAAATGAGATGCTGAGGTTCCTCTCCTGAATGTCAGTAGCAGAATTTCTGCTACAGACAGAGGAGACAAGGTCAGATGGTTTTGTCTCAACAAGCACTATTAAGTCTACAAAATGATTCAAACAGAAGTGTGCCTGGAGTGGCAGCTCATCCCATCTGCCTTATTTATGTTGGCCAAAGAAGAGACCATAGCTCCAAAGCTGTACTACACCACTTGAGTCTTCTCACTGAATTGAAAGCAAAAGCCCTGCTGGAGTCAACGGAGCTTGGGCATGACCTGATTTTAGGCAAATCTCAGTTATTAATGTATTTTACAACTTGCCTGTGTTATTTGGAGGTGATGCAGGAATGACTGGATTCATGCATAAGCGGGAGCAAGTACTGTAATTCAGAAACACCATAAAAAATCAGCATTTTCCTTGCTGTTTGGGGGAAGTCTGGCCCACTGATGTAGCAATGCTACTCTGCAGCAAGGTTTGGCTGGGTGGCAGTTTTGTGGCCTTTGGCTTTATTTGTTCTGCAGTGGCTAAATGCCTCCTACCTATGAAAATATTCTGCTGTCCTGTGTGGTTTTATACAAATATAATTGAAAAGCGAAGTGACAGGGAATGTGATGCTCTGTTATTTTCTGTGATTTATTCTCTGGTTTATCCAGCAAGGCAGCCTACGTATCCGAGAAAACCATCTGAATATCTGCGTGAGCAGAGATCAGATAACAGTCTGACATGGCTTGTTGAGCTGGAGCGCATAATCAGCTATTAGAAGATTATATTAGGAAATATGATTTACGAAGAGACTCTCTTCAGTGGGTTTTGAGTCTTTTGTCAGTTCTAGGAGAATATTCAAGAAGAAGTTTGCAATATCGGTCTAATCCTTTTGGTTTTATTTTTCATTTTTATGTGCTTGTTTTTCTGCCAAGCAATTGCCCACTGCAACTGTTTGCTAGGACTTGCTTATCTAGGGTTCTGTTATTATCCTGGTTGAATATTATTATTTACTTGTATGATAATACCTACAGCGTGTAATCTAGGATCAAAGCTCCATTGTGCTAGATATTACATAGACCTGGTTTATTAAAGGTGAGTATTTGCTGTCCTAGGAATGTGTTAGCTTACCTTATGATATCAAGAAGGGACAGAAAAAGGTAGCAGGAAAACATTCACGTGCAATATAATAAGCAATCGTCCCTGTACTCCACCTGTCTTGTTTTGAAATGGCAAAGGTTTGTGCCTTAAAAAAAAAAAAAAATATATATATATATATAGCGGATAGAAAATGTTGTTTTCCCCAGCAAAACAGCAATTATCAAAGTGTTTTCATTTTTGTTTCCTCTGCACAATATTTGCAGTGCTTTTTCAGAGCAGAATGGGTTTTACTGTTATTTGCAAGACTGCAGCCAGCTTCACCAATCAGTGAGCACAAGAGGCTTGTTTAAACAGAAATTAGGAAATCCCAGGTAGGAAGTTTGCATGACAAACTTGAGTCAAATATATAATCCTCTGAATTAAAACCTGGCCTGAGCTTCTAGAAAGTCTAGCCCTAGTCTATATTCTACAAGCTTCCACATCTTCTGACCACTTCTGCAAAGCAGTTGGCAAAGCTCCCATTACTGGGCAAAGTCCTACTTGGCATAAGTCGGCCACAATTGTGTTACAAGAGGCAGCATCACGGACCTTAAAGGGATTAAACTGATATAGTTTTTGGATAAATCTGGGTATTTGTCATATGCTGGACAGTAGGCTTGGAGCTGGCTCGTTGATGTGCAGCCCCACCAAGAAGGACTGACCGTAGGGTCACTGTGGACATGATATTAAGGATGAGCTGACATTATGAACAAGGCAAACTACTCTCTGGTCTGCACTACAAGGAGCATTGCCAGCAGATTGAAGGAGATTCACGTTTTCTTCTACCCTTTGATGCCTCCCCTTACCTCAAGGGAGTTGTGGACAAGCTGGAGGAGCCCAAACCTGCTGACCACATTCAGTGTGCACGAAAAGCTATAGCAGTGAGTTGGAGACTTTTTCAGAGCACCACAAAGTGAAAGCTGAATGCATCCCAGCAAGCATGAAGTTTTGGAATTTCCCCTCTTGTGGGAATGGAGGCTTTAAATGTTGTCTTCCTCATCTTAAATGCCTTCTCAGCAGTTCTGCCTGTACCAGTGGGATTTGTCCACCCAGGTCTGGTGGTGTCCTTGATAAAAATCAGTTTTGCGTAATCAGCCTCAATAGGAGGGTGCCTAAAGCACTCTGGGGTCAGGTTTGTTTTGTTTGTTGTCTTGTTTTGGGATTTTTTTTTTGAACAACAGTTTGTTTCTCCTGCCAGCAAGGAGGCAAACATCTCTTCCACCTTGGAACTGTGCAGCCTGCACTTCTGTTTTTCTGCTGGCTCCCATTCTTGGCTTCGTGTTGTTGCTGCTACTGGTGAGCTTAATTTCAGAGATGTGCCAGGCTTAGCAGCCAGATCCAAATTTAGGTCTCTCCGCCTTTAAACAGAACAGAAGGCATTTTGGAGAGTAGCTATTCAGAACAGCTAATAACAGAAACTTATTGGCTGCACATGAGACCACACAGCATCCCTGGGCCCAGCCATGCTGGGCACTTGGCTTTTCTTTTACGCCTTCATTGCTTGCCATGGTGATGGCCCTAAGTGACAGTGGTCCCAGGGAGAAGTTGAGAGCAGAAGCTTCCAGCCAGGCTTGATGTGGGACCAGAGTTACTTTACTTCTTCAAACTCTGAAGCACCTCATCCCACCCAGGCCTATTTCCTTGCTTAACTTATGTGCTGGTCTCTGGATGTATCTCCTCTCTTCTTTGTATCCAAGTGAAATGTTGGTGTAGTGAGTTTATTCCAGCCTGGCAGGGAAAGATGTTTCCTGAGCAGAAGATGGCATAAAAGGGTGGAGCAGGGACAATTTCCCTAATGCAGACTGGATTAGTGTATACTTTTGGAAGGACTGTAGCCAGGAGGGCTGTATGACATAGCTTTTAGGCTGCTTTGAATTGCAGAACGATTGAAGATATGAGCGGGCACATTTTAAGAATCAGAGAGCTATTTCTGGCTTGTTTGGATGGTGTTGAGAAGCAAGAGGGAAAGAGCTGAAAATGAACAGGCTGCTGAGAAACCTAATGTGGCATATAACTAATTGCAAGACAAATGTTGTCTTGTATGTGTGTTAATTATTTTAAAATTGACTGGCAGTTAACTGCTTATTACTTGAAGTACTTTGTCTTCAGGTTTAACATCTAAACTGTAAGGGAATTCACAGCTCTCTCCAGTTGACTAGAAGCACATTTTAAAAGGTAGCCCGCAAGCTTGCAGTTACTTAACTCTACTTATGCTCTTTGGTAATACAGTAATGGTAAACGTGTAACTCCAGCAGTCTACTTGTAGGTGTGTCTGGTTACTTTATTTCGTTCTTCTTTGATTTTTAAGTAGCTAATATTTGAGTAACAAAAGCTGAGCAAAAGTATTGCATTTATTGCTTTATTTATATCAAGCCTCCTTCACTTTTTTTCATTAAAGGGCTTTAAGCCTGGCAGCCTGCTGGGTTGCGTAAGGGCTGTGCCAGGTGTGTAGCACCCTGTGGCACAGCTGCCAGCTACTGCACCCACCTTCCTCTCCTTCCAGAAACACTCACCTGGCTCTGAAGTGTCTGCATTTGGACCTGGTCGGGGTCTTTTGACAGTTCTTTATGTGGCTTCTTGAATGCACGTGTTCAGCCAGAAAGTAATGAAACTGGCTTTGAATCTTGCCTCACATGCTGCAGATCTGTGGGAGGAAGATGGTAGCAGAAAGATTTCCAACATTGCATATATGTCTTGAGTGGAATTAAACTGCTATAAAATGAGCTGCTGCCACGGGAACTATGTAGTAATGACTTTGGGGTGCTGAAGGATGGTCAGTCAGGATGTGGGAGAGTAGCTGCCTGGACCTTTATCTCCTGTGCCTTTGTTTCTAGTTTTGGCATCGTGTTCCTGCTCATGGCCTTAACATTAGTGAGTACGACATGGGAAGGAGCTAAGGATGCTTTTAGGACTCTGAGGCATTTCAGTGCAGTGATAAATGGCAGAAATGACTCCTAAACTGCCCTTTGTGAAGAATCTCACCCTTGTGTTCGGTACCAGTTGGTCTCTGCTGCTTTTTCCTGTGCTTAAATGATTGCTGCTGAGGGTACCATTGTGAAAAGGAGCTGGGATCATCGCTGATTATTCTTTATCAGCAACTGCTCTCCTTGGGGACTTGTGGTAGATCAGATAAAGGAACAGAGTCCCAGAGTCCTCCCCCTAAACTTCAGGCTCTTCAGTGAGGTGTGAAGGGTATGGGGCTCTTGCTGGTCTCCAGGCATCTCTCAAGGGTAATTCTGTGCAGGAGTACCTGGAATAAGATTTTGTAAATCTGGACCTAAATGTGTCATCTTTAAGCAATCAGCTCCATCCCCAGCCTAATTCAGCAGGGAGCAGAGAAACACCTTTTTTCTCTTTTAGAGTCTGACACTGACTTTGCTGGTGTTTCTATCCTTAGTTCAGTAATACCTCAGCCATTCATTAAGCTAACAAACTAGTCATGATTTCAATTTATGTGGCTGGAATTTAATTTTGCACAAGCCTGGTGCACAGGAAGTCTAAAAACACTTGTGTGATTGCCTTTCAGTGGGCTAGCTGGTATTTATGCCATGATACTGTTATTACTAGCAGGGCCACACTAATGCCTTCCTGCTCAAACCTGTCTAGGAATCTATTACTGGGGTGGCCTACTTCCAAATTGCAAAGAGGAGTAAAAGCTTATCAGACAACATAAATGGTGATAACTTCAGCAAATGCTTTCTGTGTAAGGAGACTGATATTTTAAGTGTCTCAACAAATTGATAATAATGATCAGCAATTCTTTACCATCCTTCACAAAGAAACAGGTCTTTAATGAAAGAAGCGATTAAATGCAGCCACCTTCTGGACTAACTAATGCAGATTTTCCCTGTTGTTCTGTAAGTTAACTATTTGACCTACAAGTCACATTTAATGAGCTTTCTGCTTCTAAACCAGCAAAGAGTCTGCAATGAAGCTGGGAAAATGTGACCAGCATTTATATAAAGTGCATATTGCAGTTTTCAAATTACACAGGACAAAGTTGTGATTTCTTTGTAGTGGAAAGGGGGTAAAGATGAGCAATAATTCTGCAGCAGCTGCTGCTCCTGTTGTGCTGTTGGCTCATCTTACAGGTAGTGACTGCAGAATGAACATCAGCCGGTTCCCTAATGCAACATATGGAAAGAATATCAGCTTGGATGTCTGTGTACATCCTGACTCTGGATTCATAGATGGGAGGAAGAGATCCAAGTTGAAGGTAAAAATGAATGCAGTGTTATGTAGAAGCTTCAGTGTACGGCTCCGTTTACTTTGCTAGAGGAGACAATATTAATGTGGTTTATATGGTGACCCTGAATAGTTTCACCTGCCCAGCTGCAAGATGATCAGACTTAAAGCCATGATTGAGTAGGGAAACCCAGGCAGCGGTTTCGAGATCCAGTGCCCTGTTTAATAACAAAGCTCAGTTTCCTGATTCAGTCTCCCCCTGAGCCTCTGTAAACTTCTTGCACATGTAGTGTCCTTTCACAGGGCAATCCTACTTGCATAAAGAACAGGGATGCTGTTGGCTTCACTTAGTAGATCCAAGGTCCTGCCTTAGAAAAGACAGAAAGCCATCAGTTGTAATCCACGCTGATCCCAGTGATCCTTTCACAGACCTCTGTTTAGTCTGCCGAAGTCAGGTGTTTTGTAGACTAACAAGTCCCAGACTATTCAGTCATTCCTAATATAAAGCAATACCTTGAATCATTCTTGGTGTCTCTCCATGAGCATATTCCAGCTCTAATTTATCTCCTCTGAGGTGAGAGGACCAGAACTTCGTGTAGTATTCAAAGAGTGGATTAGCTATGGATTTATAATGCTGTCTTCCCTCCACCAGTGTGGGTCCTAATGAAACTTCACTGATGTCCTCCTTCCACTAGGAACTGAGCTATCCTATGTTTCCTAATTTGTAAACAGTTGGTTTCTTATGCAAGGACTTCCCTTCTTATCCTGCAGCTTTTAGCTTTCAAGAGCTTTAGATGAAAGTCTTTGTCACAACTCTTCTTGAAATCCAGATTATGCGAGATAAATCACTTTTATCCATTTGGTTGGATAAAATCCTGACATATTGCAAGAACTCCAAGAGGCTGGAAAGGCAGGACTCCCCCTTACAGCAGCTGTGTTGACTCTGCAATGAGCTTGAATTTATGTAGGTATCGGTTGTCCTTTATTAGAGATTTCGCAATGTTGCCAGATATAAGCTTTAGTCATATAGGCCTGTAGTTCCCTAGATCCTGCTGAAATCTTTTCTAAAGGCTTCACGTTTTTCATTTTCCAGTAATCCAGCTGTGTCAACTATGAGTATTCTTAAAATATTTGAGTGAATGCTATCTAGTCCTGATTTGTTACTGTTGCTTTTTCACGTTTGTACCAGAAGTCCTGTGATCAGTTCAATTTCAGATAGATCCTGGAAAGGCTCCACTGTGAGAACCTCTCCAGTTTGTGTTTCTCTTGCAATTAGATCTAGGTAGGTTTTAATGACTATGGTTTTTGTTAATTACTTGAAACAGCTTTAGATTAATTCCTGCTATAAAGAGTATCAAGAGGTTATCTGTGTTTTCCCCTGTTTGTCACATTTTATTTTAACTTGTTTTCAATTAAGTATGTGGGGGGGAACTACTTGACACCACAAACCACACATACCCCAGACATCACACACTTGGGATGTTTTCTGTTGCTCTGGCAAGACAAAGAGATCTTCAAATTTGGAAAATTACATTTATGTCTCTTTACACTGACAGATCAGTGGCAAGCAGTTGTTGCTGCTGTAAATTGGAATTATACCCCATAGTTTTCTTCTGGTAAGACAAAGAATACTTTAATACAGGTATGTAGTATTTAAAATGTTGATAAAAGTCACTCCATTGCTCTAAATCTAAGTGGTCACATTTAAAGAAAAATTAAGTGCTGCTGTTTCCACATTCAAGTCAGCTCATCTAGGTATGACTTATTTCTCTCCTGTGTTTACCCACTTCCATGTGATAAGATCATCTGTCTTTTGATTATGATGAGATTGAACTTTGTGCAGGCAGGCTCACAGCTCACATTGGCACTCTGAGAACAGCTTATGGCTTTTCACTTTGATTTCTCTGTGCCATTATAATCTTCTCAGCTTGTTTTTATCCTTGGGAAGTATGCAGAAATGCAATTGCTAACCTAGCTGTCTCAGTTTCTAGAAGAAGCTGAAGCCAGTGAGTTTTGTGTGGAACTAAATTTCTTTCCATCTCATCTGTTGTAACGTGGAGTCTGATGTACAGTTTAGGCATTAGCCTATAGCCTGCTAAGGCTTCGTGTGCTCAGATACTTGTGTTTTGCTGAACTGGAGTATTTAAGCATGCACTTGCATATTTTGCTGAATTGTTGACTTAGAAAGATGCTCTAAATTGCGTTTATGTAATTTCTAAAACACAGCAATGAATACTTCAGAGAGATGCTTCTCTGGATCTTTTTATGCTATCACTTCTGTGGTAGGGGTTTTGGTGTTTTGTTTCTTAAAGTTAGACATTGTGTCACAATACTCTTGTACTGTGTTAGTTCCTTTAGTTTTTAATTCAGAGTTGGTTTTGGAGACTGTATTCTTCCGTTAAGTGAAATAAAACTTTCATCTATCCTCAGACGTTTAAGACAATGACATCTATTTTCAGCTGAGGATGTTTTGTTTCGAACTGTTGGTCTCAAGAGTTGTTTCCCCATTTCCCTGTCTCCTTTTCATCAGGTCTGAATGCAAAGTCATGATTGTTCTTCTCAGACCCGAATCCTCAGTGTCCTCTCTTCTTGTTTTCTGTTTGATTACAGCTACATCAGGAATACTGTCTTGAAATCCAGACTCCCAATATGTGGCATGCTTTCACAGAATGAAGTATATTCTCCTGGGAAATCCAGTGTGCAAATCACTTTCTTGGCACAAGATTAAAAGGATTCACAAATGTAGACTGGTCAAGATTTTTTCAAATGTCTGTCCAGATTTCAGTTTATCTTAAATCTTTGATATGCCACTTGTAGCGCTGGAGGAGATTCTAGCATGCAAAATGTGGCTGCTGAGCTCTTTGAAATTAGAATCTCTTACATTCTCTCCACTTGGAGGTCCAAGTTGCAAGGTGCTTTTCACCACTGATGTAACAAAAATGGCCAGTTTTTTTTCTTCCTCAAACTGAGGAACATGACTGGCACTCTTAAACAACTGGGAACAACTGTTAGCTATATTCAGAGAAGTGTGAGGTCTCTTTCAAATTTGCAGTTTATTTAAAACTAATTATTGAAAGCCCCAACCACTTTTCTGTAAGCTGAGGTGCCTGTGGGATCTGTCATCTTATCTAAAGGAGAAGACACTGGTGTATTGCAGTGTTGGATGTGTAGCAGAATTGTTACTCAAAGGCAAAGAAATTAAACTGTCTATTGTAAGTCCATCCTGTCTGTTGTGGAGAAATGCCAAATAGTACCAATACTTGCAGTATAGGTTGATATTACACTCAGCTGATATGAGGACCAGCTGCCACTCCATTGACATCACCATTTGCTTGTCATTTTTATGAACTGGCACCCGTGCACATAAAAACAGGTCCTACAAAACCTCTTTTTCTTTTAGAGTGGTTAAACTCCCTGAATCTGCTCACTGTGCCTCTCAGTGAAAATGCAAGAGCTCAGAGCTGCCTTCCCTCCCAGTGAGGAGCAGATGTTCCCCCTTTTGGGAGCAGCTCCCTGTCGAAGCTGTGCTGTTGTGTGTTGAATCCTGCATCCCAGAGGCAAAGCGTTTGTCTGGGGTTCACAGTCCCACCTTGGGATGCTTTGGATGGGGCTCCAGTGGATGGCCAAAAGCTGGGGAGGGTGCACCAGACTCACTCATACTATCTCTGCAGTGAATTGGGTAGGAGGGAAGATGGCTGCTATGGGGCAGTTCAGACCAAGGACTGGCAGATTTTTCTCAGCCAGCATCTGTAGCAGATGGTTGCTGATCCATAAAAAGGAAACCAAGGTGAGTATATTCCCAAGCTAAAGCCAGCATTCATAAGTGTGCTGAAAGCTTCCAGTGCATGCATTTACTCACCAGCCTTCCAGATCATCCAAGTTGGTTTTGACATATTTGGAGACAAACATCCAGCCCAGCCTCTCTTTCACAGAAGTTCAGTAATCGCTGCAAATCATTGTGCGTATAGTTTGAAATTGCAGTTTAGATGGTTCTGAAATGAGCCCTTGAAAATGCTATTAACTGAGGATATGGGCAAGAATGAATCGTTTCTGACCCTTTGAACTTCTCTGGGCTGGTTAAAATAGTGATTGGTGTTCTTCTCTTACACAGTCCAGTCATCTTCCTGAGCATTTTACTGAGCTGTGTCGTCTGGATGTTGATTGATGAGCTCTGGACAGTCTTGCTATTGCAGCTGTAAAAGGTACTGCTCCCTGCTCCTGTTTCTTTCCTGGGGATGCTGGACCCATAACAGAAACAGCAAAAGGAAACATGTATTAGTAGCTGCAGTAAAAAATCCAGCATCTCAGCCTAAAAACACTTCTTAATCTGCCTCAAGGAAATTCTTCAAAGCCAAGGCACAGTTAGTGCCTCTGCTTCTTAAGATGGCACAGCTCCTGTGTTAATGTTACATCCTCAGATGTACAACTGTAAAGCTCGACCAATTTTTCTTAAGCTGGCTCTTTTTTTTTTTTTTTTTCTTTTTTCCTGACAAGGACTGGAGAAAAACCACAGTGGTACCTGCCAGGGCTTTTCCTCCCTTGAGTGTTTAGGGGGCATGGAGGCTTCTCTTGCAATCCACATTATGATGCTAGCTGATTTGAACAGACCAAGAGCCAGTCTCTTGTCTCGGATGGGTGTCTTGCAAAGTTGTTGCTTTCCTTTTCCTGTCATGTTAGAGCTGGGGTGGCTGATATTTTCCCTTAGGCCCCGATTCTGGGAACTAGGGGATTGCCCAGAAATGCAGCTAGTGCCAAAACATCTTGAATATCTTCCATCTCCTACTAGAAAAACAGGAAGGAAATAAAAGAACAGAAAAACTATTATGTTTTAGAATCTCATGTGTGTTTTTTTGTGTGTGTGTGTTAGCCTTGTGAGTTCTATGATTTGACTCATGAGTAATAGCACTGTGTTCCGGCAGTTTTGTCAGCACGCTGGAGTCTTTTGGCCATCACGGGGAGTCACACTGAAGGACAAATACAGCCTCATAATTATCCTAGTCTTTCTGTACAAGGAAAATGACTGAATGTCTGGAACTGCATAGTGTCTAAGCTTCTATGATGCTCCTCCTCTTGTGACATCTCCAGCAGGAACACAGAAAATAATATTAGCAAGCCAGCTACATATTCTGGGCAGATTGGTCTTGCTTGGTGCTGTGTAACAGGATGTTGTTTCTGTTCACATGTTGCTACCTGGTCTGCTTGCGGAAGATGGTAGCATCTATTTCAAAAGCACTGTCTACACATGTATCCTTTGTCCTCAGTGTGTTGGTCATGCTTCAAGGTAGGAGAAAATTCTCTCTGGGCAGGAAACAGGAGCTGCATTTTATCATAGAAGATCAAACCAATCTTGGTCATCTAGAATAGAATGCTTATGGGTCTTTGACTTTTTAAATAGGGGCTCCATCTTGCAACCCCTTGTTACTTCACAAAGCAGAGTCATGGCCAAGGATCTTACTGAAGAACTGTCAAACCTGGGATTGCTGTGGTGTGGTATGGAGTTTCTTGACACAGAGGAGCTCTCCTGCAGACTTCCCGCATGTCCTGCACCCCAAGGTGTGGGGCTCCGTTTCTCAGCTTGGTCTTGGCAAATGTTCTCTCTCCTGTGGCTCTTTCCCAGAGCCTGTCCTTTTGAAGAGGAAGTCAGTAGCAACACCTATGATCTGTGTTGCTTATTGATTCTGGGCGTGGAGAATGGTGTCAGGGCTCCATATTAAGTATTCGTTGCAGTGTAATGAACCAGGCATCATCTTGCCTCTTAAATCAGAGCCCAGGGAAAATTGTCTCACTGCTGTCTCTTCAGAATGATGTTGGCAGAAGAACTGGACACTTTGTGGCCTCTGCAGACTGTGACAACAGCACAAATCATGACCTAGCGGACAGTAATTGTAGCTGAAATTATTCCCTTATTGCTTCTATCAGCACCATTTTTCATGTCGCAGACATGGCTTTTGTCTGACACCCTTCCTCTCCTTCTATTCTGCTGATAATCCTCCAGTCACATCTTTTCTGTCTGGAAGCCCCTTTCACATGCTACCAATGAGTTTAACTCTCAGAATACATATTAACAAACAAACAGAAAAACAATAAAAAAACACCCCAACTTTCATGCAAAGACTAACTTTGCTTTTATAACAGATGCCTGTTTGTTTGTCAAGCTAGACACGAGACAGGTAATGACTTGGGATCCTGCCAGTAAGCCCCATTCCTCTGCTATGAATAATGAGATAATGTGTTGCAAATTAACTCTTTGTCTTACACTGGTAGATCCCAGGAGAAGAATCTCCAAATGTGTGTGTTTTGGTTTGTTAATGTAGATCTCCCTCTCTTCACAGAGATACCCATGTTGAGTTATGGGTTTAGGTTTTATTTCTGAATTAAAATCAGTAACCAGGAATAGGAGAGGAGAAGAACTGAGAACTGGGAGAAGATTTTTCTGGCTGTGATTTAATCACAGAATCAACTGGGTTGGAAAACACCTCAGAGATCATCAAGTCCAACCCTTGGTCCAACTCCAGTCCATTACTAGATCATGGCACTAAGTGCTATGTCCACTCTCAGTTTAAAAACCTCCAGGGACGGTGAGTCCACCACCTCCCTGGGCAGCCATTCCAATGCCTGACCACTCTCTCTGCAAAGAATTGCTTTCTAATCTCCAGCCTAAATTTCCCCTGGCAGAGTTGAAGCCCATGCCCCTTTGTCCTATTGCTGACTGCCTGGGAGAAGAGACCAAGAAGGGATAATGGAGCAGATACTTTGGGACAGATAGAACAGACTATGTAGGTTCTTAATTCCTAGTGAAAAAAATGGGAAAGCCAGCAGCTGGAACCACAGCAGCCATTTGCTCACCATCCTCCCTCCCCATGTGGGGTAGGGGACAGGATAAAAAGGGAAGGGAGAAACTTGTGGGTTGAGATAAAAGCAGTTTACTAAGACAATAATGTGCTAATAACAATATATTAAATGTAAAATAAATTATGCACAAGGCAATTGTGCATAAATACCAGTCCCGTGCAGAGTCTCCCGTGGAGATCCAGACAGCAGCTCATGCTCGAACAACTGGTCCCAGAAGAGAGAGCACCCTGGTCCTGAACAGCTGATCCTTGAGGGAGCAAAAAGGCAAAAGGGCAAAACAGCAAAAGGCCAAAAACTGAACTAATGAGCCAGAAGAGCTGACTCCAGCTATATATAGAGCATGACACTAATGGTTGGGAGTATTTCATTGACCAGCCTGGATGCCAGTCTAGGTGCTGTCCTGCTGGTCTCCCTCCCAGCTGCTATTTGCACCTGCAAGTGGAAAACTGAGAAAGTCCTTGGTCTCCTGGGCAACAGCCAAAATATCAGTAAGTTCTTTCTTTTCCAAAACACAGTCCAGCTAATAGCAAGAAAACATTAACTCTATTCCAGGGAAAAAAAAGTGTCAGCACATTATTGTCAAACTAAAGCCAAATCAAAAGACTGTGCTAGCTACTGAACAGAAAGTATTCTAACTACTATGAAGAAAATTAACTTGTTTCCAGCTAAACCAGCACACCAATAAGATACAGACTCATTGTAATTAAATCAGTCGTAAAACAAGGAATGTAAATAGTCCCTACTCTGGTTTCTGAAGAAAACGAATGAGAAGTTCTCTCATCAAAACATGTTCTTATTGTAGTAACATAAATGAAGATTTGAAAATGAACTGAGTGTATCAGAGAAAAAAAAAAAAAAAAATTATTTTCTTTCTTTGAACAAAAGCAAGCAGTCTCTGTGTTAGGTTTCAACCAGGGAATAGTGTTGTTTGCACCACATAAAAGCATGTTCCACATTCTAGAAAATGAGTCCTTAGCATGGAAATGCTGATCCAGTCCTAAGTACAGTTTTATAAGTAACACATTAATAAAAAGAACAAAAACGAATCTGTTTAAACAAGTCTCAATGATCTGCATTAGATGAATTACAACTGGCAGAAGCAGAGGTATTAAATCTTTAATTGCTTTCACAAAGAAGAGGAGACCTCCAAAGGTGTGCAGCTCTTTGAGGTTCTGAGCTGCTTTTAGGAAGTACTAATTTAAATTTGACCACCAAAACCTTTTTGTTCTTTCTGAATAGCTGTAACTGGGGCAATACTGAAAGATCTGTTTCTTCTGTAAATAGCTTGTCTCAAAACTTAGGCTGATGTGATCTTAGCTGAAACAAATATCTTTCTGTATATATTGAAATACATTGTGAGCTATGGGAGAGAAAATGAATTTCAGCCAAAGATAAATATAAACAGTGCATTTCAAGCTTTGGCCGAAGATATTTCTGGTTTCAGTCTAATGGGCAGCTGTCTCTTGGTGGATGCAGCGCTGCTTTGGCTTCTGCCGAATGGATGAAGATGACGCGCCTTACATTTTTTTGCCAATTTTAGACTCCTGCTATCTCTGAGTTTGTTGAGCAGTACACGCATATATTCCTACTTCTTTTGAGGACACTCTTCGTGCAGGTGTCCTGTATTGAGGCTATCCATGAGTATTTGCAGAGTGAGAGCATAAATCATTTACAAATTAAGAGACTGAGATGCTATACAGTGCTATAGATGTGGTTGCTTGCAAAAGCATCTACTCAAATGCATTTACTTTGCCTGTTGTTCCTGGATTTAATGAACAAAACCTATCATAAAATAAGTGCAAGTAGTAGGCAAATGAGGTTTTTTGTTGTCAGTTCTGCTCATCTGGAATGTAAACCACCTCTTGGAATGTGTGTAGATAGATAGGTCCTTGGATGATTGAATTCAGCCTAATTTCTCTGAAATGAGCAATTCAGTGGGAAGACATAAGAGACAGACCGAACTGCAATTGAAAATTGATACGTCTCTCTGTAAGCTCCTATGAGGTGCTTAAAGCTGTTTAGCTGATGTTGATGGAGGGCAGTTCTGTAGAAGCCAGGCATTTTGAGCTGCTCCAAATGATGTGAGCTCATTAAAGCTGATAGTCACACGTGCTGAGGATGCATACTCAGCTACCTTGAAAACAAACAGATGCTGTGGGACAAAATACCTTTTTGAGCATGAATATGTGCTAGGATCTCTCTTCATGTCCTCTTGCGTATGTGTGTACAAACACATACATATATGTATTTACATGTTTACATATGAGAAAAGGGAAGAGACACCATGTACTTCAATTAGCTTATTTCATATTTGCATGTCTTTGAAAGAGTTGTATGTCAGAGGGCGTGGGAGGAAAGGTTTGAGTTGGGAGCACTGCCTTGGAGATAGGAGAATGTGCAGCTGGTTATTAGATGCAGTCAATTTCAGGTGAGTGAAAATTGTCAAATATCATTTTAATACCTCTGGTTAGATCACTGATTTGACTCTCATTATGTGCCTTGGGAATGGAGTCTGTGAGATTGCTGGGATGTTCTCTTATTAGCTTGCCTTTTTATTGCAGCTAAGCTGATGGGCTTACAGCATTAGACTTTTTTTTTTGTAGGAGATGCTGAATGAACACGTAGAAAACAGCAGTCCCAGAATGCTGCCAGTTCATTACTGCTAGCAAGCGGAGAGTTGGTCCTGGTACAGGACCAAAATGCAGTTGCCTTCAGTTCAGCATGAGTCATGTGAAACAAATATTCTGCTATTCTGAGTGAATGACTCCTTCCTTTTGCGCTTCATCCAAACCAAATCAAAAAGCCACATCATCAACTGGAAAGAAAATGCTTGCAGTCACGAAGCAAGCAGGGCACCAAAAAGGATCTATTTAATGATTTCCATGTGTTGCTAAAGGGGAAATACAGAAAGCAAGTAGCAGGCAGTTTTAAGACTTCCACAAGCCAAGGCTTTTTAATCCTTCCTTGTGTGAATATGACTGCACAGTAATTGGTGTCATAACTTTTACTGATAACTGTCCTGTAGAGAACTTACAGCCTGTGCGTGAGAAATGCAGTTGGAGCTCTTGCCACAGGGAGTTTGGTGTCATAGACTGCACCCAATGTAACATAAGCACAGAAGGTGAACAGGAGAGAATGCAGAAAATACGATCAGAAGACTTGGGGGATGACAGCAGGGAGGGAACACTCACATCTCACAGACAAATACATATGAAGAGCCATGTCAGACCACTGAAGATAACTGATTCATAATCCTTCACCTGGAGAGCTCTGTAGCCACAGACTATCCTTATAATGGTGATTGTGATGGAAATGTAGAAATCCTGGACTGAAATTTACATTTGAAGTATACTGAGTGTTTTAAACATACTTACAATTATTTTAGAATGTAACAGGTACCATGCACTGCTGCTGACTTCTGGTGTTGCAGATTTCACTCCTGTCTTTGTCAGTTCACAGGCTGATTTTCCTAGCTGTGAGGCAGCAAAACCACTCCTGGTCATCAGGTTAGTTGGTACTGGGTTTTTACTAACAAATAACATTACTTGCACTGATCCCAGTAGAGGTTTTCTTGATCATTTGAAACACAAAGGAAATCCAATATTTTTATCTGTTCAGTAAATCTCCTTAGGCCTCACCAAAGGGTACAAGAGATGATCTCATTTATCTTATGAAGTACCTATGCGATACCTACTTATGAATTTAATCTGTGTGGTCATCCACCTTGTGTTCTGGACTGAGCAACTTGGTTAGGTGTCACTGTATGCTTCTACTCCAGAAAACTGTTTTGAAACCCAGAGAAGTCCAAGGAAGCTTTTCTTGGCTGGTCCTGCCCCAACTGGCATTGCTGTGTGTACGTCACAGCCCATGGATATATATCACCATTTGATTTTTAGGGTTCTTTCTACTTTGCAGCAATCATAACCACTTTCAAGGGAAAACAAAACAAAACCACAAACAAAACAAACAACAACAAAAAAACAACCGCATTATGAAGAGATTAATTTCAGCTTCCCTTTTCCTCTCAATACCTTCTATCATTGCCAGGAACCTCTGTCTCAGGCAGTGCGTTGAAATAAAAGCCTAAACTTATCCTTGTAACTGTTCTGAGCGAGCCATTGTGTATAAAGCAGCAGTACCGTTTGCAATAATTTTTCATATCTGATAGCATGCAGATACTGTTTGTTTAGTGTAGTCATTGATGGGAGGCAAGGCTGGGGGCATGTCAGCTTATTTTCTGAAATGCCAGACTTTTCAGTTGAGAGCTCTCACTTTGCTACACGTTCAGAGCTGTTGGTGCATTTGGGAAATGCCTGCTAATTTGGGGTATTTTTGAATAAATACCTACCTGACAGCTGTTTGTGAAAAATTGCTACTTTGCATAATTTTTGCATGTTTTTTGTCTCATTCGTTTTAAACATCAGCTTTCATAATATGTGTTAAAGGTACAATTCATTTTTGCTGAAGTCTGTTAAAATCCTACAAAATAGCTGTGTGTTTCACTGTAAGAGGTATATTCTTCTGGTCAGTCTTGGTGTCTTCTGAAACCAGAGTAGTTCCCCTCATGAAGAAGTGGTGGGTTCTGATTTGCTTGTCTTGAAAATAGCAGAGTGCAGGGTGTGGTTTTTGTTTTGCAGCTTCCTCTCTGTGTAGTTCCAAGCTGCCAAGATGCTTGTTTATGAAACTGAGAGTTTGAATATCTGGCTGTTATAAAAATGACAGTGCTATAATTGGGAGCATATGCTAGAAGAGTTGAAAAATGTAGGAAAGTCCTTTATGTTATTAAGTCCATTTCCTTACAAAGATACAACAGATTTCAGTAAAACTTTTTCTCCAAGGACTAGAGCGATGCCACAGTGATTAGAACCAAAAATCTTCTCTTTCAACTTTTCACATGCTTGCTCACACAAATAATTTTTGAGTTGGAGAAAACATGATAAAATAAGTGTTTGGGGTTTTTTTAAGTGACCAAATGATGATTTTCCCTATTTTTGTATTTAGAAGTTTGAGTAATATAGAAAACTTGTCTGTAAAAATTTACATGGCCTTCAGCAAGGACAGACACGTAGAACTGTCTGTAGAAGGTTGTTCTGGACATGTGAGATTTAAATGAGAGCTACATCCCCAGTAAAGCAGCGACATTCTTGCTTTTTACACATTGGCCGTGCTGTTCCAGATGGCAGGGGTTTGAATCCTGCACAGTCTCAACAGGACCAGGCACATAACAGAGTCCAAACACAGCTGTGCTTAGTTCAGCCCTCACACATTCAAATGCCCCTGGATGTGCTGTTATGTGTGTGTGAGAGCTGTCAAATACATGCACTCATTGGCTTATTTATGCTTTGTAATCAGATGTGTGTGGGAAGCTTACAGCGACAGGTCCCTCTTTTGCAAACGTTTGCGCACTTGAGTAATTTCACTGGTGTGAATAGGTCTGTTAGGCAGGCAAGCACTTAAAGCTTTTCATTTTTTTAACTCGAGGGAGTTCTAGTTTGAAAGCCTGACTGGGGGGAATCCTTCCTTTGTCTCAAACACAGTCTGAATAGGATTCTTTTCTGTCATTTAACATCATCCTTGCAGGAGCAAAGTGAAAAAAGAGAACTTAATATATGCAGATAGCTGTATACATAAATAATTTGGCAGATTCAGATATAGATATAGATGTAGATTGAACTAAGAGGAATGATCATGGAAATCAAGTTACTCATCAGTGTAAACTCAGGAATGAAAAAAAAGATTTGGAGATTAGACCAAGTTTAACAAAATTATTTCTGTGTGCCCTCTTGAAGTGCTGTATCTTTGTTAGAACCCCCTAAGATGCAAACTGGCACACAGCGTTTCATACAGACAGGCAAGATGGATGACAGTGTCTCCAGGGCCTGAGGGTCCTACCCTGGCTTATCTTCCTCTGTTTACTTGTATGTTGTTATATTATGGTTAATTCCACCAGAAGAGATCAAAGTTTGTTGATTTTTTTTTTTTTTTCCCTTTTTCTCCCAAATCTTATCAGCCCTCAAAGCTGCTGCTAGCCCATTTAAGGTTTTATTTGTTTCTCTTGCACTGAGTGACTGCAAATGGAGAACGTCCTCCTAAGTGGTCCCTTTGAAAAGTACTGATGTGATTCATGCCCCTTCCCATGCTCCAGCTGTGAAAATCTTGCTGCTGCTTGGAATGACCCTCCAGGCAGCCTGTCCCTGAGAGTCCATTCTATACATTGTGATGGAAAGTAATGACAAAAGGTAATTAGAGTAGGATTTAACATGACATATCAGGTATTTGTGAGATTGAGTTTACAGCTGCAGGCTGGAATGTATCATGCCTTCAGCTTGATTGATCTATTAATTTTACGAACTTTCTACCCGTGAAGAGAGAAACACAACAGCACTCAGTACTCCAGTACTTCATTTATTTGCAGTCAGATTACCATACATAAAGCAGGGACACATACTTTTTTGCTTCCTTGCCTTGCACCTGATCTTTGAATTGGAGGGATTACAGGAGAGGTAGAAGAGCAGATTGTGGGTGAAGTACTCAGAACCATGTTCTGCTCCACTGAGATTACTAGGAGGTTTGCCACCAAGCTCAAAGTGAAGAGCAGCAGGTTCTAGACTGTGTTTTTGGAGACTTAGATCTGGTTGCATCTTTCCCTGTATCTTACTCCACAGTTTGCTTTCAGTACACCTCCAGCCTTCAGCGTGCCAAGGCCAGCCTCACAGTTGATAGCAGGAAAAGCTCAGCATGGAAAATAAGTTCCCTGTCCAACCTGTGAGTGTTTCTGAGCTGTTTGTGGCTTGTTTTGGATCCACTGCCATGTGAGCTAGGTTCAGCTGTCACTGATTCTACCTGACTTCGTTTATGAAGCGGCTGCACCAGCAGTGGACCCCTGAACCCCTTCAGTGGTGAGTTGGAAGGTTGGCCCAATTTCAGTACTTTTCCACAGGAACAGTGCTGGCCTGCAAGTTCCTGCTTCCAGAGAGTCAGGAGAGGGTTTCAGTACTAAAGTTTTCAAATATAAGGTCTCTTGGTAGCAAGAAAAATATACCCTATCTCTCACTGATTAACTCTTGGTTGAAGTGTCCTTTAAACCAGCCCTAAGGCAGGTGACTGAGGTGCTGAATTTCAACATGGAGAGTTGAAATTCAGTTAAGTAGTAGTCCTCTTCTGGGCAGTCTTGGGTAGCTTTAATTCTAAGACATTGTAGTGATGTTAATAAGTTTGTCAGCCACTGCCCGCGGCACTCTCGTTCTCAGTATGAATGAGTCAACTGAAGCATTAGGAAAAACCATGTAAGCGTAGAGATGATGAGGTGTTGGAAGAGGCTGTGGAGGAAAAGCTGGGCACTCTTCCTCACTGGAGGTCTTAAAGAGCATCCTGGAGGAATACCTGCCAGGCATGGCCTGTGTACACTAGTCTTGCTTTGCACAGAGGCGTGGGGAAGAAATGCATTACAGGACTTTTTGAGATCTCTTTCAGCCTGGGATGGAAGAATAACACATTCATGAGTTAATAACCATTTCACATAATTTTCTTACATGCCTCTCATTTCTGCATAATGAATGTTGCCTTAAGTGGTAATTTGCTTTCTCTTGCAGCCCCTTATCAAAAAGGCACCATGACTATAGTTAGTTGGCGCTCCTTGCCAGGTGCAGTAGATTAAGGACAGCAGTGAGTGATACAGCTTCAGAAAGCCCAGCAAATGGGCTGTGCTCTGCTGGGTGTCCTTGGAGCTTTGTGTGGGTATTGGCAGTTGTGGAACAGAGCAGAGATCGCTGTGTTTGAAGGAAGCATTTGGGTAGAAAGCATATCACCTTATGTTTGTTGTTGTGCGACTACCAAATCCAAGTCTGTGTGATGATCTGCTGGTCTTCAGGGCTGGTTTTGGTTTTACTTCTGAGGGTCATGGCAGCAAGCATAGGCAAGTGCTGTGCAGCCCCTTGCATTTATGCTGGCCGGCATGTATCAAGAGTCACTGCAGTGGCATTTCGCAAACATTACAGTCTTGCCTTCTGCTCCAAAATCTGCTCCAGGTCATGAGTTGCAGATCTTGAAAACCTTTAGACTTGGGATTCTCCCCTTCCCCTTCAGTATTTCCATTTGTGTATGAGGCTTTCACATGCAGCTGCAGCTGGTCTTGGGAGACAGAGTGAGTAATGCAGCCTTGATCCAGGTGCATCCTTATGTGGGTACTTTAGTGGTAGAAAGGTAAAAGGATACTTTAACTAGCTGGTTAGGAGCCAAAATTGTGTAACCAAAAATAGTGCACCCTTCCCAAAAAAAGGATATATGTGAGGGGGATGGAAAGGAGCTTCAGTGCATGTTTTCACTTGCTACCTTTAGGTGTCTGACTTAAACATTTGGACTACGAGTGTAGGGATACAACTGTCTTGCTAAGAGAGGCTGCTGCTTTGAGTCACTCTTGGCAGGAGCCTCTCTCCTTCCAGTAAAGACAGACTAATTTCCTAAATTAGGAGCCATAATTGCCCAATTTCTGGTAACCAATGTAAATACCAGCACCAAGGATCCTCCTGAAAGAGGAGAGCACTGCTAGAATATTTACCTACTACATCTACAGTTCTCTGGAATCGGCTGCAGATGGGGCATGATTTACACCAACCAGAAAGTCACAAGAACTACTGTGGGCTTAAATTTGCCATTAGGTATTATCAAAATTAGGCTCCTGTGTTCTAGTGTATAACTGGGTTTATTCTCAGTGTATGTGTACTGCTTATCTTTTCAGGTCCTAGTCTGCTCTTAGCAGATGTCTGCTTGGAAAGCCTGGGTATTATTTTTGTTGATATCATGGTCTCTCTGGAAGGTGGAGCAATAGTCTTTTTGCTTCTTAGTTCCCTTGCTGCTGGAGTTGTGTGTCGGGGATTTGTACTGAAGAGAGACAGAGAAGAAAAGTGGGGCAGGATTTGGGCTGCTGCTTGTTTTCCATCAATCTTCTTGTTAATGCTATTCCTCCAGGTATAAGATGCGTCCTGAACCCACTCTGTTGCACTTGCTAATAGTTTCAACTCTTTCCAGTTTAAGGGTTTTTCTCTTTCCAGTTTGAGATTTATATTTTTATTTGTGAACACAGCAGACTGAGAGTTGGGGATGTAGTTTGCCACAAAGGAGTAGGGTGAGTGTAAAGAAAGGACTGTTGGTAATGCCTTACGTTGTGTGGCGTGTGACAGCTTCAGGTAAGAGGAAGAAAGCTGGGAAATAAAGAGCTGAACTACTGGCACACCTTAGCCTGTCTGGGCTTGGAAAGCCCACCGCATTTGGAAAATTATTGCTGATCACTTAGGTGGTGAACACTTCTTCAGAAAAGATGTTCTTCCAAATTAAAGGCATCTGCAACAGCACTGTCATTTTCGGAATAACATCCCTTGTGAACAAGTCTGACAGTAGATCAAGACTTCTCATGAGATCAGAAACCAAATGCGTTCATGCATTGCCCAACAAGGAGAGTGAAAGTCCCCACCCTCCATGTTTGTGCAGTTAAACATGGGCTAGAAAACAGAAATGCAGAAGATGTGGGATTTGGGTTTTTATTTTTAACTTCCAGTTTGGTGTTATATCCACAAGACCGTCAGATCTATAGGACAACGTGCTGCGTGTGTATTGTCATCTGGATATTCAGTGTCAGTGCTGAGTACACCAGTGTGGTTACACTTAAAATGTTCTGGAGCAAAGAAAGCTGAAGTGCTCAGAAAGAAATTGTGAGAGAAGCAGAAGTGGGGCAGATTTTACCCTTGTATTAGAAAGTTAAAGCAAAGTGCTTGGTTTCATTTTTGTCTTCACATTATTTCTGGAAACATCAGTCGTATCATGCTGGTAAGAAATTTGAGGAGTGTTACAGGAGTTCATTCAGATCCTTACTTTTGTACTGCATAGTAACAGGTTAGTAATATTAATAGATACATTTAGGACAATATAGGCCAAAACATTACTTTTCTGCAAAGTGATGGTGTTAATCACTTCAGTGTCCTGTTGTGAACATTTACAGAGGATACTTGTTCTGCTCTCAGGCCACTTTATGGTCCTGTGTAGGTAAACATGTAAGTGGCTGCTCAGGGCAGGATACGGGCTGTTGGTGGTGGGAGAACAGCAGGAAGTATTAGCTCCATGCCCAATGCTCATTTTAGATACTCAAAGCTTAGGGACTTGGTATATTCAGTCATGTTCAGCCTACCTGTGTGTGTATATCTGTCATTTAAATGGTGTAAGACAGAGGACATAGGAATTGCATTCTCTGCTTATCTAAAGATACTGAATCCATGCTGTATACAAGGTAAAAGTCCACATTTTCCTTTTTTTGGATGTAACAGTCTTTCTAAAGATAAGACACATAAAACATGAATCAGTTCCCCACATGCCATTAGTCTCATATATGCAATAGTAGAAGGCCATTTCTTTGTGATAACCAGAAAGAAACACATTTTTTGTCACCTTTACTCACTGTGAGTAGTACTTTACTCATCATAACCACCCATTCAGATCAGCCAGGCTATTTGTGGAATACAGCATTATTCACTGTGTGGGAGATTATCAGAGATTGGTCCCTATTAAAAAAGATTTCTCTTGCACTAGAATGTTTCCAGTGGGATCACCTCATTTATTCAGGGAGCCTTTGTAAAAAGGACTCCCTGCTGTAAATGAATTGTGATTTCAATGGAGCAGCGTCCAGTTGTGGCAGCGTAGGAACCACTGCTCAGCTCTTAGGTGCATGAGCTCAGGCTGTCCTGGAAAAGAAACCTGGCTGGATTTTATGGTGCACTGTGGTTCCAGCTTTCACCAGGGCAGGATCTGAACCAAGAAGCTTTGTGAAAATACTGAAATATTCATCCTGACATGTTTCTCTGCTTTTGCTGAAATACTATATAATACCTACCTTGCATTGGATTAAGGATTAGATAAATGGCACCTGCCAATCTATCTCTCTGATACCTGATATGTCGCTCTTCGGAGGAAGCTCCATTTATAACTGTTGTTTTATTTGTTTTGATGAAGACGCCCAAGTTTGTTAGCTCCCGCAGTGTTTGAGTGAGCTGAATGGTCTGATGAAGGGAAGTTGGAAAGTTGCTGTGAAATTTTCTTCTGCTTTGGTAAAAGTCAGCTCAGTGCACAGAGTTGTTGAGATGCCAAGAAGATGTGTTTTTCTGAAGCCTGAGCTCTGTTTTGTGTGAATGTCAAGTAAGGACTGTGAGGTGCATTGAGGGAAGCCCTTTTCTCATCATGAAAATCCTAGCAGTGAATTCATTTAAGACTAGATACTGCTCTTCCATGCCTTGCTGTAGCTCACTGGTGACTCAGGATTGAAAAGAAGCTTTTGCCAGCCAAGTGACTGGAAGGTTATTGTGCGGTCCTCCCAGACAGAGACTGCAGTTTTAACAGCAGCCTGCTGTTGGAGCCAGCAGAAATTTAGCTAATCCTTTTCATAGTTCTGCTATATTTAATTATTGTAACATAATTCCTATGAAATGAATGCATAAAAAATCATTTGTAGCCTGTGCAACTCAGTATGGAGCAGTCAGAGTTTGGGGCAGAATTCTCAGTCATGCTGAGAGCTTTGTTGGGAGTGCTCCCCTGGAAAGGTATGGGAGGCTGCACATTCAGTTTGGCTTCGCTTCCTTTGCAGTTTGCATGATTGGGTTCCCCCGTCCCAGCCTGGATGCAGAGCCTCTTATGGGCCACCAGAAGGTGCCTGTGGTTCCTTCGTGTCTCAGTAGTGCTTGTCCGTCTAGAGAGGTGCATGATAGGAAAATTTCCTACTTTAGTTTTCTGAAGGAAAGTACAAATTGACATTAACCTCTTGTGAAGGATGAATTTTTGCAGTCATGATAGGTTTTCCTGGTTTGATTCTATCACTTCAAAGTTACTTTTAATGCATGCTAATAAGCTTAACTGTGCCTCTCCATACACCATAAACTAATCTGTACTATTACGTGGCCGATTAAATTGCAGTGATCTTTTTCATTTATAAGCACAGTATTTTGATACACAAGAGTCAACAGACAGTAATTGGAATTTTCTGATGCTTTTTGTGCGTGGAACGATAGCACTAAACTTTCTCAGTCTTGAGCTTTCTCTTTTGTTGTAGGTAATGTATTTACAGAGATTTTTTTTTTTTCTGCGAATGATTTTTTTTTAACATAAATTTTCCATTCATTGTCCATTAATATCATTTGGCACAAAGACAGACTAATTGAGTGGGCAGGCACAGTGACAGGGATATAAATCTTTTCCAGTGACAGTGTCTTGAAATAGCAATCAGTTAAGATATCATCACTGCAGTGTAATATTGTGGGTGTATCTTGCTGCCTTTCTGTGATGATATGAGCATAGTGTTGAATCCATACATGTGTGTATGCATATATACCTGTATGTATTGTGTGTGCAGTTGTAGAGAGCTCATACATACTGATTTTGGATCCGTCTGCCACTGAACCATTAGGTTGTGGTGGATGTTATCACATAGAGATCTAAGCAAAAAACAGTCTCTGCCTGCTTTCTGTCCAGCTTCAGCGCCCTTGTAACACCTCTGGTGTGCGGTCAGTGTCTGCTGGTGCCCAGAGTGCTCAGGAGGGAGGCAAAGGCCTTCACTGTGAGGAGTGTGATGGTGTGAGCCCACCTGGTCCTGCCTGCAGATCTGGGTGGCTTGGGTACAAACAACACTGAGCATGTTGTGGCCCCGTTTGCTTTTGCCTTTTGCAGGTTTGGCTTTCCCCAAGCACCACCTCGGTGCCATGGTCCTGCAAAGCAGCTGTTGTCATGCTCTGGTCCTCAGCTCATAATGTGGATGTGGTCCTCCTAGGCCATCCCAGGCCCATTTAGCATCCCTTGAAATCCTGATCACCAGCTGTGAATTCAAGATTTGAAGCCAGATTTCGAAAGGTTATATGTACACCTGTCTTGCTTTATTTCTTCATTGATTTCCACCAGCAGGTTCTTGCCTGGCCCCACAGGGAAGCACTTTGCTTGCACTGTTTCTCCTTTTGTCAGACCCTAAACTGAATAATGGCAGTCTGTGAACTCAGTCCACTTGTGTCGTGGCTTAACCCGATCTAGCAATACAACCATAATAGCTGCTTGCTCACACTCCACAGTCCATCCCCCCCAAATAGGGGAGAAAATCAAAAGGGAGAGGAGAAATTTGGATTGAGATAAACACAGTTTAATAAAATAACAGAATACTAATATACTACTAGTAAATATATATATACAAAATAGAAATAAGATATACTCAAGGCAATTCCTTACAAACACACTGAACAGCCAGTCCCAGGAAGCTGCACCCCGGTCCTGAAAAGAGGGAAAGAGGGAGAAAAGCTGATGGGCCTCTGCAAAACAGCAAAAAGACAAACTAAACATCCCACACCGAACTCCCCTGGCTATGCCCTAGAGCAAGCAAGAGCGAGAATGTTCCAAAGAGCCTGAAACTGGAAAGCCCCAACTCCTTAAATAGTTAGCATGACATTGATGGGATGGAATACTCATCAGTCTGGATGTCAGTCAAGCTCTGCCCCATCACTGCCCCCCTTCTTTGATGCCTCACACCTGTGGGTAGAGCGCTCAGAGTGTCCTTGGCTCTCAGACCAGAGCAATTAAAACCATTAACTCTGTGCTGTTATCTCTTGTTCTCAAACTAAGTCAAAACAATGAGCGTGCTAGCTATGAAGTAGAAAGGTTTCTAACTGCATGAAGAAAATCAACTCATTTGCAGTCAAACCAGCACAACTTGGAAGAGCTGTGAAATGCCAGAACAGGGGCAGCAGTCACAAAGACTACATGCGTCTTGTCTTCCATTTGTTGGGATCACCTGCTGATCAATGCAGGGAGCTGCAGAGAAAGAATGTTTGTGTTGCCCTTCTTCCACCACCATGTTCCAGCTACGGGATCGCAGCCCACAGTCTGTTTTTGCATTCACTGATGTATTCACTCTGTTTAATACAAGAAAAAATCCTCCAGAAGCCAACCTGGCTCTGATGTGTCTGTCAGTCCTGCTTCCCTGCCCTCTTGAGCTGATGACCGCATCTTGCTCATGCTGCCGTGGGGCCAGCGACGAGACAAGTCAGGGGACTCAGCAACCAGGGAATCTCTGGGTCACTGATGGCACAGCTGCAGAAAAGGATTTTCTTGAAGAAGAGACTATAACAGGTGTGGTTTCAGAGAAAATATAATTTGGCAAACACATTAATTGCCATTTTAAAGTGCTTCTGAGCACTCTTGCTTGCTTTAGATTTAGAGATGTGCCCTTTGATGCGGAGAGTAGGCTTGGAGCTGGAGGTCCTTCCTTTGGGTGTCCACCCAATCACGGGGCTCAAGCCCGACTGCCTTTGTTCTGTCAGAGTTCGCTGCCACATGTCGTGCTCTGGAGCCTCCGACATGTACGGCGCCCTCCTGGCTGGAGTGCAGGCAGTGGGGTTTCTCTTGGATCGTGAGTCATTCCCTCCTTGCTGTGAAGCCGCTCTGCTTAACCACGGGAGCATGGTTTAAAACCAGAAGCCAATGAAACACATGATACCCAGCTATCTGCAGCATGAAACGGTATGTTAGCTCTTCAAAGACAGCCTCGAGCCTCGTGGTTGTCCTCTCAAACAGATCCTGCTCTCTGCTAAACGTAAAAAGACATCGTGTAAATAGCGTCACTTGCATCAAAGTCAGTTCACCAGCTGTGGGTCTGGCTCCACATGTCTGGTATGTTCTTTACCAACAGAGATAATGATATTTAAAGTGACCTTTATTGAGATTTTTGAGTCTCTCTGTTGTCTCTTGGTGCATCTGGCTCCATTATTTGCTTTCTAACCATTGCTGTAACATCTTTTTCTTTTGGGGAGCTGTTTTAAAATAAAAACCTTGTTGATCTGAAAGCATTAAAGCAGAAGTGTTCAGCAACAGGGAGCAGAACAGGCTGTTTCTGACCCTGGTTGCTTAGAGTTGAATTCAAAAGCAGCTGACACACTGGTCATCTTGTATGCAGTCCTATGGTTCTGGCTTCATTTTAAGATACAATACACTATGTTTGTCTGTGTAAAAAGTCATAATGCAAACAAGAGTTTTGGAAGAAATAAAGTGGTTTACTTTTCATGGGTGTTCCTTCCTTCCTAGTTCAGTGAAACACTGTGTCCTTATGTAGCTCCAGACAATAAACTCATCTTCAAGCAGTTACAGTTAATGCAAATTAAGCCTAATGAGCAGTTTAATGTAAGTGCCCAATACATTCAACTAGTCAGCACTGACTGTTCTAAAAAAACTGACCACTTAACAAGTTACTGGTGTAGTCTGAAGTATGTGTTTTTTTGTTGTGTAAAGTAGTATCAAAGTCATGTTACTTCAGTCTACCGAGTTCTCTGATACAAACCCACAAGCTTTCGAACATTTGAAAGCTGAGTTTCTGAAGGTTTGGGTAAATTTGTCTTTAGCTGGAGTTTTTAGATCTGAATAAATCTTACCAAGAAAAGCCTTTTTTTGTGCTTTTTTCATCCTCGGTGACCCTGTTTCTTATCTGAAGTCCTCTTTGGTATGCTACTATAATACATATTTAGAACAAAACATGTTTGCACCAAGCACTAGGCGTAAATCTGAAAAGGGACCAAAGCTGTGGATTCAGTTACAATTTTTGCTAATGAGTGATTTGATTTGGAACAAAACCCTTCCCAAGGTGGGGAGACGTGCTGTTTCATGGAAAGGAGCTGACACTGCTCAGAAGGCAAGGTCACGATTTGATAAACAATGCTTTTTCATTCTTTTCTTAGTTGTAAAAGTCAGTCGGAGTTCAACTCTTGCATGTTAGGCAACAAGGAAAAGCAATTTCCTCTTCATCCCTTTTGCTGACTTTTTCTCACAGTATGATATAAAACTAAGGGGTGATATTTTTTTCCTACCTGGTTCAGTAACTGAAGTTACAACAAACAATTCAGGATTGCATGTAATACTGATAGCTTAGCGTGTTTAGAAAGTTTATGTTGCCCTGTAGCAGCCTACATATGTTTCACCATATGGAGCTTTTCAATGTGAACCTCCTGTTGTGCTCTGTAGCTGTCAGGAGCTGAGAAGGGTGCTTGGGTGCGCGAGCAGCCCTCTTGTCCTGCCCTCACTCTGCTGGGGATTAGTGGGCTCTGAAACAGGTCCAAGTAGCCTCTGCTCTGTTTTGCAATATGCTGAGCACCTGGTTTGCCTGGCTTAGTGACCCGTTTGTCCATGGCTCGCTGAACTCACCCACCCACAGCTGTTTTCATCCAGTTCTCAACCCAGCAGCTCGTGGGGCTGCCAGTCCTCCTTGTCTCTTCCCTGCTGGCAAAGTTGGGTAGGTGGACTTGCCCGTTGAGTTTTCCCTTGTTTGCCCCCAATCTGGGGCTGATCTTAGTAGGGCAGCATTGCTCTGGCAGCACAGTCCTGTTCACTGCAAATGAACCTGCTGCTGTAATTCCCTGAGAACAGAGCAGGTGCTGCAGGGGTTTCTATGTGTGTGTGAGTCCTCTTGGGGTACATCACTGGATTCTTGGTACCTTCCAGCTTGGCTAAAGAGCTTTCCTTGTTTTTGTGGGCATGAAACTGCACCTTGTTTCATGGTTCTGTGGTATCTTTTACTTTTCAAAGACAAACTCTGTCCTATTCCTCTTTTCTCTGCAGATTTGCAATCTGCCTTCAAGAAAAAGATATCTCCTTGCAGCTTTTGTTTGTTAAACTGTGGAGAAAGAGCAACCCCCCAGAACCAAAGCAGTGTCCTTTATTGACAGTATGACAGTGATTCAGGCTAACTGGGCGGCAAGCACAAATGCTGTCTTGACTATATCGTGTCTTTTGGGAATATCATTACAATAGTGCACGTTTCCCATGGTGGTATTTCCTCAGTGTTCTAGCCCTGGAAAACCTCCTGTTACTGGACACTCACCAAGTTGTTAATGGAGAGTTTGGAAGCAGCCATCAAATATGGAAAGATTTATAAACACACATTAGCTATCTTCTTGCTTCTTCCTGAATCGCTGGACCTAAATCACATATTTGGAGAAAGGTTTACGTTTTCTCCTAAATTAAGGCCCGAAGTCCCAGACCTATCCATACTTCCTAGCAAGCTTATTTCTCTGTTCCTAGAAACAAGCACAGAGAAGGTAAAAAAGGTGTTTCCAAGATTAGCCTGTTACCCAGAAACATCTGGAGCAGAGTGATTTGCCTAGAGGGATGGGTCGTGCACATATTCTTGCTGCTCTTAGTTCTTCCCCATGGCTGCCATTTGAGGCTTCTCTATTATTTTTTAATAGCTTCAGATGCTTTTCTGGCTAGCTGTCCTTGCGCATCTCTCTGGCTTCTGGGATCCTTAATTCTTTGAAATTTAAGAAATACCGGCTGTAATTCTTTCATTCTCTCTCTTTTTTTCTTTTTTTTTTTAAGGTGTTTTCAAGTGTCTGTCTATGAACCTCCGAAATGGTACCTCTCTAATCTGATACTTTCATTGCTGCTAGTGCATAATGCCTTGCACTTTCTCACTTTTCTACCCTGTTACTACAGTGTTTTGCTGCTTAAATACAGTGGAGCCCCAGTGAAGGCAGGAACATACGCTCCTCTAAAAGTCAGCTCTGTAGTGAAATAGCAAAGCGTCACATGTATTGATAGTGGTGGTGGCAGGGAAGTTCCTGTGTTGTATGATAGACATTAATACTACAAATCAGCCAAGTTCTGAATTTGTATTCTGTCAGGTGACTGCATGCACAGAAACACCCACAGCCACCTTTTCAGACCTGGTTATGGGATTGGTACTGTTGTTAATTCTGTGCTGTGATTCAGAAAGGTTACCTTCTTTACATGGGCTACATCGATGACAGTGGCAGCATTGCTGTTGAGAAGCAGCATCCCATCAAAGCTGTACGTTACATAAAGCAGCAAGCATGCCTCAGTACTGTCAGTAACCCACTTCCTCTGGCCCTATTAATTTGCAGACAGAAAAGGCTGATACTTAGGCAGAAGAGGATCTTTAGCATGTAGGACTGTTAGCATACTAGAAGAGGGCTGGCGTATCTCCCGCCTGCTCCCTCTGACCCAGGGCAGTTTCATTGTGAGAGCGCTCCCAGGGGAGCTCCGCCTCCCAGCCAGGAGCACCTGGCAGTGGGCACCATCCTGCTGCATCTTCATGCTGGTTTCCTTGGCACTGGTGTAAATCCAGAGTGACTCCAGTGAAGCCACAGACACAGGCTGTTATCACACACAATTAAGAGAAACAGGACTAAATGAGGGAACTGCGAAGTTCAACAAGATCAAGTGCTGGATTTTGCACCTGGGACATGGCAACCCTGACTGTACATACAGACTGGGGGACAAGATGCTGGAGAGCAGCTATACAGAGAGGGATCTGGGGGTTCTGGTCAACAGCAAGTTGAACATGAGCCAGCAGCGTGTCCTGGCAGCCAAGAGGGCAACCGTGTCCTCGGTGCATCCAGCACAGCATTGCCAGCCGGGCAGGGAGGTGATTGTCCCGCTCTGCTGTGCACTGGTGCAGCCTCACCTGGAGCACTGTGTGCAGTTCTGGGCGCCACAGGATAAAAAAGATATTTAGCTGCTAGAGAGTGTCCAGAAGAGGGCTACGAAGTTGGTGAAGGGTTTGGAGAGGAAGCTGTATGAGGAGCTGCTTGGTTTGTTCAGCCTGGAGGAGACTGAGGGGAGACCTCATGGTGGCTACAGCTTCCTCACAAGGGGAGGAGGAGGGGCAGGCGCCAAATTCTTCTTTAGTGACCAGTGACAAGACCTGAGGGAATGGCAGGAAGATGTGCCAGAGGAGGTTTAGGCTGGACATTAGGAAAATGTTCTTCACCTAGAGGGTGGTGGAGCCCTGGAACAGGCTCCCCAGGGAGGTGTCACAGCTCCAAGCCTGACAGTGCTGAAGAAGAGACTGGACAACACCCTCAGACACATGGTGTGGGGTTGTCATGTGCAGGGACAGGAGTTGGACTCAATGATCCTTGTGGGTCCCTTCCAACTCAGGGCATTCTATGATTCTATGAAATTATGCTTAGTGTGTGAAATGCTGTTATTGCTACAGTTTTTGTCAGAACTTTTATTTGGTTTCTATAGCCTCTGTTTCATGCGTGTGGTTGTCTTGATGTATCTGAATGCCAAACAAAAAACTGCGGCAGCCGGTTTCAACAGAGGAGAGGCATGAGATGAGTGCATGGAATTAGAGAAATAGCAGGAGACTGGTTTGGCTGCTGTATTGGTAGAGCCACTGGCACAACCTGTCAAATAGTCTTAAACCACAGCAATAAAAGCATGTATTTTCTGGAAAACTGAAATGTTACTTTCTATACTTTTTTTTTTTGTAGGGCATGATAGGGAGCTGGTTAAGACTTGGCCCTTTTTACAGAGCATCTTGAAAGCAGTTTAGGAAAGCAAATGAACTTATTATATTTGTTTAAAAAATAGCTTTAGTTTGAAAATAGCGTGAGAAGGTGCACCATGAAAGCCGTCGTAAGAATATTTGAGAACAACAATTTAGAACCAAATTTTTTTTCTTTATTGAAATTCTGGATATAAAATGGTTTAATGTGCTTCTTACTAGTAACCAAGAACTTGCCTGTGTCATTCCAAAATGTGCAGTTGTGAAAATGTGCAGTTAATGGTGAGTCTGGAAGCAGTGAGGAAGCACGGACAGGCATACACCAGAAAGCAATTCTTCCTTCTCCATCTCATCTTGCTTAAGGGAAAAGCAGACCTGTAGAGCCTGACATGTTTCTTTTGTGTCCATGTGTGTATGTTTGCACTCTGCAACCACAGAAGAAGGCAAAGCTCAAATCTCTTTCAAGAGGATCCCAAGTCTAACATGAGAAATGCAAGTTGTTTCTGGTGTGTTTATGTGCTTTGGTTTGGATTTTTTTAGAGCTAGAAATACTCTGTGGAGACTATACGATCAGGGGAAGGCCTGGTAGGCTCAGTTACACTAAGCCCTCCTTGCCAGAGCTGCTGGAGAAGACCTCATGGCACCTCTGCACCGCACTGGTATTGGGATGGCCAAAAGCTCCAGGGGCTGGAGGGCTGAGCAGGGACATAGGAGGCTCCTGCATCCCATTGCCTGGCCAGAAGAGGGTTAAAGACTGCCCATCCACTCGATGATTCAGAGGGATCTGAAGGGAAAAGGTGTGCCTTTTTTTCCAGGAAATCAGAAGACATACAGGGGAGATGCCTTTGGGCCTTTGCTACTTTGGTCATAGGAAGGAGCAGTGTTTTATGTTACTTGGGCATTGTCTTTGGCCGAGTAAGTCATGCCCAGAGGAAAAAAGCCAGTGTAGACTTTGAGGCGGGGGTGTGCTGAGATTTTTGTAGGCAGGTTAACAAGTTCTTTCCAGTTTGTAGTGTTTTTGACTTTGACAGCAGCTTTGCCACCGCACAGTGTGCTTTTGCGTGGGAGCTGAGCGTACTTGCATAATCCAGGCACCGGCTCAGTTGTTTTCTAGTTGTAAATTGATCAGGCCATTGATTTGTTGCAAGCATCAGAACTGAGAGGGATTTTAAATGTGGGAGTCTGCCCTAAAATCTGGTTTTACATTGTTAATTTAGCAGCATAAAGCTGCATGTGCTACTTGCCCTTTTTCTAACAGCATTTAATAGCGGTCATTTCAATTGTTGTTTTGGGGTTGTTTTTTGTGTTGTTATTGTTGTTGTTTTTTAAGGACAAGGTATTTTGCCTGTTTTTTAAGAAGGCAAACAGTTCAGCCAAACTTATAATCACTTGCTATAAGCTCGGGGACCCAGATGTGCTTCTCCAAGTAAAGAAAGGAAGCTGTTGCTTGGCAGAAATGGAGCATAAACAAAGAAACAGTGAGAATGTGATTACCAAGCACGTGGAAAATGACTTTCAAGCAAGTCTCTTTAAGATTGAGAAGTGTTAAGACTGATCCTGTTCACACTGACCCCAAGCAAGTCACCACTGACCCAAGTCCAGCCGAGCAGTACAAGCTAGGAAGAAAAGCAACCACACACCAGTTGGCAGAAATGAGTTTTGTTACACTGTTAATTCTGACCTAGGCTGTGTAAAGAAGAGGCAAGATACCTTAGAAGGGACATATAATAGCTTCCGTCTGGGAAAAAATTTGAGGATTTCCTCTTGTTTTGGCATGGCTGAGGTGGCAGCAGATGTGCCATCACAAATGATACAGCAACAGTTCCCGTCTCCAGATTGTCACACCTTGCATGGAGCCAGCAATTCTGTGGCTGCCAAGGGCAGACCACAGTCCGAAGTTATTTGTGAGGAGCCTCCAGGTTGCTGTGACATTTGGTGGTTCAGTACAGGAGGAGTTGCTTAGAGCTGCCTCTGTATCTACCCGTTCAAAAATTGCCTGCCCTCTCTCAGAGGTGACTGGCCACAGCACTGTTGGGTTTACTGGTCTTGCTGCAAACGCCAGACAGCCTGAGCAAGTGCTGAAAGGCTGGCTTGGCTTTGTAGTACTGGGTGATGAAAATGTAGGAATTATGAACCAAAGGATACATAGGGCTGGAGAAGACCTTCAGAGACTGTCAAGTCTTTTTCCCAGGCAAAACTGTTCCTGGCACCTTCTTATCTCATGTGCCCGTTGAAAATGCCCTGTGCCTTCACAACAAGCATGGCCCCAGGGTGTCCTTCCCAGTCACGAGCCCGCCCACATCCCCTTGTCTGGATGGACGCCTCCGACCCTTTGTAGGACCAATTGTTTGTGAGCCTTTTTCTTCAAATTAATCCCAAATTTTTCTTTTGGCTCATAATACCCAACCACAGAGGGCTCCTTTAATAACTGTTTGAAAGTGAAAAAACCACTCTAGTCTGAACACTGGCTCCCAGACCCCAAATGCACTGGGTGGATTTACTGTACCCCCCGCCCAGACCAACTCTGGTACATGCAATAAAAAAAATGTTACTTTCCATTCTTTGTGTTGCGTACTGCCAGAATTTACTGCAGGATTTCTCTTCCCTCTTAAATAAGGCTGGACTTTTTTCTGTGCACAGTGTGTGCCCTGCATAGTTCCTCCCCTGCTTGGTTACCCCAAGACACATAGGCGGTGTCTCTGGGTGCCCTGCTTCTCCCAGCCCCTCGTGGGAGAGGGAATGCGAACCCCTCGCCTTGGCGCGGGGCCCCCCGGGGTGTATCATGTCCCCCGAGACAGTGTTCATGCTGCCTGACACATGAGCATTGCCTCCCACGAGGATTTCAACAGTTCCCCACAGTGACAGTGTCTCCAACAGCCGAAATTTCTCATCTAATGAAAAATCTTCGTGTCTCAGCAGACGCTGTGGCTTCAGCAAACTATGGACTGTCAAGTGTAGAAGGTGATGTTTCTGCATACATTTTAATCCTTGTTTGCACAGTACTGTGAAGGTGTGAAATACCTCAGAACTGCTGGCTTCTTATTGTTACTATTATCATTGTCATTTTAATTTTCCATCATTTTCAATATCAGTTATTCATGAGAAATCAGTGCAACAACTGGGAGTTCTTCCAAAGCTTTTTAGTTCGTATTTTTTTCAGTCACGTCATGCCAGGTGTCTTGGGGGAATCTGATCTGACATAAACCCAGAGAAGTCACTGTAGAACTGTATACAGAAAGACGCAGACCAATACACTGCAGCTGGTGACACCAGCAGATACAGATGTTATTTGCAAAACTCTTCCTTCAGCACGGGGGCCAGGGAAGAGCACATGCTGTGGACAACAGCAGCAACACAAATAGCCTTGGGAGCAAGCTTTGGCTGAGGTGCGTGTCTAGTGCTTATCACTTAATTTAGCAATATCGGGAAAACCCACGAAGGAAGAACATTTGGGTATTTTCCATCTGTGGAATGATGCGGAAAGAAGAGGGGCTGTAGTTACGCATGCTTGCCTACTGAAATATGTGTACGGTCACTACGGGATACTGTAACTAGCAACATCTATAGGGCTATTTTTAAAGCTAAAGCTGTAATTCTGTGCTGGTGTGCCTGTTGTCTGCGCCTGTGCTTGGCAAACCTGCCTCTGCATGGCCGGTTTGTGTGCCGTGCAGCTTAGGAAATTCTGCTTTTACTGTGCTCAGCTGCCATTAGCTGAGAAATCTTTGTCAAACTTGGGTGTATCTGAGCCCTGTGCAGAATGCACTGAGTGATTTCCACCACCAGCAGCCCACTGTTGCAAAGATTTACTTTATTCCTTACAGATTAATTACAGAGAAGAGTGAACTGGCTTTGGTTTTTTTTCTTCTGATTGCACGGTGATTCTGTGCGCCAAGAAGCCACTAAAAAGAAAAGGAAAGAGTGCAAGAGATTGTGTGTGACAGGAATAGGGTCTGTCACAGAGTTGCAGGTTATTTCTTGCTGGCGTGCTTTGGTAAGTGGCTGCAACTGGCTCTAATTTTCCCGGTGCTGCCCAGCTGCTTTGTTCAGCCATGAAACTGTTAACAGGGTTGACAATTAAATTATTGTCGATGAGCATTGCACTTTAAACTTCCTCTGACAAACAGCGGCAGATCACACCCGTCAGGGCTATTGTTTCAGGCCTTCTTGGGATATATCGCCATGTGGAATCACGCTGTGCTTCTTTTCAGGATTTTCTTCCACAGTCCCCATGGTTAGAGAGTTGCTCTGGTTTTCCGAGCGAGAGCTGGGATTGCAGACAGCGCGCTGGCAGCGTGTGGGAGGTGTGTTTCATTGCCATGTGCCCCTGGAGCAGAGGCTTTGCGTGCGGGTGTCTTCTCTGGGTCCTGTGCTGACCTGCAGCCTGGAGGAGCGTAGCGTCCAGGAGGGGACCAGGAAGCCTCTGTGCGTTTAGCAGGTGGTGTGGATCTGGGTAGGGACGGTGGCTCTGAACGCAGGTGTCGCGTGGGAGAGGAGCGATTGCCGTCTGAGACAGCAAGCGCTGCGGTGAGTGTCCTTTCCTCCTCCTTCCCCAGGCTGATCCCAGCCTTCCTACTTTCCCGTAGCTCTTTAAAATCTCCCCTCCTGTAGTCTATTTCTTAACTCCTTTCATTCTCTCCTTTTTTTACCTGCCCTCCTTCTCTCATCTCTCATTCTTCTCCTTTCAGTCTCCCCTTCTTTCTTTGTTTCTGTCCTTGTGCCTGTGAGGCTGGACACAGTCTCATGCAAATGCAGTGGATTCTTTGTAGCCTTATGCTTTAGGAACTGTTGACTGGCAGAAATTGTCTGTAATGGATTGAGAAGTACCTGAACACTCTATTTGCATTTCTGCCTGTCTGCTCAAAACGCCAGCATTCAGCTCGCTTGAGGCTTGAATTCTGCTAGAAGCAGCTGTGGCAGTGGCATCCTGTGATTTACTTCTTCAGTTGACATTTTCAGAAATTTGGTCTGATAAATTGAGGGTTGGCCGTTTTACTGCCCTTCGGTGCTAAACAACTTAGGTAACTCCTACCAACATAAAGGGATGGATTCCTCTAGACATAAGGTAGACATAGACAATAGACATAGACACTTTATTAGTGAGAGACTACATGAAAGTGCACATCTTCCTTATGTTGTTGTTGTTACTATTATTCAGTGGTCTGTGTTGATTTGTGATATATTCTATTCAGCTAAAACCCTGATCAGCCCAATTCTGCTCTATGTCTAGAGTGCATGTAGAATTAGGAGTTTCAGTAGCAATTCTAAGATCAGGAGCAAATAGTCTACAAAATTAGGTCTTGCCTATGTAAAGAAGTTGCAGTACTTTTAACCATGGTTCTGTAACATTGATATAACTCTCCCCTAGTACGGATTCTGGTATGCCAGTGCGAACATGCTTGTACCAGCGTAGCTTGTTGCCCTGTGGGAAAAGAGAACAAGCTATTCCAGCATTGAGCACTTTTATTTGGCTCTGACTACCTCCACGCTTTTGTTTTATTGGCAGAAATATACCAGCAAACAATATTTGTAATTTAACATGGCTGAACTGGTACCAAATCATGTACAGAACAAGTCTTGGTCTGCAGACTGCCTCAGTAACTCCTTGACAAGCAAGTGCTGAATATGCCCTGTATTTGTAATCTTTGTGACTGGAGGTACAGTGGAAAGGCTTTGTGTTGCTGTCGTTATGTATTCACAATTAAGAAACTGAGGACTGGTCAGTGTGTTGGCTATAAAGTCATGACTGTTAGTCATGGCTGTAGTTTATTTTTAAATAAAGTACGTCAGACTGTATTCGCTTTCAGACTGGTAGCTGACATTTGTTTTTATTTGCAGCATATTGGCAGTGTAACAGAGCTGTGGCAGAGATGCAAATTCCAGTAATGCTTACTTGGAAGTGCCTTTTTGCTGGCAGGGAAATATAGAGGTGTTCTAGCAATGCTGAAAATCTGGGTCCTGAAAAAAAGCCACTTGCGCCAGTGAAAAGACAGTGCCTGGTGGCTGTGAAATACTTGGCATTTGTATCTGTGGTCATCTGCCTCAGTCACTGGCAAGCCAGGGCACTCTGGAGATCAATGGGTGACAGGTACAGAGAGAAACTTTTAAAAAATCCCATCAGATAATATAATCCCAAATAACATGGTTTATTGTCAGATTTTTCCCAGTACTGCTGCTTATCTAGATGATCGGTGTGTGCCTTGTAGCAGGAACCATGTAGGAAAGACTCTTGGTGTTTGCAAGCAAAGGAGAACTGCATTTAGTGTGGAAACACTTATATTCAGAGTAACTGGGGGGAGGCAATGCCAGGACCAGATTAGGGTCTTCTGGAGGGGAACTGACTTAATGGCGTATGACTGACAGGTGTCTGGAAACATGGGACCTAACTAAAACTTCTAGGTTTTCTCCTACCACAGAGTAAATAGAGTGATATGACCCTTTTCTGCTGCAAGATAAGAGATTATGTTAAGGCAGATGATGGTGAGGTGGAGGAGTCTGTGGGGAGGAGAAGGGCTGGTCCTGTTAGGGGACTGCGAACCTATGCTGGGAGGAATGTGCTTTCTTGTGCTGCTTGTTGGCACAATTACATTGCCAGGCTGTTGAGGAAAATAAATGTTTGCAGAACCTAATAGTTTCCTCCTGCGAGTTAGTGTCACCTCCATCTCATTTAATTCCCACCTTTTCTTAGTGCCATTTCAGTGCTGCATTTCTCAACTTCATTACCTCCAGACTGAATGCTGCTTCAGAAGCAGCTTTCCGAACTGCAAGCGGCTTGTTTTGCAGAGTGAGGAGGAAAACTTTGCCGTTTTTTCCCCAGGCTCATTGACTCCCCATGACTGCGATGATGGTGGAGGTGGGTCCCATGAGCAGGCTGGGGCTGGGTGCTGCTGGGGTGGCACAGGCTGGCAGTGGTTGGTAAAACTGGCCCATGATCATCAGGAGCAAGCAGCTGACCTTGGACAAATCTGCAGCTGGGCTGTAACCCGGCCCGGTGTCCAGCTTGCCATGGCCTTTGCTGCTTCTTTCTAGGAGGAAAGTGATCTGTGATGGTGCTTTTGCTGGTTTAAATTACTTCTTTCCCTGGGTTGACTCATGTGTTTTGCCTGCTCCTTTTGCATCAGGTGGGAACCACAGGCTGTCAACAGCTGATCTTTCTCCTTAAAGAGTTCAGCAACATTGGCAGCCATGGAAGAAGAGGCAGAGGCATCAGGCAGGTCCTTGCCTGCAGTTCTTGGCAGTGAGGCTTGCAATTGGGGCAGTTAACGTTAAATTGACAGACAGAAGCATTTCAGCTCAGCCCTGCTCCTGCACGAGTCTGCAGAAGCTATTGGTGAGCAGTTTTGTAAAGCTCCTTTTTTATTATCTTATTGCCTCCACTTTTAACCAGACATGAAATTGTTCATTATAAAACACCCAATCGTCCTTACAGCAATCACATCACTGATGTCTGTGGTGATGTGTTGTGAGCTGCGCAGAAGTCATTAATATCCATGTTTATACATTTCCCTAAAGATGAAGAGATGACTGCAGTGGAAGATTAGTTTTGCTGGGGAGGACACTGAGCTGATCTATTCAAGGGGAAGACATTAAAATGTTGTGCTCTTTAGTTTTGTCTGCTTCACTCAGACATTAGCTAGTTTGGTCTGTTGCTCTTCAGCAAATATATTTGGGTCCAAGTGCTGCTTGAGGTGATTAGAAACCCAATATGCTTCTTGAGGCAGGGACAATTATTTGTTATATGTTTGTACAGCTCCTAACACTTTTCGTTGCTGTACCAACTGATTGCTGATGGTTGCGCAATAGTATTTATTACTGGCAACTGGTAATAGCAGTTTGTATTTATGCCCTGTAGGGGAATTCAGTATGTGCACACAGCCATGGGACATTAAAGGTTTTGTACCTTTTAGAGGCACCACAAAATCTGTACAGACCATCTACCATTTTAGGTGCTCCTTACTTCACTTCAGAGATATTTGTTTATTCTGTCCCTTGTTACCCTCCCAAACCTTTCAAATCTTTTCCATCTGGGCTCTTTTGTTTGTAAACATGTCTGTGTTTGCAGCTTGTGGGCACCAACCATTTTGAAGCCTACTTTTGTAATACAGACCAAACAGTTGCCAGCAAGCACCATGGAGACTCTGTCTCCTCCGCCCCCTCCTCAGGGCATTGCATGTTTCTGAGGTTGCCTGCCTTCCACATGTTGGATGCCCAGCCCTGCACTCTCAGCTGCAATTCAGCATCACTCTGCTAAGGAGACCAGAAGACTTCCTTGATTTAGACAGCCTGGGGATCTGGGGCAGCACAGATACCGTTGAAATGTTTTCATTTTTCTTGGTTTGTTTCTCTAGAAAAGTCACAGTGCAGCAGCTCTAATCCCAGTTTTGTAAGACCCACACAGCTGAGGCCTATCACTTTTTTTTGGTGTGGAAAAGATGAACTGGTCCGCCCTGACCAAGACTGAAGTCTGGCATCATAAAATCTTTCTGTCACCTTTTAGCCGTTCTCCTCACTGCTTCCTTTTCATAGTGGAGATAATGGGAGTGTTTCCTGCTAACTCCTGTCTCTCCGTGATAAATTGCTGTGGTCTGTATTGGAAACATTGGCTGGCTGCTCTCACCACTGTGATAAAGAAAATGTTGTGAATTGGCTGCATTGTGTTTGGCTTCCTTTCAGCCAGGGCCAGTCTGGACGCTGAGGACCTGATCTTCCTTCTGTGCCAGGCCTCAGTTTGTGTTTGTGTGGGAAGTGGAGATTTTTGTTTGTTTGTTTAAAGTCACCTTTACATCTTTGACACCAAGCTGATGAAGGTCAGTGTGATCCATAAATCTATTGATGGGGGTCCACAGGTGCCCCGTGTTCTCCATATCCTCCTTGGCACTCTCCTTCCTCCCTGGTGCAACGCCAGAGCTGGCGCAGTCATCCTTGTGCTGGTGTTGTGCTGCCTGGTTAGCGCTTCCTCACCCTCCCCGGATGGCAGCCCCAGCTCTCCAGGGGTGCTTTCAGCCTCCCTGTGTTTCCAGTTGTCAGTGCTTGTAGCAAGAAGGGTTTGTACCCGAGCAGTACTGGTTTGTTTCAGTTTGGGGTTTTTTGCTTTGATCTTTCCATTCAGTGACAAAAAAAGCTGGTGTCAGTATAGGTTAGCTTTAAAGTGATGAGAAGAGTCTTCTGTCTGAATTCCATGTCTTTGAAATTTGTTGTCTTTTGTCAAGAACTATATTGTGAGGTTTGCTGCTCACAAGATCGGGAGTCAGATCCTACCTTGGCATGAACAGGGAGGAATTTCACTGCCACTGTTGGTACTATTTCAATATAAAAGCAGTAGGAGGGAAAGGTGACTCAGGTCTTCAGTATCAGGTGCTTCCAACTAATCACAATTGAAATGTATTAGATGCTCTTAAAAAGGAAGCTTGCAATCCCTACAGAGCGCATTTATTTTTTCTTTTTCTCATTTAAATGAATTCAGAGACAAAATGCATACTCCGTCACAAACTGCTTTCTTGCTGGGATTCTCCAGGGCTTTAGCTTATGGCTGATAATTCACACGAAGAATTTCTGACTGGCTTATTCCTGACATGCACACGGCTTCATCTCGTAGTGGGACAGTTGTACCAGAGTAGACACTGGCAAAAATATTGGGATAGTATTATTTGAACAGGTAGGAGGGGATCAGCAGAGACAAATGCACGGTTAAATTTGTATGACATGGGTGTCTTCATTCACCCGCGAGCCTAAGCTCCGTCCGGCTGAATCAAAGGAAAGCACCAGTGCGAAGTGTTTATCCTGTCAGCTTGTTTTCACTGGATAATCATGGATCACCTGGGAGGGAAGGAAGGACTGAGGCAGGCGTGGAAACGGTTTCGGCTTGAGAACTGAGGCAGAGAGTGCGTTTTATTGTGCGTGCCGCATCAGCCTGTGCATGGCTTGAGTCCTTCGGGCTCATTTAGCACAGCATAAATTCCACCCTAAATGCTCTTTGTGGGTTGTCTAGTTTCCTTCCTCCCACAGAGATTTTTAATTAAAAATCTAGGACCAAAATAACTGCAGTGCCATCTCTTAACTATTGTTGAAAGAAGACCATGATGCTCTCTTCTCTGAGAAACAGTGAAGTTTATGTAAAAATGCAGAGTATCTTAATTTCCTGTAGAATTTCAGGGAGAACGGCCGTATCAGAGGAAGTATAGGTGGATGCTAAATTTAAACCACTGTACAGCAGATCTGGGTATATACTACAGCGTCCGAAAGTCTGAAAAGCTGAACAAGGGTATATAAGGATCTTTTCAAAAATAGATGCACTTCCTTAAAATTGATTTGGTCTTGTTTATTCACCCCTTTTTTTGAAGGGCCCTGCAGTTTACAGAGTCCATTTGAATCTGACAAGTAGGAGTGGAAAATTCAGCATGATCAGAGCACCGTGCCATGGGATGTGGTCATTTCTCCATCGCTTAACTGTTCTAGAGAGGTAGATGAGCCAAGTGGGTTATGGTTTACTGGGCTTGGTGTCAAATACATTGGGTGGAAATATAGTTCATGCTTATACAGGAGGTCAAGGTAGAAATAACACTTCTAGTCTAAAGTTCTTGGCATTTAGGATTGTTCATTTCATTCTTTCTAAACATGCATTTGGGATGGTGGATGCTCATGGCATAAAGAATCTGGAACTGGTTCTGGGAAATCTTTGTGAGATTGAACAGCTCTTGTTTTCTAAGTTCGTTTGTTAACATCCTTTCCTGCCATTACCCTTGCCTTGCTACCATGTTGAAGTTCTGTTTTGAGCCTGAGTCTGAAAGTGGCTCAACAGGACTTGAGGTGGAAGTCTGGGTTTGTTTTACTTTGTTACAAGGGGGCAATATTTCACGAACAAGGGAATAATGTCAGAAGGACACTATCAAGCATGAATGCAGGTCTTAAAATTAGCTTGGTATTTCCTCATAATTGTGTGGTGGGAGTGTAGCCCCAGGGCTCAATCTTTTATAGATTTAATTATATAAAGGCAGAGGTGGATATCGTAGAAAGCCATCAGTGAGGCTTGCAGTAGTCTGGGTTTTTTTAAATGTCATTAAAGCTTGAAGTAGGATCCTTCCATTAAAAGAGAATATGATCTCATTATGTGATTTAGATAGTGGTATGAAACTGTAATGATGCTCTTTAATATGTTCTTTTTAAAGAAAAAATATCAAGGCAAGAACTGACCTTGAAGATGTGGCCTGCTTGCAAATGATATAACTGCACGCTTGTCCAAAGTGATGTCTTCTTGTCATGACTTTAAATCTCTGAGAGCTTTAGCTGAAGCAACTAAGTGAATTTCTCGTTTATGTTTCCATGTACCTGATGCTGTATTTGCCTCACTGCCCTGGGACTCTCCTAAATCCTGTCACGCCCTGCTAAGGGCCGTGTTCATCAGAGCCCTCTAGCAGGCAGAGGGAGTGGCGGGTGCCATGCAGGGCCAGGGTCCTTCTTACCAGGGCTGGTCCTGGTGACTCTGTCAGGGTGACCCTTCCCGCAGTCTGGGGTCTTCAGCCCCTATGGTATCACTACAAAAACTGGGTTATTAAAAAGCTGTTCTCTTAGGTAGTCAACTACAGTTTAAAAGGATTTTATGGGAGGTCATAATAATTAGCAAGCATTAAAAAACTTCAGGGCACGGAAATCTGTGGGATATCCGTTCCCCAAGTAGCATGTGTACTGAGTTATGGATAATTACTGGAAAGCTCAATGTGTCAAAGGTGGATGTGGTTTACAATTATGCAACTCATTAATACTGTTCATGGGACTCAGAGTCTTGCTTTCTGAAATGCTCAGGCTTGGAGACATTGTGTTCACAGTGTGTGTCAAAAAAAAAAGTCAACCAATGGGTGAGCTATTAATATTAATAACAGAAATAAAAAGGAAGCAGAGCACTTCAAATCTGCTTTCCAGGTGGACATTTTTTGAGTCATATGTCAAATCTTCTTCGGACCTGATACTGTTTATATTGAAATTCATAACCGAGTGCTTATTTCCTTAACTAGCATAAAGCTTTTAGCACAGTGTTTTAGTGCCTAACCTCATGCTGTGTCCGTGCTGGAGCCTCACACACGTGGAGTCACAGGGAGCGTTGCCTTTGTGCTGGGCCTGCGCTGGCAGGCAGCTGCGGGCTGGCCAGAGCTGTGACCGAGCTGCCAGCACAAGCTGCAGGGGTGCAGGGGTTGTCTGTATTGCAAGTGCGGTGTGATGATGGCCTGTATCTGCTTACCTGGACACTTGAACAGGCTCAGTAGCAGACATCAGCACGAATTTCAGAAGGATCTGGCCGTGTGGTTTTTGCCTTATTTCTCAGATACAATTTTTAGCATGCCTTGCTACTGTGGCCACGCTGTTAGCCCTGCTCCAGCTAGCTAGCTCAAAGGTCGTTAATGAATGTGTGCCTGAGCTGCTCTTATACCTTAATTTACATGCAAATATATCCCCAACAGCCTCTTGAGTTCACTGCCAAGAAGCAGCTGTCATAGCCACGTGAATCCTTGTGTCATCTATATGAAAATGTAATTTAAAGAAGTATATAAATATTTCTAGATAAACAGAAATTTAGAGACACAGATCTGGCTCCTGTTTCACAGTGGATCCTTACTGGAATTTCTTGGCTAGTGTGTTACGAAAACTACATCAGGAGATCAGTTGTGATCTGTGATGACACATTTCTTCCTATATGTTGTACATTGCGTTTTGGTGGGGAGTCTTTGCTAATCCGCATTTTGATTTTGTTTTCCTGCTTAAAAGAATGCCAACTAGAGATAGCAGTAACAAATATTATAAATTTTAAACGAAAATTCAGTAAGATGGACCAGCATTCAGGTGCGTGATGTATGCTTAACAGCTGTGATTTACCTTTTGGTTGTCTTTAGTTGAATATATTAGAACATGGGATTAAAGGGTTGGAAAGGATTCAAAGCAAGCACATTATCTTCCTGCATAGATTGGTGCTTCAAGGAAATGCCTTTGCCTGAGTTTTATTTAGTAGAGATGCCTTCAGAAATCAGGGCCTAGAGGAGATTATGCAAAATATGATCACTGAAAATATAGTAAGGCAGTAAGACAAAAGTCTGCATTAAAGGTGCTCGCTCCTGCCTTTCGTGGGTACTGGGCACTTCCTCATCCTTCTGGTAGTATGGGTAAAAAACCCCTTCAATTCTGCACGTTACCTGAGAAATAATTAATGTTGATGTATTAGCTGTAATTACAGCAAGTGAGGTATGATCTATGCAATTAGCAGGGGGAAAGACCAGTGAAATCGCTAAGTCAGGAGAAGCTCGTCAGTGCTAGTGGGAAATTTAATATGCTTTGTTAAATTAATAACCTTCTGTATAACAATCAATTTACAGTTCAGAGGGCAGAGGAGGTGAATGTAAAAACCATTAAGCATTCATTTTGGTGACCCACTTGATATTCTTAGTCAGAAGAAATCTCTAGCATAATGGTTACAGGATAAATTGCAAGTGTTGTAAGAAAAAAAGGCGTGAGGATTGTGTATTTAATACTTATTGCAATGCCCATTTCTAAACCATAAGGTTTAGATCCCTTTCCCAAACATAACAGAGCTTTAGTCATGGGCTGGTGTTTGCTCACAGGAGATGTTTATCCAAACCAGAGGTAATTCTAAAGATGAGGTTTTCCTACCTGTCAAATAAAAAAGTTTTGCCTTTTGTGACCCTACCTCTAAATTCCTTGGTTCTGAAGTAAATATGGAACCCCAAAAGAGATGATCTAGGATGCTTTTTGCTCAGCGTAGACATTCAGTGCCTGGTTTTACAGAATCACACGGTTTCACTTGTAGTTGTTCTGTTTGTAGTGTTTGTACATAATGCTCACTGTAGAGAGATTAGTTGTGAGAAGATTATGTGTGGAAGTGCTACTTGTGTGCCTAAAGCTGCAAATGTTCTGGTGTACACAAAGGAATCATTAATGAAGACATCTTACAGAGGATTATGGGAGGAAATAGTTTTGTCTCCTGATTACTACAAAATTTTCACTGCCCAGTGCAGGAAAAGGCAGGCAGAGAAGCAGGAGGCGACACAAAGAGGTTGATCTTCTGTTCTTGAAGAGAGCAAGAGCAGATTGCTGGGGGTGGCTGTGGTAGGCATCTTCCACAAAAACAGCATGAGAAAGGCAGCTTTAAGGACTCTGCAGGGCATGTGAACTTCAAGTTGTAGGGATGAACTAACCGCATTTCTGAGCTTGCCAGAGAAGCGGAGAGAAATACTTCCTGTTGCATGCGATCTTAATATAAGACATCTTTATCTTTAGCTCTCCATAACTTGGTTCCTTTGTTGCAGTTGGGTGTCTTCAGAAACCCATGTTATTTTATTTTCCAGCCTGGAGTGATTGCTGAGTGACATGGCATGCAGCAGAGGGCATGGCAGTCCTTAAAACTAGAGTGCTCTGGCAGTAGCAGCATTTCAGTGTATTCACCCAGAGCACATGAAGAATGGGAAGAGTGGGGCTTCACCAAGCTGCTGGGGCTGGTTTGGGATCCAGCAGAGCAGAACATGGTCTAGGAGGAGCATACCAGGGACCACCACTGTTGAGGAAAGGTCCCCTTACCAGCACCACAGAGAAGCAGCTGACCCAAATAATTCTGGGGAATAGCTGATAATTGTCAAGTTCCGTTGCTTCAGGTTCCAGCTAACAACATGTCAGCCCAAAACATTCAGTGTCAGCTGTAAAATGTGTGTTTTTCCATATCCCTAATGAAATAACATGGATTAGGTAGAGGAAGAAATTGCCTGCACAGGCATTTTTCAGGTTTTATTTAACTGTTGTCTAATTAGTTAACTTAGAAATGGGTATTCTAGGAAAAGCTTCCAGAAACAGATTTCAGAGACTTTCTGAATTGATTGTGGTTCTTCATCTGTTGTAAATCACCAGTGCACCACTGAACTAATAATTTACCCTTGTTGAGGATCTGTGTTGCTGTTTTTCCTTGTGAATACTTAGGTCTGTAATCACTGGAAATGTGTCTGCTAACAATTTGCCTTCTCTTTTCATTCATGAAATTTTTACCGCTTCAGGGTTAATTGAATCAGGAAATGTCAGTACCTTTAGATTTAATTTTCCTTATTGATGCAGATTCTGGAGTGAACGACGGCTGTGAATACAAAATGTGGTTTAATTTGATTTCTGGGAAATATTCAGTGACCAGAAAAAGAAAAGGTTGTTTGAAACAAGCCTTGAATAAATTAAGAACCCCCCATAACTAGCACAGCCTTCTTGACTATATGAAACCCCTCATTAACTATTTATAGAGATGTGCATATTTCCAGTCTATTTTAAAATGCTGGAAATGAGAGCAAGCACACCAACTTACCCACCAGTTTGTAGAGGGTAGGGGCAGCATAATGTCTGCACAGTGTTCAGCTGTGTGGTAATTATATATCAGGAACTTAGAACATTTGAAAATGGAGCCAGGAAAATTCCATCCCCAAAAGCCTCTGGCCTGATGCTGAAAGCTGCCACTATCGTCCCAGCAAGCACAAAAGGCTCAAAATGCAGAGCAGCTACGTGAAAGGCATTTCTGCACCAACACTGGTCATCTGTAAATGTGTTAGTTGCTACCTTCACCCAAAACAGCTCTGGTGCCAGAAGAGGAGAGCGCTGGAAGGTCCCATTTGTTTTAATGGCAGCCACAAGGCTTGTTGATAAAATAACTTTTATTCTTGCCCCATTGCTCTTTCATTGCCTGTTCCTGAAGCTGCCTGGGAGTGAAAGTCCCGTTAGGCAATTGCAGCCTGTTAAGTTCAGCACTTTCTTTGTTCTGTGTTTCATGGGGGCTTGACTCAGACTTTTCATATGCTATATTTTTCATTTTTAAAAGATAAAGTGGTCTCAAAGACAAGGTTAGCAAGAAGTTTATTTCTTGCTGCTGAATTATTTATTCCTATTTAAGCTCCGGCGAACAGCCCACATTTAATAGTCCATTACTGCTTGGAGAGCTGTCAAGGCAAAAGAGGCAATCCTGAAAAATACTGTGTTTAGTGGCTCTGTCAATACTCTATATATTACCTTTCCTTCATTTTCATGGTCAAGAGCACAGAATAGAAGGCCAGAAATTACCTGAGCTGCAAACTTCAGGGTACTTTAATATACCAAGACTAATAACCAGATAAATTAATGCAAGAACTAGAGTGAAGGTTTTTAGCAATGAAGTTAGCTGCCTAAGAGAGCTTATGGATGGATTCTGCATCAGTTGATGTCTTCAAATCAAGGCATGATGTCTTTCTTAGACAATTCTGCATCTCATCTACTGGATTTGGAGGAAACACAGGAGCAGTGGGTGAATTTGTTGCCTCATGTTGTTTAAGTGGTTTGATAACATAATGGCAATTTTTAGCCTTCTACAATTCTGGCCCAATTTTGATTTTTACCTTCTCCCTATTCCCCAAGCCCCTGCAGAACTGGTTTCTGTGAAGCATCTGCCGTATCCTGAAGCAACCTCCAAAATACTGATTTAGAAGTAGGTTTGGGTTTCAGAAGAACAGTGTTGTCCTCCAATCAGCCATGCAAGATTTGCTGCTCAGAAGCACTCATGTCTAGAAGAGTATCTTCTATGATTGCTTATTTCTTACTTCATGACCACTGAATTTTTGTATGCTTTCTAGACAATCACACATTAGTAGTATAGAAGTAGATTTAGCACAAGGCTCTATTCTTGGAACTCTTCACACCCTCCTGTCTCACAGAGGTGATTCTGGGCACAGGCTGGGTTATTTATGTCTAAAGACCCCGTTGTGAAAAACACTGAACACACCTCCCACCTTTCTCTTACATCCCTTTGGAAAATTGCCCCTGGCATTTATTGTTCAGCATCCCCTGCAATTCTCATGAGTTTTAGGTAATTTGAAGCCAGCTTGGGCAGGCAGACCCTTGTGGACAGATATAACAAGTAGCTCTGAGTAAGTGATCTAATGAAGCCTCATTTTCTTATGGTTTTGTGGCCTACGTTGGATTGGTAACAGCTCAGTTCATAGTACTGCCCTTCTTTCAGAGGACAATGGCACAGTTTCCCTCCTTCCTTTAACCATTCATTTTCATGTAACTTTTAATAGGCTAATGTTTTCAGGTTTTTTAATGCCTGTTGGATTTCTTTGACTTTTGCCAATGGTACAAAAGGGATTAGGAGGGAGGGAGGATAAGGCAGTGTATTTACAGATGCAGACACACAGAGAGATATTCTGTGTAGCCTCATCTAGATATTCCTGCTCCAGCGGAGGGATTGGACTGGATGATCTTTTGAGGTCCCTTCCAATCCCTAACATTATGTGATTCTGTGATATTTCAGGTGTGCTGTAGAATCTTTCCCACCAAGGAAAAAAGCGTCTGATGTATAAAAAAAACCCAAAATACAAAAAAGCACCCTGTTCTGTGATTTTTGTCCTGCACTTTGCACTGCAGAGTGAAGTAAAATCCTGTAGACTGAGTATGTGTCTCACCCTTTCTCTGAAAAAATATTGTAGTAATCTGAGATGTTGGTATCTCAGGGAATGAACTACAGGCCAACAAGTCTTACTTTTCATTTACTTTGGCTAAGAAATAAGTTGAACTGTGCACATACCATGTAGCGTGCTGAAGGAGACGCTCTGCTGCTGTCGGCTTCCAGTTGGAGTGAAGCCCGTAAAAACGCAGGTGGCATAAGAGCCAGTCTGAAAGAGGGTCAAATGCAGGAAGGATCTGTGCCCGTGAGCTGGAGCAATGCAGTGTTAGATGATCTGTGAGAAACAGGCTGGGATGCTGGTGATACGGCGCATTGCGTGGTTATGTATGTGTGGCTGACAGACGGGCACATCATTGGTGCTGCTTCTCAGGGAACTTCAGTCGCTGGACGTCTTCTGCCAAAAAGGACACAGTTAAAGAGGAACTTACTCAAATTGATCTTTGTGGCCCAGAAGAGATGAGCTGCTCCCACAAGCTTGTATTAAGATATGAAAGAGAAGAACCAGAGCAAGTTATGGAACAGAGAAAAGTCTTTTTGCTTGTTATTGCCCAGTGGCTGTTCCCAGATGAACAGGCCATCCAGAGTTCTTGCTGTCAAGCCCAGGGCTTAATTAAGTGTAGGAACGAGAGAGCATCAGCACAATAATTCTGTCAATTATCCTGTGGTGGAATAGTGTGAAATAGCAGGTGAGAGAAACATCAGAGCATCAGTCTCTTTGCATAGTAAATATAACAGCAGTTGAAAGAACTCATGTTCTGATATATCCACCTGGCATACAGCCTGCTCTTGCTTGATGTCTGAAGGGGTCTTGCCACCAACAGTAGTGTGAGCTGGTTCTCCACTGATGCGGCTTGTGGTATTGCTGAGACAAAATAATGCTGAATCCAGCCTTTTTGTTACCCTGTCAAGAAGAGTCTCCACCACTAGAGAGGGGCCTAAGAGCCGGATGGATGGATGTTTTATGTTTGTAGCTTGTTTCCCAGCCTGCGGTCCACTGGATGGACCTGGGATTTCTGAATGCCTTCCCACACAGCCCGCTTGGCGTTGCTGGGTCGCTGCTTTATGGGGAGAGTACCCCATGGATCTGCTTTTTCTCTGAGAGACTTATGAGCAGTTCCAGAGGCAGAGAGTTGAGATGGCCCTTCTGTGAACAAGGGCAGAAAATAGCTCCATGTTAGCATTCCAAACCGAGCTGTTTAGACCCGGATTATTTTTAAATATTTGGCTTTCAGACACGTAACTAGCTGCATTTTCCTCCTCTCTCTCTTTCTTTTTTTAAAGTTAGCTTTTCTTTTGCATCTTCTCCCCGCCCAGCTGTATGCAGTCAAGAGTATCTATGCAAAAAAAAAGGCTTATTTACATTGTCAAATGTTAGGTAGCTAAGTTACCTGCTACTTTGGAGATGCTGTTGGCTGCAATGGGAACCGGGGGACCTTTTGAGCCCTGACATGCGTTTGCAGGGGGGGTTTTGCTGGCTATTTGCATGGCCAGGAGGCTGGGCAGTGGTGAGTGGGAAGTGCTGCAACCACTCATTTTACCCAGTTATCGTCATGTGTCATTGGCCTGAAACAGCCTCGTGTGAGACGCTGTGCAAAGCATCGGTCCATGGCAGCCCGGTCCAGCGCACCGTGTCCTGGAGTTCAAGTATGAAGCCTTTCACTGAGAGTCATGTGAGGTGGTTTTGGTGCAATGCTGCTGCTGAAGCTGTCATGTCCCACAGCCACTTCACGGGGGGGAGGGGACGTGAAAACACCTAGGGGTGTTAGGGAACATCGTGCACAGACCTTAATTCATTCTCCATGGAAAATGCAAACCAAACAGGGGACATGCAGCCCCTTCAAAGTGTAGCTGCATGGCCATTTTGGGGCTATTCTGGCTGCTAGCCATTACCCCCTTTTTGGATATTGCAGACCCTCGGGTCTGATGGCTCACCCATCCCAGCATGTTGAGCTTTACTGAGAAAGAGCTGCTGCTCAGAGTGGTTTTGGTAACCCATGCTCATTTTTGGGGTCCAGACTGGTTTAGATCAAATTAAGCTTGTGAGCACAGAGGCCATCGCTTGCGGGAGGGAAGGAGCAGATGCTTTCTGACCTTGTCAATCACAGCTAGTTTATAAAGTTGATGCAGCCTGATGTGTAAATAAATTTTAAAAAATGCAAAACCTGAAACATTGGGACTTCTGCAAGGATTATCAGGGCAAGTGGAGGGTCAGATCTCAGATAAAACACAGGAGGATAGTTTCTCTAGTGCTACCCAGGTCACCTCGCATGCTGGTTCTGCCCTCCTGACCTGCACTGCAGCCCTGGGCAACTTCTTCCCCTTTGCTTTCCCAGTAGCCTAAAGGAGATGGGAATACTTGGAAGCTCTTTTCGGGAAACATGTACCATCCTAGAGAGTTTTTCTTACCATAGCAGCTGCCCACAGGAGAGGCAGTAGACTTTGTGGTCTGTAATGCCTACCCAAAGGCTGGGCTAACACTTCTTACTGCTATTGAGAGCCCTTCCTCTGACTGCACATGGGGAGAGAATAAAGCTTGTAACTCAGGAAGGATACAGTCATAATATCTGTTTGTAATGGGTAAGAAAGAACTGCTTGTTGGATGGGTATAAAAGAAACCTTTAATTCCAGCCAGGATAGTCTAACACATAAGCCAAGTGTTGGTAAAGAGCACAGTACCACCAGGCTCTTGTATGAGGGTGCAGGGAGGCTTTTGGGGAGACAAATACTGTTCTTTACCCTCACAGAGCAGCAAGGTTTATCTTATTGACTGAACTGTAAGGCTGATCTAAATGGCATTTTAAAGAAAACCAAAATTATTTTTATGTGCTGTAACTGAAAATAAGGGCAGGCCTGACACTCGTTACCTCTGCTTGCTGCTCTCCGCAGCCAGTGCAGCTGGTCTTCCTTCATGCAGCTCTTCTTCTATGCAGCTCAGATTAAATGTGGATTTTTGCAGAGATGGTGTGACTCTGCTGACACCAATGGAGTTACATTTATGAAAAAGACTCCAAAGCATTAAAAAACCCTAAACAACCCGAATTTTAGCTGCTGTGCACTGGATAGGCCCAGTAAGTAGCTATTATCCTAGATAGATTCTTGTAGGTAGGAAGGTGTTATACTGCTTGGATTCACCAAGGAGCAGTGTCCTCCTTCCCTGCCATTTGCAAATGCTGAGAGTCAGCAAATCAGTAATTGTAGCTTCAAACTAATATCACTTTCTTTTTTCTTTCTGCATAGCCTTCTGGCACTCTATAAAAAGATCTGGCACACTACATAGGATTAGGTGGCTTTGAAGCAGCGGAGTCATCTGGGTGTGAAACTTTGATTTCCTGTGTCTTGAAATGAACTGTAATTTCTATCTTTCCTTTTCAGAAAACCCCCACAGCTCATGCCATGAAGGAGGAGAACTTCCTTCGTCGCAGGTTCTCCCTCTGTCCGGCCTCGTCCACCCCTCAGAAGGTTGATCCTCGCAAGCTGACACGCAATCTGTTCTTTGGGACCGACAATGACATCTACCCACTCAGCCCAGGTTAGTTTCTGGTGTTTCAGTGCAAAAGTGGCATGTCTCAAGGTGTTTGGCTGCAAGTAGATACTTTAGCAGGCTGCCAGGAAACAGTGAAGAAAGTTAACGTGAAAGAGAGAAGCTGTTGCAACCCAGGTGTTGTGGATCCCAGCCAGTACTGCTTTCGTGATGCTATTGTCTTTCATTGCCATGGCATTAAAGTGGGAATGGAGGGCATCAGAGGTGGGGTTCATAACTGTTTGAACACCGCATGGCCTCACATTTAAAAAATGACTAATGTTTTCCTGTGTGTCCACTTTCAGGCACTATATGTGTTTCACCCTGAGCATTGAACTAATTTAAGATTTACCAGCCCTATTCGCAGATGTTTAATGGCAGGTTTCCCTGTTCAGATATAGAGCCCAGGATAAATATTAGAAGAGCAAACTTTCTGTGGTTGATGTTCTGTAAATATCTACAAGTACCAAGAATCCTGACAGGTTGCAGTGAATGACAGACTGGCTTTAAGTGTTCTCTTTACATCTTTTTTGCTTTGAATTTCCTAGCACCCTTTTTGAAGGAAATAGAGCTCATTTCATTGTTGCATAATTTTTTGCTTGCAGTAAGCATTCAATTCTTTCCTTGATCGCAGTCTGCAAACAATGCTTTTGTTCCAGTCTGTAAACAAGTGCTTCAGGAAACAATCACAAGTTTGTAGAGCTGTCATTCACAGCTGCCATGTCAGTGCTGAATAATCAAATCTCATGGCACCTTCATGAGCTCTCAAAACACTGATATCTAGAGAAAGACCGTAGCATCTCTCAAAAGGTCTCAGTGCTCACATAGATGTAGCACCTGACAGACTCTCTGGGCTTTGCAGATGTAGAGCAAAACCCAGTCTGGGTTTCCTGAGCTAATTGTCTTTAAGTGTAAAGGTTTCAAGGGCCCGTGATTTCACAGGTGTTTCTATTTGTGGATGTCTGCTTCAAGGCAATGGGGAGCCTATTTTCAGTAGTGCTGACTAATCCTGTCACTGAGGTTGCTGGAAGCCTCAACAACCTTATGGTAGTCAAATTGAAAATGATTTAAAATGAGATACCTAAAATCTCATACATTTCAAACCTGTGGGGACTTCTGAACAGCTAACTGCCTGTAAGTACAGCCTGTACAAATGTCTGGTAAGTAAATAGCTGAAGTGCTGATTTCTCAGGCTGCAGTCACTTGCCCTTGCTTTAGGGAGGTGGAGAGCTGTAGCTTAGAGTGTGCCCAGTTCTTCAGTTCTTACCAGCATTTTTAGTGCTAAAAAAGTTACCGACTTCCTCACAGAAGTATTTCAGTGCTGTAATCTTTCAGAAACCAGAGAAGGCTGGAGGAGGTAGCTAGAAGAGTTTGTCTCTACCTCAGCTTCACCCATCACCTTGTTTCTCTTTGATACCTGCTGGCAGCCAGACCAAACAGCCTTTGCTGGGCTCAGCAGAACAAGCGCCTTGAGCCACACTGGAGCTTTTGTTCTGCTGCATGGTTCTGCCGAGTAACCTCCAGCACTGGCATCAGCAGGGGTGGCATCCCTCTGCTGCAAAGGAAGAGCATAGGCCAGAGAGTTTGTAGAGGAGAGAACATCCCTTTTAAACAAACAGAAGTTACAGCTTCAGCCGGGGTTTTTTTTGCAGAGCATCTGGGTTTTTGTTTACCCTTACTTTTTTTTTTTTTTTTCACTTCTTTAATTTCTTTCCTGATCGTTTTCCTTACCTTTCCTGTAAGAAGTATCTGTCACTCTTCACATTCAGTTGCCGTTTCGTGTGACGGGCTCTTCTTTCGCTCCTTTGCTGCTGCTTCCTTTTCCTCTGAGCCTGGTGTGCTTCCCCCCCACCTTCTCCCATCCCTCTGAAGGATGCTGCTATCACCATAAATAAGCCACAGTTGTACTTCTGTATGCTGCATCCAGTATTTTGCTGTCCCCCGTTTTTTTCTGTTGTTTTACATGAACTTTGAGTTCTTGAACCTTTTCCAGTGATCCGTGGATTGGTGCCTGATCCCAGCAGTGTCCTCTTTGTGAGGACACTGGGCTGATGGTGTTGGGTGGGTGCTGTGGGCAGTGTGAGCAGCAAAGCCCAGTGATTTCCAGACAGGAATTTGGTGGGTTGCGGAGTGACTGGAGCTGCAGGTCTCACAGCACCAACACCCAGGATTAGCCCTCCAACAACAAAGGTGTGCAAGTAAATAATTCATCAGTGAGAAGGGCGTGACAGAGTTTACACCTCAGGAAAGCCGTGTTGTGGAGATTCAGTTCAGTGAGAGGATTTTTTGTAAAGGAAACATGGGAAATACAGAGGGCACTACCTAGAATAGCAGTTTGGACTTTTTGCTTCTTGCCTGCATACAAAAATGCTAATGATTTTGGTAACTTAAGGAAATTTGAGGAAGGCGTTTTCTTCTTAAAGAAAGTTCACAAACTGGAGAGACATAAATTCATGTTCCTTGCCCATGTCTTTCTTTCATGTAGCGAAAAGGGGAGATAATCTTCCTCTCTTTTCTCTCTCAGAGGGTACAAAATTTATTGAGACAGTAGCTGAAAGAACTTACAGAGAATCACTTTTTGACTAGGCTGTGAGATCACACAGTGGCTTTACATAAAAATTTAGATTAGCCTGTCTGCATCCTCAGAGATACACTTTAATTAATACATGAACTAAAGTTTAGTCTGCATACATTGGGCCATATGGCTGATACTTTATTTGCTGTAGTTTTGCCACACATCAAAGCCTGTGTTTCCTCTTGTAGTTATCCAAATACTTCACCAGAACGTCTATAAAATAATAGTTTGTGCTGCATAGAGCTAGTAATGACTTCTTAAATAACCCAGTTATTTTTCTTCTTGTTGCCATCGGTCAGTCATGCATGCTGCATCGTTCTTCATAAAGGGGAAGATGGGTGCACCTCAAAGATTGATACCCAGCAGAATACCGAAGAAAAGGAATAGTTATTGTTCTGGAAAGGAACTAAGTGTTTATTTTTCCTGTGCATGGCAGTAATGGGTTAGAACAAGGTATCAATAATTGAACTCTGTAGTTGCAAGGCTGGAGTGTTGGTAGTTTTCTTCGTACTGTGGTGAAGGCTGTTTCCATAAGCATCGCTGATTCGCTTCCTGAAATATTTTTTAATTATTTGATGCAAAACTGTTGGGCTGCTTTGTGGAGAACCCTTATTTGCATGCCTTGCTAGCAGGCAGCAGTGTAAATCAGGAGAGATGCAGCTCTGTTTCTGTTGTGGGCATTATGTTTTCTTAATCAGGGAGATAAGAACGTGGCTATGTCTGTTGTGCTTTGAGTGGGACTCTTGCTTTTGGGCTTTCTGTGCAGTTAACTATGTGCGTGGGTGTTAGAGAAACTTGCACATGGTTCCAATGAAGTTTGTTTTCCAAACAAGGGCTGGCTCTCTCCCTCCGCACGGCTGCAGCAGGTCTGCTTGAGAGAGACAACAATACAGCTATCGTCCAAAAAAACGCCTTTTCCTCGCAAGTGCCTATAGGCTTAACGTGTTTGTCATAAGAAACCGGTATAACTCTTCTCTGTAAACGTATTTTATAATCCTTGTAAATGATACAGCAAGAGTCAACAGTTCCGTGTTCCAGTGTTTCATGATACTCTGTGAGCAGGATGGCCCAGAACCTCAGGAGCACCGCAAATCTAATTTTTCGGGTACAGACCCTGAGAGACGGCAGAAATCTCTCACGTCCGGGCTTTAGTATGGATACCAGCTTGGAGTTAAGCTTTCTTTAAGAAATGAAACATAATAAAGGATGGATGTGAATTCTGTTATGCTAATAGATGTGTTTCCCTCAGAGCAGGCAGCAGTTGATTCCCATTAACTTTACTTGAACTTTAGACCATATGTTACTTTCCCATACATGTGCAGAAAAACCTTTTCATGGGAAAAAAGTGCAGCAGCTACATGGCTTTGTGCGTTTGTTCCAACCACCTCTGCCTCTGTTGGGGAGAGCGGGGGCTGTAGAGGGGAAAACACCATCAGAGAAAGAAAAGGTATGGAGATGCAGGTCCTGGTCTATGCACAGCAGTGCTTATGGCCATTCCTCTTGTCATGGGAGCACAAGGGGACTGGCAAATATCCAACCACTTGGGATTTTCTCCTACCCACGGACATTCGATTTCAGAGTGCATTATCTCGGGCTCGGTGTTTCAAGGGAAGGAGTGACAGTTAAGGAACTGGGTTAAGATATAGGTTCCCTGTTGTTACACCGCCTTCCTATGTGACAGCACAGGTCCTCCCTCTGCTTCAGTTCCCACGTGAGCAAGGCACCTGCTGTCCCCCTTCTCCCAGGCTTGGAAGCGTTTGCTCTCTGCCTCGGTGCAGCTGTGTGCACGTGGGGCAGCGCTGTGCCGTGGGGTGAGAAGCAGCTGAAACCCGCACCGCCCTTAGTCACCATGTGGGAGGCTGAACACCTTCTAGGGACAGCTGTCCCACAAAGCCTTTTCTTAAATTCAAGAGCTGATGAACTAAACTGCCTGTTAATGCCGGTTAAAAGGACATCGTTTTTGTCCATTTACCAGTGAAACCCTGTAGCGCAGTTGTAGTTCTGCTTATAATGGGACGTGCTTGTTCTTTCTCATTTCTCATGATAGAGGTGCAGAACATGGCCATGAGGATATTTATTTTTCAGTAAGCTTCTCTGGCTGGCTTTCCTAATGGTGCTTGGCCTCTTAAATGGCTGCTCTGAAAACTCCAGGAAACATTATGGCTTCTGACACATCTGTGACAACTTCTGCTGACTTCAAGAGAATCAGGATTTTCCCTTGCTAGTTTTGAATTTCATGGTGTTGCCAAGACTGGCCTGCACAACGTTGAAAAACATTTTTAAGAGTTTCCATGTTTGTAGTGTGCTAGAATTAGATTATATTTCACTGTCTTGGTGATTCTTTACTGTGTCCAGTATTCTGAAGCTCTGATCATTAACAATTTTGAGAAGAAAATTACATTGCAATTGCATAGCAATGACTGTCTTGGCACTAAAAAGCGAGTCTCATCAGATACTATTTTTTGGCTTTTTTAATAGAAGCTCTGTGATTTCATTTACTGTAAGGACATGATTACAGTTGGAAAAAATAACAGAATTTATAATTTCATTGTATTGCTTGGACAAGGACTACACACACTCATACTAGTACATAATGTGTATAATGTACTGCAAGTTTAGTACATTTGGGTAGTGGTAATGTATCTCTTCAATGACTGGAGATGTCATAGTGTTCATAAATACTACTTGTTAATTGAAAATGTCTTTTATTTTAACAAATAACTTGGTCAGAAGACATTGATCTTCTGCAGGTTTTTTTATTTTGTTTTACTAATTATGTCTAGATGCTGTTCTGTCTTCTGTAACATTTTATGATCATAGTTATTATTTGTCAAACAAAGCGTGCTGTCAAGTGCATCTGTGTATAGTTGCCGGCTGCTGACAAAGAAAGATAATGCATTGAATAGCTGCTTATTAACCAAATCCCATTTGTTATTTGCATTGAATGAGGCATGGGGTATGTAAGAAAAGAACAGACTGTGGTAATGTAGTTAAAGACTGCGTCATAATGCAGACAGAGAAGGCAGCTGATTAAGGATGCATAAGTAACCTTATTTCTGGTTTTTTCCAGCCTTCGTATGCTGGACTTCGCAACCATTGTGTTGGTTTAACACAGTGTTTTCAGACCTAACTTTAAACAGTACTTGTTGCATAGCCCAAGCATGTGGATCCAGGTTATTTTAAACTCTGCAAGATCCCTCTTTGTGATCCTGATTTGCATGAGAACTTCTCTTGCTTACTGTAGCAGTAACCCTTATAAGGCCATGAGGAGCCATAATTTTGCACAGTATTATTCTGTTTCTGAATCGCATTTCTTTGTTGCAGGAAAAGACGTGGAAGGAAACAGCCCATCGGCACTGAAGGATGAGACACCACAGACTCCAAACTCCATTAGTAAGGTACTGTGGAGCGGGGGCTTCATCCCCCTAGTCTTGCTTTCGTTTCTTCTCAGGCTGTTACTCTAATCATTCTTATGCTCTTTTTTTTTTTTTTTAAGTCATTGCGAAAGCCTCTCCCTCCGTTCCTGCAGGAACTGTGTGTGCATGTTTTGAGAGAAAGAAACTGGGTGATTTTGCGTGATTGGGATGACAGCAAAGCCCACACTTTCCTCTGACGTGATGGCACCTATCACAGAAGAACCCTGTTTATTTGGGCCTCATTTGGCGTTGTAATTAGATACAAATAAGTATGGTTAAAAGGTCGATTTTGTCAGCAGAGGTGTCTCCTGCTGTTCCAGATAAACAAGGCAATCATAAACCTTCACTGTTTTGGAAGAGAAAGCTGTAACTGAGTGTATTGCAGAGCTCTGGGAGAGCTATGGAATTGGTGTAGCAGGAGAACACCACAAACTAGCCAACATTTCCTGAACATATTTCCATCCAACCTGTTATGGAGAGGTAAAACTGGATCTAAAGACTCTGGATCTGGGTGTTAAAAACCTGGCTCTGCATTTAGAGCTACTGAATGCCTGGGTTTGATTTCCTGTAGAGATGGAATCAACCTTATAAATTAGATCTGGCTTTGAGATTCAGGTACAGGCTTTTTTGGCTGCACCTGCCTACAATGTTTCTGGAGGGTAACTAGAAATAGAAGCAAGGCCCATTAATAAATTTTTAACTAAATGTATTCAACTATGAAGCTATAAAATGCAAATGATACCAGCTGAAATGAAAATACAACATGAAGCAGCTGCAGACAAGTGATTTCTTATAATACATGAAAATAGACTCTGCATCTTCAAATACATTTGGTTGTGCTTGCTTGGAGCTTGCAGATTGCTCTGCTGGGATGCCCTGGCAGAGGTCAACAGGGGGAGATAATGAGGAGAGAAGCTTCGGGAGTATGCAACAAGGGCTCCTGTGCATCTCCTCTGCTATTGCTGTAACCTGACAAGCTGCAAACCAATCTTGGTTTTGCTTTTTCAGTCATGTTCCTCATGGGAACCCAGCCTTCCACTTATCGTGGCAGTGGAGAGGCCCAAAGACCAGATAACTGCACCCAGGGCTTTTGTTTTAAAGCCGGATGTTTTGCGCACCTTACAAGGAGTGGTCTTAAATTCCCAATGAATTAGGAATGTAAAGAAGATGGACATTTTCTTGACAGGACAACTCAGAGCACTGAAATGCTGTCTGAAAAGGAGTTGGATTTCTGAGATGCAGGATGAATGCAAGAGTAGGGATGTATTTGAGAGGTACCTGTATGAGAGCACAACCCAGCTGTGTTTTCCCAGCCTCAGGGCCTGCCTTGCTATTCACTCTCCTACAGGTGTGTTTTTGAAAGGAGAGGCACCCTTGGAAGATTGGGGTGCCCATCTAGATTTCTGCTGTGCTTTGTGTGCACCTGGGAGGCATTGGTGGGCCTCTCCTTGACAGCATCAACAGCAGTCGTTGAGGTGAGATAAGATAAAATGCACAGGGCAGAAAAACTGCATCTGATTTGTGACTCAAAACAAATGGGGGTCTGAACCTGGACCAGAGTTTTGTTTTCACCAACCCAAGACTTTAGTTTTACAATAGTCAAAATTCCTCTGAAACACCAGTGGACAAAAAACAGAAATGAGGAACCAAAACACCAAGCTTCAGCTTGCCTGCTCACTTTGGCTACTGAATGGGTCAGAGCTAGATTTTTCTTCCTGAATGTCCTGCTTAGACACACGGTGTTTGATTCAGAGACCGTCTGTCTCACTGCACCTCTGCTGTGGTGCCTGTCGTTCTCACTTCAGTCTTCTTTGCCTGGCTATGTTGTATGCTACCTTGCTCTTCTCCAGTCATGTAGCTTTTCTTGTGTCTTGCTTTGCAGTGTCAGTGACAGTAGGGAGTCCCTGTTGTGAAATGTCTTGTAATTTAAAAATTTAGGCAAACTGGTAGTCAGTTTCCTTAATATTTTGTTTTTCACATCCACTCACCTCTAAGACTATAAGATGAAATCTTACTGTCAAGTGTCCAGAACAGTAAATAGGGTAGTGTCACAGTGCTGCAGTTTAAAAATAGATAACTATTGCACTTACTTGAACCAAACAAAAGATTGTGCATTAATTGGGTCATGTTTAGATTCATAATAGCACGAGGGAAATAATTTTTAGAAACTAAACCATAGGGTGTGAAGGTTTAATTAATGGATTCAAAAGTAAATGTTCTAGGTAACAGATCTGTGCCATGAATACTTACCCTTTTTTTGGCAGAGTGGATACAGCAGACCTTGTTGGAAATCATTGTCCCTTCAGCAATGCTATTTTGATGTACCACACCACATTGACTCTTTTCACCCAGTAATGAGAAGGAAAAGGAAACCAGGCAAGTGATTCAGTCCCTGGACTGGGGCTTACGGGACCTTGAATTCCCAGCTCTAACTTGGAGTCCCTGCATTTTCCTGGGCAGAATAATGGTGTTTCTGTTTCACATCTTCATCAGTGAGGTGGAAGCTGTTTTGTGTTTCAGTCACTCAGGCCATGTCCACACTGCGTGATGGAGCAGGCTGCAGGTTTCCCAGGTTAGCAGACACCAAGCAGAATGTCCCATAAAAACCCTATAAACGTCTGTGAACTTGTGAGCTGTGAAGCCGTTTAGTTGCAACCACACTACTCTGTGCTTGAGCTCATAGACGGACTGCTTAGTCCATGTCTGAGGTGTGAACGCATCCCAGTTGTCCTGTCTGTACAGACACTAAAATGTTTGATGCTGGAACATTTGCTTTCAGTGTGTTTGTGCAGTTCTTAGCAAGATATATTTCTGATTTCAGCTGTGACTTCTCATGCCAAATTTTATTAAAGCAAAACTAATGCACAGTTCAGCTACATATTACATGGCAAACTTCCCTTCAGTGTATTTTCACTATTTCATTTTTCAAGTGGGGTCTCTTTCGTCTCCTTTTTCAAGGGAAAACAAAAACAAGCCCACATTATTAGCTTATTTATTTCAGTTTGTTTCTCATATTAGCTTCTCTGGTTTTTAGGGTGCTTTAGCCTTGTTTTCTGGGACCAGTGCTCATAGTGGAGTATGAAAGTATCTCAGAACTGTCTCTAAGCCTTGAGCTCATCTCTGCAGCCAGTTAGTACAGTCGGCATGTGCCTGATAGTGACAGGAGATACTCTTCTCTCATTTTGTGCCTCATTCAGCACTGTTAGCATGCTTTAAGGCACCTTTCATTGCAGTATGCAGTGATGCATTTTCTCTTTCTTGCCTTTGTATGTGTACCTATTTATTTTACTGTCTGGAGAGCAGCTGGGGTTTCTTGATATGCGTGCAGAGCCTACAGACAATTGTGGTGTATTTTAAGGGACGGTCAGAAAAATCTTGAAGGTGGCACTCAGTGGTACCTCACTCTTTTCGGTTCCCCACTAATGCCACAATGAAGTCTAAAATTACCACATTGTAGGAGTGTGGCTGTTGTGTGTACAGTTACATGATGTAGGAGAGGGCAAAGTTTAGATTGCTCTGCTCATCGTGAATGAGGTTTTTCATGTACCTGAGTTGTTCAAGTCTTCATTGTGTGATTTATAATCTGAAATACGAATCTAAGTGGCTACCAGAAATTTCTTTCAGCTACAAAGTAGTTTTAAAGGCCTCATACTGATCACTTGAGATTTAAGCTACAACTCCCATGCTGTCTCAAGCTCATCTTAGATCCATGAAGCATGATCTTAACCTCTCAGTTAATTCCAGGCATGGTTACATAAAAAATCATTCACAACTCTGGCAACCTCCAAGGGTACCTTTCACTCTCTTCTCCTTACCCAGCAAAACAAAGAATCAGTTGTGAGAGAGATCCAGAATCACCTCAGAGAGGCTCAGGAGTGAAATATCCCCCATGTGTGCTAAACACAGACCTCCTGGAGAACCTGGCCTTTCCAGGTGGTGTTATGCTTCACTGGACCCTTGCTGGCTTTTTGTTACTGTGCTTTATGCTGTTGATGCTGTGGATGGAATTATTTTGGAGCTAGTGGTCTCTATCAGACTTACACTCAGTTCCTGTGCCCTGGCTCAGGCACACCTTGCTTCTTCAGTTCCATGTGCAGCATTTTTGGGTAATCACTGTTGTCCACAGCGATTTCAAATGAGCAGAGAGGTAGCCTGGAGTGTCCTGGGAGAATTGCATAGAAGAGGGCTGGGGTTTTGCACTGAGAGGCAGGAAACAGGGAGCACCCTTAACTTGCATAGGTGCATACAAGGCCTGAACTCCCAGGTGCCTCACAGAAGTCAACACAATAGTAACTGTTCATTTACAGAAATGAAGTCTCAAAGTTGATAACTTTGGGTAAGCCACAGCAGTCATATCATGTCACCATGGGTCACTGGTGACCATAATTCCTTACTCTGGTGTTTCTGATGGGGGAGATGAGGGTAAACGGAGGTGCTAAAATTGAAATTATTCATTAAACAGTTTTGCAAATCATATTTTAACCTGAAAGTTTTTCATTGCTCAATTTCTTGGTTTGTTTAAACTCAGCCTAGGAATGAAAGTTGTGCTTATAGCCAGAGAGAAAATCTTTGCTTCAGATTTCTGCTTAGCACTACAACTGTACCGGTCATGTGAAACAGCATCGTTCTCAGAATGCAACTTCCCATCTTGCCTGAAGTGTTCTTTAAATATTAGAAACCTGCAGAATGTTCTTCCCGTGAAAGGCACACGTAAATGATCGTACAGAAATCCCGTGAGGTCTGTGGCTTTTTCTTTAATTACTATAATCTGATGCAATGGAGCAAAGCATTCCACTACACAGTAGTATAACTTGTTATCTGGAGTGGCTTGGATAGCTGAATTTCACTAATTATTTTCCTTAGATATTGCTGTCATGTCAGCTGTTTATTTGTACAGGCTTTTCAATTTGTGCTAATCATTGTGCTGTTTTAGTGTCGTAAACACAGTTAATGTTATTGTAACATTTTTGCATTGTCGAAATAAGATAGTTGTGGGGGTTTTGTTTGTGGTTTTTTTTTAACTATGTAGTTTTAGGTGAAAATTATTCAACTTGCTATAAAGCAGCATATTAACTGAAGGGTAAGCTTTCTAATGCAAAGCTTGTTTGTCAGTAGGAATCATTTCACTGACTTTACTGTGCTTTGGATGAGCTGTTAATTCACAGTAAAATAAAAAAGTTTTTAAAAAGAACTTCTTACAGTAAATTTAAAACAAAATTGCTTAAACATGGTTGATATCTGTGAATATTCACATCAGTAACAAGAAGCTGTTCATTTTTAACGTTAAACTCAGCTCTTCCATAGTGTTTTTACTACTTCAGGAACTTCGGTTTCATTTCCTTTATTTCTGCAGTGATACAGGTCTGCAGCAATTTTATGTGGAAAAGATACTGGAGAAATTACATGTGAGCAACAATGTGCCTCCCATGTGACGACTATTTTTGCTTTTGTGAAACATAACTTATGACCCCAGCTACTTTTGTTCTGCCTTCAAATTCCCATCTGATTTCATCTTTCTCTCACTTAGAAACAAAGAAGAAAAAAGAGCAACTTGTAAGCTGTCACTGGTGTTAACATGCCGACCACAGCTTGAGAATTACTTTATTTAGTTGTTTCTGACTTGGAATAGTTCTGTCTCATTACACATTTTTTTGTGTTCGTCCCATGCAGCAAGGGTTGCGTGTGCTCAACAATAGGATATTCCTCTTGCTGTTACCCAAGGCACGGATGGGCTGCCATCCCTCACACCAGAGCTGATCGCAGACTGTTTTTCTGTCAAGTAATGTGGTTCCTCTTGGAAATGAATTCACCAAAAAGACACTGGATCATAATAGCACTATTGTGAGGACTCTTACAAAGCCTAGCAGAAGTGCAGGGGTACTGTCATAACTGCTAACAATCAGCAGTGGATCTCCAGAGCTACATAACTGAAATGAAAGGGAAGAAACTTAACAGGGATGAAAAGTATGTCTGTGAGTACAGTACAGCCTGTCGTCAGCTGGCAAGGTCATTGCTCAGTCCTGGAAAGAACAGATCTGCTTAGAGAATGAAGAGGGACAACAGTTTCCTACCTCTGCAAGTGCTGCTGTGTGCCCTGGTGGAAGTTTTTGACAGGTTAACAGTCTTCCCTCCTTATAATGATGAGAACCAGTATGTGAAAAACACACGTATTGCTTTCTTTTTAGAATATTCCAGTGTTTTTATTTTAAAAAGGACACGAATTCCCTACCCTCCCATTGTAAAATGTCTCATTCTGGTTAGTATTGTTCACATGTTGCTGTAGAGAGGGGTGGCCAAATTCTGATATCCTGCGCACGCATTTTCCCATTGAAAGCTTTGTTCTGGTGACAAATGGCTTCTCTTAGTTTTCAGCCAGGCTGAGAAAGGCAAAGCGATAGAAGGACATCATTAAGTGGTTTTGATGTGTTTTAGTAGTGTGAGGCCCTGCTTTGTCTTAGGGATCTTTATAGCTGATGGCGCAGGTTTACTGAATCTTACGTATGGCACAAGGTACAATCAAAACTATGAAGACATTCTTGTAAAAACATGATATCATATTGCTTCAATTCACTTAGGAGGTTAAACCCGGAGGAAGTGTACATTGCTATCAGCAGCATGACAGCCTGTGTTGTGCAGTTGTGGGGCCTTAGATCCCACCTTTCTTGCGAAAAGGCAGGAGCTTTAAACCCAGAAATGCAATGCTTTTCACTCTGTAGACCTGGAGATCACCTGCAAGAAAACTGCTATCTAGGATCTGTGATGGTTTTTCCTCATAAGCATAACAAGAAGCAAAGTCAACAGGGAGAAGCAATCCGTTTGCCCCTTTGACAAATTAACTGGGGAACAGTGTCCAGTTTCCAAAACCAGTAGTCCCAAGTCAGGCACATCTGAAAGGTTGTCCATGGCTCCTAGTTACATGGCTTGACTTCAGTAAAATTTTCTCTGTCTTTATAAATCTTGGTCATTTTACAACCATCTTGGGGAGCTGATACATCACAGCTTTTGGAACATGGTAGCACAGATATTTATTTTCCCACACCTAGGAATTCTTGCACAGGTGATGGGGCACTTAAGTTACTGCTTCTTTCTCGTCCATCCTTAAGCCTGCCTTAGTGTACACCATCCCTGTTTTCCATTTACAGGCAAAGTCAGCAAATTCAGCATGTCTGGATGTAGCTCAGCCCCCGAGAAGGCAGTGCAGGGATTCAGAAGCCCATTGCAGCAGCCTCCAAGGCTGTTAATCCAGCTGCTTTGACCAACTGAAAGACCAGTTTGTAATTATTTCAGGCAAGTTTCACTGTATTTATTGAGCTCGTAAAGGCTGCAGTGGTGTAAGGGGAGATCAGCCCTTTATCTGCTGTTGTGTGCTGCGGCTATTTGACATGCACAGCAGTACCAGCTGGCGTTGGGCTTGTGGTGTCCTTGGTCACGGAGCTACCAGTAACCCCTCCTGAAGAGGTGGATCAATGTCTTTCTGTGCAAGCGTCCCAGATTTGAAGACTTGTGGTGATTTAGCTCTATTTTTAGCATGATGCAAAGAGACTCCGAGGAGGAGGCAGGTGTGGCTGGTAGAGCAGTGAAAGTGCCTCTGTGTGTGTTGGTGCCTGTTCCCCACGAGAACCAGGTTTAAGGCTCAGGTTTGCAGTAGTTGTTGGAAGCCTTTCTGAATTCATCTTCAAGTAAGTTTCCTCAAGCCAAGTGAGCTTAGGGTCCAATAATTTGTTCTTTTTATAAGTGCTGATATGTAATTGTATAGACAACAAGTGACTTGTAGCTTATTTTAATTAGTTAAGCAAAAAACATCCATTATATCCTGATCCTTTGCAGACACCTGAGCGGGATTTCCTCAAATCTCAGGGACATCTGTGCTTTTTCTGCTTCTCGCTCTGGCTAATGAAGAATAGTACGCAGTGTTTCTCTCAGCGTCTGATCTCTCAGGCTGGAGGGAGTGAAATTACTGTTAAGCATTTGGCTCATAGTTGTATCTCAAGGACAGGACATTCTCCCTGCTAACTGGGAGAAAGGGGGAGAATTTTTCTGAGCAGTTTCAGAGGACGCGCGTCTCAAATCATGAAAGCATAATCTCCTAGTAATTCCAAAGGATTCTTGCTCAGAGACATTTAAGGACTTAGAAATGCTTCCTCATAAAGAAAAGCTTATAGCATATCTCCCAAATGTCTGCTACTGCCCTTTGAAATGTGACAAAGACCCTGTGGGCACAGTTATCTGCTCAGACATCGTATCAGTGCAGTTGTCCCCATCACAAATCTTGTGTTTTCACAGTGAATCCCATGTGCAGAAATAAAAAATTTGCATCAGAGACTGCATTGCAGGTAGAGGAGGCAGGCTTTGCTTTCTGTTAAAACAAAAATGACGGATATTGAACAGTTACAGGAGTCCAAAGCTGTAGTTTTCTTTCAGTGGATCCAATGCCGTATTGACTTGTACACTGGACAGTCAGATCAGGAACTTCACTGGTCTTTATGTGCCATCATAGAGTTTTCATTTCTCTATTTATTCTTAAGTGTCAAGTGTACTTTCATTTTTAGTGAAAGACTACTATAAGGGTATGTGACAACATTATTGCACCTTCTGCCCTGAATTTCTAATCCTGCGTCATCCAGAGTGAGTTTTGCTCAGTCGAGTATGCAACTTTATCTCCCATTTTTGCTCCTGCCAGTCTCTGAAGCACAGTTGGTGGCCTGATTGCTGTGTCCTGGTTTTGCATTTGCATGTTTTATCTAAGTTACGTGAAAAGGACTGATCCAGCTGTCATTAAATATTTTCCTGCTCACGCTAACATTCAGCATGGTTTGTAGCTGTAGCAGTCAGAGAGGTTTCTGTGTCACTAGAAGGGAAAAAGAAAGTGGGTCTCTTGAAATTGAAGGTGCTGTAAAACTATGAGTTGATGTAACTCATGACATACAGGAGAGAGAGTCTGAGAGCCCAGTAGTTTTGTGTCACGTCATAGCAGTGAATTTGTAAATGGGAACTGTATTTGATACTTCTTACTTAGTACAGCTTATTCTCATGTCATACCCATTCAATCAAGGTGGCCAAGGGCTTTTTTAAATAAAACAACCATGCATAAGTGGGTGAGACGGTGCCTGACCCCAAAAGATCACGGTCTGAATGCATGAGACCCATGAAAGGTTGGAAGGAAAAGAGGTATGGAGAGAGAAAGTAACTTTCTTGTGGTCACATAAAAAGTAGCAGGGTCCAGCCTGTACCGTAATTCTTATGCCACTAACCCCACCAAGTTTTGGACAGTTTGCTGACAGTACATATCCAGGGAGGGTCCTCGTCGTGAGTTGGGTTCCAAACAGTCATACTCTCTAAGTGTACTTTATTGTAGGAACACTAATATTGTGACCATGTCTAACAAAAGTGAAACATTTTTCAGCCCATCAGCACAATTAGGAGATCAGTTTGCAGCCTCTGAAAATGGATTTAAACAGCACTGACACTATGAAACATGATTTGAAGCGACTGTATATTTTGTGCCTCTCTTTGCAGGGCCAGATGATGATGATTTCCTGTATTATCTGTAACATGATTAGGTCATTTCTTGCCCACTCATGTTTCTGGACATTTCAGCTAGGGCAGCAGTCATTGCCAATGTTGAGTCTAGTTCTGAAAGATCTATACCAGCCTCCTCATAATTTTTATTCCAGTAATTGAAATGCTTTCTGATCTGAAAAGAGATGGACAGTTTTCAAAGTTAGGAATAAGAATAGAGGGGTTTTTTGTTTTGTTTTACCAAGGTTAATGTCTGCATGGGAGAAATATGAAGAAAGCTTGGTTGAGAATTTGCTAAAAAGGGAGTTTGGAGTGCACTGCAAATCTGTGTTTTCTGCACCACCTGCCTACTGTTCCGTTGCTGAAGTCTGCAATCAGCTCTTTCATGGATTCCTGGAAGATATAAACGACTCTTCATTAGAGCATAACTTGAACATCTTCATGTTAACACATTCCTGTTTCCTCTCTTTTTTTAGATCGAATATAAACTTTGCAATGGTTCTGACAAAGAGTGTGTGTCTCCCACAGCCAAATTCACGAAGAAGGAAACACTGAAGGTATGTGTGAAGCAGCCAAGTCAGCATCAGCTGACTTTCTTTTACAAAACAAGTAGCACCTTCCAAACAAACCATTGGGAACTACTCTGAGTCATTTCCCAAGACCTAGAGAAGCCTCTGACTCTTCTAGGAGTCATTATAGGCCAAGGGCATTTACAGGCTTTATACAGAGGATTAGATTATGTACTGCAAACAACAAATCAGTGTAATTATTTCACTCTGTTTGTATGTTCCAGAGCTATTATGCACCTCAAGAGGATTGTAATTCTTCATTGGTCTTGTTAGGAGGGTTATGCCTAGGCACTCTGAGCAAATTATTGCTTGAACACTTGCTTGTCTACCAAACCAAATGCATAAATAATTTGGTTTAGATGAAATTAGATTTAATATCTTTAATTTGAAGGGTGGGTATTCAGCTTCTTTCCATTTCCCCCAAAGAAAAGCCAAATTAGATTATGTTTAGTGAAACTTCAGGAGCAGAGAAGATACCTGTTATCTCATTATGGTTTTGTTCTTCCTTGTGCTCATTTCTGGGGAACCTGTGCTGGGTCAGGTTCTAGCTGCGCTATACATAGCTGTCCTTAATGCATCATGTTTTTTCTTCCCCAGAAGAGGCCATGATTACAGCTGCTATATTTTCTCTGTTCTCTATCAGGTACAAAAAAAAAATTACAGACAGGAGAAGAAAAGAGCTACCAAACAACTCTTCAGTGCTCTGAAGGATCCCAGTGTAGTGATCACAGCAGACTGGCTGAAGGTATTTAATTGGTTCTGAGACTGTAGGAAAAAATAAGTGAGAAGTACTTGATGTGCCTGAGACTTACTTATGCATTAGCACTTTTTTGAGTGAAGGAAGACTGAATACTTTTGAATTGAAGTTGCTCTAAAGCTGTGATTAAATAAGTGCTATGAAAGTGGAGTTATGGGGATTATTTACTTTCCATCTTAACCTAACTTCATCCATCTGTTCCATGTCCTTAAGTAGCAACAAGGTCTCAAAAAGTGCATAGTACAAAAGGAAGCGATGATGTTTCTTTCTTTTTTCCTTTATGAGTCTGCTGGCCTCTTCCAAAGATGTGGTTTTGTACTGAAGAGGGAATAGACAGAGTAACAGCCTGGAAATGAGCAGATACAGCTTGTTCTATTGACAGTTGGATTTTATGTTGCCACAGCACAGAATGAAACATATTGGACCTGATGACAACTGTAATTTCTCCTTGTGCAAAGACTCAACTAGTGACAGCTTCTCATTGAAGTCCTGAAACTTCATATGTGGCCAAATAAATTTGTATTGATACTGTTACCTTTGACCCTCTTTTTCTCCTCATTTGGTGCCGTTTAGTCTTCTCAGCTAATAATGAACGGGTTTCCCCTTTCATAATGGCAAAACTTAGTTTCCAAACATTGCCAAACACACAGCTCTTTAAAAAAAGAAAAGAAAAAAAGTAACTTAGGGATTTCATGAAACAATAGAATCACATTTGACCAGTGTGAAAAACCTCCAACATTGTTCTACAATCAGTATTAGAGGCCAGAAAACTGAGATACTTGTGGTTCATTTGAGAAATTAAATTGGCAACAAAATATTTCCATAGTGTTTAATGTTGATGGTAGTTAAATATTTAGATTTTTTTTTAAATACAGAAGAGCTGTTTGCTGTTTGCTGGAAGTTTCTGGTTCAGCAACAAATGATGCTGGGTCATAAAAACACAACACCAACAGAAGACTTGGGGTTTGGCCTATGTATGTTGAAGACAAGACCACCTTAGGCAAAACCTAACCTTACTGAGAAACTTCCCTGTTCTTATAGCTGTTATCTTTAATATACGCGGTCAGATTTAATGTCTCCAATACAAGAGCGAGCGCACATTGAGCTTGACACAGAAGTAAACCAGCTGGAGAAGGTGCTTTTAAAAATGGGCTATTTGACAAAACTCATTAATAGCTCTGTTCTACAGAACACTATTAAAATGACTTATAAGTCGAGTTAGACTAGTTACAACATTTTTCTGTGCAATGTTCTAATTGGCATGTCCTCTGTGATTAATAACAAGTCATTCTCACATGGGCCAGCGGTCCTGGTTGCCTAAAAAATTAAACAAGCTGCTAACACTAAGCCAGTAATAAAAATATGAAGACTAGATTCTGATAGTGAGATTTACAAGGTCTAGGATTTTGCTATGAGATCGCTAAGACTGTTCAGATAATGCAGTGTATCTTCTTAAGTGTGGCCTTGGGAGAAACACATACTGGAAATACTGTATAAACACTGAATAAATGCTGTTTTTCTTTTAAGGAGCAATGTAAATGAAACTTTTTGTTCTTTCCTTTCTCCTCTTCAGATTCGTGGGACTCTGAAGAGTTGGACCAAGCTGTGGTGTGTTCTGAAACCAGGAGTGCTGCTGATTTATAAGACACCAAAGATTGGACAATGGGTTGGGACAATCTTGCTCCATTCATGTGAGCTGATCGAGAGACCCTCCAAAAAGGATGGCTTCTGTTTTAAACTCTTTCATCCTTTGGATCAGTCAATCTGGGCTGTAAAGGTAACAATCCTGATGAGTCAAACAACCTCCTCCAGGTCACCAAGTATCTGAGCACTAGTGTTATCTAGTGTTGATATTATCTAGCTTCTCACTTCTTCGCTTGCTGTTAGTGATGGTGAGTTGATTGCATGAGAATATTAAAGACACTGAAGCCTGATCATATGACATCAAAGGAACACGGTGCCTTGTGATTAGATATACAAATGTGTCATTCTTGGTGTATAGATGCATGCATAAACTGAGGAAAGGGAAAGCATGTTAGTGCAGGAAAATGATCAATACCTAGAAGCTGTGTCAAGCCATGGCCTACATCTTTAAAAAGAGGTGAGGAATAGACCCAATTAACTGACTTCCCCAAAACAAGGATGTGCAAAGCGTTTTGTGCTGGAAGAGGGCTGGCAAAGTGGCAGAAAACAGAGTAATCATTTGACTTTTTTAGATTAATCATCTGACTTTTTTTTTTTCCTAATGCCTCTGGAGTTTTGTGTTTGTTTGTGATGGACTTGGAACTTTGGTCTGCTCAAGATTTGTCTGTTCCACAAAAGTGTGACTTTGAATAGGTTGCCTTAATTTTCTTTGAATTTTTCTTTGAAAGAGAAACAGCGAGGTTGTCTCTCCTTCACTTTGAGTTCTTCTTCAGTCTGTTGGTATTCCCAGGGTGAAACAGTCTCTTCCTGTGTACACAGTAAGTCTTGCAGTGACTTCTGGATCTGTATGTAACACAAATGATTAATAGTTTTTCACACTTCTTGAAATAGCTCCCTGCAAATTACAGAGAGCTGCATTTCTTTTCCTTCTTTCCTTTTAGAATAGGGAAAAAAAGAGAAAAAAATTATCTAATGCCTCTGAGCAAAGAAGAAGACCCCAGTACTTTCTGAGAGTCACCAAGAGCAACATTTTTTGGATACCCTGAAGACAAAACTTACGTTATTCTTGAACTCTTGTTTCCCCATTAAAAGCAGTGACTCAGCTGAGTTATTGCAGACATAAATTCTCCAGGAGACATCACTGGTGTAAGCAAGGTTTTACAAGTTACTGCCTTGCTGCAAGGTGATCAGCAGAGTAAATCTACTTGGAAAGAGTCTTGCGAGAGCGATGACAGCATTTGTCATTGGCATCCAAAGGTCTAGCAAAATGGAGGAGAAGCCCTATGGGAACAGACCAAGCAGCCTCACCTGCTCATCTCTGCACTTAATTGAACAGTTTTAAGCACAGCTATACAATCACTATAAAAAGTCCTGTGATTTTTAGTAAGGTAGGAGGGGAGAATTAAAATGAACTCCAACAACCAGAGTGAGAGTTGCTGTCTTCCGACAGTAGCTCAGCTCAGCTCTGATCTGTGCCTAGATGCACTGCTTTTGCTTTAAATCCTAAAGGTTTCATTGCTACTTTGCTCCTTATTCAGTTTTGAGAGTTTTGATGTTTTTTTATTCAGACCATGCACCCAAGAAGGTTGTGGATTATTTGCTGTCCATCAACAAAAAATTCCTTGTGATTTGACAGGTCAACTGAATTCTTCTGAAAAGCACAGTGAGGAGACCTAGTGAAAAAGTATAATCAAAACCATAGTCAGATACTGAAAAGTAGTGTTGCTGACAGTTCTGAAGTGTTATGGCAGAATGCCCTTCCCTTTGAACTGATCAGCCAAAACAAAGAAGAGTTTTTATCAACGCGTATATGTATTTGCATATGTTTATCTGTGTCTAATTTTTGTGTCTCTTGAGGAAATATATGACAAAAATAGGAATATTAAATATGAAGAGAATATATCTCTGAAAATATTTGTGTACTAGAGGAATTCCTAAGAGGTTTGAGTTTTAAAGTCAAAGCAGTATTCTAAGTCTCTTGAGACATACTTAGAAAGCTGCATTTGAGCTGCGTGGTAGGATGTTTCCTGAAACCTGAGTTCAGTCTGGATGGTTACATGTGATAGGTGCTTTCAGCCACAAGGTGAACTCCAAAATACACCTGAAGAAGAAATCCACCACTGCTGTGCTTGTTGTCAAATAAACTATCTGCACTCTGACAACAGTTTAAGGCTGAAACCACTGAAAATACTGTTTCGTTTTGTGTCATTTCATGGCCACCTTTTGAAGCAAATGGAGGAGAATTGGCTGATCTAAATTGGTTATGTGTAACTGTGCAAAGAAAGCCCATTTCTCATGAAATATAGATTAGCCTGAGCTTAAGCAAAATACCCAGGTTACTCTCCATCATGATAGGAGTAGGATCTGGCTAAACAGCTTTCACTTTTGGCTGAAATGGCTTGTGAAATTTTAAGGATTTTCCAGACTAGAGTTGATGGTCCAGTTTTGTCTCACATCAGTGGACTTCAGCTGACTCAGGGTAATTAATGGATGCCTTTGTACGGGTTGGCCTGGCTGCTCAGCAGATGTTTGGATCTAAGTGCAGGGCTCAGCCCTGGAACAAAGGTCTGGTTCAAGTGGTGCCCTAGACACTTCCAGCTGTGCTATCCTATTAAATATGATGTGCAGTCATTTAACTTCAGTTAGCACAGGATGAAATTTTGGGGTGCCTTTCAGATGAGAAGTAGGTAATATGTAAGGCCATTGCTTGTAGTGGAAAGCTTAATATATGCAGAGGGAACTGTTTTTACTATAAAGCGCTCTGGTTTCTAGAGCTATCTTAGAAGCATATCCCTGAGAGGAGAGAGTTCTGTATTCTATGCTGTTTCACTGGCTTTTTGAGCATTTTGGCCTGGAACTCCTTCATAGGGCGAATGGATTAGACCTCTTACGTTTTTGCTCTGCCCATGGCTTTGTAAACCCAAGGCCAAAACCACCAAGGTCTCCAAATCAGTCAGCAGCAAAAGCAGCGGTAAGAAAGGCTTCCCCCACATGCTTCAAATACTGCTCCAGAGGCACTTAGTCTGTCATGTGAAGGCAGCGTGATCCCACGCTGCTTCAGGGAAGAGACCAGCGAATGCCAACCTAGTAATGAGTGTGAGGGTGTGAGTGTCTGTCCTCTGGTCTCACGGAGGGAGTGTAGGGCTGTCTGCCGGCAAGGTTTGCCTGGCTGTCCCAAATTACTGTCCTGGAATAGTTTGCATTTCCCTCTGAGCTTGCTGAGAAGCTAGCTGAGCAGTATGATGTGGGAAGGTTTTATTGACTACAGCTTGTTCTGGCACGTATTTAGAGCACTAAATGAATCAAGGTCAAACCCACTGAATCTAGAAATATGTGTAATTTTGATTTTGTTGATTTTAGGAGCTTTGAATGGTTCTTTTAAAGAAAGGAGTTCTAGTAGTGGGCTTATGCAGCTCTTTTACAGTTGTTTGTTCTGTTCCATAATACAGCACAATTACCCACAGTACTGTTTATAAAAGATTTATTTTCCCCTTTTTAAAGCTTTGCTTTATGTCTTTCCATGACTAGATGTCTCATCACACTATCTAAAACAGTGTGAGTCCACTCCATTTCTCAAAGCCTGATCAACCAATGTTATTTGATAATGCCTTTCGAGTCTCAAATCAAATGTAAATACAGGAATGACCACAAGATGATAGTTTCTTGATTGTACTGTCCAGAGGCTGCAGCTGAGCTCTGAGTCCCAGTATAGCAGGGATAACATTCACTTTATGTGGGAGATGATCATTGTCTTGGAGGTCTTAAACTGAAAGGCTGGGAGACAGAAAGCGTCATTATCTCGGCCGTGCAGATACACAACCTTATTTCTCTCTGAAGATGTTGACTTGATTTTTATGGCCTCCTCTCCTTTCTGTGGGAAGCAGACCCCTCCATGTATGAGCGTGCCTTACTGTTGAATATGTTTCCTTGACAGAGTGACTTGGCTGCTCCTTGTGTTTATCCACTTGCCTAAATGTCTGTTAAAACCTTGTGTTATTCCCTCCTTCCGTTCTCCTCCTTTTTTTGTAATAACATCTCTCTGGATCTGTAGTATTTTGGTTGTAAGGCTATTCCTCCAAGAGAGCAAATATCAATCTCTGCACTGAAAGAACAAGTAGTGGTGTTATCAACAGTTCTTGAACACCCTGCTCAGCTGCAAGCGACTGAAAGGAAAAATGCCGTTGGGAATGATGCCCGATTGCATTAATGTCACTAGTAATGTCTTGAGCTGCTCTGCTCTGGTTTACTAATCAAATCTCAGCTTTGCCAGTCCTGACTATTAAGCCTTTAAACAGTCTTAATTTTGTGAGCCTCTTGTGGGAGAGGGAAGGAGAAAAAGAAGTGAGTAACAAGGCTCTAAATTCCTCCTGGCAGCAGAAGAGCCCTGCAGATGTGGAGACAAGAAGCTAGACTGAAGAGTTGCCTTCTCAGCACTGCATCTTCATGGCATAGATACAGATAGAATTTGATACTTGTCTTATGCTTGCATTCTTCATTCTTTTGAAATTTTGGCTTCCTGACTGGAACTAAATAACAAAAATCCAGATAAAATCACTATTTGACTACCAGACACTTGTATACAGGAGCAGTTTTCAGTAGCAGTCACAGTTTCCCTGCTTACAAACTAACGCTAGGGAAAAGGCCTTCTTTCAAGGAGCAGGATGGAATACCATAAAGGCCCATGAAAGGGAGGAGAGTCACACTCAAACTGCAAAAATTTCCCTACAGATTTTCAGCGTTGTGTGGTATTCTCTAGGAACTCAAGGAAATCTGTGTTTGAGCATCCTGGAGAAAACTGATTTTTCTACCCTGCAGTTGGCATAGTGGTCATGTGAGGATTGGTGATGTTTTCTGCTCACTGTTTATTTCTGACTTGATGTCTGCATGTTTGAAAAAGAACCTGCTTTCATGTTGTTTGTTACAAAGTGAGGAAGAGAAGGAGCTTGAAGAGGCTGGATCACTTTGAAATGCAAGGGAGGAAGAGTAGGGACTTGCATTTATTTCATAGACTTGTAGAATGGTTTGGGTTGGGAGGGACCCGAAAGATCATCTAGTTCCAACCCCCTGCCATGGGCAGGGACACCTTCCACTAGACCAAGTTGCTCAAAGCCCTATCCAACCTGGCCCTGAACACTTCCACGGGTGGGACATCCACAGCTTTCCTGGGCAGTCTGTTCCAGAGCCTCACCATCCTTACAGTGAAGAATTTCTTCCTAATACCCAATCTAAATCTACCCTCTTTCCGTTTAAAGCCATTACCCCTTGTCCCATCACTACATGCCCTTGCAAGAAGGCCCTCTCCAGCTTTCCTGTAGGCCCTCTTTAGATACTGGAGGGCTGCTATAAGGTCTCCGCAGAGCTTTCTCTTCTCCAGGCTGAACAACCCCAACTCTCTCAGCCTGTCTTCATAGCAGAGGTGCTCCAGCCCTCTGATCATCTTCATGGCTGTCCTCTGGACCTGCTCCAGCAGGTCCACGTCCCTCTTAAGCTGGAGGCCACAAAGCTGGATGCAGTACTCCAGGTGGGGTCTCACAAGAGCAGAGGGGGAGAGTCACCTCCGTCAACCTTGTGGTCATGCTTCTTTTGATGCAGCCCAGGGTACAGTTGGCCTTCTGGGCTGGAAGTGCGTATTGCCAGGTCGTCTTGAATTTCCCATTTCGGCCAGGTTGTGGCATGAAGTCTCTACCGTGGAGTGTATGAAGGTGTGCTCACCAGGTGCAGGAACTGCTTTTCCTTAACAGCTTCTGGAGCTCAAGAGAAGAGAAAACAGGTGAAGATCAAGGTGGGAACATGTGGTTCTGCTCAGAGAAGTTCCTAATCCAAGATTTCTCTACTTCTCTGGGAGTCATTTCTGGAGAATCATGCTGAAGGGATTGTGACAGGATGTTTGCAAGACACTGTAATATTTTTTTTCCACAGCTTCTAAACTAAAGGCAACATAAACAAGCAAAGCTTGTTTTTGTTAAAGCCTGAAGAGGCTGTCACCCCAGGCACCACAGTATAAAGGTTCTGAAAAGGTCTGATGTAGAGTAGAGGTGAAGGGCTGAAACCCAGCAGCATGTGCCCATACTGGGAGACCTTTGGTCCTCAGCCTGTCGTTTTCCCTGTCTCCTCCTTTCCTGAAGACAGGTTTGCAGGATGGAGTTTCCCTCCTGTTTCCTTCCAGAAAATCTGCCATTGCCTCTTCCCTGGAGCACAAGGCGTGGGCTCTGCCACTTCTATGGTGACACATAAAAGGTGTTTTATTGCCAGTGTGTCAGGCTGCAGATGGCTTCGGCATGCAGCACATGGAACAGTCTGTTCAGGTGTTGCACAAAGATGCCTAATAGCAAATATACAACTGTTTCTGTCCCAAGCTACAGGAATGAGGTTTTTCCATTCCCAAGGATCTGAATAAACAGAGTCGGTTTGGGCTGAGCATGGGTTAGACCAAGCCCTATTTACGTCAGAGCTCATTACTGCTTTGGAGCTGCAGCAGCAATATCGTGATTACTAATGAGTCTCTCTAAATTACTCCATCTGCTTCTTCTTTCTTTCCTATCACAAACATAGACACTATGCGCAGGAAGGGTAGAAAGACTCTGAATGGTCCGTTGCATCTTCTGTGCCTTATTTATGTCTTTTTGTCTGTGTGCATTTCCAGGGCCCAAAGGGAGAAAACGTTGGTTCAATCACTCAGCCTCTTCCCAGCAGCTACTTGATTTTCAGAGCAGCCTCTGAATCAGATGGTAAGTTTTAGTCTTTGTTTGCTTTCTCCAGACTGCATACTCTGTGCTAGTTAAGAAGATAGGTTGGTGCAAAAAAAATGTGGTGTCTAAAGGGAAAAATGGGAGCTCACCCAGCTTGAGAAGCCATTTGTTAGCAATGGCCAGAATACGTCAAGCAAACTACAGGCATATTTCATATTCCTCACTGAAGAGCCACCTTTCTGGCCATATGTATGGAAGATGAACCTAGGCTTGTAGCTGGGGAAAAAACACTAAGTGTATACTAAAGGATTAAAGAGCTTGATCCCAAAATTGGGCTGAGAGGGCCTTAAGTGTTTTCTCAGTTCAGCAAAGACTTCAGTGGGTTATCTGCCTAAGTCTTACACTAAGTAGGGATCTGCTGGAGGAAAATGACATAGTAATGTTGAGGAACTGTTGGTATCTGTCTCTCAACCACCAGAATTTCTTCTTATCTTGTGTGATGGAGATACCCCAAAATTCAATTTAGTTGGCAACAAGCTCCAAACACACTTTATTTTTGCCGGAACTGTTTAGCAGAGACACCAACCAGAAACGAGGTTTATCCAAATTATTTAGCACTCGGACAACGTTATAAAACACAGGTTTGGGTACCAGTTGAGGATACTATTATTGTACAAACACATAAGAATAAAGAGGATCCACAGCATGCACACACTCATTCACAAAAAACAGAGGCCTCTTTCACTCAAGGGTACCCAGAAGGAAATAATCACTTGCCCCTTTTCCTTTGCAGAAGGAAAATCACTCACCAAAGAGTCAAGGGCATTCAGTCCCAGGAAGTCTCCTTAGATAGCATCCCAGGCTAAGAGGAGAGCTCTGTTGGCAGACCTGCTGCTCTGAGAAGACCAATCAAAAGGGGTCTTTGGTGGGGCCCCGTTTTATAGCCTGGTTGCATCTGGCTGTGGTCATTATGAGCGTGGTCCTGAAGCTTCTCAGCTTGTCTGGGCCTGGGCATCTCCTTGGCTGAGGACCCTGTCAGGGTACTGCCCCTCCTGCTGCCCCAGTCATGGAGGTGACTGGGGTCACTGTGCCCCAGGGTGGGGGGATGTGACTGTCCACACCTTGGTACTGATCAGGATGCCAACAGGTGGGGCACAAATGTGCTAAAGAGCCATCAGCTGCCCCATTGATCTCATCAGGGGATGTGCCACTGCCACAACTTGCTGTACCATGGTTCACACTATAGCAGGCCCAGATACTGGTGACTCCACATGTAAAATACTGTTCTGGGAATTCACAAAATTATGAAAGGTAAATTTAGGTCAGTATAAAACAGGCATGCTGGTTTGCTATGTGCAAATCTCTATAAATTACTGTAGTGGACCTAAATCAGTGATTTAAAAGTAGATAAGAAGATTAAAAACATGTTTTCATTCCATTTGACCTTCAGACTACTGTAATTTTTTTTGACATAGCAAATTAACCCAGGCTGTTCATTTTATGCTTATTTTTCACTTACCCCACCAAGGGTGCTCTTGTAGCCCATATGCTCTTTAAGGATGCAAGGATTTTTTTATGGAGCATAGTGAGCTTTGAAAGCAGAGCCTTCTGATCCAGTGATTCAGTTTTACATACTCCTAAAGGCTGGAAATGGGACAATGCCAAATGCACCTTCGACATGGCGCTTAGAATAGGAGGTAACCTTTCATTACAGGTGCTGTTCTTCCTATGACTGTGCAAGGCGGGCTGTTCATAGTGAGGGATACCAGCTCAACACTGAAAGCCATTTGCATATGCCAGTATAGTGAATGATATGAAAATAAGTGAAATTTGTATAGAGCTGTACAAGCACATCTGTTTGAATATTATGCTTTTGTAGCTTATGGAACTGTACAGCTTATTTGTGTAAAGGAATACAGGATCCCACGTGGCTCCAAAAAGTACCTACCTAGAAAGGGCTAGATTGATATAACACTCTCTTGGGGGCAAAAAAAAAGTGCTGTTGGGGTAGAGCTACTAAATTATAGGCATTTCAAGCCTTGGTTATACAGATAGCCCGTAGAATAGATACACAGAATAGTCCTACAGGATCCTTAGGCAACCAGGTAGCTTCAACAACTGTCTGTCAACTCAGATTTTCTAAATTATTGTTTCCTTAGTGGTCTATGTAACTTGTCTTTCCATTAACTTAATTAGAAAATGCACGAAGGGACCAATGTGGTCATTCTGTGTGTTCAGGACAAATTGCTGTCTCATAAAGTATTTTTCCTGGCATTTCAGCTGTCTTCTAAATGAAAAGTTTCATTCTGGTGGAAAACTGATGATTAAACCTTACAGCCAGCCTGGCAAGGAGACCTATGGCTGCGCTTCTACTCTCTCTTTTATGAGAACTGCCATAGGCCACTTATGTGGAGTAGAATAGCTTTAGATTTGTTCTAACTAACCTTACCCATAAAGGCTCTCAAGCCAGCAGTAGCTCCCAAGAGATCAGCAGAGGTAAGACTTTTCTAGCTGTGATCTCTGTGTCTGGGTCATACACCACTTGCTGAAAAAGCACAAAAGGGACCGTATCTGGCATATGAGAATTTTCAGTATTTAAATGCCTGTGGGAAGCTTTCTGCTCAGTGAGTTATTACATGTCTCTGATATCATAAGAGCTTAAAATAGAGAGTTACTGAAATGTATTTTTAAAGCCAAGATATTGGGCAAGATTCTTGGGAAGGATGCAGAGGCCAGGCAGATCAAAGTAGAGTTACTTTAGGGTTTAGTATGATTTTCCTTTGCTGCTTCTCTACAGTAGGATCTTAAGGTTAGATGGAAAACTAATGTGATCAAGGGAAGGAGGAGGAACTGAAATACCTGTCAATCAAATATTGTAAATATGTATATAGGAAATAACTAGGGCCTTTGGTTAGGGATGAAATAATACATGCTCTTGAACAGCACTAGCAATGCCCTTGAGTCACTCGCACACGTTTGGAGTGCTCACATTATGCCTGGTAGATCCTGAGAGTCTGAGGAGGTGACTGTGACAGTCAATGTGAACTGAGGCTTTGGGATCTGTCCATTTAGTGGTGGACTTCAGAAAAAAAATATATAGTATCACACCAGAAATACTAGCATGCCTTGTGCAGGACGGGGAGGATGTGAATCTCTTTGTGAGTTAGCATTCCTGGGGGCAGCCGGGGGACATCTGCTCCACTGAGCCGTCTAGATGTACTGGCAAATGGCCAAACACATGGGTGTCACGCTTGGAGATGGGTGACTTGGAAATGGTATTAGTGTCAGTAGGTGGTGTAAAACGTGTGCAGACAAGGACACAAGGAGTAGAAACTGTTAAAGAAGACTGTATAAACTGCAGCAGATTAAGGCTTGTACTTTGCAGTTAATACAAATTGATTTTAAGCCCAGAAGACACTACTGAAATGGTTGTAGATTGTTATATAGCTTCACCTATTGTAAAGAGGCATCTCCCAAGAGGCTGTACCTGAATTTGTTTAATTCCTTCAACACACTGGACAAACGTAGAGGATGCAGTTGTGGTCAAGAGATACTGGAGATAAAGGTAATATTAGCTAAGCTAGCTGACACAAATAGGGCAGGTGGAATCTGGTTCCTTGCATAATGTTAGTGTATATTTGTAGTATGTTTGCATCTCCTCCATAGATGCGATATTTTATGAATCTACAGCATCTCTGAGGAGGTGTCCTGACCATGTTCTTCGTAATGCAGTTTCTCATGTTAGTAGTGGAAAATGAACCACAGAGCATTTGACAGATTTAATAGTAATTGACAGAGGCCTCTTGACTTGTTGGGGGAATATTGAGTTGCGGCATATGTTCTATGTGCAGTTCTGCTATCCAGGCAACAATATCATGATCGGCAGCTACATGGCCTACTTTTTATCTCAGCATTTCAGAATCCCATCTGTGACAGACTGTTGGTAGGATTTAAGGTCCTGACTTCTGGACAGCCTGCAGAACCACCACCGAGCTGCAGTAGTGTTTCCATTCACAGACTGCAGCAGCAGTCTGCTTTGTGGTGTGTTTTAAAGACATCTGGAAGGTCATGTCAGCCCATACAAACCTGTACAAACACAGGGTCTTTCTTTCTTACCAGTTTCAGAAAATAAAAGTGCTTTTTCCAAAGCAGTGACTGTGTATACATTTCAGCTTTATCTGATGAGAGGCTTAGAATTAGTAGTTTAGACCTGTCCTGAGCTTCCTGACTGGATCATTCTGGGGCTGCCCTTGAGGTCTCCAAACTGGTGCCCCAGACCTCTTAAGCATTTTGAGTCACCTGCTTAAATCTTGTAGTGCAGGTCTCCACCTTGCCACAGGTGCTGCCACCAAATGGGTTACCAGGGGGATGCCATGGGGCAGGTTACCAGGGGTTAAAGGCTTAGCAGTGGAATTGTAAACCACACTTACATTTTGTTCCTTATGTCTGTCCTTTCGTTCAGGCGTGCTTTGGGTAGTCTCCATGGCCTGATGTGGGAGTTGTGTGGAAATGCTGATGATCTGGCTTACAGTGGTGATGTTTCTTTGCTAGGCATCTGGCCCTTCCCCCAAAACGGATGCTCTGATCTGGGGATGAAACTAAATTATTGAAATAAGGGTCACACACAGAAGCAGTGAAACAGGAGAAAGATTGCAATTTGAAACCAAGTTGACAATGAAATATATCATTGGATCCTGGCAGTACTGGAAAAAATAGAAATTGCCTTCTTAGCTTTATGTCTGCCCTTCATATTCCTTAGACCTTTCACAGCAGTTTAAAATCCAGGCATTTGCAACCAGATTTCTTTTAGTTCAGTGCATAAATTGTACCTGCAGCTGAGAGATCACATCCTTGCATCTTGTCAGCTGAAGTGTAAGAAGTCATGCACACAGACACCCAAGTGGTACAGCAAAATAAGCAGTCAGCTGAATACGATGACCTTAACGTGCATTGACTGAACCAAATCAGCCTCTTCCTCATCGTCTGTGATTTGTGTGCACTTGAGCAAGAATTCATCCTTTCCAGGTGACAGTCTACGTCAGGTTGATTTTTAAAAGCATCTATCTTGTAAGTGTGAGGCATGAGGCCAAAAGCTGGATTACTTTAATAATTCATGACGAATAATATTCCCTCAGTGATGCCTCTCTGGAGGAATGTATGGTTACTGGGTGTGAGGCTTTTGAAGTCTTAATTGGCAGGAGATTAATTCCAGCTGTTCTGTAGCTACAGGAATGCAATGGAAAAAAAAGTGTAGTCGCAGACCGAGATTTCAGTGTGCAACGATGTGATTTCATCTCGGGCAGATTTTTGTTATTGGTGAGTGCTGAGAGAAGATTGTCTGGCTCCTCTGTGATCAGCTGTTGCAAAATGTGGCAAATAGTCTTGACATGTTAAGTTATGAGTTGTTCCAGGTGAATGATGGAGACTGTTAAGAATTGCAAAGCTGAATAGTGTAGCAGTTTTAGTACTGCCTGCTTTCTTGGAGGTTTTGGTGTGTTTTTTTTTTTGTGTGTGTGTGTGTTTTGTTGTGAGTGGTTTGGTTTTTTGTGTCGTGGTTTGGTTTTGTTGGGTTTTTTTCTGAGGGATATGGTAAATTTAGATCTGTTTGAAGACTAGGACAAACTCAAGTTATTTCTTGGACTGAGCCTGGATTAGCAACATAAGCAAACTTCAGTTGTTTGGGTTATTTCGGTTTTGTGTTTTGTGGTTTTTTTTGTTGGATTGGGTTGGGTTTTTTTGGTTTTATTGGCTTTGTTGGTTTTGTTTGGTTTCGTTTTTGTCTGTGTTTTTTTTTTTTTCATTCCAAGGAGAAGAGATTTTTTTGTCACTTGGTTTTAGTATTTCCTTTTGTGTGTGAAGAGTCGGTGTGAGCACATGCCTGCTCCTGTTCAGCTTTGTAGCCTCCAGGTTTCCGCACGGTGCCGGCAGCGCCCAGCGCCCCGGGAAGCGTCCTGCGCGGAGCTGTAGTGACTCCCAGTTGCTCAGCTGTACTGCAGGAGTCATCTCAAAGGACCACAAGGTGCTCTTCCAGCCTGCTGAGCCAAAAAGGACTGGAGAAAGCATATGGATGGTTTCAAACCATATGTGAACTGCACATTTGGCTTTGTTTTTGCAAAGTCAAGGCAACTCACATCCTGTATTAGCTTTTTTTTTTTCCCCAAACCTTTCATGAAAGAATAAACTTTGGAACCCAGCTGTGTTTAACTGATTTTTCAATGAGTTTTCTTTTCCAAATTGTCACTGATGACTCTTGTCATTTTACTGTAAACACATGTAACAGAGAAAAAAGGTTGCAGGCCTACTTAGGGGTGACAACTCTGTTTCATCTCTTTTGGCTTTTTTAATGAGCACATCTGAGTGATGTGCAGATGTGTTCCTGTGGCATCCCACTTTCCTGGGACATCTGTCACGTGCCAAATGCTGTGATCATCATTTGCAAAAGTGATGTAGGGAGTGGATGTTGAAACCCACGATCAGTGCAAGGAGAGAGATTGCTAAAAAGAGAGCAGAAACCCAGGCTAGCTCTAGCCCTCTGGTAGGACATCCACTTCTGGTGCTTTAGGAACAGCCTTATTAAAGAGTCTCGCTCTTTCATCATCATTCCTGGAGGGACCCAAAGGTGGCTGAACAACCCACCCATCCGACAAGTTCAGGTGCCAAAAAAGGGGTGATGTGAAATGTCCTCTTCGTGCTGGCTGCCAGTATGATGATCTAGCTGGGCTTTGAACATCAGAGTTGGGGATCTTCTCTGGGTGAGGTGTCATTTCTGTTGGTTATTATACTCACGGAGAACTCTGTTAGCTTGGATGAAAGATTTCTGTTGCTGAGTTTTGTAAACCCTTGTATGTGGCTTGTGAGATACATGGCGGTGTAATGTGTAGATGGACTGTTTTACTTTCTCCCTCTTTTGTCCTTCCCCCTCTGCAGCCCAGGTAAGAGCCAGAGCTTACCCTGAGGGCTGCCCCTTGGAAGTCTGTGACAGAATACTAAATACAATGAAGAAAAGGTCAATCTTGGAAATAACATTTGAAAGGGAATACTTAGTTCCCAGCTCCCAAGCAGAAGGAGGTAATGCAGGTGTTTTTGAGACATGACCTCTGCAGAAACTGTGGAAAAAGTAATCATTGCAGTGGATAGAGTAATGTGTTATTTGATATAAAAAGAGCTTACAAGCCTATGGGGAGATTCTGCCATAGACTGACAATATACTCTTGGGTTTTCCTTCAGAATTTAAACATATGCTTGCTTTAAGCCACAATTTGTGGAAAATTATAACCGATAAGTGATCGCAATGTTTTACATTGCAGCTTTTAAAACCTCCAACCTTCTGAAAGAATACTGTTGTATCTCCTTTGCAGCTCTTTTTTGTTGTACACATCATATTGGGCTGCCATTCCTCTCTGAAGGAACCCGCATTTTGCATCCTTCACTGATCTAATTGCCTTGTATACAAAAAAACCTGACTTGAGTCAACCACTCAAAAAATGTGAGAAGTAAGGTAACCATGAAGCCTTCATGCAGACTGCTGTGACTATAGATGGCAACCTTTAATTATGTGACCACATACTTTTTTCCCCTTCTGCAGTTCCTGAGGGAGTGAGTAGGCTTGTCAGGTAAGCAATTAAGTAATCCAAATGCTAGCATTTTTGTATCATTTTCACAATAAAGAAGAATATTGCGCAGTAGCAGGATCACTCAAATGTGAAAACATTTCATGTAGGCCCTTAGCAATTAAACACATTTATCTTGTGTGCAATCCCTGAAATTGAGAGGATATAATTTTACGGTGTTGTGCTGCAATTAACATGCTGTTGACTTGCAGAGAATGTAACCTTTTCATTTGCAGAGGAGATCCTAGATTTTACATCTGGTTTTGTGGCATGTGTTTGTTTGGATTCACAGCACCACCTGATGGCTGAAGACCCGTTTCTTAGCTTGAGGATTCTGTGCCTCCCTTGAACTCAGTTTCTGTTAGAAATGGAAACAAGGGCAAACTCTGATGTCATTTCTGTGCTCTCTGAGGCACAAATAACTCTGACTGCTAAAGCACAGCAAGTTCCTCTAGAGCTTTGTGTCTCTGTTTTGGAAAATCAGGTATTTTTTTTGTGATTTTGTTTTTAATTTAGGCTCCTTGAATACGGTTTCAAAAAAGATTCAAGTTACTCATAACCCTTTCCAGGGAGTTACCCAAAGAGATAAAAATCCTAGATATGCTATGGAGAAATTTCCTCTGGTAATGTGGTGGACAAGCCCAAAGGTTTGACCAAGCCTCTAAGTACCATGTTAGTACCAGTGAATAGCAGTGGCAGTGACAGCAGAGAACTGCTCTGCCTGCAGATCCGGAGAGCAACATGGCTGAAGGGAACTTTGGGGTCCCCCTTGCCAGCCTTGTTAGAAAGTGTAAACATAGCCAGCGCGTTGCCGTAACCATCATAAGGTCATGTCTTTGTGTGAGTGCTCCGGAGGGCAGAGGAGCTGACCCCCATCACAGAATCACAGAACTGCTGAGGTTGGAAGGGACCTCTGGAGATCCTCTAGTCCAACCCACCTGCTAAAGCAGGTTCAACCAGAGCAGATCACACAGGAATGTGTCCAGGCAGGTCTTGAATGTCTCCAGAGAAGGAGACTGCACAAGCTCTCTGGGCAGCCTGTTCCAGGGCTCTGGCACCCTCAAAGTAAAGTTTCTTCTCATATTCAGATGGAACCTCCTGTGCTTCAGTCTGTGCCCATTGCCCCTCATCATGTCATTGGGCATCACTGAAACGAGTCTGGTCCCATATTCAGATGGAACCTCCTGTGCTTCAGTCTGTGCCCATTGCCCCTCATCCTGTCATTGGGCATCACTGAAAGGAGTCTGGTCCCATCCTCTTGACACCCACCCTTCAGATATTTATAAACGTTGATGAGATCCCCTCTCAGCCTTCTCTTCTCCAGGCTGAACAGACCCAGCTCTCTGGATCTCTCCAAGTAAGAAAGATGCTCCAGACCCCTAATCATCTTTGTAGCCCCATTACTGCTCCAAAGTGCTCATGCTGCTACAAATCAAGCTACCTGATTTTACAAACTCATTGAATGCAAAAATATCTTGACGTATGCAGCATTTACAAATGTCAAATCATGCAGTCCTCATTCTGCGGAACTGGAAAAGAAAAGGTAAAGTTGAAGGAGCTGAGCCTAAACAGGAGTGTACTCCCTTGTACAGAATAACCTGAAATGGGTTTTCATCTTGATGTGTTTGGGGGAGAGGGGATATGTAGGAGGGATTTGTGCTCAGCACAGCCATTAACTCTAATGGGTTATCCATGCAAATCCTCCTCATGGCGAGAAAAGAATAAATCTCTATATGTAAAGCCTTAATGCAAGAATATTTGTTAAATACAAAATAGTGTGAAATCAATTCCAACAGCCTTCAACCTTCTTAATCTTTTATGAACCATTATGTGTGATTTTATTATTAAATTGTAAGCTGATGCTGAAGGAATTTATGGGATGAGATTAGAATAGATGACTGGGTTCTGTGGTGCTTGTGGATCACTGTTCAAGTGCAATTCTTCAAAGTCTGGGGTATTTTTCTCTTTCCAAAAAGAAAGAGAAAGTGGTTCCAAAGCAACCACTAAAAGATACTCAAATTTTTAAACGTTTTTTTGTAGACGTATCACCTGGATTTTTTTAAAACTCGCATTGATCTTCTTATAGAGCCAAATTTTGGTCATATTGAAATAGATGGGAATTTTGCACGAGAGAGCAGGATCCCAGTGTGTGATGAAATTGAATGTAATGGAAGCGTTTCCCAAATGGGACCTCAGAATGTATGTGGTCCAGGGAAAACCTATTTGTAACACTTGCCATTGCTAGAGCAAAATCCTTGTTTTCTTCATTGCCTCTCAAGCACACTTCTCATTATTGGGAAAATATATTCTGAGGAGTGTAATGAAGAGCTCTGTTTTACATGCTTGAAATTAGAGGATAACTCCCTTGATACCTCAGTTCTTGAATGTTCAGCCAATTTGCAGGTGTCTTGGCCTCATTAATGACTGTGCTACAGAAGCAGGCTATTTTCAGATGCTTCCCCAAACACAGTGACTCCAACATTGTGGTGATTTGAATTTTATGCTAACACACAGCTTTGCAGACTTGTATGGATCATTGCAGAAGGAGCCAAGGGTCTGTATGGATTCCTGTGATTTTCCTTTGCTGCCTGCCTGTGGGACCTGCTCAGGCCTTAAAAAAGTCCGGTGAGGCTGTGCGTGAGAGCTGTGGTTTGCCTCTGTGTCATGCTTATAGTTTCTGGTATTACAAAGTAAACCCTTCGGGTAAAGATTTTTTGTGACAAGATAAGGAAAACTGATACTCCACCCACATTGTCTGGTGGACTGGGGAGGGAAAAGGGATAGAGAAAAGGGAAAAAAAATACGGAGAAAAGGAAAAATAAACAGCCTGATAAGCAACTGCCTCTAGTCTTAATCAGTCTGGCAAGTATTGATCTTCCTGGCTCTTGTTCCGAGAGATTGTTATTGCAGCACTACACCCTTTTGGGATGCTCAAGCCTACTTGTGGTTCAGTGATCCCACACCAAGCAGGGGCCTCTCCTGCACGGCGCAGTGCCCTCGTGTCTCCATGCCATTGGGGAGTGTGCGTCATGGGGATGCCAAATGTTGAGTGTGTTATCGGGGTGTATTGCTTGCAAACATGAGCTGCTAGGTGGTTTGAAAGGACCGTACCCATACACATTTCCTGCATTTCAGACTAAATCAAAAAGGAACAAAAGGAGATGTGAACAGGTTGTGGGAGTTTAGAGGAGGAGATGCTATTAGGGGAGAGGGAGTTGGGATGAGCTGCTGTCATGGGTTACCACCAGCCAGCAACTAGGCCCCACACAGCCGCTCGTTCTCTCATCCCAGATGGGATAGGGAGAGGGTCAGAACAGTAAAAGTGAGAAACCTCATGGGTTGAGATAAAGACAGTTTAATAAGTAAAGCAAAAGCCATACAGGTAAGCAAAGCAAAACAAGGAATTTATTCACCACTTCCCATCGACAGGCAGGTGTTCATCCATCTCCAGGAAAGCTGGGCTCCATCACACGTAATGGTTACTGGGAAACACAAATGCTGTAACTCCACACATCCTCCTCTTCCTTCTCCCTCCCCCAAAATGCATAATGAGCATGGTGTCATATGATGTGGAACATCCTTTTGACCAGTTTTGGTCAGCTGTCCTGGCTGTGCCCCCTCCCAGCTTCTTGTGCACCTAGCAGGGCACGTGAAACTGAAAAGTTCTTTACTACGTAGGATCAACTAATACATCAGCGTGTTATTAACAGTAGTCTCCTTGTAAATCCGAAACACAGCACTAAATCAGCTGCTGGAAGAACATTAAGTCTATCCCAGCCGAAACCAGGACAGCTTCCCACTGTATTACCTGTGCAGATGTTCCACTCATGCAGCCACTAAAATGCACCATTTCTGGCAAGATAACCTAGGAATTATGTATATGAAAAATATGTTATTGTACACAATGACTTTGTGAGTTCTAATGAGCTTTACTCCCAGGCAACAAGCTTTTGAGAAGCAATGAATGAATTGTCTTATTTACTCTCCTGTGCTTAAATAATTCCTTTTGTTTTCACAGGCCGATGCTGGCTGGATGCTTTGGAACTTGCCCTGCGTTGCTCCAGCCTCTTCCGGCTCAGTGCCTCCAAGCAGGGAAAGGATGGAGAAATGAACTGTTCGAGTGATTCTGCACATGCAGGGCTCAACCACCTCTTGCACACAAGCACCATCTCAGACCAGGAGTTCTTCCAGTAAGATGGCGCCATCACTTCTTAATGCACAGAGAGCTGTTGCATGGCTCACACTTTGTCATTCTTTTAACTTTAGCATAATCCAGCCAGAGTCCACCAAGAAAACCTGTTTAAAAACCAGCCTGTATGTTCTTCTGCTGCATCCCTCACTAATTAGTGGGTTTGGTGCATGTGAGGATTGTTGTCACCTGATGCTTGAGCACACAGACTGGGGAGAACTTCAGCTGTGCTCATGTGTACATAAACAATTTTCTGCTGTTGCCTACTTGGGCCAAAATGCTGTCTGGAGATGCTGGCATGAAAAATAGCTTTCCTAAGTAAAGACTGCAGAATCCATCTACTACAGTAGACCCGTGGTTCCTCACACAATCACTAATGGTGTCTGTTGGCTAGCACATACGGCTCTAGGTCTGATCTGTTTTTTAATAATGTGTTCTTTTTTCTAGTAATACTATGTCATAGTCAGCAGAGTGCACAGACTGCATCCTCAGTTTTATAATTACTTTCTCTCTCTACAGGGGTTTTGAGTGGTTTCCAGTTTCTTCCTTGATGCATCAGATAAATTTTTACATAAGGGAAAAACGTCCCCACAGCCTTCTTCCTATTCATATTCCTAGTATTACTGCAGCATTTTGGAACAACTCACATCAAAGCTCTGGAAGCTTTAAAAAACCCCAGGCCTTATCTGTTGCTTATAGCTAAATAGGCAACTTCAAAAATCCCTCTGGTGTAGACACTTGGCCCTTGGAGTGGGAGCGGTGAGATGTAGTGTCTTTTTCTAGTTCTACTGACAGGAATTTGACTCTTAGGGTTCACAGCAATGCACCGTTGGTTACACGGTTTTTAAGGTGGTAATTCTTGCACCCCACAAAGATGATGCCTTGCACAGTGGGACCTCACTTCAACTGTTTTCTTAGGCTCTGTTATAATAACAGCAGGGATCTGAGTCCTCTTCTGAGAGCCGAGGTATATCTGGTCCCATGGCAGCATTTCGGTCTGCATTTTGCTCTGAAAGGCTGTGGTGTTCACAGCAGGTGTTCTCCAGTCCTGCTGTTTGAGATTTTAGCTAGAGTTTGAAGAAGAGCTTTACTGAAGAGCAATGGTAGAAGAGCAGGCAATCTGATGTGTTGCCAGGGCGTGTGACATAGTACTTGTGCATATACTTCTGTTGTTCTTGGGCTTCTTCCATAATACTTTATGTTCTAATTTCTTTCTGCCTAAGAGAGAGTCTCTTAGGACTGTACTTGCTGTGATAATGAATCCAGGAATGCAGTGGACTTGTTTTTCAGCTGGTGGATGTGTGTACAGGAATCCTAAAAGCCTGTGGCACTGAAAACATACAGGCAGACTCATGGCTACTGTAACGATGTGCAGAAGACAGAGTTATAGCTGTATTACAAAATATGATGCATAAATTATGCTAAAATGGTGCCTCTGTTTTACCTCTTAGTCGTTCCACATTAAAAGCCCTCTTGAATGATGAGGCTCAGCAGTAGCACATGTGGCAGCATTTTCAGCAAGACAGAGTACCCACAATTGGAACCAGATTTTTTCTGACAGACTCAGATTTTAGTGAGTCTGGTTCACGCTGGGTGTTCAGCATCTGGTTGTCTGGACAATACACTCTCCTTTTTTAGTCCTACCACTGGTTTTAATATGTACCTAGACTTAAAGCCCAGGGGAGTTTGATGGCTGGGGAACAGGGAGATGACTTGCTGCCATCCCTGGAGCAATAAAGAACATTTAAAGAAGGGAATATGCAAAACCAAAGCTGTACAAATGCCGAGCAAAGGTTTTTAGGTTTACCACTGACAGTGGCTTCCTCATAGGGATTCAATCATTCTAATTAAATGCCTTCCCTACAGGGAATCTTACCAATTAAATTGGCACACTCTTGTTAGAGGGGCAGTTAATTACATTTAACTCTATCTTCAAATTAGCCGAACTACTCTGTCAAGAAAAGAAAAAGAAAAGGGAGATCATGGATATTATAGGGAGAACAAAACCCAAGGGAGCTGGCAAAGGCGAATCTTCTGTTGAGCCAAAGTTGCATTTGTCTGCTGGCTGCTTTGCTCCTTTCCCACTGGGAAAGAAGTCAAGATTATATAGTGATTTAAAAATGTGTATCTTTAGTAGTGTATAAAAATGAGAGGGAGAGAACTGTGCAAGTAAATCAAAATACTGTGTAAATCTGTGATTTAAGACAAGAGGCCTTCAGTGCAACACGTACTCTTCTTTTTAATATGAAGTTGTATTTCTTGTGGCTTCCATGTCTTATCTCCAGCAACCCCAAGAATCTGGCTGGTTTTCCTGTTTAACAAGAGCCAAAGGGTTTCTTTGCTTAGTGTAGAAGAGTGGTATCAAACCCGAAGAAGTCCTGATCACCGACGGAAGTTACCAGGAATGCCCTAGAGAATAAAGCTATGGTATAAGATAGCTCCCAATATGCTGAAACAGTAAATTAGCCATTAAAAATGCCAAGTGATTCATGTTCATGGTGGAAATCCAGTGTTGACTTTTAGTATGGTCATTCTTTCCCAGCTTTTAAAGCCTGGTCCAAATCCCATCAGAAGCCCCTGAGAAGTCTTCACATTGAGTGTAGTTCAAGCTCATGGTGTGGCTTTTGTTTTTAGAATATCATATGTATTCGGTGATGATTCTGTCTGGAGGAATAGAAGAGCCTGGCTCCACTTCAACATCTCAGATTTATTCCTCATACTCAGAATGAGGAGCATCTGTTTTCACTTTGGTTCTCCAGAACGACTCCTTGGCTCTGGATGTGTTAAGTCTTGTCTTGTTTGTGGCTGGTGGGTAATCAGCGCACAGTTGAGTGGGATTTCATGTGAATTTAATTCCCTCTTTAACTGAATCTGAAATCCTTAAAAAATAATAGGAGAGAGCAGAGGAAACTGAGAGAGTCATTTGCTCCTCTGAAACTTGAAATATTTCCCAAGTGTGAGACAGGTGACACTGAAAAACGCTCTTCTTACAAATGTGAGATAGAAACAAGTGCTACTTCTCAGCCATGAACCCTAAGCCTTATAATGAATTGTTCTTTCAAACGTTTTTACTCCATGGAGAAAACTTGCACTAGGTAAGGGAGCATAGCAACCACAGGCAAACATATTGAAAAATTAAGAAATAAATTAAAAATAAATTTAAATGCTCAGCAACTAATAACTTCTGGACTTACCATCCAGAAGTATCTTTGCTGAGGAATCATGGGATAATCTCTCTAGACACCTCTCTCCTCACCTTTTTTCTCCTTTATTATCTTAAACTTATGCATGTGCTGTCCTCTGTACATCCAGTGTATTTGGTTATCAGTCATTACACTTGCTAGTTGCTAGCAAAAAACAACAAAAAAAGAAAAGTAACATCCTGGCACTGGAATGATGAAGACATGTAATGTCTGATAGTGAATTATTACTGCTGGAGCATAGCGGTCGTTGACTGATTTATGATCTTGGTTTTATTTTACAGTAGAACTGTAAATTAAAAAAACTTGCAGTTTATGTATATATACACACATATATATATGCATACATACATATATGTAGTTAAAAGAAAGATTTTCTACAGCACAGAAAGCTGTAGACAACACTTTAAAAAGAACTCTAGAAACTGAGCTGTGACTGTCACAATATGGCTTGCTTGGTGTGTTAAAATCATGAGCTTATTTCAGTGCATAGTTGGAAGTTGAGATCTTCTGAAAAGCTGATGCCAGTTCTACGTTCTGACTCTTCTGTTGTTTGTTGTTTGGGGTTTTTTTGTTTGTTGGTTTGGTTTTTAATCTGGCTCTAACTAGCAATGCCTTATTATATTTTTTTTATTAAAAAAAAAAAGAGAGAGGGAGAACCAGGGATGGAAACTTTCAACATTAAGCTATAATCAAAATTGGAACATGGCCAGAATGGCCTGAGAAGAGCTCTATCATGGAGAGACTTCAACCTTGACAGAACACTCCCATGTATTGAGGAGAAAAATGTTGCTTTGAGAGGGAGATGGACTACAGCAGGTAACAAAACTCTTCAAGATCCGAGACCTGTTTAGATCCTCTGAAACTCCTTGTGTAGCTGGAAATCTTTTCGTATTGCTTTGTCCAAGGGTAATTTTGCCTGAGGACTTGGGTAAGAAATATTCAGAGGAAGATCAAACTGAGAAGGTCAGCCAGCACCTGCAAGCTAGGCCAGGCCACGGAAGAGGTGATATGTGTGCCAAGAATTGTATAAATAGGGAAAACTGAAGCCCATGCTAAATATCACTTTAAAAAGATGGTCATTTAGTAAATACTTTTCAGTGTCTGACCTCTGGCCCATCTAATCATGTTTGCCATCTGTCGTATGAACTGCATCTGCTTTTTCAAATAGAGATGCTATAGGCTATTTGAGAGAGAATTTTGGCTTTCTCCTCATTCTATAAAGCCTGGATCACTGAACATGAATCTTGCTACACCTTTTGTGCTTTCCACTGGATGCTGTTATAATCTGGATATTCTTCTTACATGTAATTGTCCCGTCCTTGCTTTCAACTGAGTTCTTCCACACAGCATTTTCTGGGGAAAGCACATTCCCCAGGTTACTCTGGGGGTGTGTATGTGCGTGAAAAAATACTTGCTTCTATTGATTTTTAAATTTGCCTTTTCTAGTGTAGGGCTGACTTAGGACCACCATCTGCTGAAATAAAGTAGCAGTAGTGTTGAAAAGAAAATGTATCCCATAATGTCATTTTTTCCCATATGCTACAATCCATTGCTTTGCTTCTGTAAAGGGAAATATCTTTCCTGATTGACATTTCAGTTCTCTGATCAGCAGTGTACAGTTGTTAGTGTGTGCTCTGTATCCCTCCGGTATGTGGGCTCCCATTGCCAGCAGCAATTCTGCATAGGGGTGGGTAAACAGAGCAGCTTTTGCAAAGTGCAGTTTGGAGGGGAGAATTTTGATGGAGAATATCCCACTGTTTCTGTGATAAAAACCCTAGTATTCAGGAAGTCAATTTCTTATACTCTCCTTGGCTGCACACCCTATTTTGAGACCTGGAGGGTGTTTTTGCCTTGTCTAAAAGGCCTAAAGTAATCTGACTTTGTAAATGGAATTGAAGCAAGTAATTAACTGTGTGTTGCAGTTTGAATGAATCAGCCCTGGAGAACCATCACCATTTGGAAAATGATGCTTTTTCGGACAAATCTGAGAGAGACAACGTAGAAGAGTCGGAGAACGAAACACAGGAGAACAGCCGGAAAACAAATGAAAGCGAGAGTGATCAGTCAGAAATGCAGGCAGAAGTCTCTCCAGGAAGGAAAGGGACAACTTATATTGAACAGATCTATGAGGAATTCGGAGAGGTAAAAGAAATCATTTTAATCACTGCCTGTTTCTGTTAAAATGTCTTTGTTCATAGTATTTAGCATTCAGCCTTTTAGATGCATGGCAGCTAAGAACCAGTGAGTTCCAGTGTTTTACAGATAAAGCAATGCACAGCTTTCTGCTAAATTATGTTGAATTATCATGTGCTCTAGTAATTATGCATTATGAACAGCAGCTCCGCTACAGCGCTTTGGCATGTTTCCAGCATCAGCGATTGCTTTAGCCAGTTATTGCATTAAAGAGCCACATAGCATTGGCACAGTGCTTTGTGGAGCCAGCGGGAGGGGGAACTACTATTCTGGGCATGTGTTCTGGCCAATTAGGATGCTCAGTCTTTGCATGATACAAAATATGATACTTTCATTTTTTCATTATGCATGGAACATCCTTTTTGTGTGTCCTAAGGGAGCATTTGAACCACTTGATTCCTAAATGACAGTTTCTTGTAGGAAAGCCATTTCTCATGTCACTTAACACCAGGAGGATGCATTTCTGTTCCATATAAGAGCCTTTGTTAGCTGGATGTCACTGTGACACCTCTGAGGAAGGCAGAAGGTGTGTTGGGTGCGAATCCATCTGGGCAGGCAACGGAGGAGCTCTGCTCCAGTGCTGGGAGGGGTCTGAGTGCTCCCTTGCCCGTCGCTTTGAACAAGGAAACTGAAGTTGATGCTTCGAAGAAAACCACGCTGCTAGAAAGCTGTTTCTTTCTTAGAATCATAGAATTATTTAGGTTGGAAAAGACCCTTGATATCATTGAGTCCAGCCATTAACCTAACACTGCCAAGTCCACCACTAAACTGTGTCCCTAAGCAACCATGTCTGGACATATTTTAAATACCCCCAGGGATGGTGACTCAACCACTTCCCTGGGCAGTCTGTTCCAATGACTGACAACCCTTTCTGTGAAGATTTTTTCAAAATATCCAGCCTAAATCTCCCCTGGTGCAATTTGAGGCCATTTCCTCTTGTCCTGTCGCTTGTTACTGGGTAGAAGAGACCAACACCACCTCACTTCAGGTAGTTGTAGACAGTGGTAACATCTCCCTTCAGTCTCCTTTTCTCCAGGCTGAACAGCCCCAGTTCCCTTAGTCGCTCCTCGTAACATTTGTATTCCAGACCCTTCACCAACCGCTTATGCTCTTCTTTCAATGAAAGTGTACTACTAATATTGAGGAAACAAGTAGTTCAATATATCCTAGTTACACTCTGTATTTCACTGAGTGATAACTTATAACACTGAAAATAGTTAGATGTTCCACATCCAGATTACGTTACTCCTGTTTATTTCTCCACAGACTTCTTGCAGCAGGACAACCTACATGAGAGACCACAAAAACTCTCCCTGCTATTATCACCTTGCACGGGTGCAGGAGGAGTTCAGTTTTTCCTCCCCCTTTCCACAGCTGAACCACCCCCAAGAGTACCAGCTCCTGGTCTGGAGCTACCAATCCAGGTGGCAGATGTTTGCTGCCGTTTCAGATGTCATATGTGAGGTGAAGGCCCCTGCAAACAGAACTATTGCCTACAGAGGCAAATAAACCAAACTCCTCTTTTGTGCATCTGTCCCTTCAAACCTCACCCCAGACAGACAGCAAATGGTACCTGGCTCCAAATGGGATTTTAAATATAGCTGAGGAGCTAAACAACAGCAAAATAAAGGCAAACTAAATTTCTGTCAGCTGCTTATTCTGAAATGACCTTTTGCCATGTCACAAACTTGTCCTAGAAGTGTTGGTAGGGCAGGCTGGTACTTTGGTGTTGACAGCACTGATGTGGGGGTGAGAGAGTTAAAGAGATCTCAGTTTTACATTAAAATTTAAAAAAATGCAGTACAAACCAATTGGAAGGGACTAAATTTCTGCTGTGGAGTGACACTCTGTATATCATAAAATAAGAGTAACCATAGTGTTGCTGCTTGGGCAGAGGTAATATCCTGTTGGCTTTCAAAAAGAATTGCCAAGTAACCTTGGCCATTAGGTGTTTTATTATGTTTCTGTTGCTGGCCAGGAGATTGGAGTTGTCGTCACCTGGGACACACAGACAGAACTGGTTGTTGAGTGTTACCCACTGGTGATAGTAACATAAGGAAAAGCAGGTTGTATGCAATGAAATAGTTTGCCATCAGTAACGGCAGAAATGTATCAAGATAAACAAATGCTCTTGAACTGAAACTGCTGCCCCACACTTTGTGTGTACAGTTCAGATTTAGCATGACAAAGGTCAGAGGAGATGCAAACTATCACTGTTAAATTTTCAGCTTGGCTTTGCAAGCTCATTTGAAAGGTTTACACATATTTGTGCATCTGTACGCCTTTGAAAGTGTGTGCTTGTGCATGTGACGCCCCAGCTTTGCCTTGCTTGCAGTAAGCATGTGGTGGCACAGACAGGTGTAAGAAGGACTTAGAGACTGAAAAAAGTTGATCTAGAATATAAAAAAGACACCTCATTAGTAGGTAGATAGAGAACAAAAAAACCCTCTTTTCTTCCAATCTTTTAGTTTTAAGAAGTTATGAAAAGATTTATTGAGGGTGGTATCTTTTAGGGGGAAGCCAACTAGAAATTACCTGAAATTGTTCTCTTCTTCCTGCACCACTTTCTCCTTCCCTTTTCATCCATCTCTTCTGCAATGATTAATTCTAATTAACAATTTGTACAGCGTTTTCAAGATGGCATTAATTTATATTGCCAATACACACACACTTGAGAACCTGGATAAATGATGAAAGTTCTGACAGACCCGTATGTATTGTAAGCCTTAGCAGATGCTGTGGTATTATGTTCTTTAATGGTTTCCATTTCTTCTTGGAGGTTCAGGCTGTGTATTCCACCAGCCTGTCACAAGAGGAATGGTGTGGTAATGGAAAAGCAATGAAATGGAAAGAGCTTTGTTGTTCCTCAATCTGAAATTCCCCTCAGCCTGCAAGTAGGCCTTAGTGTGTTTCTGCATGACTGGTAAAAGGGCTGATTGGGAGCTAGGAAGGTAGTGCTGGAAATGCTCAGGTGGTGAAAATTAGTGTTTAGTGAGTTACACCATCTGCAGATCGTATTGGGATACGCTGTGTGTCCTCCCAAACCGAAGTCCATTCCAGAAATGGATCCATGCCCTTTTTCTCATAAAAATCTTTTGCCTAGAAACAGTAGAAAGCCAAAGTATTCTCTTTCATTGTTAAATTATGTTGTGTTAAAATGACATTCATGTTTGAAAATGTACTTTCTCCAGTGGCTTGAAAGGCCCAGTCCCCCATGTTAAAGCTCAGGTAGCCCCACTAAATGCAGAGAAACCACACAGTTATTACTGAAACCACAACATAATCCCTGGCCTTTTTACTGTGACCTGCACTTTTACTACAAAGGGCACTGAGCACCGTTACAGGGTGCTGTAGTTTTTGTGCATGTTGCTCGCAGAGGGGCCTCTACTGTACCTACACTACCAATTTTTCTTATTTTGAACTGGAAGGACCACTTCCATTCTTTGTTGATTACTTGCTTACTTCCTAAATTTTTTCTATGCCTATAGTGTTAAGTCTTAGAGTCTCTCGTTTGCTGAGAATGGGACTGAGAGGAGCTTCTCATATGCATCCCACCAGACCGCAGTGATGCTGTGACATCCTTGGGCATGTCCACACCTCCTGAGGGACTGCGGTGCAGAGTCCCCTGCGTTACTGTCGGTCCAGGTTGGCCCATTGCAGTCCTGGGTGTGTGGAGGCAGTGGCTCAGGAAGGGGCACAGCAAATGTGTGTTCCTTGCCTCCTGCCAGCTCTCACAGGGGATTGGGGCTTTCCGAACCACTCACTTCAGTGCTTTGAGGATTCACTTCTCCTATGACAGAGCTGCTGTCTCTTTGCAGTGGTGTAGCTGAGTATTCACCCTTGAGCCAGGGCCAGGTGTGCCTGGGTGAGCTTGCACTGTCCAGGTAAATGCACCCACAAGAAATGGTTTTCATTTTTATGCCCTGAACTTCCTTTTTCCTATTGTAGACAGGTGAATCGTCTCAGACAGAAACTGTCTCTGAGGAGAACAAGAGCCTGATGTGGATCCTGCTGAAGCAGCTGCGGCCCGGCATGGACCTGTCGCGGGTGGTGCTGCCCACCTTCATCCTGGAGCCACGCTCGTTCCTTAACAAACTCTCTGATTACTACTACCATGCCGACCTGCTTTCCCAGTAAGCAGCACACTGAGCATTCCCAACATTGGCACTTCTGTTTCTGAAACTTACAGTGTTAGCTTGGTGCTGGCTGGGGTGCATTTGTACGCTTGAAAGGCTCCCAAATAATACCCAGGTCGCTGGATTCAGTGTAAATCAAGCCAGGCGCCGGCTTCAGTGGTCTTTTAAAGATGGACTGCCCCAAAGCGAGGGGCAAGGAAAACAGTTAAACTTCAGACAAAACTACCTTTGTACATGAACGTGTTTACCAGCATTGGCTGGAACTGATGGGGAATTCAGCTCTTCGCTTTGAGCGTCTTGCAACAGAGCTGTGCCACCTTCTGGTGTGCTCGTGTACAGAGCGGAACAGGACAGAGAGCAGACAGAATTGTCAAACACTTCTAGCCCCAAAAGCAATATAATTATGTTGGTTGATAAACAAATAAGAAACACATTTTAACAATACTGATGAGAGAGACCTGCTGGGAGCAGCAGAGTAGAAAGTAGAAAATGTTATGCTTGCGAATAGGACCAGCCTCCTCAAAGAGATATGCCTGGCATATTTTAAAATCAGCGTGTGCAATACTCAAATAGCAGCACTAGTTACTCAAGTTTATTCTACTGCTTCTGGGTTATATTAGAATTGTGGTATCTTCAAGCCTTGTTTGTGGTATTTGTAATGTCTGAAGTTAAGAAAATGGTTCTCCTCAGTGCTGAGTTCTAAGAAAACTTCAAGAGGTTTGGAGGTTTTGTTAAAGCTCTTTGTGGTACAGATGATCCTTCTGAATGGATTTTGCAAGAACTTACCCAGGCTGATTTTCAAATCTGACTACATGATTGGAAACACCTGTAACTCTGTTTATGTTTACTTCCCACTTCATCTTTGAGCAGGGAAGGGTTGGATGAAATGACCTTGAGAGGTCCCTTCCAACCTATGTCATTGTATGAAATCTCAAAGGACTGAATGAGGCCACGTAGCACATCAGCTTTAAAGATCTTTTAAGGAAGAGAGAAACAAAGAAGAGGAGAGAAAATGAGTTGTTTTTTATTTTGGTGGCATAAGTATTATTGTTTTTATGACTCACACAGGACTATTAGCTGTAACTAAATGCTAGTGTGAGTGGCAGTCCCACAGTAACATACTTGAACAGGCAATCAGACCTGATGCACTCCAGAAAATTTATTAGGATTTTTTCAGGAGTGCAGGGCAAGGAGCAACACTTTTTAAGAGTTGTGTGTGTGTTGTATGATGTAGGTTACTATAAAAAATCATTTCTATTGGCAGACACGTTTCTCACTGGCAGCAGCACAGAAGTTACTTCCCTTTAGCTCTGGAGAAATATTATTGAAATTAATGTTATTATACTCGTATGCAAGAAATATGATGTGTGAACAGTATAAAGAGCATTTTGTGTTCTGTCCTGCAGGGCTGTCCTTGAAGATGATCCATACAGTCGAATGAAGCAAGTTTTGAGGTGGTATCTGTCCGGCTTCTATAAGAAGCCCAAGGTAAAAGAATACATGAAGTTGGGGTTGTAATGGGCATTAGAATGTTCTGCTATAGTTGTATATTTCTTTATTGCCTTTCCTTTGACACTTTGCCTCTTCTGTTGTACAGAAGACTTTGACCATTACTTTTAAATCTGAACTTGCATTTGGTTTTGGAGTAGATATTGAGTGCAAAATAGTGTTGATCAACTTCAGAGCCTTTGCACTGAACAGTTAGAAAGCAAAACTAGTCATCAACAAATAACATGTCCTCTGATGCAAGTCTTTTCCCTTTGCTGAAAGCAGGTCTCCTTTATCTTTTCAGGCCCGTTAGTACCACAGTCCCATGTTTGCACATCACAATGCACCTGGTGCATGTAGTGGCAGAAATAATAAAGTTTGATCATCTTGTAAAGCTTTGATCAGGCAGTATCAAGGATTAAGTTGGTGAGAACAGCAGATGAATCTGTGGCTCAGATTACAAGATTAGATTAGGAGGATGTATGTACCAGTTCTTCAGTTTTGATTCTTGTGATTGACTTAGTTTAAAATGTCAGGGAGAAAAGTATTATGTTGTTTTGTGGCCATCTCTGTAGAGCTGGATCACAAATCTTCATTTGTAGCAGCTTTTGATTGCTTTGCTTTTCAGGGAATAAAGAAGCCATACAACCCTATTCTGGGAGAGACATTCCGCTGCTGTTGGTTTCACCCTCAGACAAACAGTCACACATTTTACATAGCAGAACAGGTAAGTTGCTTTGTTTGGATGCTCAGGTGTTGCAAACAGCAGCCTGCTTGCACCTGTGTGCGTAGGAACGTGCTCATCTCACCCTGGCAGAGAAACTTGGAGTTCTGTGTAAACATCCAGAAAGGGACACTGGGATGAAACCAGCTGCTGATCTTCTTTTTACAGTAATAATGTGAGCTTTGGTGGCCACTCAAGACTATAAAAGCAGGTCTCCCTTATGAAACATGAGCCTCTTCAATAAAGACCTTTTCCATAGGGTTCTGCCTTACTGCTTTCTTATTGTTGATAAAACATGGTTTGCGTTGCCTCTGTCAAAAGGGGCATAAAATACGTAACCAAATCCTACCTTCCTTTATTTCTAAACTTTCTATAATGATTTTAACAGGAGTAAATTATCTCTGTGTCTTCAGGGAGAAATGAAGGGCAGAGCTCACAGGTGAACTGGCCTGACAAAATTTAGTTTGAGATTTACAGTGTTAATAGAGGGATCTGAGGACCATGTGGACTTTGGTACAGGGACCCCTTGTTTCACGTACTTTTTTTTCCTGTTTAATCAGAGAATTTAGATTTTGTTTTATTTTATTTCAGCCACTGCATCCATTTTATAGAGGTTATTCAGGTGCTGCCAAAAACTTCTGTGCTGTCATTTATTGTGCTGAAAATGTGACAGGGTGCGTGTTGGCCCAAAGTGATCTCAAATGCACAAGGACCAGGAAATAGGGAGTGGAGGAGAAAGTCTACGTATATAATGTTCTCATATAGAATGGTCTCACATATAACGTTCCCTCCTTTAGCACCAAGGTTAATGGTATGGTTGGGGCTGAGGGGTCTCTGCTCAGTCGTGTGGCCCCTGTGTTGCTGTTCCCCTGGGGCAGGTGTAACATCGTGTGGGGCTGCGTGTGCACCCACCGCTCTGCTCAGCCTGTACACACTGCTGCATGTGACCTGTGCCTGTTCCTTCTTCTAGGTCTCCCATCATCCGCCAGTGTCAGCTTTTCATGTCAGCAATAGGAAGGACGGATTCTGCATTACTGGGAGCATTCTGGCTAGGTCCAAGTTTTACGGTAAGGCACTAAGCCTGGGCATCTTTCGGGTAACATTGTGGTGTTGGTTTTGGTTTGGGTTTCAGTCACTCCTGAGTTTGTTGAGAGTTAATAACAAATAAATGCTCAAGACATCTACCAGCAGGACACCCTAATTCCTTGTCTTGGCTCTCCTGGGTTTTCCCCATTTCCACCAGTTCAGTGGGAGATCATACTGATGTTAAAAAAAAAATAAAATGGAGAGTTTTTAAAACCTGTTTTTCAGAAAGCTAAGGTTCATAAGAATGTATGGGCAATTGGTTGTCAGACCACTTTGCATATGCTCACAGATGAGTCATTTTATAGCTATGTGATCATCCAGCTGACTTTTGCAAAAGTCTCTGTATAAATGTAACCATTTATCTAGCTCCCAGATTTCAAAGAGTTGAATCTTTCTGGAAACTTTTAATTGCAATGGAGACAGCTCAACTGCAGGCTCTGAAACAGCGTTGTTTGAAATACTTAAGACAAACACCTTTGAAGTACTGTCCTCTGGTAAATATATTTGCTGAAACACTTGTAAATAGCCATTGCTGTCCTTCTGGCAATTTTATTTGTTATTTGGGATCATATACAATCAGAAAAGTTGTGAGAGCAGAAGGAGCTGAAAATCTCCTAAGCATTGGAACTGCTTTCTGCATTCCACTGATGACTCATTTAATCTACTGTTCTTTCTGCAATGGGAGCTAAATGCCAGAGCAAATACGAGCCATACACCAGACTTTATTAGAACTGACTGCCTCCAACAGTAAATGATTTGCAAGGGTCCTGAATTATTGTGTCTCTTCTTTCATTAGTGACCTACATTTAAATGGAAGTTTTTTTCTAAAGTAGGACAAGTGACCAAGTATAACATGCATTTTCTTTATATATTTATATATATATATATATATATATATATATATATATTTGTTCTTTTAAATTCTAGGTAACTCACTTTCTGCACTCTTGGATGGGAAAGCAAAGCTTATGTTTCTAAACAGGGGGGAAGAGTATATAATTACTATGCCATACGCCCACTGTAAAGGTACGTTGTGACTGTTCAAATAGGAAGCAAACAGAATAATGTAATGGTATCTTACTGGCTGACTTTTCTCCAACTCTCTTCTCCCCTCTGGGATACTGGGCGGCGCAGGGCTGGTAATTCCAGGGAGCAGTTGCTCCACATGTGAGTCATGACGCTCAGCAGAAGACGGGTATTCCTGACTGAAGTCTTTTTGATTTGTCTGTGCAGAGCTGGGGACAGAATTAGGCCCATCTAAGTTAATTTTAACACTGTGTAGAGACAAAAAATATTGCATATATGCACTGCAGATAAAGTGAAGATGGAAAGAATAAGAGTACATTTCTTAGCTTCTGAGGATAAAAAGTTTTTCTAATGTTAACACTGAAATTGTGTAATATGTTTTCTGATTTTTTGAGACCAAAGGAAATTCCTGACTTCTGATTTCTTTGTTACTCTAACCATTATATTCCTCAGTTTATGAGCTGCCTTAGTGAGGCTGATACCTGTTACCATGTGGCTTTGCTGTGTTGAGCTGAATGTGCCCTGAGGCCAGGGATAGCTGCTGATTCACTCCTGTAACTTTGCATTTCTCCATAGGATGCGAAGCCTCCGTGCTGTTTCAACCACAGTGATAAAATGACTCCTGCAGCAGTTTGATCCAAATTTGTTTTTTCCATATTTTTTGTTTTGGCATGTTGACCTCAAAGTTAATATTTGTGGAGGGTCTAGTTACCTGGAAACAGTAACTTCTGTAAATCATGCCCTCTGTGAACTATTCCTGTGCATAAATATTTCTCTTGTCAATTTTTCTTGTTCTGCAAATGACCTTTTCAGAAAATGCTAAGCATATGTAAAAGGGAATCCCTTACAGGACTGCTAGTCTCCCATCTTCTGCTGCATCCCGTTGCACCTCCTCTCTGCCCCATCTACCTTGTGAGAAGCAACCAAGTCTGTTTAAGCACTAGTATAAATGAGGTTGCTAGGCACAGTTTTCCTTATTTTCCCTTTCCCACTTTCAGCTTGCCACAGAGGCACTATCAGAATCTCTGAGTCAAGCTGTTTCCTAACTGGTGTAATAAGCGGGGAATAGGGACTCAGGGGAGGATTCTTCGTGCTTATAGTAAAAAGTCATTTCCCAGAAACTTTGGTTTCTGTCTTTTCAAAACTCTAAGCCAAGCAGCGAATTTTACAGCATTTCAGTGAGAGCCAGTTTGAGTTGAGAAAGGAGATTACTTCCAGTGGGGCCTCTCTTAAGTCTCTTTTTTCCATTTCAGGACTTTTATATGGTACCATGACAATGGAGCTTGGAGGAAAAGTTACCATCGACTGTGAGAAAACTAACCATAGGGCAGAACTGGAATTCAAGCTAAAGGTAAGAGACATTGTGGCCCCCATTTTGAATGGTCTCAGGCTTGCCCGTGTGCTCCAGGCAAGGTTTGACCATACACACTGGAATATTTATGTACCAGCAACATATGCATTTATGGTGGGGTGGCCTACCCAGAGAGGAGGCATCACCCTGCAGTCAGTTTTCCCTAGTGCCACTCTATTTGAAGCCAGGAAGCCTGAGTTTTACACATGACTTGTTCACTGCCAGCCAGCTGAACGTTTGGCAATGACAGTGTGGCTTCTGTTTAGAAAAGTACAATTATTTTTGCTTGCAAAATACAACGAGGTGTACAAACTACTTTGAGCCAAGTTAGGATGTGAATCTTCAGTGTACCTCTCCAGTAGTCATCACACATGTACTCTTACTTTGCAGGTATTAAAATGAATTGTACCTTGTTTCTGTACTGTTCTGGACTGTACTGTTTCTTAAGGCTACAGGACCTTGCCTTGGTGGTAGGATAAGAGCCCGTTTTCAGGCAGATAATTTTGAGTGGCTATCACACTGACGAGTTGCACTGTCGTTGCCTTGTACTGACTTGTTCATGTAGCTGTTCCCTCCCCTAGAAAACCTGGTGATACAGATGTATGGTATTTAGATAAAATTGAGACATCTTAGAGCATTCTTGTAGTTACATGTGTTAAAATTTGGGAGGGAAGGTGGTGACCTGTAACTTTCTTGGACAGTTAACTTGCTTTTTAAGGAGCGTCCGTTTCTCATCTGTTCCAACAAACTTGCCTGGGCATACAATAAAGGGTGGAGAACTGAGAGCCTGCAGGACTTCAGAGTTGCAGCCTTAGCTAACATAAATGTGAGAGATTACTGGAGTTAGGGGAGTCTTTTTCAGACTGTTTTTCTGGGGACAGTAATAATTTTCTGTCTTTATTTGCCCTTACGAAGTGAACTGTTGCTCCATGTCTTTCCTTGACATTTGCGTACACTTCTCTTTAAAACCTCTTTTTCATGTAGGCCTGATGTGCTGTGTCAAAGCCAATGGAGTATTTCCCCGACTTCAGTCAGTGTTATCTCAAACCTACAAACACTTCAGAGCTTAAAATGCAGCCCCTTCTTTTCTGGCTTGTAAACCATATGCTTAGTCCGAACATGACTCAGAAAGCTCTCTGGGGCATAATTACATGTTCTGCTTTGGATGTTTTTTAGCCACCTTTTTTAGTAGAATTGTGAGAAATTAAAGTTAAACCCCTTAGCTTTGTTATTAATCTGGATACATATCAATTCTCTACTGGATTGCATACATTGATTCTTGAGATACTTGTGATTTCTTTTTCCATGGATATTGTGGGAAATTTAGGTTTATATTGTTATTAAGAAAAAAAGTTCCTCTGCACGAGTGTTATTGGAAAGTAGCTGCCTAAATATCTGAAGAAATGTGTGGTATGAATGGAAGAGCTGGTCACTCTATCACTGCTGTTTCCGGTGTTTGGCAGGCAGGAGGTGAGGGGAATTTTCCATTGTTCTGGGACTCTGTTCCTTCACTCTGGAAATACCCTTTTTCTTCTTTTGTTTGCTGCTGCTGAGAGCTTCTTCACCCTGGAGACTTCATGCAGATGCAGCCATCAGCAGTGCCACACTGCTCTTGCTGTGCCATAAGCAGGAAAAATCACCAGCTGCGTTAGTGCTGCTCCTTTCCTTTGGACAAGGCTGCAAGTATAAGGCTGCAAACTGCAATGTGATTCTGAACAATGGGAAGGACTTGCCCACATACACTTATCCTGATATCTAGCTGACAATAAATGTATTTGCAATGAAGGCAAGGCACCTGAAGGCTTATCTCCCTTCCTGCAGCTCTTACACTGATTTTTGTGTTGCAGACAAAAGGAGGAGGGCACAGTGCTAGACAGTAAAAATTTGTTTTAGAGTTCATTCTGCCTTTCCCCAGAAATAGTGGAAATCAAGCAGACTGCACTTTCCTTCCCTCCTGCTACATCACCACATTTGGCTTTCTCCCAGTTCTCACTGGACTGATCATGTTTTCTATTTCTTTTCTCCCCTGACAGCCTTTCTTCGGTGGCAGCGCAAGCATTAATCAAATCTCTGGGAAGATTAAATCAGGAGAAGAAGTGTTAGCAAGTCTCAGTGGACACTGGGTAATGTGCAATAATCGAAGCTGCTGACACTCGGAGTGTGGGCGGCAGCGGGTGCATGGGAGGACGGGCGGCCCTTGGCAGGTCCCCCATGGCGGCGGGGGCTGTGGGGACCCTGTCCTGCCTCCTCCCGCCATCCTCAGGGAGTGCAGGCGAGCAGAGCGTTCCGGGCCACAGCTCTCAAGGTCATTCACACTTCTGTAGTCCCATCCACCCGCAGAGCCTGAGCCAAAGCTGGGACCAGTGAGGTGTGTTTCTATCAAAGCCAGTATCACTATTTAGGGTCCCAGGTTTGTGACAAGTACTGATGGAAGGAGACATAGTATGTCTTACATGTGATTGTGAAAATCATGAGGCTTCCTTTTGTCTTGTGTTTAATACTTCCCCAGCTACAGCAACATCAGGGAAGAACTTCACAATGTTTTAAATTCATTATTTTTACAGCAGATGGTTATGATAGATGGTTATTCATCTGTTCATGAGATGAAGGACGAACAGACAGATTCTGTGGGGGTCTATCTGTATGGGCAGCTCAGAATAGTCAACAGAGCAGCTAGCACCTTTGCACACCTATTACCCACAAGTGAATCACTCCAAGGTATCCTTGAGCCAAAATTCAGCAAGAATAAAGTTGCACATTGAAGGATGTAGACTAAGGTTTTGGTTGGGAACTCCTGATAACCGAGGCAAAGGCAGTGAACCCTGGCTTTGGGCTGCACACTTAGGTATTTATCTCAGCTACATTTAGACATCTACATCTTCACCTATGCTCCCTTTCCAGTCCATAGAAATTGTCACTCCTGAGACAAGATTTTTCTCATTCTAAAGGAGGTATTTAGAATAGGTCAGATGAAATGTGCCTGGATAAAGCTTGTTCTTATAGTGAGGTCCTAACCCCAGTGTTGGCTTCGATATTGGACTCATCCACTCAGGCAATCTGTCTTTTTATATAAAAAGCTAATGACTATTTGGAAATGGGGAGATTTGCCCATTCTAGGTGTATACAAGGAGATTTAGTCCCTATGCCTGGGTGGCTTTTCCATTCTGAGCCTCCTTTCCTGCAGGATGAGCCTTGGCACTTGTGAGTTGTGATGGAGTGTGGAGTACCTTGTCTGTGGTGGGTCCTGCAAACACCATCCATGAGAACACGTAATCTGGCTCCCCTGGGGCAATGAGCCACATGGTTGTGTGCTGCTCAGCTTCCACCCTTCTGTGTTTGGGTTTTGTCAGCCTGAAAATAATTTATTCCTCCCCTGTTCTTTGTGCTGGTTGTTTGTGGTGCACAAAACTAGAATGATGTATGAAAGAAGTTTAATGGCTTTGAAAGGGTGGCTCCATAAGCTGCTGTTTGCAGTTGCATACTGTGAATAGAGTAGCTGCTGTGCAGCATTAGGGACGTTGTTTGTTCTCCGCCCTCCCTGCTGAGAGTATTAGCCTGCTCTCCTGCGCTCCACACGCTTTTCTCTGGCACCGTCCAGTTTCCTGACAGAAACCCTTGCAACTGAAAGGCTAATTCTCTGCCTCAGGACCTGAAAACCCACCGGAATAAAGAAGGGAAGAAAATGCTTCTTAGCCCCAGATGAAAGCAGCAGCTGAGGGCCTGTATGTATGCCCCTTAGAGATGCTTGTAGTGATGTCTGGTAAGGCCCACATGCCTCCTCCTATCCACAGCTGGGGGAGTCTTGGGGACCTGAGGTCTGTCCTAGAACTGGCACCTCAGGACATGCAGAGGAAGTCCTGAGGGAGACTTCAGGGAGGGACAAAAGTCCCTCAGGGTTGAAGGAGTTTCATAGCTGAAGATGTGGGAGGTAGACTTTGAGAAGTGCATCAAGGGACCCTGGCAGGGGGACAAATGCAGCAGCAAATTAGGCAGTGACAGGCAAAGCCAATAGCCGTGACTTAAAAAGTTTGCGTGATACTCATCCCATGTCCAGGCAGCTGAACGGCCCAGTGCTCGTGCCGTTCAGCATCTGTAATCATCTGATTCATCCCACTTGCAGTCAGCATCGTGCTGTTCACTATACACCCTGTAAACTACCCTGCCTGGCTCCATGACATTGCTGCATCTGGGAGGCAGCTTAATAATATTGTCTAGCCAGCCTCAGATTAGAGAAGTGCTACTTTAATAGTTGCCAGGTAAATCGGCAAGGAATAAGGATGAAAGACCCCTGGCGTTTTGAAGTGCTAAATTCAATTAAGGAGCAATAATAGAAAAACCTGGCTAAACTGAAAAAAAAAAAAAAAGTGTAAGAGTATCTCAGCTTTAGCTCTCTTTTCTAGAGAGGATGGTATTTCAGTAAGCCGTGCATGAGATTTCAGCATTGAGGAATAGAAGAAAGGCTGGAAGAGGAACTAGGGATCTTATTTATGTGTGCTGGGTGGTACTTGGGAGGAACAGTAGGGAAAGAAGAGCATCTTAGGGCTTCTGTGAGTACACTTGACTGGGGACAACACTAACAAAAGGGACTAGGTCACTTTCTAGTTCTTCTCTGATTAATCCAGGAATGTCTCTCTTCATTAGTTTTAGAAACTTTTCGGAAGTGTTCAGTGAGATTTAATGGAATAGAGGAGAAAAGAAGCCTTCTAACCAAGCCCTATCCCCAGTCATCATCCAGAAGCAGCTTCCCTTTGTCAGGATTATTTTCTGCCTCATACTTCTGATTGTCTCTAACTTTTCACTTAATTTTCCTTGTCAGGATGGGGAAGTGCATATCAATGAGTTGAGAAACGGGAATGCAGAAATGTTCTGGAACCCAACCAGTGAAGTACGAAGGCAGAGACTGAAACGCCATATTGTACTGTTTGAGGAGCAGACAGACTTTGAGTCTGAGAGGTAAGGAGCTCTGAGAACGCCTTGCTGCTGCTTCCCCACTTGAAGCAGGGCTCTCATCAGAAGGCTCCAATTCCACAGTACAGTCCTGGAAAGGTAGTGACCTGCTTTGCCTGCACATATTACCCAGCCATTTACCTGTTTTTTTCTAGTCTGTTAACTCTGGATTAGCCAGGAGGCTGGGCTGAGAAATTGTGGAAGCTACATTTTATCTGCTAAAATAACTGTCTCTGAACTCCAGACGTCTTGAACAGAGTCTCTGTAACTGGTGGAACATTTTATGAAAGTGCAAGATGTCAGTCTGAGGTTGGATGTCTTGTTAAGAAGAGTTATTTCAACCACAGGATCATAAATTTGACGCAGGAATCAAGTGGAAAGTCCTGGCATGGGCAGAGCGGTAGTTTGAACCACATAACAGGATTTTATGAGAGAATGTAATTAAACGGATGTTTAACCCTGCCTCATAATCTCAGCTGAGATCTCCAGTGAAGTCTGCACCAGTGTTTTTAGGGTAATCTAGATTACCTACAAATATCGTCCTGGCACACAATTTAGGAAATGGAAGGAATTTGACTTCCTGATGCAGTGAGCATCCCTGAGCCAGTTCTTGAGCAAGAACAGTTGCAGCCACATCATGTGATGCTGGCTTCAAACCAACTACTCCGACCATCTCAGCAATATGCTTTGCCAATACCAGCTAACATGCCAAACCAGCACATGCAATTTGCTGCCTACATTACATTGAGCACTTCCCTGTGGGCATGTAATTTTGATGTTGCATCACATCACACCAAGATTCCCCTTCTTATGAATAAAGGGAGTGCACAAAAATAAAAACACATGAACATTTAGTTTGTTCTGGACTACAGTGGGTGTTATGGGCAACAAAATCTGTATTTGTAACTTACACTCATCGTCACAGAGCAGAGCAGACGCTATCACATTTCTCTGATAATCTTCTGAAGAAGATTCTTTTAGAGGAGAAGAGAAATCTCAGTCTTGCAGACAAAGAATCTGACTCCCTTTGCTACATCAGAGATTGATAATGATACATGCAGCCAGGGGAAAGAGGCAAAAGGAAAAATTCTAGGGATTCCTAACAGACATTCCACCGAGCTCCTTGTAATGCTGATGATTGCATGAATAAATTACCATCTAATCCAGGTTATGTTCTGTCTGAATTGCATAGTCTTTCCTGCAGTGCTGAAAACTGTGTATTTTCACGAACGCTGGAGAGTCTCTGAAGCTCATACCATTATGCAGCTCACCATGGAGGTTCTCTTCCTCTGACTCATGCAGCTCTTGATGGAATAATTTGCCCTTGTCAAACAATTTTGTGTGTGTCTCTCCGAGGTTCCTAGAATTAGAGGACTCTCTTTACACCACTGCATTCCTTAGAATTGACTCTTTACGCCACCACAGTATTTTTTCAGGACGTTATTTTCACTCCTCCCTCCCCTACCCCCATCACTTTGAGTTTGAATTGAGTTTCCTTCCTTTGTTTCTGGGAGAAAGGATTCATACACAGGAAGATGGGAGTGACGTGTCAAATGTCAGGAAAGTGTTCCTCTGGTAATTATCAAAGAGGCTGATTTTTTAGAAGTGTTGTGGTAACATCTGGTGACAGAAATATAAAGAAAGCATCAGTATCCCTTTTAAATTAAGAGCTTTACAGCAAGCTCCAAATTAAATGCAGTAATGTATTCTAAATGAAGGACTGGTGTTTTTTGGAGCTGGGAATACTAGAACTGCCTGGATCTCCAGTGCCTATTCTAAGTGCTAAACCACTCAGTAATGTTTTGGGAGGGCTAGCTGCTAATCTCAGAACTATTTCTAATCTGAACTGAAGATTAGAGTGCTCTGATTAGAGGAAGTGTGGAGAGGGAAATCACAGCTTGGCTATAGTTAAAAATAAATTAAAAAAAAAAAAGTAATGATTTTTCTCTTGTAAAAGGCAGATCCTCTCCTCCGGGCAGAGGCTCAATGAGATATCATATGGAAGATCACATATCTTTTGGCATCTGACAGCAAGTGCAAGTGAATGCTTACGTTCATGCTTACCATTTGTGAGCACAAGTACAGATCCATTTCTTGCAGATTGAATCAGCTTCCTACAGATCTGGTTGCTAATCCTATGTAGAAGTACAACACTGCGTGTGCAGCTGCAAGCTGTGCACATGAATTCATTTTCCAGTGCTTCTAAACTCTGAATATAAAGCCTCTGTTTCAGGGATAGACATTAACACAAAGGCTCCTAAATAGAAATGATTGAAAGGGCAAGAAAGATAACAGATTCTCCATTACACATCAATCACCTCTAAAAAGGCCACTGACCTCAGTGAGCATAACTATGTTATAACTCCCACAGACAGTTCTGAAGATTTTGATGAATATTGTAGGTGATTGTCCTGGTTTTGTTAAAAAACAAGTTTCTCTTTTAGTGAATTTTGCCTGTCAGCTAAAGCCTTCATATTAGCTGCATTTTCCTGGAGAACCAGATACATGTTTTGGTAAACCTAGCAATGGAATGCAAACTTATTGATAAGCACGGATGGACATCTCGTGAAAGGGGCAATGAGAAACTGGTGACCAAGAAACTGACCAACTGTGTATAACATTCCATTCACGTAAATACTTCATATAAAGTGGGAGATCACGAGGATCTCGTCCCTTTTTCCTTTTCCCTTCTGCTTATGGCCGACATTAGGAGAGGACCTTGCTAGTTGTCCCTGCGAACTGAGGTCCAGTGAGAGACTGAATCCAGCTCCAGTTGGCTACAGAGTCTAAACCAGGACTTTGGGTGCTGGCTCTGCAGTTGCTGAGACTTTCAAGATTGGTTTTGTATATTTTATATTATTTTCTCTATTCTTATTAATAGCATTAGTAAAACATCTGTATTTTTTTCTAACTCTCTTCTCTCTGTCCTTCTTTCCCTCCCGATCGCCTGTCCTGAGTGGGAGGGGCAAAAGGGGGAAGTGGGGGGGAGAGGAGGTTAACAATACATCTGCCAGGGTTTGATTGTCACCCCACAATCTAAACCCTCGACAGTGATGTTATCAAAGGGAAAGTTCCCCTGTTGTTCAGTAGATCATTGTATACAGCATCCAGTGTTGCCATGCTCATAATCTTCCTTTAATTTACAAGCCAAAACTGAGGCTGAGCAGTCCTGTTACAGTTCTTCTGAGTATCAAGAGAGCAGAAAAGTGTCTGCTCTAAGGTTCAAGCTGGCAAGATACATTGTCAGTTTTAAGGTGGTTTCACTTGCTTCCCTGTTTATTTCTAGGCTTTGGCAGCACGTTACCAGTGCAATAAACAAAGGAGATCAACACAAGGCAACGCAAGAAAAATTTGTGCTGGAAGAGGAGCAGAGGAATGCCGCCCGGGAGCGGAGGGAGAACGGCACAGAATGGAAACCACTGCTCTTCAGGCACGATGCCGCAACTAACGAGTGGCGCTACAAATACGAGGAGTGAGTGGTGGGCCTGGGGGGTTATGAGCAGGCCTCGCTGCTTGAGTCCCCCGGGATGCAAGCAAAGTTGCCGACCCATAATTTGGGTCCTGCCTTTCCCCAAACTGTGCCCTGGGCTTCTTTCCGAGCTCCATCTCATTATTAGAATACATATGGCTGATGATATTTGGGAATAGCTGGAAATGGGGGCTTGGCAGTGGAAAATCTGCTGTGCCATTGGTGGAAATCCCTATTGCTGCAGTGAAGTGTGGAATCATTTCGCAGACTTTTTTTACACTGTGCGAGCAGAGTTGACAACTGCACTCTCCTCCCCTGGCAAGAAGGGTGAAGCCTCTGGAGACTCAACTCCCCTTATTTATTGCTAGGACATGTGAACATAGGAGAAAGTATCTGTTACTCCTCACACTGCATCTGCAGAAACTATTGCTCGTGTCAGGAGTGAATGCCCTGATGAGTGTGGAATTGGTGCATTGCTCTTAACACACCTGGTGGTATTCTTGCTTTTCTGATGCTTTTTTCCTTTGGTCTCAAAAGTTTAAGACCTTGGGATCCTTTGAACGACATTGCCCAATTTGAGAAGGATGGAATACTTCAGACCATGGAAAGACACTTATCCACAAGGATGTCAAACCACAAAACAACATGCGTAAACAATCAAATTACACGGCACAAGGTAAAAAGCTTGCTTTGGAGAATATAATATTCTTTAAGATTGTTTAGATACGGAGCCCTTTTCTGCAGCATTTTCATGTAAGCATGGCATAGGCTGAAAGGATTGTTTTGGGTAAATACAGCTCGTGACTCTAGACCTGCAGTGTTATACCATCATTAACTGCAAATCATTGTAATTCTTGGTTGACATATCCTATCTGTTTTGGTATTTTTCTTCCACTCAGTGTTAGTGACAGTGACTCTTATAATGGGTTTTGCACAACTGAGGTGAACTTTACTGTTTGGTGTCTCCAAAGCAGAAAACTTCCCATAGTGAGGGTGTGAACAAGGTTTTGGAGTACACAACTGAGATCCTGCGACTTCAATTTTGGTCTTTGCCATTTGCCTTTACTACTTACTTCCTCTTAGACAAGACAAGAAACCTTCCTCCGTCCTCTCCCTTAAACAGGGATGATACTTTCTTATTTCATTGCATTTATCTTTGAAGTAATATATGTCATTCAGAAAATGCTTTGTAAATGTAGAACTGCTGAACTAGCTAGATATAACCTGTATTACACTGAGGAACTTGTATCTTATTATGAACATAGATTTTTCTAATACTCCGAATCTGAACGTCTCTGGACATGTTTGGTTTACCCATTCAGGAGGTAGGGAGAAACTTTCCAAAGTGCATCAAGAAGTTAGGTTTAAAAGTTCTGTGATGTTTAAATGTTCCCAGCACCTTCTGAGAAATCTTCCCCAGGAAATTTTATTCTAAATTTTTCTTCTTTTCATCCTTTCTCTTACGTATCTGGTTGGTGGGTATGCAACTCAGCAAAAAAGCTACAAGATTCTTCACTGATATGAGTCAGTTAAAGCTACAAGAATAACTTGGATGGGTGTCTTAAGGATGTTATTTGAGGAAATGCTTCTGTATGGGGCATGTGTGTAATATCCTTAACTGGCTGCCAGGAGCCCAACTACCAGGAGTTGCTGAGGAAGCAATCAAACTTCACAATCTCACAGATACTCCCCAGCACCACAGATTATTTTGCTTAAAGTCAAACACAAGAGTCTTCAATTTGACTGTTGACTGAGTGTTTTTTAATCCCTGTTTTATTCAGAGGTCTGCCAAAGACTGCAGGCGCCGCAAAACCAGCGATCAGCCATCTAACCACAGCCAGAACACAGAGAGCAGCTGTTCAACGCCTGAGTCGGTGCAGGAGCTCTCAGATGATGATGGCAAGTATTTGGGTATCACTGGGTCAGGCTTTAATGTTCTTCCCTTGGTACCTTATTCCTTGAGCCAGCCCTGGGACATTTTGCAGCCCAGTTAATGTCATGGGCCCATACCCCACAGGCAAACACAGAGAATGTTTTGCTTTTCTGTTCTGTGTACGTGCTTTTTGTGCCTATTCATGCCAACAAGGGCTTCTCAACTCCTGGCACAAACATGTTGGAAAAATACACTGAAGTTCCAGTCAACAGAGAGGAGGCAGGCTTCATTTCTCATTCCCTTTTCTCAGCCTTTGTTGGTGGTGACCTTGAGTATTTCAGAGATGAGGACAGGTGTGAGCACTCCATTCCCCTGCCCTCAGCTGAGAAGAATGCTGCAAAAATTGTTTACTGAGAGCCAAGAAAGAGCCCCAGGCCACTATCACAGAACTCGTTCCATTGACCTGTGTCTTTGGGGTGGAAGAGTATGTCCCCGATCTCCTTCTCCCCAGGTTTCCTCCTGTAAATGTTCCCTCTGGCTGTGACAATTTGATCACAGCTAGCCACTTGCTGGGTGAACCTAGTTTGTGTTTCATCATCATCACCAGAGACAGTGGTGCAAAACACAGTGTCCTTCAATACTTTGCTGTAGGGTTTGAAAGCCTGTGTGCTCAGTGCGGAAAAGAGATGAATCACCTGAAGGAAATTCATTCAGCCGTCTTATCCTTACAGAGAGCCCAACAGGACATACACAGGTAACCATTTTCTCTCATCAGATGAATCAATCCTAATAGGCTGAAAATAACCTGTGGCCTTTGGAGCATCAGCTGCAGGGCTGCAGTTAACCACTGTTTCAATAGGCAGCCTATTAACACGCCTATTAACACACTGGAAGGACAAAGCCACTGCCTCCTTGAAACAGTGAAGAAATCTCTTTCTCTTAAGACTGTCTTTATGAGACAATAAAGCATCACCTCAGCGTGTCTCTTGGCACTCCCAACTGCAAAACAGCTGCAGAAGTTGGGAAGGGCTAGGCCAGATCCTGGCTATACATAAATCTCTGCTAGGCAAGAAGGTGTTGGGGTTTCCCTTCTTATCAAGCATGGTATGAATTTGCTCTGGTTGCTGCAGAGATGCAGGCGTGTGATCTGAAAACTGGGCTTCATGGGTGCAAAGCACTAAATTCCTGCTTTTTGTTTAAAACACTGTTTGCTGTTTGAGGTAAGTAGTGAGCACACCTGTGTAACATACTGCTAGCAAAGGGCTTTGCACCACGGACTCTTGTGGGGAGGGCAGGGGAAGTATTAATTGTTACATCTGCTCCGGTGAGCCCTGCTGATTCCCCTCTGCATGAGTATTATCCTGCCCTCCCGAGGCTTCAGTGGGGTGGGATCACTTGGGGCCCACCCTTTCTGGATGTTGGAGCCATTGGTGATAGGGCTTTAGCTTTTCTATGCTGCTCTTGGGGGTGTCCAGGGCAAGTTCTTGTGTTTGGGAATGTTAGGGCATAGGTTTGTGAGTGAGTGCTGGATGAAGAGATTTCTTGGGGTTTGTGCCCTTAAACCTTGTTATGCCAACCAGCAAGCTCTGCCCAATCCAGTGTCAGCCAGAAGTACTTCTTTCTGGTTCAAAAGCAGGGAGGTGAAGTCTGCAGGGCACAGTGCTGTACCCATGAGGGTGTCTCTGGAGTGTGGGGATCCCTCCCTGTGAGGAAGCTCTGGGTACGTGCACACATGTGAATGCACACCGCCCTGTGACACCCAAATAAACATACTGCTTTCTTTTTCAGAAACCTCAGTGCTCTGAACAAAAAGCCCTTCCACAGGAAGGTCTCTTCTGAAAGCTTCCTCCTGGACTCTCGCTGTTGGTTTCTCCTCTGCATCTTTCTTACGTGTCAACTATTCATTAATTATGTCTTCAAATAAAACCACTACATTTGGCAGCAATAATGATTACTGGCTGCAGGAGGGGGGCCACTCACGCAAGGAGCCCAGCGAGGCACCAAAGCACTTTAGAACCAACGCGGCAGAGGTGGAATAAAGTCGAAAAAGGAGGTTAAAAAGGGACCTAGGAACCTGCAAAACTTTGTTCCTGCAGATTATGTCATTTTTGCCTTTTACATGTACATCTTCAAGGACCTCTTAACCTGTACGGGCCTTAATGCTGAAGCCAAATGTAGCTTTAATTGTGCAATTTGTTTTCTATGTCTTGTCATTTTCTGATGCAATTAATAATTAGCAGTATTGATACCCCCAAAATGGTAAACCCCCCAGCATTTTGGGAAGGTCACGCTGGCCTGGTTCATAGCTCTATGAGTGAGGGAGTGCAGTTGGGGAGCTTTAAAGAGCTGATGTCCACGGTGCCTGTCCGGCTGCATTTAATTATGGGAGGGAGCATACTTGGTCCAGAAATTCCACCCCTCGGGATATTAAGTCATGATCTGTTTTGTCAGTGCACACACAGAATGGGACCTCAGGATGTGGGTTTTTTTCCATTCCATTGGAACTGTAAATATGCACAATTTCCTAGAGCCATTCCTCTTTAGGAAAGGGGAAGTATTCCGTGAAAGCTCCTCGTTTGGTTACGGAGCTGACTGGTGTCCTGGACCGGGCCCATCAAGTGTAACCTCAGACATGCCTTGTTCGTAAAACCTGGTCACTTATTATTGTTGTTATTATTTGCTATATGGCTGTTTTATAAAGTCACACACTAGCATTGTAGAGAGGAATCCACTGCTCCAGGATAGGTTACGACGGGAGTGACATAGGTGTACGAGTGTTTGGTCGTAGGCACATTTATTGTCAAAGGTCAGGAAGGAGGAAGGTTTTGCCACTGCATTGTTCAACTCTGTTAATAGTCTTCCTATTTTACACCATTTTTTAAAGATTTGCAATATTTTCTGTAGACTGCGGACAAAACTAAGCCTTTCTTTTCTGGCCTGAAGTAGTTCCAAGTGGTAAGTACTGCTATATATACAGCCTTAAAATACTTAGTGGTGGTGCCAGTCTGGACTATCTTTCAATGTAAATGTTTCCAGATTTTTAAGTACATTCCTTATCATATTCCCCAATTAGGGGAAACCTGTTTGTGCTTGATATGTTGAAATAAAAATACACACAACTTTCAGTGGCAGTGTATCTGAGAAATTATTTGTGTGTTTGAACTTGGTTTTGTGTTTTGTAGCATTCTACATGTAAATAACTCTTGGACCGTGCTTTTTAGAGGAAAAGCTACAGAAGCTACAGAATCTCAGATGTAGGCCGTAAGTTAGAACAGCAATAGCGGTTTTATGCCCCTTGGGCTCAAATTATCCGTGTCTTCTATTTGTAACAACTTCCTCAAAATAGAAAGAGAATTGGTTGCTTTGATTTTCACTGTTGTACATGTAAATGCACAGACTTGCCTTGGACTTAGAAAACCCTTATATTGAGGAGGTAACTTGATGATAGAGAATAGATAGTTCCATGGTAAGAACCACAGCTCTCTGGCATGAACAGACAGGATTGGAGCCAGCATCCAGAAACTGACATTGAAGAAATAGATCACAAATCATAAAGGGTGAGAGTGACATCATTATCAGCAAAAGTCTTCAAAAACCCAAAGGATTCTTCATCCTTGAGATATCATCCTTGAAGAAAGTCAACATTATCAATCCAGATTGGATGCCTTTTTTGTGGTGTAAACCTTGGTGAGAGGGTGTCCCCCTGACCTCTGGCTGGAGGAGACTATCCAGCCGCTAATAATGCCTGCCCGGCTATGCTGAGTCCTGTATGCACCTTGAAAGTGTTTGCTCCTCATGCTGTGCAAACACACCTGCTAATTTCCTGCATAAATCTCCCCTTGAATGCATCAGCAAGTCAGCACATCTCTGCCCTGTCAGCACAGCTATCTTCATCACACACATACCCCCTTGAGAGGAGCCTCTCCTCTGCTGTGGGGATATGTATGTCTCTTGGATACAGATGTATTCTGGGTTTGAGAAACAGTTACTAAAAAAAAGAATCCCCAAAGTCATCTATACCAAAGACAAGCAGTGCTGAACAGGAAGCCTTCAGTAGGTATAAAAGCAAGCGCTTGAAATTCTTTGTATTGTTTCCATTTTACCAAACTACACACCCACAGGGATTTCACTGGAACTTGTTGCTGCAGTTAAATAAAACAAATGCTGTTACCACAAGAGGAGCAGTTCAATGAAAGAAACTATTAACCTACATAAACTAATTATGCATCAGCAGATGAGGAATGTCCAACATTTACTGCTGCTGCCGTAGGGGATTAAAAAATAATCCAAAAAGGAACAATCTATAGATTGTTGTGCCATTCATTTTAATCCAGTTTCAACATCCGGAGGTGAATGTCCCTACATGCCAGTTATGTGCAAATGGAGGATGAAAGGTATTATTGAGGAAAACCATGGCCAGAAATGTTATTTCTCTAGAAGGAATAGCTGCTGTTGAAAAAGTTGGGAACCTTTTTACTGCCTTAGAAAACCAAGTAACCCACCCAGTTCGTGCGGTTTTGGAAAAATTCCCCTTCCATCCTTTGCTCCGCCTGTTGGTGATCACACGTGAGCTTTCGGTGGGACGGCACCGATCAGACCATTTCCTAATACGGTTTCCGCCTGCTCCTCGTAGGTGCAAGGCGCGGCACCGGGACACCTCCCAGCGCGCGACGTGGTTGTCCCCGGCCCTGCGGGCGGGCAGGGGGCTCTTGTGGCACACGCTCTCCGGTTGTCCCGCTGCTCCCCGAAGGACCCGCAGCCGCGGAGGGGCGGGGCCGCCCGCCCCGGGGCTGGATAAAGCGGCGGCGGCACCGCCCCAGGACGTGCCGCTCGGAGCGGGCGGTGCAGAGTTGGTCGCTGCTGCCATGGGAGCCGGAGGGGTAGCAAGGCTGCTGCTGGTGAGTGCCGGGGTCGCTGTTTGTGGGTAGGGGCTCGTTCTCTGGCTGCTCGCCGCGAGTGAGGGCTGGCACCTGGCCACAGCCGGTCCCCAAACCTCTGCTTTTGAGAGGAGAAAAACTTCATTCAGGTCCAGCCTTGCGGGGTTTGCTACCATCCTCTTCCTCAACAGACTTTAGTAACTTCCCTTAGTTTTTATTTCGTGTTGCCTGAAGTTTTGGGAATCCTGAGTTAACGCAGCTGGCCTAAACCTAAAAAGATATGGAAATGGAGCTATCGTGGGGGTAAATTCAGCCCCGGTTTGCGGGGAATCCCCTGGGGTGGGGGGTTGGGTCAGGTGGCGCCTCTCCGAGTCTCTCTAACGCAGTCGCTGCAGTCCTTTCTCGGGAAAGTTACAAGTCGGGTGTGAGTTCTTTAATACTCCTCACGTTATGTAATTGTGAAATTGGTGGTTTTCTCAACTCCGCGGTTATGAGAAAGACTTTCAGTCTTCAGGGGAGAGTTGAAAATTCAAGGCAGCTGCGGAGTGAGGACTCTTGATTTCAGCTTAGAAATTAGCAGCTGATGGCAATTAGCGACAGGGAGCTCCGCGGCCGCCGTTTCCCCTCCTCCTGCCTCTGTTTCACCACTTTCTCTCGCGTGTGTGTTCTAAGTGAGGATGTACCTCCGTGGGCCGAAACCCGCTCGCCTCCTTGCGAACACCTGGCTGCCATGCTTGGCGGCCGTGCAGCTGATCCCCGCTGGAGGTTGCAAGGTTCCCGGAGGCGGGGCGGGAAGTTTTTAATGTTAATGTTCCGAGGGCTACTGTAAGTTATTTTTGTTTATGACTCAACTACTTGCCTTCTGGTGAAGATTACTGAGCTAGCGAGAAATGTTGGATGAGGTCTCTGGGACGTTTACACCATTTTGTTTTAAGAAGACTAACACTGGCCATCCTGAATTACAAAGGTGGGAGGAGGAAGAAACGAATCCCTTGCACAAGGCAGACATCTCGGCCTCTGAAGTTCAATTACAATGGATTATTAAAAAGAAAATAGAAGTTTAAAATGGATCTGGGGCAACAGTTGACTACAACCCATCAGCTGCTGCACGGTGCTTCTCTAACCCCAGCTTTGTGATTGTAATTACTGCTGTGAGCGGCACACTTAGCAGAAATTAGTTTGAGTTTCTTTTGTGGTTTCTATGAACTTCTGCAGGTGTTTTCAAGTCTTTACAGGAACATCTCCCTGAGATGGTTATCGTGTCCTGGGAGGATGGATTGCTCGAACACCTGTTTGTCTCTGCTGCAGGTTACCCTGCTGATAGTGCCTGCAACTGGAGCAGAGGACTGTGGGGAGGGAGAATACTTACATGAAGGTCGCTGCTGTGTATTTTGTCCCGCAGGTAAGACTTCAAGCAGTTATAGCTGACAACAGCCATGTTGTTTTCCCCCATGGAGATGACTGCATGGTTACTGGTTTTTTACATTACATCTGGTGAAAGCATAAGCTCGTTTGGAGCTGTGGTGGCTTCTTGGTGCTGTCAAGGCCAGGCTCCATTTTGAAGCGAGAGCCACTTACGCAATAGGTGATAACTGGGAGAGGTGCCTTGGCAGCAAGTCAGGAAAACGTTGCCTGTAGTTGAAGATGAAATGTTCAAAGTCAGGTGGTGATTTGTTGTTTGGTTTTATTTATATTTAGTTAGCACAAAGAACAGGCCTAGGGGAGTTTTGATAATTTTGTATCTGTAGGCAAAACTTTGGTTTGCCTCTTCCTTGCTCAATGTGTGCAGAGTTCATAAGCTTTGTGCCAAGAAGCACACTGCCCTTCGATAGTACTGGAGGGATAGATATCAGATTAGAGATAATTCAGACAAAGGAGAGGAGAGGTTGTTACAAACAATTCTCCGTGTGCCTGCGGTGTCCCTTCAGAGGAGGTGGTGGTGGCGGCCCCATGGATGACTCTGTGTTGCCATGGTGAGTCATCCTAGTCCTGACAGAGGCCTGGTGGGATGTCTCCTCTGCCACTGCTCCCTGCCTGGGGAGGAAGCTGTAAACGTGCCTCCTGACTCAGCTGTGCTGCTCGATTCCCGTGGCTCACCGTTCACTTGTGGGGAAGGGTTGAACTTTAACTGAAAATGACTCTGTGTTGTAACATCCTGTTGTAGTCCTCTGGCTGGTAAAGGATCCCTTGAGACTGTTGTGGGTTCTCCTCTTCCACAGGTACTTACGTTGATCAGCACTGCAGCGCTCCACATTTGAGAGGAACATGTCTCCCTTGCATCGAAGGAGAAGGTTATACTGCTCATGAGAATGGCTTGGAAGAATGCTTGTTGTGCAGACAGTGCAAAGATGGTACGAAGCATGATTTTGATGAAACCTTAACCCGTTTCCCGTTTTTTAATGTGGAAAGCCTGGTCTTCTGGTTTTTTGTTGTGGTGTGGTTGGTGGTTTTGTGTGGTGTCTTTTTTTTTTTTGGACTTCCGGTCATTGAGAATATTGAACTTACAAATAAATTGCATTTATGGCTTGAGTTTATTTTTTGCATAGTGACAGGGAGTTACAGCTCTATGTTTGCTTTCTAACTTATGTTTTATTTTTAGATCAGATAACTTTGAGACCCTGTACTCTGATGCGTGATACTGAATGCCAGTGCAAACCAGGGTATTTCTGCCCTGCTGAGGGCTGTGAAGTATGTCAGAGATGCAGTACAGTGTAAGTTTGATAATTAATATAAGTGACTCTTTTCCTTCTAGGGAACACTAGAGCTGTGGCCTAATCTGTGCTCATACATAACATGTTATTAGGCTGTAAATAATTGCCCTGAAGCCAATTTGCATTATTCATGCTTTTAAAGTTTTGGTGTCAAATTACGTGAGGTTGAGATCTAGGAAGATACTTTGGTGTTGTTGTACTTGTTGCTTATGGCTATAAGCTTACACTTTAGTGTCTTCAGTTTAGTACTTCCTCACAAATGCACTTGAGTGAGCTTTGTAGCAGCCAGTCCAAAATTTTGGGAGGTGGGACCACCTGTTTATGGAAACAAACTGTACATGAATAATGCATCTACTCTGTGGGTTTTTTTTCCTCACCACTTAAAGGCTAACATAGATGAGCTTTATCTGTTTTGCTTCCATCTAATCTTGTAGTATTATCTTGTTTAAAGGTGCACTTCTAACAAAGTTATCTGTTTGTGTGTGTTCTGTTCATGCCTCTAAGCTCTACCTGAAAAAAATCAGGCCTGGGTAGAGCTGCATATTGCTCTGGAAATGTCAATACAACCATGTGTTGCTATTCACTTCAGGTATCTGGAAGGGAAAGAAACTGTGCAGAATTGCAATGCTACTACGGGCCCAGGATATGACTTGCCTGATCAAGGTCTGGTACACTAATATCACTCTGCTTGGTTTGTTTGGTCTGTGGCATCAGGCTAAAAACAGCAGTATGAGAAACAGTGGTTTGAACTGCTGTAACATGCTTAAGAGCTTTTGTATTTTGATCTGGGAATTATTTGCTGAAGACAGTTTCTCAAAGGGGTTGGAGTGGCAAACCATGTTAATGGTGAAAAGCTACATATATTGCCAGGGTTGCAACAGTGACATTGAAAGTTACAGATAATGCAAATATTTCTTTCTTGTTTTCTGTGTCTGAGAACCTGCACAGGGAGTGGCTGTTTCTTCTGCTGGCTAGGTAGCTTCTGCCAGACCAGAGAAAGAAGAAACTGATGCTACCGGCACTACAGCACCAGAAGCTTACTGTGATCCTTTGTGTTCTTGTTTCCATCTCTTCTTAAATATCTCTTCAGAAAGCCTTGTACAAGTTGTATTGCAGCTCTATACAGAATCCCCTGCTGCCTTTGGGGTAACAATGTGCAGTGTGAATGAGTACTTGCACATTCAGTTCAGCTGATAGTCCCAACGCCTTTTCCAGGACAAGCTAGCTGTGTCGTTGTACTAGTGCTGAGCTTGGGTTGGTCTCTAGGATGGCAGAGAAGACTTGCACCTCAGAATATCTTGTTTGGAAACTGCTTCACTACTAATTTTATTCCTTGTTCCTTTGCAGGAAGCACAGCTCTTGCTTGGAGTATTGTGATTGGTTTGGGTTGTGGTGTTCTGGTGCTGGTCTTTGTCGTTAGAAAGCTGAAGAGTGATAAAGGTAACTGCTTGATTACTATCCATAAACTTTCCAGAACTAGGCAAAGCATGCACCAAGGCTACCCCAGTTTTTGTGTTACCTTATAGGGGACCTGTTTAAGCTCTAGCTTATTTACTTTATGATTCAATTAAGTAACTCCTGTATAATGCATACCAGTTTTGTTCAGTAAACAGAAAGCTCATAGTTAAAGTTGACACATTTTTACTTTGCTGACAGATGCCTTTTTTTCAAAGCAAGATCAGCATAAGGTCCTTTAAAAGGACTTTTCCTATCTACTTGCATTGTATTGGCAAAGAGTGAGACAAATCTGCATAAGCTCAGGGACATGATGCAAGAAGTAGCAACTAATTGGATCATTAATTACTTTCATTCAGTGTGTTTGATTGTGGAGATTTTTTGCTAGAAATTGTTGCCCTTTCATCATTTGAGCCTCTTAACTTAAATGTTAGGTTTAGGTCCTGTGTGAATTTATTTTATTAGTGGAAATGGAGATGTTTTCATGATAAACCTTTCTTTCCACTACTGCATATTAAAGTGTTTTTGCAACTAGTTTAGTTAGAATAATGTTGAAAGTTATTCTGAATTTTGGATGTTAACATTGTTCAAATCATATCTTAAATATTGTATTGCAGTAAAGACAACTTCTGCCTCATGTGTATTGCAGTAGCCCATAAAAATGCTAAGAAGCATAAGCTGGGAGGGGAGGTTGAAAGAGTGGCTTAAAAGCCAAACTGCATCTTGCATTCTGTATATTACTAGGCAGGACTCTTCATCCCCTTGTACGGTGTTTGTGCTTTGGTGCAAACTAAGGATAGTACTCATGCAATGTATGTCAGGTTAAGGAAACTGAATGGCTTGTATTAGAGCTTTGGTTTGTGTTACAAATGAGTCTCCTGCATATAAATCTTGTGTCAATTCATATGTGTTCAAGTTGCTGCAATTCCTGAAAGTTTCTTAGACATTTATCTTGTTTTCCAGCTCCCACAACTGTTAAAGATGTGGAGAAAGGTCTGGTAAGTATACGATGGATCAAGTATTTAATCTCAGTTTTGAGCAGCATAAGAGTGCAGTGCTTGATTGTACCTGCTACACAGATCTCAATTTTTGTCTTGCTGTATACCTGGGGTAGGATGCATTCCTGGGATGCAGCAAGTTGTGATTCACTCAGGACCAGATGTTAGCAAAGGCCTGATGCATTTATCAGCTGCACATGTCCACTGCAGCTGGCCTTTCCAGTACTTCCCTTGGAAACATTCCAGAGCCTGTGGCCAGGATGTTTTGAAAGTGGGGGAAAAAAATAGGCTGAGTGCAAGATTTATCTTCAAAGTGTCTCCAAGTGATGCCTTGATCTAGTTAGTTCTTTGCTGCTTCATGCATGTATTCCACATGGCAACATCAGCCATCACTCTGCATGGGGGTGTTCCAGCTTTCCTTGCATTTTGATGACATTATTTGTTTAGAAGACTGACTTCTCTTGTTCCAGCACAGTGACTGAGTCTTTCTGCCTTTGGATTCATGTCACAAGCTACAGACCAGGACCTGGCAGCTTAGCTCCTTGGTGCTAGACCCTTGTAAGGGGCTCAGAACTCTGAGTGGAGCACTTGAGAAGTACATCCCTGAAAAGGTTTTATCAAACTAAGACTGGCTGGTGGCAAGTGTTCCACTTTGAAGCTAGGTTCACCCTGGCCTCCTGTAGTCAAGCACTATTTTAGAACCTTATTGCTTCAGTCTCAAAAGATTATTGCTAGTCTAGCATTTTGCAAGATAAGTACAAGACTATCTTGTATTTTAGCTAGTCTAGCTTTAGGGTCTCTATTTAGAAGTTATACTCGTAACAGCATGGCAAGGCAAAAATGAACTCAGTCTTCACTAGTGTAGTTAATGATTTGTAACACCAAGCTGTAAAACAAATGTTTGTCTTGATGAGAAATTAAGAAAAGCATCCAGATTCCTTTTGTAGCATATGTGCAGCACCTTCTCCCTGCTGCCTTCCTTGTCCCCAACCCAATGCATGTACTAATCACCTGGTGTGTAAGCTCTTGTCTAATCTTACTAGTTAAACATTTAAAGTAATGCATCTTAATTATGACACAAATACTTGAAGACTGAAGAAACATAATTGAAAGATCTGTTAAAAACATTACTTAGAACTCTTTTCTTTTTTGAAGGTCCGTAAGTGCCTCAAATATGTGAATCACCCATGGGTTTTTGTTGGGTTGTGTCCTCCCCCACACCCTGGCCAGAATCGCAGTGCTTCATGTGTATTCATAAAAGCTGATGAAGAAATACGACAGAAAACCTGATCAAAATGCTGTAGCATAGGAACAGGCAAATGTAACATCTCTTTAATTTGAATAAAATGGTAGCAGAATAGTGCAATTGCAAATGGTGCATGGTAATGCTTAGCTCTGATGTAAGGGTTGTCGCAGACATGAGTTGTGATGTCTGCACACTTGGAGTGTTTTTGCTACTGTAATAAATGTTATTTGCTCAGGAGAGTTACACTGCAGTACTGAGACCAGGTGTTTTGGCACCAACACACTGTCCTATCCAAAGCACGCATGAACTTCTACTGCTGAGGAGAAAAAAAAAAAAAAGCTGAACCCGCTGATACTGTATTTCATTCCAAAATGGAGCAGCAGCTGCTATTGGTCAGTCATACCGTGTACTGTCAGTCACTAGGTAACCTACCTAAGAAGTATCCTGTACAAATAGGATCAACTTGTTTAACCTGTTTGCACCCTTAAACAGAATGTGTATTCAGTGAGGATGTTGTACAGCTACATGTGTAATGTGTAGGGTGGTTCCTCTGGCATCCCTGCCTACGCATGTTAGTCACATGGTGGCATCACACATGGGTCACTGTCCTTGTACAAACAGAAGTCACACTGACTTATGCTTATGGGGGAACTGTTCCTTAAACACAAGTCTCATTGGAAAAATAGTCACTCCTTGCCTTCATTTTCCACTTTAAAAAAAAAAATGTCCCTAAAGCTTTCCAGTTTTAGTACTAGCTGGCATGCTAGACAGATGCTGGTCTGCTTTGTACCTGTACTGTCCTTGATGAGTTGCAACTATGCTCCCTGTTATATGGTTGCTGAATGTATTGACAATGCTAGAAACAATGCAGCCCTCCTCACTTGCTTTCATCTTTGTCCTTTCACAAAAGCTATGTAATGTGCACCAGTTCTTACTGGCTTCTTTCAGCTGGTTCTAGTTTGTGAATCTGCCATAAAAACTAATCCAGCCAAAAATGCCCAAGCCAGTGCACTTACATAGATCTGACAGGCTATCATCAGCTTGGCAAAAGCTCTGAGAGCATCATCCTTGATACAACAATAGGCTGGAGGCCCCTGTTGCTGTTAAGCCAGCTCAGGTGCAGCAAGGCAATTTAATTTTCTCCTGCCTCATGAGGGGTGCATACCTTCCACAGCTAGAAAGGAGCAAGTAGCAATATGTGCTGGTGAAAACATTTGGAAAAGCTGCCAGTGTTTGTTGCGGGGGCAGCCTGTGTGCCTTACCCTGCAGTCCAGTGGGAGCAGAACAGCCAGAGAAACAGAGTTTAGGCTCTGAATTAATTTGGAGTCTAAGTCTATAAAGGCTGTAACTTTTGTGTGCTTGTAACTTCACCAAATGAGCTGCTCTCCTATTATTTCTCTGACATCTGGTGACTTCAGGTGTTCCGTTTTCTTCCTCCATGCTGTCCTTGAAGGGATACCTATGAAACATCTCTTAAAATACATTCTTATTCTTTACAGGAGTTGGAGGGCAGTACTGAAAGCCTCATTTTACCAGAAGTGGAGGCACCTGCAAATAAGGCAGCCAAGCCAGAGGGTGGGAACTGTGGTGAGAGCCCAGAGGGTGAAGCACAAACCAACGTTAACTTGGAAGTGAATAACACATCACCAGAGGAAAATGGGGGTGTGCTTTCTCAGCGGGCTGCCATCCTGCGTGGGGGCTTGAGACGCCATGTGGGAAGGTTCTGGAGGAGGATCACTATGTCTTCACTACCAGCAAAAAGTGGACACAATCCTGGTTTTCATCAGAATGCCCAGTCTAACATACAAAGCGGCAGGATGCCAGCAAATCTTATGGTAAGTGTGCATGTGGGTGAAATTATGATCATATTTTCTCTGATATGCGTGACTTTTGTTGAGTTCATAATTACTCCCTGAGCAATAGATGTTGTTTTCAGATGGAACAATAGGGAAGAGGAGGCTTTGCCTTAAAGATGTAATAGAAAGTATGGAAAGTGACATGTCAGGAAAGCAAACTTCGGTCCCTCATTTAATGTGCTCTGTCTCTCTCATCTCCCTGTTCAATATGTACGCAGCAGCTAATATTTTGCAATAGCAGCAAAAGTGTTGCCTTGTTGCTTCACTTTGGAGCTAGTAGGATGGCTATTCCAGTATATAATTTTCTTTACTCAAATACTTTCATCTGTACTGTGAAATCTGCCCCCCGGCCCCCCCTTATTGGAATGGATGCTGTGAAAGCAAACTGTCCAGTAGCTCAGGAATAATTGTGAGTGAAGCACCCTGATATGTTGGAGTAACAGTCCAATTTTATATTACAGGCACGAGAACCAAAGTTTCGAATAATTGTTAAAGATCTCTCTCAAAAAGGTAAGTCTTCCATAAATTGACAGTACTTGGAATTTCATGTTTTGTTGTTGTTTGGTTTTGTGTGTGGTTTTTTTTTTTTTTCTTTTTCTGTTGACTTCAGTCTAATTAAGGAATAGCATAGGGGACACTAATGAGTATTGCTTAGAGCTACAAGTCTTTCAGTTTATTGTAAAATATGCTGAAACAGGATTATTACTATGTTTGAGAGAAGTTCCAACCCTTGCAGTGCATTGTTCTACTTTAAAGCACGGCTTTTTTGCGCAGGACTTAGTGCAGTCATGCTTTTAAGAATCGTAGAAAATATTTTTTGTATGTTTTAAGCAAGTCTGCATTGCAGCAGTCTGCTCTGCCTTAATGAGCGAGATGTAGGTCAGAGCAGGAGATCTTTCTGTCAAATGTCTGCTCATGTGGTGCAGACCACATTGATTCCCCACACATCTACCTGTACACAGCAAGTTGATGTGCTAGATGTCCAAGGGGTGGTTTTTGCTCACCCTGGTCTCCCGTGACAAACCTTTACTGGTAGCAGAGCAGTGAAGTGGTTCAAGCCTACTGCTGAGCAGCCCTATTAAGCTTAAGTGAAGACACACACAATGAAAACTTTCTCAAAACCACCTTTACTGAATGATGTCTCATCTTAAAAGACTACTTTTGAGATAAGTAGAGTGATACCTCTAGCTTCTTTCAACATCATTTAGTAGGAAACATATTTTTCCTGCTGTGTCTTGGTTATCAAATGGGGCCTTGCTGCTGCTGTTTGGTCTGTGCATGTATTGGCTGAAAATTAATGGGAAAGCATGTACGTTAGCTACAAAAAAAAAAAAAAAAAAGGTATTTTAAAACCTAAGCTGATGTGTGATGTTTGTTTTTTTCTTTCAGAACTGAGAGATAGCTTTGGGGCCTTTATAAATGAAGTACCACCAAACAAATGGAAGCGGCTTATGAGAACTCATCTACAGGAAAATGATATTACTAAAATTATTTATGACTTTCCTAAAGATAGAGAAGAACAATATTATCAGATGCTTCTCACTTGGAAAAACACACTGGGAGAGAAACAATGTATTATTAAATTATTGGATGAGTTAAGGTATCTAGATACCAAGGCTTATGATAACATATTGAACACTTTAAAAAGCAATAACATTATAACTAAAATAGAAGCTACAGATTAATGTTTACGATGAACTTTAAAAATGCTTCTGTGTGTATATATATATATGTTTACAAACCTCCTGTAAATGAGGACATCAACAAACTGGTAGTAAAAGCCATGACATGGACTTGATACCCTCCTCACCTTTCCCCGGGGAGCTGGATGTGACCTAATGCAGTTGCTGTTGACACGGACTCGGGTTGTGAGGCTCACTAAGGGCTTTTGAGTTGTACGATATTAATCTCGGGCGCCAGTTTGAGAGTGAGATGCTCCAGCTCGCACTTCCCTCTGTCTTAGGCAGGACCGTGCTGTCAGAGGCTGGGAAGCAGCAATGAAGAGGCTGCTGCTGGTTTTGAGGAGACTGCCATGCTTTTGTTTCTGAAACAGTTATGTTCTGTATTGGTATGCTCGGAATTCTTTTGTTTGAAGCGCGGCAATAAAAGCCCGGTTGAGCCGGAAGATGGGGTTGGCTCTTGGACCTCATTTTGTGCGGGGGGCGGTGGGGTGAGCAAAGCCCGGCCGCGCGCTTGGCGGGAAGGCGCCGTGGGCGGGAAGGGGGGGGGTGGTGCTTCCCCCGTTGCCGTGGTGACGCGGGGCTCCCGTCGGAAGTAGCGTAGAGGCGGGCGGGGCGGGGCGGGGCGACGCTTCCGGGCACGCTGTTGCATCAGCTCGCGAGCGGGGGCAGGAGGCAGCAGGATGGCAGCGGCCGCCGAGCAGGGTAGGGCAGCGACCGACGCCGGGGGGACCCGGCCGGGCGAGGCGAAGGGTCCTGTGGGGTTGTCACGGTTCGGTGAGGGAGCGGTGTCACGACCGCGCCGCTGTCACGGTGTCAGGTGGGCGTCGTGACGTCAGGCGGTGGGGGCCGCCGGCCGGCTGCTCTGTCACGGCGGCTGAGGCGTCGGGGCCGCAAATGGCGGCCGGGGGCGTTGGGGCGGCGCCCTGGCGGCCTCTGCAGTGTGCCTCTGGGGGCCTGTGCCGGCGGGATCCCCGAAGGGGTGGGTCGGGGGGTCCCTGCCGCCGCAAGCCCCTGAGGTGCGAGACAGGCGGCCGTCAACCATCACCACACGTGTGGGGCAGAGGTGATGTGTGGAAGCAGCCCCACTCACCCGCTGTTGGGTGGGTGTCCCTGGGGAGGTCACCTGTGACCCTCGGTGGCGGGTGACACGTAGGCAACTCCTGATGCCAGTTTAAAGTGTAGCAGGTGGCTGGGTCCGTGTGTGTATGGAGTGGTGGGAAATGTGGATCCACAGGTGGCGGTTGCATCTCTCACACTGGTGCCTATGGATCAGAGGACCTCCGGTGCCTTGCAAAGGCCATGGGAGGTGATCCACATCGTGCCTTGCCTCTAATGTGAAGGCTAATGATGATACATGATGATGTGTGAAAAAAACTTGGAGCTTCTCAGTACTGAAGTTTGGAAACAGCTGTTTTCCAGCTTGATGGGTTCGAAGAGACAGCTTAGTCAGTTGTGTGCTTATCACTACATCGTCTGCTCTCTTTCCCCTGCTTCTGTCTCTCTTACTGTCCTTCCTAGTCGTCTGTGCTCTCCCTTGAACTCGCATCTGAAGTTTTTTACTTTTCTGGACTTTTTTTTGTGCTTGTGTTTCAATGATGAGTTATGCTACAGTCTTCCATATGGAAGGAGGGCCAGGGTAGTCCTATAATTTTTGGCATTACTGTAGCAAATAGAAACTTGGAATACCAGTCATACAAGTATGAAATACCATAATGGTATGTAAGGGGTTGGAAATTTCTGTCATTCTAGTCAAGGATCTGTAGATTCAAATTTTTTGCCTCTTTTCTTTGTTACTCAAAGTTACTTTGCTCTTTATTTATCACAAGTAACATTCCTATGTAAGGGAGTCCAGAAATCTTTATTGTTGTCAAGGGACTGGCTTTTTCAGGTGTGTTTTCAGTACCTTTGTTAAGGTAAGGGGGGGGGAAAAACCCCACCAAAGTCTCAGTTCAGGTGTGCTTTAAGAAACTTTTTAGTTATGTTTATTATTTGGCAAATAGTATTTGCCTTTTACTGAAATTGTAATTGTTACTTTTGGTTTCAGTTCAGGAAAAGTGGAAGTGGAACTTACAGGGCTAAAGTGACTAGGACTGACAAGCTCTTCCTTGCTGGGATACTCCCATCTTAAAAATCTCTGCTCTGCTAAAAGCCTCTTGATCCTTTTGTCTGAATCTTGAAAAGTCCTTGGTTTCTGTGTGTGTGTATGCTGTCTCTGCATAGCTGGGATAGCTGCATCGGTTCCGTTCTTCTGAAATATTTATGGAAAAGGATAATTCATCTTGGCTGAGCCTATAGCTGGACTTCCAAAGCTACCAGAGTGACCAGCCAAAATGATAAATGGCCAGTTTGGAGCTTTATTAATTTTATGTTACACTTACCTTCTGTGAGTTGTTTAAATTTGTGAAAGCCAAGTTGGAAAAGAAATTACCTTTTAAAATATTCAGGAACATCTAAGACTTCTCAGAAAATGCCCATGCAGAAATCCTGAAACATTTCAGTTGTCATCTAATTATTACTGACAAGGTTAGCAGGTTCAGGGAAGCCCAGGAAACCTGATTTTTCCCTCAAGCAAAGTAACTCCCTGTTTTTCTGTCAGCTAGCTTCCTGCCTACTTTGTGGCTTTGCTGTACTTACTTTGCTGTCAATACCTTCAAGAAACAGAGGTTTTTGTTTTCAAGTTAATAAAAGTGAAAAATTTCCAGAAAATTTGATATTGTGTGGGTTACGCTTCTTGATTAAACTTCAAAGGTATTTTGTGTTCAAATAAAATGCAGAAGTTATCTTATGCCTTTGAGTCTCTGTGTTACTGCAGTCTTGCAGACGAATTCCCTGTGTCCTTGAATAGTCCCTGAAGCACTCCATGATGGAAAGAAGAATGTGTGACAGTTATATCTTCCACGGAGATCATACACTGGAAATTATTATTTGAGAAGTGTATTTATTCATGTCTAGAGTGCTTTTTTTTTGAAACAACTTTTTAATGCTGGAGTAGTGTTACATTATAAACATTTATTCTTGTGATCTTTCAAGGTTATTTTGCTACCTCTCCAGTACTCATGCTCAGTGCTTGTTTTCTGAACGGAGTTGCTCTTGAGCGATATGATTTGATGTCTATGGATCATTCCATTCACATGAGTTAATACTCAGTGTTTTGCAATAGCTCTGTAATACTGCTGCATTTTTTTGTTTTGTTTTGTTTTGTTTTTTTTCAAGAAGACACTTCCTAGTGCAGTTGAGTAGTAGCAGCTGTAATTTTTCTGTTTTGGGAGGGTAAAAAGTTGCAGTCAGAGAGAAGAGCTATTTCTTAGCCTGGTTTCCTAAAGCAGCAGGGGTAAAACAGGTCAGACCTATATATGTCCATTTGCCCCAGTGGGCTGTGCCTTGCACAGAGTTGGCAGACTGAGCAAAAATGGGTTGGAGATGTAAAGGAGCATGGGGATCCTGAAGTGTGTGGGGAGAGAGGATGAACTGCTTAGGAGGTATCTGGAAATATTTTGGTGGGAGTGTGTGATGAACTAAAAGCAATGCAAGACACTAAGGAGGTGAACTAAGCATGCAGAACATAAATCACAGACAACTAAGATTCTTTAGATTTATTACTCTTATTTTTAGTAGTGATATAAATAAAATTGGAACAGACTTTTTTGTAAAGATAGTTTTGACTGATTTCTTTTGCTTGAAAAGAAATGGTCTTCTGGTGGTATCCTGCTATCCAAAAGACTGTTAATATATTCATTCTTTCTTCCCAGGAGAGCTTTTGTTTGGTTAGTTCAGTCCAGTTTGGAGTTACTCACAAGAATGCCAGAAGTGAAAGTGACATTATCCTGTATGTATTGCAATAGGATGCTCAGAGGTATTGCAAAATTGCACTGATCATTCAGTCCTCGCTCAAACACAGCAAATTTGTTTGTATCTCTGTAGTTGTCTGCAGCAGAGAGTAGAACACACCTGTGGTAGCATTAAGCTAGCTGTCATGCTTGGAAAAGTTTGGAACTCAGCACAGCCTGTGAAACCAGTGTAGGAAATTTGAATTGGTACAGTGAGCCTGCTGGGTACTCCAGACTGCTGTGGCTCAGCTGCTGCTGCTGTGCCTGGAGCAACCCTCTCACCAGCTGCTCAGGTGTGTTCATGCTGTACTGCACTTGCTGTGGTGTGCAGGCACGGATTGAGTTTGGGCTGAATTTGAGTCAGTGATCAGTCTCAGCATAAAGACGTCCTCCTGCTAGGTCCCCTAGGCTAACTGGTTTCTTTGGTGTGTTATACTTTCAAGGCTGCTGTTGGTCTTGCAACTAGAAATAACGTCAGACTTTGTAATTTCAAGTATCAATGTGTGTGCCAAGATTGTTCAAAGTAATTTTGATTGCTCTTCTTATCATGGCTGAGCTGGCACTGATATTCACAGGTCATGTTTTACATCTCTCCTTACCAAAATTAGCTTGTATGAGTTCCGTCATCTTTGTTGTATTTATGTGTAAGTTTGTGCAACTTCCCTTTTAGATTGGTTTGCAGATGTGGTTGGAAAGCACTTATACTGTTTCAGATACACTGACTTGCTTCCCATTAGCAGCCCAGTATGTGAATAATGGCCATAATAACTTTAATAATACTTTGCAAATTGAGTGTTGCTTTCCTTGCAATAGATCTTTAAAGATCTTTCTTTGAGATATAGTTTCATTTCTACACAGATCATTCCTGTAATACTTTTTTTTGGGCCTTCTCCCTCATGATTCATGGATACGAAATTCACATTCAAGGAAGACTTATGTCTTAGGTTTCCATAGTTAATGGACATAACTATGTCCAACTATGTAATGTGTATAAACATGTGAAGTTCTATGAAGATAAACATCAGTATTTAGGAGCCTGAAATGTTTATAGTAAAATTAACTATGTGAGCTGAAGCTGAATCCCTTTCAGCTGGGTGAGGCAAGCCCATAAGGTCTAGTTATGAACCATTATTTATTTGTTATCCTTATATATACTGAACAGTTACCTGTATAGCCCTTGAGAGTGATTGAGAGTTTACATGAATCTGACTTTGCTTTTCTGTATGAATTTTAAATATCTTTTGTGACCTTTGTTTTTTTTAAGTATTATTTTGTAACCACAGATCTTTTTTATTAGTTCTGCTGGTGTGCCACTGTATCTCATTTATACTCAAGGGATTCAAACACAAGCATACTTGATATCAAGCTGACATTTCCCTCTCATCCTGAGTTCCTGTTGAATATTTTAATAATTGACTTCCAGATAGGAAATAAGCTGCTCATAAAATCTTAACTGATGATATTGGAAAAACTTTTTAATTCTGCAGTTCCCCACATCCTCTCCTAGCCATCACTTCCCCATCTCCTCTCATCCTTCCCTTTCCATGAGTGTTGGTCTGTGAGCAGCTCCAGTACTTTGGGAACCACTTGTGCAGAAGATGTTCAGTGACCATCGTCTCTGTCAGGGTTTGGCAGCAGGGACACATGTTCTCATGCTGCCTTTCTCACTTTATTGCACTATGACCTTGAGTACATCTTAGACTACCTTCTTGGCTGACTACCTAAGCGGATATTGGTTCAATGTTTATACAGTGCTTTGAATATGAATGGAGTTACAAATGTTGGATCATTGTAGGAAAATCTGAATGCCAGCTTTACCTAATGTCAGTGCTAGCCCAGATGCCTTATCCTCCGCAGTTCTCCATACCCACTGTCTGGCACAGGGCTTTCTGTCACTGTGAGCATCCTCACCGAGTGCCAGAACGCTTCCACTGCTTCCTCCCTGTGTTTGCAAAGACAAAACATAATTGAACTTGGTTTGCCTGTATACCAAATAAATAGTGGAATCAAAAAATTGTGAGGGAGGAGCACAGTCTAATATCCTTTCTGTTCATTTGTGTAGGTCTTAGTCATGTTAAATAGTATTCATATGCCTGAGGAGAGGAAGTGGCATAGAAGTTTGGGAATATACAGCAACAGCTTAAGTTTTGAGTTGTTAGAGCAAGTTGGAGTAACTGAGCATCATGCTGGGAGTTTGTGTGTGGGCATCAGCCCTGCAAAGATTTAAAGATATGCTAAACTTCAGTAGATGTATTCACAGCATACCCACAGTGTATAAAATTAACTATATTTAAATATTTGCAGGATGAGTGTTTTAGCAGCGTGGAAAAGAGTGACTGATTATGTTTGCTGTGTGTGAAGAATTTTCTCCAATTTCAAGTAGATACCATTTCTTCATGAAAAGGACTTGTGCTTTTGTCCTTATTGCTCTTTGTAAAGATGTCTCCAAAAAACTTATCACAACGTGAACATAATCCTATTAAGAGGAAATAAATAGTTTTTCAGTAGCTTGTATTAAATATGTGTTTCTCAAATTTCTTGTCAGTTGTCAGAGCTTATTTAGAGGGGAAGATGTGTAGTATAAAGATATATTTTGGTCCTGGGATCTCCTTCTTTTGATGCTGACCAAATGTCCTGTACCTCTCTTTACAGCTTCCAGCTACAGTTTTATTCTGAGCATTAGTGAAGAGGAAGCCAGGGTGAAGGCTTTGAACGAGTACCTGAGCACTCGTAGTTATATCCAGGGGTTCACATTTTCACATGCAGATGTGGAGGTATTCAGAAAGTTTTCGAGGCCACCTGTGGACCAATATATCCATGTTGTCCGGTGGTACAGACACATAGAAGCAATCTATGATGGCAGCAATGAAAAAAATGAGCCTTGTAAACTTCAAACAAGTGAGTAATATTAAACTGGTGGGCAGGTTATAGACTAGCTGACATTGTATTGGTTTTTATTGCAGAGAATTCCTAGAATTTCCCTTTCAGAAACTCTTGCACACTTTTAAATTTACTGTATAAACTTGTGTTCAAGGTCATTAAATTCTTTTGGCATACAGTTACTGCGTGATCATAGATACTGACCTATTTGAATTTTAAAGCTCTGTTTCCACGTTTCTTTAATTTTAAAATTCCTCTGTGTACAGAATTTGATTATGTGTATTTTATTTAAAAAGCTAGCCACTGATTGTAAAATAATGTGTGGGGTTTGGCTTACTTCCTAGAATATCAGGATTTGCTCAGTCCACTTTTTTTTTTTTTCCCCTGCAAGGGTAACTAAATAGTTGTTGTACATTATACAAATTCAAAATAAACTGAATACTGCCTCTTATAATTGTGATGAACACTGAATGTCAAAAAGAATGTTTGGGGTTCTTTTTTTAACCCTGGTAATTTAGGCATTGCTGATGATTTGAAGAAATAGTAACCAGTTAATCTAGGTCATGATGTAAGCATGGGTGCTGGCATTTTTGGGAGATGCATCACTCTCTTGAGTTGTTTTCCAATGAGGTACTCTAATTTAATTGCTTTATAGTGAGATCCTTGCTCAGGGAGTCATGAAATAATTAATAACACAGAGCTGTTGTATAGTGCTTGCAATACCTACAAATGAATGCATGATGTCTGTCATTTTTGCTGATGGCTGTTGACTAATATTACGCCAATGCCATCTTCTCACAGCCTCTCATCAGATGTGTTCTCAATTCCTAGCAGACCAGCAGTTAAAATCAGACTGCTGCAAGTAGATGCTGCGTATGTGTGTGTGCCTGCACGCATTTAGGCTGGTTATTGATTTCCTTTCAGCAGTGAAGGGATCTCAGCTGTATTGCTGGCTCTAATGGCAGATTTAATGCTACTAACCACAGTTCGTCTGCATATTTCTGTGGGTCAGGGCGGAGCAATAAGAAAAAAGGTTTCTGTTTTCCTGTCCATGAAATCTTTAATGTTTAGTCTCTCTTTCTAAAGGGTTATGTCTTGTTATCTTCATGATCTGTGCATATGTATCAGAAGTCCTGAAATGGTGTTCTGCAGTGTTCACTGTGAAAATTACACATGAATCTGCCACATTTCTTAGGTCTTGCATATTTTATCAGTGGTTTTTTGGGTGTATCAGAGAGCTCCAGGGTTGGATTAGAGCAAATGAACTTTAGTTCAACCAGGGGGAAGACTATATTTGAACAGACTAAACAGTATGCCTTTTACTTTGCCCTTGGTGTCCATGTAGTGGATATAACGTGACACCTAACCCGTAAGCCGAGTACAGTATCTGGGTTTTTTCTTATGTTTAGTGTGGTTGTAAGTAAAGAAAGCTTTACAGATTTATCTTTTATTAGACTAACCCACACAGGCTTCTTTCCCCGAGGGAAACGTTAGCCGCAATTAAGCATGCCAGCATAATCTTTGTAAATCAAAGAGTAAACACATCCATACCTGTGTATATGGTCTGGTTTACGGATATACTGCTCTTGAACTTGAGGTAATCTGTTCAGGGAATCTTGTACACCAAAATGTTTAGAATAAACACATATTTCTGTGGATCCATAACATGGAGATTAAATTGATCCCGTTTTTGAGACAGAGTACTACGGTTAATGTATTTTTTCTTATTTAGACAGTTATTCAAAAAAGGAAGATGAGGAATATATTAATTTTTTTATACCATGAATGTTTGCATTACTTGAAGTTTTTCAGCCAAAATATTCATACAAAGATACCGGGGGAAGCAGAGTTAATGAAGAGCAGCACCCTGAGACACAGGATCAGAAAGCAATTTTGTTGTCAAAACAAATTGTGTAACATTTTAATTGCAGTTAAAATGCATACCATGAGAATTCCTAAAGACAGTGCTGTGTGTATTAAGCTGGAAATCTTGCTGTGTTTTTGAATTTTCTGGTTTGCTTTAATTCCTAGTTAATGTGATAATTAGTTTAACATCACTATGGCTGTAAGCAGCCCTATGCGTAGCAAACTGCAACTCTTCAACAGATGACATACTCATGCTTTTGTTTGAAAAAAACCATAAATGTAACAACTATTTTGCTTCTTAAAAATTCAAAAGAAAACATACAAGAGTAGTGTCACTAATATTACCCTGGGTTTTGTCTACTCTCTTTAATGGTAAAATATAGTCTCTTGCTGAATGGAGCATATTTGTGGTAAATGAATGTGCTCAAAAAAGCCCTGTGTACATAGCAACAATGTATGATTAAAAGCTGAGGTTCTCTCTAAACCTTTCTGTCTCCCCTCCCTCTCACCTTGAATACACATACTCTGTCAATATTGGCTCTAGAGACTAACTCTGGTCTCTGGAGATTTTTTGCAAATTCTGTATGAGATCTGTGTTATGCTGGGACAGTAAAATCAGTGGTGTTGCAGAAAGGCCTGAGCTGCTATAACACTTTATTAATAATTCATTAGATTTCAAAGCTCTTGTTAATGCTTTAACTGAATTACTTGCTCTCTCTTATATACCCTCTTCCTTCCTGTTACTTGGATCAAAAATTAATAGGAATAGGACATCAGAGAGTAGAAAATAAACCATATTGGAGTAATTTACTTTGTTTTTAGTGGCTTTGTAGGAAGCTCTAACGGAAGTAGTTGGATTAGTAGGGTTGGAGCTGCTTTCCCTAATTATATGTATTGTTTTTTCTTTTGAAATAAATTAATGATGTGATAAGAAGAAAATGTTACATTGCAAATCTGTTTGTGAAAAATGTATTTTCAGTTCTCTTCAAGCTACTTTTTCCCCTAGGTAAAGGCAAGCGTGTGCAGCCTCCGTGGTCTCCCCCTGAAGGGACAAAACATTCTAGGCTCTGCCTCTACAACAGCCTGACTCGCAATAAGGTGACTAAATGAAAGAAAAGTGGAAATTTCCATAGAAACACAAATAGACAAGTCCTCAAATGTTTGTTTCTTAAGTGTTTACCCTATTGGTAGACAGGTTGCTGGGTAATCTTGTGGAATGTTAATAAGCACGTGCCAGAGATGCTGTGTCAGTGAAACGTGTTTGCTGCACAAGTGTTATCATATACACAATAAATATACATCTACTACAAGTGTGTATATGTATATCGCATAATAGATGGTTCCCATTGCTAGTTATCATCATGTAAAACAGCCAGGGGCTCAACTGTAATACACATAAGTAAAGGCAGTGTGAACCGAACAAAATCAGAGTTTCTTTCTGTAGATTTTGTCTGTGGTGAAAAAAAAAAAAAAGAAGTCTTGCCAGTTGTATTATTGTCATATAAACTGGTAAAAAATGTTGTGGTCTTGTTTAAAGATCCTTTGTGAAAGAGAGGAAATATTAACAATAATAATGTCATATGGGATGTAGTATCCAAGTATACATGAAATTATTTTACTCTGTAGCCTTTTTCAATGCAAAAGAAAGCCTGATCTTCCCTTTTATAAGTACATCTTCAATGCCCTGCCTAGTCCAAATCTTTGTAATCTGATATCTTGATTATGGTAAAGAGTACAAATAACATAAGCAGCCATACCCTGTTATCTCTCTTACATGAAAAAGCTAGTGGTGATCTTTTCTTATGGTAAACCTGGGAGTGACTATTATTTTTTGTAATCATAAGACATGTTTTCATGTTCTAATCCCCAAATGTAGTGTTACTGGCCTGAGATTTCATTCAATTCAATTTCATCTGATCACTGTACCTTCCTTTTTAATTAAGGAAATATTTCAGCCTCAGAATGGAAAAAAGGTCTTGTGGTATTGCTGTGGTCCAACAGTTTATGATGCTTCTCACATGGGACATGCCAGGTACTGCAGTTCCTTATTTTGATATAGGTAATAACAGTGCCTATTGGAAGTAAAAGGTTAATAGAAAAAGATACTTCATTTAGATGAGTGTGTTAATCGAATATAGTCTTGTTAAACTCAACACTTTAGATTTAAGATTAAAAGCATGTTATACTATGTCATTGTGTGATTTAAAACTTACTAGTAGATGAGGGAAGATTAAAACTGCTGTAAAATTATTGACTTTCTGAGATTAAAGTAGTTTTTGCATAGAATAGAAATAGACTTGAGCTGTTCACTAAAAACACCCCTTTATCTTTTATGTTTTTAGGTCATACATCTCATTTGATATCCTGAGAAGAATATTGAGGGATTATTTTAAATATGAAATTTTATATTGTATGAATATTACAGATATTGATGATAAGGTAAGGTCTTTTTAAATTGCAGTCTAAAATACTGTACTTTGAGTATGGAAGTCAGAGAGTCATATGTAAATGCCATTTGATAAGACAAGATAAATCTTGCACTTATTAACTCAGACATACATTTTGTACACAGTCATTGAATTTTCTCAGTTTTGTAGTGTTCTTATGGTAGCAAAACCTGTATTCTTGTGTATAAATGAGTGTTGTCATAAATAGTGAAGACTAAGCATTTTACAAAGATAACGTGTTTTATTTGCATGTTGTTGAGATAGCTAATTCACTCTGAGGTGGCTGATTAACTGTGTATGGTATGTTTAATTTGTATTACTGAGTGTAATTCTTGTAGCTTGTCAAATTTATAGGGATTCTGAAATACCTTTGGTATGTAATAGATTTTATTTGCACTTTGCTTAACTTTCTGTTGCTTCACAAAAATATTTTTGTGTTTCTGCTTTGTAGATCATCAAGCGAGCGAGACAAAATTACCTTTTTGAGCGGTATAGAGAGAACAAATCAGCACCAGATCAGCTACTTGAAGATGTTAAAACTGCCTCAGAGGTAGGTGTGGTATTTAATCCCCTCTAGTGTCTTAGGTTCTTACTCAATAATGTAGCAAAGCATCTAAAAAATGCCTCTTACTTTGCTACCTCCTTAAACTTTCTGCTTGTTTCAGTTATTCTGTTGAACTTGTAACACACAAATTAGAAATGTTATTGGAACTGCACATCACTTTGATTTTCCATTGGTTTAAAATTGACAAGATCTATTTGTGTAAAGCCACACCTGGTTTTATGTCCATAAACTGTTTGTGTGCTGTTGCTGTGGTACTGGGGAAGAAACTCAAAATGGATTTGGTTGTTTGTGTGTTAGAATTCAAACTTTAAAAATAACCCTTTAAAATATTTTTAAATTGTGCTATGTCCATAATCTTTTAAAGCTTCTGAGATTTCTCTTTTTTACCATTGATGGCCTTGGAAAGAGCAGAAAGGCTCCAAAGCTTTAGGGATTTACTGAATTGTGTATGCTGGACGGAAGGTGGGGGAAGGTGATTCTTTGATCATTTTTAGAACTGCATATCACAAAGAGATTAATAGTCTAATTAATTTAATACAGGCTTGGGAATAGGAGGCCTGGAAATTTTGCCAAAGTATCATTGCCTGGCATACTCTCTAAGCATAGCATTTAATCTCTCTAGTTTCACATTAAAGCTCCTCCTTTTCAGATTTTTGATAATCAGTTGTGTAATTAAGATGATCAACTGCATAGAAAATAAAAATTACTAAACAACAGTAATAATCATGTAGTAATTTATAGTCTTTCTGAAAAACTGAATTTGGATGTGAACTAAATTCTTTTGACTTCACCTTTATTTCTGATGCAGAGTGTATTTCAGTAGTTTAATATCAAAGCTTTTTATGTGGCATAATGTAGTATTCATCACTAGCAAGGTGCTATGTGGCTAAGATAATATATAGTTTATGGAAAATAGCACTACTGTACTGCAAGTTACTTTCTAATTTTTTTTTAATTGTAGCTCTTTTCAGTTAAATTAAATGAGACAACAGACCCAGATAAAAAGCAAATGCTGGAAAGAATTCAAAATGCAGTGAAGTCTGCTTTTGACCCTCTACAAGAAGCTGTGCAAGAAAAACTCCCTGCAGAAGAGATCAACAGATGTCATGAGGTCAGTGTGAGCTACTTTTGAAGTTATATTTGGCTTATAGTTGTTAGGGGGTTTAAAAATAATATTTAGCTTATGGTAATTGCTTGCGACATTATTGGAAATTTTATTCTTAAAAAGAGGGATGGTGGGCTTGAGGACTTTTTAGTACTTTGTATTCAATACAGAAAATTTGATCCTTAAATTCAACTGTACATTTTTGGATGCTCTTTTTATCAATGACTTTTTTTTTCCCCTTCCACTGTGATAATTACTCAGTTATTTTTATCTTTCCAATGGGAATTTTTCTCTTGCATATATTTAGACTTTCTCTTTGACTTTCTTGTCTTGATGAATTAATTTCAGTATAAATTACTGACCATACATTTATGACATTCCAATATTGGGGGCAGTTTTCTACACAAGTGTTTCCATCTCCTATCAGAGAAGAAAATACATCCCAAAAAATTATACTTGGGATAATTTTTATCCAAAGACCATTACATTTAGTGATAGTAATCTTGTTGACATTATTGGGCTTTGGTACTGTCCCAGTAACCAAGTCGGTCAATATAAATACTGTCTTTTAGCAGTCGGTTTCCACTTCCATCTTTTCTTGCTTTCACATTATTTGTGGTAATTACTATAGGAAGCATAGGGTGTGTAGTCCCTTCTTGAGAAAGCTCTCAATTATCTTTTGAAAAAAAAGTACACCTATTCTAATATCAAGTGCCTTTATTAAAATGTATACTGACCTACAATTTTAAAAACAATTAAAATCTAAGCAATCACACCTTCTGGGCTAGAATCTATTGCAAAAAATGTCATCTTTTAATATAAGACTGAAATGTATCCTTGCCAGTGTTCAAATTAGTCTTTCAAATGCTTCTTAGCAATGTGCACAGTAAGGCTTCTCTTAGTATTATCCAGTAGTAATGGGGGGAAACAGATGACATGATATAACTGCAGGTCCCATATGGTGTTCCCAGTGCAAATTCCACATGCCTATTTAAGTAATTGATATCAAAACAGATACCACTTTTCAGTTTATCTTCCTTCCTCTGTTTGTTTAATCCATATTTATGAAGAGCAATATGATAGTAATCTGGTAGAATCACAGATTACTCTGTATTCATATCCAAGTGTCTTTTCCTTAAGCAAATCTCTCTGTTCAGAATAAGCTCTTTCTGCAGAGTTTAAACAGGGTAAGTCTTCAATCAGTTGCATTTACAATTATTGTTTTATAGATACTGTTGGAAGAAGCCAGAGATTTGCTGTCTGACTGGCTGGATATGAAATTTGGCAGTCAGGTGACTGACAATTCCATATTCTCAAAGCTCCCCAAATTCTGGGAAGCAGAATTTCATAAAGATATGGAAGCGCTCAATGTAAGTAAACAAACTGTTTTCTGTTAAGTGTATGTGCCATGCCTCATAATACCCAGAATATAATTCATCTCCTTAATAACTTTCGAAAACCTGGTATTTTAACCTTAATGACTAAGTATTTCCTTTAACATGAATAGGTACCTGTTCCGTTTCAGTGTCAACAATCTTAAATCCATTGCACATGTTACCAAAGCTTGTTAACTGGTGACTGAGTGTAACATGTGTCCTCCATCCTTTCCCCTTGGTGTAACATGGGCTGTAATCATAAACTGATCCAGAAGTTTGAGGTAGAGTGTGTTAGCTACACAAGAGAGCCCCGCCAACCTCAGCATTTAGACTGACTACTTATCCGTTTTCAGCCACTAATAAATTATGTGATAATAACAACCAAGGACAGATTTGTGTGTTACAGATGAAATGCTGTGTCATATGCAATAGTTCAGATCAGTGAAGGTTTATTTATTTACCTGCAAATCAGAGGGACTTATTGCCTGTTCTGTCAGAAGTCCAATAAGTGGAAGAGCTGACATCTCCTACAGGAGTCTGTTATTAACATTGCCTTAAAGGCTGAGGAAAAAGTGGCCACAGCACATTGTTCCTGAGCAGAAAGCTTGAAATGAGAGTCTTAGATTCTATTGACACTTGCTCTTGAGCCAATTTTTAACCAATGTAAATATATATCTAGTGCATATTTGCATATGTGTGAACATTTATATAAAAAAAATATAAAATTCTACTTTTTATCCATAGGTTTTACCTCCAGATGTTTTAACACGGGTTAGTGAATATGTGCCAGAAATTGTGGATTTTGTGAAAAGGATTGTGGATAATGGTTATGGGTAGGTTTGCTACTGGATGCTTTTGTTTACTGCTTATACTGTAGAATAGAGCTAGAATAATTGCTTTCAACATTAAACAGTGAACTGTTTTCTCGGTTTCCATATGCAATAGTATTCTTCTCCAGAAGTAGTGTTTCGTCAAATAAAGAAACTTCAAGTTCTTTTGCAAAAGACCTGTTACTTCTCACCTGATGAAAATGTGCTATTCTATGCTTATTATGATGTCTTACAAAGAGAGAAGATAGATTATTTAACCTATCGTGTGAAATCCTTGTTCATTAAAATAAATAGTTCCAAGTTCCATTCACTTGAATTGTGTTTGACTCCTGGACTTCAGCAAATGTCAAATGGATGCCTGAGTAGATGGCTAGAAATCACTTGTAAATAAGTAAATTTAAAAAAAAGTAATTGTGAACTGGTTTTCTGCCATTGTCTAATATTTGCAAAAATCATGCTAATACTCTAGAAGTTCCTAAGTATCACGACAGATTCCTGTCTGAAATTTATGGGTTATCTTTCTGATAATAGCCTTAATTTTTCAACATGGATGTATTTTTATTGTGAAGAAAACAAATCTGTTATTCAATCTGTCATCATTTCTCTTGCATGTTCTTCCTTTAAATCTACATTTTAGAATTTTCTTAAAAAAAGAAGAAAAAAGGGGGACAGTTCAAAATTGTTTGTACTGAATTATCAGCATTCTTGGTGATCCTGAAACTTACTTTTGTGCCAGAGTTTTTATTGTGGCTGTAGTGGGAAAAAATTGGCAAAGTGAAGGAGGACAAAATGGACTGCGAAACAAACATGATTCTTTGAAGATATTCTCTTGGACTGTTATCTAACTCTCAGGCCTTAAGAGTTTAACAAAAGATGTTAGTTGTTTTCCCTTTGATCAATTTTATTATGAGTTTCAATGATTTGTCTGAATTCTTTATGGTAAGGCCTTAAAGCTTGTGCTCGCCTAAGTCATCTTTACAATACTGAGCAGTAACATACTGTATATGGTTTCACTAGAGAACTGAAGTTTAAGACAGTGATTTTTTGGGGGATAGAGTTCAGTTAATTCTTTGTAGAAAGTTAGCTAAATAATGATCTTTAACTTTTCAGGTATGTGTCCAATGGATCTGTATACTTTGATACTGTGAAGTTTGATTCCAGTGAAAAACACTCCTATGCTAAGTTGGTTCCTGAAGCTGTAGGTGACCAAAAAGCTCTCCAAGAGGGTGAAGGTAAATAGGGGAAATAAAATTTGAGTAAGTTGCTGAAGAAACTGATGATGTGTTGATCTTTTCAATTGATTTCACTGATGTTTGGATCAAAGTTACTGTCAGAGTTGAACGGTTTACCTGCTGCACTTGCTTTACCAATAGATTTATTTTCCAAGATTTTGTAGCTTGAACCAGCACTTTTCTAAAAGTTTTTAATTGGAAAATACCAAGAAACATTAATTCTGGGATGGTTTTGTTCGGTGGGTTTTTTTGGTCAGAATTGTGAATAGCTCAGTCATTTGACTATAGCTTTGTTATATGGCTGTTCATCTGGTTCAAAGTAGGATGAGCAAAGACTTGAAGCTGGGTCTTCCACATGCCAGATGAAAGCTCTCCACACCAGGCTGTGGTTATTTCATTACAAATATTTGAGTACCTCTTTTGTACTGAGGACTCTTTTTACTTTGTAAACCTTGTTGTGTTAAAGAAAAAAACCCCTACATTTGGATTTAGGTTTTTAGGTTTTTGTTTTTGTTTTTTTGTTGCTGTTTGTTTGTTTGTTTGTTTTGAGTCGAGCCACAGCAGAGAAGTAGCTTAAAATGCTCAGTAAACAGGATTCATTAGTTATCTCCTCCTAAGGTGGTACAGTTTTAGTAGCAAATAATCCACAAAGTCTATCAGAAGAATATTAAAAGGTTTTCGTATAACAGTCATGTTAGGTGAAATTAGGGTACTCATAGTAGCTGAAACTAGCAAGTTTAACCTTGACAATTTTGTCTTTAATCTGTCTTGGATTCTTTTGTGGTAGGTGGTATTGTTAATCACTTTTACTTTTGACAGTACTGCAGAAGTGGTAAATTCCTTGTGTTTTAAAGATGTTGTAATGACAGTAACACCTAAATGATCCTAAGGAGCTAACAGCATATCCTGCATAACGCATTTGTGATGGTAACAGAACAGTAAACATAGCTATTGAACAAATACCAGCCGTTCTGTGCAGCAACTGAGATAAGAGGTGGAAGAAATATCCTATGATCACGTTGTGCATGCAAAAAAGACAATCTTAGTCTTAATTTGGATCCGTCTAACTTTAGAGTGAATTTATTCTGCAGACATATGTGTCTATGGGTATAGGAGTTTTTGTTTCTATGTTTCTTTTTCTGTAACTGAAATATTGGAATTGTGCCTACAGAGAGAATGTAGATAAATCTCATGTTAAAACTTAGAAGGCAGTGCAAGTGATACTTGTCACATTTTCTGCCAACCAAACATTAATCAAAACCCTAAAGAATTATCAAGGTTAATTATGAGGGATTTTGAGGACTGTTTTAATTTTTTTTATTTAAATTTCTTAATTTTTTTAAATTAACTTGATGTGCGGTACAGTGAGGCAAAAAATCAATACTGCTGGTGTTTAAATAGAATTTATGTATTTACATTTTCTCTTTTGAAAGGTGACCTGAGCATCTCAGCTGATCGCTTAAGTGAGAAGCATTCTCCAAATGATTTTGCTTTGTGGAAATCCTCCAAGCCAGGAGAGCCCTCATGGGACTCTCCATGGGGAAGGGTAAGGACATTATAAGCAGGATTCTACACCTTATTAGATAGGATGCTACACAAATACTTTGCCTCTTCTCATATTAATAATGCATAGATTATGGGGATCTTGTATTCTGTCATAGGTTCCGTTGTTGTCAGTTTAATAATTGAGAATGTGTATCCATCTATCTGTCTGATACTTTTTAAACAGAAATCACCATGTATGCTCATGATGGCTGTTACTGGTCATTGGTCCTCTATTTATCTACAGGCTTTATCTGCAGTAATTTCTATATCCTTTTTTTCCCTTGTGATCAAAAATATTAATGTACTTTTTAAAAGAATAATAAACAAATAAAGCATCACAGATAGATATGCCATGTTTGATCTTGAAATTCAACACTTTATTTTTATGAAGCTAAGGCTGAAAATCTTTTTTTCTTGGTAATGCTATTGTTTTTTCAGTCCTGTAGCTGCTTAGGGGCAGAGCAATGAGGGAATGACACACAGGCAGGAGAGGGAGACAATTAACTAAGTAGCCAAGTCATGTCTTTTTCTTAACAGGGTCGTCCAGGTTGGCACATTGAATGTTCCGCCATGGCTGGATGCATTCTAGGAGAGTCAATGGATATTCATGGAGGAGGGTTTGACCTCCGGTTTCCCCACCATGACAATGAGCTGGCACAGTCTGAGGTGAATGAACTGGCCTTCAGCTTCTGCAGTGAAAAAGCAACATGCTTTGCTTTGATTGCATAAATCCATCAATTAATTTTTAAAACTTTATGTGTGTTTTATATTAGGATAACTTAGTTCTCCGGTTTTTATTCTTAAATTATCCTACTTCATGGTATGTATATAAAGAGTGTGGTGTCTTTGGGGTTTTTTGTTTTTGCTGCAGGCATACTTTGAAAACAATCACTGGGTTCGGTATTTTCTCCATACTGGCCACTTAACAATTGCTGGCTGTAAAATGTCCAAATCTTTGAAGAATTTCATTACCATAAAAGATGCACTGAAGAAACATACAGGTAAAAATTACTCTGGATGCTTTTCATGTACTTTGAGTGATGACTGTGGTAATTTTATTATTCAGACATATAATGGAGTTTCCAAAAATGGCTAACTTCAGGTGTCGTCCTTCTTCACTAACTTTAGAATCGCTTCCTTGTTCTTCTGTTCCTTGTTGGTATTATCTGTATGTAGAATAGTGTTCTTTTTTGGTAGATGTATTGATAGTAAGAATATTAAAAAATATGTTCTTAGCCACTGGAGTGTTGAAGGCCATAAAAATACTTTAGATTATTATTATTTTCCTTTTTTATTTTGAAACTCCTAATAGCGCGACAGTTGCGGTTGGCTTTCCTCATGCACTCTTGGAAGGATACACTGGATTATTCAAATAATACCATGGAGTCAGCTATTCAGTATGAGAAGTTTATGAATGTAAGTAAGCTTTCCGTTCCTCCTCCAGCTTTCTAGGCTTTGTGTTGTCCTATGTGGTTCAAGGAATAGAACCCAAGGATATATAGCCCATATCCACAGACTGAGTTTGCCTCTGAGTTCATCAGGTGGGATGTCACAGTATTTGTTTAGCTACCATTGAACGTTCAGTTCCTGTAAATTCCACAGACAGCTACATTTCTCTGCAGCTGGGTGCTCTCTCCAAGTTCTAACATCTCTGAGCAGCTTGGCACTTCGATGCAAGATTAGTTTCTCAGTTCGGCTTGCTTATAGGACTCAGTCCAACAGACACTTTGTAACATGTCTACCAGATCAGACTTCACACAAATATAGCGAAAGGGGAAGAAGGAGCGTCCTTCCTACCTCGTCTCCTCACCACATATATCAAGCATTCGCCTCTATGTTTTGCGGGTATACATGAGGGGTCAGGCACAGTTCCCTTCCCTGTTTAGTTTGGAGCCGTGATTTAAAGCCACATTTCCTATGAGGAGGCTGTACAGTGTTTTGAGGTTGTTGCTGTTGGTCTTTCCAGCTGAAGCTATTCTGCTTTTTATATAAAACGTTTGGTTTGTGCCACAGAAGAAGTGAAAAATTACTTTTCACCAAGCTGTATGCCCACATAAAATAGGCCCTTAATGTAAAGCCATTTTTATTTTTTAGCTTCCATTGCTAGCCACACATTAACAATCTGCGATAAGAACTCTTGCCTAAACTTTTAAAAAATGGTATTGTATTTGAGCAGTTTCAGTTTCATAGTGTATTGTACAGTGGCAGAGCCAAGAGATAGAACTGAATTACAGTCCAACTGTGATTTATGCAAAATGTGTGGGTTTCCTTGTTTTGACAGATATCAAGTAGATCCTGGCTGAAACTGTTGAAACCATAACATTTAGGAGGCTAATTAAGAAATAATTCCTTTTTGTAGTAAATATTGATTCTGTGTAATTTAAATTTATTTTTAGCTATATTCTTCTTTTATAGGAGTTCTTTTTAAATGTGAAGGATATTCTTCGAGCTCCCACTGATGTGACAGGCCGGTTTCAGAAATGGGAAAATCAGGAAGCAGAGCTGAACAAGAAGTGAGTGGAATGTTCCTACTACTCTGTGAATAGCCATTGTGTAGCTACGTGTTTAAATTTTTTTTCTTACAAAAGTACTTACTCTGTATATAGTGATATTTATAAGTCCATAGCATTTCCACAGAGTTCCCCAACTCTATCCAAGCTAGGGAATTTAATCTTGCCACAGCTTTATGAAGTATATGTGAAATTGTTAATTTCCTATTTGTTTATGCCCTGCTTATGAAGGGAAAGAGAACTTTTTTTTTAGATAGCTGTTATTTTCCCCACTACTTAAAATGCTGTGCTTTTATCTGACAAGTGACTGATAATTCGCAGTCATTAAAACTGAAAAAAATAGTATTTTATACACTTCAAAATGCAGTGACCAAACTGAGTAAAACAGAAGTTAAACGACCTGACTAAAAGCATAAAAGATCAGAGTGCCAATGTTTGAAAATGTGTTATTGAGAGAGACAGTGATATCAATTTTGCAATCTTTCACTTTTATAACAAAACTACATTATTGTTTGTAATACGAACAGTTTCTGTATGACTTCTATTATGAGTGAAATTTAAAATAGAAGCCTCTTATATTGCAGTACTAAAAATGTTCCTAGTTCAGTTCACTGTTGTGGACAGAGATGTTGCCTATTGAAGGACCAAGTGCGGTTTAGTGATGTCCTCTGAAAATTTCATCTTCAATTGAGGATGGTAGAGAAAACCCTGTTACTAAAAAAAGAGAAAGACAGTAAATAATAGAAGGGTCAAAGGGAAGGGACAAAGGAGTGGGAGGAACAAAATATATGCTTCATGGATGTTTGGTTTTGTCTTCTTTCTCTACCACTTCTCATTCTCTTTTCTATGGAAAAAGGATGTTGTTTGAAACAGCAGTACCCTTTGAGTGATGAAATGGTACTTAATATACTGTATTATCTATTATGCCTATTCATGAACATTACAAAGGTTTACGTAAATTTATTCATTGTATCTGCTTGTAACAGCTTCATAACACTTCACTTTGTGGTAAGTTAATTTCCAAATTGATGTTCCTCACTGGAAAGATACTAAACAGAGTACTTGGCTGGTACATTGGGGTAGGAGAGCAATACTATTTAAAAATATAGTAAGCACAAGAAGGTACTAAGTAAGCAGTTTATACTGCTTTTAAAAACTGGTATGAAAAGGTCAGTTGCTGGAAAAGGTGTTAGATATTTGGATGGTTGTTGCCAATTAGATTATCCTGACTACCTTTGGCCATAGCTGCAAAACAACAGCATCGTGATAATGCCTTTTTCTCACTCATCTGTTTTTCCTTCAAATATAAACTATGATCAACAAAACATTATCTCACTTTTAGGTCCCCTTACTCTTCCAGCAGAAGTTCTTCAGAGTAGGTTGCAGATGCTTTTGCCGTCAACAGTAAAAAAAATCTTTTTCTTCTTAGTTTTTACGACAAGAAGGCAGCAATTCATGAAGCACTGTGTGACAATATTGACACTCGCTCTGTCTTAGAAGAAATGCGTTCATTAGTCAGTCAGAGTAACTCCTATATTGCTGCAAAGAAATCTTCCAGACAAATGCCAAACAGACTTCTTTTACAAAACATCAGTTCCTATCTCACTCAAATGCTAAAGGTATGTAATAGCAAGTAGTAACGTTGCTATTGCACTGTGAAATTATAAATGTTGTATTTTTCAAGTATGTAGGGATCTGTATAGTTGTTGTTTAAATCTTGTAGGAAACTAGAGATCTTCCACACACACCCCAACCTAAACAACCCCAAATTGCAGTGCGTGCTGCAGTAGGAGCAATTTGGAGTCCATTATGTTACATTATAATTTCAGCTAATGTTTTGTTGAATAGTGGAGAGCCCCTAGTACATGCAAAGAAAATTAGACAATAGAAAATATATGAAGTCAGAATGTCAAATCTAACAACTTTAAAGTTAAATCTGAAAGCAAATGCTTAGTATGCTTTATCAATTAAAAAATCAAAACATCATCTTATTAAAGCAGTGAATTGTGAGTTAAATGAGAACTAGTTGGCTTCAAAACCCTAGTATGTGTGATTTTGCTCATTTTTCATATACCTGGGACTTGATGTATGCAATCTCTTTTTTCTTTCTCTTTTTTTTTTTCCCCTACCCTTGACCAGATTTTTGGTGCCATAGAAAGTGATGACACAATTGGTTTTCCTGTTGGAGGGAGCAGTCAAAACATAAATGTAAGTGAAGGACAAAGTACACTACACGAAATTACTCTGTGTCCTTTGAAAGCTTAGGTTAGATAAAGTGATTACATTACAGATATGTAGCTGAATCGTATTCTTTCTGCATTTAAAACTTGAATCTGAAGTAATTAATTGGCTTAGGAAGCAGGATTTTTCTTTTATGAGAGCTTGGGTTTTTATAGGCTTGTTTGATTTAATGACAGACAAATTGTATAGCAACCAGAAAAAGAATTATCTTGTCTTCTGAATGATGAGTCTGTTTAAGAAACCACGTTAACGACAGACAGCACACGCTACTGTGTAAAGACTCATTACAAGTATTTATATGTTAAGTAGTTTCAAAAATATAATTACACTGATTGAACTTCCTTGTGGTACACCAGAAACCAACCTGGAGGCAGCTGGAGTTTTATCTGCATTTCAATCTCTTCTGACCTCATTTGTAGCCACAATTTTTATCTGGCTTTTGAAGGCTGTTTTGCTTTGGTCACCCAGCAGTTCCACTGTGATTCATAATTTTTCTGGAAATACTTAGGAGATACCTGATGAAAGTGCTGATGAGCCCTGTAATAACAGTAATGTTTTGTGGTGCAGGCAGGAAAAATAACTTCACATGAAAGCTATCTACTTTGCTGCCTTTGTTCATGCAAAATATTTGACATGGACAAACCAGTTCTGGTTTTCACCTATTTTTCTGCATTCAAAGATGTGACCATATGTTTCTCTGTTCCTCCTTAGAAGGAATAATTATTAATAAAACATTGTGGTGTAACAAAAGAGCTAAACTTTGTATTCATCAAAGGAAGAGGAAAGCTTGCTTGTGGTTGAAGAATGTGAATGAACACTCATCTGATAATTGCCCGTGCAAATACTTACATTACTGTGCTGTGGAAATCTCCAGTAATGCTATAACAAGGATAATAAGAAAGATGCTCAGTATTCCATACCAAAACCCATCAACAGTGAATTTAATTTAGCTCAGAATTATTTTGAATTTAAGAAGAAAGGTAGCACCTTAACACTTCTCTTTTTAGAGAAAAGGAAAATCAAATTTCTCTTTAGCGCTTCATTTAGGTAGTGTTTACAACAGATGTGCTTTATGGAAGGATTTGCAATAGTTTGGAACAAGAAGCTAAGACCTTTCAGTCTTTTAAAGTAATGTTGCCAAGAGTAGTAGAGTCAGAAGAATCTTGTGCACAAAGAATCCTATGCTAACATCTGTTAGCACACTTGTTAGAAGAATCTTATGCTAACACCTGTTATGCGTAAGAAACTTCTGGTTTTATCACCTAATACATTACTGGTTTAAGCATTATATTATAAAGATGCATAATATCACAAATGTTTTGACTGTTTCATTAAATATTAAACCCTATTTCAGTCTTCCATGCAGATACTTATTTTTCTTAGCAAAAAAATACCAGGTGAGCGTTCAAGGTTGGAAAACTTCTCATTAATTACAGTAGGCTGTAGATGAGGCCTTTTGTTTCTTTGTCTAAGTTGGAGATGAAGGAACTAATAGAGTCATTATCTCCAGAGAAGGCACAATTGCCTTCAAAAGCTTTGAAAGAACAACTAGCTTAATTACAGTGGTTCACTAATTTATTTGAAAGGGGACAGAAGAGATTTGAAGTCAGAAAACCTCAGGTTCCATAGTCTCATTTTCCAAATGCATTAAGTGTTGCTGTCAAATTAGTTATTTCTGGAAATAAAAATATTTCGTCTTGAAGTGGCTGGTAAAGTAGTGACAGTGCATGCTTTCCTGACACCACTTAATTTGCATGTTGAGCTGGTTTCAGTGTAGCGGGTGTAGTGCGGTTGTGACTGTTGCTTGCTTTCGATAGTCTGTTCTTTCTGCCGGATCTGTCAGCAATGGTTCCAGTTGTGAAGCTTTTGGCATAGTATTCACATTTATGAAAAGTTTTAGCAGAGCCCCTCAGCTCCTTTCACATGGGCACTTTTAGAGAACTGTCTGTTAATTGTACAGAAATCTGTCATGGAGATTAAACAGCTGGGAAGGACATGTGGAAACAAGTGTGCATTTTTTTTCTCTCTCTTCCCCACCCTCCAAAGTAATGACACTTTTAATTTAAGCAGTCTCCTGGGTGTCTGGCTTCTCTTGGGATTCCAGAGCAGTGTTGGCAGACAGTGCTGATCTCTAGTTGTTTTTTCTAATTGCTCACTGCTGTTCTTCACTAACTGCTTGCTGTTTGTATTCACTACCATTGAGAGCAGGATTCTCAGGACTTTTTCTTTGAGCTTTCATGACCAGCATTTACTTACATCTGAAATAATTCAACAGTAATCTCTCCCCACTTTTTGTTGGGGAGGGAGTCGTTAAGAATACAGACAACTGCACTGTATTGGAAATAAATATGATTAACATAAGCTAACATCTGAGAAACAGATTTATGTTCTAATGAAAATAAGTCCTAACATCATTTTCACCTGGTATGATGTCTGATAAGCAGCTGGACCTAAGTAAGGCAACACAGAACATGAAGGGATTATAGTTAGCATATCCATGTGGAACTGATATATCTGTAACCAAAAGGAGACAAAAAAGGAAAGGGTAGAGGCAGAACTCCACAAATTGATTTTATCTGCACAAAAGGAAAATTGTCAGCTAATGCAAATTGTCATCTATCCTTTGACATCAATAGTGCAATGACAATTTTTATTGATGCATATCTGCCCTGAGGGTTAAGTTCCATCCAACAGCACATAAATATGAAGTGGGTAAGGACATGTTTTATATCTAAATGATGATTAGCTAACTGTAGAAATAATTATCCTGCAGATTGAATCTACAGTGATGCCATACCTACAAGTTCTTTCTGAGTTCAGAGAAGGAGTGCGACAAATTGCCAGAGAGAAGAAAGGTGAGAGCTCACTTTTTCCTGTATTGTTGTGCCAGAGACTCAGCTTGTAAGAGTCAAACCGGGGGGATGAGCCAGCTGATAGTCTCTCTTTGCTTAGAGGCATCTTAAAAAGAAAGGCATCCTTAAATCAGAGCAGGTTTGAATATTGGAATCTCTGCTACTTGTTTCTTTAATTTGAGAAAGTTTTACAGGCTGCTAAAGTAATTTTCTTTTAATTTCCTAAAGAATCTGAAAGTTCTGGAATGATGAGGTCTAGTTGTTGTTTCTGTAGATTATGGGACTCCCTGCTTTCTAGGTATTAAAATACCCATGATCTCTGCCCCAAGGGAGCTCAGTTCTTTTAAGTGTAGATTGCTACACAATAGTACTGTGTAAACAGCCTGAGATTTTCTTAAATAGCCTGAGATATTAATTCTTATTTGTTAGTATAGTTGGAATTGTAGCTCCCCTGATGGTAACTGAGTGTTCTCCTTGGAGAATTCATTTGGGAGTTTGCTAGGAGTTGTTTTGGGCACTTTTTTTTCCACCTCTGAAAAGCTTTGATCATGCTGTATGTGTTGGCAGCAGAACTATAGAGTGTTAAAAAGGTTGTTCCATTAAGCCCTGTTTGATTTTACCAGTTGATTAGTTCCAAATGGTGCTCTTACTATTTTCTGCTGTTCCCTGTAGAATTTTACATGTCTTTAATATGTATTTGATTCTTGTTTTCTTAAAACTTTTTACATGGAAATTTGTACTTGAAGGCAAAATAGGGCATTTTAAAATACATTAAATATATATAAATAACCCATATATTATACAGAAATATAAAATTACTTGTAGTGTCTGGTTGATAACCTATTCAGCTGGCAAAGAATCTGAACCCTAATTCTGCTACTGTTTTGCATTCTTCTAAGAGCTAACAAGTTTACCTTAAAAGCACAAAACTGTATTTCTTAATTTGACTACTCAGCTATCAGACTCCTATAAGTCTAATTGATGGCGAGAAATAGGCTTATTAGCTCCAACAGCAAATACTTGCTCTAATTTGAATTAATTCAAGAAGTTTGTGTGTGTATCCTCAGCTAAAAATGTGACCTTTGGTCTTTCAATATTTAACATAAATACTGAATTCTTATGAGGCTTTTTCCTCCCCTTGCTTTCTGATGGTTTAGCTAAACTGATCCGCACTCTTAACAGTCATAAGGTTTAACTATCACGTGGCTTCTTGTAGATCATTTTTAGAACATACTTAGCACTAGATTGCTTACTGGCACATGACTTTCTTACTTGGAAGGTATTGATTTTTTGCCTGAAATAAATTGGGCAGTAAGAATAAAGCTGGATCTAGTTGCTATTTGGTTGGGGTATGGAACAATCTGCAGTGGCACCAGGGAGGCATCTTTCATTAAACTACTTGATATACGGAAGCTGAATGGTGGTTGGCAGGACCTGCACTGACATGCAACTCATTTGTTTCCCTGTATCCATTAAATTCTTGCATGCAAAACGTGTTAAATTACTCTAAAAGTTTTTCGGATTAATGGCTGGGGATATTGCCTCTACATGGTTGTAAGTAAAGGGGGTTTCCCCATCATAGTCCACAATCTGTATTGCTTCAAGTATTCGTAGAGGTTAAATAAAAAGTATGCTGTGTCTGTAAAACCTGCAGAGTAATACAAAAGTCCCCATTCATATGCATATAACTTAAAAAAATTTATCTATATTTACAAAACATTTCTCAGAACAACCATTTTTAAAACTTTTTTTTTGTAAGAACCAAAATGTATATACTCTACAAAAATTTTACCATCGTCCAGAAAGCTAACATTCAAACATATTAATAACATTAATTCTCTATTTTGTAAGCTTATTAGTATGCAACTGGAGATCTGTACCGATCATTTGCAGTTGAATCTTGACTTCATTTGTGAGCGTATCTAGCAGTGATGGTACACAGGAAAAAGCTGTGCTAGCTGTACAAGCGAAAGAAATACAGAAAACCTCTGCAAAAGACATCAGTGACTGGTTGGTCAGAGCATCTCTATGTTGTACACCCTGACGTTTTACTTGAGTACTTGACCAGCTACAAAGACCCTGTATGGTTGTCTCTGCAAAGATGCACAGTGGAGCAGATCTATGCTCTAGTGCAGCCCCTAATTCTTGGGAAGAATTCTCACGAGTGACAAATTGTTATTCAGATCTTCAAAAGAAGCAAGTGTCTTCAGTTGCTTAAATTGACTGCCCTGCCTGCGTCTTCATTTCAGCCATGGGTGCTGGTGCCATGTGGTATCTTGCTCTAAGCTGTTTCTAGGACACAGTGGGAAACCTTCTGCCGTCTTCCTAAAGTATCATGAATTGGCCAGAATTGGGACAAACTTGTTCATTGTAACTGTGCCTGCTCTTGTCTTTTGCTGCCAGTCTTAACATCCAGCATTCTCAAGATACTTCAAGCTCCTCTTTTTCCTCCCCATCACAGTGTTCTCATTCACAACAGCACAACATCTGCTTCGCATCTGAGGCTCTTGGCTTGAAACTCACAGAAACTGTGAAAAGAGTCCTGAGAAACAGTTACAGGCTCAAAGGGTGCTTAGCTACCAGGGTGTTCATGGGCATTGGTGATAAGATACTATCCCACTGGTTTCCTCAGTGAGGATAAAGGCTTATATCTTGAGGCAGCTCATAAACAACCCCCTGCCCAATCCCTAAATACCTGTGCTCTGGAGATACCACATGCAAAGAACAGGCACATTTCAGCCCTAAAAGCATGGTGCTGACTCATCTGGATAATAGAGGATTGATCAGAGGATGTGTCCTTTCATAAATAATATGTTTTGTTATACATTTTTCATTATTCTCTGTCTTGATGGATTTCTTCTTCTTAAACTTCCAATTATTATTTCAGACAAGTAAATATTTATAACTTAGTAGACACTGTTTTATTGAATAAGCAGTACCTTATACGTTCTTGGTATGACATGCAATTTCTTTGCCTAGGTTAGAGGTTTTAGTATTAACAGCCAGTGAGGTAATCTTATGCCTTATCTTAATGGCTTCTTTAGAGTTGCATCAAACATGAATGTGGTTCACTGTGTATAACTGTTCTGGATTAAGAAAAATAACTATTTAGTTGTGGCACACAAAAGAGCTCCTATAAAATGAAGTGCTTTCCTGTACAAAGAGAGTCACAGAACATTTCCATGCAATGAAATAGGGAGGCTGTTCCTTTTTATAGGATTAGGATAGTCAATGCTATTCACTGTTCAGCTCTCTGAGGCTCTAAGAATTATGGAAGAGATGAAGGCTCAGGGATGGTAGTTTTATCTACTGATATGTGCAGTGTTGAGTACAGTGTCTGGATGGTGCCTTCTGCTGCCAGAATTATTACCTTTGCGACCCCTATTACTTCTTACATTGAACCAGCCGAGAGTTGCTGAAAGGGAGAACACTTGCTTATTGCAAGCACATAGTATCATCTAACTCAAGTATTTATCTTGTCACACTTGGTAAGCGTTTCCTCTTAAATACAAGACTGTCTATAAAAAATGCCCCTGAATTAAGTTCACAACAGCAACATACAGGATCTTCTTGATGCATTTAATTCCTCCTCATAGTTCTGCTAATTCTCAGCTGATACAATTTCTCATCCAGGTAAATAACTTGTGTGAAGATCTGTTTTTCTCTTCAGACTTGATAGCATCTATTTCAGTAACATCTTGAGTTCTTAACTATTTGCCGTTGTCAAAGGCTCTCTAATAAGTTTGCAAGGAACAAAAATGGTAGTCATGGCGTCCTGATCACCATCCAGAAAGCCAAATCGAAATTTTCTGTTCTGCTACAACTGGTTTGCTTAAAAAAAGCAGCTTAGTCAGACTAGATGAAACTTATTCTGTACAAACAGGGGATGTTTGGATTACAGTTGCTCTGAAAAATATATGTGTAATTATCAAAACAACAAAATCATAGTCCTTCAGAGGCACTGTTAGATGTAGCTCGGGATATGTTAATCTGTGATTTTTCTAAAAAAAAGGCTTCTTAACCCTTCTTACTGGAAATTCTACAGCAACCATTAGGATCTTCCTAAGTCATATATCCTTCCACTGTGTTGCACCATTCCTGAATTGGCTTGGGTTTTCATTCTGTTCCCCTTCAGGAACAATGAGGGTATCTTGGAAGAAATTTCTGAATTTCAAGTCCATGCAGAAAAACATGCTGCTTCTCTGTACAGCTGAAAGAAGGCAGAACTTACTTAAAAGGTTTATAACTTTAAAACAAAAGACCTTTCTCTGGGCTGAGTGGTGATTTTTAATTGCATTTAAATAACTAAATAACTATACATTTCAACAAATCTTACTTTACTAAAAGTACTTTTCTTGTTCTGTAGTAACTGAAGTTCTGCAGTTGAGTGATGCTCTTCGAGATGATATCCTTCCTGAACTTGGTGTTCGGTTTGAAGATCATGAAGGTACCCAATTATATGTCTTGCAACTTTGTAGGTAGCTTAATCTTACTATTTTCATAAGAAGCAGGAAAACAACCTGTCAAAACTGATCTGGAATAATCCAACATACTCAAGGCCTGCCAAACTATAGCATATAGTATTTCTGATGTATGTATATATATATATTATAAATCTGTATATTGGAGTATATGAATGGAATATAAAAATGTACATTGCAATCTTTTTGATATTTTTCTGTAGTACCTAATTTCTTTGTAACTTTTGAGTAGTTACTCAGTCGTATTTGCACTCAGCTAGCAAAAAGAAAACGGTTATCATAGGGTAAATACATTTACCTCTGACTGTTCAAGCATTGGAAACTTATTAATCTGTTTTTCCTTCTTCAGGACTTCCAACTGTGGTTAAATTAGTGGATAAGGACACGTTATTGAAAGAAAGAGAAGAAAAGAAAAAGGTTATTATTTTAAGCATTCTATATTTTTCAATTTTAAAGTAATGTGTAAGGTGTGGATACTTTTACATATCTGATAACTTCTAAGAAAAATTTTAGACTAGCAACAAGGAAAATAACATAAAAGAATTTGCACTAAAATTTGAGTGGTGTTCAGGAAAATAGTTTTTGAAACAGTAGCTTCTTGAAAATGTTGTATGGGACCTAATGAATAGCCCTAAGGTTTTTTGTTTCTTTTTAAAAAATCTTCATATAATTAAGAGATGTTGAATGTTGCATGCACACTATCTTGTCTCTCTGGAAGAACGATTCCAGTGAGAAGCTAATGGGGACTTCTTTTGTCTGTACAAATGAAGTTAACATTTTCCATAGAACTAGACTGTATTTATCTGATATGTCAGAACAAAATGCCCTGGCTAAATCTTAATTAACGTAGTATGGATGAGAGAGATATTCAGAGTGTGGGGGTAAGAATTCACGTTACTATATAAAGATTGTGAATCCTAATTCAAATGCACAAGATCTGCACAGAAACCCTCATTTTGGCACTTCCTAGCATTAATATGTGACTTTGTAAAATTTAAAAGTAACACTTCATGTGTCTTTCTTCAGTTTTAATGAATGATAAAATGACTTCATGACTAGAATTATTTGGAAGACTTTCCAACACCTCTCCTTCCACATAGATGTTTTTCAGAAAAGGAAGAAGTAAAATGTAGTTTCAGCCAATTACAGGTATTTTCATCAAAGAGACATTTGAAGGCAGTTTGTATGTAGCTGCTGCGTAGAACCCAGAGTACATTTTCCCTGGAAACAGTATTATGTTCAGTACTGTCAGAACCTTTGCAGACCGATAGGTCTCTTCCTCAGCAAGTGCAAGATGAGATTTTTGTTTTTCATGAAGTTTTATAAGTTGGCTAAATTTGGATAGTTGTTTCCGTAGAAACATCAAGCAGTACAACTGCTTCTTGAGAAACTGTAATGTCTTCACAGTTTCAGGCAAGAACTTAAAATATCAGTGGAATATGGTCTTTTTAAAAAGTCATTTGAAAAACATTTTTCCCTGTGAAATGGCAGGACTACTTCTTCTGCAGGCTTCGTAGGTTTTCTTTTGTATGTATGCAATCTGCATGCAAAATGCATTCTCCTCAGTTAAAACTGCTTTAACTGTGAATAAAAGCAAATGAAATCAAAGTCGTACACTGGAAAGGATCAGACAATCCTAATTATAAGGCATAGTGGTTTTGCTGCAGGTCATGCTGCCAGTTCTGCCTGTAATTAGATATCCAGGGGAGCTAGCTGGCTCAGATTTCTAGAAAACAACCAAGTAGTTACCTTTTACTCATTAACATTGCCTTTCATAGATTGAAGAAGAGAAAAAAAGGAAGAAAGAAGAAGCAGCCAGGAAAAAACAAGAGCAGGAAGTAAGTGTTCAGATCCTTTTAATCTGGTTTTGAAGAAAAGTGCTAACAGAGATAGTCACGTGCAGGAAAGATTATATTAGAACGTAGGCTCTCTGCCCGGCCTTAGCTGGGCCTCCATTTATTTTTTTTTTTTGTCTCTAATTTCCTGCTCAGAATGACTTTGGCTTGCAGTTCTGATTTGAATATTCAGCTCCTATTATAGAGAAACCATCATTGAAAACACAACTACAGAATGCAAAGGCTTCTCAGAAGATCTTGGAGGACATATTTCAGTCTATAGACAGTATTACTTCCTTAATTCCCAAAGCAGTTTCTTACATGCTTGTTAGAGAACATTTTGCATGTGTCATTTATAATTTTCTTCCCTTTCCAGTGCTGTAGGTATGTGTGAAAACAGTTGCTGGTTTGTTTGGTTGTTTGGTGGTTTTCTTTTTAAGAATCCACCTGTTCCTTATGATTGAACTCTGAAATGTAGTGTTTTGTAAAAAACACATTTTATCTCTGCAGTTGGAATTGAGATAGCTCAAAGGTTTTAGGCTCTGGAGGAGGAGTAGACAGCCAGAGGAGATGGACTCACAGGAGAAAAGATTGTTTGCTATGCTGATGACTCTAACAGTACAGGAAATGCGCTCCTGGTTTAAAAGAGGAAGTAAACTTTTAGAGAGCACTGTGTACAGAGAGACAACCAGATAAATAGCATTTATTATCCACAAATTCTAAGTAGCTTTTTGCATTCTTTCAAAAAATTGATTCCCTTGCTTTGGGCATAAGTTACTTGGAAAGGATTCCAAGATGTGTTTGTTTACAGATAAGATGAAGTTCAGTTTATTTTCAGTGCAATTACTTGCATCCTGATTCTGCTGTGACATGCACAGAAACTTTTGCTCTTCAGCAGGAAACTGCTGATAAAGGTGGTTCCCTTTGCTGTGAGTTAATTGCTGAATATTCTTTACTCATAGCAACTATTCACTTTTTGTGTTTATACCTAAAACATTAAGGGACCAAATCAGCAAAAATCAGATGTAGTTTTTGACCTATGTGAGTTATTTTGAGTTCTGCAATATATCTGTTTTATTCAGTTGTCCTCTACAGATTTAAATCATTTTTTTCCACCATACAAGCACAGCTAAGACTTATTGAGTTGTTCCTCACTGGAAGTTTAATTTCAAATGATAAATAATTGTGAATAAATGCTCTTTGATTTGTAAATTATAGTCTACTTTTTGTTTTGCATGTGACAGGGTGTCAGTAATGAGTGTGATACTAATACAGTTAATGCATGCTTTATATTACAGGCAGCAAAACTGGCAAAAATGAAGATTCCACCACATGAAATGTTTAAATCAGAACATGACAAATATTCTATGTTTGATGAACACGTAAGAGTCTTTTCTTTAGATAGGGAGTGGTTTTCCTTTCCCAGTGGTATGTAATTGTATGTGTACCTGGCTGATCTTGTTCCAAAACCTCCAGGGTAGTGCTATTAATGTAGTGGGTGGAGGGAAGGAGAGAAAGAAAAAGTGATACATTGATTTTATTGCACATACCTTGCATTGAGGAGCAAGGCTCTCTGTTAGCCATCATTTCAAGGGTATTTTAATTGTCCCCCGGTCTCCTTTCTCACTGCAGACAAAATTTTTCTGTAGATCTTGTGGGTAGGAATATGTATAATGTTTGTTCATGGATTACCCCGTTGCAAGGCAAGGAACTCACTTGCATGTACAAACTCTCCAACTCTGCCTGAACTGATGGAGACATCCGTGTTTCTCAGAGAGCTCCTGTGCTTCCTTTTTGGTTCTGCCCACTGTTTTGCTCTCTCCTGGCAAAGGATATCTCAAGGGGCTGCAGAGAGAACTTTGCTCGATTGCTCCCCTTGAGGATAAAGTTGTTACTTGGAAAACATAAAGCACTGCTTTTTCAGCACTTCATCCATGACATTGGTCATGCTTCTCCCTGTCTTCTTCACCCATGCAAATTCAGGCCCTGAAGGCCAGTAAAAATGGAGATTGTAAATACTGGAAAAATTCCCTGCAAGTCAGGGAGAAATCCATAAAAAACTCTGATCATACTTTCTCCATCAAGAATGCAAAGCTCTTACTGCTTCTGCTTTAAACCTTGGACTCAATATTCTAGTATGATTAAAAGTGGTTTCTTAACCATCTGTTTTGGGATTAGTCATTATTCTCTTAACTGTAACCATCTAGAAGTTAGTTGTCTAAGCTTCCCTTACTTATTACAGGACAGAAAATAAATACACCCCTTGACCCTTGATTACCTAAAAAAGGAAAATACACAAATAGTCAAAGTTAGTTGTCAAACTTTTAGGTGACTAAAATTAGCTAAGATGCACCTCATCCTGACAGTTTGTCATTATGTCATTATCCCCCTATCTTAATAAAACACGATTTCATAAGGAGCAAAAGAAATCCAAGAGGTTTTTTTTTTTAATGTTTCAGGGATTTCCCACCCATGATACAGAAGGCAAAGAACTCAGCAAAGGACAAATTAAGAAGCTAAAGAAACTTTATGAAACCCAAGAAAAGCTATACAAGGAATATCTACAAATGGTTCAGAATGGAAGTGCAAATTGAAAACAAGAGGACTTTTTTTTTAAAGGCGAGTGCTCGGTCACCATTGAAGAAGTGAGCATATACTGATGCTCAAATTCCTGTTTACACTTTCTATTAGGTGCAAAGTAAAAATCCTGTTTACGTGGATTAATAATGTCATCTGGAAAGTCAATAAAAATCCATTCTTAAAAAAAGCCAACCTGTAAGAACTTTCTTTGCAACAACAGTAGCAGTTTGAATGGCTGCCAGTTCTATTTGGGAAGGTGCTGCTCAGTCAGCGAATCCACATAAGGATTCCTGTTTCTTATACCTGTCCAGGCTTTGGTTAATTTGTCCTGCATACTGATCTCTCTCTAAACCCCACTGTAGCTTGCATTCTTGAATGTATCACAGTCAGCAGAATTTACCACTAAATGGGAGCTGAGTAATTTGTCCCACAGTAAGAATAGTATTTTCCAGATGACTTTAGTATCTTTACATAAGCAGGAAAAACTGTTTATTATGATACTTACTCTAGCTGCTGTTATTAAAAACTCTTGTAAGTATACTCAGAACACTTTGCACAGTAGAAGCTAACAGTCCCTTTGTTGCAAAAGGGAACAGATATTCATCTTTGCTCAACTTGCAGTTGAAATCAAGTGGAGAAGTACAAGGCAAACGCACCTGCTTTCAACCAGCAGTTGGGGAAGACATGAAGGGCTAATGGTGGTGGGTGGTGTGTTCTTGGAGCTAACCCTCCAAGGAAACAGCAGTGCTGCCAAAGGACTTGATACCTGTTTAGAGCAAAGGGGAATTAACATAGGGTTTCCTACTGAGATACAGTTTGTCGATTGGTTTGCAATTAGGAAATACAGCTATAAGTTGCTTGTTATTAAAGACTAATGTTTTTAACATGACAGTTTAACCCTGCTTCAATAATCTTTGTGATGTCATATGGTCACATGTCTGCAGGGACAGTTCTCTGTTGCCTAGTAATGCATTTCACTCACGGTAGCTACTTCACAAAATCCTAAAAAACATCTCGCCTACTTCACAGCTGCATATCACAGCTATGTGTCTGATATGCAGAACTATGTTCATCAAGTAATAAGCCTCAAGGTGACTTGCAGAAGGTTATAGCGTGACATCTCTGTTCTCTGAACTCTAAGGTCCATGCTATAACCATTAGGCTATATTCCTGTCCTTAATTAAAACATCTTTGCTTTATCTTTTTTGTATTTATATTCCTCCTTCTGAGGAATGAACATATTTGGAGTAACAGAAAGGTCTAGTAAGTTTTTTTCCCAGTTTGTCTGTATTTGCCTTTGAAAACAAACTTAATGTTATGGTCAGTAAATCACATGCGTCTTGTATGCAGGTAGTATAATAAAATCTGTTGTGAAGTACAAATTGTATATGACCTTTGTATATTGGAAAGAATGTAGATCTTTAGGCCACAACCATATTTTTGAAATGAAGTTTACAGAGCTTTTCCTTTAGCTTGCTATTACTAATTTAATTCTACATTCAGTATTTTATTATTCTGCTAATTTCTAATTAAATGTATAAACACGTTTAAACTGCACAGTTATACTTTAAACAGCCAGCCACAGTCACAAGGGCCACTTTTCCATTCTTTGGTCTGCGAACAGAAAAGGATCAGTTGCATTTTTACACCATTCTATATTCTAACCCCCTTCAACATTAGCAGCTCATTGTTTTCTTCCGAACGTGCTCCCCCAAGACACTCGTGCACTCAGGACACCCATGAAGGGATGGGATGTGCCTAAGCTGCAGTCACAAGATGCTGCTTCTCAGCCAGATAAGGTTCTCCAATTCCAAACTCCCTGCAGTCCTCAACAGCTTCCAGGGTTAGTTCTGCAAACTTTACAGGAATCCTAGACCTGAATCATTTCTAAAGACAGCACAGACTTCACTGCTTTAACCACCTTTCTGACCATGAACTGCTTCTAAAGTTGCTACTTAATGTCAAATAGTGAGAGTAATTTGCTTACAGAAATTCTTTTTTGGTGATCCAAGTTACCAGTTGTTTAAAGCTATTAATAGTTAGCATGTCACTACTGAGAAGCCACTGTTAATCCATCGCTGTCTGGGATTCTAGTTTCTTTAGGACATCTTCAAGATAATATACTGGCTTTCCCCCCACCACACAGTTTTTTCTCTTCCTGCTGTGTTTTAGTAGCACCTTATTCAATTCCATGGTTTATCTACTACTTCAATATAGAAGCTTTTTTTTTTTAAATGGCCTTTTCCCTTCCCAAATGCTTCATTTTGTTTCTGGGGCAACTCTCCTTGCACAGATTTTATGAACATTTCAGAGTCATTCTTGAAAAGTTATAATCTGTTTTTTCTGTATGCTTCCCACATGCACGCACTTATTCTTCCCTCAATATTTTTAAAAATTTCATAGTCATGTCAGATAAGGGACTCTGCTGTATTTACTGCTCCATTAATGTCTTCTTCTACCTCCAAAATTATTTAGCTCATGCTTGCCATTTCTGTGTTTTGTCTGATTGACAATTTGTTTTAAACTATGATGATTTGAAAGAATCCTTATCCAAAACACCTGTGCTGCTAAAGCCATCTTCTGCTACAGCAGAAACAGCATTCCTGTCTTTGAATTCTCTTTGAACACAATCAAAAGTCTCCTAAAATTAAAGGTATTCTTTTCATAGACATCACAAGGATCAGAGCCTTTGAAATCCTCTCCTCTTCAGGCTCACCTTGGGTCTTAGGTGATCATTGCTCTTCAACACAACTACTTATTCTCCCCTGCTTTTCATAGTCTTCTGCTATCTAGTTCATGCATTTTTGAAGCTGCTGCCTTCAAGCAAGCTTCTCACTTGAATCCTCCCACAGTAAAGCCCTCAAAATCTTCCCATACTTGAACGTTTCTTCCAATACTTGAACTGGTTTTCCAGTTAAATTTTTTTTTCTTCCTATCTGTTTCAGCTATCCTTGGAAGTCAGTATTGTCAGCAAGGAAAATGTCTGATTCATGAAGCATCTATGAGTTAGTGGACTGGACTAAAAAAAAAAAAAAAAGCACACAAATTGGCAACTCTTCCTGTAAAGAAGCTGCTAAGATTTTACTTAACAGCAAGTTAATTTGTGCTCTCCAAATAAAATCAGAGTAAAATAAATAAAACCAGAGTAAAATAAAATATTTTGAGTTTTTTTTTTTTCAAAAGCAGGAGGATAATAAAAATGACCTTGGCAAAAAGCCAAGAATTTGTAACCAAAAACGAGTTCCAGAGCTACTACAGATTAGTTCCTTTTATCCTCTCTGGAGCCACAATTTAGCAAAAGCTTAACACTATGCCAAAGGCCCTGGTGAAGGAAAACTTGCTAACCACCGAAGAACGCTCCAGCCAGGACTGGATGCACACTAAGATGACTTCTCGGTGAAGGTGTTCCAACTGATCTGTGTGATCACTGAAATGCACAGCGCAAGACCTCTTCCCTGGCAATCCATCAAGGTGGCACTTAAGTGAATTCCACTGCACTTGCCTAGTGAGACTGACCTGGCAACCAGAAGAGAATGCAACAGCAATGATCTGCATTCCCTGTCTCAGTCACCTGTCTCTCAGCAAGGCAAATGAATAGAGGACTCCACAGTATTGTATTTTTTAATTTCATTTTACAATGTACATGTATGCATGCACTTGCTCAGGGAAGCTAGTCTGGAATATGATTTTCTAAGCATTATTGAAATTAAAATTCCCACAGCAAAATCTTAGAATTTTTGGAACACGGACCTCATATTGGTCTGTAAAACATGGAACTTCTTATTTTCCATCTATCAAAGAACTTAATGAGAGATGGCAAGGTAAAAGTGTGGTGCTTCTGTTTGTAATTGCACCCTTGGCTGAAGACCAAACTTGGCAGCAGCAAATTTTCTGTCTTTTGCTCAGAGTGTGCTTTTCAGCCTTTCCAATGTGAATATTCACATTGATGTCAAATGTCAATACTGCTCCACTGAAGAGAATAAGTTCTGCCATCACTCAATTTGTTCAGATACTGGTAGAAAAATCTGTGAATTGTTCAATCTGGTCTTGTTGCCTCCAATTTTCTCAAACACTTTTAACTAATGAGTGCCTAATTACATTTATGATACTCTCTTTGACCTCTTTATCCTAATGTCTGTATATGCTGTCTGCTGTGCAAATAAGCAAATCTCTGCAACATACCGTACATTCCTTCAGCTTATTTTTCTACATTATAAGCTAACACTTTCTGGTGGTGGTAGCTGTTGGACCAACTTTAGCTCCCTTTTTTTAATTACACAATTTCTACCAAACAAATATGGAAAGGAATTTTTACTCGTCTCTCTGATTTCACGGGGCAATTTCTATACAAGTCGGTGTACCACATGCATAGTATTTAGCATGCATAGTACTTAATGTGTCTCCTGAGACAGAACAAATTAATTAAGAAGCACATTAGCTATTTAGTACCAAGACTCCACTTAGCAATGATCAAAGTTTTTCCTTCAGAAAAAGTCACTGACGAACCAGGTCTTATCTCTCAAGTTAGTTTGTGAATGTCTGGCATCTCACTGAGAGCAGTTTCCATTAATACCCACCCAAGGGCAGAAGCCACAGACACTTTAATGCCAGTTTCATATCTCAGCCTAAGCTTTCTCTCCAGTGTTTAGTGCATCTGTTCAGCAGCTCTGCCATAATCCCTTCTCCCAGTTTTGGTTCTCCCAGCTCTCGGGTATGCTAGGCTGCATGTTTAAATCAAGCCAGGGTGATTCAGCAAATATCTTTTTGCAGCTCTCTGCAGGGTATGAGCACCTGACAGCAAGATGACTCCACAGATCGTGCCTATCTGTAGTCCTAGTGTCCACCACTGTGCTACGAGAGGTTAGACAACAGTCAGCAAAAAGCCCTCGCTGATCATGGGAGATTTATGCCTTTGGAGAGGGGCATTAAATGCAAGGATGTAAAGTAATTTAAATATATGTGTTCAACTTACATCAGTGGAAGAAGAGAGCCAAATACTTCCAGCACTCTGGACTGTTTCAAGGCTTTAATAATTGGTCCAGAAGAAACCAAATCTACTTTTACAAGACCATCCTATTTCTAATATAATTCATGGTTTGTGGCATTAATGAGAACTGCATTAACAAGATGGTGACTAACGCAAAGGGGCAAATGCTACACAAGCCACAGAAGATACAGCAGAGCAACAAAAAGTCTGAACAGGGCTGCAGTGCATTCCTGCAACAGCAGAAAGGTACAGCTAGATCTCAAGCAAAACTCAAGCAAAACCTCCTACATCTCCAAACATCTTTTGGGTGGAAAGGAGAAATAGCTCTTAACAAACTGGAGATTGACAGGAAAAGCTTAAAAGAATAGTTGACAGCTGTGAACCAGCAGCAAGAACAAAACTGTGAGGCAGGAATACCTTCAGATAAATCCTCCTTTCAGAGTTCATTATGCTCTTCTTTGGAAGACTGATAATTGTGGCCACTGTAATGATTAAAGTTGTCCTCAAGTAAGAATTCATGGAAGTATGAGGAGGCCATTAACCTACTGATGTTAGAAGGTCTAGTATAGAAAAACAGGGAAAAAGAGTTGGGAGCAAAGAAAATAAATGGAAGAACCTTCCACTGAGCATGTCCTCTGGCCCACCAAATCTGCTTGTTTGTACAAGTGACTCTACATTCCTGCAGTTCTTTAGCTGTTTGTTACATTACTCAAAATTACCTTATTCCTTAGTTACAGTATTGGTACCTTTTAAACTAACTATTCCTTAATTATTCCCGTCACTAAATTTCTACAAAAACCTGAATTAATACAACATTAATGTATTGCTTGGTTGTTAGTTAATAAATATTGGTTTCATAATTTCCAAATTTTGCCCACAATTGTGATAAATCCATTAATTACTGAAATCCAAGACTAAGTTGCAGACCTGCAGAACACATTTTTTAGAACGAGGGAATCCAGTGACACAATAAATGGGCAGAGGTTTTTCCTACTGAGTGAAAGATTACTAAAACTCTTAAGTGGCTCCAAATGCTGAAATTGCACTGTTCTAACATCATGCTACACAGCGTCTGCTGCTTACAAGTCACCATACAAACAGAAGCCAGATTGTTAGGGGATTATTGTTTTGTGGTTGTTGTTTTGTTTTGCTTTTTTTACGGAAGAGTAAATTACATCCGTATCTAGACTAAGAAACAACGCTGGAAATGTGAACATCTGCATTTTCAAAAAGGTGCTCAATCTGAAACATCAGAAAGGGCTTTTTAATAGGAAGCACTCAAGTCTTTGATTTGCCTATCAACTTTGAAACTTTAGTCTTATCCATGTAGATTATATACAGAGCGGTTCTTAAAATCATTATCAGATTATTCATCTAGTTACAATGCAACCCTCCCAACAGAGGTACGTGTACCTGCTAGGACAGTAAACCTCACACTGCCGGTGACTGAGCAGAAGACAGGCATCGCCAGGTCTGTCTTGGCAGCTGAAGAAACTGGAAAGCAGCACCGCACCGCAGCAGCCAGGCACTGGCGCCTCAGAAACCGCGTTTCCCAGTCCCCTGCACGGACAGTCCTAAGCACAAGGCCAGGGCCCGGCACAGCTGACTGCGTGCGGCTGCCACATGCAGCAGTTACGGGTCCTCGGCACCGCAAACGCGCCTTCCACCCGCCACCTCCTCCCACCTGCAGGGCGCACCGAGCTGGCAACTCGGCGCTTCACCGCCGCGGCGGCCAGCACGGCTAGAGCCCGCCCCAGGCCCGGCCTGAGCCAAGGGCTCACGCCGCGGCACGCGGCACCGCCAGGGGCGGCTAAAGAACACCTGGGAGCCGTAACACGAACAGCGCGAGGTCACCCTCCGCGCCTGGGCCTAGCGGCCCTCGGACACGGGACGGGCCGGGGCCTGCCCAACCACCCCCCAGGGCCGAGCGCCTTTCCCGACGCGTTCCGAGGGCGCGGCCTTCAGCGCGCAGAGGCCGCCGGGCGCCCCCACCATGTTGCCACCCACCCCACTCGCGGCCGCTGTCGCTTTAAGGACGGAGGCACGAGGCGCCTCGCGCCCCCGCGCCGCATCACGCGCTCGCCCCGCGCGCCGGCAGCCCCGCGCGCACATCCCCCCCGCGCTTGCTCTGTGATTGGCTGAGCGCCGCGTCGTGGGGTAGTCAACATGGCCCGCGTGCGGCGCAGCGGCTGTGGCGCTGCCAGGGCCAATTGGCGGCTGCCTTGCTGAGGGAGGCGCCCGCGCTTCAGCCAACGGGAGGGAGCTTTCTTGGCGGCGGCGCAGCCCGGGTGAGCCTGCGAGGAGCCGAGCGGCTGGCGCTGCTGCCTCTGCGGGCGTGAGGGGGCGCGGGCAGGTGAGGGCTCGGCGAAGCCGCGGCGCTGAGCTCCGGCCTTTGGGCAGCGGGTGGCCGGTGGGACCAGTGGAGGGCCCAAGTTGGCCGCCGCGACTGCAGCGCGGGGACGGGACGGGACGGGGCGCGCGTGCGGTAGCCGTTAGGGCCTGCTCCGGGGTGGAGCCCGGTGGCGGCGGGGTCGGCTGGAGCCGCCTGGCTGACAGGGGCGGGCCCGGCCCGATCAGGCACCATCTTAAGGTAGGTTTGAGAAGTTTGGACCGGAAGAACGGGGACTCTGCGTGCCTCTTAGTGGCCCTGCGGGGACGTAGCGGTTCCGGCCGCATCTATGGCCGCTCTCGCCCGCCCTGGGTAGCCTGGCAGTGAGCCCTCCCTTCCCCGCCCTCCCGGGGGAAGTGGGGGAGGAAGAGGGTGGGAGAACTGTTGTTTGTGGTGAGCAGTTTCTCTGTCTCTCTCACCCTGCGGTGCTCTAGTTGAGGCAGGCCCGTAGCCGCCTCGGTCAGGCGCGGTTCTTTCGTTTGACCTCATCCGCGGTCTTGTGTTCCCTCAGCCGCGTGTGGCAACTTGGGCGCTCAGTTTTCATTTCCAGGTTCCCCATCTCCCCAGTGAGGCCCTGTTTGGAATTTTTGCTGCTGCTATAGCTGTTTACTATATATGTAATACCAGTGTTTGTAGGATTTGTTGGAGTCCGTTCCTGTAACGTCTGCCTGCAAAGCTTCAAAATAAAAAGGTAGAGAAGCAGGTATGTAAGGGGTGTCAAACTCATTTTCACCAGAGACAACATCAGCCTCGCAGTTGCCTTCAAAGGGCTGAATGTAATTTTAGGACTGTATAAATGTAACTATTCTGAAGTTGTAGGTAAACCAGAGCCACTAGTCAAATTTTTATAAAGTCATATCTAACCAAAATAGTATTCCCTCCAGAAAACTTCCAAGGTGAGATTAAGCATTGCCAATGTTCAGGACTTGTGCACAGGTTAATGAGTTTTTTCCTCTTGACTATTTTTTTTCATTATTTATTCTCATTTTCCTTACAAGGAGTATCAGACTATTATGTTTGTGGCTTCCCACAGGGTTGCATCCCAACAGCTCTCAAACGGAAGTCATGACTTTCCCTTCTGATTTGTTGTAGTTACGAAAAACAGTAACAGTTGTGGGTAGAAGTCTTCCTGTGAGTTCAGGACTCCGTTAGTTTCCTGTTTCATATTCTAGTTGTGTTTAGAAGGTTTATACAACAAAATGTAGATGTTTTTAGCAGAGAATATTTATTCTTGTATTTATAAATATGTCTTGCCATTAAAAGCTACAGGCATTTTCTTTAAAGTTGCATCCATCAGGACATGTCCTTATAATGAGCTTTTGCTGTCTCAGTGTGCATTGAGCTTATGGTTTCCTGCTGTTTTAAGTGGCTAGTGGTGTGTGATATTTGTGCTTTGCAGCAGCCAGCTTTGTGGGACAACTGGTTCTTGTAGTCCACTCTTTTCCAAAAGCCTAGTAAACGCATTAGTTATTTGAAAACAGTGAACTGTCCAGCAGAAATAAGATATGGATTTGGTCCCTTATTTGTGGTGGCAGCAATAATAACAATACCTTACATTATGTTTTTCTTGGAGTTCTGATAGCTTTCTCATGCCTTGTCTGTAAACTGAGCTCACTTGCTTGGAAAACAACTAAAGCAACAAGTATGAAGGCTCAGTGCTTTGCTACTGTACTTTTTCAACTAGGTGCCTGCATTTAACTTTGTCTCTCTAAAATCACTTTGCTCTCCCATCCCCTGTCTCCACCATCTTTTACTGAACAGTTTTGTTGGTAACTTGGCAGCAGGTAGGTCATTGGAGGAGACAGCTGTGGTGCAGTGGGTATTCACAAGCTGTTTCGTAGGACAGCTTCTTGTAATTATTTATATATTTCTTTTTACTTTTTAGTTACCAAAGGAGCAACTTTAAGGAGCAAAACAAGACTACAATACAAGTATGTATTTGCATCAGGGAATGGTGTGTTTTTGTTGTTGCTTTTCTTGTTTCTTAAGTGAATGGCTTTTGTCAGAACATGCCCAATTCACGTCTGTTCCAGCGGAGATTAATTCAACTACTGTTTAAAAGTTATTCAAGTTATGGGAACTTTATTCCATGTTTTCCAAACGCAAATGAGAACGGAACGACAATCTTCTCTTCCCTGGGCAGGGTTGAAAAGTAATCCCCTGCAGGAAATACAGCACAAACAACTAAGCAGAAGAATTTGGATGTGGAGTGTATTTTTTTTTTCCATTAGCTCTGTCACTGGGCCTGGGTTGGAAAAGACAAGTCTTTGAGGCTATTTTTTAAGTAATGCTAGTCTGTGTTTTTAGTTGTTTATCATTGCTTGCTATAATAGCGCGTTGGATTGTATAACTTTTTGGAGGAACTCTGATATTAGGTCAGTTTGCTATATATTACCTTTTTTATAAATTTTTGTTTTGTTTTGTTTTCCTGTCTTCTGTCTGCTCTGGAAGGAAATACTTGTATGTGTTCCTTTATTTCTTCAGCTGCAAGATAGCAAAATTCTTCTGTTTTGGTCTAGTGGAAGGTTGCTGGCATTGCCACTTTCCCTTGTTACATTTAAGGCAAGAGTGCCTGGGTGGCTGAAATAAACCTAGTCTATAAGAAACCCCTTCTGTTTCTTCCTGGACTTTATCTATAGGATGGGCTCATGCTTATTGGGTAGATGTCAAGCAGATTTACTTCTTGTGAAATAATGCATAATATATATATACACTTCTAGTACTTTTGTAAGTGAACAGAGCTTTTCAACTCTATTGAAGCGGTTGTGAAAGTGTTACTTCTCTAGCTTACAGCAGGAATCAGTGTTTTCCAGATGGGAAAGTGCATGCAATCTCTGGCCCCCCTGCTTTGGCTGCCACTCAAGATGTCATTAGCACTTAAGCTCTTCTTTGGTAGCCGTGTTTTGGAAGCTGGGCTAAAGATCAGCCTGCTTGGCCTTTATAGAATCTAAGAAATCAGATCGGTTGACTCTAATGAATGATGGAAGGTACTTTTTATTCTAAATTTGGCTTGCAGACTAACATCTGCTTTCTTGATAGTGAAAAATATCACCTGTGCCTATCCATGGTATGTAGTTATTACTTGTGTTTGTGATAAACTGTTCAGAATGGGGGGGGAAAAAAAGCCAACCTGTATGACTAAAATACAGGCTGTTTTAAAAAGATGGACCCAATTTGATATCGCACACAATTTGAAATTGGGTCTGTCTTTTTGGAACACTCTCTAGATAATACAGACTTGAATGCTTTGCCTCAGTAAAGAAATAACAGCAAAACAAGTTATGCAGTTTGGCTTCCTCTGATTTCTCAGGAGAGCTAATTTAGACCTTGGAGCTGGGATAGCTGCACTGAACTTGGTTCCAGTCATTACTAATACCGAAACTTCAATTTCTATGTTTCCTCTTTGTTTTCTCACTCCTAATAAATAAATTCAAGGCAAAGCTTTATATAAGAGATTCTGCCCTTGTAGCTGCTATCAGAAACCCTTCTCTTGGTAGATAATTTTCTTTCCTTCAGTGTTTTGCTTCTCTTTATCTAGGAGCAGTTTTAGGTTGTCATTCAGTATAGTGCAGCAGAAGCAGCTGTTCACAAAAATAGCCCTTAATAGACAGACAAGTGGGCATATTTTTCTGCTCAGGTGACAAAAAACCCCACAACATTCTGAGGTTGTTGTAATTCATTTGAACTTTCATTGTTTTCAAATCAGGCATAGTAATATAGTATATGCAGAGATTAAAAATTGATTATGTACCGTGATACTGTCAAGGAATTAGAAGATAATATATTTATTTGTTTCTCTTTGCCTTGATTTTTTTTTTTTTTTTTTAAAATAGAGTGCAGACCTAGTTTAGGAGTCTGTGACACTTGTTTGCAGACTGAATGCTTATGACCTGGTAGAAATGGGTTAACATCTGGAATACCTAACAGGAAAAAAAAATGTAAAGAGGGATAAAGGAAAGCACATAACAGACTGTTTGGAAACTATGAGCAAGTTCCAATTTGGATTGGGTATTATGGGAACTATTTATTTCAAGAGATTGTGCATGATGAATTTCTTAGCAAAACCAGCAGCTATTAATTTATGTTGAGGTTTTAAACAAGGATCTGTTATATTTTCATATTCTCTTGGGGTAAACAAATTACCATGAAAGTATTTTTAAACTGTATTTTATCTTGCAGGTGGATACAGGCACACAGATGGCAGATAACAGGTATGTTGGACTGTTTTCTTGAAACATGATCTTCTGTGGGAGAGTACCATTTGCCCATGAGGAACAGATTACCAAATTTGGATAAGAATAATGTTATAATATTGTCTCTAACTAGACCGTGTTCCCATACAGCAAGGACAAAACACTCATTTAGGTATAGAAGCTGAGATTGTAGTGTATTGGATACAGAATTACTCTGTTCTTGGACTAATGTAGTTTATGTTGTCTTGATTCAGTTTTCAGTGTTCATATTTAAATGCTCTAAAGACTTGAACAGTGATCCTCGGTGTTCCTTTGATCTGTATGATTTAAGCATGCAAAAGGCATTCATATTTTCTAGTTTTTGTAGCATTTTTGAAACAAATAAGTGTTTAAACTGGTGTAAATACGTATGTGATGCTGGACTTTCAAAACTTGCAGTGCACCACCGTAAGCTGGATGAGCTAGTCTATCTGGTAACTACCCGTTTGCATATGTGATATCTTTTTCCTTTTGTATCTGAGGGTCAATTTCAGCAATACTCAATCTGTATTTTGCAACCTACAAATTGGCAAGGAGCTAGCTCATTTTGGGCCCTCTCCAGCACAGGAAGTGTGATGGAAGACATTGCGGCAGAGAGGTGGAGAGGACAGGAACATCGCTTTTTAGTGTAGAAGCAATTGTTTCTACTTTTAATCAAAACAACTTGCTATAGAAATTCGAAACAAAGAGCTTTTATCTCTTATTTATCTTACTTTTTTACCTCTGTCCTTGTGTTTTTCTTCATCACTTACACTAAAAGGGTGTCTTGTATTTCCACTTGGAAGTGATAACATTTTCCTGTCCAGAGTGATCCAGTACAGATGAAAGGCCATCCATTTGCTTAATGAGATGAATTTATCTGTCACTGCTTTTTGTTTGGGGGTTTTTCTGTTTTGTTTCGTGTTGTTGGTATGTTGATGGGTGCTTGTGGTGTTTGTTTGGTTTTGTATTTGTGTGTTGTTTTTTTTTTTTCTCCTTTGCATCCTTTTCATCTTCGGAGAACTAGTTTCATATCCAGACTTTCAAGTTTTAAGAAGCTTGAAGCCATAAATACCTTTTAGTGGCATACTTGTTTATAGAACTTGTCCTGTAGTAAACACTGAAAATTCAGAATATTTTTGTTCTTAAGTGTTAACATTTTTATAAAGTGATGCCTTTTTAATATGTTACATTTTTAATTCTTTTAGTAAAACAGAAGATACTGCTTCAGATTCTGTGGAGGCCGCTAAAAATGCAAGTGACAAAAAAGGTAAGAAAATACATGGTAGCAGCTAGCATTAAAAAGGTGGAATAAGCCTATTGCCTTGTGTATTGAAGGTTCTTTATCTATAGGTCCAAAAGCTTTACAGTCAAAACTACAGGTATGTTCACTATTGAAAGCAAAGCAATGGTTTCTAGGGTACCTGTTCACTTTGATGTTTCCATGTTTATTGCAGCCAAGAGCAAAATAAAGGCTATATTTTTGTAACAGTGGAAGTATTTTTGCATATGTTGTGACTGAGATGCTTTACTACTGTGTGAAATAACACACTAGATGCTCTCAATAAGGCCTGTGTAGACTAGCTTTTAGCAATATGTAATTTTTATCAGCATGATTATGAAATGAGCACTCCTGTATGTGTGCTAGCGCTTTAGTATCTTGTTTGTAGGAAAATGCATGTCTATAATATGTCCTCTTGAGGCTTTTATTCTTTCTTTGGAAGGTCTACAGAACTGCAGAATAATGCTTTTCAAATTCATTCTTCTGTGCACAGAAAAGCTACAGTTCTTTGTTATTAACGTGAATGCTCAAATTTATAAGTTATAATGGAATATGTTTCATGTATGTGGTTACTGAATATTCTTAAGGTCTCCCTTTTTAAAATTTATTTTTTAAGAAAATCTTTGGCAATTGGAAATGGCATATAAAGTGGTAGACACCATTGAATAATTCTTATAGTAAAGTTGGATTAAGGAAAAACCAAACCAAAACCCTCCCAAACAAACACAAAACAACACACAAACCCACCTATATAAAAGCTTCATCAGGTTAGCATGTTCTGTGCAATTTTTTTTTAATGTCTGGAGGGAAGTGCAGTGAGAAGGAATGGAAAGATTTGAAAAGCAAATGTCTTCCCACTATGACCACCTGTGCAGTTATTAGTAAGGATTATTAACTGCTGACTAGAAACATTTTAGTTTTGATGTCCTGTAAAAATAGTCTTATGTGAACTGTTGTGATGACTGAGGAGCTTTAAAGATTATTAAAGTATCTTGATGTAAAAAATTAGTAGTTGTCAAGGAAATGGTTGTGGTGCTATGCTACTTTGTCATACACAAAGTTTTTGTCAGTTTTTTTCAGGAGTGAGACTGAGAAACACTTCTACAAGTACGTTCGAAGTATAATTCCGTGGTTCTTCTCTTGTAAATACCTATGTAGCATATGAGCTACATCTAGTGTAGTGGGAGGATAGAGAAACTCCCATTTTGCTCTTTTTTACATAAAAGGGAAGACATGAAATTTGTTTGTGTTGTCAATGTACTGCAAATATTTGGTATATTTGCAGAGAGAAAAGTGCATTTTCTGTAATTACCCAATTTTGTCTTTCTGAAATCTGATACTGAGGTAATTTTGCTGGAATTATTAGTTAATACAGTGGTGCTATTAGAGATCTGGAAAATAGTGAGTACTTTTACTGTGACTGCTCTAAGACACACAGTATAGTGAAAGTGCTATGTATTCAGATTTGTTTTAAAAGTGGGTTTCTGTCTTTATAGAAAAGCTAGCAGACCAAGTGATGCAAAATCCACAGGTCCTGGCAGCTCTACAGGAACGTCTTGACAACACAGCACTTACTCCTTCAAGTTACATTGAAACGTAAGTACAGGGCATAAAAAAATTCTTGGAAGACTGAAAGTGTAATATAATGTTATTACTGTAAAATTAAGGTAGGAAATTAGAACAAATGATTCATGAAGAAAAGTGGTTGGCTTTAAGTGTGATTCATAGTGGCCTACTTCTGGAAGGGTCTAGTTTTAGATTATTTACACAAAAGCGCACGCAAAATTTTGTCCAGTTCAGTATGTTCCCTGGCTGTTATTATTTTGGTTAGGAATAACTCACCTTGCCTCCTTTTGTTTCTTCTGTGACCCTTATTCTGTCAGAGTGTGTGCCGCATTGATGGATCATTTCTGTAAGATTGCTGTCCAGGATATAGTGGAAAGTTCAGGACTTAGAAATCCTTAGTTTGAAGTTTTAGTTTTATAGTAAATGTAGAGTGGACTTAAACTTCCAAATTTTGCCTTTAGCAGATATTTGTACTTTTATTTCTTGACTGGGAATAGCTAGTAGACCTCTTTAAAAAAAAAAAAGCTAAAAAAAGTTATTTTTACCTGACTTTATATAAATGCTTAATAATGTTAAAGTACAGGTGGGCAGTTGTGTACTTTTCTGAGTATGACCCATGAATCAAAACTTTCTTCTGTAGAATGCGTGATTCTAATTTTTCATAGATGGATCACCATAACTCTAACCTCAAAGATTAGGTGTAAACAAAGGTATTAATTTCAGATCTCTGAACTACATGGGGAGGGTGGTGGCCCCAGGGAATGAAACAGAAGATAACACCTTTGAGAACAACTTGGGTAGGAGAGGATTCTTTCAACTTTTTGAAATAGGTTTTGAAGAATTATATATGTTTGATAGAAGTTTATTTAAAAAATGTTATAAGTATAGTTATAAGCAACCTATTCCATAGTGATATGTTAAATAATGCTGAGGCAACTAACTTCTAACCTTAAAAGAACCGTTTGTTTTTTAGTTTACCAAAAGCAGTGAAAAGAAGAATTGATGCCTTGAAACAGCTCCAGGTGAAATGTGCCCATATAGAAGCTAAATTCTATGAAGAAGTACACGATTTAGAGAGAAAATATGCAGCGCTCTATCAGCCCCTTTTTGATAAGGTGGGAAGACTGTGTGTATGATCTTTGTCTCCTCGTAGCTGCATCAGTTCCCATTTTACATCTCTGCATACATTCTCTAATTTTACATCTTCAATTACATTTTTGATTTATTTTTTAACACAGAGAAGAGCGTTTATTACTGGCGAAGCTGAACCCACAGATGCAGAGTCAGAGTGGCACAGTGAAAATGAGGAAGAAGATAAACTAGCTGTGAGTACAAGCTGTGGGTCACAAACTACAAATAAATCACATATTCGGAATTAATTCCTCTACAGTGTTTTCTATTGAAAAACTCATGGGGTTTTTTTAGTTTAACTTGAGTGAATTCAAAAGATGCCTTTGTTTGCACTGTTCGTAATCTGTTAACAGGACCTTTCTGATAACAGGTTCCATTCCAGTGCTACATGATACCCCAAGATAACAGAAGGCTGGCTGTTTGTCTGCCTGTCTCCTTTATTTTGGGGGACATAGTTAGCTTTCATTTTCATAGATAAACGATTAGACACACGGATGTCACCTAGTCATAAAAGGGAATTTACCTAATAAAAGGCCTGCTGGTCAGTGGATTACTACTTGCCTGTTGAGTAGGAATTGCCTAGATTTAGGAAGGATAATATGATCTGTAGGACGCATTTTACTCTCCTATCATCATTTTTGGAGAACTGTACTCCTGGTTTGCTTCCTTTTCTTGGAGCACTTACAGTGGTGTGTTTGCCATTCTGTTGGGTTTTCTTTGCATTTTTTCCTTGGCTCGTCTTCCTTCCGTTTCTTTTGGCCATTGTTCTGTATACAAAGTGAATTGTTCTTTGTTTTTGCTGATGTCATCAGATTTAGCATCACACTGTACTCTGTGCATAAGCAAAAAAGGTTTGTTAGGCTTTGTGTAAATACAATATTGACAGGCCACGTTCCATGCAATTATAAGATTAGAAACATGTCTAGATGGCAAGTGAACTGCTGTTTCATATTCTTAGCTGCTAATAACCAAAATAGCTGCTGTTCAGAAGCTCTTGCATATTTGCTGCCATCTAGTGGTGGAAAAGGGAGGGTGCAATACAACGAATTCAGGCTGAATTTCTTGGTTTTTTTGGGGGGTGAAGTGACTTAGTCATTCTTCTTTTATAACATTTGACATCATTTATATGTAAGGAATCCTGTATCACAAAAGATTAAGAATTGAAGAGAGTGTAATAATGAAAAATAACCATAAAAACCACCTTTTCCAAGTATTCTGCAAAATTAGGAAGCTAAACCCGTATTTCAAAGGGCAAAGTTAAATTTTTAGATGAAGTACTGTAAATGGTACATGGAGCTATAGGCATGAGGTGAATAAAACAAATATATTATTTCTATTTGTAGAAAGATAGAAATGTGTTTTAATTATTTCTATTTGTCAAGGCAATGAAACTGTCACTTGGTCTATTTAATCATTGTACAGAAGAATTCCAGATGAGTTGAAAGTAAATCTGAATTAAACAGAAGTTTAGTTGTGTAAATTAAATGAACCTTATGTCTCTTATGTTCCTTTATGGAGAAGAAACAGAATAAATTTTAAACATTCCTTAAACTCAGCTTCAGAGAAGCAAATGTTTTGTCTATCTACCACCATTTATTGAATATATTAAGAAGTCATTATTTCATTTTTAAAATTTTTCTGTATTTGTTTCACAGGGAGACCTGAAAAATGTAGTGGTAGTAGAAGAAAAAGCGGAAGCAGAAGAGACAAATGTCAAAGGAATTCCAGACTTTTGGTTTACTATCTTTAGGAATGTAGATATGCTAAGTGAATTAGTACAAGTAAGTTTCTCCTCTGAAAAAGAGTAACTTCTCTCATGTGCTGAATTAATTACTACATTTTTCCAGTTAATGTGCATGAGAGACCAAATCTTAGTCTTCAGAATTTGTAATATTCCTGAAGATGCATGAAAGGCTGGTAATGGAGAAGCAGAACAGCTGACCCGAGCTGCTAAATACTGTATGGATTGTTTAAGAAATTATCATGTAACAACCTTCGTAGATACTAAAGTGAAAGTTTATGTACTACTTACAGTAGCTGTTCCCCTGTAGGTTTGCTAATTCAGTCCATAAAGGATTATTTTTACGAGGATAGTATAAGCTTTCCCATGGATTTGTTGAATTTTTGTTAAATAGCTTAGATAGTTTTGCCATCAGTTATATTAATTGCTTTTAATGCTGTCAAGGAAGAATTGAAGCCTTTCTGTGAATCTCACCAGCAATAAGTATCCTGAATGAAGTTATTTTGTTTTCAGTAATGTTCATGCAGCCTAGCGTGGTAGCAGCTTTATTTACTGAAGATGAGGCTTAGCAATTGAGAATTTGGCTCATGGTGTTTGCAACTACAATTAAGAAAATGAGATCAAAATCTGAACTTTAGCTGAAATTGTTGAATAATTACAAGGTTTGGTTCTGTTTTAAGAACAGGTTAAACTAACAAGCTAGGTTAAAATTTGTTTTTCTACATAGTGCTGCCGAATAGGAATTTTTTTTTTTCCCTTTTAGGAATATGATGAACCGATCTTGAAACATCTGCAGGATATCAAAGTTAAGTTTTCTGAACCCGGGCAGCCTATGGTGAGTTTTCTCTGGTTGTTTCTCATAAAGGTTGTAGTAATGAAGTGAACAGCATTTCAAAATTTTAATTCCGTTCTTTTCAGCTGGAATACATGTGGGTCATGTTTTTCTGGGCTAATATCTTCATGCTTTGCCTTTTAAAGATTTATCTTCAGCTTTCCAGTCCCTTTGCTCTTTCATCCTTAGCCTGGATATCTCTGATATCATTGTAGTTTCTAGATTCCAGTTCTGTCTAGTTATCACTTTCTTTTCTCTTTCAAATTCCAGATTAGCTACTCTTACTAAGAAAATTAATGTAGCTGCTTTTGGTTGGAAAATGAATTATGGAAGAAATTTTGGTGCTACTTACTGTATTGAGTATTTCATCAAAAGAAGAGATGTGACATAGTAATAAAAAAACATGATGGATACTGTGCCTATTGAAAAATATAGAAAAATAGATGGTCTTTTAGGAGTGTACATAATGAGTCATTCTTAGAGTACAACTTTGCCTTCTTTGGAAATTGTGTTCTTGTTCAGTGTACTGAAACAGATACTGTGGTTGTCAAAAAGTTGTTCTGTTGCTTATGCAGACTATACTTATTCCTTGAACTCCCTTTGAGGGAAGGGCCTCTTTTCCCTATGTTTGGTGGTTTTTGGTTTGTCTTATGGAACTGTAATCTTCTGACAAAGTCTAAAATAAATGCAAAAAATGCTTCATTGAAGATTCGTGTAAGTGTCAAGGGTTTAGATTGCGGGGTGACAATAAAACTCTGGCAGATGTATTGTTAAACTCCTCTCCTCCCCCCCTTCCCCGTTTTGCCCCACCCTCTCCTCCTTCCCACTAAGGACAGGCAATCGGAAGGGAAAGAGAGAGAGAAGAGAGTTGGAAAAATTAACAATGTTTTACTAATGCTACTAATAAGAATAGAGAAGATAATACAAAATATACAAAACCAATCTTGAAAGTCTCAGCAATTGCAGAGCCGGCACCCGGAGTCCTGGATTAGGCTCTGCAGCCAACCAGAGCTGGATTCAGTCTGTCACTAGGCCTCAGTTCGCAGGGATGACTAGCAAGGTCCTCTCCTAATGTTGGCCATAAGCAAAAGGGAAAAGAAGGCAAAAAGGGAAAGGGATGAGATCCTCGTGATCTCCCACTTTTATATGAAGTATTCATGTGAAGGGAATGTTATACACAGTTGATCAGTTTCTTGGTCACCTGTTTCTCGTTGCCCCTCTTGAGATGTGAATCTGTCCTTATCAATAAGTTTGCATTCCATTTCCATGTTTACCAAAACATGTATCTGGTTCTCTAGGAAAATGCAGCTAATATGAAGGCTTTAGATGACAGGCAAAATTCACTAAAAGAGAAACTTGGTTTTTAACAAAACCAGGACAGTAAGAAAGATTGAAGGACTCTCTCAAAGTACCTTTTAAAGGTTAATAACAGCTGAAGCAAATTTGTTTTGGTTTAGTCCTCCTTGTCTTTCTCCTTAGTACCAAAAACTTGAGCTGTTAATAGGCAAGGGAAGTAGTATGGACAGAGAAAAATTGGTAATTAAGTTCCTAAATATTTCTAGGACTGAAGGAGAGGATATGAGTTTTATAACAAAAATAAATTGTTTAAGCACAAAGTAATGTATTCTAAGAAGTTGGTGTTTTCATGTTGTGCATTTTTTTGTGGTTTTGTTCTGGTTTTTTTAATCTTGAAGCATATCTATTCAGTGGTGTTTGGATTATTTGGGAATAGTTGTTTTTGCCCACAGCATTTTTGTATTCTTTTTCACCTTAGATTGAAGAACTGCTCTTAAAACATCTTGTCTTGCACTGTTCGTAACCTCTTGACAGCATATTTCTGTGAATAGGTTCCATTCCAGTGCTGTATTAAATCCATTAATGGAAGGCTGATAAATTCCATGTCCCTTCTGTATTTGGAGACAAAAGGATTCGTTTCTAACTACTTAAGTGAAACCTGTTCTCCAGTTGTGTATGACTGTCTTGTCTGAAATTCTCTGACTATTGAAAATTGCTGCAGCTGTGGTAGCTTAGTGCTGTACAAAGCTCACATAACCAGTGTGTAATAAATAAGCTAATTCTGCTGGGGATTAGGTTTTGCTGCTGAGAGAAATACATGATAGTTAGTAATTTTCTGATTTACCATTGACCGAATGTGATTAACTAGTTAACATCCTCCAAAAGTAGATTTATCTGGCTACAGTAATGGTGCTTACAAAGTTGCTATAGCCTGTATATATAAACTTTTATCTGCATGAAGTATAAGTGATTCACTTACTATTTGCTTTTAGTTGTATATAATCATATGAATAAACTTACATATGTTTGTATAAATACAGTTTTTATTTAGATATCTATTTGGACATCAGGATCCTTAGCTAGCATATTCAGACTTGGATGATGTGATTGGATATAACTTAAGTAGGTAGCTTAAAATAAGGAAGTTCTCTCTTCTTTTGAACTTCATGAGAACATCTCGTACTTGAGGGGAAATCTAGAAATGCATGCTACAAAGGTAAGCTGATATCAAAAGCAAAGCCAGCCACATAAAGACTACTGGAAAGATTATTACAGCTGTTCAAATAGTATGTGAAACTTGAAGCCTCTTATTATTGTCTTCTAATTGGCAGGTGTGGAATGAAATACCAAAATGCAATCTCTGCAGATACTTTTGTCCTACTAGTCTTTGGGATCCTGCATGCTAAGTGATGCCACTGGCTACCTATTTATAACCACAGTGACAGTTTGTGGGATTATTTGAGTATGAATGCTAGTCACTGGTAGTGGATAAGCTGTTTGTAACTCATCCCTTGAATATCTTTGTCTTCAGTTAAGGCAAGCCTCTCTTGCAACCTCCAAACCATACTGGCTGTCTTGAATTGCTTTAAAAAGGAAGTAAAGCTGAAACAGGCTATGTGAAACAAATACAGGTATTTCAAGGCATATCTGGTTCCCAGTGGCTTCCTTTCCTGAAACTGTGAGCACATGAGTGGAGAAAGCTGCTGTTGCCACCAGTCCCCATTGCTCCTTGACCACTATCTTTTGAAATTTCTGTCACATTAGGAGATTCATGTGACCACAGAAAGGAGAGGGTGTGGAAAGACTGAGGGGCCTTTGGGAGATGAGTGAGGGATAAAGATATTTAATGAACAGGCTGCTATCCCCAGACTTATTTATTCTGTCTATATGGTGGACCTTTAAGAAGAGGGGAAGCCAAGACAGCCTTGGGTGATAACAGACCATTTTCTGATCTGAGTCTGTAGGGTACCTGGGAAAGTATATCCATGAGCTATGCAACATGCAAGGCTAGTGTTTTTGGCAATTATCTGTTTCACATGTGCACTAGGTCTAGCTCTTATGGCATATTGCCAGGGTAGTAAATAAAATATTCAAGGTAGTAGTTACGCACGTTGTGGCTGTGTGCAGTAGATATGGCAATGTTGGGGATTTTGACTTTCAGCCCTTCTGTGTTGTTGAACTGACCTGCCTAAGCAGACTTTTTCATCCTTCAAGTAACTAAAGCAATGCTGCTGAAATCTTGTTTCCCCTGTTACAAGGTAGTTTGAGTTTTAAGTAGTTCATAGTTGATCTCAAGTGTGAGGTGGGCATATGTAGTATTGCACAGTTGGTTTTGAAAGTTTTATATATTTGATAATTTATGGATTGTGTGTGCTGCAGTTTTCTATAACTGGAGCCTTTTGTTCTCCATGTCAGAAACTGAATTCCTGCAGTTTTCAGGTGCTACAGGAGGGGTGAACTCAAACATGAGCAGAAATACTCTATTCTGGAGATATCCTGTTAAAACAGAGGTGATGACAGAGCTTCCACAGAAAACTTAACCAAGACTTTTCTCAAAGTACCTGTTTCTGTGGTTGCTTTTAAGAAAGCAGTTCTATATGTAGATGTGAATGAAATCTGCTAGATTACCTGATTGTCATTTGAATGTTAATATTAACCAAGGTTGTTCTAGTTTCTTGCATTTTCAGAATTAGTTGATATTATTCATTTCCTGCTTCCCCTACAGTTTGAAAGATACGCTTGCCGTCAAGTTCTTTTCCCACCTTCTATTTGGAGTTTGTTCACTGGTAGTTCTACTGATTCTACTATTTCAAAGATAAGAATTAGTGATAATGTAAAACTTTAATGGAACTTTCTTCCAGTCTTTCTCATTAGAGTTCCACTTCGGGCCCAATGACTACTTCTCTAATTCAGTCCTGACGAAAACATACAAGATGAAGTCGGAGCCAGACAAGACAGATCCCTTTTCATTTGAAGGACCTGAAATAGTTGATTGTGAGGGGTAAGGAAAATTTGAAATTCAAAAAACCTCCTGAAGTAATAGTCCATATATTCCAAAGGCTGTTTTTTCTTACTCTGACAATGATTAATGAAGGTAAAGCTTTTGCTGACTTAAAAACTGGGAATGTTTGTAGAGGTGATGATGATTTTAGCCTCAGTATGCAGATGTAGCAGATATATAAATACATTTTAACATACTCTGTGTTTTGAATCTTACACCTTTCAAATTTAATACATTATTGATGAGGTAACAAACCTTTTACTTCCGGATAGTTGGGTAAATTGATTTTAGTTGTTATATTTCATAGACCTCACCCACATTCTGATAAGTAGTCTTGGACTCTCTTGCACTTAAGTCCTCAGCAATTTTTATTCCAGCAGTACTTCAGAATCTGGCAGGAATTGGTTGTATGTAGGATCTGTTCTTACAGCCTGTTTTGAGCCTGGAACGTACTGGCCATGCAGTTTGGTTTTGGCAGTTGTGACTGTACTTCTGAATGAACTCAGAACACAGCAAATTTCTTGGCAAAATGTGTTCAGAAACTGTCTGTAGGATGCTGAATTCTCATTTCTGTTCTGGAAGTCTAGTGAATTGGACACCATGTTAGACTTTTCTGTAAAAGATGGCTCTGTCTTACATAATCTGTTCTTTTCCAATCAGTGATCTCTGTTCTGTGACCAATGTCCAGTGCCACACCAGGCCACCTCATTTATTGTTCCTTATTTTTCTTAGCTTCTTTATGTTTGGGGTTTTATTGTTTGTTTGTTTTCCTCTTGGTGTCCCCCCGCCTTCAAGGATGGGATGTAGGGTTTTAGTTACAGGGTTGTTCTGGGAGTTTTTATGTGATGGTTTGGTGGTTTTTTTTGGTTGGTTTTGGTGTGTGTTTTTTTTTAATGTGTTTTGGGGTATTTAAAATTATTTTCTGGGAGGTGGTGGCATTGTAAGCTAACACTTAAGATATACCAAATACTTGCTTTCTTGAAGGCACCCTGACAGCCTCAAAACCATTTGGCTTTTAGTGCTACATGTTGGCTTTTGAATTCAGTATTCACCCACAGTGAGGCAAAATGTCCACTTGCATGTTTAGTGAGAGTTGTGTCTATGTAAAAGGCTAGTCCATTTTGAAGAAAATATAGTTTTAGTTAATTCCAACAAAATGTTTTATGTTTAAGTCTTACAGAGGAGAAACCCCTTTCTAAAATTGCTGGTATGTCAAAACTTCAATTCATGTTGCCTGATGAAGGTTATAGATACTGGAATAAGTAGAGCAGGAAAATATTGTTCTGTGACTTTTCATGCTGATGAACTATAAAACCATTGACTTTGCACATTTGTCTATAGGAGAAGATATGTGGTGGCATTTAAGGGTTACTGTGATGGCATTATTTCCGTTAGAAGAAAACTAGCTGCGTTGACTACTCATTTTTTGCCATGTGCAGTTCTGGGTAAAACTACAGGTGGATGGAGCGAGACCCTTAATTGATGTAAAAGTGTCAGTTTGCACAGTAGCAGAAAAAAACTGAGAAGTAAGCTCTTTCTGACTTGCTGGACTTGACTGCCAAGTCAGCCTCAGCGCTCTTCTTTGGAGAGCTGAAATGTGCACCTCCCTGGCTACTCTTTGTGCATTTATTTTTAGGGTAACTGGATGCTGCCTTGACCTATAATGAGAGGACATGACATTGTTTTCTACTGGTCTGACTGTTGGAAGAATAATTCTCAACTGTGGAGTTTTTTTTTTTAATAGCTTAATCATGTCCTCAGTTACAAAACTGTAGTAGTTGGGGCAAAGAAGTATTAAAATATGGGTGGGGGAAGTTATTACTCTGAGAAGACAATTTAGCTTTTTCATTTAGGGAAATATTTGTTATGTCTAACATATATAAAATCTGATAGACAAGACATCAAGTAGATGCATCATAGTGCTAGAGACTAAGTTGCCAGTGTCAGTAAAAACTAGCTTTAGAGAATGATAAGCCATCTTTACCTTGATGTCTGTTGCTCTGATGCTTAGTTCCTTATTTTCACTGGTGTCTTAAAATGCTGTTTCCTACATGTTGTCTCTAGGTGTACTATTGACTGGAAGAAAGGAAAAAATGTTACAGTTAAAACAATCAAGAAAAAACAGAAACACAAGGGTCGAGGTACAGTTCGGACAATTACTAAACAAGTACCTAATGATTCTTTTTTTAACTTCTTCAGTCCAATAAAAGGTAAGCGTGAAAATCAAGAATGTAGGATTCTTAAAATGTGTTGTGTTTTATTTGTGCGTATTTGTATTTATACAGCTTAAACCTACAAACTGTTTATGCCTTGTATATGTATTTTCTTCTAACTAGAGGAGGGTAGCAAACGGCCCATCCAAACACATCACGTCATCCTGGTGGTGTTCTGTAGAGTTTGACCATTAGGTGTGCCATGTAAACAGAATTCATAGTATAGAAAGAGTCTCATGCGGAATCTCCTAAAGAAGTTGACTTGTTTTACCACAGGATGGCTCCATGCGTCAATTTGAGGTTTCATTTAGATCTTTGTGTTAAGTGGTAGAGCTTCCTGTGGTTTCTTGTGTGATTAATTAGTGATGATTAATGCTTCCTAATTCTCCTAGTTATCTCAAGTCAGACGTGTACTCACATATTTAAAACAATTTAGATGAAATCCAGAAACATTATTTCTTCTTGATACATCTCCTGTTGTCATATTTTTTCAAACATGGGTGGAAGAAGCAGTTTGCTTTGTGGACTTCAGAGATGTAGTGAACAAAAGAGATGCTAGTTCTTGATTCAGTCATGGGCTGTTATGAACTACCTGTCCCTTCTAAATACCACTGCAAATGCCCATCTACATGGGGATAAGAAACAAGTGATAAGCATTTGTAGAGTTGGAATTTGATTGTTAAATAACATTGTTCTTAAAGAACTTTATTTCTTTTTGTTACAAGTAGTTGCTGCTTTCAGAAAGGGATGATTTGTTTGCTTCATCAGGGCTTTATATTAGGTTTTAAAATACTCTGGAGGTAACTGTATAAAAGAGATAATACTATGACATCTGCTGGCAGCAAATACTTACATTCTCAACTTGAGAACAGACTGGGCCAAATTACCACTTTTACAGTAGGATCACAGTACTATGGCACCCAAGTACAGAAGGGACATCTTTGGTTGGTTGGTTTGGTTTCTTTTTAACAAACAAAAAACCCTGCCCCATTCCTTACTGGTTATAGTTACTGCACCAGGCCTCTTGTCAACAGTGCTTTGCAAGTTCATGACAAAATGTTAATCTACTTCATAGCACCTAAGTTTGCGGAGACGAGGGTTTGTACTGCTCCAGCAAAATAAAGTTACTGTAATTACAGCATTAATAAACAAAATGTGTTGTTCCTTTAGAGGAGAAATGTGATCTACATGCCTTCTGAACTCATCTTTATAGAAAGGGTATTTCCTGTGCAAAATCTGTGGGTTTAATTTAGGATGAATATGAATGGTGTTTAAGGGTTTAATATTTAGCTTCTGAAGACTTTATAACTCCAGTGTTTTCTGTTATGAGAAGGTCTCTATTTATATTGCGTTTTGTTATCTTGAATGTTGAGGTGCGCTGGACTATAAAAGTTTTTCTTAAATGTACTGTTTTTTCTTCTTGCAGTATCTGGTGATGGAGAGTTGTTGGTGAGTTTTTACATTTCTGAAATGGCATGATTGCTCTTTGCCATATCCTTTTTGCTAAGCATCTCTATAGTGACTATTTAGATTATTTCATTAAGTACTGTGTTGTTTTAGTTGTTATTTTGGTTTTTGCCAAAGCTGAGCTGCTTCTTGATTATATTAAAGACAGACTTCTCCAAGTAATCTGTTGACATGTTGCTGTTACATGTCTTGCTAATCTAATACATCCATAATGATCACTGCTGTGAAGAGGTCATTATTTTCTCTAGCCTCTCAGCACTACTTTGTGGCTGGTATCTGACTTATATAAATCAATCTGATGAACAATTCTGTGACATCAGGTGTCAGAAAAGTCTTTGTGAAACTTTTTAATTAATAAAAGGTGTTCCAGCAGGCCAGTAACCTGTATGTAGAAAGTAGGAAACTTCTAAAATAAATCTCAACTCTGCAAATCTGGAATTAGACTTGCAATATTTCTTTTATTGTTACAAATTTAAATATATTGAAAGTACATGTGACCTGAAGGTTGATGTTGATGACATTGTGATGTTTCTCAAACATGCATTTTTTAAATACTTTGCTCCTTTGTAGCACATCACCTTTTTAGTAGAAAAATCAAACTGACTTGCTTTACAGGATGAAGATTCAGAATTTACTTTAGCAGCAGATTTTGAAATCGGACACTTCTTCCGCGAAAGAATAGTCCCTCGTGCTGTGCTTTATTTCACTGGGGAAGCTATAGAGGATGATGATAACGTATGTACGCTCTCAGCATTTTATTAGTCACAGTGTAGATAGAAACATTCTTCTCCTTCCTTGATTAGACTAGTATGTAGTATTAATTACATGAGAATAACAAAAAAACTGAATAGATTCCTGTGACTTAGCATAAGGAAAGAATTGTTCAACTTGTATGAGCTGTTAATCGGTGCTTCTGGAAGGGGCTTAGTTTCAGTTACTGTGTTTGAATGTGCTAGTCCTGTTGATGCAAAGATTTTGCGCAAATATTAGTGAAGCTAATAACACTTTGGGTTTGTTTTTCAGTTTGAAGAAGGTGAAGAAGGCGAAGAGGAGGTGAGATGCACACTGTGTCTTTTATAGATAACTACGTACTGCATTCTAGTTCCAGAAATAGTCCTATATGGGACAGAAAACAGTTATTCATAAATGCTCTTGTGTATGATATTTCTTTCCAAAAGAGTTCAGCTTTCCTGACTTACAAAATCTATGCCTGTTCTTCCTGTTCACAAAAATAGTTTCTGCAAGAACATTTATGCATTTTTTCTGTTATTTTGAAAGCTGCTTTCTGACATGACTCAAAAATTTAAGACAAGCTTTTTTTTCTGGAATGTGGCATGGTAAAAATCTTTAGTCTTATTTTTAAATATCTGCCACTGTGGCAGTATTGGAATTCAGTTGTCAGCTTTTAGTTGTCATAAACTTGAAGACTGGGCCTTGCTAAATGTAAAGTAAAAAAGGGAGATTGTGCAAATGCTCAGGATAAAGGCTTGATTTAGGCTAGAATTTTTAGTATACTGAGAGGTCCATCTGTAGTACTATTGTATGAATACAGGCATACTGTGAAATACTTTGCACAAACCCACTAAAAGATACCATACTTAAATGAACTGATGCCCTTTACAGATTATTTTTTCATTCTACTGTGTTCTTGCTAATTGGTTAAAGATACATGCTAGACTGTCATCAAGTTCACCATAGCGGAGTAAATCAGAAGTTACCAAGCTGGTGGTCTGATACGAGCTGGCAACCTTCAGCATGCGGTCTCTTTTCTCTTTGCAAGTTGTAATCCAGACTTCTGGGCTCAGGCTGTTGAGTGTCTAAACATCTTATTTTTTAAGATGTGTCTTGATTGAAGTGTACGTGTATTTTTAATCTGTCTCCAGTGCCAGATGTTACTACTTGAATGTAGGTGTGTGTAAAACAGAGTGTGAAAATACTGTGAAATCCTGTGCAGGAATACATACCCCGTCCACAGTAATCCAAATAAACAGAGACTCTCTAGAAGGAAGTTAAAACAAAGAGCAAAATTTGACTTGCATTCTTATTACCAGAACTATACAATTCCAAAATAATATGTCAGCAGTTAAAAAAAACTACTGTGAGACTGCAGCAGCTTATGTAGAAAGGTTGCCTTAAGCCATGCTGAATCTTTTAAATCTGTGTTTTAAATCTTCTTTTAAAGATTTTACTTTAAGGTTTTTGAAGACACTGAATTCTTTTAAGTCAGCCCAAGTAGTTTTAATGTTGACATCTGAAACACTCTGGAATATAGTGGTAATATAATTTATTTTGGCTTTTTTCTCCATTACAAAAAGTTGCACTTTTAACCTGTTTTAATTTCTGTTAGTTTATCTCTATTTTGTCATAGGAGTTGGAGGGGGAAGAGGAGGGAGAAGAAGAAGATGATGCAGAGAGTGATCTGAAGGTAAGAAATTTTTGTCTGCTTAGTCATAACACAAACTATAATGATGAGCAATATAACTAAGGTTATAGTAGTTTGTGAAAAGATTGATAAATTATTAAAAACCAAAATCACGAAACAACAAAAACCCCACAAACCCTGTCTTCTGACTGCAATGTTTTCATCTTCTTCAGCACTCACATTGCTCTTAAAAGAAAGGTTAATGTTTCCGTAAACTGAGAAAACGTGGGATTTTCTCTTCCAACCTGTACCAAGAAAAAAATAATTTCTGAACTGTTTGCCTTTTCTCCTTAATGGTATTGCTGTATAATAATGACAAATATTTTTCCTTTGGAAAGGTCTTACTTCAAAGATTCTGTGACTGGACTTCAACTTAGAATTAGTCTGACAAGTCTCAACTAGCTTGCTTATTTATCTTCTTAGAATTGTTCTTTTGGTTGTCCTGATGGCTGCAGGTTAGACTCCACATGTTTGTACTCAGCTAGAAATTAAAAAAAAAAGTCCCTAACTTTGAATTTTAAACTTTGAGACCTTATTTAAAATTCAGCTGTGAGAGTTAGTACTGCTTCTGATAAGTATTTTTCAGTCCTTCCATCATGGTAAAGTTAATGCTTACATTTAGTGAAGCTGGGACAGTGATAATAGACTTCTTAACACATCAACTTTTAGTTTTTTATAAAAGCAGATGAAGAAGTGAAAGGTGTGCAAAACTGCTTGATCTTTCAGTGAAAGTCTGAACAGCAACTTAACATGTCGCTCTTCTGACATAGAGCAGTGACATCATATCACTAGTAAATGCTTTTTATCATCATATCAAGAATGATTCCTTTAATGAGGAATACTGTATGCTAAAGAAAGTCTGTCTTGTGGAAAGATTGATCAAACAGGTTTAGTGTGGTCGAAATGGGTATTTTGACTCTGTTCTGCAGGGTCAAAATTGAGTGATGTATCTGTGATGGGAAAGAGTGGGACAGGTGAGAAAAATGTGAGCTCTGAGTCAAAGTGTATTTGTGTTAAGTATCAAATATACCTTTAAAGGATTTGGTATTCTATAGAAAAAAGGTATCTTGGAAGGTTATAGTTGTTGCCTCCTGTATTATTTTGTACATCTCACTTTTCATTCATGCTGACGGTTCCTTTCAATTTTTTCCCATTTAGGTGTAATTTAAGTCTGTTTATCATTCATACATTTCTAGGTAAGGTGGAATTCCGTTCATACCTAACTTCCTAGAGTCCCATTCATAGCCATGCAATGTAGTTTGTTTTGTAGGGCTTTCTGGTGTTGTGGGTTTTTTTTCCTTGTATGGGTAGAAGAAATGGGGGAAAGGTGACTTCAGAGTTTAGGTTTTATTAGTAAAAAAAATAGCAAGAAATGTGTGTAGAGATGAATGCCTTTAAATCATGTCATTAAATTAGCTTTTTTTTTTCAAAATGACCGCTCTACCATCCTGGCACAACTTCTTTCCTTTGCCTTTATTGCAGTCAAACTGTTTTATATGCACATGATCAAAGATACTGATGCTTGTCAGACTTTTTTTCCTTGTTTCTGATTTGATGTTGCATCTCTTTACTATTTCTAGTGTAATTGCAAGTTATTTCTTAAATATCTCCTCTGCTCTTCTTGAGAACTCTTGTAAGTCATTAGCTTACTTTAGTATGTCTCTTCCAACATTATTCTTACTTATGCTGCCTAACAAAGGCAGTCAGTCACTCTTAAAGGCTCTCTGATTCTGATCAGGTATTGCTCTCCTGCTCATCTGTCTCTTTATTTAAATGAAGAAAAAATTCCTTCTGTTGTATACTGTCATCTTTCACCTTTCATCCTGTGCCTCATAGAGAACAATGCCTGCAACCCACTCCATACCTTTCCCCCCTGTACTTTAGGTTTGTATCTTTTTTCCTTCGGTTACTTAGGACAAGCTGTAATCTTTCTAACTCATTCCCTCTCTGCATAGATAATGCCCTTCTTTGCCTTTGTTACACTCAAAATTCATGTGTGTGTTTTTAAATTATTTTATTTCTAATCTGATATGCTTTGAGAAGCCAGCCACCCTGCCTCAGCATACATGCACTGTTCATTCACCTGCAACAGTAGAACATCCATTTGTCACAACAGCTTATATGTAGTCCTGCTGCACTATGTTATGCAACTGTCTTCACTTCTTACGATTAAAAGTTGTTAGCCAGGCTTCGGTTTTTCCAGTCAACTTGGAATTCTGTTTTTTTGTCTTTTAAGACTCATATCCCTGATCCTGTTTTTCATTCCTTCTGTCCATCCCAGTTTCTGGTCCTGTTTCTCCCAGTCCGTTGCCCCTCCTTGCCTTTCAGTTCCTGCTCCCCACTTTTCCCTCTCCACCCCCCCACTTTTCTTGCACCTAGAATAGTTTGCATGTACACAAAGAAATAATTGTTCTTTGGTCTGTTTTCCTTTCAAATAAAATTTCTTCAGTTGCTTCCATATTACTTCCTCCTTTATTGTCTTACTGCATTTCCTACGTAAATGTCAATGCTTTCCACTTTAGCTTTCCCTCTTTCCTTCCTTTCCTGTCAGTTTTAAGTACATTTGAGTTGTTCAGTTAGAATAAAGTCGTTATCTCTTGCACAAAGCACTTATGCTATATATAAGTTGTGGCTTTGGAAGACTGAGCTGATGATTTGAAGTAGCTTCAGAAGGTGCCATGAAAACAGATAATGTGGCTTGTTTAGTATATTTTTGTGTGTTTGCATGCCCTCTTCTTTTAGCTGCCTTTATTTCACATTACTGATGCTCAGCTTGAATAGAGAAGTAGCTGTTTTGAATTATGAACTAAGAGGCTGCTGTGGGGAGGGACTGCATGTGCTTCAAGATGCTTATTCTGTCTTTTAAGTACCAGTAGCAGAAAGACCTGTTAGCAGCAAATTGATTTTCAGAACCTTTGAAGTGTTCCGTCCAGTTGTGATGGAGGCAGTTCAGACCACTTGCTTGCTTAGCTCCACTTAGATCTTAATTTACTTCCCACATATATATTTGATATCCTTGCCTTTTCTCATTCAATAACGTTGATTAGAAAATGAACAAAGATAAGGTTTAGTGTTAGAACCCCTAACTGGACTATTTCGTGGTAGGACATTTGAAATATTGAAAGGCTTTCTTCCTTCTCTGCTGGAAAGGATAACAGCTTTAGTTTCTGCTGTTTGTATTGATCTCACTGTTGGCAGCATAGTCTGTTTAGGAGTCAGATGAGATCTTGATGAGCTGCCTGTGCCTGCACAGCTACTTTAGCAGATGAGAAGCTTCCTGAGAAGTGATTTAGAAAAGTAAGGAGGTGAAGGCTCGATTGTTGAGTCACCTAGAAATGTGTCCTGCCTAATCATGTTTAAATATTGAACATGAACAGAAATTCAGTGTCTCTTTCAGCAGTAACTTTATATGAAAAAGATTGTTTTGAAAGGATTAAATTGCCATGATAAATGTCACAGATACTCTGTACTTATGCCCCCATCCTCCAGGGTGTTGGGTTAATTGGATGGGTAGAAGCAGTGGGCTCTGTGTGTGAAAGTCATGAAAGCAACATTATTTCAGACTTGCTTTTCTTCTCCGTTTTAGTGCTGTGATTCTGTGAGTTTTAGGTGAAATTCCCTCTCTAAATTTGATGTATGTCCTCTGTCCAGAAGTGGCTGATGCACTTTAGCTGATGTAATTGCTGATGTCTGGGCAAGTGGTCTGTACGTAAGCTAATTAGCTTGAGTCTCTTGCATTGTTCCCCTGGGTAATCAAATGCCAGGAGAAAAATGTTCATGTACGTTGTGGCAAGAGGATTTTTTTGTTGTTTTTGGGTGGTGGTTGTTTTTTAGTTCTGAGCAAGTGATGCAGTAAATAAGAGGCAGTGGAAAAAAATCATTATTAGCAAAAGAGAGAAAAAAAGGTGGGAGTGTAAACTTATTCAGCTTGTATATCTCCATTGGAACAGTGTCTCAAGCTGGAATCAAAGGCCCAAAGTAGTTTAAATTTGTTACGCAGAATAAATAAATATTATGAAATAGTTTACAGATGTAAAAATTAAAAAATGCTACAGCTTTTCATATGAACTTAAATCATTGCTCATGACAACTATAGAGAATCTCTTTAAGACAAGAATTCTTACTGGTCTCTGTACCACTGGTAGGGAACATGTGTTTGCTGCTGAATTTATTTTAAAATAAGATGCAGTTCCTCTTCATCTTTGCAATTTAAAGTCTCTCTAGTCTTTATTGCTTGACCAATGCATTTCATTGCTATTTCTAAGATATTTTGGGAAGTTAACTTTGGGAAATACAGCATGAATGGCAATATTGCTAGAATGGGGAGATACATAGCGCAGGGTCTAGGGCCACTAAATGGATTGGTAGTGACTGGCTGACCCATATCGCCAACAGTCTGGGCAGAGCAGGCTCAAACTTACCAATAGCCTTGCCCGAGAGAGTGTGGAGGTAGTATCTCAATCACACTCCCAGCCTGGGGTCATGGTCCCTGGTCTTACAGGAGTCATTAGAGGCCAAAGATGAATTTCAACATGCGTGTGCCTGATGTGGCAGCTGTAACTTGAAGAAAATTGTGGTCAACTGCCTGTGCTGTGGTCATGTTGGGATTAGGCTGAGATACTATATGTGAGGCTGACAGGTAACAAAAGGCAGGGTGGAGCTAATGTACAGGCTTACTCAACAAGAGCAATGCTGTGCTCTTGAAATAGTGGAAGAAAATTGAGTATGTTGGAATCTGGATCTGAGATACTGCCTTGTTACTTAAGCCCTGCCTATCAGTCTTGACCATATATATAAAATGTTTATGCCCTGAACTGTAAGCTAAAAATAGCATAAACTAGCAGTATTTATCTCAAAATTCTCCAACAACTGATTCATATCTGAGAAACCCTTAAAGTGTGGGTTTTTTGTCTGAGAGCAGTAATAAATACTGAAAGGTCCTTAAGAATGAACTTTGTAATCTCTGTGACTCAGTTTTTACAGGATGAAGATTTATATGCGATAATATGATTTAAGTGTTTACAGAAATAAAGAGAAGTATAAAGAAAAGATAATGAAGTTTATTAGAAAATATAACAGGGGCTTTGGTTGATCATTAAAATTTGGCTGGAAGGGCCACAGTGGTCAGCCTGTGTCTGGTATAAATATAACAGGTGAATAGGAAGGAAGGAGGGAGATGGAAAGAATTTGAAGTATTTTCTAAATAACAGGTTTATTACTTGATTATGGCTCTTGTCCAGAATGCATGATGCTGGGGAAGTGATGCTGTGCACTATGCTGTGGCCATGTTTTAATACAAAGCAGCTATAAGAAAAACAGTTTTGGAAAGCTTTTTCAATAAAAATGTTGCCAGTTTTTGTCTGCCTCTAAGTGTAAAGGAATAGCATGCAACTTCCTACCAGTGGCAGGCAGATTTTTTTTTTTGAGACACACGATGATAACTTTGTGTTCTGTGTAAACAGAAGGAATTCCTGCTGCATCTAGGCCTGTATCTATGAAAATGAACTTACATCAGTGTTCTTTGGAACCCCAAGCAGATGAGAGGGTGCAAAAGCTTAAGTCAACTTGGGGTGCTGGGGGAGGGAAACCACAAGGAAGAAGTCTGAAGAGTCTTAGGCATATCTGTGATTTACAGTGGGAATGACAGTGACCACTATAACCCTAAAACATTTTAAGTGAGGAAGAGAAAAAACAGTCTGGGTTTAGTGCAGATTATCAAGGGCACCTGTTCCTCTGCACAGGCAAATGCTTAAGTTGTTTTAGCTTGTGGTCCCTTGATGCATAATGAACAAACATCTTCTTACAACAGCTTCTTTAGGCTAGTTTCTAAGAAACATTTTATTTGCAGTCAGTGGTGTTCAAGTTGTCATATTTTATGCCTGTATTTTACTTTACTAGAATTCAGTAGGTTTCAATAACTGCTTTGGTTTACAATAAACTAAGGAGAAGCTAACAGGAAATACACTGGATAAATTCTTCTGCTTTCTAACAATTCAAATTTTACAACAAAAAAGCAAGAAGTGCTGTGTAAACCTGAAGTTCTTAGCTGTTTGAGTACATGTTTTCCTTTACAAATATACTTCCTTTTGCCAAAGGGGAAGTTGTTTTACTACCTAATGAAGGTGTTTTTACTTTTACATATTCAGATCAACATGTGGACTTCTTGCCCAGTGTTAAACTGTTGAATAGTTACCTGCTGGTGATGCAGAACCTAGAAAAAAACCAACACATTAATTACATTTTTATCACCTTAGCAGAAAGGGCAAGGCTTCTAAGGAAAAACTCAAGCGTGCTGTGGAATAAGCAGCCTGCCTTCCCTGCCTTCCTACCTCCTCAGAGTTGCTGAAGAGGTGGCAGTTGATTGTGAAACTGTTTTAATAGGAAGTAAAACTCAAATTGACCCTCTGATTGGGGGGAGTAGAAGGTGGTTTGCTTTCTTGTTTGAGCCTTGGTCTGTTGGATGGCATGTAAAGAACACAAATGTAGTTTAAAAATATTATTGGATACCAAGCAGTTGGGGGTGAGGGGAATCCAGTAAATCTGTTGGCTGCTGTTCAGACCTTTATGATCTAGGTTGAGGTTACATGTAGCTTTTTTGTATGTGCTGATGATATCTCTAGCTAATTCAAAACTGCATAGCAAATCTCTTTTATTTGTTCAAGTATTTTCTTGTATGCCATTTTGATTTTTTTACTGTTTTTTTTTTCTTTTTCCCTTTATACAGAAAGATTCCAGCCAACCTGCTGAATGCAAACAACAGTAATAAGGAAATACCACTTGGAAGTGATATTTGAACAACTTGTAACAAATATTTGGATACCTGGCCTGCAGTTCAGGATATTCCATTGCTGCAGCACAATCTTATTAACAATGCTTAAAATTAATTTGTTTTAAAATGCATGATTTTCACTAACTTTTCTTTATTGCTTAACATGTACAGTGGCAACTTCAATGCATTTGGGAAATATGAGGTTTAAATAAAGCACACTCTACAGCCGTTGGTACACTGTAGCTAAGTATGTCAGTAGGCCTTTAGAGCCTTTTGCCCTATGCATAGGGGAATAGTCCAGACTACCAAGTGAGGATTGTCCATTTTCTTGTTAAACATTGAAAATTGTGGAATAGCAATGTGCTGAGAAGCTAAAGTAAATGGATTACATGTATGGTAGCTGAAACGGATAGAGCAATATGACTTTTTGCTAGTTCCCTCCCCCTTTTTTAATATTTCTTGCAACCTACAAATTGAACTAGTGCTTGAGCAGCTTTAAATGTCATATTTATTATCTCAGTAAACCAACTGAAGTAATTTTACTTCATTGAAGGGGGTGTCATATTTGAGACTTAGTTGTTCATCTTACTATTTATTTATTCATGTTTGTAAGTACTTTGACAGAATTAGTGCTTTTTAATAGTTTTTAATATACTTGAAAAACTTCTTCCTCTTTTGCATACAATATGGGTACTTGTAAAACAAATACTTTGAATTGGTCTCAAATGTAATAGTCTAGACAGAAGAAACGAACTTGCATCAAAATGACAACTCTTCTGGATGAAGATCAAAATACAAAGGCCAAACTGTTGCTGTTGGTGGAAGTGGGTTGCAGCCAAAGAACCAGAGAATTTCCAGTAGTCTTATTGCTTAGTGTCCAGCATGGGAGGACCTTTCACTATGAACACGGAAACTTACAGAAATTCAATTCAATAAATCTGAAGTTTTGGTGTCTTACTTGCAACACTGAAATTATTCCATTCCACAATTTGTTTTAAGTTCTGAAGTCTTCAAAACTAACTTTTGTTGTTGTGTGGCACTTCAGGTACACGTTTCTAGTTTCAACATCCGTTGCCAACCTCTGGCAGCAGTTGAATAGCAGCTGTATCAACACTGTGACCAGGCATGTAGAGTGCTCCAGCCTTACCTTACACATTTGTAACAATACGGTGTTTTCAATTTGTACAGAATAGATAGAATATTCTATTAAAGTTGTGAAACATGATTGTTGGTGCCTTTCTGGTCCATCATACTTCCTAGGTAAAATGAATATTGCTTTGACTTTCAGTAGTGAATGGCAAAGTGCTAAAGCAGAGGCCTGCTGGCTCTTTGGCTTCTTGTCTGAATGTCCTGCTCATGTCCTTTGTCAAAAGCCAAAGAAAAGGAGCCCTCGTAAATACTGCCTTGTGGAGTTGTTTGATGTAAATCAGAAGGAACTTGCTCAATTTGCAAGTGAACATTTCCCTTGTAGCTGTCTGGAATGTTTCATAGGAATTGTTTTTTTTGGAGGGGGGCAGTGTCATTATCAAAGATGCAATGTGATCTGTGCAGTTTTGTCATAGACTAAATGAGGTGTTGGGGACTGGAAATGGGGTGACAATGGAAGGAACAAAGGAAGAGTGAGGTGGTCAGCAGTAGCAATAGGTTCTGGGCTTTAAAGGAGTTCTGGATGATGCTCACAAATGTGCACACTGGCTAATTACAGTGCCAGTGATGTTAGGCACATCAAATAGAGGTATTTGACCAGCTTTTTTTTTTTTTTTTTCTTTCTACATCAAAAGAAGTGGAATGATAGTTCCCTCATCCTAAAAAAGTACTTTCCACTACATGGTTAAACACAAGTGCTGCTACCTGGAGATAAACATCTGCAAATTAGCACACCTAAGTAATTTATGTGTGCGAATCCTGAAAGGCTAACTTTAATTTTGAGAAGACGGGAAATTCCAGAACACAGAGCAAATGTGCCAGCATTCAGGGAGCGCAAATGAGATGGGTGGGTAACTGAAGCTGCCTAGCGAGATGTTCGTCCCCAGAAAGGCGATAGGAAAGCTGAGCTGGGATTTGTTAAAGCAGAATTAAGGCCACTTGACACAGCTGAATGGAAAACAGATCTTGTCAAAGATGTTGGTGCTATGGATCTAGCTGATAAGGGCAAAGATGAGCCTTTCATGGACTTTTCTGTTTTCAGATGGTTATTTATAGACTTTGTCTATGGGAAAAGTAACTAACAGGTACTTGAATGGCTCGGTTCGTTCCTTCAGCAGAAAAGAGTGTGAAGAACTGATGGTTTAGTTTTCAGAATGCCACAGCTGTGCAAATCCAAGCTGGATGGTAAAAATAGAGAGTGAGGATGTGCAAAAGGGATAACTGTGATTAACAGTTGGAAAATTTAAAAAAAATAATACTGGTGTTTTTTGAAGACTGGGCCTTAAGGCAAATAAGTTGAGGGGCCTTATGCAAAACTATGGGGGTAAGTTCTAAAAATGGTGAGATGATACCAAGAAAGTGAGTCTGCATGCATACAAGCCTGATTACCATCGCAGCAACATGATAGAACTCTTAAGTTCAGTCTGTGGGAACACACTCTTCTGATGCAATCTTCATGTCGGGAGCTTCTCATTTGAGGAAAAAAAAAAAAGCGTTCCATTTCTGGGTTTGAAAGTTGAAGCAGCGGGAAGTGCTCCAAGCGAGACTAATTTGGCATGTCACCTACTGGGACTGCAGCATGATTAATAGCTTCTCGGTGCCTTGGTTGTCTAGGAAGAAAACCTTGGAGGTAGTACCCACTGCCTTATCTCATACAGGAATAAATGCCAAATATTCTGCTTCCAGCTGAAAACTGGGGAAGGGTTGTGGTTTCTCAGGAGCCTTTTGCAGAGCATTAGGGAACCTTCATGGGAGCTTGGTTCTTGGGATAACCAGGAGCTGTAGGCTTTCAGGCCAACTGCAGTTAAGTTCAGTTATCTGGGGTTTGCTCTCTGGGTTAGGACTTGTGGTAGCTGGAAAAAATTAAAATTGTCTCTGTGCATTTCCACTCTCTTTATTGAACAGGCTTTTCCTGTTTTGAAATAAAGGAGACTCGTAATAAATTCATCCTTGGTTAAATGCTGCCTTCATGGCAGTTCCTCAAGCAAATGAGGTTTCGCCGAGGAAGCCAGCTCAGCACAGCGCAGTCCGGAGGAGGCCACGCTGGAGAGGAACACGTAAGAAGAGGTCAGACCAGTAATGGCACGAGGAAATCGCTTGTTCCTGTGAGCTCGGCGATTCAGGAGGTGACTCTGAGACGCGAGACATGCTCCAGCTGGCTTGACGTTACACTGAGGTAGCGCATAACTTTATGGACTCGTTCTTGAAATTTGCACCTTCTCAAGCACCATAGCTTGACCTTTTTTGGAAACAATTATAGCTCAACCAGAAAATGGAAGAAACATCATTTCTAGTTGAACTTAAAGGCACAAGTAGTAGATGATGCAGCTGGGTGGGAGACCTGCTGCTCCTGCTGCTGGAGCAAGTGTTATGTGCTGAACTTCACCTGGTCCCACAGCTTTTTATATCCACCAGTGTGTGGCTTCTAGAAAACCAGGAAGTTTACTTGGGCTCCTCCAAATCACCTCTTGATAGCCTATTGCAAATGGCAATCTATTAAAAAATAAAAGTGCTGCATTCATGCTTCTTTCTCCTCTGCCCCTTCCCACAGATAAATATCTGTATTATTCCCAAATAAAGTCTGGTAGGCACTGTTTTTTGGCAGTATAGTGTCTGTTCAGGCCTCTTTCCCTGAAGCTGCAGTCCTCACATTTTTTACCTTTTTTTGCCCATGTTTTTCACTACAGTCAGCGTGCAAACAGCTCTGTCACTGTAGCTGTCACCTGTGCATGGAAGAACCTTCCTCCTCCCTTTCCCAAGCAGTTTATAGCCATCACACTAATGGCAGGCAGAGCTATTTTTTTCCATATGCTCATATTGCTGTCCTAGATACCTCCAGTCTCTCATGGGCCAGGAAACCCAAACAATAAATACTGTAAATCACACTGGTTTGACGAGCATTGTAAAAAAAAAAAAAGGTCCAAGCCTGTACGCTGTTTGTGAAGCATTGTATGAATGAAGGCTGAACTGCTTGCCAAGTGCTAGTTTTTGTTTCCAGACTGGCTTTCCTCTCTGCTTGTTCACCTTGCCATTACACAAGCAAAACGCACGCTCCACCCAGCAGCGAGCGAACCTCTTGCACAAGCCGCCTTACCCTCTGGTTTTTACCGTGGGAATCCGGACACCTTGTGGGGATGCCAAACCAGGTTAATACAACCCAGTGAGCATGTGTTGCAGTTGCCAGCTCTGCACAGCCTCCTGTCTTGTACAAGCTTTCCTGGTAACAAACCCACACTGGAAAAAGGAAAGAAAAATCAGCTCCTAGCAAATTTTCCTTTCCCAAAAGAGTCAGCAGCAGCAGCACAGTGGCCTCTCACTCACTCCACTCTTGCTTTGCTTCTTGCCCCCTAGCATGCACAAGTTAAACATAACCCATACCAGACCCATCCCAGCTTAACAAAGGGGCTGGAGAGAAGGGAAATGATACAGAAAGGAATTCAGTCATTATGCAACGTGACCCAAGGTGGAGGGAAAAAAAAATCAAAACCATAAAATAATAATTTGCCCCTGCTTGGGGTAGAAACCAGACAGCATAGGATGATACTGGAAAAGGAGGACTATTGGTCTATCACTGATACAAATCTTTGCACCATGCAAATATTTCTTGTGAGCTGATGGCAAATTCACTCTGGCAGTTATTGAGACCAAACTCACCCACCTTTTAGGAGCAGAAGTGGAACTTTCCTCAGTGTTCTAGCATGAACACGTACTTGACTAAAGTGGTCATGTCACAATTACGAGGGGTTTGGGATATTTTTTTCCTTTTTTTATGTTATTTTTTATTTCACCCAATTATCTAGTCTTCCTTCTTTCTTTTCATACTTCCAACTTAGGGCACATTTAAAGTTCTTTTATTCGCCTGATCAGAAATAGCTTGAGAGAACAGGGGTTGGGTACAAAATTAGTATCAGAGCCACTACCAAAGCAAACTCCTCAAGTCGACAATGGGATATAACTTGTTAGGGGAGTTAAAGCACTTTCTGTAAAGATCACGTAGCGCTCCTGCACACAAGTGAATAGTTCAAGGCGTTTTGATGCAGAGAAAAACCAATTAAGATATAACTGCTGCTGACATTCCCCTGAGCTGTTTAATCTCTTGCCGCTTCAAAAAAGCAGGGAAAAACAAATTATGTACTTTCAATCTGACATTTATATACGATGAATTGTTGCTTAGCCTATGAAAAGATCAAAAAGGAGATGTTTGAAGACAGATTGCCTACAAAGAGCGCTGGACTGTTATTATACCAAAAAAAAGAGGTTAATAAGCACGGTTCAGGTCAAAACATAGACAAGTGCGTTGTGTGCATCAAAGTGTTCACGAGCTGCTTGCTCAGGTGTTTCAAAGGCAGGCAGCAAGAGGGTAAATCACTAAGCTGGCATCTTGAGCAGCAGCGCTGCAGCACTGCACATGTATTTGGCTCTGCACTTGTAGGCTTGGCAGAGCTTCTGTGACTGGAAACTCCTGCGGTCACAGAGATGACTTGGCTTGTGTTGGGATCTCCCAGCCAAGGAGAAGAGGCCATAGTGCCCTCCACTCCCACTTCATCTTGCACCTTAGGGGGCCCAGGAGTTTCAGTTCCTTTAACCCCAGCGAGGCTGAAGAGGTTGCAAATAGCCTGTTTAGTCTGGGACAGTAATTCCTGTGAACTCCTTACTGTTATGGCTGGGGACAGCAAACGAAGAGCCCTCTGAACACACATCCCCACCTGGCAGGGTGAAGCCACTGCGGTTCCTAAAACCGAGCAGGGGTGGGGACCACCCGTGTGGGTGTTCCTGACCCCAGCAAAGAGCCGCCGGCAGCTTTGAAGCATCCCTGAAAGATGGAGACAAAAAGGCAGAGCTGCAGAACTGTAGGTACCAGCCCAGAGAGCCCCCAGCATGGGGTGCTCCTTGGCCAGCCATGGAGGAGTCTTCATCCTTCACCCTCCTGAGCATCCATCCTCTGCACTTGGCTCCGTCTTCAGGCGCAGGGTAGGAGGAGGAAGAAGAGGAGGAGGAGAAGGAGAAGGAGGAGGAAGAGAAGGCAGCCTGGCCTCCCTTTCCCACTGTGGCACGCCGCAGCCTCTCCCAGCAGCTGGCCCGACCAGTACGCGGGGTTTGCTGGGTGCAAGGAATGCACCAGCGCTGTTTCACCTGGGGTCCGATTTCAAAGCCAACCCTGATTAAGACGTTGGGTGAAGGCAAAGCAAACAGATACCATAATTGCGGTGTGTGCTTTCTCATCTCCGCGGCGAGTTGCAAAATGTGCCGCCTCCTCCCTCATCAGCCGGGCTTTAATTGGCTTTAATGAAGAGGCAATTACACTATTTCAATTTTTAATTAAAAGGGTGGCAGCGCAGGGGAGGGGAGGACTGGCCCCCTGTGAGTGTGTTGGTGGCACCATGGGAGATCTCTGGGCATGGTGTGCAGTAGGGTTCGGGGAGCTCCCCCATGGAACCCCAGGTGGACAGGGCTTTGTGGGGGGCTCTGAGGTGACTGGTGCAAGCAGACTGAAGTCGGCTGCCTCCTGGCTACGCTTCTGGCGCTTTCAGATCCTGCCCCAGCACCCCTGGGCAAACTGCAATCAGGTTTTTGGTGTCGGAGCCAGCACATCAAAGGGACAGCGAACAGCTTACAAAAACCCCAACCCCAAAAAACCCTCCAAAGCCAAACCAAGCTCTCCCCACACACTGCACCAGCAGAAATGCCTTCTGGATAAAATGCTGGGTGGTTGTCGGCAGGGGGAGGAGCTGCTGGGATGGGATGGGTGTCTGAAAGCAAAAGCAGAGCCACAGTTAGGAGCTGAATTTTATTTTATGCCACGCAGGAGGCAGCTGTACTCTGATAGAGACACCCTCCCATGACCCTGCACAGTGAGCACCAAGGTGAGACTAACCCCCTCTGCTCATGTGTGCAATTTTCCTGTAGGCACCACCTTCTATGTCTCTCCTAATGTGTGATTAGGAAGGGATAAATAGAGGCATGTGGTAAAATCTCCCTTGGGAAACAGTGATAATTGCAGGGACCAAACTGCCAGCTTAGTCCCACATTGCTTCTGCATTTTACTGCTCTCTCTGGCAGCCGGGAGGCCAGAGCTTTGGCCTTGGCTCGGTCCCGTGAGCTGGGATATCCTCCCTCCTCCTGTTTCAATGAGACGTAATCGCTTTACGACTTCCTTCTACCAGAGATAAAAAAACGATTAAGAAAAAAAACCAGCAGCTTTGTGGCTGCACTGTGCCCTGAGTCTTTCCTCCAACCCTGGCTGGTGCTGCTGGGCTTGCCCTCGGCTGGCAGGGGGCCCTGGGACCATCGAGCTGCCTGCTGTGGCAACTCAGCTTGGTGGCCAACACGTCGCTTCGGGCAAGAAGGGAGCTGGTGCTGCCACCCAGCCGGAGCCACCCACAGAAGTGTGGCTGCAGGGTGGGGAAGGGACAAAAAATGGAAAAAAAAAAAGGGAAAGGGAAAGGAGGAAAAGTCCAAGGTCTTTCTGTGCAATGATTGATTCACCTGCTTGGCAAATATAGCCGGGGCTGTATGGCAGGCTGCTGCGTGGGCAGGCTGAGTCAGCCCACTGCTGCCAACCGGCCGCCCCAGCCCTGTGTCAGATGGGGGAACAAGATTGCCTTCAACCAAAGAGAAGTGAAACCTGCTGATTTAAACACCCGGGTGGGAGCAACATGCAAGAGCTGGGCTGGGTCCAGCAGTACAGCCAGCAGCCTCCTCTCTTTGAAGATTGGGACCGAGATCCTGCTCCAGGCTCACCGCCAGCCCCCATGAACACAGACCTCCTCCCTGCCTTCCCCTCCCTTTGCCCTGGGGTCCCAGATGCTCAAAAAAAGCTCATTGGCCTTGATGCCTGTAGCAATCTGTAATCACAGCCTGATTTTTCGGAGAGGTCTTTTTTGCCATGACCAACCACCTGTTGATCTCCCAGAGAAGTGCAGTCCTCCTCCTGCAGGGACAACTGCATCAACATCCCAGTGCCCAACTTTCTCACGAACTTAAGGCCTTTTCTCCCTTCTTCCCTCATTGCTGTCGGCTGAGAAATCACTTATGATTCAAGATGACTTGCGGCAACTTCTTGTGAGGGATGGAAAGCAAACCACCCTCCTGCATTTCAGGCTGGGGAGCAAGGTGCTGTGTGTCAGCGATGCTGAGCAGCCACCCTTCCCTCAGGGTAGCCCCATCCTCATCCTCATCCTCATCCTCATCCTCATCCATGCATGGCCATCACCTGTGGCCAGCATGCTGGTGTATCCATGGGTAGACAAGGGGATCTCAGGCTCCCTGGGGACCCCATGTGCACTGTGCTGGTCTCTGCACGTATGCAATGTGTACATACACATAAATAAATAGCCTTAGGGAGAAGACAAGGCTGTAAGAAACCTGGAGGAAATATAAATCTCCCTCCTCTCCGCCCATCATGGGCCAGTAGCTCACCGGGAAGATGCCACTGCTGGGAGGGTGTTTCTCCTCCATGGCAACACACCACCTCACACCTCCTGGGGGCCAAGGTGCTCCCAAGCATCCTATCTCCAACCTCAGGACCTACCTTCCCTCCACTGGGAAACACCCGAAGTTCCCAGTGCCACAAAACTAGGCAGCATGTCTGGGTGTCCCCATTCCCGAAGTGATAGGAGTGTGGGGATGAGCTGCTCCACATCACTGGGACACCCAAAGATGCCTTTCGTGATTTGGGAAAGATGTGATGATTTTGGCCACCCAAGACCTTGGTCACTTGATGATGGCCTATGGCATAAGTAAGAGAGGATTTTTATTTTTAATGAATAATCATGCCAATGCAATCACCATTGAGTTCTGAGCAGTGCTCCCTGGCACTACCGTTATATCCTTGCGTTACACCATGAGAGGAGCAGCAGAAGCAATGAGAGAAGCACCACAGGGTGACAAGTGATTGAAAGGCCATGGCTAAAGGGGATTTCTGGGTGTACGTGTGGCTGTGCTTCTCCTGCCCCTGGTCAACACTTAGGAGCCTTTCCATGGAGCAGGCAACCAGCCATTGACACGCAAGTGAAGCAGAAGCAGCCATGAGTCACCAAAGATAAAGGTCTAGCTCCTTCTCTTATCAGCCACAAGCTGTGCAAGCAGGTGAGGCCAGGCTGGGTGTGCTGCAAAGAAATGCGCTCAGAGGGCAGCCAGAGACAAAAGTCCCATTGACAGGGAGTGGTCTACCTGGGGAACCAACCCAAGCGATGCCAGGGGCAGCTGCCCAGCTTTCTTCTTCCATCACCTGTTTCCCAGTAACTTCCAATAAGGATGGTTTTTGGTGGTGCCGTGAGCCACGCAGCACCAATAAGGTGGTTAAATAAGCCGTGGGTGGCGAAGCAACTGCACAGCTCCACACGAGGTGCTCGGCTGTTGTCACGCATTGCTGGAGTGGCTGAAGATAAAGCCCCATATGGAAGGGAAGGCCAATATTAGGGAATAAGTGATCCTGGCAACGGCCAGGCAAACAATGGGCACTGCCACATCCCTCCTCCATGGCTGGAGGAGGAGAAGGAAGAAAGGAGATGGACTCCCTGAAATTCAACATTTCTCCTCCTGCTCTCACATAGCTTCTCACTTCAGGGTCTCATAAGAAAGCTAAGGATGGAAATATGCCTGTGTAAGCCCAAAGAGGCTTTTGGAAAGACCTTGGCAATGAAACAGGGCTGGCAGTATCCACGTCAGAAACTCCAGCCTTGTTTGCCACTATTTTGGGCAAACGTGTGATTTGATATTTCTGGTCACTGGTTTGTTTCTGCAAAGCACCCGTGTTCATGGACACGCATCTCCTTTCTGGAGCTACCCTGCCTGTGCCCACCCTGGTCACTTGCAGCCCACCACAGCCGCTGCTGCAGCCTCAAATCCCACGGTTCTGGCCCAGGGTTTCCAGTTACGGGGAATGCGTCCGGCTCCAATTATGGGAAATGTCTCCGGATCCATGACTTTGACTCCTGCTCCAGTAAGGCTGGAAGAATGACTCAGTCATCCCAGCTGCCTGCCAAGGCATTTAACTCATTTTGCTCCTTTTGGAGGTTATTTCATTGCTTTGAAGGCTGGCCAGCCAGCAGGACTAAATATACTGAGGAAACAAGGAATTTGAAGCGTTTTATCCCTGCTGTAGCAACCTCTGTGCTTATGACACCTCCAGAAAAACTCACCTCCATGGTGGTAAATGCCAGTCAGTGCTATCTGTCTTTGCTCACAGAAGGGAACCTTCTTCTGAAGGGCACTAGTAATTTGGGATTAATAGCTAAGATTTTACGACATTTGGTGCAGTGAGCACTCCCAGATTACACCACATTCAGGGGGATTCTGTGTTTTAAGCTATCACACAGCATTAGGAGTGTTTCTGTGTTTTCAGCTCAATGAAAATAACTTTTCCCTCCACAGCCATACCAGGCACTGGACTGGAGTCTCGCTGAGCTGATGAGGGGCACACAAAGGAAACAGTGTGGGCACCAGGCTGCCGAGGACACCAACAGCCCTAAATCAGTGGGGCACCCTTGGCCAGGGGATACATCTCTGTGCCCCCAGTATCCTGTGTGTGCCCTGGCTGCTCCCCCCACATCGCACAGGGTCTTCAACCTGGGCGCTGGCTGCCCTGGCTCCAGGGAAATTTATTTTTGGCTCGTCCCCGGAAAGCAGAGCCTGGCCAAGGTTACATGCCAAACACCCTCATTTCCTCCCCTTAACTGCCTCCCTGCTTTATCACAAACTTTGTTGCTTCATCTTTTTTTCCACTCGTAAAGGCTGCAGTCACCGGTGCCTCCAGTGCCACCAGCACAGGCTGCCCCTGGGCCACCGGACCACTGGGCCACGAGGCTCATGCCTGGCTCCAAAAGTGCTAGCTTCTGCTCTCTGCACAAAACATGCAGAGGTTTCTGCAAACCTGGTTCTCCATTCCACCAAATAGTGGTTTCTTTAACATAGTGAAAAAAAAATCCTCATGTTTTTATGATTTAGGATTTCCCTTTCCCATCTCCTGGTTCAGACGAGCGTCTTGGGGACCGTCAGGAGAAGAAAAACACTGACACTGATGCTCAGTGCTTTCCCCAGCCTCAGCCCTCAGCCCAGTCCGAGTGACAGCAGGACAGCTGCCCCCGCACAGCACTCGAGGCTGGGACATGCCCTCAGTTACTTATTGCAAATATTTGCCGAGGTGGGGCCAGGTGTTTGAACATGAGGTAGGCAGGAAAAAAGAAAGTTTGGCTTTGCGTTTTTAGCATCAACAAATATTAGCTTGGGCACCACGGAGCGAGCGGTCTGCCATTAATCCCTGCCATATAACCCAAAAGGCAAAGGGCAGGTACAAATTTAGTGGCACCTGGAATTTATACACACCAAATTCTATGGCTCAGGGCTGTTGAACTCACCCCATACTCTTTTATTTGGTTGTTGGAGTGAGGAAATAAATCAGTGACAGGTTAGATTTGGGAAAGTCAATCATAACAGGAAAAATACACATTGCTGATTCCCCTTCTCTTTTTCATCCCATAGCTTTAGGATTTCTTTTTGCCTCACATGTTTTTTGGATTTCATTGAAGCACTTGAAACTGATGAATGGAGAGAAGTGTTTTTTTTTTTTTAAATTCACTGTATCGGACACCTGTTTCCCTCCAGCAAGGAAACGTGGCATCCCCAGCTCCCACTGGCTGTGCTGGTGGAGAGCTGGCTGTGGGTGCGGGTTTAGGGGAGAGCAGCAGGGTAATGGTACCAGATGAAGGTCACAGCAGTGGAACCCTTGGCAAGGAGGCGGAAAGCCTTGGGAGAAAACAGCTGGTCCCAAAGACTGCTTCCCTTCATGCCTGCCATAACAGTGTCGTGGCTTCATAAAGAAAATTCAGTGTCCAAAGGGCAATGTGAAACATGACATCAGCACTACCATCGGTCCTCCCATGCACACCGGCTGCCCAGGAGGGAAAGGATGCTCTTCCCTCTCCAGCTGCTCCCCGCAGTCTGGTCCTGGCCACTACGGGGGGTGATGCACTGGAGGGTTTTGTTTGTGATAGCTCTCCAGTCTGCCTGGAGACAGGAAACATCTCAAATCTGGACAGTACCATGATGTCATCTTCTCCCTCAGCTCCCTCAAGTTTGCTGATGTTGTGGTTAGGTGGTCCTGCAATGGCTTTCAGTGTTTACTCCTAACATTTACACACTGTTAGTTCAAAAGAAAAACGGAGAAAAGCAGAAAGCAGGGCCAGGAGGATGTGTCAAGCAGGGACCTCAATCATCTGTTAGTGGGACAGCCAGGCTGGGATGCTGGGACACACGCCACACTGACGCCAGACAGCACAGCTCAGCGATGCGCTCGGACGTGACGCAGGACATCCTGCTTGTGTGCGCTTGTCAGCGCTGGACTGGCCGGAGTCTCCACACCTACATAGAAATGGGAAAAGATGATTAACAGCCACTTCACAGACCTCTGCAGATTTCAAAAGGACGGGTTATCTGTAGTGGTGACCTTCAGCTCAGTGAGTGGTGCCAGCATGCTACTACAAGGCCTGGCCCTTCATAATCTCTGGTGAATGTTATTGCTGTAGCACACCAGGGTAATAAAAGGCTGTCCAGTAGCAGACAAGCAATGTCAGGCTGAATGGTATGAGCTGTAATCACCAGAGACTTCATATGCAAAGAGCACATCAGCGTCAGTCAAGGCCAAGGTCTCAGACATTTGTTACTACTACTGCAAAATAAAGATATCCCAAGTATTTAGCTTTCACAGACTTGGTTTGGGAAATTGAATGCTTTGGAGGGAGGATTTCCCATCATTTTAAAATCACGAATTATAGCCTAAACCACCTCCAGAGCTCATTAGAAATGAGAAAATGTCCATGGCATTCAGAGGGGCCAGTAAATAACCGCATAGTTCAAGCCGCTGGTCTTGGCAGAAGTCTTTATTAAAGGGGAAGTACTGAGTCACCACGGGTCCCTCGGCAGCGACGCAATGGGGCTCTTTCTTTCCTGCTGGTATAAGTCTCAAGGTATTAGTGGATCCCCCTGTGATGATCAGCAACCCGCTTCATGAAGATGGTCATGAGAACGGGCTAAATCCATGGCTGCCACTCTTTAGACAGCCCTGGACCAAAACTAGCCTGTTGGATCAACAGTTCCCTTGTGCAGGTGCCAAACCACACACGGGCCTTGCAGCAACTTTCCATCTGTCACCATTCTGCCATAAACCAAGAAAATCAAAGATTCATGTATTAGATGTATTAGGCAGACGACCAGAGCAGTGAACTGCATGACCAATGGCTTGAGAGATAGGAAGACTGAATAACACAAGGCTTTTTTTTTTCTTTTCTCTTTTTTTTCTTTTGTAACCAAACTACATACCTACCCAATGTCCAGGACCAGGGAACATATTACACATACAGCCATGCCCAGGCTGCAGGGGAAAGATACAGCAAAACCCACACACCCCACACACACACCCTCCCCCCCTCAGTTTTTAATCTCCGTCTTGAAGTTCAGTGCCTGAAGTCCTCCTAAGCAGGTTTGAGTTGGCACATACCTACCCTTATTTGACTGTCTGCACAACCAATATCTGGATTACTGGAAATGACATATTTTTTTTCCCAGCCCCTCATGCCTGCTCCATGACTCCATGCAGCAGTTTACAACATGTAATGGTAACACACTGAGTCAGTATGATGAGACATTTCAAGCTGCTTAGGGAAAAAAAGAGTCTTAGTCAGATAAATATTAGTAAATTGAGTAAGCGGGGCTACGTGATATTGCTGATTAATGTACGACTTGTGTACAGCTCAAAAAAAATTCTCACAGATTGAGCAAAGATGCTTCCGCTGCTGCCTTTGTTTAAATTAACCCCAAAGTTCCAGCCTTGCTGTGTCTCATTTGCTGTAATCATTAAACAAACAGCTTTGGTGGCCTTTATCCCTCTGGCTGAGACCTTTCTAAGTGAGCTGCCCCTAAGATAAGAACTTCTTCACCTGAACTTGGCCATCTTAGAGTGAAGTACCTGACCTCCTTCTGTGCTCATGGAAAGACCTGAACATCCCTCACAGGGTCTCTCTGTCTTGGACACCTGCCCCTGATGGGTTGCATATCAACCCAGGATGTCCTGCTTGCAGAGGGACAGGGACCTACCACCTGACCTGTGGGGTTTGGGGGAACTCAATGGTATCAGTCTCAGAGCACTTGTGAAGGAAGATAATAATAAGAAAACATAACTAAAAACCTCTCAGACATATTCTGGAATAGTCTAATAATAAAAACCCCATATATTTTAAGGAATATGAAAATGTGAAAAAATAATTTTTTAAAAAATGAAAAGTGTGGAAGAACTCTGTTCCTCGCAACCATTCTGCTATAGCAACCCATATGCTTTGCTTATGGTTATTTAGGGTTTTTTTTAATAGAAGTTTCCAAGGAAACCTGGTGGTCACTATACTGAGTTGTAGCTAATTGTGCCTGTGGATATAGCTACGTTCTACTAGAAACTTGGAGGGTAACAATTTACAATGCGAGAGCATATGTTTCTGTGTTACTAATTGACTTCAGCTGGCAGGATTACAATGCCAGTTCCATAAACCAGTTTTTTTTTTTTTTCTTACAGATGTCATGTTTAAACCGAAGGAAATCATTATAATAAAACAAGTTATACAGCCTTGAGTCTCCACTTCGCTGCTGAGATGCCAGTGTAATGCCAGAGAAATCAGGGGTCCTTCTCCAGGGACAGACGCCTTGGAGAGGAGATAGATGCTCTTCTCCAGGATTACAGAGTGACAACAGGAATAAAAACAGCAGCGCGGATGCTGGTGTCCTGCAATGGCTGATAGCTGCAGTGGGAGCTCCCGCATCTCTTGGGAGGTAGATGCAATTCAGGGCCAGCCAGAGACCTTGGCAGGCTAAATGCTTTGCTAAATCCTGCAGGAAATGTAGCAGGTCTTGCAATGGGTGTGTGGGGAGAGCTGAAGCGGACATAAATCACCAAAACCCAATTTTTTTGCATTTTGCCTCCATTTGAGCTCTGCCCATGCTCAGCCTCGACCTCAGATGGTGGGCTGCTCCTGGCAGCGTCTGTGTGGCTGCTGTGCTGTGTTACCATGACTCAAGTAACTAAGGCAACCCGATGTTGCCAGCAGCAGGATGCATGATGTCTCAGACTCTGGAATGATGATCAAATCCCTTCTCTGGAAGAAACACTCACTTAAGGAACATGTGCTGTGGCAGAGCCAGTGACCTAACCTACAAAAGCTGGCATCACCAGACCATCCATTGAGGCTGAGTGTGGCCACCCCATCCCACACCCATAAAAGAAAAAAAAAATAAAATCCCTGTACGCAACACACACATGTACAAGCATCCCTCCACAGCTATTCCCTTTACCTGGGAGAGGGCTGCAGCTCCTGTTTTGTGCCAAATTGCCATGTAGACTTTAAAAAATGTTGTTACTAGAACAGAAGTTGCTTTGGGGTGAAGCAAAGGGTGGTACCAGCATCCATGGTGAGTGTGGGAAGAAGACAATGGCCACACAGGACCGAGGCTCCAGTGAACGAATTTCAGCACATTTCTCACTTGCTTCCCCTGGTGAACGCTCCCCACTGTGTTCTTTTCTCCTGCTTTCTAAGAAGAGAGTCAGATTCTCAAATTATCGAGTTCCTGTAGATTTCTTGGGTTTTGGGGGTGACGAAGGGCTGGTGCCTGATGACCTTTTTTAATAGCAGACAAGGTAGTTCTATTTGGGAGATCACGCACTGCCATAGCACATGCATGGTGACATGATGTGTTGCAAGAAAAGAAACCTCTTCTCTTGCTCTCACTGGTAACATAACTAAAGCAAACTAAACTAAACCCAAACTAAAGGCAGTGGCAGGTTTCTCCAGCTTGTAAAGAGATAGCAGCAGTCACATGAAATGCAATCACCCAGAGCTCCTATTAGCTAAAGCTGTGCCATGGCCCTTAATTATCAAAGCCACCCACTACCTACACGTACTCAGACTTCCCTGTGACACTCGTCCTCCCATGCTTGTCCCAAGCTTTGGTGCCAGGGTATGGTGCAGGGCTGCATCACAGCTTTTATCCCCCTCCCCAGGTGCACTGTAGACGAAATTAGCCATCTGCTGCCAACTCCTCACCTGAGTTGTTAACCCTTTTTATTTAAAAAATAAGGCAATGTACATATGTTTTCTTTTTTCCAAGCAAAGCTGGTGCTATATACTTGTAACAGTAGTGACCAGCTGCCACGGCATCCACTAGGATTAGGGCTGTGCTACTTGCTTGTAAGCAATTGCCATGTGTTTCTCAGGTCACATTGCTCTGAGCTCCTTGAAGCTCTCCATTCTTTTCTGAGATGTGTCCTTGTAGGAGACTGCCCATGTTCCAACTTGGCTGCCCAAATTGGATTCAGTTAGAGTCACCTTTGCTTTCTGCCTCAGTAAAGGTAAAGAGGCTTTAAAACCATGGTCACAATGCCAGCGACCTAAAGTTATGGTATTTTCATGCACTGGACCTTCCTCAACAAGCCCATGCCCTATAAAAAAGTGGAACCTTCCTACACTGGAAACTGGGATCCCAGTTCTGTAAAAACCTACCTTTTTCTGCAGTGTGAGCAATTTTTTCACATTTTTTTCCTAATAATCTTTAATTTTTCTAGCGGTTTTCTAATTGGGCCATTGCTAAGACAAGCTGACTGCAATGACAGCTGGGGGAGGCTTTGAATTTTTCAAAATGATGGATAAATGCATAAGAAAAATCGCTTAGATGAAAGCAAAAGTGGAAAGACGGAGACTAAAGCGGGCTGCTGACCCTGCATATGTAGATGTGAGTTTCATTTAAAAGTAAATTTTTTTTTTTTTTTTTTTTACTGGACCTTTTGAAGCAAGGTGTGCACAAACATGCCATGTCCTGCAGCCTTTCCACACCGGGAGCCTTCCTCCAGATGTTCTTTCTGTGCTCCTGACTTGCTGCCTTGTTTTTTTGCTCTTTTTGAAGTGGTGTCCCATTTCCTGTGTACAAAGACCATTCCCCATTGTGTTTTGGAGCCCAATTAAACATATCATGATTTCTGCTTAAAATCCAGCTCTCCTCCTGGGCAAATCCAGCTCCTTTATTCTCCTGGGGCCTTCTGGACAGGAACTTGCTGTTTTACAGAACAGATGAGCATTTGTCTAGAAACTGTAGCTGTGCAGCCTGACAGTTAGTCAATCAAAACAAACTGCATCACACTGAAAAGTGAGCTATAGTGTTGGCTTCCAGGGAAAAGACCACAGCTTTTCGGTCTAGGACACAGCTATGCCTATGGTCTGCAGCCACTCCCCCACTCCATGAGCGGTGATGGCCAGCGTGGTCTTCTCACACTAGCCCATCCCACACTAGCCCATCCCACCCTGAGAAGCTCAGCCAAACTGTTCCCAGCTCATTCATCACCCCTAAGAGCACCACACAGCTCCCCACCTTTATTCTGGCCCTCCCCACAGATATGCATGCTGCTGTGAATTATCAAAGCGCAGCCGTATACTCCAGCCAATGTGTGATTTGCAGCGGAAATGGGTTTGGCTGTAGCTCTAATTTGTTCCCGGGAACGGGCTTCTGACCCTGCAGAAGTCCCTGGGAACACTGCCAAGATCTTCAAAGGGGCCAGGCCTCGCTTTGTAAGCTCACCTCTGGGGTTTGGCTTGCACCTGTAAGAGGTGTTGGTCATTCAGAAAAAATGACGGAGGGGAAGAAGGCTCAAAGTCCAAAGGGTGATGCTGCACAAAGGACGTAGCTGAGCAAATACTGCTTTGGAAACAGTGTGAGTAAGTTCATTAAGTGCAGCCCTGCCCTCGGCTGCAGCATCAAGGTAATGGTTGGGAAGCTGGATCAGCCTTGTGTCAACTATCATAAAACAGCGACAAAATGAATACTGTACAAGAGGAAAGGATGGTAGTCTTGCATGTGCTTCTTAAATACCACCTCCAACTGCCACCGCCTTTACTGGTTTCCCCATGGCGCTGGGCACTGACCAGGCTGTAACAAACTCTGGTGCCTTCCCTGGGAGGAGGCAGTGGGCTGGGGCAAAGAAAATGGGTTATATCTCGTGGTTGCAGGTGACAGCAAAAAAGATAAGGGGGAGCAGTGTTAATGCAAAACTGGAGAGGTGGGGTGCCCTGAGGAAAGGATGCAGGCTGATGGTGATGGTGCAGAGCCGACTGGATGTGGGGGCCTCAAATGGGGCTGGTGGGATTAGCCAGGTCCTGCCTAAGCCTCTTGGGGCAACCAGGGGCTAAGGCCCAAACCGAACACCATGAGGCGCCTGTGGAAGAGGCCAGTGGCCTGCCACAGGTGGGGCTCAGGACCTTCTGTGCCAGGTGGAGGTGACGCCAGGACAGACCCAATGTGGCAGAGATGCCAAGGCCCAGGACCTCAGTGATGTGGTTTTGGGAGCATTGTATAACCCAGAGCAGACCTGAGATGTGGCAGAGATTGCTCAGAGGGGCACAGCAGCCCCATCCTCACTGAGGGCGGCTATCTCTGCTAGGCAGAGGAAACACAAGCGGAGGGACCAGAACTGGGGTCCCCTCACGGGGTGGCTGCTCTCTCCTTGCCCATGGCAACAGCTGAGAGGGGGGCCCTCGGGGAGGCATCCACCTCCCCACACCCAGCCCGCCCGCCGACACGGGACAGCATCCAGCACCCTCCCGTTCGCTCCCGAAGGACCAACCCCATGCTGACCCCCGCTCCCCGCAGCCCAGCGCCGACGGGCGGGGAGCGGGGCCCGAGGGGGCGGGCGGGAGGCGGGGCGGGGAGGGGGCGGCGGGCAGGGCTCCCCGGGGGAGGCACCGGAAGGCGCCCGGCGCTGATTCATTGCAATAAATTGTTCCCGTCGCGGTGAGGCTCAGTCATTGCCGCCAGTGCCGGGGCTGCGGCTGGATCGACTGCGGAGCCGCCGCCGTAGCCGCCAAGCAGGGAGGATGAAGATGCAAGCCGAGGTGATCCGCGAGGGCGAGCTGGAGAAGCGGAGCGACAGCCTGTTCCAGCTGTGGAAGAAAAAGCTGGTGGTGCTGACCAAGGACAGCCTCAGCCTCTTCCCCGACGGGCACAAGCGGGCCAAGGGCAAGGAGCTGGGCTTCGGCTCCATCCTGAAGGTGGACTGCGTGGAGCGCACGGGCAAGTACATCTACTTCACCATCGTCACCAAGGACCGCAAGGAGATTGACTTTCGGTGCCCGGACCAGAGCTGCTGGAACGCCTCCATCACCATGGCCCTCATCGACTTCCAGAACAAGCGGGCCATCCAGGACTTCAAGAGCCGCCAGGAGATGGAGCAGGCGGCGGGCACCCAGGAGCGGCGGCTGGCCCGGGCGCCCTGAGCCACCGCCGTTCGGCCCGGCCGACACGGCCCCAGGTGAGCCCCTCCACGGCCCCTAACCCGCTCCTGCTTGAACTTCTTATTTTTACGATATTTTTATTATTTGTCCCTCACGCCTGCTTTGGGAAATCAGAGGGGGACGGGCGGCGACCCACCTCCTGCACCGCTCACCCCATTTTTCAGCGGAGGGACTCCCGGCCTCCCGGTCCGCTGGTGTGCCCGGCCGCAGCCCGGGACCGGGGCCCCCTGCCTGGCCACTTCAGCCCACGAGTTTCGGGGCTCGCTTCGTCTTTGCTGTTGTGGCACTGGGAATTTCTGGTGGGAGCCGGGCTCATGCGGGGCACTGGGAATTGCGGCTATTAGGCGGGGAAGTAAGAAGTGGCACCTGGCAGTGCTTTCCTTACAGAATTCGCTAAAACTACAGTATCTGCTAAAATATGTGCTGAACGCTTACTGTCTCTTTAAAGTCACCCTTTTTTTTTTTCTTTTTTTTTTTCTTTTTTTTTTTTTTCTCCTGCCCCACTATCCTGTTCATTTAACTAACCTGCATTCTCTTGCTGCCTTTAGAGCATACCACTGGATGGTAAACCAGAGCAAATGTCTTGGACTGAAATGGGACAGGGTACCAATGAAGGAAAGCGAAGAGGAGAGCTGGAAACAGCTTGGTTTTCTCCAAGGCCATTGAGGCTGCTGAGCAAAGAGCCCTGAGCTTTGCCTGAGATGCATTTAAAGAAAAACCAAAGACTTTCATAAAGGACTTCTAGTGAGGCGTCCACGTGTTTTGAGTGGCACAGCTTTGCGAACTATTATCTTCTATTTATGAGACGCGAGGAAGATTCAACACTTACTGGTGGTGTTAAACACAATTTAAATTATTTGTAGTATCTATATTTGTATTTATTTTGATGTCTTTCAGCAGTTACTTGTCTTAATATTGCTTTTGCATTAATATGTCCATTCCAAATAAATTACTTGAAATGTTCACTTTTTATACTCTGGGCTGCAGTAACTTTTTTTGATGCATATTTGTGGAGTGGGTAGTGGTGTAGTAGCTTGAAAAGAGTAGGTAAGCTCAGATTTTTGGTTCCTTGGACTGGGCAGTGTGAAGTGGAGAAAGTCCTTATAACACATTTGGGTTTGACTTTGTCTCCTGACCAAGGAAATAAAGTGTGTTGAGGTCCAGTTCTGGTCACTGGTGGAAATAGAAAAGCCTAACATAGCTTGGATGAGTGCTCCTTTTGAAGCACCTTCCCATGCAATTGGGTAATGGTGGCTACAGAAGGTGAAATAGCTCCCTGTGACAATAAAACTCTGCTGCCTGTTAATACCCTGCATCTTTCCCCTGGCCCCCATAGCTGGTTTCTTGATCTTGGAATAACAGCGCCAATGCTCCGTGGGATTCCTCAGCTTTGCAACAAAGCAAGCTGAACTCCTCACCCTTCTTTTTTTTTTTTTCTTCCGCCTTGGCAATCTCTAGATAGAGTTAAATTTCTACAGGAAAACTGGGAAAAACGGAGATTGTCAGACCCAGACCTAGAAGCTTGGAGGAAAAACAGCTATTTTTCGGGGATAAAACTTACTGAAGTTTTATTGTGAGTCTTGATTATCACTAACTAGCCTGGGCTTCCTCAAGAGCAATGCTGCAGCACATGATTGGGCTCTGGCAGTCAGGACCATGAGCTTAGCAGGCAAAGTATGTGCTGCTAATGCTCCAAATTTGACAATTTCGATCAGGCAATTTCCGCCTCCCAAAATCAGTGCAATTCTTGCAGGGGACTTTGTGCTAGAGGAAGTTGCAAAGTATGTAATTATAAGCTGCCTGTAGTAAGTGCATGAGAGACTCAAAACTGGGAAAAAAAAACCTGGAAGGAGGATTGGTCTTGATTTCTGGAAGCAGCAGGGAAACTGGCACTGCAGTGTGCTCCATTTGGGCTTTGCATCCTCCTTGCATGCTGCTGGCAGCCATGCTGCTGCGTGCCAGGCTTGTGCAGAGGCAGAGCTGCACATGATTGAGCTGTGGATGTAACAAATGTTTGGCCAGTGTTTGAAAGCCTTTGGCCTCAGGTCCCCTCAAGTGCAAAAATGCCAGAGGTGCATATAATTCAGCAAAATGACACTCAAAAGCATATGTTTTACACTGATTTTCCTTGGAACCATTGTAGGGGATGAAATAAAAGGCCAAACCAGAGCAGAAGCACTGGCTCCTAATCCCCTTAGTTTTGGTGACAACAGCTGAGGATCTGGAGCTATTGCCTGCAATGACAGTCACTGCTGCAGGCAGGAACCTGATAGCTCCTGGGGTCCTGTGGCTGCCAGCTGCTCCAGCACTGCTCTGAGGCTTTGCAAACTGATCTGTCCCTTACTTTAGATGCAAATGTTGGTGAAAGGCAAGGTATTGTTCAGGTAGTTTTATTCTAAATTTATGGAATCAAAAATAAAACTCGACAACATCTTTATTTCTATGGAAAAAGTGGGTTACTTTCTTGCAGCTGAATTATTGGCTTTTTGTCTCTGTCAGTGGGATTTTACACTTCATGAGGTAAACAAACAAACCTATATTGACAATTAGCTGTAAATAGCCGAAGGAAGAGACTCCAAATTGTTTGTACAAAACTCCACCAATGGTGGGGCCCACTGTCCGGGTCAAGGGCTGCACTGAGGCACAAATCCCAAGCATGGTACCTAGGAGAGATGGCAGAGATGCAGACTTCAGGGTGAGGGCAAGTCTTGGGATGGGAAAGCAGGGAAGAATACCCAGAAGCCCCTTTGTCCCTGATGGGATTCCCTTGCAGTAGTAGCAAATCACTTCAAATACTCTCTTGCATTAATTTATAGAGGGCCAATTATGGTTTGTTAAGGCTAAGGACTCCTGGAGGCATTGGGACTAGCTTCCACCACGAAGCAACTAAGCTCTTTAGTGAGCGGTCTGGACGACCGTAATGCTGCCCAAAAGGCAAGCCAGTGCTCACCACTGCCTTCAGCAGGATCCAGGGATGACTTTGGTCCCAGAATATGCTTCTGAACATTGCACTCAACAGGGCTGGTAACTACTGCATGGGGTTAGGGACGGAGAGGTAATTTCTAGTGTTGTGTTCGAGACTTCCAAGCAAATCACAGGTTCTTCCAGTATCATAATTACCTAAGAGGGCTCCATTCCACCTGAGCTGCTATTGCCATTTGTTCTCTAGTGTGGGACAGAGGAACACCTCTCGAGGGCTTAGCAGGTGCGAGAGGCTTAGGTCTAACTAGGTCTTCAAGAATAAATAAATAAAACCACAGATAAAGACTGAACTCCCTTGAGATACTCCCTCACCCCCTTTGCAAAGAGAAGAGATATTTCAATTTGGATGGAAATGTGAGCCCTTCACCCGGCTGGGCCAGTTCCCCCTCCGGCAGCTCTGCCATTTGCATTGTTAACAGGAACCTGGTAGATGGGGAAACACCTCCAGTTTGGCAAAGGCAGATTCCCGCCCCCTCCCCCCCCCATGCAGACAGACGGTCAGGACATCCCATGGGATGCAAAGATGTCCTGCATACACCCACCGTGATCTTTGCTCTGTGGTCTTCGTACAGGACATCTAACACACTCAGGGGAGCAGAAAATACCCAGGTGGCCAAAAAATTATTATTCCCCAACACTGGGAGGAAGGACAAGCTGGCAGTGCATGCAAGAAAATCGTGTGCCACTCTGAACCAATGTTTGCAATTATTTATCCGACTACTGGTATGATTATTTGGGCTGCTGGCATCAATTTTCCACCAAGACACACATTGAGGCATTGTTTCTGCACAGGGCCAGCAGCATCTGGGAAGAGAAGGATGCTGTCCTGCATGCAAGAAGATGTGGAGTTGAGCGCAACATTTAACATGGGCAGCCATGGGGAAACGATTACTGACTCCGGGAGAGAAGAGACAGCCAGGTGTTCGCATAATGCCAGCCAGAGACTGCTGGGCTTTTATCAGCATGCTTAAAATACTTGTGCAATGAGCCTGAGCCGAGGGCGTAGCCATGCGGAGAGGGAAATCTCCCAGGAAGCGCTGCTGAGCGCTCCTCCTGCGCATGGGAACACAAAGGCGATGGGTGGGACCTCGCCTTGACCCTTTGCCAATGGGAACCATCCCACAACCACCAAACTTTCTGAGCAAGTTTTGCAATTAATTTTTCCCCTCTAGGTATTTGAATTAAACTAATTACTACGTACAACTGCCAAACTGGCTCTTATGATTTAGGAGGCACTATTTTCCTTTCCTTTTTTTTTTTTTTTTTCAGAACAGAAATCCATCCTCTTAAAAGGTTGGGCTCTCCCTCTGCAGTTCTTCAACATGTTGCTGAGAAAGATAATTTCTATTTAATGGTCTTAAATTAGATTCCTCGTGTCAGATGCCCTCGAGCTTTGGGACATGGTAAATCTCGGCTCAGCAGCATGACCTTAGCTCTGTTGTAAAGCTGCACATGTGATGGATCTCATTTAAGAAGAGACTTCTAACTGGGACAAGTCACCACATCAGCAGAAAAATTCTTGCATCGCTTCATGCAGCTCTGTCAGCACACATGCTCACCTTCTTCATCATGGTTATCCCACTTTCTGAATATTCCTTGCCCTTTTTTCCTCCCTCCCCAGCTTTTTTCCCCTTTTTCCCATACCTAGCATGACCCGTCCTCTTGGGTGCCCATCCTCCCTCCCACCCCAGCCTGCCTCTCCTCCCGCAGGTTTCTGGGTTGGGTGCTGGCGCTCCCCAAGCCGGGCGGCTCCGTCCCTCCTCCCACCCTCCGCTGTGTTAAGGCACCCCGTCTCACCCTCCTTTCCAGCTCACATCCTGTTGCTGCATTCGGATGATGGTGCTGGCCCAGATCAGCCGCGTGCCCGCAGGGCAATCATGGGGCCTAATTTAATGATTAGGTCATCACTCCCAGCAGCCGCTTTCAAACCAGCAAAGCCCAAGAAAAGCTGAGGGGTTCAATGCACTGAGCCCTGCCTGGCTGCAAGCTCTGTTCCTAAGGTTTTGCATCTGATGTGCAAATACAATAACGAAATGCAGGCCTGTTATACAGGGAGGCTTTGCTGGGCTTCCTTCCTTCCCTGAGGGCAGGGGGCTCTGTGCAGAAACAAGACCTCCGTTCTTGGGGAGTGACTGGGGTTGACAAGGAGTGTTTGTGCAGATGCAAGTCCCTCTCAGCTTGGGGCTGCCCTCCCACCAGCTCGCATGCCCAGATGAACAGCATGTGTACGTGGGGCAGAATTTTCCCTTCCTGCCTTTGAAGATGAGGAGAGGGAAAAAAAAATCAAAGGGAAACAAATGATATAATTTCCGCTATCTTCTCTTCAGTGCAAAGCCCTAGCCATAAGGAAAGAGCAAGCGCTGTGCAGCTCATCAGGCTCAGCAGGAAGTGACCTTGGATCAGTCCTGAAAGCAGGAGTGCAAGGGATGGTGCCATCCTACATCCCTCTGTTCCCTTTCCGAGACACCTATTTAAAAGGCAAGTATGGGTGACTCAGTGTCCAACAAGGGTGGACAGGTTATTCTCCTGCAATGCCCCATCTGCTTCAGCCCCATGATGAGACAGACACCTGAGCTTAGCCCAAACTCCAGCTCCTTAGAAAGCTTCTCCCTGGCCCAAAGAAAAACTTCCACGGGCTCTACCAGCCCCAGGCTGGCAAAAACATCAGGAATACACAGCAGAAAGGCCCAAAGGTGATGTTTCCAAGGGCAAATTCTCAGTGTGTGATTTCCTTGCATTAGCTACAAGTTTTCGCAAGCTAGCGCTCAGATTTTTGATGCAGCAACAGCGAGGCTTTTTCATAGAGCCAGATTTACATGCTCTTGGAAAAGAGAGGATTTCTAATGTGCCACCAAAATCCTTGCTTTGCAGAGCTGGTCTCAGGCTCACACAGGAAGGAGCGAACTTTTAGCTGCTATACGGGTGGAGCAGCCGTTGCGGGGTGCCACCCACGGCCAGAGACGGATGGTAGGCATTTTAATAGCGGCATTTCTCTGCGAGACACCCACGCCATCACTGCCGCAGCTGCTGTGGAGAGGCAGCTCACTGGCTCTGCTGTGTCAGCCATTCCTGCCTTCGCCCAGGCCCCTGCCTGAGTGCATCCAAAACAAGCACAAAACCCTCAGATGCCCCTTCCCTCGGAAGCATTGCAAGGAGAAAGCATGGTTTGAAAGGCAAGGGCCATGGAGGAGTGTCAGAGATAAGGGTTTGACCCAGCGCTGCAATCCTCCATGCCAGCAGCATCCCTCCTCAGTATGCCCAGTTTCAAGCTAGCCGTAACTCTGCAATTTGTAGTAGTGCTTGGCATGGCATCAGCCCAGGATGGACGTGCAGGGAAAGCCCCAGATAGCCCATGGCTCCCCCAGTGTCCTGCAGCCCCCCCGCCCCGACCCTCTGCACCACTCTATGGGCTGCCTCTGTCCTGCCCTGCTGTCCTGTCCTGCCATGCAGAGAATGCCCGTCCCGTCGAGACGCAGGCTAACCTAACAACATGCGCAAGCAGGCAGCAGGGTGAGGCAACTAAACCCATTTTCCTCTCTGACCAAAGTTTGCCTCTGGGTTTTTAAATGCCAAGCAATGCTCTGGTTTTCCTCACAAAGCCCCTTTGAGAAGAGCCTGGATGAATTCCAGTTTGGGTGTACATCCTGAAGTTGCTTGGTGCCCTTCCCCCTAGCTCTCCCTTCTTGCATGAACATTGCTTCAACTCATGAAACAGCAGATTTTCTTCCTGGCCAAGCAGAGGGGCTGAGACATTCCCAGTCCTCACCTCCCCAGGAACTATGCGGTCCTCCCAGGTACAAGTATTGCACTCAGAAATCGCAGGCTCCCAGCATTTATAGGAGATGTGGTGGTCAGCTCTACAAATAAACTACTGAAGTGACATTTAGAAAAGCTCTTAATCCAGAAGCATTTCAAAAGTGCTTTATAAACTTCACTAATGGGCTGTGCAAACTGTAACCCCCATTCTCAGAATGGTCTGTGCAGAGGTATTGGCTCAGATGGCTGCTGGGGAAGATGAAGGGTGTAGGTTAGCATCCCAGAAAGGTTCAGCTAAAGCAGAGACACTCTTGGGCATCTGGTGAATGCAGCTCTGGGAGAAAACCCTGACAGAGTTTGAGCAAAAGACACCGAACTGAGTTAACCCACTTTCGTCTTGGGACAAACTCAGAAAGGCTCCCATGACAATAACATAGGCCTATTTCCTTCATTGACAGAACTAAAAACCCAGGTATAAAGAATTGTGTGTCCACCACTGCATTTCAGCTGCCTTGCACAGAAAAATATAGTAACTCTTTGACTGAAACATGCCTAAAACATAGAGAGGGGGACAATTACTGCATCAGGCAAAACATATTTCCAAAGGGTGATCCAGAATACCCTCCTGAGAAGCTCTAAGTTAAAAGGTATGAAAAAACAGCCCTTTCAGTCACCATCACAGTGGAAAAGCAGATTTTTTTCTTTTTCTTTTTTAATGGCTTGGCTTTCCATGGAAAGCAGAGTTTGGGAGAGCCTTCCCTTACTGCACCCACCACTATGGATATCAGCACAGGACTCAGAGCACTGGGTTGCAGGATGGTGTTGTTCAAGCTCATCCCGTATTAGCATCGTTCGTCTCTGTTCATCTGCTCTGCTGACACCTATTGCAGGCAACTGCCAAGCGAGATCTGCAGATTTGGGCTTTTGCCATGAATATGCCCCAGCACATGATAGTGGTGGTGTGAGCTGGGAAGCACCTGATGGACTCAAAAATGAGAAAAAAACAGTCTGATCTTTTTTGATATGTCTTACCAGTGTCGGAGGCGGGGACAGACTTGGTGAGGATGCTGTCGGTGATGGTGGCCAGCATGCTGAAGGCAAATACCAGCGGCACCGCGATGATGCAGTAGTGCCACACAGTCCTCATCAGAGCCTAAGGAACAGGACACAATGGAGCACAGACCATTACAGAGCACAAGTGGTGACTTTGTGGCAAGAAACAACCTAGAAAAACATCACAAGTTAAACTCATGACTTAGGTAAATTGTGGGAGCCACAGCTGATACATGATGGTGTGGCTTTGGCCATCGCAGGGTCTTTCATAGCCCACCATTTGTCTGCAGTGAATTATTCCAAGCATGCAGAGCAAGTAGCAAACGATACCCCACTATCTGGCAGCACGTTTCTCTGGCACTGCTGTGGGTATTTTTAGTGTCTGGGAATTAGTGATGTCCCTGCACCCTTCCCCCCATCTTCTGTCACTTGTCCAGCTCCTGAGGAAATGTTGAACGGCAGATGCATGTGGTGTACTTCAGGAAGCCTCTATTACTTATACAAAACAGCCTAGAGAGGCATTTCAGTTCATTATAATAAATAATTAAAACTAAACCGAGCTTGTCAAAATAAATTAGCATGGCACATTATGTAATGTCGTACCTTTAGGATTTCTTATCCGGTTCTGCTGCTTCCTTGCTAATAAATTCACCAAATTCAGTAATCCGGAATAGGTCTTTTGGCCATAAGTGCACACTAGTGAGCATAATTAGGGAGAGTAATGATTTTCTTATTGCACATATTCTTAGCGGAGACATCCCTCCAGCTGTTTAATACTGAAACAAAAGTGGTGGGGCTCCCTAAGCCATGGGGCCAGAGCGGCTCTCAGCTCATTCACAAGCCCTGCTGGTCAAATGAATGGATTTCTCTGGGGCATGAAAAGGAAATTCTCCCCTTCTTGCAAATCTTCTGCCCTCACTCACGTCTGAAGGTGTGTTATTGTGGCCACAAAACATCCCTGTCACGGTTTAGCCAGAAGTTTCATTCTCTGGAGTTCTGTCTCCTAATATCTGGTCCCTGCCTCTCGGCTACAGAAGATGGAGAAGCCCAGAAACATTGCTCACTAATGACTTGGAAATATTGAGGTTTATTCCTAGTTTCCCTCTAGACTCACACACAGCCAGGTTTCTCTCCTCAGAGAGGCTCTTTGTCTACATTTTGGTTAAGATCTAGAAACTTCTGACTAAGGAACTGGAGAACAAAGACAGAGGAACAGGTAGTTGCTACATAAACATCCAGACAGAGGGAGAATAACTCCTTGCTAGGGCAAATGTTATTGCAGGACAACATCTCAGAGCTCATAGGAAAAAACCAACTTTAACCTCCCCTGCCTTGTATGAATCCCCTCATGGGCTGAAGCAAGTGAACCACATCTGGGCCTCCTGTAAAACCAGGGGAGATGGCTCCTCACTCCCCTGTTACTTCAAAAGGACCAAGCCAAGCAGAGCCTGGTCTCCATTACCCCTCAGCTGGGTAGGTAGCAGTCTTTTTGACCTGAGCAGATCTGAAGGCATTTTTCAGGTGAGAGAGGCAGAATCAGGAGTTTCAGCAGACAGACTCAAAAAGCAAATGCCTGGGAAATGCAGGCAGCAAGGCAGGACGAGGCACAGCCGAGCCTTCAGACAAAAACTTCCCCCTCGCAACCGCCAAGCCCTCCTATGCCCCTGCCCACGCGCTCTCAGCTTGCATCTGCAGATCAGACACGAGCTCTCTCCTCCTTTCCTTTTCCAGGTGTTACTGTTAAGGTCTGAGTCCACCCCTTCCCTTCTCCAGCTGCTAATTGCTGGGAACATCCTGCCACCTCTTCTAGTTGCACCGCCATCTGTCTGTCTCTCTGCTGCCACTGATGCCTACCTTCTAAAACCACTTCAGCCCACCTCCCAGAGAGATGAAGATGGGTTTCAGAGCGTCTTTTATTAACAGCTATCTTTTCTACTTACTCCCACGCTTTGGGGAGAGGATCTGCTTTGTGTGGAGGCCAGATGCAGCAAGGGCACAGAGGGCAGGAGGCTTCTCCACCAGCGGCTGTGCAGTATTAAAAGCTTCACACATTAATCTCTGCATTTGGGGTCTGCTGCTGTGATGGCACTCATCACCACCAAGACAGATAGCTATCCCAGAAACAGATGTTTTCTCGGCAGCTGCTCGAACAGAGTGCTTTTTAGTAAGGCATCCCCAGCGAAGAGGATCGCAGCTGCATTTGCCTATGAATAATTATCGTGCAAAGGGTCATTGCTGACCCTTGTCCCCAGGCCCATGCTGTCAGGATGTCCACAGCCCTCCGGGCTTGGCGTACATGCCAATTCTAAAACAATTTCCATTGCTGGCTTCCCTCCCTGCACAGCCAATGTGAGCCTGCCCACACTGAGGCATTAGCCACTGCAAGCTGTGCTGCCCTGTGTGTCCCTCTGCTGCCATCAAGGCTTCCTCTCCTACATCCAGCCTTGCCTTTCAGTGAGATCTCAGTGCACAAAAGACATTTAATCCATGTTGTACCCCTGCCTGATTCCCATGGGAACCAGTCCCAGTGACACCCTGACCTGCGCCTGCTTGGGAGTGCTCCAGGTGAGTGAGGTCCACCTTGGTCCCACCTCATTGCTCCCACTCGTGACCAAAAACCAATGGTGATACCTTCAAAGATAGGGCCATGCTCAGCAGCACCAGCCCCTGTGCAGATGTCCCATGCTAAGGCAGCACATGACTGATACCAGTCAAAAACATGTGATACCAGCTGGGAGGGCTTCTTCGCTGGCAGCATGTCTACAAGCCCTGAAATCCCAGAAAAGGTGACTGTGCTCCATCTGCAGAACCAACCCTTCATCTGCATCCATCCTTCCTTCCCAGCCTCAACTCGGACACACAATTTAGCATCAGGTTAGCAAAGGAGCATAGGTGCCTCATCTCATCCCTGTAGCTGGGAACCATGAGCCTCAATACCCTCCAGGGTTTGGCCCTGACCTCCTCGTGGCTGCAGCATGGTTGTGGGAATGGCACCCATCCTACCCATGCCAATCGGAGCACCAGCAGCCCAGCAGCAAGGCTCGAGGTCAGATCCCACAGGAAATGTTGGAAGGCTGACACAGCTCAACAGTCCTTTGGGCCCATCTTGCTGATGGGGACCAGTGCGCACCCTTCCTCCGTCCCCATTGCCTGGGCAGAGCTATTGGTTCCCTGACTGCAGCTTATCTGAGCAAACACAATTACTGGTAGAGTTGCCTGCGTCAACTCAGTCTTCCAATTACCGTTTGAGATTGGCATTGACTGTCACCCATGCAGACATAGTCGGCAACAGGTAACATCACTCATCCCAAAATGGAGGAACAAAATTATCGCCTTGTTGTCTCCTTCCACAGATACTATCCTCTTGGGGAAATCAGGCAAGAATAAAGCCCTAGAAGAAGACCACACAAATTCCACTGTCTGGCAGCAGTGTACAACCACAATGATTTCACCCCCACAATCTTCATTTACTTTCTGGGTAGTTCAGGAAATACAGTCGCTGACGAGACTGAGGACAGGATTTCTGTGTAAATCCAGTGACTCACGAGGGACTTACCGAGTTTCAGCGTGAGATTAATTTCTTTTTAATCCCCGTAACTATTACTCATATGGCTCCTTATCATTATTTGGTGCTGTGTTTACACTGAGCATGGCTCCGTTTGCACAAAGGCCAAGGACAGCAGTCCCCACTGAGGACCACCCAGCAAAGCTGGTGGTGGCACTTCAAGGGGCAGAGCTTGCAGTCAGGTCTCACAGACCTCATGCTGCTGTGTTATTAAAAGGCACCATGGACGATCTGATGCCAAGCCTTACCATGCCTAGGCCCACACCAGCAAAGATGAAGACACTGAGCCTGAGCAGAGTCCTCTCTGTGCAGTGGTTACTGAGTTTTCCAACAACAAGACCCTGGACAACCTGGAAAAGAAGCAGACGAGCGACATTAAGCCTGATGTATAACAATTTACACAAGCTTAAAAGAGAACTGTCATGGTGCTTCATGGAAATGAAAGGCAGCAAATGGGTTATTCCATTGACTTTATTTTTTTTTTCTGAAAAAGGGACCTCACTGTCATGGTAAGTGGCTGGAGAACACAATCCATTATTGTAAGCATTTTGCATCCCCAGGATAGAGCCGTCCTGTCAGCTGAAAGTCTTTACCCACGGTGCACACCTGAGTTTACCATCACTGCCTGCTCACCAGCAGTGACGGAAACTTCTAAAGATGCTTACAGATACAAATGAATTTTTCTGAGTAACTGGTGAGTTTTTTGTGAAATATAATTAATAACTAATTTCTCCGTTCTTGGCAAGTCCTTGTACATTTGTATGCAGAGGAGGAAAATACCTCCTTTCCTGTACCTTTTCTTTCCATTATTTTAAACTATAAATATACAAATTGGGTGGTTCATCTTTTTTAGACAGGAAACAAGTATGACGGAGATGCTAATATCCAGCCCCAAGAGTACTCACAGATCTAAGGGATAGGGAACTGGTTTTATAGATTTTGAAATAAAAAATGGGAAGAGGGGGAGAGAAGGAGGAGCAAAACAATTTAAATCCCAGGAAGCATTTGGCTTTTCCAGCACTTCGCAGAGCAAAGATTCCCTCTTTTATTTCTTTGCTCATCATCTCCCATACTTCAAGTGACACTAGCCCAAGTGGACACTAAGGACGGAGGCTGGAAGACATAAGTTTGAAAACTAACCCCAACCCACTGAGTTTCAGGGAAGGGACAGATAGGAATCTACGGAGTTTTCCCTGCCTTGAAAGGGCTTGTTTGATCCAGGCAAAAACCTCTCTGACTTGAAAGAAAACTTTACTTCAAAACTTTTCAATGGCAGCCCACCCTGGGGAAAAACTTTGTGCTCTGCTTGGAGCTGGAATGATGCTATACCGAGCTTAACCTTGTTGTGTTAGTCCTAAGGGTGAAAACCAAACTCAACTGAAAGGAAACAAGTGCAAAATGCATAGGAAAATTATTAAAAAGAAAGGAAATGTTAATCTAGGACAAGCAGGCCAGAAAAAGCAATTTAATTATTAAAATGAAATTAAAAAATCAAAAAGTAAATAGTAATAGAGTGAAAACAAAGTTGATGTAAAGAACAATTGCTACAAATGGAATACATTTCCCACAAGCTACAACTTAATGGAAAACAGTGAAATTTGACCCTTCACTTTGCTTCAGAGCACAAGTGATTTTTGACATGAGGGCACATCTCACCAAGCAGACATTTTGGTTCCCAGTAAATGCTATTCCTGCCTCCTTTTTGTCCCCATCCCCACCCTCAGGCAAGGCTTGAGAGCTCAGCTCACATATTCCCAGCTGCCATGTGACAGTGGCACAGGCTGAGCAGCCTTGGGGACACTAGCGGACCTGCCACAGTGCAATGCTGAGACGATACATGGGGTGACCTGTTTCATCTCGGCTGAAAGCTCTGCTGTGGACATGGGAGGAGGCTGATACCAGCCCTGGTGGCTCCTACTTGGGGGGTGGGTGGAGGAGCCACTGAGTAATGCTTTATTAAGCTGAGCACTCCTAAAACGAAGAATCGTCATTAACTTTTTGCAACTTCCCAGTCCCTCCCACCGGCTCACCCCAACTGGGGCTGTGCTGAGTCACGCGGGACGGGGGTTGAGCTCCGTCACAGGGCATGGTTTGACTCAGTGGTGGCATCACCCAAACCCCAGTTCGGCTTTGCTGAGCCACCAGAGGAAATGTTTCTCAATTTGCCTGGACTTGAATGATGTATCTCATCGGGAGGCACTGTGCAGGCACAGCTTGGTCCCTGCCCTTCCTTGAGTCACTGAGGTAGATAATCAGCAGCGTCCCAGAGCAGTCCATTCTGATGGCCATAAGAGCACCTTACCCAAAAGCATCTCTGTCACTACATGTGAGCACCCAAGTACAGGGACCAAGTGCCGCTGCAGCAAAACCAGGCTTTGAGCAGGCAGGACCTGCAGACAGGCAAACCAGAGGCCACCAAGGCTGTCCCCAGGGTGAGTGGGGCAGAGGGACACTCCTTGTGCCCAGCTGCATGGGAATGCAAGCCGGCATTCAACACACACTTCCCCATCACTTGGGCTGAGCAAGCCAACTTGGCAATGGGATTTTTTCCAGGAGCAAGCATCAGCCCAAGTCACCCACTTTCCCTTTGGAGCTGAGCAGCCATCCTTAGGCTATATGGTCTGCAGCCTCCCCACTGGTGATCTGGGCTGCCAGACTCCCTCCCCAGCATGGTCATTGCCGATCCAGCCATGAGCCCCAGGAAGGCAAGACCCACCATCTTGATTTTGGACGCTATCAAACAGTCTGAATTTAGACCTGAAAACCCATTACCTCCAGCCTGCACCCTAGGTGCACAGTCCCTGGGTTTACATGAGCGGCAGCTGCCTGCAAAGGCACATTTGGGAAGGAGAAAGCAAAAGGTGCTTCGTGTGCACTCTGCTATGTAAGGTTTTGGACATGTGCTGCTATTGCCAGGGGGTAGCGGAGGCATCCTGGATGACTTGGCCATCACCGCTCCTATGGACCAGCCCTGGTGGCACTGAAGAGGCAGCAGTGGGATTTATCGCTATTTTTATTCCTGCTGGTACATTCTGGACTTTTCTCTTGCATGCAACCTTTCCTTGAGATTGACTGCACTGGGCCTTCCCCTCCTGCATTTCATTTTGTCTTGACGGTGCTTGTCTTTGTAACCTGACCTCCTTTGAAGTCGGGGAAGAGCCAGTGTACCTGGCTGGAATTCCTTCTGTCATCAATAAACAAAAGAGAGAGGAAATTGTTTGCAAGTGAAATAACAAGCACTGCCTGTGGCTGTGTACACATGTCACAGGATAAACCAACTCATCTTCTTTTTCCTTCCCCCCTCCTTCTTTAAAGGCAAATAAGTCTCCCAATAAATGCATAAGAACAGCCAAATCTCTCCTTGTCTTTATGCTGGATTTGTCAAGCCGGGGCTTTGTTACATTAGTTCAGCTGATCACGTAGAAACATATTCCCTAACTTTATTACTGTATCTGATTTCTGGGAAGACAGCAGCTCCCATTTGCTCAGAAGAGCCAATTGCCCATTTTATTGTTACCCTCACTAACAAATTTCAGGATGGAAAAGACTGTTGCTGATTGAAGGTTTAAAGTGCTGGTTTTGGGAAGACTCAAACAGTGAAGGACTAGCCTTGTTGCATGGAGCTGCTGCTGACCAGGACTGGCATCTGCAAGTAGCTATCTGAATCAGTGGGGGCTAGAGAAGTTATGCAAATGCTCGGCTGGTCCTCTGTGCTCAGTGGAGACTGGACTGCTTCTACAGATTTTTCCAGCAGAGCCCAGCAGCAAAATAAATTCCCTTTTACCCAATAGCCTGGAAACAAAGAGACAGGAGAAGGTTGGAGAGGCAGGCGCATCAGGCCAGATAAGCTGGTACAGCCTAGCAGAGAAGATGCAGGGCCCCATCCCTAGCACAGATAGCACAATTCACATCAGAGAGCGCCTCCCACGCATCAGACCTGTATCTCTCGCCTTTGAAATTGTGCCCGGCTGGTGGTTCCCAGGGTGAGCGCGATGCCGGCTGGAGTGACGCATGGGTGGGCACCAGCTGGGGCAGACCACAGCAAGCAACAAAAATCACAGGGCTTTTCTGCACCAGCTGAAGGTGGTGCAAAAGCTTGGGCAGGGCAAAAAGGAGTTGTTTTACTGACATGGCAATGCCAGAAAGTGCTTGAGGACTAGCTCAGATCTTGCAGAGGAGGAGCAGAGCGGTGGGACTGGAAGGAGAGCTGATGGTGAGGACCAAAGTGCTGAAGGCAGCACTTTGCCGAGGGGGAAGAGGAACGTGTGTTTTGCAAACTTCAGTCTAATCACTTTCTTTCCCCCTCCAACCTGCCCCCCTCCACAGATTTAAATCCTTCAAAGCTAGGAAACTGGAGTACTTTCTGTTTGTTGTTGAGAGGTCCTTTCACCGAGTGGGTTTTCCCCGTAGGCATACCTGGCTGTAATTAAATCCCTGGCTCTTTAATCATCTCTTTTGCTGTGCAGGGAAAAAAAAAAAGTGAGAGGGACAGACTGGTGATAAGATGATAGGCAATGTAAATCTCTCCTCCAGGAATTTCTCTCATCTTTTCAGGATCACTCCATACCAACTTGTCCCTCCAGAAGGTGCACAGCTAGAGGTGGAGTTTGTACAACAATACATATTTAAACACAGTAAATAGAACAGATGTCTTATGATTTCTTCATCCTCAGGATAATAAATATCTATCCCTTTGTCCCACCCAGAGTTTTTGTTTGGTGCATTTTGCTTTGGTTTGTTTTGTTTGTTTGTTTGTTTGTTTTGGTTTTTTGTTTGTTGGGTTGGTTTGGCTTTTTGTTTGGTTGGTTGGTTTGGGTTTTTTTGTTTTGTTTTGTTTTTTTCTTTTTTTTTTAGAAAAAATTCTTAAAGTAAAATTTTCCCCACTCCCTCCTGTGGTTTGAAATCTAAGCATCAGATGTGACTTTAGATATCAACCAGGGATTCCAGGTATTTCACTCGCTTAATCCTCTAGCGGCATTTTCCAAGCCAGATACTATGCCTGGAACAACTTCATGCTATTTAGTTTGCAACTCCAAAAAGAAGCCAGAGTCTAGGACCACTTCTGCCCATTATGCAAAGTTATATTATTTTAAATTATCATGAAATCAACTCTTCTCTGGAGGGAGATTGAATGGCATCTCACACTCCCAGGCATTTAATTCACATGGCTTCTGAGATGAGAGGACTCTGGAAGCCCAGCCCCGGAGGACAGAGGGATTGCGTCCCTGACAGGCTCTCACACCTCTCGCCTGGAGACACCGGCAATCAGATAAGTATGCTTCAAACACATCATGAGCAAGGGAATCTCAGTGCAGAGGCACCCGTCCAGCCTTCTCCTCCTCCTTTCTTCATCTCTCACCTGACTTCCCCTCGTCGACTTAGGCTGTCACAGTCTCAGCTCCTCAAACAGCCCCATGCTATCAGGGTTCTTCAAGTATCACTGTAGAGCCCTGGATTGCTTGAATTATCCCTCACTTGATATTTTCACTTCCCCATCAGCCCACTCAAGGCTTGGTCATATTCCATTTTCTAAGCAACGACTTTGTTTCTTCATCAGACAGCTATGACACAGCCTTCTCACACACCCTTCTCTGACCTAGCTTGGCTTTGTTCCAGCCCAGAAGTGAGGCCCCATCCCAGTTTCCCACCCTGACTTTCCAATATCCTCTGCTATTACACGATGCTCTTTGCCTAGCCACAAACAGAAAATCAGCACCAGTTCCTGGGCCAGTGCTTTATACAGAGAGCTGGGAAGGCCCACGTTCACCACACACAGGTACTCTCATGGCAACTTTTGCAACAATGCATCAGTAGACTTATTACTTTGGGCCACTCAGGTCTCCATGAGAAAGGCTGGGAGCAGCAGTTAAGGCAACCTACATTCCTCCACGCAGAGGTACAAGTGGCAGCAAGGACACGGATGATAAGCACTGGGGTGAAAGCTGACCGTGCTGTGAGCAGCCAACTCGGCGAAGAGGGTGCCAAGGATGCCCCATGCCGTGAGTGGTGGCCATTGGTGCTACCTGCACAGCGTTGCAAAGACAAAACCCACCACCAGCCCCAGCTGATGCACTTTGCTGGCAAGTGCCGTGAACCATTCCCATGTGGACAGAGCTGATGCTCAGTAAGGGAGCAACCAAGGGAGGTGCTCTGCAGAGTGGTCAGCCAAAGCCCATGAGGCTCCTGGGCCCCAAAAACCAGCCCCAAATCTACCTTCCAAACCTGCAGGGATCCTCTCAGGCTGCAACCAGCTGTTTGAGACACAGATGATGAAGTAGTTGAGTTGCCTACTTAAAATTAGGTGGTCTGACCCAAAGCCATTCAAAATCTCCTCTCTGGGTGCTCTGCAGCTGGCTTGGATGGGAGGAATGGTGATAAACAGGGATATTTACAGTGTATTGACCACTTCTCACCACAGTAGGTTAAATGAGGCTAAGAAGCTGAAAAATTTGATTAAGCAACTGGAGCATAATATCTCCATGGTGGGAGACGAAAGTTGAAACAGACCATCACTACTTGAGTCATCCTGGGATTGGTGATCAGGCTGGAAAAGGGGGCTGCAACATCATCTTCTGTGCAAGAGGAAGATGTTTGTTTTGAGAAGATTTCATTAAAAAATAGAAACTATGTGACACAAAGGAATACTATTACTACAAATTGCCAGGAACTGGCAGACCAGGCAATGTCAGCTTACGAGTTTTGAGGAGGAGCTGAGGAAAGGGCTCAGCTAAGCCTTGTTCACTGTGCTGCTCCCTGTGCACACCTAGTACAAGCAATGTGTGCTGGGAGCCGGTGAGACCCTGGGACACGGCACTGGGCATACCAGCCAGACATGCTGTGCAACCGCCCAGGCACTGTGTTCAGCGTCTGCAGGAAGGTTTAAAGTAAACAGGGCATGGTTCGATTCTTATTTTCCCCTTCAATTCTGTGGTGTCTGCTCCCATCTTAAAAGTCCTTAAACATGACCCACTTTCAGATCCAGGGAGAGATGCAAATGGGGAGGACATGTTTTCTCTAAGAGGTGGGCTCAGAGCAACTCCAGGACAATGGGAAAACCTTCGCAATGTTTTACGGAAAGGCAAACTAAGGAATGAGAAAACAAAACTGAGGATCTGGTTGCTGAAATTCATTGAAAAGGACATTATATTTCTTATTAATAAAGCCATAATTTACTTAGTGAAGTGGGGAAGCCAGTCAGCAGATATTAATCACCATTCTGCCATCCAGACTGGTGGAATTTGCTTGCACCTTAATCTGCATTTTTATCTCCAGCAGTATCAGTTCACTGTGCAGTAGAAACAAATGCATCTGAAATGCCAGCTTAGGCAAGATGAAGGCACACAAGCAGCTCTGGGGGTCAGCAGGGCAGAGCTGGCACACGTTGCATTCCCTGCATACATCCTCCATTGGAGAAACCCCAATAGAAAGCAGTTGTAAAATACTAACCCAGTCACTATCTGCAAGAGGTATCTTTAGGTGGTTCTAGCCAGACACCTGTAAAGACATAAATTCTAACGTCTGAGAATAATTTAAAAGTCAGATAGTGAGAGTATCATTTGGACCAGTTGGGGATCTGGTCCTGCATGAACCAGAGCAGAGCTTGGAATGCCAGTCATAAAGCAGAAAGAACAAGTGAGAAAGCAGAAAGCAGTGCTTTGCAAGCTCTCAGTGAGATGGCTTTGCTGCCACCAGGAATCAGGTGTCCCGGGCTTTAAAAAAAAAATGAAACCTTTTTCCCTTTCCTCTTTAAGTATTCTGACAGCAAACCCCAATGCACCATCATGAAGAAAAGGTTTGTACCATAGGACCACTTCATTCCTATATTTCTGATGTCCAGAGTCATGTGCTGTAGAATATGTGTAGCAACACAGACAGGACTGCATGGATGGATGAAAGAAAACTGCCTGGCTGACAAAAGCTAGTTTCTGTGCTCAATGTCCTGAGGCAAAGACACCCCAGCAAAGTAGATGCTGCACCTGAGCCTGTAGGCCACTGCTGGGTTAGGGCGTAATAGGTATGATTGGCCTCCAAGGGATGAAACCCTGTGACTATGGGAAGGATCAGGTCCCTAATTAGCACTGCCGTCTTATTATTCATTAGGAAGCAGAGTGAACGCTATAATTCCGGTATCTTCCAGGGCTGTTCCTACCCGTGGGGACCACCAGCACAGCAGTGCAGGTAACCTTATCTACAGCAGTTTCAACCAAACTAACCTTGAAAACGATAGTGAAGGCAGACACATCCCACACATAACAGCAGTGTCCATCTAGCAGTATGAAGCCACTCCTGCTCCAGCTGTTGCTGCCCATGTTACCCAGCTCAAAACAAGTACACCACAGCCATGCTGCAACCCCAAATTTGATTTCAGTGTGTACATATATAACAGGGATTTAAACTGATATGTCTAAGTTAAGACCACAGTTTTTGAGGAGTCCCTCTGCGTTCAAAGGGGGAAGAAGATATCAGAAGGAGACTTGGCCCCTCTAAAACCTGAGTGATTCCTGCAGATCCAGGTCTAAGAGGGGTCACACAAAGACTAACACAGCGAAAGCCTCTGTTAAAAATGGAGTTCGGATCAGAAGCGTGTTTTGGAAAGCAGCTGATCACCCCATTCATCACACTGTTTCCACACTGTGCAGCAGCAAACTGGTTTTCTTTCTGACAAGACTGGATGGGAAGGTGCATCCAGCTGGTGAGAGACACCGAGCCCAGGGGACCAAGCAACAGCTGGTCTGAAGCCACCCTCCCAGAACGGACATGGCACAGGCACCAGCTTCTCAACTCCAGCTGGTTTAGTCTGCAAACTCCACTTGCTGATGTACAGCCATGCTCAACAGCTGCTCTACCTAGGTGCCCAGATTGGGTGAGACCAGGGCAGAGCCCAAGCAACTGGTAACACTGTGCCACATCCAGATCACAAGGGAAGGAATTAAAGCTGCCATTTCCCAGATGAGAAGCTCCTCCAGATCCCACAGGAACTCTGTGGCAATGCCCAGGAAATGAAGGCAGATTTAATAACAAGACCACCCTCCTTCAGGATATTGCTTAACTTACATTCCTACCTTGAGGCTTGCTTATAACCATCCATTGCTCTTTCTGCAAAATTATTAACCTCCTCCTCCAAAAGAAAAATTCTGCTATAATACAGCATCTTCTGTTTTTTTTTTTTCTTTTTTTTTGGCCCTGCTACTGTCTAATTCAGCTGATTTTTCCCTTTTACCCATTTCACAAGTCTCTTAAACACATACCATTGCCCATATTTCATTTTTTTTTGAAAGTACAAGCTTGTTGTGCTTGTTTCCACACAGCAGAAATGAGTCCTTCCTTGACACTGAAGGCATCTGTGAAAATCACAGTAAGATGGTCTACTTACATAAATTTACAGGGTGCTACTAAGTAAACATAAATCAGGTAACCTGCAGCAGTAAAAACTTTAGTCAAGGTACTTCAGCTACAGTTTAAGTCTTGTTACAAAAAAAAGGGTGACATATCAGTCCAAGGAAATTTTAGCTCCTTTTAGCAGTTTAAAGATCTGCAAGGAGGGACAATGGGGAGACAGCTTTCAGGGCATTCCTAGCTATGGTTTCTTCCTATTCCAAAGAACAGAATAAACTCGGAGTCACTTCTATTTTTGAAGCTAAGTTGTCTCATGGCAGAACTAGGATTTGCCTGTCAATATTATGCCTGGATTTGGGAGAGTGGATGTCAAAAATGTAGCAAATTAGATCATGATGTGGCAAGAGCGGGACTTCCACTTCACTTACCATTTGAAGGACACCAAAATATGACATTAGATATCCAGACTCCACTGCTTCCAAGCCAAAGAAATCCATAGAGATGATGGAAAACATAATCAGGAACAAACCTAGAGGGAAGATTAATGAAAAGCATACATCAATATACTTGCACTGCATTTAGACTCCCGGACCCTGCTCCCAATCACCCCCAGTATGAGTCAGTAGCTCTCCCTGGGGTTACCAGGACTGGATATAAACACAAGCAGAATCCTATTCAAAGTCGGTGTAATAATTTAATCTTTAAATGTGACTTTTTATCCCTCTTGCTTTCATCTTTAAAATAATGTGACTATGTAGGCTGTAGATTCAGCTGTTTATTATAAACTGGTAAATATTTGTATCACCGAAGCCAGACTAACCATTAAGGCAGCAAGAAAACATTTGTTCAGACAAGACTGTAACCAGAAAAATAATCTGATTGGATTCCTTGCCCCTTTTGCCTGACTTCAGATTTTCACCATGGGGAATGCTGCCTGGGAAACAACCTGGTGACATCAGACTAAATACAGCAGTTTCACTGCACACCTCAGCAGTGGTGTTGGTGGCACATGAAATCTCTGGCTCTCCTGGACAGATAGTGGTGACACATGCAGCTGGAAAAGCACAGACAGAAACAGCACAGACTGGGTCTGCTTTTCAATTAAGGAAATTTCCGGAAAGCATAACGGAAAATGCCCACTCAATCTCACATAAAAGTACAATAGTGTGTGTTTCCCCCAAGCCAAACATACACAAATACAGACTTGCATACACATGTTCCAATCGTACACAAAGAGCTATCAAATTAAAAATACTATGACAAAACATTGCTCTCAAATAGCTGGTATGGGGTAGGAGGCTGCTCCCTCCCCTCATGTCCTGTGCACCTAAGATGTACCAAGACAGTAGGAAATGGGGACTCTCCGCACATGAACGTCCCCACAATGTGCCTGTTGGAGATCATGGATCCTGTTGGGGAGAGGAGAAGAGAGCGGACGACCTTTAGGGGTCCTATCCTTCCTCATAGGGTACTCTGAGGTACAAAGACTGGGTAAACAGGGAGCTGTGGTCCTCTCCTTCCTGAAGAAAACAGAGCCCAGGAGGCAATGTGTGACAACTAAGACAGCTTGTGGCCTGGCAGAGTCACTAACCCCATGGCATGGGAAGGATTTGTTCGCATTTCCCAGAAGCATGAGGAGAGCCATCCCAAATTGCTGACTGAAATGCTGTGGAGGACTCGCACCCTAACAAATGAGCACAACTCCACTGCACCCAGCAGCCCGACAGCGCTGTTAGCAGTGGAGCACCTGCAGCAACGAGGACCCATCTCCAAGCACCCCAATCCTTTGCCTTGAGACACCACCACCTTCCCACCCCAGGACCAGCCACAAAACCTTCCTGAACTCCACCAGAGACACCTCTTCCCCCTTAATGGGGATAGATTCACCCCAGCTGGCCAGATGGTGCAGGGGGCGAGGGGTTCGGGGGCAGGAAGGGTACTGCTACTTTATGGATATTTGGAGAAGGTGCTGGGGAGCTGGGGCTTATGAAGATTTATGGCTTCACCACACCCTTCTGCGGGGAGCATCCCATCCTTATCCAGTTACTTTGAAATCGCTCTTAGCTCAAGCCAGCTTAAGGTAACATGCAAATAACAGTATTTACTCACAACATCCAAACCAGCAACAGAGTTGCACATGTTTATAAAACGCACACGTGAAGAAATGAAAGAAAAACCACACTTTGTTTCACTTGAAGGAAGATAGATTGAAGTGGGCGCTTGCCCTTCATCCTGCTACCCGGCTGCAGGTACTACCTAGGAGGGGTCTGACCTTCCTACATATCTGACGCTTCTTCCTGGTACCTCACGCCAACTTCTACAGATCCTCTCCCCTTTGAAGTCCCTCACCATGTTAAGGCATATTTGGATCTTTCTCCTCCAAATGAGTTGATTTCTTTCGGAGCAGGGGGTGGTGGTGTTACACATTGCGCAGCTTCCATTGAGATAGAAGCCTCCTCTTCTTTAGAAGAGTGTCATCTCTCCCTGCCTGCATGGTCACTTAACACTACTTGGACAAGGGAGACCCCGCTACTCCCTCTGCTCCCAGCAACTAAGGGGGTCTCTCCCACTGGCAACACATTTCTTGGTGAAACCCACACATTAAGTCCTAAATTGAACTCAAAAGATTTTCTGCTCATCTGAACATGCATAAGCATTCCTTACAAAAATCTCAGCAGGTCCAATCTGGCTAGGCTGCAGGTCGGCTGTGGGCAGCCATGTGAGTATAACGTACCCCAGGGAAGGTTTCTTCTGGGAACACCAAAACCCCACACAGAAGCTGCTGGCATAAGCTTCAATACACACTATGAAGCTCGTGTTTTGAACAGAAAAAAAAATGGAAAGTAGCAAAAAAAATCCTCAAAATCTCATCTTTTTGAGGGGTGGTCTCAATAAGGCCTGAACTCCTTAGAAAACGTGGTATCAGAGGGGTGAGTTACTAGGTTTATACAGCAGAAGGCAGGTAAATAGTTCGTGAGATTCGATAAAGACTAAGAAAAGCACAAAGGAGACACAGGAGTACAAACTGTATTTTCAAACAAAAAAAAAAAAAAGACATAACATTTCTAAACTCAGCCCATGGCTTTGGGAGGGCCGACTTAGCAATCTTTACAGTGAGCCACTGTGAAAACGCAAGTACAGCCTCTGGGAGCCTGTCTCAGCCCTCCTACGCTGGATTGCAGATGCAATGGGATGCAGAGCCCCAGGGCCCACTGCAAAATCCTGCTCTGTGTGAAAGTCCCTTTAAAAATGGGACGTAGGTGCTAAAGTGATTAAAATCAGGTTTTCCAAAGGGATTAGGCAGCCAAAGATTCATACAAGCAGCTACATATTGGTATTTTCAAGGCCCCGGTGATTTCTGTTCTGCAAGAAGTATGTTTGACATTTTTATCCTCATGTTTTTTTTCCTCTCATCTACCGCAATGCAATGAGACTCAATTTCCCAGGCCACTTGAGGATGTAGTTTGACCATGCTGGATCAGTCTGTTGCCCATCCATCCCTTGGCAGCTACCCTCCTGCAAGAGGCACGGAGCCCATGTCTCTGCTCCTGTGCAACCCCGGGAGGAGGTTCCTGGCCCGGCAGCCCTCCTGGGGACACTCTTTCAGTCTCAAACAAGCTAGTTTTAGAAAACAATGAGTTCCTCAAGGAACATAAGATTTTCCTCTGTGTATATCACAAACCTGTTTACAAAGTAAATAGAGAATGGTCTGTAATTTGGGTGATCTAATTAATTATACAGTTGCAGCCAGGAGATGAAAGGTAAATGAGCTCACGAGGAGCTCAGCCTCCAGCTGTGAGCTGCAGAGAAGTAGATGACGGCCAAATCCCCTTTCAGCTGCTGTTGTATGGTCAGTAACCTGAAGAGAGACCTGCAGAGAGAAGTGACCAGGATTGTGATCACTCCTCACAATCGCTATGCTTGTAGCAGGAGTTCCTCAGACAAACCCTTTCCTGCTCTCACTGAAGTACTCCCAGCCATTTCAGTGACAGACTGTCAGCCCATGGCCTCCCTGAACTCTCAGCTTTGCTGTCTCCATCCTCTTTGCCTAGAAGTTCCCTTACAGTTTTGGGCAGGAGATGTTTATTTTGGTTGGGTGCATTTTTTGCTGTGCAATGGTAAAAGAAGAATGTCTTCTGCAACAGGGAGGAATTCGCATTTCCACAGGGATGACTAAAACAAAGTGCATCTCACTGAGCCTTTGGAAAAAGGAGAGTGCACAGGAAATCACTGTGCAGATTGCATGGATGCGGCATTTTTAAACAGAGAAATGAACGCTACTTTAAACTGAGAAATAAGCCAGAATCAGCAAAGAGAACCCTCTTAAAACATCACTTGACTATCCCATTCTGTGAAATGCTGTAATTTTATAAGCACTTTCAAAAATCCAATTTTAAAGGTTTTGAGTTTTTTCCCGGAAGAACCTAAAAAGTGCATTATTAGAGCAATCCACCAGTCCATCGAGACCATATCCTGTCTCCAACAGAGAGGTAGGACCAACTGGCACTACTGATCTCAGCCAATGCCAACTACACACAAAAAGAAAAAAAAAAACAAACAGAGATCCTTTACTTCCCTGCATGCTATTCTCCAGTTGGACTTGTTCACCCAGAGCCTTAGCAAGGAATAACAGACAAACCTGGCCAAGCCCAGAAATGCCATTGCCTTCCGATTCAGCCACTCTCCACAGCCAAATCTACCTTCATTTGTGAGTTGAATTTACAGTTTACAAATTAGAATTTAATTTGTAGACTATGTTTCACGTTATTTAAACTTCAAGGGCTTCTCCAGACACAGATGGATTAGAAAAAGATGCAAAGTATAAAAGCTAAGGTACCTTAAATCCTCTCTTAGGATCCTTGTTCAGAAGAGAATTACCTTAGTTTGTTCAGATGCATGATGTGCACATATTTTGACGTGTATGAAATTCAGTTCTTGAAACTGTAATCAAGAGAAACTGCACTTTTACATTTGACTATGAAAACAGCCATGTAGGCTCTCCATGTAGAATGGCAGAGAACACCACCTTTTCCTTACACCACCACTAACAAGGCTGACACGCTGGCCTGTCTCTAGATAAGCTGGGGGGAAAGAAACTAGAGGGCAGGCAAAAGTAAATATTATTAAATTGTGACCAAGGACATGTACAACCAGACAAATTGGGAGACATGGACTATGCCAGGACAGCAATTGACTCAAAGGGAGCAAGGAAACAAGCAGGTTTGGGATGGGTTTCAGGTAGCAGCAGGTTCCTACCACAATACAAAAAAAAATTAGCAGAATATATAAAGAAGAACAAGCATCAACCTACAAGACAAGAAACATGCTGCTGCTCCCCTACGTGCAGCTGACAGAGCAGCCATGGCCTCTCATCCAGCAATAGTCTTCAGTTGTTGGGAAAAAGGTTAAGGTACACACACCCCTTAAAATCATTAAGCAGATCAGGAAGGACCTCAGTGTTTCTGGCAGAGTATAAATTATTTCCCCCTACTCTGAAGAGGTTAAAGCATAAACAAGAAATGACAGACAAGAGGGAAAAACATTTACAGCCATGGGGATGGAGTAGAAAGATTAAGTGATTTGCCAAAAGTCACAGAAGCAGCCTGTGACAAGAGGCCTATTTTACATTAAATCCCAGGCTTTTGACCCTATGTAGCTGAGAGTATTTCAAAGTACCCAGTGCTGACTTAGAAGCTGAATCCTCACTGCTCTATGATCAAATGCAACATGCTTTCAGTAACTTGAGACAAGCCTGATCCACAGCGTACGTCATTTTATTTTAAATACATCAGCAATCATGGTTAATGGCTGAGATTTACCAATGGGAAGTCCAGCAAAGACCTTGATTATGAAAACTTCCATTACTCCTGGAAACTTCATCAAATGTAGGATTTGTCTGATGCTGAACACACTGCCAGACTGCGATGTGCCTACAGAAAACAACATATAGATTAATACTCAATTTATACAGGTTAGAGGCAGGATGCAAGAAACTCTGGGACTGTCTGCTCAGGTTCACCACCACCTTTCTGAAAAGGCAAGTCTCTGCAGCACCAGCTTTCTGGTGATGGCAGAAGGTTGGGAGCTAGTGCTGGCTTTGCATGAAGAAGACCCCTGTGAGACTGCAGGATCACTTCTCATTCTGGGCCAGCTATCCCCAGAAAGGGGCCCACACTCACCTTTTCTGAGATGCAAAGCAGGCACTGAGCTAGGAGTTTGTGATTCTGCACAGTAGAGTGGTTGACAGGTAGGGAATAATACTCTTCTACAAGCACAGCTTAGGTATTAAAGTGCCAGCATTTGCTCTTAAATGCAACCCCAAGTTCTTTAGCAGTCCTTACAGCATGCCAATCTACTCTCCCTATTCATGTGCTATTTATCAAACTCACTAAATACTTACCATGCTCTTTCGCACGATGGTCAGACTTCGGTTTAGCTGGCAAAGGGATCCAAAACATTGCTATCATGGTATTTATGAGACTTCCCACCAGCCCAACATATGCAGGAACAAAAATGCTGCAAACAGCAAAACAAAACAGGTAAGTGGATAAATATTATAAACAAGATATTTATACCTTTATCCTGCAAAGGCTTGGGCACTTGGATGGGGAACAATCCCTTTGAAGTTGCAGTATAAAAGGCTATAAAAGAGCTCACATCCTTTCATGGGGACTTTGGATATGGTCACAGTTTGAAATTTCACTAAAAGATGGGTATTACCATCAAGATAGTTTAACATTTGTATTAGTAACAGGGTATAATATAATGCTTTAAAACATGTGTGAAGGGAAAAGACTCCCCATTTGTTTAATAAAGCTTAGAAATCTTGCCATGGAAAGCAGAGCAACTGCTTGTTAGGATCTATCTAACCCCCAATCTAATGTCCAGTTTCATTCAAGTATCATCTCACTCCTTGAAATTTCCCAGCAAAATCAGATGAAGTGAAGAAAGTATTTGAGATGATTAGGGGTGGTAGAATACAGCCCAGCCTACAAGTGGAACTGAAACCACCAGTGATGCATTGCCATTTGAATAAGAGCCACTAAAAATAATAAACAGGAATTACAAAACCTTCTGAGGAGGTGAGTAAATAGCACTTTGATTGATGCACCTATGTTTCTCCAAAGGTGCCCAAAACCAAATCAACAACCCTTCAACTGGCCATCTGAGCCCCTAATGTTGGATCTTCAACAGAAGATAACATCCTTAGATACAGATACAGCGAACAGCAATTATTAACAATAGTTGCACAATGGTAAAAAGGAACAATTAGAACTTATCTAAAAAACCCAAACCCAAACCACGGAAAAGTCAACGGAGTCAATAATAAGTCTTCACTTATCACTGTCCTCTTAAAAGAGAAGATTAGGAAATTACTCCTCCTAGGCTTTAAGGGTATGTGGGAAGATTTCAGACTCTGAAGGGCTTTAACTCTGCCAAACATAGGTGGAGCAAAGTCCAGGGCTGGAAGACTGAAACTCAGGAGAGTCGAGATGAAAACAAAGGGAGAAGCATGTTTTATTTTTAACAGTGAGAGCAATTATCCACTAAACCAGCTCATTAAAAGTCTCCCTTGTCATGGGAACCGTGTTAGTCGAAGGGTTTAATAAAACATGCACTTAAAACCACTGCAGGATGCAGGTTTGCAGTGGGAATGCTCAGCAGAAACACCAGTGGCTTGTGTCACAGGGGGCACAGGGTAAGTGATCATCGTGGTGTCTTGGGGGCATTGAAACTTAGGCACCTTGGACTTCAGCCAAGTGATGCCTGGATTTCCACAGAGAAAGCATTGGGGCCATGCAGGTCTGTGCAGACTGGGAGGCGACTGCACCATCTCTGCATCCCCAGCAACCTGTGCTGCCAAAACAAGACGTGAAATTGACCTCCAGGCTGCCAACTGATGCTCCCTGTGAGTCTGCTGATAAAGCACTGCTTATTGCCTGGCTTTTTAATGCTGATTTCCTTGTCAGACCATGGCATAGGTTTTTCATGGAATAACCAGCAGCACTAATTGTAAAAGCCTCAAGTTTCCTCTGTGCTAAACAAAGGTGTGGTCTGAATAATTTCTGGAGTACTATTAAAGTCCCAGAGCAAGACGGTCAAGGATTGAGATGCAAACAACCAAGAAAAGCATCAAAGAGCGAATATATATACACACACATGTATTCCTGCTAATAGAAACAGGAAAAAATCCCAGCTGAATATTTTAATTTTTATTATCATTAATAACAAGAAAGTCAGATAATATCTTCCTGCAAATGGACTTAGTGCAGTAATTTAGACGTGCTGCCTTCCATCCGCCAAGCTGCTCTGCTAATTACTCATTTACTAGATTGCTATTTTTTATTTTTAGTGCTGCAAACTGCCACTTTCTGATGTAAAATCATCTGCCAAACAGTTCCCAAACTACTGAAATCAACTATGTGGACCCAAATCTTTATCAAAGAAATTTGAAATCTCTACTTTGCATTGCAACATGAAGTAAAAGTACTAACAAAATAGAAAGTATATGATAATCAAAATAAGTAGCTGCAGCTGGCTTAATGTTGTGTTCTGGTTTTATTTATTTTTTGGGGGGGTGGAGGGGATTTCTATATTTCAAGTTTTTATTCTGATGTGGGAAAAAACACATAAAAAAATTTCATTGGATGGAAAAGCTTCCTTTCCAGTCTTAATTTTTTCCTGATGTTTTCTAGAATTCCACATGCCGATGTAAATATGTTTTACTCTTCAGATCCAAGAAGAATTACATCAAACAAGGAGGTAAGGATCCCCCTATAAAACTGGTAAGCAAAGAACACACTACTTCACTGCAAATATACGACTGATAATTCATTGCTGTGAAAGGAAGAGGAGAAACTTGACGTTGTACATATTTGGGAAAACCTGGGCTTGCTGTAATGGATTCATGGTGTTTTGTATGGCTGGACTCTGAAGTCAGAGAAGTCCAAGAAAATATGGAGCTCAAAATCATGTTTCTCAGACAAGCCTGAGGCATTCAAAATAATCTGAAAATCCCTTCTCTTAACCACAGCTTCCTGTAAGTGCTTCATCTTTTTCCAAATATTAAGCATTATCATTCCTTGATGGAAAGGTGATGAAGGTACACCCTTGGGTTAGCTGATCCGCTATCTCATCCTTTGCTAGGGATAAACTCTGGAATTGGAGATAAGGTATCTGTGTCCAGGAAATCACCTCTTGCATTTATTTCTTTGCTCATTTAAGAAGGATGAAGTAAAGCAAAGGGTCATAAAAATTCCACATTGACAAGGCAGGTAATTTTTTTTTTTTCTGATGTATCTTAATTTCCTTTTTTTTAATGTTTCCATTACAACCCATGAATTATGCATATTGACACCTCCAGTGCCACCCCTCTGGTACAGCATCAGTGGGACACATCCTCCCACTCCTACAGTGAAAGACAACTGTTTTACAAAGCACCAGCACAGGGCAGTTTCCTGACACATCATCATCTCTGAACATCCCCTGTGAGGATTGCTCTGGGACTTGAGTAGGTGATGGATTGCACACATTGTCTTTTCCTGTTATACGAAGACACACAAATCTTTACACTGTCATGTAAAAGGACAGGAGTGCTAAGACCAGAGTGCAAGTGCTGAATCATTATTTCTGGCAGCTGCAAATACAAACACCAGTGGGTTGAACTGACAGTATTCTTGCAATAATGCTGACGGGAGACTAGAGGCTAATGCATTTGCTGGGGAAACTGGTGAAGTTGCAATGATGCTGCCAGGTTCTCTGCTAGAATGTCACTGAAACTGGGGGAAACTCTGCCCTTGGATGGTCCTGGGAGGGGAGCTGCAGCCCTGCAGAGAAGGGGCAGATGGAGGTGGTGGTCGTTTGCAGGAGTCCAGCAAGCAGCAGGAGGGCAGGGAAGGGTCTGCACCCCACAACAGCCTCGAGGAACAGTGCAAGGGGTACAGTGATGCTATTGCCACCAGCAGAGACAATATCCAGAGGTTAGCACTGGGAATCCCTCTGCTGTGCTCACTGGATCTTTTTTCTGCATGATAAGCAAGCAGAGGAGCCAAGGCTAAGCTGTTGCTTTTATTTCTTACTGGTCTGATGAGAAGCAAGTGGTACAAACCAGAACAGCTAAGCTAAAGGTGAGACATCTGTACCCCTCAGTGTAACCAAGGACTGGGGTTAAGAACAACCACTGGGTTTGCAGCTCCGGCTGCGCAAGTCTTAGATCATAGGCACTCTTTTTTTTTTTTTTTTTTTTAAGATTTAAGCATGAAATCTCATCTTTCCTGATATCAGTGGGAGTCCTGCATTTAATTTTGCCTGTTTGGCTTATCAGAAGGAGGTTTTGCCAGGAAGCGATATAGCGGCACTATTAAGACAAATGAGGCACATTAAGCAGGTTGCTCCCGCAGGACCTTTTCCCATCCTCTTCCCCTTCCTGCCCTTCATCTCATTCCTCCTGGCTGAACACAAACCAGCCATGTGGAGCCAGAGCAAGCCCTGCCAAAACCAGCAGCAGACTTCCTGAGCAGGGTGGAAGAACAAAGGACACAGACAGGACTAATTCAATTAAATTAAAGGGAATAAAAGGGTGCAGCAGCTTTGGCAGCTGAGATCATTGTGTGGCCTCTTCCAGCTTCTTGCTGATTAATAGAGGTTAAGAGTCTTTACTATCCTGGGCTTTATGGTCAAAATAATTTGGGTAATTTTATCTGCGTATTTCAGCACGTTACTTATAATTCCTTTGCTTCTCTTGCATCTGGAGAGAAAGTCCCTTGTTGACTTCTGCCAGTTGCCTTCCTTGCTATTTCCTGGGCTTTTCTGCTTGCAAAGCTCCTCTCAGGTTGTCATCTAAGACCACAGCTGCCCACTCTTCTTTGCATGTTTTCAGCCTTGTATGAAAGGGAGGAACAAAATGCATCGTCCTGTCCTGATTGGGACTGATGTGCCCCAAGGTGCTGCTGCCAGGAGGGCACAGATCAATCTTCTGCAGAGAGCAAACAGCTGAAATCAGAGGAGGACTAGTTTTTGCTAGTTTTTGCCAAAAGGAGCAGCCTCAGCTTGCCCTGAGTTAAGACTTTCAGAGAAACAAGAAGAAAACATGAAGAGAGGGACCTGGAGGCCAGCAGTCTGTAACATTAGCCAAACGCTGCTTAACAACATAACAAAAGCCTCTTCTTTTCATTTTCCTGAGGCCATTAGGCAAGTGTGGTGGATGCATTAAAAATATTAATTAAAAGAGTTTAAAAGGGTTTAAAAAATCAGGATGGTGAGCCTAGGGCACCCTTGCCACGGGACTGATGGTGTGGCCAGGAACAAGGCTCACTTGGTAGCCTGTGGCCATGGATAAGGGACACACGGCTGACAGCTAAGATTGCCCATCTGGAAACTCCATCCTTAATGCTGGTGGGAAAGCTGAATTGATGATGAAACCATTAATAGTAATGTCATGGTAAACAGATTAAACCTAAAGAAAATATTAGCATTCAAAGCCAGTTGGAGAAGGGTTACATTTCTTCCCATTTAATGCTTAACCAGCCTTTGGTTTCACTTGCAGGAAACTGTAAATCGCAAAGCACAACATGCTTCCCAGATGAGGCAACGCAAGGATGAGCTCTACGTTACTTCACAACTGTCTCCCATCAGGGTCTGTTAGTATGAGGAATCAAGCCCAACCCGGGTTCAGCTTCTGAATCAAGATGTGCTGCAATAACACATGTGACAGCAAGGGTTCCCAGACGGTCCCCAAATCCTGGAAGTGATCTTTCACGGCTCTGCTTTATGTGTCACACCCACCTGCTGTTAGAGATGGCACACATGAAGTATCAGAAAAATCTGACAAAGTTTACAAGTATGGTTGGGTGTATATACATATATAGGTACAAAGACGAGCAGAGCATTTCCCAGTAGCTTTGAATCAATGCTTTCAGCAAACTTCAATGAAAATTTCAATCCCACAAAAGTGTGCACATGAGCAGGAGAAGCCACTGAGCAGGCGCTTGCAGGCAGGTAATATTTTCAGCTCACAGATGAGGACATCTGAACAGAATCCCTGCTGGTACCTGCCAGCTACAGCCCCCAAGCAGTGCTGAGGAGGGATGGGTGCCAGAGCCTCCTGCTTCCACCAAGGAAGGCCACAAAAAACCGATACGGGATACAGTTTTGGGCTCCATCTCAAATTCCAGTCCTTGCTCTGACCTTGCTGGGCTGTGATTCCCATCTTTGGTTTCCTGCCTGAAAAGGCTGGGACTGACCCATGAAGGTATCTAGGGGCTGCTGCCAGCCAGGAGGCTGCGTTCAGGCTGTGTGTGCTGCAAGATCGTATCAATCACTTTCTGATTAGCATTCCAGCCACAGAGCCCTGCTCTGCAAAGCCCAGGAGAAAAACGCATGTGTGTAATTGCACAATTAAATCTTGCGTCAATACAGTGATTCTTTCAAGGAGGAAGCACTTCCCAACGATTCCCTGAGGATTAAAGGATCAATGTGTATTTCAGCAGTGAATGGGATTGTGTTTGTTTTCTTTCTCTTTTTCTTAATAAAGTCAAAGTTGAACATGGAGAGAGCATAAATTGTTTTTTAATGACTCACTCCTACTTCAAAACAGCACCGCATAAAGCCAGCATTCATAGCCAGACCAGATTCCTTAAAGAGGTTTGAAAGGACTCTCAAAATATTTCTTTGATTGCAGTCCGGCCACACTATCCACTCATGCCCTTAGAGGGGCAGCTATGGGTGAAAAACAGCCAGTGAGTTAAAAAGAAAATAAAAGCAAAAAAATCACATGAAAAGAAAAAGTTCAGGTGAAACCATGACACCAAACCATGCTCTCCAGTAAACAGCTTTGAGTCCATAAGAAAGTGAGCAGTGGCCACTGTGCTCCTGATGACTTAGTGATACATAAACTCTGTGCATAACTTATTGTAAATTAGGGATGGTTTCACTCAAGGAACTTTGTCTAACTGCGTTGACAATGCTTGCTGAATGTATCTCATCTTTCACCCATCATGGTCTGGTCTATGTTGTTGAGATTCCTCCTAAAGACCAAAAAAAAAGCAAGCACAAGATTTCACCAAAGCTTCTTAAAGAAGCAAAGCCACAAAAGCAAATGGTGTGTAAAGCAAACAGCCCAGATTAATGCTAGCTGAAGGAGCATGAAATCCCAAGCGGGAACAAATGCAGCCTCCAAGGGACATAGTTCAGAGAAACATGCCTTTTTGCACTTGCTTACTTGTGGTCAGGTAGAAAGTACTTCACAAAAGGTAGGACAAATCACCTGGGACAAATCACCCATATTCCACTGTAGTCCCTCAGTGGGACTCCTTGGTTGCAGTTTCCCCATTATTTCACTGGGAGCCTGGGATTTCTCTAGAGACAGAATGTAAAACCTGAGCAGATACACACCTCCACCCATGCACAAGAAGGAAAAAGAAGGCGTTTGCTGACCTAATGCAGCTGGAAACCATGACCAGGGTGTCCTTTTTGTCACATATGTTTTAGATGAGGAGTAGCAGAAGTGGGCTGGTGCTGCTTTGGAGAGAGCAGGAGTCTCTTTTTCATTCTGGTGAACCTGACATCATTGCAGGCTGTCCAAGGAGCTGGTGAGACTTTGAATCCGCACCCTCTGTATAGCCCCTCACAGGGCGAGAATGAGTCACTCACAGACAAGTGCTCATTCAACTGCCTATTTCTAGTGGCAGCCACATCTGGAAAATTCGGGTGGTGGGAAAGGAAAAAAAGATGAAGGGGGATATGGTCATCCTGCATCACCCATTTTCATCAAAACTGAGCGAGGGAGGGATGCTGAAAATTGGCACCGGTGCGTTAACAGGGCAAAGAGCCAGGAGCAGCAACAGTAGAAGCATGTCAGAGCTACTGTGTGCTGGGGACACCAGGCTGGGGACAGAGCCAGGAGTTCACAGCCATCCCCAAAGCCATCAGAGTCACCTGTGGCTTAACTTCCCTTAAAGGACATTTGCTTCTGTGTGTGTCACTAGCCCACCACAAGGAGGGTTGCTGGTGGAACCTGACACTCAACCTTGCAGAAAAAAAAACCACTGTAGGTCAGCGTGGGGCATTAAATAAAAAAACTTGGGCTTCTTCCACACGGAAAATCCTCCTTTGGCAGAGTTCCCTATGTAAGCGGTGCTCTGTGTGAACGGATAAGGCTGGTTGCCCATCAGAGCCTCTGCAGCAACAAAGCCATCTGTCTCCATGAGCGCCTGCTGCAGAGAAAATCCCAGCAATGAAAAGCATCTTGAACTAACTGGCCCCTGCCACAGTCCCAGATTAAGCATGGCAGATCCTACTGCCGGGGCGTGAAGGGGATGCTAATTCCCAGGCAGCTGGAGCAGCCTGCCTGCGCCAGTCCGTCCTGCTGCCTAATCCAACACAACACTATTCGGAGGAACCCAGCTAATTGCCGGAAGAGGCATATCAGTTACGCTTCAATAAGACGTGGGCGGATTTGCATGCTTTGCTCATAATCCACTACTAATTTTGAGTGTCATTTATTTTTGTGTGCTCTTTTCTGGTTAAACACCCTATTTCAAAATACTGCACTTTGCTAAATCAAAGCTTGTGCTTGTATATGTGATTATTGCTTTTCCCTATTGCATGGCATAGACAATCCCACTGGCATCTCAGGGCACCGAACACCTGCACATTTACATGCATTTATAACAAATCGGAGAATAAGCTGCACTCCCCAAAAGATTTTAGCCAGCTGGCTGGCTAAGGCATCGCTTGCCTCACGCTTTGCGGTATCACTCTGTACGTCTTAAAATGGAGGAGTCTAGACAAGGATCAGGTCTGAGCTGCACTCCCTGAACGGGGGCTTGCAACATCTGGCTTTGATCCCAGCGGCACTAATACTGGATGAGCTGGGCAGGTCAAGATAGGCATCAGAAAGTAGGTGTAAGAGGTCAGTTCTCGCAACAGAGGCATCCCACGGGTGAGGCTGGGACATATGGTGCTTGATCTATCTGTGAATGATCTGGAGCAGCACTGAGGTAAGAAAGTTTGCTGAGGATACACAATTAAGAGTACTGGGGAAAAGAGCAGTCAGTGGGGAATTGCATGCAGCCCTTACAGGGCTGAGGGGTTGCTCAATAACATGGCAGATGAAAATCAATGCAGATTAAATTTGAAGTGATGCATGCAGGGAAAACAAGTCTTAAATTCATAATGAAATTATGGTTTCTGAACTGCTTCTTTTCACTCAGGAGTGAGACCTTTGGACTATCACAGACTATTCAACAAAACCATCGGCTCAGTGCTCAGCTAATCAAACATTAGGGACTACCATGAAAGAAACAGCAAGTGAACAGAGAACCTCATCAGACCACTGTTGAGGCTCCTGGTTCACCAGCACTTTGAACAGTGCATGCAGTCCTGGTTCCCTCCTCTCAAAAAGGTATCTAAGGAGTGGGACAGACTCAGAGGATGACAACAAGGACAATTAATGCTGACCAGCTTTATGCCTGAGGAGGCTGAGAGTCTTTACCCCAGGAAGAAGATGCCCAGTTGACATCTAATGAAGGTCCACAGGTTTGTGAGGGATTTGGAGCAGGGGTCTAGGAAGTGGCTTACATGGTCATTTCTACCACAATAACTGGGAAGCACTAAAAAAAGCTGTCGCAGACCGGTTCAAAACAAAGAGAAAGGCCTAATTCTCAGTAGAACATGTAGAAGGTTGGTGGAGTTTGTTTTTACTGGTGTTGTGGAAGCAAAAGGTTTAGACAGGTACAAGGAGACTGTATAAGCACTTGGAAGAATGATCCACTGAAGGTTACTAGAGAGTCATGAACCACATTTATTCATGTCAGGAAATCCCCTGAGCTGAAAATAGTTGGGGGCTGAAAAAGTAATCAGTGAAGTATTATGCAAGTTTGTCTCACTCTTTCTCTTCCCTAGGCTTCTTATTATGATTTTTATTGGAGAAAGGATACCAGATATATTTTGAGACACAAGTGCAAGTTCCTCCTCTGCAGCAGGAAACAAAACAGTGTCTCCCATCACCATCTCACAGAACAGACAGGCTCATTTTCGCTCATTCCCTGGAAAATGCTGTGCTTTTCTTTCCTACAATCCTTAAACATTGCAGATAACAAATAAGAATAACCACTTTGCACTTGGGACACTTAATTGGGAAAGTGTAATACTACATTGCCATCCAAGTAATGTTTATGTATCTTACCAAGTGACTGTTTAATACAACACAAAGATGCAACCCCCCCAACTCTTAAACATGGATTTTCCCCAGGTTTTTTCTTGGATACTCCCACCTTCTCCTTCTTCATGGTGGAGGTTTATCTGACCTTCCAAGCTCAAAATGTGGTAAATTATTAGAATGCTCAGTTTGGGTGTGTCGCTGGGTAAGGACCCCCACGCACAGACTGGTTAGAAGGTGAGCAGTGCTTGCTAGACTACCCGGTGACTCATCACCAAACACATCATTAATCATATGTTACAGCATGTCTGATTTCATAGAGTACTGTAGGTGGTGTGAAATAATCTTTGAACGAGTTCAAGCTTTTTCCAGCTTTTATGAGATTACAATGCTTCAGACTCCAAAAGACTCAGCTGGGCAGGAAACTGTTGAGGATTTGCTGTAGGAACCTGGGCTGCACTCCTGGCACGTCAAGTCTCAGCTCACAGCAGTGGCTTTAGGGCATTGACAAGTCTGGCATCAGCTGGAGCTGTTACCTCTTACCGATCGTGATGCACTCATTTACTCAAAGGTGGTTCAAAGCAACACGTGGGCAGAGCTGAATTTTGCTGCCCAAGGATGAGGGGTGGGGTCCTGGTAGTTCCTGCGAGGGGAAGGATTTGGCTGGGAAAGAAAGCACAAAGAGAGCTCTGGCAAGCCAGGACCACTGCTTTTGCTGGCACTAAGGAGACATGTGATGACTGCTGCTTCCAAGAGGACCTCTCCCACCTTCCAAAACCAGACAAGGACACCAGATGCTCTGGTTTCTTCATTAAGCATGCCTCCTCACCACTCTGGCACAGGCAAGTAGAAAAGAGGACTGTGGGCACTACCTATTTTGCCAATGCTTGGAGATGTCCCAGCATCAGCACACCAAAGGACTTCAGCTACTTCCTCTGGCAGTCCCTTTTTGCAATCAGGGCACTGGTGAGGCTACTGCAATGATCCCAGAGAGAGTCTTTGTGTCATGCAAAAGGAAAGGCTCCCTCTATATCCCACACTCAAAGGCTAAGGAGGTAAATAGCAAAGTCATTGACCGGCCAAGTCTGAAACTTAAATTTCAGCTCTTACCAGGACCGTATCCACATGAATGACATTTTTAAGCTACATAATCCCTGGCCAAACACTTACCTTGAGGTAAGTAACTGTAAATGCAGCATGCTACCAGAGGTACGGCACAGGCTGATCTTGCCTTGGAACAAGTAGTGGCAGCCAACACCTCCTACCTCGAGGTGTGAAAAATCTTGCCGTGCTACATCAAAGGCTTCAGTGCCTTTTGTCTAATAAGACCTTCTAATAAAATAGGACACATTAGGGCTAATTTTGTATGTAAAGCAATATTGGAACACTAACACCCAAAAGTCACAACTAAAACACTTCACACACCAGGTGGAAGACTTCCCAGCATCCCACTCCAACCTCTTTCGTTGCACAACAGGGCCCTTCAAAACAACCTTTTCTCCAGCAAAGACAGAGCCTGAGGGCTGTGGTGCAGCTGATTTGATTTCATGAAGAGTTTGTCCCAAAAAGGAGGCATCTACATGAGAAGAGTGAGTCATTCCATTTCAATAGTGGGCAAAAGAATTCATTAAAGGTGCACAGTTTGCTTGCTTGGGCAGGCTTCGTGTGCTCAAAGCAGGAGTGGTCTCACTGTTACTATATTTACTGAACTCCCACAATTAAGCCTTTTGTTCCCCTCACCCCGTAATGACAATGGTTTCTTCATGTAAAATATATTCAGAAAGGAGGTTGCTCTGTGTTTCATATTTGCAAATTGTAGTGGTTTTCTCCCCTACACTGGTTGTAGGACAAATGCTAGCCAAGGAACAGCAAAGAAACTTCACACTGAATGATACATTTTCAACTATGTTGTTTAGCATAGTAGAATCATTTATTTGGGTTAAAAAGGACATTCAATACTAACTGAAGCTGCTTGTACTTTCTGGAGCAATGAGGTGAAAACAGATCTAATGTACTTCATACCAGTCAAATATAACTGCCTTCTATGCATCTTGCATATTTCTGTGGATTCCAGCATTGCCAAAGCCCTGAACAAGAATATCCTTTACCTGCAGACCTAGCGCAGTGGTTGCACTTTGAGCTCTGCCTAACACACCTTTGCTCTCAGTTGGAGGTGCTTCATTCATTCTCCACACCATGTTTCATCTTGGCCCCACTACTGAGACCACCTACAGGGCTGCCAGTTAGTATCAGCTGCATTACACTGAACTGGTATTTACAGGAGCACTTGGTGGGAACCACATCTTAGGCAGCCTCACGGGCAGCCTCTCCACCCAGCCACACACTTACAGCAGAATCCTGCTCCATTCACCATCAGAGGACAGCAACTGCAGGCTACCTGACGGACTCGCACAGAAAACAGCGAGCCAAGTGTTTACTGTATTTTTAGTTGGGTTTAATTGCAAATTAGCAGCTGGAAACAAGGAGGGGTGAGCAGTGTGTGAGCAGCCAGCTGTTTGTAGAGGAGTTTGGAAACCTTCGATTGTCCATTTCTGTAGCTCCAATGTGCAAAGTACTGGCCTGCTGTGCGCCTGGGGTTTTCAAGACATCTGGCGTTGCAAGAGCCAGAGGCCATCTTGCATCTTAGGGAACACCTGTATTGTACAAGGGTAGACAGGGAACAAGGACAGATGCCACAACCAGGTAATTCAGGGCAGCAACGGGCCATGTTCTTTAGTGGCCGGCAGCAACAATTATTTTAGACTGGTGCTTGTGATATCTCGGAGCCTTGCAGAAGCTGGCTGCTTTCAGTGCAACAAACACATCTGTATAAACAGACAAACTGGTTGATGAGGAAATTAATTACCCTTTGAGGTGACTAGTGGGCTGGATTTTTTCTTTTCAGTGCACAATGAAAAAGAACTGTGTGTTTTCGTTCCACTTCAACTTTATTTTCAACAGGGGAAAAATATGAAACATGGACTACAAAGCACTGTAAAGCCTGTTGGATGTACATCTGTATAGCACCAGCTAAATACTGAAGTGTCCAAAGTTCAAGGATCTCCAGACCTGGATTTATATCATTCCTCATAACAGTCCTTACATAAACTTTTCCTTTCTTATATACACAGACAGACCTGATAACAGCAGCTGAAAAACTCACACTTTAAATCTCACATCTTATCTTCATAACATCCCCATATGGGTGAGGGTGGTGCAAACACCCCATATGTACTCACAGGTAAATGAAGCACAGAAAACCTCAGTACCCCAGGTCAGGTCCCATAAAGATGATGCTGGCAAAAAAAGCCTTAAAAATCATGTTAAAATCATGCCAGTTTAGTGCTGAGACCAGTGGACCACATTTTTCTTTTCCTCTTTTCTTTCTTTTTCCCTGGATCCCCCCAAAAGCCTTTCCTGCTGTCCTTGCCACAACACTGATGCAACATGAACCCACAACTCGCTGCTGGTTGCAGCACCCTGACGATACAACACTGGCATTGCATATTACAACACCACTGATGGGAGAAGCGCACCTATGTAGATTTTGGAAGTGTGTGATATCCCTATTACTATTTCAATAATTCCTTCTGAGGAGCTTTGCCATCACACGCTGGTGTCGGCTGGGCCAGCTCCATGGGAACCAGCCACCCCAGAAATAGGCTTTGCCCCCGGGACACATCCTGGAGCCCTGACTCAATTAAAGAACAAATTTGAGTCAGTGGAAACTTGTCTGAGGAAGGACTGAGTAAAAACCACAGGGTCAAAGTGGATCCTGAGGAATTAGTGAGAAATTATTGCAAACCCAGCTGCACTGCAGGCATCATGGAAACAGGGTTGGAAGAGATCAACTGGGGTCATCACGGGAAAGATGCAAAGACAGTAAGAGCTAAAAAGAGTTTACAGCATCAGGCCCAACATCAGCAGTGTAGATACAATGCCTGCCAAAACCCACCAATATGGTGGCACCCAGTACGAAGAGGCCAGCCATAGAACAGTGATATGGATTAGCAGCAGGAAAGGACTTGAAATTCATTTTTTAGTAAGTCATCAGGTAGTAGCAGTTGAGAAAAAAAGATGGTATGGGTTCAGTATCAACACCGGTATCTTTAATCCCTGCTTCAGACCAAGGCTAGTAGTTAAACTAGCCTCAGACAAAGGCAATTTTTTGCTAAATGAGACAAACCAACCACAACTTATTGTATTTACCGATATAGCAAACAAACTCTGTACTTCAACTACATTTATAATGAGATTTCCTAAAAGCAAAACACCAAGGTATTCGAAGACTTTAGGGCTGTTCTTTTTGGGTTGCTTTAAGTCTGGTTAATATTTGCCTTTAATTTCTTCTACAGACTTTCTTCTTGTAAAACCAAACATGACCAAAAAGGAGAAAAGAGTACTGAAAGACCACGAAACATGTGGAAAAAATTATCCCAGAGCGAACATGAAAGCCATCTTGCCTGAGACTCCCTCTGCACTTACTCCATAGGCATGAACAGCAAGAGACCGATGTTCTGGTGACAAACACAAATAAAGTGGCAAACCCTGGTCTTCGCTGGCATCAAAAGAAACCACACATCCAGCCATCCATAGATGGTTTAGCTAAGAGCATATTAGCCCCTAGGCTAGCCAAGACTTTATTGGTTGGAAAATCTCAATCATGAATGCTAGCTGCAAGGGAGGGGAAAAAAAAAAACACAACCAAAAAAACACACCACAAAACTACACAACGAAACAGGGAAAGACTGGGCAGGACAAGCCTGAACATGTTCAGTTTGTCCTTCCTATGTTACAATTATATCCTCATTCCTCTGAGCAAAAGGCAGTTCAAAGAGACAATAAACCCCTTTTTGGTCTTAGCTTTGCAGGAACTGTCACTGAAACGGAACTGAAGTGGTTCCCAGAGATAAGACAACAAAAGAAATTAAACTCTTCCTTATAGCTACCCTTTGGTAAATATCAGCAGAGAAAGAGAGGTACCGCTTCAGATAAAACTACGGCATTCATCTGAGGAAATAGGATTACTTTAGTGGTTTCAAACTGAGATGAATATAGTACACTACTTCTCAAAGTCTGCAGCTGCTTCCTTCCTTTGCGTTGCAGGAATACGAGCCTCTATGGCTCATGCTAACTACATTTTTTTGGGATATATAGTAGTTTACTGTCAGGAAATGTGATTCTCTTTTGGGGCACAAGTTAATAAATGTTTTAGTGTAGGTCCCAATAAATTTGGTCTGAAGCAGTGTAGCCCACAGAACAGGTTTGGAGTGGACAAAGCATGAGGGACCAGTTAGAACAGCCACCAAATGGGGTTTCAACCACTTTTCTGTAACCTTCTCATTTGGACCCAAAAGACATAGGCTAACAGAGGGTCTGCTTAGGGTCTGCGAGGAAAAGAAATTGAGCTGAAAGGCAGGGCATGAAGTATGGCATGGGATGGACCTGAGAAGTCTCTGAGGGTGCATCCACCCCATCCTGTCTCAATCCTAAAGAAAATCAAGCAAAAACTAAGGTGCGTGGCATAATGATACCACAAGGCAAAATTAAGTGGGGGAAATAATTCGATTTGCAACTAAAATCATGAGACTTTAAACAGCCCTAGACAATGAAATAAGTGACAGCTGCAATCCTAGACATGGATGGGACAGGCAGAAATAAAAGGCCCCATCCTCTATTACCAAACTGCCCAGAAACCATCAAGCGCTTACGTTGAAAGGTTACTATAGAGATAAACAACAGCTTTTTTTTTTTTAATTAATTTTTAATCTACATCACCATTATCTTTATAGAGTATGGAAATTGCCCTGCTCATCACCCCAGCTCTGGGTCTCATTGCTGACATACATTTGCATAACGGTAGCAAACATCAGCCTGGCACAGGACAGACACCTTTTCTAACCATAACCAAATTCCATGAGAAATTAATTACCAAACTGGAAAGCCATAAATACTTCAGACTGACTCAGTTCGGGTGTGCTGGATTTTTTCCTGACTTTCACTGCGTCAGGGAATTTCTTTCCACCCTCCAGCCCTTCAGAAGGGGCACATGGCTGAAGGCGTCAGTGGTCATGAATAATCGAGGAGGGACTTTTCCAGAACAAGGCAGTAATGTGAAAAAGTCTGTCTTCTGGGGTGACATTTGCATGACTGAGGGATGACATAATAAGTCTGCAAACAAAAAAGGCTTTATACCCCATGGCAGCTTTCAAGACCTCTCCATGCTCACTTGGCCCTTGCCTTCCGTGCAGAAGCATCACATTTTGGGGGCAGGAATTTAAGTTCCATGTGCACCAGGCCAATTGCCGTCTCTAGCTGTGGGTTTATCTCATTGTTTCTGGCAAACGCAATCCCATGACCCATGTTAATGATGCTATTTTATGGGGCAGGATGTTTTGCTGCAGAACTGAAGGGATTTATTTCTGCTCTGGGATGAGGGACTAAGAGCCAAGCAGAGCCCAGGGAGACAAACCACTTTGCATAGGAGATCCATCGATGTGCCGCTGGAGGCGCCTCCAAGAAGCAAGGCCAGTGCCTGAACACCAGCATACAGCAGCAGAGCAGAAAGAAGAGTTACAAACAGTATTGCTAGAGAATGAGAAAGCAGCAGCATGTCAAGACCCACCCCCCAAAAAAAAAGAAGAAAAAGAAAAGGAATCAAGCCCCTGTTAGACACTTAGGAGCTGCTGAAAGAGCCAAATTGAAAAGGAACTGCTGAAGCGCAGCCAGAGGAGCTGTGTGCCAGGACACATCCTTGTGAAGGCAGCCCAAGCACTCTGGGTACCATCAGGGCACCGAACTGGTGCTGGAAACCCAGGCAGGGTATAAAAACATGATGTGGATGTTCAGACTGAGGCAGAACTAATGTTTTACTTCCAGCATGGGCAGTTTGCCAGATGTGGACCTCTGCTGAGAGTTAACTGAAATGCATTTGAAACTCTGGACAAAACCTTTTATTTTGCAGGTCATTTGTTTCCAAGGAGAGAGCTGAGCAGTGATCTAGTGAGTCAGAATCAGGTAGTTCAAACACCTGCAGAAAAGTATCTGGGGACTTTCAGAGCTGTGAAGCAGGCGCTACAGGAATGATGGATGCTGGACCAAGCCCAGCCTCCCAGGCCTAAGGGGATTTGTTCATGCTGCTGGGAGCAAGGAAACTGTTTCTCACCAGCACAGGAAGTCAAGCGCTTGGCAACAAGGGAGGCAGCTCTCCCACAACTCTGGTTACGCAAACAGCTGCCTTCTGCTGGGTTTCAACATGCTTCGCTGCTCCAAAAATAATTTCCTGCTTGATTTGATACCATTAGCAGGAGCACAGAGTGCAGCACAAACCATCATGCTGCTTCACACTGGATCCAGCTAGCCACTGCTTTCTAGCAAAAGCCCAGATTTCTTTTTTTGGCAGAGAGGAACAATTACGCAGCAGGAAAAGGTAAGTGGGTGATGGCGTAAGCCCTCTCCTCTTCCTCTGCAAAGAGTTTTGACGCAAGCACCTGCCACCTTAATCCTTTCGGGCCTCTTTCCAAAGCTGAGATTTCCCAGCCCTTACAGCTCATAGCACTTATGGCGTACAACCAACACTCAGCAGCCAAGCGGGAATCAGAGCCAACATGAAGTTCAACAATGAAGTCACTGCATGTTGGGTGACTGGGAGCTGTGGCAGTCCTGGACAGAACTGCTGAAGTTCCCCCACGGCACAAGCAACAACAAGCTAATATTATGTTTTCTTTCATTCCCCACTGGATGCCTTTGTGTCCCCTTTAGGGGCTTGTTGGAGTAACCCCATTCCAGTCCAGTGCTTTGGGAACAGCAGCACTTTCTGTTCCTAGCTGGACTGGAATTTGGATAGCAAATTTTGCCCTAAGGTGCATCTGATTTCCTTTTCCCTATTCCCAGCCCAGGCATCTGCATGCCCCTTCCCAGAGGCTTTTACCAACAGTGCTTTGGAAACCTCAAGAAGTACAAAAAGTTAGAGATGCCAAGGCCCAACACAGCAGCATCCCACTCCACAGCCTGTGGACCACCAAAAGCACAGTACACCAACCCTCCCAACCCATGGCTTTACACAGAGGTTAGCTGCTATCTTCCAGATGAAGTTCAAGTAATGTTCAGCAAAGAAATGAAGCAGCAAAGTAAAACTCAGTGTTGCTCAGTAAAACAACAGCTGCGAAGTGGGATTCAGAAGCTGATAGCATGACCACAAAAATCAGTGTACTATAAGGCAGTACAGAGTGCACACTAATGTGAAGGGGGACTCCCCAGCAAAGTCTGAAGATCTGTTTTATTGTTTGAGAAAGCTCTGTGCGGTTTTCAAATACTACCTGGCTCAGAAGAAGAAATCCTTGACAGTATTAGCCAAGTGATTTTGTGCTGCCTTGCTCCTCCTCCTATACCTTGAAATCAAAGTTGTGCAATGGCACTTATTTATGCTTACACGTTTTAAGGCCAAGCACTCCACAAGGGACCATTTAATCTGATCTGCACCACACAAGATTTACCAACCTTTTCTTTCCACAACCATTCTTTGAGCCACAGAACAGGTTGTGAAAGACACCCTTCAGCCATGATTAGAAGAGTATAAGGGGTGATGAACCTACCACTGCTTTTAGGGAATTCGGCCAGAAACTAATCTTGGAAGGTAAAGCCATGAAAAGAGAGGAAAGGTCCCATCAGCAGTTCTGCACAGCACATAACTCCAGGATGACACCCACAGTTTTCATACACAAGGCAAAACTTGCATCTAAGCTGACCCAGATGCCAGGTGGGGTCCATTTCTATCACCATCAAAATAAAAGTGAATAACCCTTTGGAAAAGAGGCCTTCTCAGTTGCTGGAGGACCTGAGCTGGGCAGGAGGACAGGACTGGTGGGAAGAGTGTGCAGACTGGTTTCCGTGCTCAACTGACCCATGTTTGCAGCTGCTGCTGCTCCCACAGCCTGAGGGAGCGCAGATAAGCAGCAGTTCAGCTTTTCCAGACACAGCACAATTCCTGTTTACAGCCTCTGGGCTAAACTTTTCAAAAGAAGGAGCTAGGTGTCTATTCTTGCAGGAAACCAGGTGTGTAAACAGTTCAATTAATATACCCAGCAAACTGTGCTCTAGCACAGCAAAGAGGGCTAGTGGAGACAAGCCAAGAGCACAGGAGCCGAGGAAGGAAAATACTTTTAAAGAATATGCCTAATTATAGATGGGCCAGAGCCAGAAGTTTGTATTTGAACACCTGGAATAGCCCTGGGGATCAGAATTGTAACCTGAACCCAGATCCACATTTTGTAACTCACTCTTCTCCCAAATGAACTAAAACCCAGCCCCAGAACCAACCATCACACAGTCTGAGCTGCAGGTCTTGAACACCCAAAGCCTGCAGGTCTGGCTTAATACTCTCACCTGAGTTTTGGCCAAGCCATTGCGCTTGGCTGCTGGTGCCCTCTGTCTCTCTCGCCTCACTCAGCCAGTGCCACACTGGGGGCCCACTCCACCCCACTTCAGAGTCAGATGTTGCTGCTCAGCCCTGGATCACTGACTCAAGGTGGAGATGCCCGTGCGGTGTCTCACAGCATGCCCCTATTTGCTCCAGCAGCCATGGCATCCCCAGCACTGTGACCAAGCACTGCCTTCTCCCTGCCCTCGCAGGCTACAGCTGCAGCTCCTGGCCAAAGCAAGAAGCACAAAGTGGCTCCAATCATGCCTGCAAGCCAAATATTGACAGCAACCATCAGTTTTGCGCCAAAGCTGCAGAGTCAGGGCTCGTTTTTAAGGGCACAACCTCCAGGGTGGGAAAGCCACCCATGCCTTTTATGAGTCTTTACAGAAGTGGTAGAGTCCCTTTTCTCCCTCACAGTTCTGTTCACTAGGACAGAAAACTAAATTTCACCCACACCTTACTAACTCTTTTGAATGTTGATTTTCTTTATAGCAGAATTACTTTTTGCAAAGAAAGCTCAGCCCCATCCCCATAAAACTGCCCTGTCACAGGCATGTCATGCATTTCAGACAGCTTGCAAGGCTGACTAAACATTTACTTTGGATGGTTCGTTTCCAAAGTCCAGAAATAAATCCTCATCCCCAATAAAAGAGTGGCTGGGTGTGCCATCAGATGGCTTCATTGCCCCATTACAGCATGCCATTTGCATTCCTGTGCTTTGCCCCTCACCAGGTGCCACCACCGCCTGGCACCGAGTTCACTGCCACGTTCCCCATCTCAGAGCAGACCTGCAGATAGATGAGGACTTATCTCCTAGCTGGATTATTCTTGGTAGGTATTTGGCAGTCATGTTTGCATCATCTGACCTTGGCCTCTGTTAAGCTAAGTGACTAATGAACATGGCTCTTGATTGCCTTCCCTCTCCTGGTGGGCACCTGGCCTCTCACCATCACAAAAATGGATGAATTGGCACAGATAGCGAAGGGCAAATGGTATTCGCTCACACTGGATGCTGTAATAGTCAAGGCAGTGTTTATGTTTTGGAAACTTTTCTAATAATTCAGCTCCATGGGTATTCAAGGCAGCTTTGCACCATGAATGTACTTTTCTAGCTATTGCAGACTCTTCCCTGCCATGTCTGAACCTCCATCCCCAAAAAATAAAACAACTGAAAAAATAATAATCAGGCTTTATATGAAAGCACAGGAAAAAATGTATGAATCCTTCAAGGGCCAAGAGACTGCCTGAAAAGTGCTTGCCACACAGCACCCTGGCAAAATCAAAATGATGCAACTTTCGGTAGGGTGGACAGATTACAACTGGGCAATTAGACATCCCCGACTGTGTAATTGCATGCAATGAGAACATGCGTGGGTGTAGTACGAGGTGTGAGCCTGGTGTCACCAGCCACAGGTTCCTCTGGTTACCCTAAAGGAGTTGTTCAACAAATGGTTTCAAAATTTATTTTCTAAACATCAATAGGTCCACCTAGAAGTAGGTGTTTCTATCATGAACAGTGATTCCTGGAAGACTGTGAAAAATCCAGGACTACACTAGAAAACATCAGTCAGCAGAATCGACCCATCATCTGTCTCGCATCCAACTGTATCTGTACAGTCGGAAGCGGGAGAGGAAGAAAACTATCTCACACAATACAGATAATCTGTTATAAAGCTTTATATCAGGAAAGAGCTTCGGTAGGAAGTACACTTAAACATCTGATGCATGAGCATTCTCAGCTTTAATAACCATTACTTTCTTTCATTCCCCCCTTTTTTAAAGCCTGAGAACAGTATCTTAGACTTTGGCCTCTTGTCAGCATTGCTCAGATGCTCCCCAGGTGGCTTTTCCAGGGGGATTTCTAATTATCTGGGTTTTTAAAAGAAATATCCTGCAGAAATCTTTTAGCTTTCTTGAGGTTTCCTTCCTTCCTCTACAAATTTCTTTACCCAGAGCTCGATTTAAAACCAAACTCAAAGGAAACCCTTCCAATGACTTTAGTATGTTCTCAGATCACATACCCTGGGGTAAAAGAGAAATGAATCAAATCCCATAAAAATAGAGATGGGACAGATTTCAAAAGGATTCACAGAGAAGTTTTATAAAAAAGTAATTAGCCCAAAAGTTTCAGCCTAGAATATCAGGGAATAATGGAACATTTAGCAATACTAAGAAAGTTAACACTGCATACAGACCACAAAGGATTAGATGTATAATCCCCTCCCTACCAAGAAAAGTAAAATTGAAGCAACAATTGCTGTAATAACAAGCAAACAAGAAACCCTCAGATGCTCAAAAATATTCAAAGTTTTCAGATTCTGAACAATTCTAAATGGACCAGATTCACAAAAATGCTAAATGTCTATCCTCTGAAAATCCACATTAGACATCCCAAAGTCAGAGACTGAAAGAAAACCCCAGTCATTTCCAGAACACCTGATTGCTGTGCTGCTGCTTTAGAGGACAGTTGGAGAGCAGAGCCCCTTATGCATTTGTAAAGGAACGCAAATTATTCTAATGAACATACAGAGTTTGTGTCTTTTCCAAGCTATTGAAGCCACTTCCCAAGCAATAGTTAATTACAAGCCATGCTACTCCTCCAAATCTGCTGCTCCATGTTCCACCAAATGAGACACAACCCCATAGGGCACGTTGCCCTGCCTCCTGCAAACGCCAGCTGGGCAAACACGGAGTGCTTCTGCATGTGGTACGGCACAGACCCACTTGCTGGCTCAATGCACAGGTGCTATGTCCCGTGTACTGACAGACCCTCACCATGGTGTCTGCTCTCTTGGATCATACCACTAGCACTACCCTCCTCTTGGATCTGCATCTCTGCTTGTCAGTGGTGCTTAAGGGCATTTGCTGCACCACTTGGCACAGTGTAGGGAGCTTGCAATTTGAACACGGCAGACAACGTTTCTGATGCTGGAAATACCTTCTCCCTGGGTTGCAATAACCCATGATTTGTCAGGTTAAAGAGACAAGCCTCAGCAGGCACTGGGGTTAGCCTAGAGATGGCCATTCAGAAACTCCTTTGCCCTCTGGCTGTGTTCACTGCCTGGATGCTTCACATACCTTTGGCTCTCACAGGCTGGCAGAGTGGCTATGAGCAGAGTTTCATAAAGAGACTGCAATGAAATGAAAGGCCTGGGTGGGGCCACAGAAGCTGGTATAGTTCATGGGAAGGTCACACCCCTTTTTTTTTTTCCTTCTGAGCATCCCATCTGAGCCACCTAGCCTTCACCCAGGGCTGTGGTGAACCAGCACCCTAAAACAATGGGGTGTTGCATCTCCCCATCCACCCAGCAGAGCCTCCTGCTCATCCCATCCATCCAGCAGCAACAGCCAAGAAGAGCACCAGGAAGGGTTTAATACCCCAAACCAAACTCCTCCAAAGGAGCTGCTTTTCCACCCATCCTCTACAACAGCCATATTTCAGGCAGAAAGGAAAAAAGGGGAGAGCAGCAGCAGAGGATGTGCTGTTCCTTTTTTCTCCTCCATAAATGAATGTCCATTGGAAATGCTACTTCCTTCCAGTCCAAGTCCCTTGCTGCCCCAATCTTGCTGCCTCAGGTGCCCCAATATACCTAAAAGCATTAAGCCTTTCTCCTGCAGAGCTTCACCCCCAGTTTCCCAAGTCCTAATTCCTTCCAGTCCATCCTTCACATGCCAAATCAGCACATTTCCATTCATCCCAACCTCACCTTCCTCCCTTGTCTGACAGTTCTTCCCACTCAAGCACCACATCCTTCGTGCCCTCAGCTCACCATAAGGTTGGGTTCATTCACTGAAGCAGATCAGAGAGAAATATAAGCATGAGCATTTGAATCTAAAGGATTAGGAGATGTAAAAGAGAGAGATGTTGATACCACTGTGTGTGTGCACAACTAGGGGAAGGCTGTGCCCCCCCACGTTGCTCTCCGCTAGCTCTTGCTGGGCTCAGCTCAGCACTTCAGTCCCCATCCTCTAGTGGCCCTGCCACCGCTGAGTTCTGTGGCTGACTGAGCTGCTTTTTTTCTGCTGCTCTTCTGAAACAGCAAAAGGCTGGCACTTGCTTTTAATAAATGTATTTTTTTAATAAATTAAAAAAAAAAAAAAAAAGGATGATAAGTGTGCTCACAATGGCTCTGCCTGCCTAGAACACCAGGGGATGAAGAAGAGGATACATCCAGGAAAAACTGGATGTGTTCCCCCAAGGTAGTAGATATTTGCATGAGCACACCTTGTGATAGACAATCTGCATCCCAAAGGCTACATAATCTAAATGGCAATGTTGTAAATGTATTGGGAGAGGGAAGGAAAAACCATCTTATTGCCCCATATTATGCATGAGGAACACCAGTGCAGGGGGATGGGATGACTTGCATCACAGGAAAAACATGGAAGAGCCAAGTCCCAAATCCCAATACAGGGACTTAACCACAGCCTATTCTGTGTTTTCTATTTTCTGTTAACAAAGAAAACAGTATTTCCCCAGATTTTGATTCCCAGTGATACTGTTGGATTTGTTGCCCAGTCATGAAATATTCCAGGAGTGGGAAGAGCAGATGAAGCTCCAGTGAGTCATGAGCAGACACTGCCTTATTGTGCAACCTGCATGGCAAGGGTCATGTTCAGCCCTCTGATGCTGCCTCTGCTAATTAAGGCAAGCCGAAATACCTTGTGCCTTTCCATAAAATTCCAGTTTTGGGGGTTTGTTTTTTTCTTTCATTTTTTTCACTTATTATTTGGGGCTGTTAAGCCAGGCTTAACAAGAGAAATGAGCCACCACTTTGATGCAATCTTGCAGGAACACAGCTAACAACCAACCAGGCAGGCCACCGTGCCGCAGAGAAACCCAGTGCTTTCAAAGCATTGGCTGAGAATTGTTTAGAAGAGGTAACTTCACAAACACACACACTTTTGATTACAATCTAGCCACCACACACACAAAACAGGGTTTCGTTCACCCGCCACCCCCTCACTTTCTGGCTCCAGGCATGGAGCGGTGAGGCAGGGCAGCCTCCCCCAGGCGCACAGCCCTGATGAAAGCTGGAGAAGGCGGAGGGGAAACTTCCTTAACTCCCTCATAGATATTTTTTCCCTCCTTTAATTCCTAACTGTCTGTTTGTCTGCTGGGGTAACCACTATCAACCCATGGAGGGCACCAGACCAGGGGTCCCTCTTCCTGTGGCTCTGGTGCAAGGCAACAGTCTGCAGCCCCCAAACCTCAGCTCTCCATCCAAGTAGCACAAACCGGCCACACAAGCAAGTTCTGGATACTTTCTCCTTTTTCTTTTTTTAAATTCCTTTTCATCATGGTTTCCCTGGGAAGAGGAAGCAGCCAACTCAAAAGGGCAGAGATGGCAGGGAGGAAGGAGGGTGCTGGGGGGAGAAGGGGCAGGTGGACATCCCCTGAGAGCCAGCACAGCCACACTCACAGCCCTCCCACCAAATCCCTGCAGAAAGCTAAGCAGGAATAAGGGCTTTGAAGGAGAATGGGGAGGTCCTGACAAGGCTGAGGAAGGGCCTGCCAACCAACCCATTAGCTCAACCCAACCCCAGCCCTCCTCAGCCATACCCCATACACTTGAGGGCAGCTCTCCCTCCCATGAGCTGCTGGCTTCTGCCCTGAACCCCACTCTTCCTCCCTTGGGAAAGGGCCCCACCTATGGGTCAAGGATCAAAGAGGAGCTCTTGGCCCCATAATCATGCCTCACCCTGCTGAAGTTCAGACCAGGGCTTGGAAGGAGAGGATGGAATAGCCAGGTTTACTGAAGGTGTGCAAAGGGGGAACAAGGGCACATTTGCACTGCTAGTGTCATCTTCCAATGCATAAACAGTAGAATGCCAGTGGACCCAAACCAAAAATTGGTGGCCTAGGAGTGGTAGGTGGTATCAGGTAAATGTTTATGGGAAGGAAGGACTGGGGACCAGCTTAGTGCAGATCTGTCTGTTCCACAAAGGCAGCACAGACAAGAGAAACTGCTCACAACCTGCATCCTCATGACGCCTGGTATGTTCGTGATCCAGCACCAAAATCCAGGACTGTGACCACAGGTACAGTGTGTTGATGGCCAGAGCTGGTGCTTTGGGACTTTGATGTTAAGCAAGCAGAAAGCTTGCAAGGCAGACTGTTTCCTGAACTGTTTCGGGCCTGCTTCATGAAGAGGTAAATGGTGCTATAGAAGTGCCAGTGTCTCTCCATCAGCCACACAGAGTCTGAACAGCATATTCAGGTGTAGCTGTCTCGTATTAGGTCAACTCCACCCAAAGTGCACTGAGGCATTTCTCAAGTTCAAGAATAGGTTAAAGAGGTACATGATCCTCTATCCAGACTCAGTTAACATAGACCTTACAGACATAGGCTTTGGGACCATGTCTTCCAAAACTAAGATTGTTGTCATGTGAAAAAGAATCTCTGGATCCTGTTGGTTTATTTTTCACAGGAGGCCATAACTGAGGCCCTCTGCACCTTCCCTAATCCATTAGCTCCTGGAAAAACAGACTGTTGACCATCTCCTCCTCATCTCTCCCATAGCACCACAGAGCTTGACCAATGGTGACAGACCACATTGCAGCTCGTGGATGACTCACTGGTAAGCAGACACCACCTCCCTCTCCCCAAAGTCCCTTGATACAAAGAACAAAGCAATGCCTGTAACAGTGTCAAAAATCCATGCCACTTGGCTGATCAACATCATCCCAAGGCAGAGAAATACCACAGTTTCTACTGGAAGGGAGCAGGAACAGCTCCTGACAGCAGAATGCCCCGCATTGTCCCCAAATGAAGCACAACCCTCCCTCCCGCCTTCCCAGATCCCAGCCTTCAGCCCTTTCAACACCCACAGTTTTTCCACTCTGCTGCAAAGTGATAAGAAATTCCCTGCCAGAGGACATTGTTCAAATGGTTTATTGAAAAGAAATGCAATTCCCTGCTCCAGGCAAACAAGTTCCTTTTCCCCTTGAGGAAGAAACAGCATGGCCAGGGAAAAAAAAAAAACCAAAAAACAACAAAAAACAAACCAACCATCCCCAAAGCCTGCTGTAATAATATTAAATAAGAGACTACAGGAGTTTTAACAGGAAAATCCCAAGTTCAAAAGAATAATTGCTCCAAGAGATTTAAGCCTACAGCTGAGTCACTAAAATGAAGAAACCTCTCCTTGTCCATAGAAAGCAAACAAACCTTGGGTCATGCAGCAAAACTTCTGTATGTCCTTGTTAGAAAGAAAGAAGAAAGAAGCCAAGTGCAATTAATCATACTCCTAGAAGAAAGGATGAAATCTCTGTAATTAGCTACTTAAGGCTCATCTTTCTACTTTTGAAGACTAATCCAGCCTTCTTCTTTCACCCTTCACTCACAAAGCTGATACAAAAACCTACTACAAATACCATATAACTTCTCTCCAGGGGTACACACTCACCTGCAGCCTATGGTCCCCTAGCAGTAAGTGTACAGGGAGAGGGGAACATGTGCAGAGAGCAAACAGAGCTCCTTTTCTTAGTCACATTTTGTGGATGAGCTGGAGTTTGTAGACTCACTGAGAACCTGAAGAACTCAACTGAACTACAGGAGTTATTTTCAAGCTAGGTATTTTATATCCACAGTCCTGACCCAACTGATCAATGACCAGAAACCACCAATTAAAAAACAAACAAAGAAGCATACAAACATGAAAACACTTCCCAAAGGGTTAAGATTACAACTGCTTGTATTAATAAATTGGCTTATACCTGATCCTCATAGGATGGCCTGACCATCACCCTGCCCATAGAAAACATGCTTGTCACAGCGGTACACACTGTTTGTACAGAGGTGAGTGGACAGAGCAAGATCTCCAGCAACTGAATTTGGTAGGGTGAAGCCAGTTGAAAAGCTCTTTGATTTGCAAAAGGCAAAGCCACATTTCACAGATAAAACATAACCAGATCTGACTAGAAGTCACGATTCCTCTTCTACAGCTTCATTCAAAGTTTTCAAAAACAAGGGGGGAAAGTGTAGTACTTCAGAAACAGGAAGAGGAAGAGCTGGAACTGGTGGCTGCGGCTTAGGAGTAGAGTTCAGGATCCAGCAGCCAAAAAATCCTATGCGAATCAGAACAAGCCATTCAATTTCCCTGGGGTTCCCTTAATGAATAAGGGTTGACAAATATTATTCCAACAATGGAAAACACACAGACCAGCTCTTTAGGTCAAGTACATCAATGGCAAATGCAACACAGTGGAATAATACCAAAATGACATCAGCTGAGGAACTGAGACTGATTTCTACCCCCTCTCTTGTATACAAACCACTACTAACATATGAATAATGCTGTCAACAACAGATGGGGAAAGCTGGCCAGCTTTGTGGTCAGGGAGAGTAAAGAATGCAGAGTGGACAGAAATCTGCAGCTTTGCTCTTCCATGACATGGCAGAAATGCTTATTTTCAAAGGAAGAAGACTGGGTCATTTTTCTGTGGAAAAAAAAAAAAAAAAGGAAGCAATCACATAGCTCCAAGTACAGCTGGAGCCTTCCTGTACAAATGTGGGAAACAGGGAGGGATGATCAACAGCCAGTCTGTGGGATACAGCAACAGGGCCACAGAGCCTCCGGTATGTCCATAACGCAACACCCACTCCATTCCCTCCAGGTCAGCGCCACAGGCACAGCCAGAGGTACTAGGGATGCTATACAGGCTGTTTCATGGCTCAGAGTTGTCTTTGCTCGCAGGGCTGAATTACCACTCACCATCAATCTCAGCCAAAACACTGAAAATGGGTGGATTGCTCCCCCAATCTTTGCACAGAAATCTGGCAGAGGAGCTGAGCACAGTGTCAGAGCAAAGGTGTGATATGGCTGCAGCACAGGTGGCTACCAAACACCCAGAGCAGCCTTTCCTGTGCAGTCCTTGAGCCTAGAATTGCTGTTTATAAAGCCAAATCAACCATCTGCATGTCACGGTGGTCAGAATGGTCCTGCCAGCATGCTGGGGTTTGTCCCTTATTAATGGGAATTCCTACCATCCTGTTGGTGGGATGTGCAGATTCTCGTGAAAACCCAAATGCTGCCAGCAGACAGGCTGCTTTCCCCAGTCTGACTACGGGAGGGAAGAGCATCCTCACAACCTCTGCGATGGGATGCACCAGCAGCCAAGCACAAACTGCGAGTCGAAGCTGCCCTCCACCGGATGCATGGGAAACAACCCCCGATGTAGGAAAGTAAAAAATTTTTCAGATGCAGGTCCCTTTCCCATAATCATGGACAGCATTCACTTTTCTCCTCAGTGCCATGTTGCAGGCACAAAATGTAAGAACCAGAAGCTGGGGGGTCTGGAAGCATCCTGTTGTCTGACAGCACCAAGCGCTGGCATCCAAAAGCCAGACTGCATTCGAGTGTCTCTAACTAATTAACTGAAACAGGGTGTTGCCTTCCATTGCTGATTTTTCTACAAACTAGCAACTGATGCACACACTGGAAAGTGAAACCTTCTACATTTTTGCTAGATAACAATGCTGCTTGTATGTTGGTATTCAAACATGGACATATAACCAAAGATTAAGCTGAGAAACTAGATAACATTTACTTTTAGACAATTAACACACAGAAGGGATCAGTTGCCATATTGATGAAAATAAAATTTTCACTAATTTAAAAAATCATTCAAGTAGCAACATAAATACTTTGAAATCCTGCATTAGTTAATATTATGTACATCCCAAATTGTCATTTTATGTAACCATATAGCAACTACAAAACCAATCCTTCCATCCAGCCTCAGATCAATTAAACCAACACAGAAAAGGCACCAATCAGAAGAGAATTAAAGAAAACCTTTTGAGGATTCTAGTGAGAGGAAGAAAATTGCTGAGATTGTCTGCAGCAAGTAATTTGGCCCAACACTGCTGCCAAGGTACAGTAGCAGAGTTTTCAGGGAGTACTCCCTAAGACAGCAAGGTTAAAGTCTTCTACTTAATTAACCCTTGCAGAGACTTGAGACACAAAGTAGCATCACTGCAACACCTGAATGCACAATAGGATTCGGAATGCATTGTATGATGCCCAACAACGTAACTGAGTGTGTCCTATGCAAAATGCCCTGGGACATAGCACCATATGTAGCCCACAGTGCTTATGGCACTAGGAAAAGGATAATGAAAAAAAAATCAATAACATTTGACTTAGTCGTCTGTAGTTCATGAAAACTGATTTTTAATGAGATAGTGTTGCTGCACAAATGAAGGGAGGTGGGGCACAGGCTGGTGAAGTGGCCCTGGGAGGCTGTGACGGTGAGAGGCAGCTGCAGGGAGTGCTGGCCAACCGATGGTGACACCCAGTGGATGCTGACACCTTCCCGGACAAGCCCAATTCCTGAAAACCAGAGCTTCCCCTAATGATCTTTAACCTGTATCCTACACTGTAGAGCAGCTACAACACTCACAAAAGTTGAAAAAAATTATTCCCATGCTAACCTGAACTGCAGAAGCAAGTGTCCGTAATAAAAGAAGTAGAGCAAAATGAATGTTCAGAAGTTCACAAGGGATTTTTTCACTCCCCCACCAGAGGAGTGCTGGGGAATCTTCCAGGAAGATGACAGCCACGTGCACTTCCTGGCCTGCAAAATTCTCTGACACACCAAGCTCTTCGAGCTTCCTTTACTAATAATGAACAGAGACAGATGAATTCAGTAAAATCAGGCACTTCTTTCCTGTTGCAGCACATAAGAGAAGGTGGCAGCCTGCTACAGCGTGCTAGGCTGTGGAAAGTGGGAAGTGGCAGGCGTGTGCTTCATCTTGCTGTGACAGGGCTAGACCTCCTCATTCTTTTCCTCCACTGTCCTAGACTTACTTTCTTCTTTCCCAAGGTCTTGTTCTATATCGAGCATCCCCCAAGCACACCAGTTTCCCCACGAGTTTCACACTGCTCCCGATCTCCATTTCTCAGTTGTATAACACTGCTTCTTAAAGGCAGGGTATGCAGTGTCCACTGCTTTTCAGCACACTCAGCTCCAAAGAGAAGACAACCAGGAGAGACTCCATTTCTCACCTCAGCTTGTTTTTACATCCATTTAAGTAGACAGAAGATGAGATTTTCAACAAAGTCTCCTTAAAAACAGTGAGAATCATTCTTTTTAGCAGTACGGAAAGCAAAACATTGAATTCTGGTTATGATCCTCTACTGCCACCAGCAGTAAGATATCACCAAAAGCTAAAGAGGAAGCAAAATACCCCTTAGCAGCTCCCTCAAGGGTTGCAACAAGGCCAACACCGAACAAGTGGACCACTCACCCGAATTTGGTGGAAAGAACACCTCCCAGGGCAGAGCCAATGATGATGCCTATCCCAAAGCAAAGACCCAGCTTCCCCAAAGCATCAGCACGTTGGGAAGGTGTAGTCAGGTCGGTAATAACCTTCTGAGCACCTGCAGTGAAAACAAAAATCCTTTGAAAGAAGCTCACCACAGGGTCTGAGCAGTGGGTATACAAATTTTTAGGCCACAGAAACACTGCCTGCCACAAAACAGTCCTTGCAACCCCAGGACAAACACTCGTGCACATCGCTGAATGTAATCAGTTCAGCTTGTCAGTTGTAGGAAACAAAACCACTCAAACAACCCACTCCACAGGTGGCAAGAAGAGGCTTAAGACCCTACCAACTTGGTTCCTCTTGCACGAGTTACATGGACTTCTAGTAGCTAAAGGTTGTTTATGGTTTTTACTAGAAACATCTAGGAAAGGGCAAATAAAGCAGAACAGCTTGGTGGGCAATGGAAGGTATTTTTGTGGTTGCATTTCATTTTGACCAATATGCGTATTTTGCCAGGTGAAAGGGAAAAGCTCTCCTACAAAATAACCTGGTTGCAAGAAGGCAGCTGAGAAGATTGGGATAGCACTGTTGCCAGTAAGTGATCGTCATCTGTGTCTAGATGGCAAAGTACAAGCAATTTGCTCAAGATCGTACAGGAGAATGGGCCTGGGACTACAGGCTACTAGTCCTGCTTTCCTGCTCCTTTCCATAACCAACATACCTGCAGTTACATGTTCTCCACCTTTCATCCTTGATGACCATCAAATGTTCCTCCTACCTTCCTTCGTGCTGTTGGACCTGTTGACTTGCAGCAACGTGAGCAAGAAGAGAGGAATCAGACAATAAAAGCAATTTGGAAAGGCACTCAGCCCTGACCAACCTTACCTGGTAGCCCATGCATGAACACTGCTGGCAGCCTGGAGAGGAAAAGGAGCGGAATGCTGGTGGAGATGGACATGAGCAAGAAGAAGGCACTTCCAGATGCACAGGAGAGAATTAAGGCTGCTCGGGTGCCAAACCGATCTGCAAACCTGGTACAGAAACGGTATAAGGTTGTCAGAAGTGGGACTCTGCAGGTCATGACAAGCATGATGCACCCAGATGGACAGAGCTGCACAGCCATCTCACTCTCCTTTATCCAGCATGGGAAACACTGATCAGATTCTCAGAATTGCTCAGTTCTCACAAGAGGACTAGACATCCAGAGGACCTCAGCTCACTGGGTCTGAGCACTGGACAACCTCTTTCCATTGCTAACTACCAGCAATACAAAACTTCACCTTGAAAATAAAAAAAGGTCAAAACAAGCCCCCAGAACTGGAAGCTTTGCCTGGAGGAGGAGAGCAAGGACCAGTGCTGAAGCACCAGCTGCCCAACCAGGAACACAAGCACAGACACTTTAGTGTAACGTGGGAATGCACCAACAGCTGCCACTGCTCAGCCCATTTCCAGATCCCTTGTAAGCACAGAATAATACATGCTTGTTTCAGTCTCCTTCACTGGCATTTCAGTGAAGAAATGTGTTTTATCTCAGAGCTGCTAAAGACCAGGCAGAGGCATTTACAGCAGCTCAGCTCAGTAACCCATTCAATATTGTCACTTCAGAGCACATAACACCCTCAAACTTTACTTTGTGACTCAGAGTTGGTTCAGACTAGGGAATCAGGCTGGCTACCTTTTTAGTCTAGGTTCACTGGCAATTGAAGTTATTCCAGTGTTTTTCCAGAGGATGTCAAAAGCAATGTTTGTCATTCAGCACCACTTAAAAGAAAATAAGTAGATAGCTTTCTATTTAGGTTCAATAAACACTTCACAATAGTGACTCAAATTTGCTTCTATTTGACGTAAAAAATTCAAAACAGTCAGATGAGGTTTTGATTCAGGTTTTATTCAATTTCAAGGTACTTTAAAAAGTTAAGTTACACAAAGTCAGCACCACAGAACGGGTTCTAAGTAATTTGGTTTAAGATGACCGTAAACTAGTCCTCAGATAAAGTTTTTCACTCTAATTTCTCTTTCCTTCTTTTTATTGAAGTTGCATATTACAGTTAGCAGATGAATGTTACCTTGCATAGCAATTAGTTGTGTTTACACTAAAAGAAACAACCAAAAAAAAAAAGCAAAGACTGGTCTACAGGCCTAAGCATAAGTAATAAAAGGGGTTAGTGTTGAGGAAGATGTATAGATCAAAGCTTTTCTGTTTACATGAACATCAGGAAAGTTTATATTAGCTGTTTGTAACCTAAAGACCGTGATTCACTAGATAGTCCAGGGCTTTTTTGGTTTTGTTCCTTAAGAGTAATTTCAGTGCTTCATATCTCACAGCTGTTTAGCAACATCAGGCAAGAGGAATAAGGAGAACTGACCTAGGCTACACATTTTTCTCTCTCTTATCACACTCCTTCCCATTTTCTGTTTATCTCCCTTCAAGGTGAAATCAAGGCAGCCTCACACCTAGAAAAATCCTTCTAATTTCAAACCTACATTGCAAATTTTGGCTTCAATCTGGCAATATGCACCTTCAGTCCTGTCTACACCAATGGGAGTCCAGGCCCAGATGGATTCTGGTTTGCTATTTTCCTTCCCTTCGGCATCAATTCTGGACATTAGTGAATTACGTGCATAGAAGAAAACCAGATTTCAGATGGCACTAGGTCCAGAACAGATACATTACTCTAGTTTCGTATATTAATAGAATGAGCATTCAATTTGGGCCTTCTGCACCATCTCCATTCTTAGGAATGCATTTATTTCCGAGCCTCACTGGAGAATTTATTGTTACTGTTACTAATTTTAGAACCTGTGTTATGGTAGAGTCCAAGTGCTTTTAGAGATCAGATCCTTGAAGAGCTATACCCCATGTACCAGGGGATCTTGTAAAGCTCACAGTCTAAATCAAACAGAATGGTAAATGCCATCCAGGGAAACTGAGGCACACACCAGCTCCATATGTGGTTATTTCTTTGTTGATCAGTAGCGGGACTAAGAAGAAAGGCTAGCCTTTCTCAGCTTCGTTTTAGTTTCTTATCACTGGATTACATGGCCCTGTCATTTTTTTTGGGGGGAGGGCTGTTTACATTTCATTAGGAACAAAATTGTGTGTTCCATGAGGTACAGAGGCAGAAAACCTGAGTCTTTTCCACTCTTATTTTGATAGATGAGCTTATAGATGCATAATTTCTTAAAGATTCGTGCAAGTCTAGCTTTGTACTAAACACATACAGATACAGTGAGATTCAGCTGTAGAAATAACACGACCCTCGATTATTTTCTTTGACAGCTCTACTTAACATCAATAAATACCATATTTTTTTGGTTTCCCAGTCACAAGACATTTCTAAGGTTACACATGGCTATAAAAAATTTGCAGGATTAAGCTGTTAGGACCTTGGGCTCCAAGGACCCTGCTGGTGCAAGCCCATTCCCAGTACATTGTTACACTTAAATGTGTGTCATTAAAACATAGCTAAGTTACTATAAAGGCTGCTTCTATGTTGTGGTATTTCTACATATAGTATTTATTTTGCCTTTGCACATTTACGAAAACTTCAACATTTCAACAGAACCACAAACCAGAACTATTTGATATTTTTACTAAAGTGTAAAAATGCTTGGCCTTTTTCAGCTATGAAAAGGGTCATGAGAATTGTTCTCACCTTCCAAAAATCGGACCTCCCACAAGCTGGAAGACACCAAAGGTTGTCTGAAGGTAGCCAAACCCCACTGAATCCAAACCTAGGGTCTTTACGAAGTACTAAAAAAGAAATAAAACAAAACAGGTCATGGGAAATGAAGTATGCTATATTTTTGAATAAAGAGCTTAATGTCTGTGTGGAAGAGACTACAGCTCAAAAAAGCACTTCCTTCAATTCCCCATACCTAGAGATGAAATCTTCATTGGGTCAGACATTGGGTGTTTAATAAAGACCAAACCCCTCCATCCCACACCATCCGCTAAGGAAGATAAATGGGATGTGATAAAACCCATCAATTTTGTACAAGGTGACAAATCTGAACTGCCCTTTACCTTTGCAGTCCAATGCAATATCCTGCTACTGCTAGGGGGAATGAGATACCTGGGGCAGCCTCAGCACCACCCAGAAGGTGACTGTGGTAAAGTCTTGGAGCTGTTGCTTAATTGAGCAAGCTGGAATCAATGCAAGCACAATATCGGCCTTTATGTATAATCTGGATTATACAGCCACAACCGGAGCTTGTAAAAAACCACCACCACACACCCTGAAGATCCACAGTCCTCTGAGGTTTTTTTATTTAAAAATTCAACACTCAAGGGACAGCTATTTCAGATTCACATTTTTGTTTTGTGCTGTCTGCTGAGAGTTGTTTAAAACTCTCAGCCAAATTCAGCTCTCAGGAAGTGTGGAGGTGCCCTAATCTTGCCTGCTTCCCTAGTACATGCTCTGCACCCAGGTCCTCAAATCGCCTGTAATCAATTGATGATCAAATACACCAATCTCCTGTAAATAAAATTTCTGCCTACAGGCTGAAGGCACTATGGACTGGTTTAGCCCCCAGGGTAAGGAGCAGTTTGCCTCTGGAGGCAGAAAACCAGTAGAGACATCTCCCAGAAGGCAGGGGCTCATCAGAGACGGGGTGAATGTGTATCACAGATCCATGAGCTCACAAGAGCAGGAAATCTGCCTGGCAAAAAATAACCTGGGGGTGTTGGTCAACAGTCAGCTGAACATGAGCCAGCAGTGTGCCCAGGTGGCCAAGAAGCCCAACAGCATCCTGGCTTGTGTCAAAAATAGTAAGACCAGCAGGACTAGGGCAGTGATCATCCCCCTGTACTCGGCACTGGTGAGGCCACAGCTGGAACACTGTGTTAAGTTTTGGGCCCCTTACTACAAGAAAGACATTGAGGTGCTGGAGAGAGTTCACAGAAGGGCAACAAAGCTGGTGAGGGGTCTGGAGCACAAGTCTTGTGAGCAGCAGCTAAGGGAACTGGGGCTGTTGAATCTAGAGAAAAGGAGGCTGAAGGGAGACCTTATTGCTCTCTACAACTACCTGAAAGGAGGTTCTAATAAGGGGTGTGTTGGTCTCTTTTCCCACGTAACAAGTGATAGGAGGAAAGCAAATTACCTCAAATTTCACCAGAGGAAGTTTAGATTGGATATAAGAAAAAATTCATTCACTGAAAGGGTTATAAAGCACCCAAACAGGGTGCCACGTAAAAGTGGCTGAGTCACCATCCCTGGAGGTATTAAAAAGACATGTAAACATGGTACTTAGAGATATGGTTTAGTGGTGGACTTGGCACTGTCAGGTTAATAATTGGACTCTATGATCATAAGGGCCAAACAAGAGTCCAGTAAGTGAGAAGCAACAATTCCCATGCACAGCTGGTTTATTATGTCCTTAGAAAACCCACCTCTGATCTGAAATCCCTCATTTCTGCTGCCTGCTTATTGGATCACTCTCCCACCGCAAGCAAGATGACACGAACTACAACATCTTCACCCCAGGCCATCAGGCCAAGAAAGGGCTCTAGGTGCTACTGCAGTACAAATAACAAACCACCTTTTACTGCCTGGGAACACCCTGAACACAGTCATAGCTTGCCTGCTAGGCAGGAGTACATTTTCCTCTCTCCTGCTAGAAACTCTCTTTCGACTTTGCTGTAAAGCTCCATAGATTGGCATTGAATGTAAGACATGGTGTGAAGCAGGACAACCCATACTCACAGGCATGATTCCAAAATGCATGAAGAGGAAGGTCAGCTCTAGAGTTGCAATCAGGTAGGCAATACGGATAGCTTGTCTCCTGTTGATCTCTCCCAAGCGGCCACTCTCACCCAGAGTCTCGCTCCTCATTCCTGAGGCTTCTTCCCCACCTCCAGAGATGGCTTTTGCATCCATAGTGCTCATGGAGTGACTTACTGCAGGACGACAGACTGAAAGACGACACAAATGTGCTTTGTAGCTGGGAACAGGGAGCACAGGCAAGGTGCAGAAGCTGTGCAAACAGTTCAGACCTTACAGTGTGAAAGGTGCTGAGTCAGTGTGTCAGGGATTTCCGTTTTCTTTTCTTTTGTTTTTTCTCCTCCCCTTTGCTTACTTGTCAGGCAGGGTCAAAGGTAACTATGCATCTTGTTCTTCAGCCTCGTCCCAGATGGGCTCATTGCTTCAAGGACCATCACAGCAAAGACAGGTTCGAGAATTCCAGCAGGAGCGGAAGTAGACATTGCCCCAAACAAGAGCACATGACAAACTCTTCAACTCTTTTTAACTGTTTCATTTCCTTCACTTTTATTGCCTCTAGTGGCTTGGAAAAAAAATGACTGTTTTAATTCCTCATGAAAGACACTTTGTTTTTGGCGGCTGCAAGTGAAGCTTATAACAGAACAGCTATTTTCAAGTCCTCATGCTTACAATAGATGTATACAGATCCTGAATCAAGCACAGGTCTTACACACAGTCAGAGCTGTTCTCATCCACACCTCTAGCTGAACCATTTTCCTTTGCACCTGGTGGTGCTGCAAATTTATAGAGGCTGAGCTAGCAAATGTTCACATGTGACTCCACTCAAGACTACAAATTACCAGCCAATGCAAAAAACATCAGGAAAAAAAAAAAAAGAAGAAGAAGAAAAAAAAAAAAAAAAAAAAAGAAGTAGTATTAAATCCATATAAATCATGAGACTGACTGCAGACTGGGGAATTAAATAAACAAGAGTCATTTGTCCTTTGGAGGGTTTGCTAGTTTGTTCGCTTGCTTGTTTACTTAGGGTTTTATTTGTTTGCCTGCTTGCTTGTTTGCTTGGGGGTTTATTTCTTTGTTTTCTTACTTGTTGAATCCTGGAAGTCTGGTTGACCATTGTCTTTAAAATAAAGAGAAAAATAAAGCAAAGATGTTAATGCCCTGATTTTGTAGAATCACAAGACTTCGAGTAGGATGGGACCTCAGGAGATCTCATCCACCCTCCTGCTTGAACACATCAGCTCGGTTGTGGCTTTTTCTAGAGAAGCTTTGAAAATCTCTTAAGAAAAGAGATTTCCCCCCTCCTTAAATAGCTGAGAAATAAGTTTTTCCTAATGTCCAGTCTGAATTTCTCAAGCTGTTGCTTGTGGCTGTTGTCCCTCATGGTGTCAGCTGCCACTACCAAGAAAAATCTGCATCACCTCTGCAGTTGCCCTTCAAGTAGTTGCAGGCTTCTGTTAGATCACCCCAGCCTCCACTTTGCCAGGCTGAACAGGCCTAATGCCTTCCACCTCTTTCCAAGATTAGGTACTCTAGACCCCTGACCTTCTTGGTAGCCCTCCACTAGGTTCAATCCAGTTTGTCCACAACTCTCTTGAACTGGGGGGTCCAACACTGGGTCAGCCTCATCAGCACCAAGTAAGAAGGAATAAAAACTTCCCTGGACATCCTGGACATGTTCCTTGTCAAATGGCCCATGATATGGTTTGCCCTACTCCTGATGATCATGCACCATTGGCTCACACAGCATTGCCATCACCCATGGTCCTCATGGAAGGGTTGCTACATGTTCAGTTGGTCCTCTGCCGGCATTGATGCAGGTGGATATTCTGCCGCAGGCTTGGGGCAAATTGTCACCCCTTTCAACTTGTTGAAAACCTTGAGGTTTTGGTTGATCCAGCTCTCATATTTCATGCAGACCCTCCAGCCTGAGGCTCTGTCATTGACCATCTCAGCCAGTCCCTCTAATTGAGTAACACCTCTGTTCAGAAGTGGAGACTTGACTCACTGTGAAGGCTGACACAGGCAATACAATTACAGGGACACACACAGACATTTGCTGGCTTGGATCCCGAGTGGCTGTCAGGGCTTCCATGTTTCCAACCAAGCCCAGGGAGAGGGAACTGTAAGATCTCCAGACATACCTTTTTATTCAGCACATGTCACCACAGAGCCCCAAGATTTGGTGAGGGCTGCCAGGCTCTACCTCCTGGTGAAGGAGAGAGAAGACCAAAGGTTTAATGTTTCACCAGAGGCAGGTACAGTGTCACTGGATGCTGGACAGAAACAACCTTTCACAAACTCAGCCAGAGCATGAGTAAAAAAAGCACCTTTAAAGAATGACTTTCCTATAGAGATACAAGCACTCAAACAGACCAAACTCACAACACCATAGAAGTTGTATTTGTTACCGAAGAAGGAAGATTACCCAGCATGTATCCTAATTTAGCAAAAGATCAGTGCTCAACATTTGGTTCATCTCAGCACAAAACAATGGATTTGCCTACACTTTGGATGTCCTGCAGCATAGCACCAACATTGTCACTCCCTGGTTTGCACTGGATAGGCACAATGTACAAATTACCAGCATTGAATAGAGGAGTAAAATTAATGACTGAACTCTGTTTATGGAGGTTTTGAGACAACCAAAAAAGCAACTCATGCAAATGCAATGTAAAACACTGCTTACGGGAAACTTTGCTGACTTGGAAAGCGTCAATATTTTGACTGGTGAGTTTGTCTCAGCAGCAACTGAAAACAGATTCCAGCAAGGTGACTGACAGAAGCAATGACATGCACCAAATATGAGCCTCGTCCTGCCCAGGGCATACAGTGCAGACAGCTAACCAGCCACATGCTCTCACTCAGACTTACATTCTTTTCGCTGGCATTGACAAGGGAAATAGAGGGTTTTGTGGTTGTTTTGGTTGTTTGTTTAAAAAAGTTTAATTTTCAGTCTCTGGGGCAAAAGATGCAGTTCAGAGAACTGGTGACCTAAACTCGGTGCCTGGTGTGATAGCAAGCTCTGGGAACAAACTAAGATCACCAGTGTCACGCATAAGTGGGTACCTCTTGATGAGCACCCCAGATGAGACAGCAAGTAAGCAAATGCCTTGGCCAAACTCAGCAATCCTGTTCTAGCACTAGTCTCTTTGGGCAGGATTATTTATCCCCCCATCCCTTTTCTTTGGCACTGACAGGACTAAGGGAAGAGGGTGGCAGTCTTAAGCCACTTTTACAAGCCATGAGCAAAGCCAGGTCCATGTTGCCCTGGCCCCAAGGATGAAGGGATGAGCTGTATTCTCCAAACTCAGCCAAGACATTGGCAGCCCTGAATTATCACAGTGTCCTCCCACAGAGGTCTTCTGCACAGGAACCTGGACTTTCTTGTCTTTCAGCATCTGATTTTTTAAGTCTTGCCCCATGAATTAGTCTAAGGGCTAAGTGTGGCAGCATGAGCACCAATGGCGCACACAGCCAGTGTGACCAACACCAGGTATACCCTCCTCCTCCCCTGAGAAACCTGTCTGAAAATGTCTGCAGGAGCCAAAGTATGATTGAGATTAACTCTGTTCCCAGCTATGCCATGCTGAGCACTGCATTTGTAGCCATCCAGCTAGAGGACATTTCATCTCCATCTGTAGTGACAATGCACCATTAATGACAGATGGCATAGGCTGGGATTGCATTTTTATTTAAAGGCTGCTTCTGGCTCAATTATGGACTATACCATGGGTAGCACTCGGTCACTGACAAGTCATCTTTAAAAAAAGATTAATTTAAAAACTGGGGAGGAATAGGTTATGAATAGGAAATGAATTTTCTTGGGTAGGATAAATAAACTTCAAATGGACAGATATTCCAGGGAGACTTCAGTGAAAGCAAGCAAGGAGACAAATGTCTTGTTATGAAACTGCAGATTAGGCCATTAGCTATGCATTAAGCCTTGACACTTATTCTCGACATTTTTCAAGTATTTATAGTTGCCTTCCCTGGTATATCTTTCCTGAGGCCTATTTATCTGGTGATCTCTGGAAAAACAGAGTGGGAAACCTGAGAATATCTTTAAAAAAAAAATGTATGAAGACTTACTGTTTATGTTACTTGGGCAGAAATCTTTTGTTAAATCACTGGAAATGGGAGCCAAGGGCAGCTCAAAATGCATGTGCCTGCGGAGGGGAAATCCACCCACAGCAATACCAGCAGTTGAAAATCTTGGTTGAAAAAGAATAAATTGTGGGGAAGTAAAACCCAAATCCTTTTCTCAACTTGCATTTTTTCACAAAGGAAGCTTGATATGATATATAGCAACATGAGGTACTCTGAGTGGGATTCACCTGTCTTCAGAAGGTCAAAACAAGCTTCACAGCCTCAAAAGAGCCTTGAAGAAGGATAGAAGTGCAGACGTGCTGCCCAGCGAGAAAGGGGATTTCTCAGGTCTCAAATCCCATATGAGTGCAAGCTGGCTGGTCTCTCCAGCTACACAGAAAAAACAGTGGGATGAACCAAATCCTGCTCCAGCACAGATCACACACACATCCCTGCCTTTGGGGGTATGCACCCATATCTGTGGCAAGCACAAGAGCTGGCTGGGAATGCCATGATGAGGGGATTGCTGCCTCTTGGATTCCAGCAAAGTTTATTTTCTCCTTGCAAAGAGAAACTGCATTTCTACGGGTTGTGTGCTGAGGGGTGCCAGGAGGACCTGACCCAAGGGGACATCAGATATGAGATGAATAGTTATGAGCATACCTTCCCTACCTTGTCACAGCATCATGCGGCCACCACACCGAAACCAGTGAGGCATGCAGATATTTGAGCAAGGAGAGACATAAAAACCCTTTATGGAGACACAGCCCTCAGGGAGCCATCATCCCAGTGATGTTTCCTGAAGCGATCCCCCAACAGCGGGAATGCTGAATGGCTGTAATGAGGGAAACCGCTCGACACAGGCCATGGTCAGTGGGAGCCGTCAAATGCGCAGGATCTGGCCCGATTCCTCTCTTCCCCTGACCCCGCCACTGAGGGAACTGGTTTAATTTGTAGTCTGGTGAAAGATTTACACATTTAAGCAAATAAGAGCATAGATGGCCTGGTATTGCCAAAATTAAGTCACATATTTGTTGACTGATTTATTGCATTGTCTAATTGTGTTCATGAAAAAAGTATCTCACTAATGAATGGAAAAAGACTCCACATGGCCAGCAGAAAAAAAGAAAAAAAAAAAAAGTTTAGTTTACAAAATAGCACAGTCTTCAGGGATTTTCATAAAAACTACAGAGACAGTCCAAATCGGCAATGAAATCAGATTCCCAGTGGCTGCTGAACTCTTTTGGCTCTTTCTATGTATGTATTAAATTGCAAAAAGCAATTATTTATAATTTGTTTTTATAAAAATGTTGCTGCACTTATCCTGCCTGGCAAATTATTTTGTGAAATGGAAAAGGCTATTGTTCATTCTTTTGGTAAAGTCTTTGTTACTTAGCATATTAAACTGCAAATCAAATTTTAGCTGAAACATGACTGGTTATTATTAACTTTTTAATGGTAAAGCCCCAAAGCTCCATCTAATATTGAGGCCCTGCTTGGTGCCCTGCAAACACAAAAAAAAAGGTGGACAATCAGACAAGGGAAAAATAATTAGATCCTCCTTGTCTTGGAGATGGGACCTTAACAGACAGAAGGGTTTAATGACTTGCCTGAAATCACAGGAAGTCTGTGGAAGGGCTTGGAGTCAGTCTCCATCATCCTTTGGAAGCCAGTCCCGTCGTTTAACCACAGGGCAGTTTCTCCTCTCTAATATTCTGGAAAAATTAAACCAAAAGAGAACATTTCTGAATGCTGGAATTTGACAACAAAATATGCAGATGGGGCAGACACTGTGTCAATTGTAAAAAGAGTTTTGGAAAAATTCTGTGGTCTGAATTCAGGAGAATTACACCAAGAATAACATGACCAAATAGGAAGAAAAAGCTCAGTTCTTTGTACCCATCCAGTCTCATCGGCTCCAGCAGGACCTCACCAGGGCAGAAGTCTCTTGTGCCTGTTCATACCGAGTGGCACCTTGCTTAGGATACATTTCAGCTCAGCCAGAGGACTCCCCTCCAGAGTCATCTCCCAGGTGCTGCTGTGGCCATACCCACCTCTACGCCAAAATCTCTCCTGGGCAAGCAGAAACCCCTCAAGTTTCAATGAGCTGCAGTGGAGAATTGCTGCTGGGCTGCCCAGAGAGTATCTCTGACCTTTTCCTTCAAGCAAAGACATCAAAAGACAGAAAATGCCATCAGCCTCTAGCGGTCTGCTACGCTAGGGCATTGAAGAATTGGCAAGAAAAAAATTACTCTTTCCCCTAGTGAAAGCACAGATCTGCTGCGTGAGCTCTCACCTGGGCAAGGTTAGTCTTCTCCAGACTTGCCATTCTTCCTAATGCTCAAGCTACACTTGTTTTAAGCAAGCATGACATGGTCATCCACAAAGGAAACTGTGATTAAAGGATTGGTTATACCATCTGCTGCTGAGCAGGGTCCAGGCAAACCCACACACACTAACAAGTGATGGTGACAGCCCAGAAGTGATGGATACTTTTGCCGCCTCTGTGGTTGTGTGTTCAGCTTACTGGCATGTTGGCATGACCGACTTTCAGGCAACTTGCTGCTGGATAATTGATGAAGCCCTGGGCTCCAAGATACACAGAGTGCATTGGAAGTCCAAGTTTTATAGCCAAAGAATATGTTAGATGTAACAAAACCAGATACACACAAATAAGCCCCATACTTAGCCTGCAATATTGCAGGCTATATGCAATATTTCATTCAGCTGGTATTATACAGCCACCTTCTGGAATCACAGCAATGTCTGGAACGCAAAAGCTGTTTATCATTTCAATAACATTTAAGCCATTATAATTTATATGAGAATTGTAACTGATTTGGGCTGTATGGAGCTTGTTGTTGTGGTTTGCTGTAGGAATGCTGCAGATTTCCTCTGCACACATCACATTTTGCACACAATGGGAGCCCCAGACATTTTCAGCTTGTCTCAAGCCTCCTGCATTTACCAAAACATTTTCCTGTGTCAGAATCAAACAATTGCCTGATTTATAAGTCTCAAGCATTCAGGAGACCACCAGCAACACAATGTAACAAAAATCTCTCTGTTGGTTAGCCTTCCAAAGCAGCTATACAGAGCACAAACAAAATACGGATGTGTGTTCAGTGTTTCTGCTCATGTATGTTTCTGCATAAAGCAATTAGAGAAGGGCAAAGCATGCATCTGTAAAACCCTGCGCATCCTGGGCACAGCTTTCCCACACAGAGAAAACAGGTATAACTGTCTTACATCCTCAGACAAATCCCTATCTGCTCAGGGTCAGAGGAGATGTGTGTCCTCTCTCAGTTTTGCTCCATTTGGCTGGCTGGTATCTCCATATGGACTTATGACCTGTGTGGAGCCAATGTGGGATATGGAGAAAAGAGGACAGCTGACCTCATGTCCATCTGGCTCCATCCATTATGTGGGTGGAGGACAACCCTATGTTGCAGATATTCACTGCCTATGGATGGAGGAGGTGGGATTAAGGTATCCATAGTCATACAGGGTTGGATTTATCAGCAGCTCAGAAGTGGTGAAACCCCAAATGTGTCTGGATACCTCTTGATCTATCTGGACTCCAAATGCCTTTCAAAGCCTCATCCAAGGTCTTTATTTTTTCAGCTTAAGTCTTGAATGGGATTTGTACAGTCAGAGCAAATGCCCAAGTTCACACTGTTGCAAGTTGGAGCAGAGCGTGTACTCTTGCCTGTCATACAACTCACTCAGGAAAAATGCAGATTTCAAAGATCTGGAAGATGCCAGCTCTTAGAAACATTCAGTCTGCCAGTCAGCTCTGTATCTCCTGCAATGGTGATAGAGGCTGTAGCCACATCTACTTGGGCAGAACAATTACAATTTTGAGTTTACTTAGGAATACAAGAGGGATGGCAGTCCCAAGGCTGCTGTTTTTCTGTTCAAACCACCAGTAGGCTTTGGAGACCCTTCACTGCTTCCTCCAGGCCTTTCCATTCCACTCTTCACTTGAATTCACCTGAGACAAAAAGAAATCAAACCTCCTTTGGCAAAGACTCCTTAGTGCTGAGGTTGTAGGGATGACCCACTAATGGCTCTTGAGTGAGATATCACAAATCTTTGTAGGGGTTTGGGGAAATTTTTCAAGTTAAACCCATGCTGAAAACTGAATACAACTCTAGAATGGACAGATAGATGGCAAGCGGAGAAGTTTAGAAGATGTATCCCGACAGCCAGTCGTCATATACTCTGTCATATCAGTAAGTCCCAGTTCAAATACATCTGCAACTTTGCTGTTGAGGCCAGCAGCTGCACAGTACCATTCACTAGTCCTCTTTACATTTCAGTCTCTACAGACATGGCATTTCTTCAGAGTAAAGGATGAAGGTGCATTCCTAACATGTTGCAGATACAACTGACACACACATAAAACCTACAAACCTACTAAATTTCGTCTTCTAAGCATTCTCTCAAAAGCTCATTCTTCACAATAATTCTTCAGAATTATTTTGGAACAACATCAGGAGCTATGAACAAAATTTGCCTCTCTGTAAAGAATCAGGTCAAACTTTGCGCACTGTTAGGATCCAACTCTGGTGTCAAAAGCCATTTAAAGTAGAACATGAGAGGCACACAAGTTTTCCTAAGAAAAAATCCCAAAGAGCTATTTGTTTTTAAAAAATATTTTAAAATAATTTTTAAAGCTTGTCCCCAAGATGACTGCAGGCTCACAACCCCCTGATTCTTTGTCATTGAGCAAAGGTATTACCATTTGCCATGGACCTGTCACCAGAAAAAGAGAGAGACCCAGACCCTTCTGCAAGGAAGAGAAAAAGCATTTATGCTCTGGAAAGAGCACAAAGAGGGATTTAGTGCTTCCAAACATGCCAAAGGATAAGAGTTTGCCAGCCCCAACTGGAGCTGGCTGCTGCTCATGGGAAGGCTGGATGATGGCTGTGATCAGGATGAGCTAAACATTTTCTGTTGCAATATTTGGTTTTGAGACTTATTGTTTTGATATTGCTGACTAATTCTAAGCTATTCCTAAGGCCAAAGGCAAGGCTGGCATAAACCAGCAATGCCTACATAGTCTTGAGCTGAAGTTGTCAGTACCATTTGGCATTCATCAATCTCTTCACGCTCTGTAGATGGTAGAAATAACCCAAGAGCTCACTTGGAGCACTGTTCCCTGGATCACATGTTCCATTTATGGAACACAAAACTCCCTACATCAAAATCTTCCTGCACTAAAACCAGGATCTGTCATCTGGCTTTTCCAGAAATCAAGCAAGTTCTGCAAATTTTCAATCCAAACTGGTTGAGAGCCAGTCCTGCCAAAGCAGCAATTGTACCAAAGCACTTTGCATATAGTTAGGGTATTTAGATTAGATATAAGGAAGAAATTCTTCACTATGAAGGTGGTGAGGCTCTGGAACAGGTTGCCCAGAGAAGTGGTGGATGCCCCACCCCTGGAAGTGTTCAAGGCCAGGTGGGATGGGGCTTTGAGCAACCTGGTCTAGTGGAAGGTGTCCCTGACCATGGCAGGGGCTGGTGGAACCACATGATCTTTAAGGTCACTTCTAACCCAAACCTTTATTTGATTCTATGATTTGAAACAAACAAACAAACAAAAACAACAAAACACACACATACACACAAAACCTCAAAACAATCAAAAAACAAAATCAAAAAACAAAACCAAAAAACAACACAAAAAGTGCTGCTAGAAAAACAGGTCTATTCCAGCCCATTTTCCTAGTGCCCTACCAGACAGCAATGGGATTACCTCTGTAAAAATGCTAGGAAGAAAATGCCCTGCCTTCCTATGTTGGCTGGGTCCTGGAGACTCCTACTAAAACCAACACCAATCTACTCAGCAGTTCTGTCCAGGCTCTCTTCTCCTTACCTTCAAGACAAAATGATATGGATTTATTCCTTTTGTATATTGCTCAGCACAGCCAGGAGAGTGGGGGGTTATATTCCTCCTGAGCCTCAGCAATTAAATCATTTGCCAAATTCAGCTAGCTCCACACAGGTGAAATTACAAACACCTCAAATCCCACCAGAGGCACCCTCAGAAACCACAAGACTGCAGAGGGGTCAAGGACCTCATTGGGAATGCAGCAGCAGGTCAGTGGAAAATCTTGCTTAACAGTTGTGATGCATGAAAAGGAAAGGCTCTAGATCAAATTTGCAGGCTGGCAGTAAAAAAAAAAAAAAAAGCTACTGTCCCATTCGCAAAGCAAGTGCATTTTATCTGGAAAGCAATGAGACTCCATAAACATAGCACCTCCAGATATAAATTTTTTTCCTTCCAGAGCAAACTTGCTACCACTTGGCCACTGTCAGCTTAAATGATTTCACTTGGTTTATATTTCCCCTTTGAATACCGACAATGACCAGCTGACTCATTTTTACTTTGAGAAGAACTGAAAGATCCGGGCTAGTTGGCTCTAGGCTGAAACCCTGACCCCAATTCACTGGGAATTTTGCCTCTGATTTCCATGCTGCCAGGATTTAATATTCAGATCTTTCATCCAGCTCCTCTTCTCCCTTTACTGTTAGGAAAACATCTGCTTCAAAGTAGTTCAGTCATTATAATGTTTGAGAATGTGGCTCATGGTTCACACTAGAAGAGTTTGTACCATTTTGAAATGCCTTCTACATGTGACTGCATGTGCACTGGGGGACAGTGAGATACCTGCTATCTTGCACAGCATCAGTGTGTGCCTTTAATTGCACCTTTATGAAATTAAAGTTTAATTGAGAGTCTGATAAAAGTGCATCCCTTGGTTTCTTCCTGTCCTCACTCAGTCCAAAACTCACCCTACTGGAAACTCAGGCTTAGAGCCCTGGAGTTCACTACCCTACAAACTTGCTTTAGCAATAGCTCCTGCACAAAGTGACGAAGCAGCTGGGAAGAGTAACTTTCAAGGTTACAAAATGACCTGATGATTTTTGGACCTGGTCACAGCACAGGAAAAAACATAGCTTTCCCCTGGCCTCCACCATCTACCTATCAAAGGACATTGGCATGTAAGTAAGTGCATGTCATCAGAGTATTTAGCAACATTCCTGACCATAGCCCAAGGTAGCAGGTCCTGCCAGCTTCTGACCAAAACTCAAGAACTGACTCATTAAGAAATAGCTATGTTGGTCGACGTAATACAAACCATTAAGAAACCTATAGGCCAGTGTTAGACATGGTCTTCCACATGCTCTACTCTCTTAGGGAATATGGCACTTGTTTTTTCCTTGGGTCCTCATGATGATGAATACTAGTGGGATTTGTGCTGACTGCTGTTGGGGATCGCACATACGAATGCTTAAATGCTGCCCCATATATATTATAACACGGGCTGAGCTCCCAGCAATGAGTCACAGCACTAATTGTTCTGCATGACATAAACGTGTTTATAGGGCACTGCTGGATCCAGGTACAATTAACTCCCTGCTCTGTAGGAATACATACCATATTGCGGGTAGAGCAGCCTCATTATAGTTAAACTGCTATAAAATGAATATGATGGACTCCCCCAAGGGTGCTCATCAAACCACTCCCTTTCCAGGTTCACCACTGGCTGGGTTATGTTTGGTCCACATTCAAAGCTTGCAGCAAAATTCATGCTATGAATCTAGCAGGGAGATTACAAAATGATTGCTTTTCACGATTAAGAGCAAATAAAAATTTAGTGCTGTGTCTTCACCAAGTTACTACGCTAAAAGCAAATTTAAAGCTGCAGGCAAGAAGATAAATTAATTAAACAATGTGCCAAGAAGCCAAGGGGTGGGGAGGGGGCAGAAATCATGTCATCATGCTGCGTCATCACATGGTATCTCAACAACCCATTGCAGGGAAAAGGGGGAGCAAGCCCTGAGGGAAAGGCAAATAAGAAGAGGGAATCCAACTTGGGGAGTGAGAGAAGGAACAGCCAGATCCCACAGCACCGTATTACTTTGCCACCCGCTTGTAGGGAGGGAACCAGCCATAGAAAGATGTAGAGGAGTGTCATGGTTCAACCCCAGCCAGCAAGTAAGCACCACATAGCTGCTTGCTCACTCTCTCCCTGCACTGGGATGGGGGACAGAATCAGAAGAGTAAAGTGAGAAAACTTGTGGGTTGAGAGAGGAACAGTTTAATAATTGAAATTATATAAAATAAAAACAATAATGACAAAAGAATATAGAAAATAATTGATGCACAATGCAATTGCTCACACTTGCTGACTGATGCCCAGCCAGTGTCTGAGCAGCAGCCTCCCAGCTAACTTTTCCCCAGTTTGTACTGAGCATGACATCATATGGTATGGAATACCCCTTTGGCCAGTTTGGGTCAGTTGTCCTGGCTCTGCCCGCTCCCAGCTGCTTGCGCATCTCCAGCTTTCTCACCAGCAGGACGTGAGAACCTGAAAAGTCTTTGGCTGGGTTTAAGTACTACTTAGAAACAACTAAAACTTCAGTTTATTATCAACATTCTTATACTAAATCCAGAACACAGCACTATACCAGCTATTAGGAAGAAAATTAACTCTATCGCAGCTGAAACCAAAACATGGAGACAAAGCTCCCAGGGCTCCCCAAGGCATGACAGCCCTGCATGAAAACAGGTATGTGTCACAAGGTCTGCATTCTCTACAACTGCATCTCCTTCTCTTGGACTTCCATGGTCTGAACTACCATTGAGCTAAGCCACTGTTCTTCATATTTGAAAAGCTGTGCCAGACTGGTGAAGTTCCCAGTGACTGGAAAAGGGGAAACATAATCCCCATTTTTTTAAAAGGGAAAAAAATAAGACTCAGGGAACTACAGGATGGTCACCAAGACCATGGAGCAGATCCTCCTGGAAACTATGCAAAGACACATGGAAAACAGAGAGGTGATTTGTGACAGCCAGATGGCTTCACTAAAGGCAAATAATGTCTGACAAACTGGGTGGCTTTCTACAACAGCATTACTGCATTGATGGATAAGAGAATAGTGACTGATATCATCTACCTGGACTTGTGCAAAGCATTTGATCCTGTCCCATATAACATCCTTGACTCTAAAATGGAGAGACATGGATTTGATGGGTGGACCACTTGGTGGATAAGGAATTGGCTGGATGCTTGCACTGAAAGAGTTGCAGTCAATGGTTTAATGTCCAGATAGAGATCAGTGAAGAGTGGTATCCCTCAAGCATCCATATTGGGACCAGTATTATTTAAGAACTTTGTCAGGGGCATGTACAGTGGGATTGAGTGCACCCTCAGCAAGTTTGTGGATGACACCAAGCTGAGTGGTATGGTTGATACTCTAGACAGAAGGGATGCCATCCAGAGGGACCTTGATGGGCTGGAGAGGTGGGCCCATGCAAACTACATGAAGTTCAACAAGGCCAAGTGCAAAGTCCTGCACCTGGGTCAGGGGAATCCCAAACATTGATAGAGGCTGGGACATGAGCAGGTAGAGAGCAGCCCTGAGGAGAAGGCCTTGGGGGTATCAGCGGATGAAAAACTGAATATGACCTGACAATGTGCACTCGCAGCCCAGAAAGCCAACCATACCCTGGGCTGCACCAAAAGAAGCATGGCCAGCAGGGTGAGGGAGGTGACTCTCCCCCTCTACTCCACTCTTGTGAGACCTCACCTGGAGTACTGAATCCAGCTCTGGGGCCGCTGGCATAAGAAAGACATGGACCTGTTGGAGACAGTCCAGAGGAGGCCAGAAAAATGACCAAAGGTCTGAAACACCTCCACTGTAGAGAAGGACTGAGAGAGTTGGGGTTGTTCAGCCTGGAAAAGAGAAGGATCTGGGGAGACCTTATAGCAGCCTTCCAGTACTTAAAGGGCACCTACAGGAAAGATGGGGAGGGACTCTTCATCAGAGAGTCTAGTGATAGGATGACGGTAATGGTTTTAAACTGAAAGAAGGTAGATTTAGATTAGCTATTAAGAAGAAATTCTTTATTGTGAGGGTGGTCAGACACTGGAACAGGCTGCACAGAGAAGTTGTGGATGCCACATCCCTGGAAGTGTTCAAACCCAAGCTAGATGTGGCTTTGAGCAACCTGGACTAGTAGAAGGTGTCCTAGCCCATGGCAAGGGGCTTGGAACTAGATGAACTTTAAGGCCTGTTTCAACCCAAAACATTCTATGATTCTATGATGGCCAAGCTACACTTGAACCTGAATTTTTACAGAATAAAGTAAATGTATTCTTCTATCTATAATCTTGTCAAGGAATCATATGGACTCAGAACTTGAAAAATCTAGAGGATCTTATACATTTAGCTACAACATATTTTCTTACTCTAGAAGTACTCTGCACACCATGCAGATTTAAAATCTGCAAGTTTCAATATCCTTCTCTCACCTAGGTTGCAAGGGACTGTCTGCAGGTTGGTGGTGTGGAGAGCTGTCTCCCCAGCAAACCTTACCCAGAGCTCTCTGGGAGAGCCACGAGAAAGCAGGGAGCATGTTATATTAGATCCAGCCCAGCCAAGAGCTCTGTGATGCACCGAATGGCATCTGCAGTCCTGGAGTGAAACACGAACATCTCCAGGAGCTGGATCACGGGAGGACACGCCAAGAAGCCAGGGGGCTCCGAGGTGCGGGAAGACAACCGGCTGCAGATACTGGGAGGAGAGGGAAGGGATGGTGATGAAAACCCAGCCCTGCCGCCGGGCAAAGCCTCGTTGCCCGGGGCCGAGCGGGGCGAGCGCCCGCCTTTGCCGGGCGCAGCCGACAATAGAGGGCACTATTGCCCCGCACATCGGGGACATCCCGCGGGCACGTCCGTCGCCACCGCGCTGCCTCAAACAAGCCCGCCGGCCTGGGGCTAGCGGCCGGGCACGGGAACCCGCGGGCATGCCGTCCTTCTCTGTTATTTTGCAGCCAGGTTGGGCAGGCAGAGGTTGGCAAAGGGTGAAGATGCAGCGCGGCTCCCGCAGCGCCCCAGCACCCCTGCCCGGCCCCGCGGCAGACCCGAGGGCAGCGCTGGCGGCCGGATCGCCCCGCCGAGCGGTGGGGAGAAGAGGGGCAGAAACGTGCAGAAATGGATAGGGAGGGCAAGGCCAGAGCACAAACATTTGTTTGCCGGGTCAATTTTCGGCCAGCTCGGCTGCCAGTGCTGGGGCTGCACGGGAATGGGCAGGAATAGGTGGCCAGGGGCAGGGAGGAGGACATAAGCATCTTCTAGTGTTCTGGTTTGGGTTTTTTTTTTCATACTCATAAATTTTGTTTCTTCTAGGTGTGCGCTAGCATCTGTCTGAAGATACTCCTGATGCACTTACCTCTGCTCTTCAGCTTGTTTTTGGACCAGGTACCTCTTCTCTGCAACAGTCCAGGCCATGAACCATCTCCATCAGGACCTGTGCAAGAAAAAATCCTGTTTACTTACTTAAGAAACATGAAACCAAAAAAAAAACCTGTGTAATGGCCCCTTCACCACCACCACCCAACCCCTCCAGAAAGTAGAAATAACCTATGAAAAGCTACTCCAAAAATAATATTACCATGGATAAAGATGAAAGGCGAGGGGAATGTCAAAACAAGGAAAATGCAAACATCTCATTTAGTACAAAGACTGGCAATGAACACTACCTATGAGTATAGAGCATGACTTTCACAGAAACAATACCAACAGAAAAGCAGGGAGTATAAAAACAAATGGAGTATTGAACTGCTACTCAAATATGACTAGACAATCAGCCAAAAAGAGCCACTCTTCATGGGTACATATTGCAAGTTCACAATGCTCTTTGGTACCCGCCATTTGCAGTCTGCTTTCCAAGTTAACAGCTCGGTGTCAGTAAGGCTCCCCACACCGCAGCTCATGGAGAGCATGCGACAAATGAGTCAGGCTTCCAATCAGTCACGAAGGGCCAGATGGCGAGTGGACTTCATCTAGTAAAACAACATGATGGAAAGAGCAAAAGAAGAGCGTGAAGGGAGAATGCGATGGCCCCGGGTGCACTGGCAGGTCCATCAATAGATTCGGCTAAATTCACTGCTACCTTTGTGCTACCCTAATGATGTGCAGCAGCTGGACAGCAAGACTAGCTCTTCTTTTAACAGCCAAGAACAGAAAGAATAACAGTAATTTAAAAAAGGAATTTAAATGAAATAAAGCGTTTTCCTGAGGTGCTAGTTTTTGCATATTTTTGAGAAAAGCAATTCAAATTGAATTAAAAGTAGCAGAATCTTTTCAGGGTTCTGTTCAGACTATCTTTCCCCATTTTAACCCCTGAACTAGCATGGTTTTGCCTAGCTATCAAATCTAATAACTTGACTTTTTATTACTATGTCAAGAAATGTAAAATTCTGAATGTTACACTGGCTTTAACAATTCCAAGTGTCACTTCGCTGGTGAAAAAGCCTCAATGAAAAGCTTGGGCAGTCTGTGCTAACTTGAACTTTAACTGCAATCAATTTATTTAAGCAGGATTCGAAAGTACCACATGAAATTGCCACTGGTATAAATGCAAAACTGCAAACTGCTTGTGATCACAAGCACAGTAGAAGTGCATGGGAGATAAAGTACCAATGTTTATTGGTGTCACTGCTAAAGCAATTATGGAATATAACATGCTATGAAATGAAGCAATCACATGTGGATCACACAGCATCTGAAGAATCCTGAGTTAAATATTGTTGGCTGTATGGAATAATGGTGTATTAAAGGAACCGAGAAGGGAGCAAAGTATAAACCTTCAAGCCTCAGGAACCCAACAATGCGTTGCTTATCTGGCAGCAGGCTGAGGACAATTCTGCAGGAGATGTTCACCCAGAGACTCTCCAAAAGATGGAATGCTCCTCCCTGGCACCATGTCATGGGGACCCATTCGCCTCCATACACAAACATCTCACCAGGCCCTCTGTGCTGTAGAAGTTAGCCTGGGGGTCCACAACAACTAGCCCTGTCAGAATGACAGCGCTGAACCTCTCTCTTTTGTTACCTTCATACCTTCTTATCAAATGTCCTCAGCTGCTCCTTGCTCGGTTTCCAGTGCAAGGTCCTCTCTTCCGCTGTCTGCCAAGCCATCAGACTCAGCTCTGGCTCTGACGGTCAACCTGGACTCTTTCCAAACAGGAACAGTCAAATGTAATAAACCTGCATTTGCAATCCCTTTGTAAGATGCACAAGCCATAAAGGAGTTTGCTTTCCCTCCCCTCACCCTTTCAAAACAAAGCAGCCATCAGGACAGTTAAAGTAATTGTTTTTTCTGACATAAGCAGATATGACTTGGATATTTTGAGCAAAAATATTTCATTCTTGTGGGGCATTGTTCTAACCATAGCGGTAATTACTCCACTCAGTATTCTGAAGCAGGAATTTCTAAAGAAGCTAATGGGCTTGGTGGTGGGAGCTCTTGGTTAAGATTTTTTGGCTCATGTTAGGCATACTGCTGGTTTAGAGGATCATAACATACCCCTCTGGCCTTAGAGTTCACGAATCCACTGAATTAAAAACATCTCTCCGTGCAGGCAGTATTTCTCCCTCAAAAGAGCTGGATGCTATCTCCACACAGAAGAGAAGCACAGACACTGCAGGAACTGGCAACTGTGAGCGGAAAGTCCCCAGTACTATCAGCACCAGTTTAAAACATAAGTGTATAAAGGGACAAAAAAACCCCACCAAAACTATACTAAACAAGCAAACAGACAAAAAAAAAACCCACAACAAAACAGGTCAAAGAGATGGGGAGCACTAGCAGTGACGAGGAAGATGAGTTAAAAAAAAAGAAGAGCTGGTAATCTCAAACTCAAGTCACTTTACCTCCCAGGTGAGCAACCCCTGAAAATACTTCCCCATTCAAACTGTAGTTCCTAGCATCCCTCAAGCACTGTGTAAATATTGGCTAACCTCTGAAAACAGTTTGGAAGGACCACGATGTGGATTTTGCAGAGGGCACGCCCACATCTTGCAAATAGTAGGGAAGTTTGCTCGCTCGGCTTGCATTGCAGGAATGTATAAAACCGAGGAGGCAGAAAACAGGAAAGGCAGCCGCTGGCCTCTCCCGGCGCTGGGGGAGGACGGCAGCAGGTTTGCAAGGATGCCTCACAAAGAGCCCCTGTCTGCAGGGACCCGGCCACTGCCATTTGGCTCGTGTCTTGAATAGAGGGCACTTTTTCAGCAGGTTTCTTGTGGAAGTTGAGGCGTTTTCTCCACATAGCTCATTTATTTCTAAAACCACCCCATCCTACATCCTGAGAGGTGTGTCTGATAGCTGCTGAGAGATGTCCCAGCTGAACACTATGCCACGTTCAACATGTTCCCCAACTGTTTCAGCTTGGCCCAGGACCCACCCCTTCTCTCCCTGGCCAAACTCTTGCTAACTGATGCTCACCTGCTTTTTAAGATTATGTACTTTTAATGACAGGGAATGAGGAGAGCCTTCTCATTACCTGCTCCCTGAATGACATCCTTTTGGCCAAAAGACCTCTGCATGGCCACCTTCAAGGGCTGTTTCGGGAAGAACAGTGTGGTAGTGTTTACCTAAAATCGCCACATTGTGGACCAGCTCACACAGGAAACATCTGTTGAGAACACAACATCTAAACAGGTATCTTTAAAAAAATGCCTTCACATATCCTTAAATACCTTTGCTACCACTACTTGTGAAATGAGAGTGGTCTATCTGTACCATCAGTCAGCAAAGCCTTTTGCCAGGAGTGACTTTATGCCTGCCCAGGAAGCAAGCAGGTATCTGCACCATGAAAACATTTCCTGTAGCTTCTTCTCTCAACCACAAAGCTACAGACCTTTCCCACTGAACAGCCCACCTACCCCCACAGACATCAGAAAATTATTTCAGGAGATGAAACTTGCTGCAGTGTCTTGCGGCTCTTCAGCCCAAGCATGGAAACACCCTTCCTGTGTTCTAAGCTGGGCTGTAACATCCCCTCTGCACCTCTGCACCTCTGCACCAGCCATGGCGAGCCCAAGATCCACGGGTCCAAAACCGTGGCATTGCTGGTCACTCCTGACCTGGCCAGCCTTTGGGAGCACTGCTGAAAGTGCAGTACCTGGCAGCACACGGGAGCTGTCCTGGCTGGCCCAGGTGCCTCATCGACACGGGAAGCCCAGGAGCGAGTATCCTCAGTGGTGCAGGAAGGCTGCTCCATCACAGACATGGGCTGACTGTGGAAACAGCATGGAGAGACTTATTTTGGCCCAGCTGGGGGAACAGGAAGAACTTTCCATGAGTGAAAAAACTATTGTTCCTCTTCTTGAAGCTGACACCTGCCTGTGGTCACTATTGCTCTAAGGGTCCTAAAGCTGCGACCTCTCCAGCCCCGCAGCAAGCCAGCACCTGGGCAACCTCTGCACGGCCAGCACTACCCTAGGATTTAAAATTAATTTTATTCCCTCTGAGGAATAAAATCCATGTCGCCCTTGCTCAAGGGTTTGATCTTCCCAGAGGCAAGAGCCACCAGTATACAGAAAACCAATGTGTCCCCAAATGCACAAAGAGCAATAAAGGTCCATCTTTTCCCTTGTTGTTTGCAGAGGAAAAGCTCGCTGAGGCAACAAGCCTCCGAGGTGTGCATCAAAACTACCATCATGTTCTGGGCTCAGTTTTAGCACTGTGTCAATTATGTTCCCACTCCCCTTCCTTTCATACTCCTCCATCCCAAAACAACAAAAGGCAATGATTGCAGTGACCTGCAGAAAATGTAAAGCATAAGCCAGCTGATCCCTGGCAACACAATAGCGAGATTAGTTCATCTGCAGTGAACAAACATGTATTGTGCGTTTAAAAGTTAGAAGAGGAAAATGCTGTGGTTTTCATGTACTCCTATTCAGCAAGGCTGCAACTTATTACTTCCATGCAGCTGAGAAGCCCTATTTTTAAAAATAGCCTTCAGCTTGTTTTGAAATCTGCAAGCATCTCGCTTTGTCTTGCAGCAGCGTAATAAAAAAATACAAAAAAAAAAAAAAAAAAACCCACGAGCCAAAACCGATCTCGTTTTCTTCCACACGCCATCACCTCCCCCGCCTCAAACCTGCACGCCCTACAGATTCTGAAAAACCTCCCGGCGACACCACTCGGGAAAAATAATAATAAAAATAATAATAACGCGCACGTACGCACTCCTACATGCTGAAAAGGCAACAAGGAGGGGGGAAAAAAACAATCCTGAGAGTCACCGGGAAAGAAGCAGCAACAGAGCCCGGGCCATAGGCAGACAAAGGGAGCGGGCCCGGCGGCGGGCGGGGGCCGCCCCCCGGGGCCGGGCCAGCGCCGGGGCCGCCCCCCCCGAGTCCTCGGCGGGGCCGAGCCGGGCCAATACGGCCGGCGGCGGCACGGCGTTGCCCGCCGCAGCCAATGGAGGGCGCGGGCAGGAGGGCTGCCGCCGGGGGCCGGGGGCGGTGGGACAATCCCCGCCAATCGCGGCGGGCCGATGGCAGGGAAATACTATTATGCTAATGATTGTTTTGCTCGCACTCGCGGGGAGCGGGGTTTAAAAGCCAGGCGTCCGGGGGCAGGGGCTCAGAAGCGGGAGGCAGGGTTGGTTGTAGCGCCGGTGGGACGCAAGGAGCGGCGGGGGGGGTACCCACCCCCAAACCACCGCACCCCGTCTCATAACACCCTGCGTCCTTCCCGGCGGCAATGTCTAACGTGCACCTTTCTGGCGCCGCCGCCCTGGAATGCCTTTCAGCCCGGCGAGCCCTGGCCGGGCACGGCCGGAGCCCCGTCTGCAGGAGCCTTTTCGGGCCGGTGGACCACGAGGAGCTGGGCCGGGAGCTGCGGAACCGCCTGCGGGAGATGGGGGAGGACGACCAGCGCCGTTGGGACTACAACTTCCACACCGACACGCCGCTGCCTGGCCCCGGCCGCCTGCGCTGGGAGGAGGTGGAGGGCGGCGCCGTGCCCGCTTTTTACCGGGAGACGCTGCAGGTGGGGCGGTGCCGCATCCCCCTTAGCCGGGCGCCCCCCTCCCCGCCACCGCCCCCCCCTGCCACCGCCGCCAAGGGGCCCGGGGGGCGCCTGAGCCGGGAGAACCGCGCCGCGCCCCGCCGCCGCGGCATGCGGCTCCGCCGGAGGGTGCCCACGGCCCGCATCACAGGTGCGTGGGGGTTCTGAGGGGGTCGCGGGAGGCGGTGGGCGTCCCGCTGCAGCGGCTGACCGCCCCCTCCCCCTCTTCTCCGTCCCCCGTCCAGATTTCTTCGCGAGGAGGAAAAGGCCGGCGGAGCCCAAGGTGGCGGCGGAGCTCCCTGCCGGCTGCCCACCTTCCCCCACCGCCGTGCCGGCTGAGCAGACCCCCCGCAAGCGGCTCCGGTGAGCCAGGTGAGACGCGCCCCGGGGCGGGCGGAGGTGTCTGGGCGCTTTCGGCGTCGCTCTTTATTTTTCCACCTTTTTTTCTGTTTTGTTTTGGTTTTTTTTTTTTTTAATTTTCTATTTTAATTCCTCCCCAGACTTTTGCACTACGGCACCCACTCGAAAGCCGCGTCGCCCTCGGAGGCGCGGAGTCGCAGGGTTCAGGGCGGGTGGCGCGGCGAGCCGGGACCCCCCGCGCCCGCCCGGACCGGGACCAGGAGCCGGAGAGGAGCTGGAGCGCCTGCCCGCCGGCCGCGAACGGAGCAGTGTTAACGTACAACTGTGCAATGTATTACGTTTTATATAAAAATGTATTATGCCTAATGTGAGTACACTGGCCAGAAGTGTAAAGCTTTAAAAGTCATTTATATGAAATGTTTAATCTCTGCTGATCTCTCAGTGCATAAAAAAAGGAAAAGGTAAAACGGAAAAGATAAAAAGGAAAAATGAAAAAAAGTGTATATTTGTGCAAAACTTTTTTAAGAGTTATACTAACTTATATTTTCTATTTATGTCAGAAATGTGGATAACTTTGACATCCAATAGTGTTTGGTTTGGTTTTGTGTGGTTGTTTTTTTTTTTTTTTGGTTAAGCCAAAGGGCACTATATTTGCTTTTGTTATTTACAAATGTAAATTTATTTTTATAGTGGGATTTTTTTTGCATTCACAAGATGTAGCTATGAATCAAAGTATTTTTTAGATTTTACTTGAAGACAAATCTGTTTCAATGGTTTCTGAGCCGGTCTGTACCACTGCCATTGCAAATAATGCCACAACTTCAATTAATAATAATAAAAGCCAGGAAACCCCTGCAAGTCTGCTTGGTGAGTGCTGTGCAGACGCCTTTGGGGTGGGGGAGGGGGGCTGGAGGCTTGGGCGGTGGAGCTGAGCTCTGGTCTGCGCTTTTGGAGGGGGGAGGCCCCTACCTTGATGAGGGCTCCAGCCCCCCGGGGATCATGACCCTGTCGCGGGACTGGCACTGCCGCCTACATACCCTGAGCTGCAAAGCTTGTGTGCAATTCATTCAGAGGAGCAAGGAGTTTTCTCTTAAAAACAAGTGTTCCTGAATACTGCTGGAGTTAACCAACCGTGAGGAGAGCATACACCCTTCATCATACCCTAACTTCAACCTTTCAGCACATTTTATGATTATTTATTTTTTTAACCATTTCCGCCCCACCCCTAGAATTGGGACTGGAGCTGCTGCCTCCCTAACTTAGGGACAGCCTGGGTGGGTGACTAGTGCATGCAGACCACAGCCCCACAGTGCGCTTGGCTGACTCAGTTCAGGGAGGACCCTTCCACCTTGGGTGAGCATGTAAAGTTCCCCCTCCAACTCTGACCTGGGGCTCAAAGCCACTTCAGGGAAACACTTCCTGGTACCTCTTGCCCAAGCCCAGCAATGATTTACAGGACAAACACACAACAGTGCTGGGAAAGGCAGCAATTCCATTTTGCCATAAAAGAGGGAGAAAAAAGAAAAACAACAAACAGACAAAATAAGCCTTCCCAACAAAATACCCAGCATTTTGACATTAATGCTTTAATGGCAACGCTGTCACAACCACACACCCAAGGCAGTATGCAGAGGGCCCCTGTCCCCTTGACCTGTGAGCAGGTGAAAGCCATGGGATCTGCACACAGCCTGATGGCGTCAGGGCACATGTCCTGCTCAGGGTCCCAAACCCTGTGCTGACCAGGGAGGGGGGACAGATCAGGTCTGGTCCCAGCTGCAGGTGGTACAAGGATTGGGGTGCTGGAGAGTATGGGTGGGGAACAGGGGCATGGGAGGAGGATGGGGGGTCCTAGAGGCCCAGGGACTTGCTGGGCAGATTTGTCCCTTTCAGACCCTATTCCCCACCTTATCACCTCTGCGGAGTGTTACACACCCATACTGGACCCAGCAGGTGCAGCGGGGGTAACGGCATCACTCTCCAGCTCTATGAGCTCTGCAATGATGCACTTTCACGGGGAGGGGAGGGACCTGAGAGAACAAGGCTCCGGGTGAATAAAGTTCAGGCCTTATCTGCATCATCTTCCCCTGGCCCCTGCAGTGCTCCTCTCTGGCCCCCCGTCACGGCCGCCAAATGCTCCTGGCTGTAAAAGTAACATTGATTACCTCCAGCTCCGTGATCGCTTAATCAGAACGGGATTATTTTACGCGCCTGCATCAGTGGCCGCTGACTCAATACGATTTTCCCCCCCTTTGAAAAGAAAAATAGCTTTTCCCTTTCCTTATGAAAGCCAACAATACCCGGAGTGAGGCAGCTGGATCCTCCAGGATTTATGGGCTTTTCTCTCGCTTTCATGAAAGCAGGTGCCTTTGGGACCTCCATTGTCCCGGACCCCAACTAATAATAGGACTTTCTGCAATGAAAGATCCCTGCTCTGAGCTCCCAAATACCTCAGCCAGAGGAGCCGCCGGCTGCCCCGAGGTGTGCGCAGCCCATCCCGGGAGGAAGCTCTCACCCTGGGAGAGTTTAGGCATGGGGCTCTTTATTAAAGCAAATAATTCCAGCTCTTGGGTGCCACCCGAGCAGAGCCAGTGGGTTTCGAGCCCATCATGGGGAGGGCTGGGTCCTGCAGCCCCCTGGGCTCTCCTCTCAAGGGCCCGGGGGTACGGGAAGGTGTGCGGCCACCCCCGCGCCCTGCCCCACCCAGCCCGGCCGGCCCTCCTCGCCCCGGCACAAAGCACACTGCCCCTATTCTTTCGGCCTTTGTAGCCATATGGCAAATCCATGTAGACACAGCCAACATCCATTTATTCAGGCACATAATGTCCCGCAACAGGGAACAATTGGAACTTTGTTTGCTTCTATTATTGATGCGAATGGGCGACAGGGAGAGAGAGAGAGAAAAAAAAATCATTTAACTATAAGAGATATCCAGCTAATTATGAACCATATGTGCCTATAGTTTCAAAGCAATCCAATGAAGTTCATTTTAAATCTAGACTACTTTATTAGCACGGAAGACAGATGTCTCAACAGTACATGCATCAGAGGAAACCATGTAAAGAAGTTCTTGAAATATTTAACTAGGACTCATTCATTGTCAGAGGGGCTTTAAAGTGCCCTTTATCATGAGAATGCAAAGGCAAAAGCAGAGGGAGGCTGCCGGTTGTTACCACCAACTCACAGTAAATCTCAAATTCCACTGTGGATTTGAGGACAGGAATATTTTTGGAAAGGATTCAAAATATCAGGGGTCATGAAGGACCGAGCTTGCCACTCATTACAGCTACAAAAAGTCAGGTCATTATTTGAGCCGCCTTAATCCTAGGCTGAAGCCAGCTATGCAATTAGAGGAATAATCTGTCCCAAATCACCACTGCTCCCTCTCCTGAGGAGCAGAGCCGGACATTTGGGCTATGGCCACTGCAATTCCTTTCCCTGCCCTAAGAGAGACCAAGATGGGAGTGTTAACCTTGCTGGACCTCCACATATTTATTTCATACAAACATCTCTTGATGCGAATCTAGCAGTGGGTACCTAAAGAGAAAGGGCACTGCAGGAAGGCTGGAAGGGAAGCTCAGCAGGAGAAAGTCTGTCAGATTTTTTTTCTTTTTAGGAAATGCAATTATCGGCAAACAATCTTGGCAAAAAGGTTAGCATTATCTTTATGAGCACAGCAACATCTACCAGTAATTAAGCCACTTCAGTCAGATGAATGCAACATATGGTTGACACTGGTAATCATTCTCTTTCCTAGCTGCAACTTTTCTTTCTGGGCCAAAACTTGTTCTATTATCGCTTAAAATAAACAAAAAGCTGCTTTACACTTCTTGAGCAAATATTTGTCGCTAATGAGCAGGATGTGTAGGTAACAGAATGGGGAAAAACCCATCATTTAAAAAGAATAATTTCTTACATTTGGATATGGAAATAAAATAAATTCAGTAAATTCCCAATTCACCTGCAACAAGTTGTGATTGCTTGGTAGGATGGCTACACCGGGAGATCTGTGCAAAGGGTGCACATGAGGAGAGGGAAATTGAACTGACAATTTTAAAGCAGAGAAACAGATATGAAGAGAAAAAGTACATGTGTATATACAAACATACATATATATTCATGAAATAACTAATTAGAGAGTATAAAATAATTAATCAGGGAGTTGGATTTTTTTTTAGCCACCTTTTCACCTATCCCTGCAGAATAAATTCATAATGGTTTTCCAGTGCCTTCCCCTACACTAGCCTGTATCCTCTCAGAAATGTTCTTCTTAAGACGCATTTTTGGGAAAAAGACGGCCAAAAAACAAACCAAAAGTCTTTTTGTAAGATGAAAGGATGGGGCTCTATCTGTTATTCTGACCCACATTGAAAGAAAGAAAGAGAATCAAGTATCTCCTCTCCTGTCACACAAAACCTAGTACTAAAGACCACACAATCTTTTTTTGGTGGCAGTGGTGAAATTCCCAATTAAATTAATGGTGTGTGTTTGTTTGTTTTTTAAACCAAGGGTGATTTTTAGCCATATATTTCCAACAAACTTTTTGGGGGACAGATATGGAGGGGAAAAGGGAGAAAGAAAGATGCTAAATAGTTAGATGAGCTGCATAGAATATAAAATCTCTGAAGGAAGCTATTAGATTAAAAAATAGCTCAAACTCTCTTAAACACAGGACAAACTAAATTTTGGAGTAAATTTCCCCAAATTACACGCTCCAGGAAAGCTGGTGGCCAGTGGTGATTGTGCAGCCTCACGTCTGCACCTGTGATGTCACAGGGTCCCAGTCTCCCTCTGGGGATGGGGGTGCAGGGAGAGGGAACAGGAGGCAGCACCAGAAAACACCTAGGATGGGGTAGAGGTGGAGCAGAAGCATGGCTGAGGCTGGGGTACACTGGAAGAGGCTGGGCAGAGGGCACCAAACTGGTGTGTGCGAGGGGAAGAAAAGAAGGGAACAGGCCACGATGTTTGTATTCTACATTATATATTAATTTATATTTAGATTCTGTGCATTTCTTCTTCTCTGCTGCCAGCAAATACCTGTGGAATTCATCTAGTAATGTCCCATCCCTCCCCTCAACTCATCTACAGACAGTTGCTAAAAATAATCTGCTATTTTTTTACCCCTGTGGCCCAGGTCAGTCTGGGATCCAGAATACCCCAGCTCTGCTGAGGAGTCACTAGGCTTCACATCACCCCAGGATTACTCAATCTCCCCGTCAGATTTGCTTTAGCATAGTCAGTGCTCAGTCTCACAGATGTGCTATGCTTGCATTATATGCAGAACGAAGACTGAGAAGGAAACACTCAAGTTTCGACAGTGCCTGAACTGTCTGTCTGATTTCAGCCCAGATCCTTTGCTCACAGTGCATTTCCACAGGCATGCACACCATTTCTTCCCCCAGGATAGATGCTATCCACTTCATGCAGCACTTTCCCTTGCAGGATGAAACTGGGTTGTGCAGCAAAGGGGAAACTGCTGGATAAACTCCTGCCAGAGAAGCTGAGAAAGTAAAAAGCAAAGGCCTGCAGGGTGCTTTAATGCTTAATCCAATGCCAAAAGGTGGATGCAGGTTTTTATTCTTCAGAGGACAGTTGGCTCCTCCTGACCTGTTTCTGCAACAGAGGCTTTGTGCTGCCCTGGGCAAGGCACTTGAAGTTTTCATGAGCAGCCATGAATTGTGCTCACCTTTGTTGGGTGTCTGATAGGAGATGCTTGGGTCTCACTTGCAAAGACACTGAGCATCCACAGCTGCAGCCAAAGTCACTGAGCTCCGCACATGTTTTTGGCGAGATGAAGCACAGGGCTTGGAAGAGGACAGCTATGGGGTACCTTAGACCAGCACTCCAAATTAATTATTATCTTCCATCTCTTTTTATGTTGCCTTCCCATCATCAAACAGGGATAATAACACAATTTTTATTTTAATCCATTAATGTTCAGAAAGCGCTTAGATACTACTGCGAGCAGCACACTATAAATCCAGAGAGGAAATTAATAATGTCTTTGAGCAGGGTTTGAATAGTGCAGAGTTAATAAGACATAGCACCGTCCATTGAACGGTGAGAAAAACAAAATTGAGCAACTGCTCATTAAGCAAGAACCGTTCACTCTGTGCACTCAATACAATCATTTAATTAAAAGATTTTATCATCGTGCACAGACACAAGGGGGCAGAGCCAAGGCCCCGTTTCCCTCATCCTTGCCTGCTCTGCATCAAACCCATCGGAGTATTTCTTGGAGGTAAACTAGAACAGGAACCTAAAAAACAGTCAGGTTGTCGTTGTGTTTTTTTTTTTTTTTCCCAAGCTGCCACAGTAACAAAGATCACTATGTGAGACTGACAAGTCTTTTCACCTCGTCATATCTTTTTTCCCTTGTCTGTCACCCGTCACCCTGTGGACTCTCCAGGAGGAAGGAGACAGGAGCGTCTCTGGCACTCCTGCAGCTGCAAGCACCTTGACCTCAGACCGTGGTCCATATCCAAGAGCACCCTTGCCATCACAGCAAGGTGAGGAAATCACTGCTGTGCCTGACTACAAGGTGGATGGAAGGAGAAGAGTTTTTTCAGAGCTGGAAGATGCTTTGATCAGGGCTGGTTTTGAGCGATACTGGATTAGAGGGACACCAGTATGCTGCTCTCTGCGAGGGCTTGTGGCAATATTCACGCAAACCAGCCACCTTAAAAACAAACAAACAAGCAAACCAAACCCAGATCATCCTTGTCCAAGAATACACTATCACAATCGCCTCTGTTTTTACAAAAAAAACACTGAGGAAAAGTCCCTGTTTGGGTCACATTAAGCAGCTTGAGACATACTGGGACCTGAGGACTACAGCAATTTACTCCAGAAAACAGTGGGCACAAACTAAGTGAGCACATCCAAGAGCAACTTGTTCAGCAAAGCCTCGTTTTCATGGGACCTTTATTGAAGAAGTTTTCAAGCATGGATCTAGTTAACATAGTTTCACTTTTGCTGGGGCTTTACAACATCCCAGCCACTGGCTGGTGGTCTCAAAAGCTGTGGAATACATATATAGTTTTCTCCAGTTTTACTCTCACCCAGGTGAGTAAACAGGACTGGGAACACCAGCACCTAGTTCTCCATTTTCTTCTGCATGTCATTAGGCCAAACCTGTTTCTTCGTCCCACTAACCAAGGCAGTCTGGATGCACAACCCTCCAAAGGAGGAAGCCCACCTTTCACAGCAAGACCAAAGCTTTTGGAGCTGCTACCACCAGATTTTTCTGCCAGAAAGCTGCTGGAGAGTGCGGTGGTACCTGAAACCTGCCTCCACACTCCCAAACTCTCACCTGGCCTCTAGGCAGGATTGCCATTACATGCCGCACCAGGGAGCACAGCAGGTTACTGGGTGTCATGGGGCTTTGGCAGCGATGGGGAACACCTGCGTTTAATTTGCACTGCGATGGCAAAAGGCACATCCCTGACACAGAGTCCACCGCCCTGCAAAATTTTGCATTCCCCCTCCAGCACCTGGGGGCACGAGTGGGGCAGCCAGAGGGAGAACACCCCACAGCTGTTAGCAGGACCCCCTTCTCCCCATCAGCACAACAGCTGAGCTGGGGCGCTCTTCGAGAAACGGCCAGGCATAGCCTTCCTGCAGCGCAAACTAAACAAAAGCAGCAGTTTGCATTTGCTGTCGGGTGCGTGGCGCAGGACAGCACAGCTCTAAGCAGCAGCAGCCACTTCTGCAGGGCAATAGAGCAGGAGATTTTGGGATCATTTCAATGATAATCACCGTTACCAAACACCCATAGAACACAGCACACAAAGACACCTTATCACACAGAATTAGCTGCAAATTAGAAGATGTGCTTGTTGGCTTTGGGTTTGTGCCCATTTTCAGGATTTCAATGACTTGCTGCAAAAATTGTCTTTAACCAGATTAAATTAAAAAAACCCAAAAAACAAACAAATCTTAATTTCATTTGAGAGCTATCAACAAGGAAAGAGAAAATACAGAATCTATATCTGAAGCTTGATCTGTGTTTGCTGAATTGTTCTGTCAGAGGAAGGACAACGGGGGGAGAAGAAAAAAAATAAGGAAAAGAATAAAAACTTTCCCAATTACCACATTTCTCTGAAATTTGTCTATAAAGAACCAGAATAATTACAAGTGGAGGAGAAATATTGCAAAACATCAGCACGAAAGGGGCTTTTTTCTTAACCCTGCAGAGTATAATGGGAGATAAAGAGATTGACCATTTTGGGAGGAGGATGCCTTCATTTCTTGACGTGACTGTAGATTATTTCGGCTTCAGGAGACAAGAATGTCCCTTTAACATCTGACCTGGCCTTTATTTAAGAGCAGCACTTCACGGTTCAGGAAAGACAGACAATTTTCTAATTCCCAGCTCTGCTGGAGGCTGAGGCAGCAACTTCCAGACAGGACACCTGCTAACACTAGAGAAATGGCATTATTATGTCTACAAGTTTACAAATCTGAGGATCAAAAAGCCTTTGCTTCTGCTGTTACTCCACAGGCCAAGGACAACGACTTCTTCAGAACAGAGTTTCACAGAGATTTTTCTTCCCCCCTCCAAGAAATGGTTTCTTTTCACTTTCAGCAGATCGGTTTCCACGTGAAAAAGTCAACAGTCGAGGAGTTTCCTAAGTTTCATTGGTGTGTAGCAGAAAGGGGATTAGACCTGGGGCCTTTTTACTGGCAAGCCTTTAAGTAAATAAATGTTCTTGAGTTCTTAGAGAAACAAACCTAACTTAAACAAAAATCCAGAATATATGGGATTTGCCTCTCCACAACTCAAATTTTTAAAACAAAAAAGGAAATAATTATTAAAGATTTAAGGGATGCTAGTGTTAAATCTTTGTTTACTGTAATTTTACTTCTATTTTTGCTAGTTATCACAAAGGGCATGGCTGTTTTCACATTAGACCATATTCACAATGAGTTATTAAGCCCTAATATCCAGTGCAATGCAGTGGTTCATTTTTAACAGATTAATTCAATTCAGAGCTGTGATTCCCCAGCAGTAAGAGAGACAAAAAAGCAGACTGCTTGCCCCTGCACCAGTTCAGAGCCCTACCTGGTAAGCAAAAGCATCACTTAATTCCTTTACACCCACTAGTCCCAAAGCTGAAGCCTGCAGTTTCTCTCTTATGGCACAAGATTACAATGGAGAATGATTTTTTTTAATGGGTATTTTTTCTTAAGCTCCAAAAATCACAATAGACAGATCATTCAAAACTGAAAGATTTAAAATGTATGCATATAAACATATATAGAAACATTTTCTACTACCTGACAGTCAAGCGTTGCTCCAGAGGAGCTCCCCCAGCCCTCAGACACAGATTTCGGTATCTGTGCCAGCAATTTGCCAGCATGTGTAACACCTGGGTCAGCATTTGCAGGCTGGTTTCAATTAAGCCAGAAAACTAAAGAGAACTCAGGCAAAGCAGTTGGCTTTTGGAAGAAAATGTCAGCATCTTGTTTTAACAAAACAAACCATACAGGAAAAATGTAGATTTGTGACTGAACAGAAAACGATAAGCTGTCTGATAAGTTTGTCTCTCTTCACTATTAAATAGTTTTAAAGACTTTTCTGACATTAATAGATTTTTTCCCACTTCCCCTCCATTATGGGAACAGGCTTTTAGCATTTTTTAAGAGGCCCGTGAACCTGTGTGAGCCCAGATTGCAACTTTCCCATGCCAAGCTACTACTGCGCTGTCAAAGTGCCACCTCTGTTTTCACCAGGAGCCGTCCTGCAGCTCTGCCTGTGTGTGCCCCAGGGCCCCAGCCTTGGTTCAACTGAAAAGCCTGGTGGTGCTTAGTCCATGTCCAGCCCCGTTGGCAACTGGGGCAGATCCCCAGGTCTTTCCTACCACAGAGCGATTTGCTGTAGAGCACACCTGCAAACCCAGCACCACATAGAATGCAGAAGTGGCTGAGGGAAAAGGAAGCAGGGGCTTTGCTTGCTGCTTTAGCAGCACACCTGTTGGGATGCTTACCTGGCTGACCTGCCTCAAATAACCCTCCCTCTAGCTGAAAACCCAGGAGCCCAAACCCGCACCTCCCAACCCCACGGGCAAAACCATCATGCTGCTGGGTGAAGAGGAGCACAGCCTCCTTTCCTCCCCCCCGCCAAGTTACAAAATCTTAAGTGGGCGCCTTAAATACTCACAAGAAAGGGCAGCTTGAGCCCACAGCTCTGCCCTGAGCTACCCCTGTGCAGCTGAGCTGCAGCAGCCGATTGCCAACATGCAGCAAGACGCATCAACTTGTGCCCCGACAAAAAGAAGGTGGGAAGGTGGTCTGGGTTTTATCCTGTGCAATTGCTGCAAGCACTGTCTGTCTTTAAAAAGGCGGGGGGGAAGCTGAAAAAAACCACTTTTGCTCTTCTTGCACTTCTTCCTTGTTCAGAGCAAACATCTAGGTGCAACTACTATTAAGGCCTTTCAAAGGCCACAGACCCCATTTGGGGACAAGCTCATTGTCATAAAACTGAGTGAGACCCTGGAAACCCCTGAGGAGAGCACACCTCTCTCAACATCTCTTCCTGACTTGTTTTGGTGGGTCCTCACTCTGTGCCACCCATATGGGGGGTTTCGCATGCTGTGGTGCCAGCAACTGCCCACAGCTGCCTCTCTATATGCCCCAGTCCCCATTGCCACCCTCAAATGTCCAGCCTTATGGTGGCACCCACTCCCCTCTTCCCATCAACACTTGCCTTTTCAAAAATATGTTTTGAAAAGAGATAAAACACTTATTTTCACCCCAAATCCAGTTTTATAACCCTACTGATGGCAAAATGCTAGCTAAGGAAAGCTTGTTTTCCCATTGCCCCCCAAAAATGAATTTTCCCTGGAATCCTGCCTGGATTCAGGCAAAATCCACCCTGCCTCCCACCCCAAATCACTCTCGCCAGCTCAGGAAAGAGAAGGATTTGCCTTTTTCCTCGGAGGAAAGTGGCAGTCAAGGCGGGGAAGGAGGGGAGCTTTAAAGGGAGGGAGCGAGGAGGCCGAGCTCATGCTCAGATTTTAATCTGATCACTTCCCTGTCAAACTAATCCCTGCCTGACTCAGATCGGACTTTTAGAAACGTGCCTGGAAACCAAAAAGCAAACCTCATTTGAATGAAGCACACACTTCGCAGCCCCCATCTGCAAAGGGCCGCAATTAAATGCAAAAAAAAAGGGGGGGGGGGGGGGAGAGAGAGAGAGAAAATTAGCATTTTCCGCGGCCATCTGGCATGAGGAGCAGGCGATGGGGAACAAAAGGAGATTTAGGCAAAGGGGAGAGGCGAGTGTGCCATGGCATTGACCTGCAAATGAGCCTTTGTGAGCGAATTAAAGCTTCCCGGACCCCCCGGGACACCCCAAAACAGGCACCATTACAAACCATCCGGACAAAAACCCACTCATCAAAATTGTCTGCGTTTGAAGGGGCGGGGGGGAGAGGGCATTTAAATCTGCACCTTCCCTGCCCCCATCCCCCTGTAATAGGCGGTTAATAGGGGCTTGGCGGAGGGATGGGGGCAGCCCCGCTGCACCCACGGCTCTACACCCCGCTCTTACAGTGTAACGGGAGGGACACCTTAGAACCGTGTCTCTTTCGTGAAACCCAACCGAAACGTTATTTATAGCCCCAGCCCTAAACAATAGCGAAAGAAAAAATAAAAGGAGGGGGGCATTTGGTGATATATTAGCTTCCAGATGCTGTTTATTTAATTCCGGGGGAGGGGAGAAGAGTTGTTTGAAAATGTATTTCTAAAGCAAATATTAATCATTACCTTTCTCCGAAGATGGTAGAAAGGAAAGAGAGAATCAGGGATGCCATGGGCCAAAAAGAAATTGAAAACCATGAGAGCTAGGGCTGTTGTCTCCTACTCACCCTATCCCCGGTGACTCTTGGGTTTAAACTAGAAAAGCTAGAGGATTTTGAAGTGAACACAGAGATTTTGGCCTGGGGTAGATACATGAAGAGGGATGGGGAGAGGGGGACTCTATCTCCCCCGATTCCCTCTCCAGAAAGGGAACAGGGACTAAAATCGGGGGCCAGCTGGGGGAAACTTGTAAATGAAACGTGTTTCTTTTATGGTTCCCCCCCGGCCGGGAGACAGCTCCATTATAATCCACCAGTTTATATAGACTGCTACCTCCCCGGCCTGTGGCAGGTACACGGGGGAGGGCCGGGGGTGTACGGGGCCTCTTGTTGGCTGGGCTGCGCTTTGCAAAGCCGAGTGGCGACCCTTGTTCGGGACAGGGTCGGGATGTGCATGTGCATGCACGGATGTGTGCGTGCATGTTTGTGCATGCGTGTGCACGCGTGTGCGCCCGCAGGTGTGTCCGCGCCCCCGCACCCCGCCGCAGGGGAGCGCGCTGCCCCCGCCCCGCGGGCTGAGTGGGGGCCGGCGGTCGCAGCCCCCCAGGTGCCGCTCCCCCGGGGTTTGTTTGCAGTCAATATTCATGTGTTTCTGTCACCGGGGCGGCTCTTTTCACAGTGATCAGCCGGGCAGAAGGCTGAATGACAGGAGGCTCGTGGCTCGGCTGCTTTCAGGAAGGGGGGAGGGATGGATTCAAGCCGCACAACCCGGTGACTTTGTTTTTTTTGGGGGGGGGGGCTCAGCCCCTGGGGGAGCGGTTGCCCTGTTGCGGGCTGTCACCCTGCTCTGGTTGGGGTGAGGTGGTGGTACTGGGCACCGGGCACCATCCTGTGAGCAAACGGCTTGGGCTTTGGGGGGACCCCTACCCCAAATACATACACACATGGGGCTTGTGGAGTGCAAGGGCTGTGGGCCTGATCAGTCGTCCCCCATACCATGTGGTGTGGGTGACCCAGGATGGGGTCCTTCATGGTGGAGGCTGTGAGATGGCTGGAGGCTGGCGGGGGTTCATAGTCCCACAATGTAGAGTGGCTCCCCAGGGTGGCCACAAGCTGGGCTAGCCTGAGCAGGTAAGGGAGCACCAAGGCTGGAGGGTGAGCTACCAAAACCTTTTGGGTTTTTCCAGGCACTGAGCACCAGGAGACCAGCAACAGTCGGCATGTCGCACCCCTGTTGCTCAGGGCACTGCAGTGCCATAGAGCAGCAACGCTCCTCTGGGGTGCACGGCTCTCCTCACCACCTCGGTCATTTCTAGGCTGCACTGGCTGCAAGGGGTAAGGGAAGAAACTCTGCTCTCAGCTGGGCATGGTGGGGGCTGCCTGCCACGGCTGTGTGTGTGACCCCTGCGATGGAGGTGCCGTGTTTTGTTCCTTTCCGCTTGCCCAAGCGCCTTCCCCTCGCCTCACAGCGCTGCTCTGTGTGCATGTGTTTTGTTTGGTTTTGGTTTTTTAAAAGTCCACAAACTCACGATTTTCTATGCAACTTGGGGGGGCGAATCTCTATGAGGGAGCACTCTTCTCATTGAAACCGGAGGTGAATAAATTATGAACAGGCGAAAATTGGAACAATGTCTCTGAGCGAGTGTTTTCTAGAGAGTTACTATTCCAGGCTTTGAAATCAATTGATACATAATTAGATTCCTCAAGAGAGGACAAACAAGGGCTGCCATTCACCCCCTCCTTCTCCCACATGCATCCCAAAGAGAGACCGGAGGCTTTAGCAGAAACCAGACAGCCAGCATTCTCCAGCACTAAAAACATATTCTGGCTTTGGGTGTTCATTTAACAAACAGATCCTTGAACCTTGCTTCTGTTTTCAGTTTATTTCGACCATGTTTCTTTGTGTTCACTTCATTAAAACTTGTCTCTTTTGAGATCTATTTTTACATTTCAAGAATCCAGTATTGTACTTTTGTGGTGGCAGATGGCCCTAGACATCCAAGCATAAGCTCTTTCCTGCTTTTTTCCCCTCTTTCTTAAGTCCTTTCTGTGCCGCACTTGAAGCTGTTAGCAGCAACCATTCCTCTTTGCAATGTCTGGGGCGGGTGTGCAGTTCAGCACTGGGGTACAAACGTGTTACTAATCCCCACTGTACCCTTAAGGTGTATTTTAGCAGATTGGATGCTGCCTTCTGTAAGATAAGAGCACTCCACAGCTGGATAGATCCTGGTCATGCAGGTGGCATCCTAACTAACTTCATGTCTTCACCTCATGTTTACCTTGTGTTTATGTTGTGTAATACCCCAAACAACTTTATTAGCTGTTAAGGTTGAGTTTCATTCTTGAGAGAGAGAGAGGCTAGGTACGATAGCAAGGGCACACAATAGGATGCCTGAAAATAAAGACCTGGGGTTGCGAAAGCACTCTGAAGGAATGGAAAAAAGCATACAGTGATTACAAAAGACATTTTAAGGGTTATTGAACAAAACAGCAGTGCTCCTGGCCAAGTGAGCCACCTAATCAAAAGCAATGGCTTAGCTCCTCATGACTGATGTACTAGCAACAACCACTTTAAAACCTGGTATCAAACATGGATCAGAGTGCTACACCATTAGCATAATTTATGTCAAATATTAATAGGATTTAAAAAAACCTCACCAGCAATGAGGGGAAAAAAAAAAGCAAGCTTCCTGAGCTGTTATAGACCCATGTCCTAGGTAAGGTGCCAGAAATATAGCCTACAATAAGCTGGGTGTCTTAAAAACATTACAAACAGAATCATTAATTCCTACATCTTATCAAATAGTGGATCTTTAGGAGGGGTTAAGTTAAATCTGACATAGGCAGTGTTTGTTAACTTAGGCAGAGGTAAATCTGTGGCTTCTGTAGTAAAAAGAAAAAAACAGCTGAGAAGTTTTCCAACAAAGATGTTTGGCTGGATAATAACCAAAGCAGAAGCGCTCAGATATATAGGAGAGGAGACTATTTTGTTTATGTTTGGTGCATAGGTGGTGTATAATTTATACCTGCAGGTATGTACATGTGTATTTCAGTATCTGATTTTGTGTGTTTCACTATTTCACCTGGGTTAAGCAATGGGCTACAGGCAGAGCCAGGTGGAAGATCTCGGTCACTGGAGTCAAGACTGGGTTTTTCTGCTCCATGGATAGTACGAACATGTGCCGACACAGTCTGCTCCCTGATGGGATGTGGGAAAAGCTCAGGAGCGTGCAGTGCTTCCTCTGCGAGGTGATGCTCTTCCTTGATGCCCACTCCTGTATCCCAGTCCTGACCACATCAGTCAAGGCAGTTCCTCTTGTGTTGCTGGCCCCAGCCACAACACGGGGTGCAGATGGGACCAGCAGTAGCTCCTGGCTGGATATATGAAATTCTTCAGCTGCTGCTGAATATAACCCAGGATGTCACAGCAGCAGTACCTGTAAAGGCAATCACAGGCTGACCCTATTTCAGATTTGCTTTGTGTCAGCCTCCAAAGAGTCCCAGGTTTCTCGGAGTGCACAGGAGGGGAAACAGCAATACAAGTTCCTTCCTTCCTTCCTTCCTTCCTTCCTTCCTTCCTTCCTTCCTTCCTTCCTTCCTTCCTTCCTTCCTTCCTTCCTTCCTTCCTTCCTTCCTTCCTTCCTTCCTTCCTTCCTTCCTCCCTCCCTCCCTCCCTCCCTCCCTCCCTCCCTCCCTCCCTCCCTCCCCTCCTTCCCTCCCTCCCTCCTTCCCTCCCTCCCTCCCTCCTTCCCTCCCTCTTTCCTTCCCTCCCTCCCTCCCTCCCTCCCTCCCTCCCTCCCTCCCTCCTTCCTTCCTCCCTCCTTCCTTCCCTCCTTCCCTCCTTCCCTCCCTCCTTCCCTCCCTTCTTCCCTCCCTCCTTCCCTCCTTCCTCCTCCATGTAGTTTCCCTCAAACTTCTTTTGAGAAGCAGCAGAAGAAATCTCTGTGTCAGAAGTTATTTCCACCTCACAAAATACCTCAGACTCCTGCAGGTCAGAAACAGTTTTTTACCTCTTTTCAGTTGCCTCCTCCTTTCACCCTCCAACTTCAGAAGGAGCGTGCAGGTGGAGATCATTTAGGAACAGAACAACCCACAGACTTACAGCCTGTATCAAGGGCATAGAAGTAGCGAGCAGGAAGCATCCACAGGGCATAGTGTTTTGGGCTTTTTTAGAAGAGAAAAAAGAAAAAAGCTCTGCAAATCCAAGCTTCATTACTCTTAATCCTTCTTAAAAATGTCCATGTCCTTCCAACATTTGCTTTTTTCCTTCCCCGTCATCTTTTTATTGCTTGTCTTGATAATTTGCTTAAACTGTATTAGACAACTCCAGATCTTTTACTGGTAGATGCATCGAAATAGAGGATAGGTAGTATGCATCCATGACAAACTCTCCCACAGCTAGCACAGTCCTCCAGAGAGACCTGCCAGATAATGGCTTTTGAGAGGAGCTTAGCGGCATCTGGAGTGGCCATTTTTCCCCATTGTACACAGAAAAATAAAGATTAAGGCATGAGGATGGGCAAAGAATATAATCAAGAACAAAGGACAAACTCATGTCACATTGCTTATCTGTGTTACTGACTACAGGTCTACTCCTGCAAAATGGTTTGTGCAGACTCCCCTGAAGTCAGTGGGTTTCTGAGCAGGCAAAGGAGTTCCCCACCAAGCATCGATTTGTGAGTCTGGGGTCTCAGATCAACAGGCCTTTTGGGGTGGTTTTTGTCTATAAAGCAGCTGAGTTGTAGATGCAGAAATCAGGGTTTTTGAGGTATAAGTATTGTAATGAGTCTTTTCTTTGTATAACCTGATTTTCTTTTTACATTTGGATCATTTTATTGCAAAATATGTATTCAAACCAATCATACATCAAGAGTTTGGGACTGAGGACGGTTGTCAGCACGCTCTGAACCTTGTCCCCCATCAGAGTGTCATAGCACCAGCACCTGTAATCCGGGATGATAACAGCAACTGCAGTGGTGATGGTCACCACATTTCAAGCATCAACAGCGTATTGGAGATGGCATTCCCAGAAACAGCGTATGCTTTAAAAGGAAAGTGGCTAACAGTGGATTTTTAGCACGGTTAAGGAGATGCTCTGATGGACAAAGCACAGCCTCAGCGGGACCTTTCAGCCCCGCAGCAGGAACCGCCCAAATCACGTCGCAAAATAAAGTGACGCTGGACAAGTCACAGGGCGGAGGGCGCAGCGCGATGGGGAAAGGGCCAAGCGCGGCCGCTTCGCAAATCGCTTCGTTTTCCCCAAACCCGCCCAAGTCCCGCGGGGGCCGGGGCCGCAACCGCACCGCGTCGCGTGCGCTCCCCCTGCTGGCCCCGCCGGGGCAGCGCGCGCGCCCCGCGCCCCTCCGCGCGCCTCCGCGCCCCCGCGCGCGCCTGCGGAGGAGGGAAGATGCGCTGGTGGGCGGCGGCGCGGCCGAGGGGAAACGCCGCAATAACAACCAAAAAACCACACAACCAAACAAAAAAACCGCACAACCCCCCCAAAAAACCAACCAAACAAAACCCAAAAAACAAAAAAATCCCCCAACACACACACACACACAAACCCAAAACCCAAAAAGCACACCTTCCCAGACCCCCCAAAAAACCCAAAACACCTCCCCAAAAAACCAAAAAAATCCCCCAAACCCTCCAAAACAACAACAAAAAACCCCAAAAATCAATAAAAAACACCTCTCAAAAAACAAACATCCCTCCAAAACAAACCCCTCCCCCCAAAAAAAAGAAACAAAACACAAAACCAAAACCAACCAACCAAAAAACCAAAACCCAACTGAAACCCCACAAAACCACAAAACAACCAAAAAAAACCCCAAAACAAAACAAAAACCCTGAAGCACACAGCAAATTTCTTCTGGGAATTCTGGGAAGGGATTAAAATCCCAAGAGCAGCCCTCTTTGGGCAGGGGGGCTGCTGCAGGTGGCAACATGGCACCTGAAGGCGGGAGAGGATTGGAGTCTCGGCGCGCAGCCCCCCATGTGGAGGCATTCTAGATAAAAAGTAGTTTGAGCCATTTTCTATAGATATCTGCTTTGCAATTCACTCACACAAACACCTGTTGGACCTGTTGGAGAGGATCCAGAGGAGGCCACCAAGACGATCAGAGGGCTGGAACACTGCTGCTGTGAGGACAGGCTGAGAGAGTTGGGGTTGTTCAGCCTGGAGAAGAGAAGGCTCCAGGGAGACCTTATTGAAGCCTTTCAGTACTTAAAAGGCGCCTATGAGAAGGATGGGGACAGACTTTTTAGAAGGGTGTGTTATGACAGGACAAAGGGTAGTGGTTTTAAACTAGAAGAGGGAGATTCAGGTTAGACATGAAGAAGAAGATTTTTACAATGAGGGTGGTGAAACACTGGACGATGTTGCCCAGAGAGGTGGTAGATGCCCCATTCCTGGAGACATTCAAGGCCAGGCTGGACAGGGCTCTGAGCAACCTGATCTAGTTAAAGATGTCCCTGCTCATTGCAGGGGTGTTGGGCTAGATGACCTTTAAAAGTCTCTTCCAACTCAAACTATTCTATGATTCTATGAAACACATTTCCTCCCGAGACTGCCGAGCACCCACCTCAAAAAGGAGCGCAGAAGAAAAATCACGTCAAACTCACACCATGTCTCGCTGCGATCTCACCTCCCACCTCAGGTGAATAATCCCAGAGGGACCGAGGGGGAAGACAAGCAGAGGCACTATGGGATGTTTCCACACGTGTTTGTGGGTGAAGAAGTATGTGGGAGCCACACTTCTGCTCCTGTTGTGGAAGCCTTAACATTGAGCAAGAAACGAGGCTGTGACTCTGGACTAGCTAAGCAGGGCTGCAGGGACAACCTGTGCTGTGTTTGGTTTACCACGGAAGCAAAAGATTAACAGGTGAAAAAGGGCAACAAATAAGCAAGTCTGTTTTGGGCCTGAGACGTGTCTAAAGCTGCCCACCAGGAGCTAGTCACTTGCTCAACCCCAGTGAGATACAACTCCAGTGTCAGTGCTGAGCTTAATGCAACAGATTTTAATAACAGCTACAAGAGGCTAAGCAGGGGGAGATAGTGATTCTGAGGTGGGAAAACTTACATGTTTGTACTGCTCCTCACAAGAGCTGGGCTTTTCAACAAAGACATTTGGCATGGGAACCTTTTTTATCTAATATTACCTTTGCAATGCAGCACATAGAATTACCCTATCTTTGAGATAAAAGAGGCAAATTGCATTGACTTTAAAATTACCAGTTGAGATCCTCAGGTACACTTTCAAAACCTCAACAATTTAGTCTGTCTTCTTAAACCGAAGAAGGCATTAAAAGAAAAACTTCTGATTTATTTGATATTTAAGATGTTTATCCACGTGGTAGGGCTGGAAGTTCCGGTTTCTTAAAATTTTATTTGTATTTCCCCGAAATGTATTCCTCTATTTTGTGCAGGAATAAACAGAGAAATTTTTGCCCTTGTTGTGATCCCACTTCCCACCTGCGCCACCCATCCTAAACCTCTCCAAACCCAGACTACAATGTGACTACTGCAATTAGAACAAAAATCATAGAGCAGTGAGTGTTTTAATTGGCCACAGTGCATATGGCACATCTAACTCTCTAGTGATAACAGAGTGAACATAATGGGTAACCTTGATTTTTTTTTTTTAAAGACAAGCATGTACAGTTGTAGGTTTATTGCACAAAGAAAACACCTGAAGTGATTTTAAAATTAAGATGATATTTTTTTTTTTTCACAATAGCCAGGTGAGTGATGGCAAAATCAAAGCATTTAAATGTTGATTTTGGGATAGATTTTAAATACTGTGTCATGTTAGACAATGTTTCATCAATATGAACTTACGTACATGCAATTTGGCTAAAGAGAGGTGGCAGAGTTGTTCCAGGAGCAAAATACACCATTATACAAAACCAAATGTGTTATTCCAAAAAAGAGTATTCAGTAAGAGGTAACAAAGTGTACAGAATCCCAGATTGGCAAATGGGGAAAAAAAGGGATGGAAGGAGTATTCAAACAGTGGAGATAAAGCTCAAATTGCAGCAAAAGCTACTCGAGTAAACATATTAGAGATCTAAAAAAATATAAGACAACTAGTGAGGCCAACACCAGGAGTGTAAAGAAAAATAATTTTAAGCATAGTGGTGAAGAACTGAAGGGCAAGATTGTGACAGTATTTGGAAAATTTGTGTGCTTCATGGGCGGGATCTCAACTGGTCCTGATTTTCGGCTGGCCAATGCTTTGTTCTTTGCAAGTTCACTGAAACACAGGGACCTAACACTGCTGATTACATACGGAAAACTTGCCTTAACTTGTTTTTGAGCTGTTGAATATGGAAAGGAAGGAAAAATAAGCAAATGGAGTTGCAGTGAATGGGGCTGTGGAAGAGGCAGGAGCCCCAGGGGAGCAGACAGCCCTGAGCTTGGGATGGAGCACACAGGTTACAGAGAGACTGCGGATCAAGTAATTGTGTCATGAAGGAGGCAGCTCTAAAAAACTAGCCCAATCTGACCTGCCTTTGGTCACTCCCAGAGGACAATCACCCTCAGCTGAGCGACTGCTGAGACCCTGTCTAACACCTGCAACGCTTCTCCCAGTAGCAGCCTGCAGCGTTTGCACATCTGCCAAATGGCACATTGCATGATTCCCCTGTACAGTATACCTAGTTAAAACCTAGATGTATACCTGTGGATAACATCAGAGATGGCACCACTTCTTTTTTTAACAGCTCAGTGCATGTTTTCTGCTCTTTATTTTTGTCTGATAAAACAGCATGGAAAAGGTATCTCAGCTAGGGGTAAACCTACTTAGCCAACGACTCCAGAGTACATTAGAAGGAAAACACCAGGCTAACTTTCCTTGCACGTGGTTATCAGAAAAAAGAGCTGTGAGATGTTTTGCAAACTCTACATACAAAAAGATTAAAACAGTAACACCACCACACCTCCCTAGATAGGTGTCGCTCCTTGGGAATAGCTTAGTAGTGCTATTACTAGAACATACTACATAGAACGTGGTCTTTTCTAAGGCTCCCTGCAGAGGGAATTAGATAAGCAGGGTCAGCAGAGGATCTGAAGGAAGTAGGGGAGCTTTATTTATGTGGTTATTCCTGCTTCTCAAATTGCTGGTCATCTCACAGCTGTGAGCATCCCAGATTTAGCAAGGGGCACAGCAATGCTCAGGGCCTGCAAGCAGAAGTCAGTTACATGTCAGGTGTAAACAGTTTTTGCTAGCTTTCAGGGTACTTTGCAATCTGATCACATATCCTAGCTTTCCCTCCTTCCCACCTCACCCGCAAAGGGAACGCTAAGAAGCAACTCCTTGTAACAAAAGACCTAAGACTTTCATGCGCTCCTATGGCTTTGGAAGCGTGACTCTCAGAAAACAAGTCACCAGATGATCGCTGGTCGCAAGTAATGGCAACGTTACCATTTTGAACAGCTATGTCTTTCCTGCTTGTAGCCTAAATACCATTCATTTCAAGCTGTAGCATGATATCTAGCAGTGAATTGTTGTGCAGGCTGGTTTCCTGGGAGACACTGACCTTCATCCTACAGTTCGTGTGACCAGAAGAATTCTAAGCTTGGCTCAGCTCCCACTGCATCCCTTTACAGTATTTTCACCAGCTCCAGCAGCAGGTACACCAGGCCTGGAAGAACAGTGCATCTGTGCAATGTCAATGAATCCTCATTGCAACAAGAGTAGAAAACGCCTTTTTATTTTACCGATGAGCAGTGAATGTCTCAGAGAGAAGGCACAGGGCAGCTGGAGGAGAAACAGTCCTTTTTGTTTTGCAGACAGCATGTTTTCTGACAGGAGCTACCAACATGTTCAGTAGCTTTCTATTCTAACCTTTAAGGCAGAGTAAAGCTGGAAGTGCCCAAAATACTCTCAAAATAAGTTCAAAGGAAACCACCATCTGGAAAGTCCTCATAGCTGGCATTTTCTCCATACGCATAGTAAACGATGACACATTTTGCTATAGGTAGGGCCCAGAGTTTGAGATAAGTGAGTTACAGAAAGTTCGTATTTTATATATAGATTTATAAAATACTTTAAGCACAGACTTTTCAGGGGGAAAAAAAAAAAAGTTGGAAGCTCCAGAGAGGAGGCATCAGCATCACCGTCACCTTCTGTGGAGGACAGGAAAGATGTACTTGCTAACCCCACCACATAACATTTTGAAGAAATACAAATCATTCTCCTGATAAACCTGCATTTTCCCATGCACAACTGGCTTTGAACTATCAGTTAGTTACTCAGCAACTTCTCAAGAACCCAAAACAGTATTAGTCCATAAAACACTTTCTCCCCCTCTTTTTCTGATGACAAGAGCTTAGAAGAGGAGGGACCAGACACTTCTATTTTAAGTTAGAGTTCAGTAGACAAATAATTCTTCTAAACATGTGAAAGGACATTAACCAACATAGAAATGAGAAATTCTTATGGATGGTTTATTCTACAGTTAGAAATTGTAAGGTGTTTAATAGTTTATTTATTTTTTTTTTTCCTAAATATAAGTCACTGTCTACTGCAGAGATGATGGACAACAGTCTGACCCCTCTTGGCAATTACCATTTTTCTATAGAGAGGTTTTGCATGCTGGAGCCTGATCCATTCACTATTGGCTGCTGGGTTTTACACTGTATTAAATGTTCTCTTTTGCAGGGCTCTTACACAAGCTTCGCTGGCACGGTGAACTGCTGCCCTAAAAATCAGATTAAAACCAGTTTCTGGGAATCATCTCTTCAAGTAATTTTACTGCTAGAATGGTCTTGTGTAGGTCTCCCCTACAAAATGTGGAGCCAAACTCTTGATGTAAGCTATCCCAAATCCATGCTGCATTTCAGATCTGTCCAGTGGGTTTATCTCATAGTGCACGTGATGGGTGTCTGCTCACTTCGTAAAACTCCTTTTCATTGCTGGAATTGTGAAACAAACCCCATCCTTTCCTGGAATACCTGTATTGGTAGGCTTGCCCAACAACTTTAAATAAATACCTTCATTTTGGTTACTAGGCAACTTACCTCTCAGCAACAAAGCAAACCCCATCCCTTTTTCAGTTGTTTTTCTTCTTTAGGTCTATGTGTTACCTTGTCACAACTTGTTGGTTATTACAGCTAGCCACAAACAGAACAAAACTGTCATTCTCATTTTTGGGGTATATTAACTAAAGCCAGGCTTTTGGCTGGTATTTTAGACAGAGCGGAGACTTAACAGCCTCTGCAGGCCAAGGGCGGGAGGATGCAGGGAACGGGCAGTGGGAGGAGAACTGCTGCTGCTGCAGTACGGACCTGAATTCCTGCAGGTAAAATCTTTCCCAAAATCTAGCTGAAACTGCACTGATAAACATAGCTACTTTGAATACAAAGATCTAAGTTAAAATAATGTGAAGGCTTCTAAAATTCAGAACAGATTTTATCCTTACTGTGTAATTTACATGTTTGGCTGCTCACTTTCTAAAGCAATTGAAGACACTTGTTCTGTGCATCTCACTTTCTGCTCATTTGCCACTTTTCCTGGATTGTACACTTAAAATGCCATATTTCTACTTTGACCCTTAAAGAGTTATTTTTAAGCAAATGCCCTGCCTTCGCTCCATTTCCATATCAGCCAGCGGCTCTTTCTGGATGTGTTGTAATCACAGCCCTGCTTATGCTGCGATAAGTTGATCTCAAACTCTGTACCAGGATTCTTGGGTTTCTTTTGGTCTAACAGAAAGAAAATTCTGCAAGAAGATTTCTGCAGTCTGAAGATGAAAAGGAAAAAATAAAATCATTTACAATATCAGCTAGTGGTATTGATAAAAATGTCTGTGACTTGCTCTGCCTACTGTCCTATGGTTTCCTGGTGAGCTGCACCGTTTTGCAGTCTCGGCACCCGGGTGTGCAGCGGGAAGAGGTCCGGGCAGTTGAGCAGAGGCTGCTGGGGCATGCAGCACATGGTGAAGCCCAGGGCTTGTGTCACAAGCACATTAGTTGGGCAACTCTGCTTTTATGATTAGCCTCAGAATCACTAATGTTGGTATTACCGTGGGCTCACAGTGCCACTTGGAGATGCCATGTATGAGCACTCAGACCAGTATGATGTGGAGACCACTCAGTGCCTAATGAGGAAAAAAAACCCAAAAGGATGCACTAGACTGTTCACAAATGACATATTTTAGCTTCTGTGTTTTCCCTCGAGCTTATAAGACCGTGTTATACAGTGCTGACACTAACAATACCATAGTCCGACAGCAGCAGCTCACATAGTCATAAAGAGTTATTTACTCATTATCAAACTTTTTCTCCCTGTACTTCCTGCTTCCCCTCATTTGCTGCTGATTTTCTTATCCAGCCTGACTTGCATCTTGCAAATGGCATCTCATTTGGTGGGATACCCACTCAGAGTGAATCCAGACATGTGTGCCCGTAGTCATGCAGATGTCAGACTTTATGAGAGCATCCACAGTGATGCAATAATATAATAATGATTACAAGCCCAATTCAAACCTCCCTTGATGTGAGGGGAGCTGTATCAAGTCCAACAATACTTTCCAGTGCCAACAGTCTGCATGAGATGATGTGTAATTAAAAAATAAGAAGATGCTGGTTGCAGCTGTGGAGTGACAGGGCTGATGTAGTTCAGGCTGTTGGAGTTTTCTTTCCACAAACCCAGAAACAAGACTTTGGAGAAACAATCAAGTTTTGGAGCATTCTCTGGCAGTTCAGATAAACATCTTTCATTAACTGCCAGAAAAATGTCATCCACGGCTGCCCTCTTACAGATTAGTGTTGCACAAAGGTTGTGGTAGCAGCTGTGTGGGCACTGAAGTACCTAAGCGTGTCACCTGGCACACTGCTAGCACCAGTTAGAAAGCCATGAAAGATGGTGGGAACAGGAGATCAGACCCCAGCCTGGAGTACAGCTGGTAATGATGCCAGTGGCATTGCTGTGCGATTTTACAGACAATAGGTGCAGTTTTGCTGCAGGTGTTGATTGCAGTAAAACACACATAAATTGTATATTACAAATGTTTCTGGATTTAGAAGTTTCCTGAAGAAGAAATGCAAGTTTGCAAATCCGGAAAGAATATTGTTGGGACTTGCTGAAGTGTTCAACATAAACTGTAACATGCAAGCCATTAAAATGAAGATATTTGGCATTTGCAGTCACACATATGGGCTTTTCAAAACCATTTTTCTGGTTTGGCAGCTCCTATGCTCCTTGAATGATGCACAACCTCCTTTTATGTGTTCCTGTAAGATGCTTCTGCAAAGCTGACATTTTTTTGAAAACTTGTGGAGAAGAAATTTGATTAAGAAACACAGATCTGATCTGAGAGAAACTTTGGAAACTTACTTCATTTGCATGTTTTCTTTTATAAATTGTAGCTGATATCTGTGCTTTGATTTTTCATTTAGCTGCTTCTAGATGTACAAATCTGTAAGCAGACTTGTTTGAAGCAGCCCTGAGCCAGGCTTTGCAAATGAAATGTCAGTGGTGTCCGAGGCTGGGGACACTTTCTGTGCTGATGAGCAACTCCTCTGAGTGGCCAAACTGATCCATCTCCCGCTCTGACAGTGCCATTGTCTAACCTGACTGTTGAGTGAGGCTTTAAGGCTAAGCAGAGGATAAAACCCTACAATTGACCATGTCCAATGACTGCCTCCATCATGTGACATTTCCTCCACGTACATAAAGGCATAACTGACACTTTGGACCTTGCAGATGTTTTGCAATTCATTTGGTTCCCATAAAAATACTAGAAAGTAAGTCTCGTGAATTGGCAATACTGTGTTTTCCTCTGAACACATTCTTATATCTAAAATGTATTTAGATGCAAATTGTATCCTGTCTCTCAGCGCCACTTGTTTTGCTTTTTCCTCTAAACAGACTGTGCCATTTTTTTTAAAGTATAAAAATATTCAGATGTTCCTGAAAAAACTGAGTACGTTTGACTTCCTAGCAAGTGATCTGCTTCATATGTGAATGGCAGTATATTCTGCCCGCTGCTCTCTCAGTCTGCTTTCTGCTTCTTAATTTAATTTTCCTCTCTGACTCTTCAGTAATCCTTTCCAAAGAGAAGCCTCTTTGCTAAGGAGCCATTTGCTGTGCTCTCAACAGAAGCAGATGTTATAAACTATTCGATGGCTTCATCTGGGTCTTGGGGGTCTGGACAAACACGTAGCAGCTTGGTCAAGGGTGGCTCTCATACACTACAGAGATATCTCTCTGTAAGATGGCAGAGATAGTAATTCCTTTCTGACTCAGTTAGGACTTTTCTTAGAAGCAGTCTTTGCTTCCACAGGTGGAGACTCCTTGCACTTAGCCTACGATCACAGCTCTTTTCACCCCTATTTGCTCTTAATTAGCTGCCCTGAAGTAACAGGGCAGTAAAGGCAGGGATACTGCTAGATGCAGTGTCTGCCTGGTTTACCTTCCTCTCTCTGGAGTTATCAGACAAGAAAATGGCAGCTCCTTTTTTCCACAAGAGAAATAAAAATAGCTCCTTTGTCCAAACAATTCTAGGCTGAGTCCGTGGGCCATAGTTTCTTACAGAAATGGAGTTCTGTGATGTCTTTCCATGGTGCATGTATCAGTTGTGCCTTTGCCTGTGCAGCTTCACATTTCTCTAACTAATGATCAACAATAATGTGTGTGTATATATACATTTTATATATATATATATATATATAAAAAAATCTTACCTTCTCTGGTGATGGATACTGCACACACACATATACATCCATATCCACGAACTTTCCTCATTTTCTCAGATAGTGAAGCTTATGCCAGTCTGACACTCACTAAAACAGCTTGTATCAGCACAGGGAAATCATGATGTTACACAGAAAAGCAAGCAAGGCCAGTTTTGCCCATTAGGCAGCACTATGTTATAGCCATAGGAAAAAAAAAAAGAAAAAAAAGATAGAGAAAGAAAAAGCGAAGCACAGATACCATTTTAGTTTTCTTTAAAAAGATGTAGGGATACCAGTCCTTATCCATGAATCCAACTCTGTGTCTTATTGTCCTGCATATTTTCCTTTCTTAAGTATTTTTAAAATAATTTTAAATACTCTTGGTGCTGTTGTAGGTATGGACTGAAAGCCATGCCACTGAGGTCCTCTGGTCACTGCCTGCAGATAACCTGGGCAGCTGGCATATCTAGAGATGCTGCAGTATCTCCTTTTCTACCTGTCCCTCCCTTTACCACCATAACGCATATAAAGAATATTTAATGATCCCGAAGCCTTGCCTCTGAATTGTGCAAAATTCCACAGTCACCAAGGCAAACCTGGGTGATCCTGCTGCAACAAGGCACCGAGGCAATTGTATTGCTTTCAAACAAGCTTCTAAAATACCAAGGTACAAGGTCAGAAAGGTGACTAAATATGGAAGGTGCAGCACAGAGGGAATGGTTAGAAACCTCAACTTTTCTGGGTCAGTTAGTGTATTTACCCTAGTCTTCACTCACAGGCTTTTTGCAATCTTTGCTAAGGCAGGATGATTTCTTATGCTAGAAGGCTTTTTGTCCATGGAAAGCCTAATAAGAATCAAAGATCCTGGTGAACAAATTCAGACCAAAACAAGAAAAGCTGTGCATTTTAGTAGCGGGGGGATTAAGGCTGTGACAAACCTCAGGGAAAGGAGTGGATCTTGGTGTCTTCAGATCAAGATTCAATGACTTCTTGTAAGATAAAACTTAAGTCAGACAAATTTCTGGGCTCAGCAAGGAGTAACTGCATGTGATCTATGGCCTGTGTTGCACAAAAGTTCAGACTGGGTGCTCTAACGAGCTCTTCTGCCTTTAAAACCTATGAAATACTGAAGCAGCACGGATGTTCTGAGTCACATGGACTAGTTCCCTGCCTTTTCAGGCAATCATAGTCTGTGATCTCTTTCACAAATGATCAAATAACATCTTAAAGCTGGAAGGTTTGGCCCCCCGTATTTACACAGGGATGCTGTTACTCCTTCTCTGCTGTTTAGAAACATTCAATAACATATTAATGGACAACTTACATACTTTTTCTTGCAGTAACATTGTCCTTTGGGTGAAACAGCACTTCTTATTCCTATATTTATCTATGTAGAGCAACCTTAGCCTTTTGCTTTGCTAGGTTAGACAGAGAAAGTCCTAATAGAGGCTCTCAATTCCTCTAACCACCCTTGTTACCTTCCTTCTGCTCCATGCCACTGTCAGGAAAGACTCACCCAGCTCAAGTAACTGGACTACTACCTAGCACTCCAGCTGAAGGGGTGCAGAAGGGGTACCTCACCTGATATTATTCTCAGACCAAGAGTACCTTCTGCAGGAGGGGACTGCCTGCTCTGGTTTGCTTTCAGTCTTCTCATGCTCTGAAGCTGGAGAGATGCTGAGGAACACCAGGACTGGAGCCCCCCAACTATGAGGCTGGAAGAGGGGAGGTAGGGAGGGCTGCAAGAGGGGGAGAAGGGCTGCATGACTGAGACCCGTTTTCCAACCCATGTGATATCAGTGTATGGACTTTTCTTGAGTACTCACAAACACCACAAGCTCAGGTGCTTTGCCTGTACCTCTCCAGCTGGTCCCGCTTTGTTGGCCAGGACAGAGGGCTTTGCACCTACAAAGATAATGCAGAGACTGGCTGAGAAACTGCTGATACCTTTCAATAGTTAGATAGAAAAATAGGAACTCTGTCCAAATCTAAAACAAAGCGAGGATATTTTCAGCCACTCCTCCTTGCTATTGAAAGCTGCCAAGCAAAACACAACTAAGAGAGCTTTGCTCACAATCAGCTCTATCTCCTCTTGCATCTGCACTCTAGCGTGGTCTCTGCTTTTATGATCACATGCCATCTCAAGCATGCGATGAAGGAGATACACTTGGTGCCATGGCACACCTAACAGACAGGTCAAGGGCAAAACATGCTGCAAATCCAAACTGATTTTCATGAGAATACTTAAAACCAACCTTCTGTCTGAGAGTTACATCTCCTTGTCATTTTCTGCCACCAGCTCTCAGGTCTACAAAACAAAGGTTGTTTCATTCTGGGAAAACCCTAGAAGTTTTTTCCTGTTTTCCTCATAACAGATCTGAAACATTCTAGGCAAAACTTTTTAAAAATTGCCTTTAGGCCATATATATTTTTTTTTACAAGTGTTACTTCAAAAGTAAAATCTCCAGAAATTAATAAATGTGTGAAAATTATGAATTCGACTAAAATTATAACAAACGTAGTACAATATCAACATAGATATATATGTTATTATTATTTGATACATAGATAGAGAACCTCTCTTAACTGTTATTGCTGGTTTTCTAGTATTTGACCTTAACCTGAGGAAAGCATTTAGGCTTGCAATTCAGCATATTTGTGCTTAGACATCACTGATATTTCCTTTACTGTGTGTTTTTAATACTTGTTTAAAGGAACGCGTAACCCATTTGCTTTTCAAATAGTTTCCAGCAAGGAAAAATCCAGGGACCTCCAGCCAATGAGCAGACCTACTTCTTCAAGAGTTAATCTATGGAGGTTTTAAGCTTTTCTTTTTTTTTTTTTAAATCTGGATTAAAAGAGGTGAACACCTGAAAAAACTGAAGCAGACAAACAAATAAAGTCACCTCAGTGCTTCACGGATACTCTGGGTTTTGCAAAGGTTTGTCCAAGCACAACCTAAATAATTCAAACCATCGTTGTCAGGCAGCGGCACGGTCCTCCTAAATGGGCACTTGCCTTATCACTCTACAGCAGATGCTTCAGCCAACCATTGGATATTGAAAACATAAATAATGAAACAAAATTTGGAGACAATGGTTTCTGGGCCAGGGACAAAATGCTGATGGGTATTGTCAGTCTCAGAGTAACCAAGCAGCAAACGCTCAAGTGACAACAATAGAGAGGAGAAGAATAGGGACAAGTGAGGAGCCCTGAATCTCAATAAGGCCTGGAGCTGCACATGCTGCTGTTACCCTAGAAACTAACCTCTCCCCTGAAGAGGTTTGCCGGGGCATTGTCTGGGGGACACAAGATGTGTCATACACCAGATGGTCGTGTGCTGTATAACTCAGTTATCTGAGCGGCGGAGTGGAGGAATGCACGCTGCAGAGCGCGCCGGAGGGCCGCCCAGGGCACCATCTGTTCTTCCAGACCCAAGGCAATGCTTTGGCTTTGGCTTTTTTTTTTTTCTCCTTCCAAGAAAGGAGGGGAAAACAAAATTAAAATGATTCACCATTCAAGAGGGAAAAAAAAAAAAGCTTAATACAGTTGCCATATCTAGCTTTCATTTAGCTAATTTTATCCCTGGGTTTTATGTCAGGTGAATTGCTTTTTTACGCCTGGGAGAGCAGCAATTATTTCTCTCTCAGGAGTCTATCATTTATAAATAAAACCCCTTTGAGACCTCATCGGTCATTTACCATCTGAAAACCCCCAAACGCTTTTAGCCATATGTTCTCCAAAGTCTCCTCTCTCTTCCCTGAAGGTCCCTGTGAAGGTTTCGGGAAAGAGCACTTTTCTTTTCCAGGAATTGTTCTCCCCTTCAGCCAGGAAGGGGGAAAGGAGAAAAACAAAAAAGAGTCGAAGCGGCGGTCTGAAAGACTGGCGTAGGAAGGAAATGTTAATCACAGGCTGAGCGATGCCAAGGAGCAGTGCCTAACATGCCTGTGAGGTGCAGGCACTAGGAAACATCCTGGGGGCCCGTCCCAAGTGCCCCCAGAGCCAGCCAAAAGCCTTGCTACCTTCTGCTGGCTTTGGATCGAACCCTAAATCAGTTCGTGGGAGTGGGAGAACCAGGTGGAAATTAAGGTTCGGGAGAGTTTGGGGTACTTTAAAGGTGTGTTAAGGCTTAGCACTTGGGTGCAAGAAGATAAAGACAGGGTAGTAGAAATGGTGCTCAGGCTGCAAGAAACAGGGACTGAAATGTGTGTGCCTCAGGCAGCACTTTTTGCTTAATAACAGGACCTGTCTTCTGGTGCAGCTTTCTGTTCCCCTGCTTCTGGTTTCTGTCCCTTGGCTGCTGTGGATCCCCCCACCTAGCAGCACAGAAGAGAAAATTAAAAAAAAAAAAAAAAAAAGTTCTTGATTGCCGACCGAAATAACAGAGAAACATTTGCAACCATTTAAGCAAATGCGTTATTTAAAATCCGCTCTATAATTGCTGCAAGAGAGCACATGTCGCTCTGGCTGTGAGTCCACAGCTCCTGCAGCACAGGCAGAGGGTTTCAGTGGGGAAAGCACATCCTCTGTCATCCAGATTTTAAAAGACAAACTATGATGAAAAAGATGTTGTGGCTTGCAGAAAACTCCCTCGTGTGCTTGCTGTAAGTCCTCATGTAGGTAACTTACCTGATGGTTCCCAAAAGCGATCACAAGGGCACATATCCCTCTGCCCATCAAACCTACATCCAGTGTTTCAATTAACACTTAGAAGAAAATCCCTAGGGAAATCAAGGAAAAGGGATGGAACCAAAGCAGAAGATTTACACACAGAATAAGGGCCAAGGATGCAAAAGGAGTAAAATCTGAATCACATTTACATTCAGGTTCTATTTACAGACAGCTCAGTTAATAACCCCACTAGGACTAACAAATTATTAGACAATGCTTAAACAACAGTTGCAGATAATAGCATCTCACAAACTACTTGTAATCCTAGTACTTCATACGTGCTTATCATTCCTACAGCACTGGTAGTGCTTGTAACAACTCTGTCAAACATATTAATCTTTATGAATTAATAATCAATATATTCCAAAGGATATAACATACAACACGAATGAAAATTGAATTTATTTTCCTCCTTGGCTTCTTATTTTGTATTTCCCTCTAAGATTGCCAGCACAGAAAGCAGCAGCAATGCATTTCAGCACAGCTGGCTTTGAAGGCTGTGCAAAACGCACGAGCACTGGGGCCTCAGACTGCAGCACTCCCAGACTTGGGAAATTATGGCAAGAAAATCTCTAAAGATTAGTCTGCTCACCCCTGCTGGGGATTTGCCCTTCTCTGATCCCAGAGAGCTTGCTGAAGGCTGCCTAGCCCACTTTCTGCACCTGGCCGAGCGGTTGACCAGCAACTCCACAGGGCTGTGGAAGCTTTATTTCCTTTGTTCCATGGGTATCTGCCATGGAGAGCCAAGCCTGGATTAACCGAGCCTAAATCCCTGGGCAGCTCGCCAGAGTCATGCTAGCTCTGAAGCAAATGCAGCTCCAAGAAGGTTTCAAGACCGGCTTTATAGATCAGTTCTTAGGCACAAATCCATGGGCAGAGAGCACAATGCCTCACGCTGGGCCCCCGGGAAGCCTCTCCGCATAGGCAGCCACTGCCAGTCCAAGCGAGAGCGATGTGAACGTGGACAATGCCGTTCCTTTCGGGCCAGCCCTTCCCCAGCAGTGCTCCCTTGCCAGCAACGTAGACATCGTTTCACCGGACACCATGCTGTATTGCAATAATGTGCAAGGACGGCACCTGTGTTTTCTTTGTTGCGGTGCCAAGCATTTTGTTGTATTAGCTTTTAGGTCACTGTCATTGGGAGCAACATAAGAGAAATGCTATATTCCAGCAGCTTTCAATAGCTGATCAAAAGGCAAGGTGCACCAAGCCTTGAAGGAGCCACCAGCTCCCACGAACATGTCTTCTGCAAGTCTTCTCCTCACCTCAGGAGTAAGAGGTTGTCTTCTTCCAAAGTGAGGGATTACATCTCTTCCAGACCTTTGGGTTTGCGGGAGGAGAGAGGACTTTTAGCCTAGTTCCTGTGGAAATAAGGTTCATGCACTCATGCTGTGTTTGTTTTGCCTCCCCCTAGAAACTTCTGAACCCGTCGGCCTTGTTCAACTCAACTTGACAGAAGGGTAGAGGTCTATGAAATAATTAAGTTCTCATAAGTTTTGTGACAGTAGGCACTGAGGTAGAAGAGAGCAGGGTCCGGTATCAGCGTCCTTGCCAAAGGAAGGCTAAGTGTGAATACACATCTGGTTGGGCACCAGGGGAATGACACAGAAAACAAACACGCTCTACATCACAACCATGGAAAAAAAAAGCTTCAGTTGAAATTTGCACCCCTTAGATACCGAACTCAGCCCACAGACAAGACAGAAAAAAACCCCAAACAACCAGTGTTCAGAGAATTACCTGCTATTTTTGGTTTGAACTCAACAACATTTGGTCATTGCATGTGAGCAAATCCTTCTTGGGATGCAGCTAAGTGTCACCTCCACATCGCACTGGTCTAACAACTTGCTGCCTTTCACGCAGCTTCATCACAGCTGATGCTGCTCAGGAAGCCCATGGTGCAAAGTGTTACACAAGCTATTTTAAATGAAATTGTGGGCCTTTAAAAAGCCTTTGCTCTGTGTGCAGAAACTGCATTGCATGTGTTCAAGTGTGGTAGGTAATGAAATTCACATCACAGAACTGGAAACACCTCTAATTTTTGTGGCTTGATAATGTGAGTAGCATGCAGGAGTGTTATAAATCCATGATTTGAAAATAGAAATGCAAACCAGAAACTTGCGAATTTGCATGGCTCTGACTATGAGAAAAGCAACGCTGCATACACCACAGCCCAGCTTCCACTGACAGGACATGAAAGGAGTCTTTCCTACACATTTGGACTTGCAAAGGTTTACATTGACCCGTGTGGACTGAGTGTTCCCACCACTGGCAATAGCCCAACTCCTGTGCATAAATGAAACAAACAAGTCCATTTTCACAAGAGCATGACATAAATGGGAATTGCATTGGACCTTTAACCTTTTTCCTTTTCTTCTCAATGTCCAAATCACCACTCCATCAGTAAAATGAGAACAGTAATACCTATCCTGCAGGGTATCACAGTATCACAGTATCACAGTATGTTTGGGATTGGAAGGGACCTCAAAAGATCATCTAGTCCAATCCCCCTGCTGGAGCAGGAACGCCTAGGTGAGGTCGCACAGGAATGTGTCCAGACGGGCTTTGAATGTCTCCAGGGAAGGAGACTCCACAACCTCCCTGGGTAGCCTGTTCCAGTGCTCTGTTACCCTCACTGAGAAGTTCTTTCTCAAATTTAAGTGGAACCTCTTGTGTTCCAGCTTGATCCCATTACCCCTTGTCCTATCATTGTTTGCCACTGAGAAGAGCCTGACTCCATCCTCGTGGCACTCACCCTTTATATATTTATAAACATTAATAAGGTCACCCCTCAGTCTCCTCTTCTCCAAACTAAAGAGCCCCAGCTCCCTCAGCCTTTCTTCATAAGGGAGATGCTCCACTCCCTTAATCATCTTTGTTGCCCTACGCTGGACCCTCTCCAGCAGTTCCCTGTCCTTCTTGAACTGAGGGGCCCAGAACTGGACACAATATTCCAGATGGGGTCTCACCAGGGCGGAGGATTACCTGAAAACAACTTTTACCTTTTCTTCTGTAAACTCCCAGAAAAGAAATTCTTCCTGCCTTTACTTTTTTATATTTCAAAAAGCAATTTGTTTCTTACCCAGACCTTTTCAGCTCAGTGCCCTGGAATATTTCCACCTTCCTCAGAACTGATGGGTGATAAATCAGCCCAGAGGTGTCTGCTAGCAACAACAGCTCTTAGCTTGCTGCAGTAAAATGGCTATTTAATCCGCTAACATCCAAAGATTTCGGCCTCAGCTAGTATTCAAGCATAGTGCTGGCATATTTGAAATGAACCTGCTTTAAAATACCACTGTGAAAATGAGCAATGGCTGGACTTCAGGTCTTCTTTTGTAAGATGCTATGTCAAAGGGGATCTAAAACCCAACATCCTCTCATTGTCAGTTTGGTAGCAGGTGATTCCAGCTCTGAAACCCCTTGGGCTCAGAATAATAAAGACTTTGCACATAGCAGGGATCCAGTGTGGCTTTTACTTCCTGCATAATTATTTACATGAGAGTGATACCTCAGGTCTCCAGAGTGCAGGTCTCTCTGTACTAGGCACTGAGCAAATACATAGAAAGGGCTCGTCCCTGTCCTGAGGAATTTGTGGTCTAAACAGACAACTGGGTTCAGCAACAGAGAGGGCGCAGGAGATGTGGCTGAACAAGTGAAATGAATCACCCTAAGGTCACATTATGTTATTAATGCTGATGCCAGGCACAGTGGTTCTGTCTGTTGAATTCCAATACAGCCCCCTGAACAGGAGCCCATGCTTTTGTTCACCCCCCAAACCTCCTCTCTTTCACACATCCTTCCCCTTTCCTCCCATTAATCTCTCTTGTTACAAACTTGTGTGAGCATCTGCCTCTGCTGTGGACTGAGAAAGGGTGAACCTTCATCACCACCTTCAGCTGGGTGGCTCCATGTTTTTCTTCCTTTCCTGTTGACTGACTTCCTACTTTCCATATCTGGCATAGCACCCAGACACTGGTAGGCAGGGAAAGCTAAGACAGCTCATATTATTTTGGATGACTTTTTTTTTCTTTGGTGACCTTTATTTTTTTTAGGCAGGGATCAAGGTCCAGGACCAGTGTACACCAGTCTTGAAATGCAAAACTGATATTGAGCTGTTCTGAGACTCTTTTCTGCAGCCTCAGATGCCTTTATCTGAACGCAGTTTTTAAAAACAAGGTAGAAAACCTCAAGATCAAGGCTTTGTCTACCTTGAAGTTTCCTTTGCTCCCCCCTTCAGCTATTAACAAATATTTCCTACTCATTTTTTAAAAACCTGCTCTGGACAGTTCGGATGAACAGCAGACATCAGCAGATAAGGTTTCAGCAGAAACACATACTCACTGCATGCTGGTTACTTCAGGCTGGTCCAGCGCTGAACTCTTCAGCTCATCTTCCTGCTGCTGCTGTTCTGCAGCTCTCTGTGAAGGAAAGGTGCTGAGGTACCTACTTCCAGGAGAAGTCATTGAGGTATGAAGCCCCACCAGGCAAGACAAATCCAGTCTGGTTCTCCAAACAGAGGGGTCAGACCTGTCTCCAGCGAGCACCTGGGGCAGCTAGCTCCAGGCAGCTGCACGACAAGTATGGATGGCTCATTTTACGACATCCCTCTTCAGCTGGGAACATGGATCATCTTCCTTTTCTTAGGATGACGTGGATTGTCTGATTTTAAGCACCAGGTCTCAGAGCTGGTTGCCATTTAGAAAGGATCAGCTGAACACAGGTGGCGAATCACCAACCTCACGGCACCTTGCCACCAGCCTTGAGAATCTGTAAAACATGGTTATTCCCAGGATTCTGGTAACGGTGATTTTCAGATGGATATAGACCAACTGACACATCGAGAAACGGAAATTATCTTGAGCATGGAATGTTTGCTGTGCCAGACTGTTATCACTGAGATTAGCTGCCAAACACAAATACGTATGGTCTTGGGAATAAACAGGGAGGAATGGATGCATTTTCTTGGTAATGCATAGACCTGGCTGCTTTCAGCAAGGGCTACAACACACACCTTTCTCCCTAAGGCCACCCCAGCTGATTAAATCCTGTTTTTCTTTTACTTCTCTAGTAAAGAATCAGCAGAAGGTTTCCAGTCCCACATTGCAAATAAGGCACCCGTATGCTTTGCAGTGAGCTAAGAGTAAAAAAAAAAAAACAAAGCCAACAGCTTTCTTGTGTGTATTAAGTGTCTGGATTTTAGAACAACCAAAAGACATGGCTCTCTTGTCCTGTATTTTATTAGGAAATTAACAGGCTGTTTGATAACCTGAAATTACATGCTGAATCTCATTTAAAAAATTTTCAAAATCATGACAATAATTTTTATTTCTATAAAACATAATGCCCAGATACAATTCCTGTTTATGCCTGTAAATTTCTACATCCTTAACATTTATCTACTGTACAGCAGCAAGGCTGAATAATTGTAATGTAATCTGTAAAGTTAAATATAGTATATTTTTCTCTGCAGTCCAAGTGAAAGAGATGAAATGTTGAAAAGAAAGCCTGGAATATGAGCAGCACTCTGTGAAGGTTCTCTGTGATCTCACTTCATTACACATCAGTATTTCAGACTGCTCAAAGGTGTTAAAGACTGGTGATATTAAATGCTGTGCAAAGATACGAGGCTTTAGGGCATCAGTTTTCCAGGGGAGGGAAAGGGTCCGCAGTGGGGTACAGGCTCTGCAGTGAGGGGAATGGGGTGCACTGGGTGGGTGTGATACTCAAAGTGCAAGGGCTGATAAATCTGTCTACATCTCCCACTTTCGCCAGCCGTGTGGGCTGCCACCATCACCACCATGCTGGACTAAATAGCTTTTCCTGACACTATGTTCCACGTTCACAGCAGGGCTGGCATGATGCAGGTGCTGACTATCTGCAAGGGCTGAATTTCAACCGTAGTAACCAAAGCCCAAATCTTGCTCATGTTGTGTATGTGAAAAATCACACTGAGCCAGACGCTGCTGGCTCTATCGCAAGTGTCACATGGGGTAATGTGGCTCAGCTCCGACAGTTGTGGCTCAGGCCCTCAGTCCTCTAACTTAGAGTTGGCACTTCTCAATACCAAATGACCCCCGTAGGTAGCTGAATTTCTCAAGATGTTATCCATTAAACCAGGGATGTCAAACTCATTTTCAGCAGGGGCCACATCAGCCTCGCGGTTGCCTTCAAAGGGCCGAATGTAATGTACGTAGTAGAATGTATTTATAAAGTATGTATTTATAAAGTCCAAAAACTACATTCGGCCCTTTGAAGGCAACCATGAGGCTGATGTGGCCCCTGCTGAAAATGAGTCTGACACCCGTGCATTAAACTGTTCAAATTGTCATATGTGCTGTTTGGAGGAGAGATGCTTTCCTGAACTGGGACCTTGATTCCTGTGAGGATTATGGATGCTCAGCAAGTGGCCAGCTCAAGCACTTGACCAGCAAGTCCAGTCACTTCAGCCTCTTGTACTGCAGTTAAAAACCAGTAGATTTAAGAAGTAGTTTGCCACCTTTTTTTAAAAAAGCTATTTCAGGACAAGTACATTCAGACCACTGTGTTTTCTACTTATACATAAATTCTTTGGCAACAATTTTCTAGAGAGCAGAATATTTTTTCCTATGTAATACTTTATTGTCTCCCCATGAAAAACTGCTATCTTAAAAAATCTGTAGCACTTTCCACTATAAATAGTATTGTTCCAGATTAAGGATTAGTTCCTCCCTGAAGAAAAACAGATTTAAAACCCCTCGTCATTATCTGATAACTGTTTATGTAGCGATGTTAAAATAAAACAGAAAAAGAAAATCATTCAGTATGCGGTTTGTCATTTTCTAGAATGTTAGTGTATGTTTATACAATAAAACCAACATAAGTTATTCTAGTTTGTTTTAAAAACCTTAGTAATAGAAATATATTGCTATCTGCAGATTCATAAACAGAATGCACTTTTTCCATCCAAGTTCAAGTATTATTAGAATATTATTATTACTATTATTATTATTGAAGGAGTTCTAAATCCTTGCCATTTTGCCTGTCTTTACATTGTTTTGGTCTTTGTGAGAAATAACGAGTTGTGATCATTTGTTCATGAACAACATGGAGCTTCAGCAAGTTTTGCCTGGTAGAAGGCAGCCTGGCAATCCTTTGGCTATTCTGAGCGGCTTTAGAAGAACATATCTGAGACTAGTGGTATAGATAAAATGGTTGCGTGATTTCTTGGATGGCCGATGAACTTAATTCCTTCCAAGTTCTCAACATTCAGTCTCATTTAAAGGACAAAGGTGGGAAGAACCCAACCCAAACTTATACTACATCAGGAGATATCATCTTCATTTCCTCCTGGTACTGTGAGTTGCTCATAGGTTGGCAGGGTATTATTAGGGAGGAAAAGATCTGAACTGACGCTGTGGCCTCTCTGTGGTGATCTGTTGTTCCCTTGATCCCCCTGCTGACGGGAAATCAGATGATGCAGCATATCTGTAATGAGGTTCAGCTTCTGGTCCATCTGTGTAACCTACAAAAAGACAAAGAGAAGGTTTATTTAATAGCAGCACATGAGAAAATTGTAACAAACAGGGTGAGAAAAACGCAATATTACAATGACAGTTTTCTTAATTAGGATCACAACAACTGTTATGAAGACACCACAGATTCCCAGTTCATCAAATAGGGCATTAGAAATTTAACGCAAGTTGGATGAGGACAGGTCTGTTAATACTCACCTCTGAGATGCACTTTGACACTCATTTTATACCTGGATGAATGAATGACAAATGGGCTTTCGAACAGAAGTGCTGGAGCAGAGAACTAGGTCCAAGAACTGAGATTCTGTGGGGTTTTGTTATCATTATGTCCATATATTTTGAAAACATGATAAACTTCTAACATGCTTATATGCCTTAATAATATCAACATGTTCTAGTAAAGATCTGCTCTATTTGCAATGATCTAATCAATTCTAAGCTAGGACTGACTGATGCTCTTTGTTACATTTGGGTCCAATTACCAGCTCAGGCTACAATATACTCCACAAATATTTTTGTCAATGTGAGTGTAGAGCAGCTGGGGTCTGTGGCAAGGGCTGGGAGAGGATCATGATTCAGTTTTACGCTCCCCTAATGACACAGTGTTTGCTAGAGTTGCCGTTTGAATGACAGGATTCACAGCAAGCCAGAAACTCTTCTAAGATGGGTGAAAGTTCATTTTTCAGCTGGGGAAGGTTCAACTTCAATCCATAATGCTGATTTTCTTCTGCCTTTAGATAGAAGCTCATTTATTTATTTATTTATTTTCCCTCTTTCTGCTCTTTCTTCTAGCCTTAAGAAGAAAATATAATAAAAAATCAGGATACTCAGTAGAAACTAGGTTATTGATTTGTCCAAAATTTAGACTCTATTTGGTGTATATTTGTGGTCCTCAGAGGAAAAATCAAGAACAAAATGTTTCTAGGAGCAGCACAGATTCAGTCTCTGGTTTCTTGCATTTTCCAGTCAAGAAGTAATCTGTGCCATCCCTTTTATCTGGCATGGGAAGCCTCCTCTCTGTGCTGCCTCCAATGTACCGAGCCAGACAACCTGAGGGGAAGATGGGCTCTTCCTTCTTCCAAGTGATGGCCACTCTCTGCCCCTTAGCATGGCAAGCATTGAAATTGGGCAGCGAGTCTGTCCTATGGCCTCGTGCTCCCTTCTGCAAGCCTAATGAGAAAGCCATGATTTTGCCATTGTAGTCTCTGACTACAGGGATCCCCAAACACTAAGTAAATTTTAGGCAAAAAGATGCAATAGGTTTTAAAAAGGGAAAAGAAAGTAAGTGCAAAAAAACCATGATAGGAATAAATTTCTGCCTGAAATATCTGCTAGAAAGTAGTGAAAGGCACATAAAACCGCCAGAGAGAGCATGAGTGGGAGCAATTTATATGTACCTGGCTATCATCCAAGTATCACACAGGATAGTAAAAGACAGTAAGGTTGAGCAGAACATCAACAAACCTGGAGGATTTCAGCAGAGACTGAAATGTTTTTCCACCGTAGAGAAAATGCTCTTTTTTTTCAAACACTTTGTACAACTGGTAGGGAAGCAGATACAGTGATTTAAAAATATGAGGTGCCAGAGATTTATACTTTGCAGCTGGTTTTGAAAACATTAGGCAAAGCACCCTACATGGTACATGAAACACTAGTAATTCTGGATGGAAATGGATGTTGAAAGATGAGATTCTCCAAACGAGGAAGCTGAAGAACACATAAGTTCAAGATTTCTCGAAGAAAATGTAGATGGAAAACTGAGCAGATCATCAGGTTTTCATTTCCTCACTATTTGTTCTTTCCCTTCAAAAACGGCACACTTTGCCCAAGTGCTGCCCATCACAGATGGCAAACTCACAATGCTCCAAGTGTGACAGTACAAATCAGTTATAGTGAAGCCTGAAAAATATCTCATTCCTCCATCCCCACTGCCCAGGTATCACTTGCTTTCTGAGACAGCTGTGCTGGAAGGACTGTAGTGGAAATCTGCAGACAAACAGCTATCTTCAGAGCCCGAAGGACAACTTTTCCTCTAACAATAAATGTCTTTTTGCTAGTTATTCTAAACTAACATGGGGATTTATATATATATTTATATTTCTTAATTTGTGATTCCAGGCAGGGATTACCAGAGGAAACACAGACCGAAGATATATCTGGAAAATGTGCATTTATGAAACGCTTGCAGTGAGGAGCTATTGAACATGACAGTAGATTGGACTGAGATCTGGATAGCCCTTCAACAGCTGTGCATCTTGGTGATGAAATACTGGAGAGAAGTGAGATGTGAATATTCTTGCTGGGAAATAAATTCCCAGAGATAATTGTCTAATTTTTCCTAGGGAACAAGGTTTGGCTGCTGCAGCTGTGGAGTGCAGGAGGCCCATTGAAGCAGAGGCAGAAGCTAATTACTATTGAGCTGAGTCATATCAGTTAAAAGCAAAGACCTTCATCTTCTACATTCCTGCTTATTGGGGTAGGCCTCTAAAGCTGCAAAGTTTTTGTGGAGAGAGGTCCAGATATCTGGTTGTGTTTAATTGTTGTTTAATGAGTTTTGCTTCCCAACAAAGGAAAGCATTTCTCAGGGAGTCCTGCGCCCGCAAAGGGCTTGTTCCAAGACACGCTGAAGTCAGTGGTAGTTTTTGGCAATCACAGACTTCCAGTGACTTCAGCAGGCTCTGGATCAATTTTGGACTGAATTGTCAATCCCAAATAGTAAAATATTATTTGGATATTACAAGAGAAGGAGCAGCCTGGATTTCTGTACATTGCTCTGCTCATGCTTCTTGGGGCTGGATCAGAAAAGATTACATTGTCAAATGAGATGTCAATTCGATGATGGTCCTCCATCCTTGGTTCTGCCAAAGGGGCGTTTTCTGACTACAGTATCAGACATTTGAAAGAGAGAATTAAAAGCCACCTGAAGGCGACTTCTACTGTCATCACAGGCCTCTGATGTACAAGAATAAGAGGCTTATTGGTGAACAGCCTTGCTTATTAACATTCCCAATCTGCTCATTGTCATCCGAACACACATCCTGAAATAGATCATTCACTAGTTTGCTGCAGAGATGATTATACCCACTAGAAAAATCTCACTCATTTTATTAAACCAGCTTTATGCACTTAGCATGGAAAAGTGCATCATCTCTCCTGATTTATACTTTCACACACATTTACTTGATTAGAAATTAGCTATGATGCCAGAATGAATAAAAGTAAAGCAAACACAAAAACTGCTGATGTTGCTAAAATCTTAACTGCTTTGGACAACTCTGATCCCTCTACTTAAAACAGCAAACAGTGTTAATTATGTAGAAAAATAACTCAGACTGATTTGTTTCTTTTAGGAAAAACGAAGTAAGCTCTTTCTAGCTGATTTATGTTTCATTAGAGGCATGATGTTTGGATGATCAGATTCTTTATATGCAAATAATTTCCTTTGTATTTTATAGTTGTTGGGGAGAGGAAGCAGTGTTTGAAACTCTTCAGAAATTACACACCACTGTTACTCCTAAGTCTTACTGAAATATTGTATGAAAACAAGATTTTTCCATCCTCCAAGATAAGGTTTTTTTCAAAAAGATCCAAGGAACATAGATTAAGCACAGATGGAGAGAAGCAGATTTAAACAAGTTTTGAACCTAGCTCTTGGAAATGAATAAAACAGTCCCGTCCATGCAGTGCACTGAAAAAAACCCAACAAACCAAACAGTACTTCGCAAAGACTGGAAGATTAGAGCATGAATTTTAAGTGGCACATCAGGAACAAATGTAGCTACATTACAGAACAGATTTTTGCTATTCCTCAAGAACTCACAGAGGCACCTGAGAACTCTGACACCACACACAATCGACTACTGGTGATGATGCAGTTCCCATCAACCACAGGGTCCTCTCAGGTCACATTTTCAGAAGCAGTCCCCTTCAAGAAGATATAGAATGACATGTCAACTTCTATAAAGGTAACGAAGGCAATCCAGGATGTGTCAGTGAACAAAGCAGAGACCGTTCTTGTGACGAGAGGAGAGAAAAATAACATGAGCAATTTATCTATTAAAATTCTCCAGATCTTCGTATTACATCCATTTAAAATGACCTGTAATTTTGAGCATTCATAGCAAACTCATGGTATGGTTCGGAACATGAACTGTAACAATAAATTTCTTTCCTTGCTTTTAGAAACAAAAAAACCCAGAGAAACCCAAGTGGCTCCAGGGACTTCTGGAGGAGAGCCTCCTTCGTGCACCCCTGAAATGGAGAACTAAAGAGCAGCACTCTGGAGACCCACTCCCCAAACTTACTTAGGGATTTACTGTGAAGGAGCAAGGACAGGAAGAATTACAGAGCTGAGGAGAACGCTATTGTCAGCCATGGATATTCAGGATACTGAGGAAGCCAAAGGACAAAATCAGGAGTTTGGCATCATTTAGGCCACAAAGACCACAAATTACTAACAAGTTATGCCAAGCGCTGTTTCATGATCTGGAGGGATCAAGGTTGATTAATGATGTTGATTAAAGCTGTCTCATCTGCCTTCTTTCTCATTCTCAGAGATGTCAAAAGTAAATATTAAGGGTAAAAATCATAGTCCCTTTGGACAGAATGGTGGTTTATAACTACCTATGTTCTCAACCTGGTTGACTGATTAAACAAATAATTTGTGCTTAATCAGATTTTTTTTCTCAGCACAGTGCTCACTTGGTGCGTTCAGGGGGACTGTGCTTGTTCTTAGTACAGAAAGTTGAGCAGGAAGCTGCTAAATGAGAAGAAGCAAACCAGAATTCAAGCTACGATTGGCTGAACTAAAATGTGATAAATGAAAATTTCAACTACTTTTCAAACATTAGACTCCCAAGCCTGCTACCCTGATTTATCTTGAGTAGCGTTCATTCCTGATGGTACAGCTTTTTAGCTCAAAGGGAACCAGTTCTTTAAGGCACTTTTTCAAAATACCTGAAGATGACTGGGGAGATTGTCATGTATTTGTCACTGCTGGTGGCCTCTTAATAAGGAGGACCCTATTGCTCTGCAGTGTGGCAAACTTCTAGGGAAAGAAAATGATGCTTTCTTCATCTGTGCATCCTTATAAGCAGTGTTCTATAGAGTCCCTAACGTATTCACTATTCAATACTATACTTAGTAACGAGGTAGCTTTATATTTCAGAAAAATATACAAAAATGTCCTTTCTGTTAACAAAATCACTATCAGGCACACTAATGACTCAGTTCAAGAAAACATAAGTGGCAAAAAATATTCCAGAACTTATGATGCCTTTGAATGGCAATGATATGAAGGAAGGTACTGGTATCAGCAGTACTTCAGAAAACAGTGAGTGTGTTCTGCAAATGAAGGTGTGGTTGTAAATCATGTTTTTCTTCAGTGGGATCCATCCAGTTTAAGCAGCGTACTTGAGAATCTTTGAGGAAGCTTCAGAAAGCTGCTTACCTGGCTCCTCTTCTGGCCAAGTTCCTACACATTTTGGTATCTCAATATTTCTAACAATTAATGGTTCAGTTTTGAGGGCCCTGTGGACAGCAACATATATGATGTTAGGAGCGGCTTTTCAGAGAAGCTCAGGAATAAGCTATGAGAATCTTCACAGAGGATTTACTTTGAACGTTTCTTTATACCTATAATAGTGGCAGCAGAGACTAATATTTTCATTATTATTAAATAAAGTTTCTTTCTTCAGATACAGGACTCCTCAAAAATTATGGAATGAGTCTTCCTTCCATTTACAGTTCCCAAGACCCCAGATTCTTGCAAATCCTCTAATCAGAGCTTCTGGCTTCAAATAATCTATTTTGTTGCCAGAAATCAGGCAGCACTCTTGCTGGAGGTTATGTACCCATTGCTGAGGTGTTTATAGGAGAGTGTAATCTGCATGAAGGAAGATTTGTTCTCCAGACTGTCTGTACTTTCTCTTGAGAGTTGGCCAAAGAAGGGAGTATGTGTGCGGTGTCTGGAGGAAGGATAGAAGAAGTGGAGCCAGTGAGAAAACACTCTCCTCTAGTGTAAGATTACTCATCACTAGAAAAATATAAAGGCTGAGCTTCTGAGTAACAAAATTAACAGGTTTTGAGGGTTACAAGTGACAAGTCACTTTCCAGTCAATGAAAATTTTAGACACTGTAACCACTGTCTTAACTGACAACTAAAATGGATAACTTTGAGACAAAAAGCATCTTTAGAAAGAAAGATTTTTGCTACACACTGTGTCCTAAAATGATGCATAAAGCTATCAATGCCAATTTGTTCTTCATTTTGAGATACCAAGAATTTTCTGCGTTTTTTTTTGGTAAACCGAGACCGTTGCCGGTCTCATCTTACTCTGCATTTTTATAGTAAAATACTTCTACGCTTCTCAAAAGTGTCAAAACACCTCTTAGCAGTAGTAGCAGTAACCCTTAAATGGCTGCTGATAATTCACCATTAATCACGGTGTGCTGCTTGTGCTTTCAACAGAGGGTGATGACCTGGGACTGGGAAGAAACTTCTGAGTCATTGAGTCAAAGTCAGAGCTCAGGAAAAAACGGGATTTATAACCCAGTTGCTGGTTCTGATTCTCCAGAAGTTACCTTGACATCAGTGAACTGCTATTAAAAAGGGTTTGGCCTGGCATAGTAAATTCCTCATGCACCACATAGAAACCCAGTTTTGTCACACATTTTTCTTAATTATGTTGGGAAGTAAAACAAACTGGTAACACCAGTATGTGGCCATCTGATTACTGACTATAACACTTGTGGCATTTTAAAGTAATTTTTGTTTGTTTGAACAATTTTGTCCTGACTGTGCAGCACAAACTTTAGGGTACCAGACGCTGAAGCCATAGGAAATGGGAGAAATGACAGGGTTGATTTACGCATTCTTTCTTTCCATTAGAATGAGAAAACCCATTTTGATAATCAAGTAACTATACTGCAGAGAATTATTTTTCCTTTCCAAGTGTCTTTTTCCCCAAAGAAAAAATGGTTTTCTAAAAGCTTCCTCAAAGCTTCTGAAAATTTGACATCTCTGGTTAACTATTCACTCAGCTCTATTTCTTTCATGTGGATTTTCAGGATTCTTAAAAGAGTGTAGATTACAACCATAATGCCATTTTTCAGATAAGATGTCTCCCTTGAATTCTATTTGAAACTGACAATAGTAAAAGACACGTTCTGACAGGTCAAAAACTGGAAAACTGATATGAGAAAGCCACTTCAGTAACTTGTGACTGAATAAAAAATACAATATAAAATACAGCATATATGTTACCAAGTGCAGAATATTGGCAGCATTTTTTTATAACTGCCTCTTTCATGGTACTGCCATTTTTCCTCATATGAAAGTCAAGAGACAGTCTTCAGAACAGCAGTAGCTGAAGAAGATGTTGCACAATAGAAAAGAAACCTTCACAGCTATCTTTGACTATTTCCAGGCAATTATGCACAACTCATATACATAATCCCTATGTGTATAAATGCTGCAGATCAGGAGCAGGCAAAACTTCAGGTACAAGAGGTCTATTAAGCAAGACCTACAAAGACACAAGTGGCAACAACAGATGCTGTGCTTATATAGGAAAGCAATTCCTTTAAGATCTTAAAGATTATGAGAAATTAATAGAAATCAAAAGTTACATACAAGTTGATTTGGTTTTTATATGTCACCTTCATAAAACTATCTGGCCCTAGCTTCCTGCTTGACTAAAGGAAGCAAGGTAGGATGAATACATAGCTCTCCTAACAAGGAGGTAGGTAAGACACAGGCAAATGGAGGAATTAAGTTACGGGAGACTGAAATACACTTGGCCATGGATGGTTACAGAGTACAAGACCTCAAAAGCTGGAAAGCTTTTGGGGCTGTGCTTGTTTTAGAACAGGAAAGGATTCAGAAATGCCCGAGGGCAAAAGTCAGAAAGAGATGACCTAAAATGCTGCTGGACGAGACAGAAATGAGGACCATGATGGAGGTGGCTGGAGGAGATGGCAAGAAGCAGAGACTGGACATGGCTCCTACTTGAGAAGAGAGAGCTGAGAACAATGGCTTCGGTTCAGAGCTTTTGTTGTTGTTATTAACAACTTGCAAAAATATTTGGCTTATTTAAAACACCCAAACCACTGGAAATCAGCTCTTCCTGAGAATCTTTCTTTAGCTCTAGGTGTAGATTTGGGCCATGAAGTCCCTCTGCCTGCTCATCGCTCCCCAAGGGCAGCCCTGCTGGCCTCGCAGGACTGAGCACATGCTCAGATGTGCACAACACTCACACATCGATCTGGCATCCAGAGGGCTATAGCCAAGCAATTAAAATTTGTGGTGTAGATAAATGAGACAAGACTTAAAACATATGGAAATTTTCAAGTTAGGACAGCGTCCAAAATCTACAGTCTTTGGCCCAGCACAGCCTCAGGATACAGCATTTTTTTTCTAAAAAATATTACAAAGGTCAGATATTTAGTTTTTTAACCCTTTCCTCTAAACTAACAGAGTAACAATAGATGAACAAGGGAGCAGAGTTTTTCTCTCCTTGGATGAAGACAGGAAAGCGAAGTTCAGGGTCTTGTCTCTAAACGCAACTTTTATCAGGAGCTACTAAAGAAGATAAAATCCCCCTGGTCCTATTAACTGAATACTCTAGATTGTTCAAGAATTTGTTTAACTCCATCTACTGCAGCCCCACCTTCAGGAAATAATATCTCTTTGACCAGACACAACTGTCCTCCATTTCCATTTAAAAATAAGACACAAGTTGGCAAGAAGGGAGGGATTCTTTCCTTCCAAGTGAATCAATGATACCAAAAGTATGAAGCATTTATGTATCCACAAAAATCACTGGACATCCATCTAGCACCATCACCATAAAGAGTTTTCGAAATGGAGCCTTGTGGAGGACATCAAACAGTCTCGAGATAATAAGAAATATAAGGGATGTACTGAGCAAAGAAACCAGGAAAAAAAGCTCCTTATTTTGATGCAATAGTTTGGATATAGTTATAGAATAAGTAGTGGTAATTAGTGAATCTGATATCCAAAGCACTGTGTGAACCTCTGTGTACCTACACAGTAGGACACTGCAGTAGCTGTGTATTGTTATTGCTAGCACAAAGTCGGGAAGACTGAGGCAGTAAAGTTAATGGCCCACCTCCAGATATGCTAAACATCTTCAACTTGGAAAGAGGAGCTCTAAAAAGACCTCAAAAGTATTTTCCCCTGTCCTGGGCAGATCTTCAGATCTCAAAGAAAACTTCAAAGCACTTTTCTGTGTTTTAATGAGACAGAAGGTTGGAAAACTGATGGCTCTCTCATTTCCAATCACATTCTTGTTCAGCAAAACGCTCCTATGTTGTGTCCTTCTGGTTGAGCACCCCAGTACCTATCTGCAAGGGAAAGACAGACTCTCTGTTCAGTTAACAGGCACTTATATTTCAGATGCTTCAGTTCCACAGATGTGACGAAAACTCCCCACGGTACTTGCCTCTGGAGGACTCTTTCTGCTCGTTTAATCACGGCAATACAGCCTCTGAATATCACCCCATATTTTTGTTGTCAGAAGTTTGGCTATCAGACAACAGCTTTCTCCTCATTGTAGATTCCTGTTTCCAGTGTGGAACAGTGGCATATTTACAAAATTTTAGGGTTAAAAAGAAAGCAAAGGACCCAACTAGCAAAAAATAGATGCCAAACTCTTCAACAAAATAAACCCCAACCCAGCCCAACCCCCACTGCCACCCTCACCAATTAAAGAAAACAAAAGTGACTAATCTTGACCTCTCTCCAAAGGGGAATGTTTTGCTTCTTGAATGCTTGGCTCTGGCTCTTGTATGATACTGGGACTATGACTAATAACCTCTTGCTGGAGTACTGCTGATAATTTCACCATTGAGTAGCTGTTCTCGTTCTGGATCATCATAGTATGCACCTAATTTGCCAAGATTTTAGTTAAAAAACCCAAACCAAACAAACAATAAGATATATGTTCATAATCCCCAGTGTTAGAAATACATTTTTCATCTTTAACTGATACATTTTGCCTGACAATTTTTCCTCCTTCCTTCAAACTGTTATTTTTCAGATGCCTGCTATGAAACGGTTCCTTTTTTCCTTTCTTTCTCTCAAACACTTTTCCTAATTCAAACCAGATTCGAGACTGCTGCTCTTTTAAAAGCAAATATGCCATGTATCACATCAAGTTAGGTCAGCATCGCTTATGTTATGTTTCACATTTACCCACATGAGGCATCCATACAGCTTTTTAAAGGGAATAAAGCCAGACTGGGTGCACTAGGGCTTTTTTTGTTGGAAGTGAGGCACATCCACAGGTTATGGATCTGGTCTTATGGCATGGTGTAAGTACAGAAGGGCACCACTATCTGCTTTTTGCTTGAAATGTTAAAAACCAGGATGACTTAGATTGTTTTTTCAAAAACAAATTTTTGGCCAGTTCCTTTTTTAGCATCTGTAATGTACTCATGATTTATTATTTGATAGTTACTATATGGGCAAAAAAGGATATACACTCCTTTGTACCTAAAATGAGCTCAAAAGAATTAATAACCATATGATGGCTTCTGCAGCAGTCAAAAATGGAAGGGGAAAAGGAGTGAGGGAGAGAAAAGGAGAGAAGCAATTATAACAACAGCGAGTTTTGAGATTCCCTGAGGGCTGATGGTAATTAAACCAACGGCAACATGAATCTCTGTTTGATGTGGTCATGAATTTGTTTTCAAAAGAAAAATCTTTAAAAAGATCCTTTCAAGAGAAATTTTTAGAGAACAAGCTCAGCATAAATAATTAGACCAGAAACACTTTGATAAATGTTATTACAGAGAAGTCATTTATGGGCCATGGCATTTGAGGATTAGAATCCTGGTGACAGATAAGGTGGCAAGTTTGCACCCATTCTGAACACAATAAACTAGGGTCGTATTCTTGTGTCCTTGAGTCTGCTCCTCTTGTTTTGCCATTGCATTAAGCGTTACAAAGACACAGATGCATGACAGAAAATTTCAGTGGGAAGCTCAGTGGAACATAAGAAAACCACACACAATTCCACAGGCACTTTTAATTCCCAGGAGCTGCCCAGAGATCAGAGGTGAAATTTATCGGTGATAAAATGTCTGCGAGCCCACTCTACTCTCCCAGTCCTTCCAACTGCCATTCACTTCTGCTGAAATCATATCCTTGGAAATATCTCCTTCAGAATGATCTAAAAATAAAAATGCTTTCATTTTGTAGAAATGTAGGCACCCAGCAAAAGCACTGAAATCCAGAGAAGATGTAGGTGCTCTGTACCCCCTAAAACAAAGTTACCTTGCATACTCCAAAACTACTTTCATTGCTTTCATTTACTGGTCACTTCAAAAAGTGGAGGCATATACAAACAATCATAAGCTAGCAAATAACCAATAAGTGAACTAGAACCTAACACATTTACCAGTGGAAACTCATGTCTAAAAGGAAAAGAAACTGCCTGTTGGCTGTCATGCCATTATTCATAAAGGCAAACTAGCACATCTTACGGGTACCAGAAGTAAAACTACAACAAAGGCAGCCAACTGCTAATGAAGAAGGGTTTTCAGTCAAATTTCATGGGTCATACAAAGTCATTACCATGCCTGCAGGAGTTCATCAGCTCTGCCAGTTGAATTTTGGGGAAACAAAGTGATTATTTTTTTACGCATTTTGTAGTTTCAGACATTTTTCTTTAAATTCCAAGTTGTGAAGCCAACCAGCGATGTGAGAATACCAGCCTCAATTTTCAGAGTTAGCTTCTAACCAACATTATTGCAGAGAAAGCTTTCAAAACAGGTCTTCAGTGTACACCGAGGTCTCAAAAAGTACATTTTAAAGACTCTATTTTTTTTCTTTCTTAAATACAACCTTAGGGCTTTAAGCCAATTTCCATATGCTTTGGAGACCTGACACATTTTTAAAACTAAGAGACAAAGTGTTTGCCTGCTGCTGGTAACAACTTCTGCATGGGTTAACTTTCCAAACTGGTTCCATTGCAGGTTTCCCTCTGTTTTGGAGTCAGTTAAAATATCAAGGCTCTTCTCCATAACATTTTAAGCTATAATAACTGTAAAAGTAAACAAATGTTTCTGATAAAATAATGTGTTTGAAAAACTTAATGGATGACAAAGATAATTAAAAAATCCTTAGTGCCTTTCCTTGTCAATAGATTATTCTAGGAATAGAGCCAGGCTGGGCATTTATTTGGACTGGTAAACCACAACTCAAAGAGTGGATCTATTGGCAGGGCAAGTGACTGTGCAGTGGTGGAAGCAAAAGGTTCACAGTCTTTCCTAGCTGATCAATCATCATGACAGGCTTGAAGACTAAATGATCTGCCCAGCTGCAGATGTTAGATTTGCATCCACCTCTTGCTGTTTTTCTGATTCATAGGCAGTAGCCTGGATTGTTCACACTTAAGATAATGATGATCATTACTGTTCAAAACAAAAAGGATTTGGGCTTTGTAATTTTATCGTATGATAAAGGAGGCTTCTACACAAGATAACACAGTACTTGCAGTCTAGACATGATGAAATACTGGAAGATCCTTCAGACAGAGGTGGTGACAGTTTTGCACATAAAGGTTTGACGTTTCCCTTCTCCACTCCCACCTGCTACCAGAACTGTTATCAACTGCACAAAGGAGGAGCAGGAATATGTAGCTGGATCTTTCTCCTCAAGCCCCTGCCATTAAGGGCTGCACTAGTCCCTGTTAAATCAATAACAAAATGAAGCCTCTCTGCAATGGGAGGCAGCATCTGTTTCACAGCACACAGTAACACTCCACAGCACTTACAGATGGGAAACAAGGGGCTGCGATGTGCGGAAAGCACAGGAGAACACCACAGTGCCAGAAAGAAGCTACCCAACCTTGTCTGTGACAGACAAAGAGTGCTACAGCATCTTCAGTGGTTGCAGGTGATGAGAGATATCACTTTAATTCTCATCTAAAGGATATCTCCTTCAGCATCACAGAGGGACGAACTTTGTCTTGGGCACCAGTCAGGAAGGACTTCATTGACAGTGGCACACCAGGAGGGAACAGCAGAGCATCAGCACGCTGCTCTCTAAAGCAAGCTGCAGCCTCCTCCTCCTGCAGACTGAGCACTTCTGCTCACAGCAGCCAGACCGTGCTTTACTTGGAACATCTGGGTATCACCACACAAACGGGTTTAGCTGCAGGCATTTCTTATTTTCCCTTTGCATATTTTCCTTGAAAGAGTGAAAGAGTTTACTATGGAGTTATTTATTTTCTTTCGTCTGCTAATCTCTTCTGGTAAGTAGTATCTTTTTTTCCTCCAGTCTGAGAGAGTAATCAGCTACTCAGTGAACAAATTCATTCATCCCTAATCATTGCAGCCTTTGGAAAAAAGTTGTCAGATAGCATCTACTAAGTCTTTGCAGATTAAAATGCTAATATCATTCTGAATTAATTAAGACATTTTCATCCATTTTCATGGAAGACTTTAAGTGATTTAGCTAACAATTCTAGCTCTGACACATGTGCTCTGAAATGTGAAAGGAGTTTGATTCAGCCTCAATTAACATAGTTCCTTTCAGGTACATGTTGCTCCTTTTTACTTTATAGTGTCTGTATTGTTGATTTATGTATTCAATCAACAGTCTTTTCAAATACAGAAATAATCTCAAATTATACCTATGTTTTAAGATAGATTCTGAATTACCGGGGGAATAATACAAATGATAAAAAGATTATGTGCTTCTGTTTTCAGTTTTGACCTCCAAGCCTCAAAATGCTTTATGATACCCAGCACTCATGGCTGAGGAAATGGAAAGAACTGAAGGTCAAACGACCTGCCTGACGTGCTGCAGAAAATGATGGCTGAGGCAGGAACAGCACCCACATGGCCTGAAAACCCCACAATAACCACACCCATGCATCTTTCAAGATGGGTCATGGACTGTCATGACGACACAAGTGTCTGACACTGCATTTTAAAAGCTGATTTACAGAGAAGGCAGAGGAGGTCTGGCTGCACTTACTCCTCTCTGGCTCAGCCAAGGACTCGCAGTGTACATTGTGCCAGTGAGAAGACCATGTGTGACCAGCTCTGATATGCATTATTTATATAACAGTTCTACTGACTGAAAAACTAATAAATCCACAGCCTGCAGATGATGTGCAGACATACAGACACATCACTTAAAATATCACTTTGTCTTGATTCTTTGTTTCTTTTTTTTTTTTTTTTTATTCCCTGCTGCACTACAACAGAGCATCTACTACAACAGCAAAATAAGCCTCTGGCTAAAGAAACAGCTTGTTTAAATCACAGTGGTTTGCCACATACAACGGACATGTAGGAATAAGTGTAATTTTCCAGGGAAACGTTTCTATATGAATATTTCATATAGGTCAAACTTTGTCACTGTGACACAGTGCTGCAAGGTGTTAATCCTTCCCTTACTCTCTGAGGGCCCTTCACACCGAGGGAGCTTGTCAGTGAGGAAGATCCATGTATTTGGGTAGAAGAAAGCATATGTGAAACACATAGCCTACAACTTTCCATAACAGTGATTGCACAATACGAGAGGTCAAAATGAGGTTTCTCTCCTGATGTATTGAAACCATGGTCTATTTATAATTCTACTGTTAATTTAGGGCTTGTATATCAGTGCTGGACAAAGAAGCTTGCCATGTGTAGAAAATGACATGAACTCAATCTTTGCAAACAGTCCCAGGACCTAAAAATGCTTTTGTTAGTACAGCAACACCTGTACCAATTACGCACTTCACTCACTCGGGGGTCATTGCTCATGGCAAACGTTTTAAATCAGCCACCCCAGGAGACAGACATCATTATATTGCTAGAGCAGTCATTCTGATCCTGCAGAACTAGGCAGCCCTGGAGATATACTCACTCTCTGAAGTCTCTAACTGTGAAAGACTGTAACACCTCATTGCTGGGTACAAGAACACAGTCCAGAGCATTTGAATGAAGAGAGAAAACTAACAGAGTAATGAGATACTGTTGTTCAAATTTTTAGATTTAAGCATACGTTCTTCTGACTTTCATGTAAATGACCATTTTTTCCATCTCTCATTGTATACCAATACCTGACCCAGCAAAACTTGTAAGCATGTTAGCAATGTCAAATAGTATAAATTTATTCACTTTGTGATTCATAGGAGCTATATATGTACCTAAAATTATGCTAAAACTCAAATGTCAAAGTCAGTGTTCACTTTTTCCACTGATGGAGTTCTCTGATTGAAGTAATCTGCAGTTCTCACCAGATGGTTCCTGCTACACTGATGCTAATCAGTGTTGGTACTTCTTCAGCTCAGTATGCAAAATTTGAAGAGTCAATGGTAGATAAACTGACCACCACCATCTAACTGGTCAGAGGAGGCAGAGATAGATACCTGCATTTCACATTCCTCTTCTCCTAACCTGTCAGGCAGCACTTATAACCCATCGGCAGATTTCTCACCGGCAAATCACAGAGCAGAAAGCTACTCTAGGTAGGTGCTTCCTTCAATTAAATACAGTCCAAGCTTCTGTGCTGTCCTCCACATAAAAGTAGCACCATTTCTCCCAAAGGCAAGGAAAACCACTGGCATGGGCAGAGGTCTCCACAGCTACTCTGCATGGCCGCAACATACAGGAGGGCAATTAAAACAGGAGTGGGAGAAGAATTTGTTCAGAGACAGCAAAGAACAGGAGCAAGGGCAGAAAAATAATGGAGCAAGGGCAGAGAAGGGATCTTCTAAGTGTTCAGCAGTTTCACAGTTGCCTCCTACATGAATGCTAAATTTCTTCATAAGGTGCCTAGGAACTCTAACATTCAAGCTAAAGGCAATGATTTGATTCATTTTCTGTCAAATTATCTCCAAACTCTTTAATTCGAACTTCATCTTGTATTTTACAAGCACACAGTATAAATTTTCATGCACATGTAGATGCAATTTTTTTCTTTAATTTGCGTGACCCTTTTCAATCAGATTCATTAGGCAACATTAGAAAAAAAACAACCCCTTAAGCTCTGTGTACCCCACGAACCTCCCTCTGTCCCTCCACTGTGGCTCATGAACAGGGACATGTTCCCCAACAGTGTCTCCTAAATATACAATATTCCCAATTCTCTTTTCTTCCCACCTCGAGTAAATGAGGAGTAAACGTATCGATGTCAATGGGATTAAGGTAATATAAATGGCCTGAAAACAGAGATCACTGTTAGCAGTTAGAAGAGAACACACCAAAGGCTTGTCCATTTGCACACAACATATCCCCTGCAGTAACTGGATGTAGTACACAGCACATAGCACTGAGAATAACTCACATTACTAAGTGGTACATTGTTTAAAGCAGACCTTCCTTCAGTGCACAAATAGAGACAGCGTGTTCTTTTACTCTTGTAAAAAATAACCCCGTCATACACATTCTAGCCATGCCTTCATTCTTCTGTTAAATCTCCTAAAACTGCACAACTTCATGGAAAACATACTATTAAAAAAAACCAACCAAACAAAAAACCAGAAAAAATCAAACCAAAATAAATGAACAAATAGAAACCACCAAACCTGGCAGGATATATTCAGAGAAACTATAGTTTTGGAAAAGACATAGCAAGGTTTTTAGCATACACTGTAAAAGTAATGATAACCAAAAGGTTATCTAAAGTGTAATTTAAAGAAATGTGTTTGCATTGTTTGCAGATAAAACAATCCTGAGGCCATGTGTAAAAGACCAAAACTGCAGGACAGTAAAGAGTTTGTGAATCAGGACTGTAAATTCTCCGTGCAGAGAATGTGGGAGCCATCAGGAGCACACACGATTGAGTCAGCAGTTACCAAGACACATACATACAGCACAGGCCATTCCAGTCTCCAAACTGCCATTTATCATTTCCTGAGAGAACAGTTTCTTGGCAAGCCTCCTTTAAAAACATTTTTTTTTCCAAAACAACCCACCATTCCAGCAGGCTATGAATACAACTATAATTTGGTCTATTTTTCATATCAAGTAGACTATGGGCTCTGTTTTTCAGTTAATTAAAGAAACCTTCTTTTCAGATCTCCGAATGTTGTTTGCAGCAGGGTAGATCCCTCAACAAGCCAGCTCTAAAACAGTGCCAGTTACAGATTAAAATGTATGGAGTGAAGAAAAAAAAAAAAATACATAAATAAAACCATGGTTTGAAGTTGCAAAGCCCAGCTTACATAATGCCAAATTCCGTCGCCCTGCCAAACTGTTAATTTTTATCTTTGATGAAAACGGGCTTGACTGTACTTCATACTCCAGAATGTGTAATGGCTCAGAGCTGCCTCTCAGAATTTGAAGTCCATCTGTTGTTGTTGTTGTTATTATTACTACTACTACTACTACTACTACTACTACTATACATTAAATAGCACTTAGGGGCCTCATCTGAGATCAGAGCCCTGATGGGCTATGAGTTGCCTGCACACAGAGAGAGAAACAGTCCGTGCCTTGAAAAATGCATGATCTAAATAGATGAGATAAAAAAAGGGGTGGGACAAAGCTTGTGTTTTCATTCCTGTTTTATACATATGGAACTGAGACACAGAGAGATTAAATGTCTTGCCTGTGCTCACATAAAAATATCTGGGGAAAAAGCTAGGAATTGAACCAAAGTTTTCAAGTTCACATCAGCTTCATTTTCTTTCATTAACCCTATGTTTACTAACTACAACACTGTACACAAATCTGTATTCATAAGCTGAGACATCAGAGCTGCATGCGGCCTCTGGGCATACAGGGTATAAACACAGGAGGGTAACAACATGATTTTAACCTCTTGCAATAACATATATGTTCACATAGTAATAGTTACTTGTGGCTTTGCTTCTTGCAGCTTTAGAAAAATCAAACTTAGGAAATAAAGTTCCATATTTTGATTTCCTATTTGGTGAAGGAAGTCTGGATTCTGCTATTTCTCTGCAGAGTCTTCTGTGCAAGCAGCCACAGAAACAACAAACTATGCCATGCTTCAGGAAAAAAGTAAATGATCACTTAGTGGGTTTCTCTAAACATCTGACCTGCAGTTCACACATTCTTACTAAAAAAAAAAAAAAAAAAAGGAAAAAAAAAGAGTAGTTATACATGTTTTAGTAAAGAACTATTACATTACTTAGTCTTCAGAAGACTTTGGTCTTCTGAAAAAAACAAGTAGTTTTCTACTTTAGAAGTAGTTTCCTTCCGAAAACCAAGTAGTTTTAATTATTTTTTAAATTGTTATTTAGATCATAGAATCATAGAATATCTCAAGTTGGAAGAGACCCATAAGGACCATGGAGTCCAACTCCCTGCTACTCGTAGGACTACCTAAAACTACACCATATGACTAAGAGTGTTGCCCAGATGCTCCTTGAACTCTGATGGGCTTGGTGCCCTGACCACTTCCCTGGAGAGCCTGTTCAAGTGACCAACCACCTTCTCAGCAAAGAACCTTATCCTAATGTCCAGTGGGAACTTTCCTTCATGCAGCTTCACTCCATTTCCTTGTGTCCTATTGCTTGTCACCAGAGAGAGAAGACCAGCACCTCCCCATCTACTGTCCCCCTCTACCGTAAGAATGTGTGACTTTAGAGGCTCCCACTTTGGGCAAATAAAAAGTCAGATTTTTGATTTTTTTTTTTTTTTAAGAGAAAGAATAAATGTACCTGAAATTAGGACAGCTTCCAGAAAAATTTCAAGTCTTCATTCCAAGGTATGGATGCAGGAGAGCATCTTAAAACACAAGATTTTAAAATAATCTCAAAAACATGGGGAAAATTATGTGCCTCTTCCTAACTTTCCTCTTGGAATGGCTGAATCTTTTCAGCTGAAACATTCTAAAAAATTTTAGTTATGAAGTTTTGGTAACGCTCTGAAGCACTCGAGCGCCCAAGAACAAGCAGGTGAGTACACATAATAAATCCCAAAATACGTTTACATGGGAGACAAACTGTGCTTCAATACTTGGCTTCAATACCACATTTCTGGTTACTTTTACAGAAAAGAGGATTGTCGTTTCTTGCCTTGGTCAGTAAACAGAGTTTCTGTTGTATGGGAAATTATGGCATGTCACAATTTTTTTAACCTCTCAAAATACTGGATTATATCGAGATGTGAAAATTGCGAACTATTTTAATCTGGAAACACCTAAATGGCTTTGGCTTCCTAATGAATGCTGATAGTACTGAAACGTTTTGTTACAAAAGTAAAAATGCTATCACTATGCCAAAGTACTTAAAAGGAGTAAAAAGACAATGAAGAGACTGAGTGCAGCATTTCAATGTCCTTGGATTAAAATTCTGGTCACAATGAAAAAGGCTAAATCAATAATTCCAAGAAGGTTTGACTGAAAACATTATCCAAGTAGCTTTGTTTACATGTGACAACACAGAAGTTTCTAACTGGACCTCTATTTTTTCCCAAAAGGATAATTTTTGCCAGCTCTATCTAAGATAAAGTATTTAGGACTTCTTTTCAAATAACCCCCTTTCTTCCTGACAAAACCCGACAAACCAAATGTGTCAGTCCTTCCATGCCCTCCTGAGATGTTGACCCAAGGGCCTGTTCATTGGGAAAGCACTTTGGACCAGGCCTCTGTCATGAAGGAGCCTGTCATGAGGGCTATCAGTTTTAAAATCATGTAAAAACCTGAAGAATTTCCTGTTTCTGTAAGTGGCTGTAACTAGCTCTTTCCAGCAGAAGTCCCTAGAGAGGCAAATTGTTTTTCCCTGTACAGAACTTCAACAGCTAATGCTGCAAAATAACAGGGCTGCCAATAATCTATGTATGATCCTTAGATGGCTGAAGTGCACCTTTCCATCTCCAGCTTTGCCCAAGGTGAACCAGTAGCAAGTCCTACAAGGGAAGCCTTCCAAAGCAGACTGTGTTTTGGAATCACCGTGTGAAAATATGATAAGTTGGGTGTCCGCTAAAGCCATTGAGACGTTTGCCATTGACTTTAAAAGGAACAGAAGCACAGTTAAGAACAATTGATTTTGATCAACAACATATTTACTTTAGGATTAGCCCCAGGAGCATTCAGGTCAGGGCTGGCCCTGGAGGCACTTCAATCTGAACAGTCAGTCAATGCTAGTCTACTTTTTCAAGTTTTGATTAAAAAGTCTTTTAGTTGTGGAAATGGATGGAAAATATAAATCAATCTAATTACTAGAGGTGAAAATTTTCCATTAAACTCTCGGATTACTCAGTTTCAGTGATATAAGAAACCACCTTGTTCCTATAGCCCAATTTGTTAAGCCAGTCTTGTAGACACTGATCTGATTACCAGGGAAAATACAGAGGGGAAAGAAAACAGTAAGAGTCGGTCATGTGGTTTTACGAGACACAGGTCAAAAATCTCAGTCCTGATTGTCTCTTGAGGACTGTAACAAGCTTGAGCTTACCAAGAATATCACAGCTCAAGAAGAAATGCAGCAAGATCTATAAACTGCATGGGATGACACTGAGCTCCATGACGCTACCGACAATAACAACAGAGACTCACACGCACACCAGACCCGACGAGACCAACCTACCACCACAAACACTGTGTAGAGGAATTTAACATAGAAAAGGAAGATGCTGAGGACCAGCTGCTGAAGACCCTCCTCTGCCATCCATAGGCATCTGCCTCTTTGGCTATAGATGTCTCTATAGAAATTCTAGGATCCTGTTTTCTAGACAGGCTCCCTACTGTAATTATGACATTGTTTCTGATATGAATGGTTCTCCGTGCCACGAACCTCCTCCATGCCTTTCCCCCCAAAAAAAACTCCTGATTGAAAACCAAAGCAAATAGTAGATTTCTATCACATAGAATTTGTTAATAATACTTTCCCTGAAATAGTTCCCAGGCCTTTTTTAATGCTCAAATAAAGGCCCAAACATTTACAGCCAGCACTCTAAGCCAACTAATAATTTATCTGAGCCATACTGAAAAGCTCAAGAGGGATTTTGAATGAAAAATTTAGTGAATAAACTGATAGCCAAATACTGCCTTGGAGTCCTGCCACTGTAATACACAGGATGCATAGAACTCTGTCAGTGATCAATGTATACATTGAAAAACAAACAGTCAATCAGATAATAGTTAAGTCTTGTCAATCTAAAGCAGAAAAGATAATGTCTTCGAGTAAACCATGAGTCTAAACATTTTAACTTCAGTGGCACACAGATGACTGGGTGTTAAACTCCTACTGCTTTATTTTTTTTTTCCAAAAAGGTATTTAATAATTTTACAATAAGAAAGGCAAAACTCTGCTTTCAGAACTTCATGGGAAACTTACTACGTGGAGAATTCCCAAAGATTTTACTGAGTGTTACAGAATCTGCATGTACAGACCAGGATTAAATCTCGCAGCATTAGATCAGAAAAGACAGACCTTTTTAAAGTCACATCAGAACTTTAAAATTGCTTTGAGGTAGCTAAAACATGACGATTTTCAAGGCTCAGGCTGTCATCTTGCCAAATGTAAAATAAAATATATGTCAAGATGTATAGAATTTTAGGGCATTTAAAGAAACAACCTTCTCAACTTAGTGGTTTGTTTAAAATTTCTTTGAATTCACATGCAGCATTGTGAACTTAAGACCATGAAAAAGGTAATTCTGTAACTGAAAAGGTTTTTTCTTCATCCTTTTGTTTCGTCTCAGATTTTTCACCTTATTTTGTAGCTGAAAGAAAATGAATTCATATAAGAGAAGCCACATGAAAAAATAGACCTTGCAATTTATTGCACAGTAGTTTGTTTCCAATATTGCAATAGATTGGAGATTTGAACACCCTGTGGCTTTGGCTGGACCGAGAGAACTGGTTTAGCCTTGATTTGAACCTGCTGTTTACAACACACTGTAAGCCCTTCCCATACAGCAGGCTTTTAGTGAGGGCTGTGTGAAAAAAGCCTCACTGCTAACCAAAACAAGGAAAAAGTAAAACATTTTGCATGTGTATATTTTCTTTTACGATTACTTTTGAGTGCAAAATGAAAGAATTTATATTCTGAGAGAATGTACATTTTACTCTGACAAAACAATTGTGCTGCTCTTTACCTTGCTTTTTGGTTTGCATGTAAGATACAAAAGATGAGAGAAATTTCAGTTGTAGCCTATGAAATTACTGGATGTCCAAACTGCTGCAGTCTTTGCTGCTTTACCAAACTGGGCTCCTGGTGCCTTTTAAACATTCTGCCCCATTAACCACCTCGGGGATATCCAGTGCATGTGTATATGCGCATGAGTGTATTGAATTGATTGTTTTACCTTCTGAACTATTCAGGGATCTGGAAATTACTTTCAACGAGCAAATAAACCGTTGGAATAATCTCTGGAACTTATCTCAACCTCTGGAGATTTCAACGTTGAGCTAAATACACCAGGAAGCCTGGACTTGTACTTCGGCACTTCTGTTTCTAACTACAACACAGAATCAAGATGAAAATTAACAGAAAAAACAATTCATAGCTAGAAACAATTAGAAGATAATTCAGCAAGACTAAACTGTGTAGAATTTCACGTGTCTCAACTGTGCCTTTACTGTGGATGCTTAAGCCCTAACTAAGACTTATGGATGTGAACAACTATGTGCACTGAGAACATTCCTCACCCACTTCAATGGTATTTCTCTCAGTGGTATTTGATAAGCACAAAGGTACATTCTGGTAAAGCCTGGGCTCTAGAGCACACTCCATCTGGGAGCTGCAAAACAATCTGAAGAAAGAAGTTGCTGTCATAATTAAAAGTATACAGTGTGGCCTCATGAGAGCTGGTTTAGTAGGATCTTGAGTGGATTGTTTTAGAGAGAGATCTCTGAAATATGTAAAGAATTTAACTACTAGTCCCATGGTTTCACTTCAGTTTTTCATCCTCAACTGTGTATGCTTTTCCCTGTTGCCACAGTTCCCAAAGCGTAGCATACTTCCTTGACTCATAACAACGCTGTCATGGACATAAATGCATCTTGTCTGCTGAGTGGTCACATTAGGCCAATAGATGTCTACCAGCTATAGAGGTGGGAGGAAAACAGATTTACAATTGCAAACATGGAGTTGAGCCTCCCAAATAGAAATGAACTGGAAGCAAACTTCTGAACTTTGGGAAAGTTTAAATCTGTCTTTTCTCAACTCACAGCACTCTGACTCAATACTCATCTCAATGGCTCACTGCAGTTCTGGGAGACAGGGAATAATATTTTTATTATTTCCATTCTACAGATGGTCGAACCAAAGCACTGCAAGGTTTATTGACTTACTCAGAGTTGCACAGCATGCCTGAATGGAAGCAGAACCCCAGCTGGCCTGATTCCCACTCCTGGGCTTTTAGCTGTTACACTGTATTTGCTCCTTTTAACATCTGATTATTTTACTGCTCTAATCAGCTCCCCATTTTATACTCAAATTATTTCTTTAAGTTACATTAAACCGCTTTGTCATGATATCCAAAGAAAATGATAGACTTTTTTCTCCAGCAATGCATGGGCAGAAATTTAGTTTCTTTTGTTGAAACACAAACATGCATAGGGTCAGCGAGAGGACCCAGCCACTGTGAAATTAATTCTCTCCTCATTTTCATGTTCACAACATGAATTAAATTAGGAGCAGAAATTAGTCGTTAGTATCTTCACTGTATTTACTGCAAAACTAATAAAACATCACATTTTAAATGCTTGTTACTGCATACTTTTATTAGCGTATCACCTCTCCCAGTACCAATGACTAAACAAGTAACATAGCACAGTAATGTTTTCCCTGTATGACTCTCTTGCTTAAGCAAATATGAAATAGCTGGATCTTGGCTGAGGCTGTTATATAACAGCAGGAACACTGGTGAAGCATCTTCCAAAAGTGAGTTATTTATCTGGCCAGGGAGCTTTCTTTTTTTTTCTTTCCCTCTTTCCTTCTGTGCACGCTCATGAACCTGACCCAACTTGTTTCCAGAAGAGACTACGGGGTTGTTGTTGCCAGACAATGCCTGCAATCATTTTTCTCCAGCCACAGATCCAAACTGGGGGGAGGACAAGGGGGAGAAAGAGAGAAAAGCTCTTTTGTTTGGAAGTGTGAAGAGCTCTGTCGAAACACATCTCTTCAGTGTAATTTTAGGTTGCAGGACTGATAAGAAAAAAAACCCCATCAACATAATGATTTCCTTCTGCTTGCTGTGCCTACCCCCTGAGCACTCTCTGCTGCTCCTGGTGCCCTTTAGGAATTAGATGACTCTTGAAGACTCTCCCATACCCAGTGGACATGAATATATTGACCACACTAATTTTCTTTAGGTTTTCTAATGTTTGACAAAAATCTTTCCCCTGTAATTCTCCCCCACACCACACCAGCTACTTTCCAAAAGGGCTTCCATCTCCACATTAAATTGATGGAGTGTCCCAACGTATCTGACAATCTCTGCTGACAAGGCTGTTGTGTTCAAACCTGATGGACTGTGGGGCTTCCAGAGGGGAGGGCCAGCACTTCTTTGGGAGATTGAGTCTGAAACTTACAAGATGGGGAAACTGCCGCTGGCCAGAAACCAGCCCAGAGAAGTTTTAATTGGAGGAAAATAAAAAAATCTCTTAATGGCTTAGCAAGAAAGCCATGGGATCTGCTGGATCACCCGAGAGTCAGAGCGAGCTAGCTTCCTGTTGATTAAACTTGGTTCACAAAATTGAAGGAGAAGTATCATGCATAAGCGAAAAGGGAGTAGGTTGCAAAAGCAGTATCTAAGAAGCAATGAAGCATCCAATGGGCAAAAGCTCTTGATTGTAAGGAGAATGGGAAAACAAGCCAAATGGTTCTTTCCACACTAATTAATTAAATAAATAATATTCCTGCCAAAAAGTTGCCAACCACCTTCAAACTGAAGTGTAACGTGTTCACACTGGAACAGCCTAGGAACGTAGCTGTTCCTGTCCATTCCTGTTTACAAATTTCTTTTTTTCTTTAATTGAACAAAAAAGCCCTTTGCTTTGGAAAGAATTTTCTAGTGTGTGACTACCGTAATACATAATAAATCAGTCTGCTTAATCTTTTTATGAAAGATGAACAGAAGAGATTTTTTTTTGTTCAAGTTTGTTCTAGAAAAGAGCTGGACCTAAGCCTTTCATAACAAGTCCTGAAATCTGTTCATACACTACTTTAGCCATTTTTCAGAGAAAAAAATATGTACCTAAAATCCAAAGCTAATCTATATCCTGCTCTGGTAGGCTAATTTGTTAGACCAGGTTTATTTTCTCTTTAAGAACATACCAGAAGAAACAAGCAAGAATGATCAATCAGAGGAAAAACTACAGTTAGCTCAGGCAAAGGGTATTTTCTAGTTTAAATAGATGTGCAGCCAATAATAAGCATAAGCTGCTTATGTAATGAGCATCATCATTTTACCAAGCCTCTGCCAGGTTGCACTGTCTCACTGTTTAAAATGAAAATTCACTGCATGTGTGTTATTGTCTCTCTGGTCCAGGTGAATAAGTCCTTCAGAAAGGCAGGATGGCTTGTTTTCTAAAGGCTGTGGAAACCTTTTCACCTCCAGAGTGCTCATCTGAACCCAACACTAGGCAGTACTGACCGAAGTCTTCTTCCCTGACAGGCCTTAACACATGAAGGACTTCGGAGTCTCAGTGCAGTTTTCCCTGGCTCAGGTATCAACAGCACAAGCTGATGTTGGCTGAACCTTGAACATGTAGTTCTGGGCTGACAAACTCTGCTAAAATACATGGGAGAGGCTTGAATTGATGGGAGTTTATCTCCAGCACAGCCAAACCTGCCTGTACCTAACCTTGAAAAGAAAAGGAAAATGTTTAGCCTTTCCCTCCTCTCTAACTCAAGGACAGAGTTACACCTCTCTACGTGGTTAAAAACAGGGATGACATAGTCTTCAGCTTTCCTCATGTGGTGGGGAGGAAAATACACCTAGAGGATACTTCTCTCACCAATCCTAATCAAATTAATCAGTTACTTCTATTGATTAGTAACTTAAGGAAAAATAGGCAGGGTGAGATACGGGCTCATGTACACCAAAGTATCCACCACATCACAAAGAAACCTCATACGTTCTTCCTTTGCAAAACATGTCTCAATACTGGGGGCATTTGGAAACTCACACTTTCCTTTTGAAAAGGTTTTACTTCAATTTTCTTCAAAATCACTAATAATTTTAACATGCCTTGCCACCCCCCCCCCCCCAACTCTGAATAAAAGCACCCAAAACCTAGAAAAAAAAAAAGGTTCAAAGAATAGCCACAACTTCAGGGACTTTTTCAGACATCAGATGCACATAGATCTTCTCTACAAGCACAGACGGTGATGATAACATGAACCTTTGGCACTGATAGAGCCAAAGGAATGCATAAAGTTGTACCACTGCTGGTACTGGCTACCTCCTCACAACTTCTGTAATGGACGTGGGAGAGGAATAACGTCCCCATTCCTTTACACCGATCCAATGACCACATTGGATAATATGCAGCGGACAAACATTTGAGGGCAGGGAAGGTTGCTTTTGCTTCCTTGCGCAGCCCAGGGTCCTGGCTTCAGATCAGACCTCCCTCCTGTGACATCTCTTGGGCCAGCAGACTTCTCTCTTACTTACATGCAACTCAGAGGCCAGCGGAACTCAACTAGAGATCAATATTTTCTTATTCTTAAGTTTTCTGGGGCAAATCGTAAAACAGCTTTACATATAGAGCTCTGCAGATGTGTCAGCACACTGCTGTTTTTACAAAACATGCAATGATAAATCACTGATCCCAAACTAGCTTCTGTCCTTCACAGAAGTTTCCTGTTCTGAAAGCCCTCCTGTGCCTGACAGGTTCATCAGTTGCTGGAGAGGTTGTGAATAAACTATTCTTTATTTATGACGTGCTGTTCACTTCTCTGGACGTGTTCTGCTTAGTTTTACAGCTGCAGAAATCCCTCAGTAAACAGATTCCTGTTTAATCATGGCATAGGACAAGAGAGGTGACTGATAGAGGGGGAGAGTCCTGAGGCTTATATACGGCATACTATCTCAAACATTGCTCATGTATTTCTTACCAAATACTACCTTCCACATACTTACAATGTCATGAACAAGCCACTTTGTAAATTAGCACTTGGAAAATGAAAATTTTTGCACTAACTAAATACAATAGGGGGAAGTAGCACCGTAAAGTTCCCAGTTTACATAGCCAATGGAGTTATTCAGATAAGTAATAGCCTCCAGATAATCTTCTCCTGAAACCATACAGAAGGCAATAACCTCGTACAAGCCTGAGCCAGTTGTCCCTTCCACTTACATTTTTAACTTGTCTGACAGTAAATTTATTTTTAATTTTATCAAAGAACCCTTAAAAGACTGTTTTATAGGGTCTGATCCAGCTGCCAATGAAGTCAATGACAATTTGTGTCCTTAAAACACTTAGAGAAGAAAATGAAAATGATCTGAAGCAACTACACAGGTATAGAACATTGCAGTGAGTGCACATCTTAAGCAAGCAATTGGCACATACAACACTGTATAGAATTTCTAAAGAACACAGAGGCAAGTTCAGAAAATGTTCTGGTTCTACATGATAGCTCAAACTAAAGGTAGTTTTACTTTCATCTTAGTTAAAAGACACAGAGGAAAATCCCTTCTCAATCATAAGTGAATGATTACAAGATGCTTGCAGTGACAAATATTTTCCATTTCAAATCCTTTCTTAAAAGTTAATTTCACAAGTACGAAGTCTATGTGTCAATCTCTAACTTAGGCCCCTTTGAAACTGGTTTCCTATGAACGCAATGACCCCCAACCTTCCTCAGGAGACAGCAGGTCTCTTCCCAAGAACAGTAAGGCTGTACACCCAGAGAAGCTCAAGAAGCCACAGAAAAACTGCTGTGCAGAAATGCGGTGTGAAGGTACACTAGAGGATCTCCTTGCATGTTTATAACACATGCATGAACAATAACGACAATTACTGTCATTTGTATTATGTATTTACCAGTATAGGCCCAGGAAGACTAATCTGACCAGGACTTCAGGTGTGCCAGACTCCATGTTAAAAAAGAAAGAGAAGAAGGGGAAAGGCAGTTCTTGCTTCAGATGTCTTCTAATCCAAGTGTCATCCAGTGACATCAAACAAATAGGTAAGGACAACTAGGGCATAACAGGTAGGAGCACAGGCAGTTCATTCTGGCATGAGTTTACAGGAGAATCTGAAAAAGCAGAATACCTTTAAGGTGTGTGTATGTATGTATGTATGTATGTATGTATGTATACACACACACACACATATATTTATGAGACTAAGTACTACGGGGCTTCTGTAATGATCTGGGAAGTAGGTGATGTAAGATGGCGTGAGTGATGAACCAAAGGCAAGGTGACAGACAGGAAGGAGACAGATCATGGAAGGTCTTGGAAATTAATATAAATGCCATATGCTCAGTATGATAGTGAAAGAGTTAGAAGGACGCAAGAGAACGATGAAACATCAAAGCTGTGGACTTGGAAACAGCTTTCGCAAATTAAGACAGGGTGAATTAGTTTCTTTTAGCATCAGAGAAAATAATGTTGCAACAACTGAAATTTAGATGGAAACAGCCTAAACAAGTCTTCATATTAACTAATAACAACATTTAATATGGTGCGACCTAACTGAAAACAAAATGCTAGAGATTTTAGGCTGGATTTTTACTTCAGATAAATCACTATTAACACTGAGCGTTACAGCAGCTTACACCAGGTAAATACCTATGTCCTCACCCTTCAACAAAACCAGAACATTTTTAAAATACATATCAAGTTTTTGAAGAAGTTACGTTGTCTTGCTTGGAAAGGGACAGGTTGAGTATGCTTCTAGTATAATTGAAGAAAAGTCAAATGAGTTTCTATGCTGTTACTCGATTTTGCAGTATTAAGTTCTGTACTATAAAAACATACTCTTTAAAGGTTACAAATTCTGGCATCCCATGTCCATAACTCATGCTACAAATGTTGACAAATACAGCTGAATTTCCTTTTTTTTCTTTTTTTCCTTACATTGAGGCTGATTTATGTTCGCACTGACAATAAGAAGCAGGAAGAAAAAGAAAATTTTCATCACCTTTAGTTTATCCAGTTTGTGACAGCTGTTACAAAGACAGATGAAAGCATGAAAGAATCACTTATGGATTCTTCATAGTGATTTGGATTTTAATAGGAAATGGCACAGGTACTCTCTGGCAACTTGGAAGCTCAGTTGAAAAAGATTTGGAGCTCTGAAGAAGATTCCACAATCTTCTTTATGGTTTGTGCTTTGTGTCAGTTTACGTACAGATTTTGGAACCATCTGTACTTGTGTATCAGTACAGTGTATTCCATAATAAAGACCGGATTTAATGCATGACAGTGAGATAGTATTTGCCTTTAAAGGAATGATTTAACAAATATTTGGGTCAGTATATGTATTAAGAAATATCTATATTAAAAAATGACAAAATGTATGATTTTCACATTTAATCGCAATAATCAAGACCAACTACTTGAGACAACTGTACAGATGAAATAACTATTAAAAAACCCAAACTTGATGCTTTTGAAATGTAGAAAAAACTTCATCCACTCAAACTTTACCAACTAGCAAATAAGCGACGGAGACTCACATATCCCATTAAGCTTTCCTTTTCATTTCTAGGAAACACTCGTCGTTCAACGTACTCAGAAGCTTAACAAAAATTTCCACAGAGGTCTTGTGTATCTTCATTTTATGTATATTAATAAGCACTACATACATTAAACATACACTAACAAATCTGCACTTCCCTATGTTGCACAGTCTATGCTTTTGGGAAATTATTCTGTCTTCACACTGCTGAGGACACCGAAAGATTCATCTATTAAACAAAAATATGGTGGCTTCTACTTAGTACTGTATGAATTTGTTCCGGATATACCACAGTTCAGCACCTCTGGAGCAACACTACATGAGTGGCCTAGATTACTGGCAAAGGTATATAAAGACGTGAATGATTTGCCAAGACGAACTGGAGAATAACCTATTTCTCAATGATACAACTTTCAAGAGTGTAAAGCTGTGTCATCAATAAAACCAAATTAAACAAAGTCAATATCATCATTTCTAATGAAAGCTATGCAACTTCTTGCTGGGTAGAACTTGTTTTAAAGTGAAGAAACCTCCCTTCCTTTTACAAGATTGCATTTCCAGCCATGACGGCTACTATTGCTCACATGGAAAATTAGCACTAGAACAGCAGATGAGGCTTTGAAACTCTGAATGACTACTTACACGGTAAGACCACCAGTGGGAAAAACACCATAGTTTGAATAGGCTATACTAATTTTACGTGCCTTATGTAACAATAGTTGGCCATTCACATGGCAAATTTGCATAATTATATACCATGTTAACCAAGAAATCCAACCTACAGACTGTGTTTCTATCCCTTTTTCACATGAAAAAAATTGATTGTGATGCATCCTTCAAATTCCTACTGTAAAACTAGGCCTCACCACTATAAAATATCACAGATTTTTATACCAGAAACTATAAAGCAAACTCTGGAGCTGAGCAACATCGGAATTTTTTAAGTTAGGACTCTAGAGTTAAACTTACAGCTCTTAACTACATCGTATCTCAACTATTTCCCTAATTCTGAGCAAGTTCAAATCCAAGTATTGGCTTATCACCAATCCATACTTTTAAAAAAGCATTTATTAAAACCATTGAAGATCTCTCCTCTGACTTCAATGAATTTTGAGCCAGACCCATAATTCATCAATCTCTGGTCTTCCACCTAATCACAAAATTACCTGCAGGAACAAATTTTTCCAATCCAGCCCTCTGTTTAGCAGAACACTGGCATGGCTCCACAAAGCTCCCTTCAGAGATGATACAAGTTCTTATCTCTTTCCATCCTCTCGTGTTAGAAGAGAAACACTTGCTGAGTTCATGGCCCTCAGATAAGGAGCTGTGACATGCAGAAACCAACATCATACTTGTTTTTGGTAGTATAGACACTTTGAATGTTAGACTATGAGGCACTCTGAGGAGTGGGAGAAGAGAACAAACAGAAAAACCTCCAGTGGTCTGAAATACATGAAAAAATACAATTTTAAGGGTGGTCTCTGAAAGTTAGTGTCTGTTCACTGTTGAACAGTCTTAAGGTTACGTATTTACACGAATTTTTAGAAAAGCAGTTCCTTTTTCATGCTTCATTTTATTTTTGGAATCTGCAGAAAGCTGGATTTGGCAATCAATACAAGCGAACTGAGTTTCTGATGTCAAATAGTCCATGACAATACTGAATCAGCTTTATGTAACAAAACCACTACCAGACCCATTATGTTAGATGTCACAAACCAAAAGCCAAAGCAAACCCTTGGGTAAAACTGGCTCTCCTTCAGCCATGTATTGTGCTAAACTTCTCCTTGCTTGGAAGTTCAATTAAGCCTTATAAACATACCAGGGCATAAGTAATTGCAATTAATTGTTGGAAAATGGGAATCTACATCATTAATTCTTCTATTGGCACAAACATACCAAATGCCTTCCTACACCTCATATGAGTACGTAACAACAGTCAATTACACCACAACAGACAGGCGCTATAGCTTATTTTGGAGAATTTCTTTCCTGTTCAGCTGTCTCTCAAGAATCCGGCTTTGGGGCTGGAGAAACAGTGCTCTGGTAACTTTACATTGCTTGGCAAATTAGTTTTCATTTCACCTGTTTCTTCCTGGAGTTAAAGCTACAGGCTCACAAAACTTCTGTGTCTCCAGAAAGAAAAATTAAAATCAAAACAAAACCAACCAAACAAAAAACCCCCTTACCTTCTTAGCCTCATCCTCAAATATCTCAGTTTGATAATAATGCAAATAAAGGGAGGTACCACTCTCCCATGAATAATTTATTTGGTTTTCTCCCTGCAAATCTTCAGAGTAGTGGCAGGTTTTATTAAACTGCATTTTGCAAGAGTGAATGGCTAAAGTGACTTGGGCCTCATTGGAGCTCAAGGTTTCCAAGTCTTTTGTCAAGTGGTAATAAGTATGTTTTCCTCCAGGCAAGAAGGAACAGATGCAAAATCCTCTTCCTTCTGCTTCTGAAAAAAACGACAGATCTGAGCTAGGAAATGAGCTCACTTCTGCACTGGTATGCTCCACTTCACTTCAGACACTAGTCTCCTTTCTGAATGCAACACCTGAAGTCAAAAAGTTTCATTTCAACCACAGTAGTCATTCCAGCTGTCATAAAACTCAGGGTACTGACACATTCAAACAACTGATGGCAGCTCCATGTGGCAACATATGGCGCTTACTTTTGGAAAGCAAATTTTAACATTATAATCCTCATGAGGGAAATGTGTCTGGCAGTTGAGAGTACCATTTCCTATCATTATGGGGTTAAGGACATACTAAGTGGGTTTCATGATCTATAGAAATCTCATTAAACAGACGCAGACATAAACATAATAGTAATGAAATACTTTTAGTGGAAATGTGACAGCTCCAAGCTACCCTACGTTTCTGCATTGATTATGATCTTGGAAAGAAACACCTGCTTGTCAAAGACTTTTCCAAGAAAAGTAGAATTAAAAAAATAGAAATAATTTAGTAATTCAGTGGCTTGATTAACACAAGCATCATCACCAGTCATTGCCTCATCCAGTTTGTCAGAGAGAAGCTCATTCTCAGAAACGTGGTAGTTTTATGGCTAAATGCAGACTACCTATGATCTATTTGTTCTAAGTCCTTTGGATGACACGATTTCCAACAAATAACAAGGAATTACTACAAAGGAGCCAAGAACAATTTGACTTAAAACAGGGTATATTTTAAAATTTCCAGTGCAAAGAATTGATCAAATTCATAAGATTTAAGAGTATTTCATCCTGACAGAGTTAAATCCTGGAGCAGCGGTGCATATTTGCTTGCTGTTTGTGTTCCTTGCCCAGCTGGAGGATTCCCTTTCACCAGGAGAATTTTCACCAGGATAATATCACCAGAGGGAAGTGCTGTGGGGAGGAAGCCTGACAAAGAGCTAATGAATAATTGTGGAGCAAAAAGCTCCTTAGCTGATGCTGCAGCTGAGGTTAGATGATGACTGCCTGAAGGTTCCTCCACCTGACACCCAAACTGTAGGGTAAAGGCTGCTCATTTAAAGGTACCTTTCCACACTTCTAGATCAGACGAAGCACTAGCCCCAAAGGAGAAGTGATAATGCTAGTCAAACATTACAAAGTTATTTAAAAGCACCAGTTTACCCACATACTAGAGGACACACAGAGAAAATAGGAAATAAAGTTGCTTTCACATGGAACTGAGTAGGAAATGGCTTCCCTATCTGTTTAAAACATTAAATCCCCTTTCCACTGGGGATAACCTCAAAACCTTGCAAACCTGTGAAGCATAAAGTCACAGAGACAATCTCAACTCCTTTCTCCCTGGGACAGCTGAATCTAGTGGCAACAAAGTTATTTGGAGGGGAAGAAACACAGCTCCGCATCGGTGCTCTGTGTGACTCAAACCAAGAACCAGCCTTTTGCACCACAGGTGACAGCCCCCCCCACCATGGCATCACTAAGTCCCACAGCCTCCTCTTTATGTAAAACATCTGCTGGAGCAGAGGTTTCAGCCACAGCCTCCTCCAGTGCATGTGAACACTACTGGCTCCTCTAGAAGAGGCAAGAGGAGGAGGTCGCTTGCTTTCTGGTTTTCCAGCAATTCCAACCTGGGACCCTGAATCATCTTCCCATTAAAGCTTTGTTGAAAATGGCATGCTCTTGATTTTTTTTCTCTGCTTATTTTCAATTTTCATTAATTTGACACTCACTAAGGGAGAAAGATCAACAGCACATTGCTGGAAAATTTTTAAACAGCTCTCCTTACAAAGCGTGGCAGTGCCAAACCCAGGAACAGAACCTAGGGAGTCTAGCAAATGGTCCACAGCTCTAATCACTCAGCTGTGTGCCTTCATACTAATTTCTCATTGAAAACCAGATGGTGATGGGGGTGAGCTGGGCCAAATTCTTACACCTCTTTAACATTTATGACTTGTATTGCAACAGCATCTTTGAGGCTTCAGGAAGCCTGGGGCCCTGTTATGTTAGGCACTGTACAAACAGAGAGTAAGATACAGTCTCTGCTCTTAAGAGCTTCCTGAGAGACTAAACGGACAAGACAGATAGAGGAGGGAGCAAAAGCAGAGAAGTGATTTGCCCAAGGTCATATAGGAAGAGCTTGCAGAGCTAGGAGGAGGTCTCAGATGGCAGGTCAGCATATTTCGACTTGTCCAAACCCCTTCTGTGGACAAACAGCTGTGACCATTAAATCACTCACTGAGCCTCCAAGAGCAGCCACCACTCCATAACTACCTTGTGTATTTTTTCCTACAAAGATACCAGGAGAAGTTCACCAGCACGGCGAAGGTAGGTGTCATCGTCACTGTCCTCCCCACAGACACACTCAATCCCAGAGCATAGGTGTGCAGTAGCACAGTGCTGTGCAAAATGGCATTTTTGCATCAGAGTGGCTTTATGCAGAAAGTTACATTAAAATACACTGGCATTGACGACTAGAAAAAATGTCTGCTTCCAGTAGACCCTGAATACCATAGAAACTCAGCTGACCAAAGGCTGAGGCACTCTTTGCCCTCTGGTGTTTTGCTCTTACAGCAGGTCCACTTAAGAGGGGCCAAATGCACTTTAACCCCTTCTCTATCATGTGTTCATTGAAATACTCAGCAGAGGCAGGAGTGTGTGCATAAAGTTTCCATCTTCTAAAGGTTAAAAGAATGGCTTTCAATGAAGTCATCATTTTTCATGTGGAATAAGTGAAATGTAATCTGATGGGAGGCCACAACTACTGAACTGCAGGGCTGTCCATTATAACCCACAATATATGTGTTCTACTCAGGCTGACAAAAACTGTGATTTTTCACAAGAATTTTAATACAGGGCAATTAGCAACTGCATTCCCAGAACCTCATGAAAAAATACATATATTGCAATAAGACCAAATGTAGTTCAAATGTTTCACTGGAGGTTTACTCTGTTCCATGCTGTTCACTGCCGCGGGCAGGACAGCCAGCTGGATGGATTTCCCTTCTGATCAATACGTGCCCTCTCGTGTCTCATGATAAATGCCTGAGACCTGAGGCACCAAGGCCTGGACTCAGCCTACCCAGAAGTGGAATTGGTTTAGATTCCCAGTGTGGCCAATGGGACACACTCTGAAGGTCTCTATTTCTAGAGGGCTTTAGGTGACAGGAAGGCAAACTCATACGGAATGACTCCAGGCTATATGACTGTATATCTTTGCCAGCGATAATGCAGGAAAATATACAGGATTAGAAACTGAATCTAGGCCAGCTGAGTCCAAGGGTTCTAACTACAGAGCTCTCTTTGTTAGCTAGGAAAAATAACTAGATAAATAATAATGACAAAACAGGCCATGGATATGCCCACCCTCTTCCTCTCACCCTTCAGTCTGGGCACTCCCATTTGGTCCAGGGTAAAAGAGAAGGGGAGAGAGATCTCTCAGTTTGGGAACCAGCAGCTGCCTCTGCACCAGCAAGCGAGGCAGGGCAGAGAGGGAGGTCTCTGCTGGTGTGCAGAGCCATCACCACCACACGCCTCGGGAGACAGCTTTGCTCCAGAGGAGCTCTAGTTCAGACCCAGGGAGGGAACGCGCTGCCATCCTTGGCACACATGTACAGTTTGGTTTCATTCATAACTTGCTCATATTCTGAGACTGCTTTCAACAAAACCAAAACCGTAATAAATGAGGATTGTCAGATGACCGGTTCAAAATTGCATTCCTGCTCTGAGCTAAAGCACCAAGGCAACTAGAGAGACCTACACTGCAGTATTACCATTGATTTTTAAAACCAACAATATCAAGTAATTTAGTGTTCAAATTGACATTAGGTTTTGTTAAAAAAAAACCAAACAAAATGCAAATTCTTGACATCCTTAGAAGTGTTTCCATTGCTCCTTTAATTGATTTTTCCCCTAGAGCTTTTGCAATCCCACTGCACTAAATTGTGAAGCAGGAAAGAGGATCTTCACTATAATAAAGTCTGACAAATTAAATTCTCCCAAATTGAGCAAGCAGAACAAAGTTAAACAAGATCTAGGACAACCGCATTAACCCAGGATATGATAAGCCAAAAAAAATGTAAAAAAAAAAGAAAGCACTATAATACAATCTTAATAACCACTCTTTAAAATTACTGGAATAGGGATGGGTGCTGGTAGCAGCTCTTGGTGGGGAGTTATGTCTCCGTGTCACTGTACACTGACTGCTCATCCTAAAGTCCCATAGCAAAAGCAACAGCAAGAGTTTACAGCAGAATCTTTGTCTCTTTCAGTTAACAGTATTTTTTTCTTCTACTCTTTGCTAGCTGGTGTTGCAATCCTTGCAGCACATTAGTCTACCACTAGACATTCCTGAAGCAGAAGGATCAAAAAGGACCTTTTCTAGCACTTGCCTGGAAGGCAGCAAGACACATCTCTTTGCGTAAGGACTCTGCCACACACGTCGTGCAACCACTGCCCTCTCAGGCTGGGTGTTTGCCCAGCGCTCCACTCAGGATGCACTTTTAAAGCACTTGGGCACCTTTAGTAATGCAGAACATGACTGGTTGTGCATTGAGCTGTACTTCATGGACTGAAACATTAAAGATACAGATTTTGATCTATAAATCGCTACACAGCTAAGAGAAAAAGAGGAGGAACTACCATGTTCCATAATTGCCTGCAGCCCTAAAGGCAGCTGGGATCCGAGCCCTAGCAAGAAATAAATATTGAGCAGATTGCGGGTGCTGGTTTTGGGGAGTGGATTCTTGCTGGCATGGGAGCTGGATGTTGATTCAGTGCTGGCAAAAGTTTTCCTCTGCCCCCACAGAAGTTCAGTCCTCTATCACCTTTCAATGAGTACATAACGATGGCAGAAGGCTTTTTTTCCTAGCTGATGACAAGGAAGCCTGTAAGGCTTTTCAAAGATCAGAGGAAAAACAAACACAACCTGATAATGCCTTCTGTTTCTCTAAGGAGATCCTCAGCTTCACATAATCTTGTTTGGGGAGTGAACGAGATACCATGGTGAGCTGGCAGGGAGTTGTGCCGAGCCCCTTGGAGTGGGAGGTGGGAGAGGATGGGTGGGCAGGATGTCAGATGGGAGGTGCTGCTCACTGCCCATGTCCAAGTGACTCCATCTCCATCCTGTGCCGCTGAAACAAGGAAACTGCCAGTATGGATTTTCTATCTTCAGAATTTATGTCTTGAATTTTAAATTTAAGGAGGTAACAAAGGAATAAAGAACAACCATTCCCCCATGATAAAGCATGGCAAGCCTCTCCAATAGTAGTCACCTTATACTGCCTTAGCGGTACCTGGGAGACTAGCTTACATTTACATTACAGCATAGAAAAAGTGACTGTGGGGTTGTATTTGTTACATGCACACATAGCACTCCAGGAGCTGTGCTTCTGTATCCACTGCTGTTGGGACTCATAGAAACTACTTTCTGCAGTGTGTGGTTATACTCAGTGACCAGAAAGAGAGATCTTGCAGGGGCAGAGCTGGACCCAAGAGAAACATCAGGTGGCACAACGCTGCCTCAAGGAACAAAGTAGCCAACAGAAGATAAGTTTCTTCTGCTACATTATAACTTTTTCAGCATATGTCTTTGGATGAGGTAAGAGAGATTAACTGTATCTCAGGTGCAAAATGTCAGTACAATTTCCTGACAAAAAATTAATAATAATATTTTTATAATTAAAAATTGAGCCTTAAAAGGGAAACTATTAATGATCTGTCAAGTTCAGCACTGTGGGACACAGCCTTTGTGCAAATCCTTCGCTTCGGTTTGGTTTGTGTGTTGAGGGTTAGGTGTCCCTTGCTTTCAGTTTGAGGTTTTGACCCACAAACCATGCGGGAGCTGAATTTTCCTCATGTTACCATGTGAAACCAGAAATCAACTCCAGTCTGAGTACAAGAGGGCCCAGTCTTGCTGAGCAGTCTGGAGAACAGTCGCAAAATTTTCCACACACCTGGACTGGGCTTTGAGTCTGTAACAAAGCTGAAAGCCGGCCAAGTTTCTCCTGGCTTTGTTACTGGGCTTTTTGCACAGATCTATTATTCACTGCATATTTTTTTCTTTTAAAACTGAACCACCAGGGGAAAAAAGATTTTTTGGGAGGGAGGAGAGAAGGTAAAAGAAACGAGAGCGCATGTTTGCCTGGGGCACGGAGATGCAACGCTGCAGCAGTCTGTACCACTGCACGCACCAGCAGCTACGAACAGGCTGATAGCTTCAAATGTAGGACAGTTCGCGGGAAGGAAAAAAAAAGAGAAGACAGCATGAGTGCTGTTTGTGTTGGCTAGTTAGCACATAATCCCCACCTGCATTTGATTCTGCTCAGTCTCCGGACTCCTCCCTCACTTCGGAGCCATGGCAATACAGGAAGGCAGGAGGGGAAGGGAGACAGAACACTTTGTACTAGCAGCCAGACCACTGTTTAACTTCTTCAGCCAAAAAAACAAATATGAATATGGAAAGATTTTATGGCGAGATACACCAACAGACTGAAGCGGTTCTGAAAATCCTTCTACAGTTTCTCATTCAAGGTTTTCAACCTGTGGACTTTTCTTATGATTAATTCCAGTGTTTGTTTTGTAGTAGTAGTACTAAATATTTATCAAGTGATGTGAACCATCAGTTCTGCCACAAAGAGCTCGATCTGCTGGGAGTATTTTCTGGTCTTCAGAATTTGCACTCATATCCAGCCCTTGTTGCTTTTTCAGTTTCACTATGGTTTGAAAATGAGACCCAGGAAATAATCTCTCTGCTCACCAGCAATGAAGCCTGGGTACAGTGCACTAGAAATAGAGCAGCCTTGAGCTTTTAAAAATGCACATAGCAAGCAAAAATTCTGTTGCAAACTATACTTTGTATGCACAGTAAGAATTAGATCATTCCTCTGTTTACTTCAAAAATTCTTTTATGTCAGCCAGTTTTTGCAGATATTCTCCCTCTAAATGCAGAGTAAAGTTTAGCAGCACAGGCCTTACAGCCATACAGCAGTGCAAAAGTTTAATTTCTTTGCAGTAAGAAGTCTTGCAATCCTAGATATTTTTCCTACTTAAAATCCAGATATGCAACTAAAGAAGTGCAGATTGAAGACAAAGCAGAAGCTGAAGCTAAGTCTGCTGAATCTGGCAATATCCCCCCAGATGATGCCGTGCAGAGCAGACAAAACAACAGGCATATTCCCCCCTCATGCTGTAAGAACTCACAGACTAGAGATGCCTCACTAAAAGAGATGTTCAGAAAAATTCAAGGTAAAACTTGCAGGGCACCTGCTGGTGCTGTGACAAGTACTTCTCCTGAACAGGAAAGTCGCAGAAACTGAGGACAGCTAGGTAACAACAGTGTGTCTCTCTGCATCCACAAGCATCACATCACTGAAATATCCTGATCTCTTCTAAAGCCTTAGGGATGATAAACTGGTGTTGACTTTTCACCTGACACACAGGAAAAACAAAGTTTCTAGAAAGTTGAGCAAAACATATTTAATGATGTGAAAAACACTATTTTTATGAGATTTTGTGTAAAAGCCTGCCACTGTAAAACCATGGCACCTAAAAGCAAGTGCTTACAAATAGTTGAAAGTGAACGTCCAAATAGGCATTCTAGTACAACTTTACAGCTATTCTGCACATTACACATAGATTATTGTTTTTTTTTTCATTCACTTATTTTGAATTGAAGGACACAATGACATTCTTTAGTGGAAGGTGCAACGTTAAATCACAAACATTCAAAAATGGGGAAACACAAAATCAAGATAAGCATTAAATGAAAACAAACAGCTAGAAAGAAAGGAAAAAGGATAAAGACCAATTCATCATGCCTTCCTCCTTCCCATCTCCTCCCCCTCACAGGCACAGAGGAGCGTGCAAATGGAGGGGTTAGGAACCACAAACAAACAATCCTGATTCCTGAGTCACTCCTGAGTCTCACACAGAGGAATGTTAGTGAATATCACTACATGTACTGTATTGTTGTTCATAATGTAACAACACTGATAGCGTGACTTTCCACCTAGATACTATGGTGGGACTAATTTCAGTCATTTCAGTCCTTTCCAGCAAATGATCCTTCTGTAGGTATCAATATAGATGTGTGTTTTGGAGTTAGTCATACTGATGGTTTTTATAGTCAGCAGACAGAAATGGGCAGCTAGGTTGTAGTTCATACAATTTATTTTAGATGTCTATTTTAGGATGAGATACATCATGCTCTAGATATGCCTTTTTCCCTCCCCTGACCATTGAGTCTAGACTTAAAGATCAGAGGTCAACACTTAGAGTGAAATACCCAAAAAGTCAAGATGAATCACCCTCCCTCTGGGCTGAAACCTTTGCCCCACTGCAGTGAATGAAGTTCTGCCACTGACTCTGATGAAACAGAACTTCCCTTATCATTGCTCTGTTTCCATTCCAGCCTCGCTGCTGTACTGTGCCATATCACAGCCAACAGATCAAGAGTCCACAACCTTTTGAGGCTGTGGGCATAGCCTTGTCCAGTTTAGAAGCTAAGCATGTTGTCCTAAATCTGGCTGGAACAAAGACAAGCTACCAGCAGTAGCAACTTGCCTAAGCTAAGGCAAGTGGCTCCTACACACCTGGAGCTCAGAGGCAAGAACAGGAGTCAGTGTTGGGGTTCTCAACAGAAATAATCCAAATCTTTACACCTCAGCAGGAACTGCACAGGCAGGACGCTTGCAGGGCTCATCCTTTCACTTCGCCATTACAGGAACATTCATCAACACAACTTTCTAATATGTACAAGAATATGGTTTTGTTAGTTCTTTAACTGGAGCATCCTAAACCCAGCAGTGAAAGAAATGAACGGGGACTTTTCTTATTCTCCCCAAATTTCATTATCAAAGCTTAAGTGAATGGGGGTGAACATAAGAAGTTTTTGAATACTGGTGTCTAAGAAAAAAACCTAAAGAGAGTCTGAAGAAGAAAAAAACATTTTCTAATGAAGAAGTTTGACATGTTATTCAGGAAAGAGAAACTATGTGATCACAATAATAGACCATTTTCAAACAAAATTTCATTGCCTTTCACTCTGTTAATTATGCTTCAAATTGCCCTAGATGGTGCCAGAAGCAGTCTTATCAGTAGAATAAATGATGATAATAACACCAGTTTGGTTTTGTGAAGCCTCCATAACTGGGTGGCACCTAAATAAAAGCATCTGAAGTGCCAGAAGCCAATTTGCGGTTTGGTTTTGGATCCATTTACAATCTGGTTTGGCTTTCAAACAGATTCAAGTATGATTGAGGTAGGGTACAAGAACACAGAGCCCTCTTATTTCTGGGGGTTGGGAAGGTTTATATTTTACCATCACTGATTCGTGGTTAGCCTCTTTTTTTGGGCTATTAAATTTAATCAAGATTATAGAACCGTTGTTTGCTCAAAGCACTGCTACAGCTAATGATGCTCTGCATATGTATACACCTAGTCTGTGCAGATGTGACTGCAGAATCAGGGCCAGAATTTGGGTAACCTTTAAGTACATACAGAAGAGAACAGGGTGACATTCACTAAAACATATGATAGGTAGCTTAAGTACGTGCCGACTGCCTTAACAAGGTGACCCAGGAGAAGTCATCCAGAATACCATTCTAAGTCTTCTACAACATAGTAGTTTCAGCGCACGGCTTTCTATCAAGAATTTGCAGGTAATGAAATCGGGGAAAAGTACTGACAGCTATATGAGCATTTAAGCCATATGCACTTGTAAGAGGCTTAAATAAGGAAAATTAAAACTAGAATGGCATAACAGAGTTTAGTGGTTTTGACAATGTTTAAAATATTAATAAGGTCCCTATGATCTATGAACTCCCTTAAGATGACTGGAGTATGAAAAGTGACATGATAACAACATGCCTGGTTCTAGAGTTTCTTTATGCTGGAAGCCATACATGTAAGGGCACATACCAACTTTCTAAAAATGTAACTTAGTCAGGTTACCCAATTCTCAAAAGAGGAGGTGGTTATTGTTTATTGCATTTAGATCTGCTTTGATTGTTTTTGTGCTGCACATTCCATCTTCCTACTTAAACTGGGAAAACAGGGACTCCAAGAGGTCTTCTCTAGCCGAAGAAAAGGGGTAAGAACTTGACAAGACCCTGAACCTTGATACTTTTTCATTAATTTTAAAAAACATGCATAGATATACATGAGAGTACATCATTTATATGTTTTAACACATGCACAGACACAACTTACTGAACTTTCATGGTCTCAAGTTTCCCGGATAGCCGCTTTCTAAATATCTTAAGAAGGATCACAGCATTTTAGAAGAAACCATGTTTCAAAGAAGGATTAGAGAGATTATTAAGAGAAGAAAGAATATATCCTGTGATAGGAAAATAGGATAAGTTGGCTTGTTCAGCCTCATAAAGCAAAGGCAAAGAAAAGATATCATGGACCCATATGACTATGTCCATAGAGCATAAGATCAAATTGCAAGAAACTGGTCATGAATAAATGTAGTTAAAGCTAGAAAAAAGGCTTTTAGCTGTCTGAAGAGTGAAACTCTGTAAGCTGCTTCCACATGAGGCTCATGGTCACAAGATGTCCAAATGGTTTTCAGGTGGATTTTGTCGGGATTAGGAAAGAGACTGATTAATTCACAGAGAAAAATTCCCAGAAAATATATTTCTGATGCACAGCTGTAGGTATTCAGTATTGGTACATACAAGGGAGTTTGAAAGGGTAATCTATCTCTGTTTGTAGTCTAGTTATACTAAATTAACTTCAAGATTTCATACCTTGTGGTGGCCAGAAAGAATTATTCACCCTCCTGCCCTTGTTTCTGATATTTTCCTCCCTCTGCCGAACAACTGGAGACTGGTACTAAGAGATGCAGACACACTCACGCTTCATACCACTACATTCCCCTCAGTGTCTAGTTGGCACATCCGTCTGGCACTCACAAACAGTACACATTTTTCCTTCAGGTCATACTGGCAGGTACCCTACTAGGTTTCCCTCTTGCCTCAGAAGCAAAGGTTATTCCTCAGTGATTTTGTCACCTGGGAGTTGTATTTTGCACACAATCTCGTTTTGCAATGCCCTTGATCTGTCCCGTTAGGTTACTATGGCACATTATAGCCTGGCTTTTTACCTTCCACTGTAAATCTATATTTTTAGAGGCTGATAATTATATCATGTGCTATGATTACAGGAACTGAAGGTCTGTGCACTCCTGAAATGTGCATTTCTCTCATGGTTGCAACTGTGCGAGTTTAGCCTCAAAGCCAGAAGGTGGTTCTTTCCAGTCTGATGTTCTCAAATACTGTTACAAACTATTATAAAAGACCTGCAGATCCATGAACACAGGCACTGGAAAAACGTCAACAGACAAGTCTTTTTGGCTTAGGTGGCATTCGATAATCGCATCTGAGAAACAGTTGAAAACAGGTTTAGCAGGGATTCATCCCAGAACAGCCAATTCCTTCCACACTTTGGCCCCTTTGAGGACAGTTTTCATGCCAGACATTTCAGGGCCTCAGCTTTTAGATGCACATCAGGGGAGATAAAACAGACAGCTATCTGGCAGGCAAGAAATACAACAAGTGCAACAGTGACAGGAAGTAGAAAAGGGGATGAGAAGTCTGACTTGGGAAGAGAAGACAATGAGGTCAGAATTGCAGTACCCCGAGGAATGGAAAGGCTAGAAGGACCCTGACATTTTGTGGTGTGTCTCTACTACAAAAATATACCTTCTGGACCTTCAAAGAACCAGAGAAGCTGCAGCTATTTTATATTCAGAGATATGCTTTGAGAAAGGTATGCTTTATTTTAGCGTTAGCAGAAAGCAACAGAGAGGTTTTCCTACCAAGACATGAAAAATCACCCAAAGTGGAGATCAAAACTCCAGACCTTTTTGTTTCTGTCCCATATTTACTCCTCTAGAGGACACTGTTGTATAAGAGCAGATGCACAGTAAATGCTAAAAAACACCTTTTCTCTTTTTTTCTTTTAAGAGACAAGACCCATTAATGCCTGGTATTCCAGGGAAGTATCACTCCTGAATGATTTCTGCAGAGCATGGATACGTTTCTTTGGCATGAGAACCTGTTGAATTCTGGGTAGGTGATACAGGGATTCACCCCTCTGTAACAGCACGCTGCCGTTGCCACCACTAAACCATCCATGGAGCCGCCATATATACAATGGTGCCTTCTCCTCCAAAGCACCGTCTTGCCACCCTGGTCTTCACTTGACAGGGACTGGCTTGGGTGCAGTGGTCAGTCCTTCCACTGTGCTCCCCCTTTCTAACTTCAAAACCAGCACAATGACCACATGATGACCATGGAAAGAAATGTTTGGAATTTGTTAATGAGGAAAAAGAAAACAAAGCAAAAGCCTGTAGCTTCCTCAAGTATTAGGATGGAAATGGGGTAGTTATGAACTTGGGTATAGCTCTTTAATGACTGAATTAATAGCAGTAATGAGGCAATTCCAAAGTTTAATCAGATGACTGTATTCATTTGCTCTAAATATCATATTTAGTGATTTGTGCTGATTCTTCAGTTTGTGGGATTAGTTACAGTTCATTGTAAGTTCTAACTGTATTTCCATGTATTGTGTTAAGACCTGATTCAAGAGTAGTTTTATTTGATATAAACCAGATGTTCTTAAAAGAGACTCTCTCCTTCACAGTACAAAACATTATTCTTAGCAATTGTATGTACCTTACAAAATTAATAAGCACAGCATCTCCCTGCGTGACATATGACATTATTATATTTTTCCCTGTTGAGGGACTTTTAAGCCGTTGGGGTCACAACCTCTGTGCCTTATGAGAAATGGAGAAGCACATGGTTCTAATTTTATCTTCAACTCTGCCCTCCTGCTGACATGTATGTTTACAATACTGTTCATCTGTTGACCCTTCACTCACATTTAAAATATTAGCTAACATTTTTTGGTCCCAATCACAATGGTGCATGGCGATTAGCTTTTAAGATCATTTGTTTTCTTTATTGCCTTTTGCCATGCACATCTTATCCAAAAGCCCTTGGCTTGTTTTTCTAATTCGAAAACAGCACCAGCCACAAAACCAACTGCAGTTTTCCTGGACACTTCTGCTCTCGTTATGACGCAGGGCACTTTAGATCTTCAAATACACGATGATATCACCCCACTCAGAGAGGAGATGGGAACCGTCCCAGGGTGGTTAGAGATATCCCCGAGGAGCCAGCCAGCTCAGACACTCTTGGTCGCCCTTCAGTCCCCAGCCAGGGCGGGACGGGTCGGCGCGAGCTCAGCCTGACGCGTGTCCCGGGGGACACAGTCTGTCCCCCAAGTCCCCCTGCACAAGGCTCCCTGGGGAGATCGGCTGGATCCCAGCATGGGTCAGTCAGGAAGAAAAACCTCCCAGAGAAACCAGCCCCTTCGCCAGTCCGTGTCGCACGCCGAAAGAACGCATGCTCACTTCTCAGCATGCAGTGAAAGAAAGTGCAACCAGATAAGGCTCGCTTTTTGAAGGGGGGCCCTAGAAATGAGAGGGCTGCTTATTCTCCACTCTGTTTTTCCTTACATCAGAACGAAGGTGAAGGAAAAAGGAAAGAAGTGGGGGGAGGGAGGTGGGGAGGGTGGAGAGAGAGAGAAATAATCTGATTTTATTAGCTTTTTAGTAAGGGGAAAAATTTAACAGGAAAAATCACAAATACTTTCCTTTTAAATTAAAATAACATAGAAAATTTAGAAAGATACTTTTAGCACTTCAGTTTCTTCAAGATTTTTTTTCTTATTTTAAATTATATTTTTAAATTTTAAATATTTACATCAACAGTGGTAACATGACTATGAAAAGAACACAGAGCACTTTCACTTCTATAAAGCAAAATTATTTACTTGGTTATTTTCACCATGCTGTATTAAAAGATACTATACTAAATGAGCTCAAATACATGTATGCCTTAACTTAAACTGCATAATAGGGCATCACATTCATCATTTGCTCAGTTCAAAATATTTTCATAATTCTAAAGCTCAGCACTCTCAGTTTCCCTATAATCTGCTATCCCAGTAAGTCTTTGCAATGTGTTTATTGATGTATTTGGCTTCCCATAAAAATTCTGTAAATAATTTCCAGGCCTGAAATGTACTAAGCTTATTACAATGCTAGAGAGACCTTCAGAAGTGTTAATGCCTTATATTTAGGGAGTGAGAGCAGGGTCTCTTTTCAGTGGTTGTTATGGGGACAGATTTCAGTGAAAACTGGGCTGATTCAGGATTACTCTGTTTCTTGGAGGAAGGGATATGGATATTGCAGTTACAAGTTAGGCTCTGAAAACATCTGGTTCCTGCAGGTTTCAACCATCTCATAGATGTCCTCAAAAATATTGAGAAGGGCTGAGTAACAAGGTAAGGGAAGGACAGAAAGAAAAAAGCTTCAGACAGCTGTAGGCTAGAGCCATTACTTTGTACTGTGGAAAGAACCAGCAGAGAAAACTGAAGAAAGATGCTATCTTCACCCTAATGAGCACAGAAGTACACCTAGACACCACGAAGACATTGTCGTGTACCGTTAATAATCTCATTATAACTGTGGAGAGGTTTCCTATTCTATATATTCAGATAATCCCATCCACCCCCAGGTTGTCATTTGGCTACATACATGTACAAATATCCATATGTATATTTGTTTGATAGCAACCAATGGCCTCCCAAGCTATCTTCTAAGAATCGAATCCATAAATCATCCTGTTGAAGTGCTGAAGTCATTACTGTTCACAGTGAGTTGATATTAGCTGAAGAACCAGACCCTAAAATTGTCGTACTTCATCACTCCTATAATTCCTTTCATCTTTTCCCCCATTCTCCCTGCCTTCTTTCTTGATGTCTCTAATTGCCAGAACAGCAGATATCGGCCAAGAGACTTGGCAACCCCATGTCTCAGGAGCTGATGCCAATGGCAGTTGGGAGAGCAGCACTGGTGTTCAGCATATTTGGCTTTTTTCCTTGGAGTAATGAAGACATCACACTGTTTCTGCTCTCCCATCCCCATAACCTCTGATCTTGGATGTAGAGTCTCTGGGCATGAAACATGGTGCCTCTCACTGCTGCAGAAAATCAATCAAAGCTAATGCAACCAGGGAGGCTGTTACTTGCTATGTTGGCAATTCACTAATTGCTTCCATTATCACTCCAGCGAGGAGGACAGATGGACGTAGCACTCCTGAGTCAGCTGCAAATTGAGAGCAGTTTCCACATACAACTATTTCCAAAAATTTCTAACATAAGCCATCTTTTCTTGTTTGCATTTTTGGCTTATGCAGAATTTAAAACTGCATCATTAGCACATTGGATCCGTGCCAGTTAGACAGGCATGACAAAACGGCATTTTTCCCTTCAATAGTTGGGTGCAACTCAGCTTCTGAAGAGAAAAAAAACAATCCATAAATTCACCAGCTCAAAATTATACTGTAATTTATTAATCTGTCACTGTAGGAGGTTGGATTTCCTGCCTTCATTTCCACTAATACATAGCAATGCAAGTAGAATACTTGAAGCTTTCTTAATGCCTGCTTGCTCACAATTCCTACAATGTCATGACAACAAACAGCAGATAGATTTGTTGCATAATACTATCAGTAATGGTCAAATAATTAAAACACGCCCATACAAATATCCTTTACATGCTTAAAGAAAAGGATCAGTAGCAGAAAGGCATAGTGATCACACAGCACTTCGCATCAAAGCCTTTCATGTTGTAACTTTTCCATGATTTCTGAGCTCACCATGGAACTACTCATATTTTATCAATAAGGAAAAAGAAACATAAGTTATTGCAATGTGACAATTTCTGCAACATGACAATGAATGACTTAGTAAAAGAAAAAATCTAGTATGTCTCAGTTTTCAGTCCTCTGCTCTTTAGTTTCTGCTCTGTCACTCCGCTCCCATAGCCATAACTTAATGGACATTTTACCCTTCATGCAATGATCTACAACATTGAAGCTACTTCCTAGAGTAGTTCATGGGAACATACAGCTTTAAGCTATGGAAAACAGGTAGAAAACCTACATCAACAGCTACTTCTACTAAGGCCTTTCTTTATGCCAGAAGAGGTCTTTGACTGCTCTGGTTCTGATACAAATCTGTATTTTTGGTACTTGGAAGAAGAACAGGTTCTTAACCTTCTCATAACAACATGAGCATGAAAGTCATCACATAGGACCCTGCCAGATGATAGAGGGGATGGCTAAGATACAGGAGGAGAGGTTGATGTACATGAATGTGGACACTTCCGAGAACAAGGCTACCACTACCAGCACAGTTTGCAAAATGTCAGAGTTGTCTGCATAATCTGAGTAAAAACATTACATAATATAATTTCCAATATAAAAGAAACGACTCATATGTAAAAATTTGCCACCCTTGAAATAAATACTGTTAAGAAAAATCCTGATTTTTACTTTAAAAGAATCTACTTGTTTATATCTGCCAGCTCTTTAGAAGATGGAGTCTTTCTAGCTTTGTAGTCATGTGAATGAACTCCTAGAAAAAAAGATCCTCATACAGAACATCTCTCCACTCAAACCTTGTTTTCCCTGATGCTGAGGAGCACCCCTAAGCATCATGCATTGCTGCTGATCCATGAGTTCATTTCTGTTCCACTGTAACACATATATTTATGTGATTAGGAAATGTGATTAGTAAAACACATGAGATGCCATGTTTTGCTCGCTTTTTATGTCAGCCTCATGGTTTCAAGGCTCTCTCTGGAGCAGCTTTACTGGGAAGACACTGTAAGTGGCAGTGCTGTAACAAGCAAAGTGATCTCCAAGAATGTGCTTTGTAGTCACATTGTCTAAGGTCCAGTATATCCAGAAATACAAACTCAGGTAGGGCTGTTTCATCTTATGTCTTTATACTGCGTTTCCTTGTTGTCTGCCTCTGGTGTACAAATCAACACTAACTTACAGTCAAACAGATTTACTTGCATATAGTATATCCTCAGTTACATCTGATTTGAATTTGACACTGCATGCTTCAAGCCTGAGGCTTAATCCATCAAACCAGTCCTTTACAATCTCAGGTGGGTAAACCCAAACCAGACTTGCAAAGGCTTCTTTGAATAAGCCCTCAAAACAGGGTCCTTCCAAGGAGGGAGGAGGAAATCAGCGCAAGCGTGGGTTGCTGGGTGCTGCAGGGAGTCCCGCAAGCAGGGAGGGGACATGGGCTGCAGCAGGGCCCCTGGGCTGAAGCAGGGACCCCGAGGCTGAAGCAGGGACTCTAGGGATGATATGACAAGCAGCAGCAACACAGCAGGCTCTGGGTGGGAAGAGTGCACTTTCCCTCTGCACTCAGGGGATTACTGACCAATTCAGTATCAGTTACTGCACTAAGGCACACAAGATCAGATCTTTAGCAGGGATCAATGCAATTCCTCATTAAGCCAATGTCTAAGGGGTTAAGATTCATCCTGCCGTTTTTCATGCACACTTGACAGCTTCTCATTGCTACAAACCTCTTCTCTGTTGCCACTGCCAGTCAAGACGAGGATGTGCAAGACTCCTAGAAAGCTGCTGACCTGTTTGCTTCTTGGCTGGGGCCGAAAAGCCCAAGGTACTGAGCTGAGGTCAATACAAGTACCAGAGGTTCAGCCACATTGCTACAACATATGCAAGAGCATCCAAATGTATTTGACTCTCCAAATCAATTAAACTTGATTATTTCTGATTCCTCTGACACATGTGGCATTATCACAATCAGTTCCACTCTTCTGATCTGCTGCAGCTCACTGTTCCTCCTCTCCATACCTCGTTTCCAACTGATCTGTTGTCTGGAATGGTACCCTCTCTTCAGTCTTTTTTCTAAAAACTTAGTGAGAAGAGGGCTGGGCCTGGAGGTACTACCACAATTCAAATATTATGGTTACTATTAATTATAACAAGAGCAACAAGAACAGGCATATATGTCACATTAATATTAGAAGTGCTGTGCTGACACATTTACTTATGTAGAGGTAAACACTGATGTTTAAAACCATAAAAAGCAAGGGATTCTTAAGTGTATGCTAACTTAAAAGGAGCTTAAGGAGCTTGCTTGAACTGTTAGAGGGCTGAGGAAGCCATGACAAGGAATGCTTCAGATATTACATACACACAGATTCATGCTTACATATACTTTATCCATTTTTTGCGTGATGGGCTTTGCTGAAATTCAAAAATACATCAAGTTTTCCATTTACTCATATAAAACAGTTACAAAACATTAACTCTACTGAGGGTGATCAGTACTTTAAAATTCTAACTGTAACAGATGTTGTTTTGGTCATTTTTAGCTGGCTGTGAAGTTAGAGCCTCAGAACTGTGGTTTCGTATGTGTTTCAAGTGTTGGCTGTGTTTATGCTGGGGGAAAAAAAAAGGATGCTTGCATGCAGGACCTGGCATGCATTGTTTAAAAAACAAAACAAAACAAAACCCCAAACCGTGGCTGTCTTCAATTATTTTCCATTACAGCATTGTCTGCATATAATTGCTCCATGTTTTCCATTAAGGAGTGCCAAATGAATGAGTATGTTAGAGTAATGGTAATGCTGTCCTGTATCAGTAAATAACTTGAAACACAATCTCCCTTGACCTGTATGACTTTTTCATACAATTAATCTGCATTTTTCAAGTGTCCGACACTATTTACCATATCTTCCATCAAGAGCTGAAACTGTGGACTCAAAAGAAAATCCAGGCAATGGGAAGTTAGACCGTGATTTCAAAGAGGTCTTAACTGGGGCTAAATGGTCAAATGCCTTGTAAATGGGCTGTTGCCAGAACATGCGGACAGGGTTTCTGGGGTTGTTTTTTTGTCTTGTTTGTAAAATCTGAGAGAACTACACATCACATAGGTCTTTTATATGCTTGAAAGCAAAGGACTTCCACCAGTTTCCACAGACTTGAAGAGCAGGCCTCACATGTCTTTTTGGTTGCTCCCCAAAATCAACATTTTTATCATTAGTCCTTTTGTAAAAGGCTTTGTCTGCTTCTGTATCCTAGCTACTTACATTCATTAAGCTGGGGACAGGAGGAGCCTCCAGGAGCTGGTGCCTAAGGATCCCTAGCAGCCCCCATATCAGCAAAGCCTGGGCGTCCCTCCCCAAAAGCAGAAGGCATGTGACAGCAATGTGCACCAGGAAGCATATCACGCCAAACACAATACAGGGTCATTTCTATGCTGCAAGAATCTAGGAGACATATTGTCATTTGCCAGCTCCTGCACAGAGCTGAGCCTGGACTCAGCTCGTCTACAGGGAAGTTTTGCTTTTTAATATCAATACTTATTAACACCTTATAAGCGGAAAACATAGTACACAACCCAAAATAAGTACACTGTACAGCAGAAGTTAATATATCTGACCTATAAAAATACATGTGTGACTACTTCTGCCAAATGGGTCTCAGTAAGAAAATTGGTTAGTTTTGGCAGTTCATAAATAAGTCGTAATTACACACTGGAAACAGCATAATTACACCTTAACTGCAACATAGCAATACTCTTCCCCTATTACTCTGACCAAGCTATCAAGATATATGTCTAAACAAAATAAATCCATGAGCTTCACATTATAGACTGCACTACTTCATCCTTTCCTTTTTCCCCATGTGTACACTACCCCCCTCAGCAGTGTTGGTTGTACACTCGAGACTGCACACTCCTGGGTACAGCCAACTGTGCTGTGAGACAGGAAATTCGAGCATACACACGCTCTAAAATGAAACTCAAATGACAGCAGAGAAAATTAAACAAAGCTTCTCATATAAAAGAAGACAAAGTCACACTATTTTACATTTGGTGCCCAAATGTAGACTGACACCCCGTCATAGAAACATCTGCAGAAGAAGTTTTGAGAAGGTGAAGAAGTTATGATTTGCTATGGAAAAATACTCAGCTGCTATCTGAGCTATTCTTAATTGAACTTGACAGAAGATGTGTGCACTGACACTACTAGGAGGACATTCCTAAACTGAAGATGGATCAGCTTCCTAATGGAGCAAGAGGGAAATACATCAACTGTTAAAAACGCTGAATTTCACTGGAATTGTTGCTGTTTTCTTTAAAAGTTGATGTGATGGAGAACAACAGCAGTCACAGCACACACTGAACAGAATACATTTTAAGTTCAGCTGCTAATTCTTTCTTATTTTGAGGGGAAAAAACTAAAAATGCAAAATATTCTCAGAGGTTTTAACTTAGTTGTATGATTATATCTGAGTATTTGGTTAAAAAAGTAATTGCTTATTTGTTTAAACTGCTTCCAAAAGACAAGTGCTTACTCTGAGAGCAAAAAGCCATTATGATAACAGAGTAGACTTTTTTTTTAATATGTACAACAGCTTTCTGTGTGCTATGTGCATTGTGCTTCTTCAGACAGGAACACTGCCTTCTGGGCCTTTTAATAACTCATGATACAACAGGGTCCTGATGATGAGTGGATCCTATAGAAATGAGGAACTACCCCTCCTGCCTTACTTCCCCCCCAAAAAAGGGGAAAAAAGACTATATATCTGAATCTATTTGATTACAAGGATCTCCTTCAAAAACACACTCACATTGCAAAATGGAACCAAGTCCTATTCTCATGTCCACTTCACATACAGCTTGCATCTACTCAGCAGCTAAAAACACATTCCTTGAATATTTTCCTTTCTGGAAAGGCAACACCTCCAGTATCAGTTTTCTCTAGCCTGTACCATGGTGAAGTAGCCTTTCTCAGAGCCACTAATTCTACCTCAAGCATCTTATTCTGCAGGCAAGCTCACTGACTACAGAGGAAAACTGCTAGTACTGCTCAGCACGTTGGGAGAAATGCAAGGATACAGTTTTAGACAGCCAACTTTGAAACAGGCCAGCTGGCCATATTTTTTTGCTATGGGAATCATTAGATTCTCTCCTCAGATGCACACGCATAAAACCAGGGTTTTTCCCACGGAAGGCAACAGTGAGGGTTAGTATGTGGGCTCACTTGGGTGGGGACCAGAAGACCCCCTGCAACTCTTTGGGAATACGTCACTGGCTGCCAAGTGCTTTGTAGCATTGGGCCTGCAGTGGTAGATGCTAATGCTTGCACATTCTTGCCATCCTTTCTTTTGAGAAAGGGGTAATAGTAAAATCCTGGTCTAACTGAAGTTAAAGAAATTTTTTCATCAACTTAATTGACTTACATTTGGATTTCCCAATCTGAGCTTCGCAGTTTTTCACAAAATGGGAGTAACAGAAATCAAAGGCGTGGAAGTGTGACTGGCACATTTTGCAAAACAGCATGTAGAAATGAGTCCTGCTGAAATGCAGAAGCTTGTTCCACATACAGGGTTCCCTGCCACATCTGAGCTCAAACCTGGGCTTCAGAATAGGGAATCAGAAAACAAGAAATAAGGACCTCTGTTTTTCAATCTATAGTGACCTAAAGAAGAACAAAATAAAAGTCCCAAGTTTCTCACGGTAGGTGAGAAATGAGGCAAGTAAAACATGTGCTTTCTTTTACCCCTAATTCTACCAGTGCCTTTCCGTGTCTTTTCTACATGTAGGAACAGCATGTGTAACTGGGAAGTAATCATTTTCTACAGCATGCCTTTTCAGCAGCTCTTAGGACATCTGGATAGAAATCCATCTGGTGCTCAGTGTAGCAAATGCCACCATAAACTTTCAGAGTCTCCTTTCTTCTACACAGTTACATAAGCATGAAACAGCAGCAGATGTATGTTCTGCTTCCAGGATGGGAGGTGGGGAGCTGTGAAAAGAAGGCAGCTTTCAACATGGAGCTTCGGACACTAACAGCAAAAGTCCTGATTCCCTACAGAGCCTCAGGGATAAGCTTTTGATGAGGTACTCCCTCCACCCCAGGTGCTGTCCGAAGGCGGCGGCATCTCCAAAGAACTGCAGAGAGTTTGATTTCATCTCATCCTATCCTTTCCTGGGTATTTTTCCATTAGGGTTTTTGCACAGTGTCCACAGGATTAGAGAAGAGCCAGATCTGAGTCTGTCAAGTTGCGTTTCTGTTTTTAATGCTTATATGTATTAGGCTCTGTGTTGAATTAAAGCTACAATAAAAGTCCTCTCACTTTTTACTGTATTTGTGTAATATTCAAATTAGACGGGAACAGTTATTTGGGAGAAATTAATCCAATGCATATCCAAAACCACATCAGGTTTTAATATAGAAGCTATCTACTAACACACTGAATGCTTGAGCAGGGAATTTCAGCCAGATCTGTTTTACTCCGTGTCAAAGATTGGCAAAACCTGCTCTCCTGACTGTCATCTCCCCCACTGCCCAGGATAACAACATCAGTTCCTATAAATGGACAGTGTGAAACATCTTCTAGGCAGAATGACAGCTTACTGTGATTTTGTGCTTCAAATGATGAGGTGACTGCCTTCACGTACAGGGTGGAAGTCCTGGACCCGAGAGGTGAAATGTTAGGAGGTGGCTGGGCTAAGCAAGAGTTACACGTGTGTTACTAGAAGCAAAAACATCTGAAATCCAGAAGGAGGATCCCAATTCAGGTTCCTGAGCAGTGTCATATTAATGGATATGGGACTGAGTTGTGAAAGAGTCATGGTTAGAAGATTTGTAGAGGACTTTACATGCTCCATGAAATATTTTGGCCCTTCAAGTTGCTAAATATGTGAAGTCTGGCCTGTATAACTTCAGTGGGGCACAGAGTCCCAGGTAACCAGCTTCTACAAAGGATGCTGATAACACAGGATCTGTTAATCAGGTTTTGAGTTTGGCTACATTAAATAACATACTATTTTAAGCCAAAAAAAATTAGCTACTTTTTCTCTAGGGCAACATGGATTGTCGTGTGTACACACACTGGATTTGCACTGCACACGCAGAAGTCAGGTATGCAGTTTAACAAATTACCCTTCATATTTACATAATATCTATTACAACAGTTTTTGATGTTTAAATTGGTAGTAAATCATTTTTCATTAATGAGCTGTTCACTACTAGCAATAAAGATCAGAAATCCTAATTGCAATTGAAAGTTAAAGATGACATGGGAAAAGTCCATAAAGTTTAAAACTGGAACTGAACTGCAAAAATTAGGAACAGATACGTACTGGAGCTTTGGTTGAACCATTCAGAAGATGGACAGACTGGGGGGCGCTTGCATTGGCTCTTATGAGTTGAGGACTTCCTGGGGACTGATACACTTGTAAAGTTGGATCAAAACTTCAGTACATTACTGACATATATATATTCAGTTTAAACAGTAACACCTGCAACCTGAACAAGCCTTCTGGCAGATCAACATCAGCATGAGTTTGTTTTCAGAAAGAGGCAATTAAAGCAAGCACTGCTCAGGACCACGTTCTGCCCTGAAGCTCTGACTGAATTAATTTCTTCTGTTATGTAGTTTATCACAATCTTATCCATGGAGTAGTTTGCTAAATTAACAGCTCAAACAGAACAGATTGCATTAAAATGTTGTGGGTCAAGGGAAAATTAGCTCCAAAATATTACACTCCCAAGCCCAAATCCTACGCTTACGTTACTGTGGATTTACGCCAGTGTAAATGAGAGAAGAATTTGGCCCCTGACCTTCTCCAAGCAGGTCATTATAGTTGAAATAGTAACTGATCTTAGAAAAACATTTTTGCTGCGAGGTATTTATTTCTGTATAAAGGTTTATGGAACATCATATTCCTTGCCCTTTAAGACTGATACTGACATATGTAAACACCACTGAGCTTGGTGTGCCATAGCTTGATCCAGCCTCTCTAAATCTGGCTAAAACAATGGAAATATCTTCTGAAACCATTGTGGGTTATATCCAATATAGTTAAAAACATCTGACTGCAACCGCAAATATGCTGGTATTTGGTTGTGCTATAAAAACATTTTTATGTCAAATACAACTGGGACTAATACAGTAAACTAGAAGTAGAGTTAACCCTTGGAATGAACCACAGTTAGTCTGCACTAGTTGCATTTTCTTATGAAGAGCATAAAATGAACGTAAGGTATAAACCCCAATTACTAGTGCTAATAGAGTAATTGATATTTATATAGCACCTTCCACACTATATTTAAACACACCAGCAATGTTATAAACTCCTGCAGCTACTGGCTATGGACCTGATCGTGTCCTGTGTGCTTGAAGAAAATCCCCAGGAGCGCCCAAATGCTCCTTCTGTTAAGTGAATGAACTTGTGACCCCTTTCTGCTCCACACCTACATGTACTCATGTGTATACACACACCAGGACCATTTCAACTCTCACCAAACCTGGTGCTGCCAGAGAGCTAATCGATGCTCAGAAAGGCACAAATGAGGAGAGAAAGTGGAAGCAGAGTTGGGTGGGGTGTGTTTACCTGGCAGAATGGTATTACACAAAAAGGCAAGTGGGACACCAGGGGCTCTTGGTTACAACTATACAAAAAATCAGATTTAAATACAAGTAATTGAGAAAATCTGTTAAGAAAAATGTTTCCAAGTAAAAAGTGTTCCAGCACGAGTCAAGGGGTAGCACTGAGCACAGCGCAGGATCTCTGTTTGCTGCTCTGCTCTTTGAGGCCCCAGCAGTGCTGTGGTGGGCACTGTCTCAGTAAGAACACCTCTTGTGACAGTTCTGTCCACTATCCTCTGTTCAATACACAAATAATGGAAATGTATGTGACATACACGTAAAATGTACCTGTAAAGTAATGTATATTTAAAAATAAAACCGGTATCTGAAAGTTTAACTTACATAAATGCATAATCTAAAATCAAAAGTTAAGGCATGTTCAGGAGCCCATGTACCACTACCTGAATAGACTCAAGCACCGTGAATCCTACACCACATCAAAACTCTTCTGGACAGAGGTAACTGACAGGTCCTGCTGTGGTGACACAAGAAGGTAGGACCCCCTCCAGGTGAAGCAGTTGGCCTTACAGCACAGTGGGCAGGAGGCAGCACTGTGTCACTCCAGGGACAGGTCTCTGCCAGCGCAGGCGTTGTGGCTGAAAGCCCTGATCAGTCTGCGGCACAGATGCTCAAACACTTGATAAAGCAGGGCTTGGCCTTGCACCACATCACTGCTTTGGAAATCTACATTTGTTCTGTATTATATTAACAAGATATTTATTATGTATAAAATGTTTGTTTCATTCTTTGTGCCACTTCTAATTCTTCTCTGTACAGTATTTGGGAACTGAATGGATGTTTTCATCTGCAAGGACTCCTCATCTCTTCCCTGAGTGGTAACAGCTAATTCAGAGCAAGCCTTGTATATAGCAAAAATGTTTCTCACCCTGTATATTGCTTTGTATTTATTTACAATGAATTTCATCTGCTGGTCACTCAGTATCATGCAATTCAACACAATTAGTTTCAAATGCTGCCAGTTGGAATAATCTTGGATCACTAGCAAATACTGTCAGCTCGCTGATGTGCAGATCACTTATGAATACATTAAACAGCTCGAGTTCCAGGCCAGATCCCTATGGGAATACATCACTACCTCTCTAGCCATTTACGCCCATCCATTGCTTCCTATTTATGAAATCTGTGGATGATCCATGAGACCATTCTGAGACAATTTAGGAGTCCTTTAGCAGGGACCTTGCCAAACTCCTCTGGCCTCCCATACAGGGCATTTCAAACAGGTCACTCTTGCCCATGTGAGTGGTGGCTCCTGTATGTGCCCTTACACTTACACTATCCCCTGGCTGGGAAGTCATTAAAATATTGTTTCCTACTATAATATAAATGTCAGCTTTACACTTCTAAAATAAATAAAGAGGGCTGCTGTGGACTTCAGTAGTAGTCATTTTACAGTTATGTGTAGAAACAGTGCAAATAAGATAACCTTCTCCAGCTGCAGGGTAATTCAAACCTGCCTTAGTTTCCTTGACATTCACTGCTAAGCCATCGGTAACCTATTGCAATTAACTTACAAATATTAGTGCCATCTGTTTTTGCACCAGGAAGCAGCCAGGGTTTTTTATTTGTACATTCACTACAAACTTCTCCATCCTCACATTATAACTACTTGTCTAATTTTAACAATGCCATGTATATGGCTGAAGACACTAAATACTCCAACATCAGTTCATCAAAGCAGGTACACAAGGAGGCTCCATCCACATCCAGCCACACAGTATGTCTCACTGACCTTCTCACACATCTCTGCCTGTGTGAAACAGGAACAACACCTGAACCTGATCCTACTCCACACAAGTCAAAGACAGTTTTTCTAGCAGTGCTACAGAAGTACAAATGTAGTGCTATGAAAGTTGTCAGCTGATCAGCTAAATCTCTCAGCATCTTGCAGAGTCAAGCCAACACCTCTTTAACAGTTGCATGATGAACCTGGTTGCTAATAAGTCAGACTGCCATGTCTGAAAAGATTATTAGGAAACACAGTTAATCATTACTTAGCTTAACTCAACATTCAGCCTTTTCTTTCCGTAACAACTTTGTAATCAGATGATGAATACTGAGCTCCTGTCTTAGGTCGATGGTCAATATCCACTAGAGCAAGAAAACACATCCCTTAATGTACTTCATCATTGGGCACCCCTTTTAAATGACCTTCCAGCATTGTTAGACTCTTCACTTCTGTGACACCAGATTGGTTGATCCCTGTTTTGCAGGTGGATAAAGCTGAACAGACCCAAATGGCAAATTTTCTGTTATCAGTTCAGATCTTTGGTTTATCAACAGCTTCAACTGCATTTTGTTAGTCAAGAATATGAGCCTCTGGTTTAATACCCAATACAGAAGAACCAAACTTATCCTCTACAAAAGGAACAACGAAGTTTTAGTAGCTTATCACAGTGATGCATTTGCTTGCTTCATGTTTTGATTTTTTAAACTCACATTTATATATTCCAGTATAGAAAAGCTTTGTGAACGAGATAAGAATGCATAACGTGTATTTTACTTTTTGATATCAATAAAACAGAGAAGCAGGCTTAATTAATTGTGTAAATCCTCTGATCTTCATAATTGAGACCACCCCATTTGTACTGTATCTCATATATAACTGATGAAAACAAATGAGTGAGAGATGAATTTGATTTTCAGAGCCTTAACAGCAGCTGGTCAGCAGGTTCAGTCCAGTCCTCTCTAGTAAAAGTAGCTCAGGACCAGCGAGGTTCAGATCTTTTATTAGAAGAAGTCTGGGAGGAAATGCAAATTATTATTCAAAAGCAGACAGCTGTAGGGTAGGAAAAGTGGCGAGCCACCATTAATATGTACTTGCTAGCCCAATAAGTCAATGAGAAAAGTGTGTCTGTTACCCTTTACCGATACATATATTTTAATTGAGTATTTATATATCTTACTATAGTTCTATATATTTTAACTTGTTTCTTTTCAGCAAGGGTCAAATTATACCAAAATAAAAATCCTGCCAAGTTCTGCTGAGAAGCCCACCCCTTTCCTGCTTCCCTCAAATAGATCCTGCCAGCATGGTAGTGCTGAGCAACAGCTGAGAGACGGACAAAGAAAGCACAAAACAGTGTAACAGCAGTCAAGCTCTCAGATACACGAGTGACCCCTCCCAAACACGTATCCTCCTGGCTCCACAGAAAAAATTAAGGGGATGAGTTAGCACAGCTGAGCTCATGTATATGGAGGACAACACCACGTATGTCTGTAGGAAAGGAAAGCGCGTAGCAAACAGCCCTTTCTGTATTCCTCTGATTGCCAAACAGCCTGGCTGTGCGGGGGCACCTTGGGTTGTTTCCCAGGCAGAGCAGAGAAGCCCCCAGCCTTCCGCTGGGCCTCAGGAGAGCTTCTAAGCGGGCTGCAATTTTAAAAGCCGAGGGTGACTTGTCCTGTATTATCTCCAGACTACTTTCTTAAACAACACGTACAGAAAATAAATGCTACAGTGGACAAATACTTCTCATGCCTTCCACACTGGAGCACACAAAGACTCCAAAGATTTTATTAATTCAGTTCATCCACACTCTCAAACCTTTAGGCAGTAGGGAGTGAGCTATTTATCTTTTGGTTTCTTGTAAGGAATTCACACTAGACTTGCTGCTAAATCATTTTCCCTGTACTACTAGTACAGGAAATTAACTATAAATGAACTATGAAAACAAATCATTCTCTTACAATTTTCCACTGATATTACTTTACAGTTCTAGTACATTTAGGAAAAGCAATATAGATTAAAAAAAAAAAAAAGAGTTACAATTTAATTATATTCTGATCGTTCAATTATTCTCTTTTCTCATTTAACAAACCTACTTATATTTCTTGCTTATTCGGCAGTGCAATACAGAAGCTGGAAGCATCCTAATGACTGTGGCATCATAGCATGGTTTCATAGTTAACGCTGAAGTTGATTTCACTTTGAGACTACTATTTACTGAAATCTGTGGGGGAGGAGATAACAGCCAGTTCCTTGTATTCTTTACTATAAAGCAAACAGCTTCTGACTGTTTATACAAATGGCAATATTGAGATATTCTGTGTTTTTTCAGCAGTTAGTGATTTTTTTAATAATTTCCTCCTTGCACAAACACTACTGCATTTCTTTAGAAAGATTAAACACCAAGGATTTATGCTTTCATTAAGGTCTATGTTTTCACCTGTCTGAAGAAGTAAGAGATAGCGTACTCCAAATATGGAATATGCAATTCGTTCTGCAAATTTTTTAAAGTAACATACAGGGTAATTCTGGAGAAGTTCTACAGTTTTGGAGGGGCAGATTTACTCCACACTGTTTGAAAGTCCCTTGATAAAGTCTTGCACCAACAGATTGTCAAATCATTTAACACAGAATATCTGCTGAGAGATATTTATTGAAACTTAATGTTAAACTATGAGTATGCTATGAGTTGGGTTTTTTAAAGCATATCTACAGGACAAAGAAATCAGAATGACAATGCTCTGATCTGAAAACAAACAACAAAATATAAATCCTGCCCCACTGTAATGCAGTCATTTCAGGAAATATAGAGTGTCTATATCCGGCTTACACATTTGTGCATTCACATCAGGGCTGTGTGCTCTGGAGCACTAAGTGTTAGCTGGAGCTAAAGCAGCAGACAGCAAGCTGAGTGCCTTTGAGCCGATGGCAAGGGTAAGTGTCCTGTGCCACAGAAAACAGGCAGTAACCATCTTGTTCTCCACACTTTGCAGTAGATGAGCCATGCGGAAATGAGGCATCACTACAGACTGCAGGCCTCATTTCAGTCTGGTTTACCATTTAAATAGCTAGGGCCAAATTCTAGAGTGGGGATTTGAAGTCTTTACAGGGGTAAGTGGGAGCAAAACATGCTCCTGTTTTTTTTTTCTAGCAGTATGGCAGTATATGGGGGAGCAACCAAATTTTTTTTAATGAAAAAATGTAAATCTGCAAGCACTTTTCTGTGAGGAATTCTGATTCCACTGAACCTACTGGAAAACCCTCACTTTCTGCACTAGAGGCACCATTTCACTTTTTGTTGGAATTTCTTTCAAATTATCTTTTTTTTTCCTTCCTCCCCGCCCCCCCAAGTAGTAATTGCTTTTTTGCCAGAAGCATTTTGGTCAGACCTACAAAGGAGCTGTACACAGAAGCCATGAACAGATGTCCTCTTCAGGACCCTGCTGTGAGTTGGAAGAGGTTACCAGTCTCAGCTGCTCAGCACCATTCCCTGCTCTCCTCATTAGGGATCACCCCCACGGATGTGCTCATTGAACACTTTGTATGAACACTTCCTACAAGGCCCAGCTTCTGGCTGAGCCAGTTATCTTGCTGCAGACCAACAACAAGCAAAACAAGTGGAGCTGATTTGGCTTAAAACAAATGAGGGAGCTCCTACAGGACTTGCTGTGCGAGTAGATGGAGAGGGTGGCAGCCTTTGACAGGGGAAGAGCAGTGAGTAGCTAAAGGTGGTAACTTCAGTTGACATGGCTGGATTTGGAGGAGTCTGTCTATGGCTTGGAAGACATTAGTCCCTCCAGTATGTAAGCATGTAGAGTTAGCTTGACTTCAGGAGGAACCTGTCTCAAAGACATTCAACTAAAAGAATATTTGTCCCTAAGTGGTACTAGCAACATTAAAAGCTACTAATGAATAACAAAAAGCTGCTACCCAACCTGCTGTTCAACAAGAATCAAAAGTAAACTAAATGACGGTGTAACTTCCCACCAGAACACATTCTTACTGATTCCTGAACACCAGAACCCTGCAACTACTTTGCAACTCTCAGGTGTGTTTTGGTCTATGAAATCTGCCCCATGCAAACCCTGTGCTGGAACCCAACTGTCCTCACCAGACAAGCGAAGCCACAAACCTCCACACCACGCATTCCCTTCAGGAATCCAGAAACATTCATAGGGGTTCTCACATCTTCCTAACCACAACAAATAGTTAGTCAAGTTACCTTTGTTAAGCAAGCCAATTTTCATTGCTTTCATTCAAAAGGCCTTAAAATAGAATTCTTGCCCGCTTTATTTTGTCAGATGTAAAGAAAACTGAGAAACTGTATCCATTGTTCTTTAAAAGAGCTTATTAGTGAAACAAAGACCTTTTTTTTCCAGTAAGTGCTGTTTGTGCAGTTACTTCATGACATTTATTTGGATTCAGTCCCAGGGGAAAATGGCCAAATTCAGTTTCAGCATTTGCCTACTACAGCATAAACACAGTCATTAGTTAACAGATCTTTTTTTGGCCGTCTTTATGTAGCCTCCAACATCAAAGCACGTGATATTCATGAAATAATCAAAGCAACATATGTACACTGAGGCACTGTACGTACATTATTTTTCAGTAGCCTAGCAATCCTCAGAAATTTGAAGAGGTTCTACTAGGCCTTGAGCCAAAGCCCTTGGAAGTCGATGGAAATTTTTTTTTTCCTTTGACTTCAATGGATGCCGACTCTGGCCCTTGGATAATCACTGCCACGTTAATGGCAAACTAATTTCCATTTCTGTATTAATTTCCTGCTTGAGGAAGATAGAGGCTCGAAAGCACTAGAGAATGAAATCATTTGCCCTGTTTCTAAGCAGGGCAGAGAAAGCCTGGGTAAGGGCAGTCACATCCCCACTCGGGCTTCTCTGATCCATCCTGACCACAGGGTGGATGAACAAGTGGATATTTTCTTTGCCACAGCTTTTCCCCTTACTAAGGACACTGTTAGCAGTACAGATACCTGCAAAACATTGCAGTGGTTTTTGTGCTGTGTCCATTAGAAGTGAGAACAAGGCCCATTTCTTTTCTCCTCTAACACCAAGTTTCTGCCAGTCATTTCTCCTCTGGGTGGCAAATTCTTGGGGTGATCCCAGCTATCTCATGCCCAACCTTGCCTCCCACTTTTCTACATCCTGCCATGGTACTGGCACTGCCTGTACTTTCGGCTCCTGTGTAACATCACAGCTCCTTTCCAGGTCCTTCAAAGGAAAAAAAAAATCCAACCAAAACCACCAAAGTAACGCATTTGCCAATCCCTTCTAACACAAACGAGTGACATTATTTGACATGAGTCAGGCAGGTGAATAATCTTTCCCTGCTGGTAGCATTAGAGGATGCATCTGTCCTGCTGCTCTTGCTCTGCATCTGCTCTCAAGCACTGCTGAGGAGATCTGCCTTTGGAACAATGCAGAACTATATCTATATAACCTGAGTGTATTTCACTTTACTGAGGTTCTGAACTATCAAATTAATTTTCAACTATTTAGCAAAAAAACAAGAAGCTTTGTTAAAGCTGCTGAAAAGAAGACCTTGAAAGAACAGTTTTTACAGAAATTAATTGGGTTGATTAGGTCCTGCTTTAATAACCATTAACTAGTCCTGAGCCAAAGAAAATCGCTAACACAGCAGAAAAGTTGCGGATGTGAAAATTGGAGGATAATGGGTGTCAGAAGGATTTAGGAGGAACATTTGCGCAGGCACCAGTATGACTGACCTCTCTTAATACCACTGTGGTACATGAAGAAAGGTGATTTTTATATTGCCAGGAGTCTGGTTCAGAAGATTGAATGCACATTCAATCAGAAAAACCTGCATGCTAGCACTGAGAGCTGGTAAGCAATAGCAGGCTTTAAGCTCAAGATTTGAGAAGTTTAATTCAGTTTTGTAATACTAGAAAAGAAATACAATGCCTTTGATTTGAAAACAAAGAAAAACATAAAAACCAAAACCACACCAACCCCCCAAACACATGCATGGGGAGCCACACATGCACACTTGAACCTGGAAAGGAAGGTGGATGAGCTTATTTTGAACTGCTCACCAGTTGTATCAACTGTTGGAGAAGGAACTTTGCTTTTGCTCTCTTACTGTCTGTCCTGTGGTTCAACGCTGCAACAAGGGCTGCTCCTTCCTTGTGTGTGTGCATCAGTCCAACACAACCAAGCACGGATCTTGGTTGTAGCCCTTCATGAGCCGTAGGGGCACAATAAATAAATAAATACATGAGGTGATGATTTAAGCAGAGTGTGGAAAACAAGACTAATATTTAACAAGGCTCTCAAGTTCACTGTCTGAAATGATTGTGAATACACGGTCTGATTTGATTAAATGAAATCTATTTTAATGAAAGAAATTTGCAATGTTTTCTGGCAAAGAGCTGCAGTAGAGAAGGTTTGCTGAAGTTGAAAGAGGTGGTAGAGTTGGCTTGGGAGGGATAGATACACTTGTGGAAAGTGAAATCTAAAACTGAATCCCTGCAAGGACCAATGATAAGTAGTTTGTTGTTAGCTGAGTGAAAACAGAGTTCTGAAAAAGAGAGCGAGAGAGTAGAAGAGTGAGTGTGTGGGCAAAGGACTGCAACAAGGTTTGAACTTTACAAGAAGCAACTGATGGAATATAAAGACAGTATTCAAAAACTTATAAAATCCATGAAGGTGAAATGGCAAGTCATAATGGATTTTAAAATGAAATAACTTTGAGACATACTTGAAGGTTGAAAATAAAATTAATTTAGTAGAAATATTAAAGACAAGATCCAAATCCCAATGAAGCTGGTGGAAAGACAATCACTGACTCCTACAGAGTTGGACCAGGACCAAAGAGAACAACAAAGAAATTTCCAATGACTGAAAAAGAATCAAGAAAATCTCAGTGGTTTCTTCACATCTGTGTTTGATAACAAAGAACACTGGCAATGTTCATGAAGGATGTGTTTGTGAGTACTAATGAGGACAAAGTAAAAGAATTTGTGAAGTAACCAAGTACAGGAACAAAATAAAGACAGATAATAAGTAGCAATGGATTACACCCAGAGATGAAGCACAGCATTCTGTGAGTGCACACTGTAATTTTTGTCCTGTTGTGTGGAGGGAAGTCCTAGAAATAGATCCTATACAGTGTTTCCGAGCACATTGTGCACCTAATAATTAAATAACAGTAGCTAAAAAATCAAATAGAAGGCTAACATTTTTAAATAACATGTGTTTTTAAAAGATTAGGATATATTTTGGTAAGAAATTAGTAAATGAAATTGACATTTTAGCTATTACTTTTACTTTAGCTATTATTTCCTACACAAAAACAAGCCATGACATGACAGGAAGGATTTGGACTGAAGGTCTGGACTCTTGCTTGTTTCTGGTTACTTTTTTTAAAAAAAAAAAAAGAAAAAAAAGAAAAAAAATCACATCAACAATAGGCAAGCTAAAACATTTCAAAATATGTAACACTATGTGTGATATGGGCATAGAGCGCACTCACTAGATTTAAACATGTCATTTGCAGAAGGAGGTTAGACATGTCTGAACAAAATTCTCTGTATCTTTGTGTACGAACATGCCCACTGGCAATCTGCGGTTCTTCGTCTCAACACATCTTTAGGAATCACAGTGAACTGGAGAAGTACAATTTCCTAGGCTGTGGTTATCACCTTAATCATCCTTTCCTGCATGCTACACTGTGCCTTAGCTCCTGCAGGACACTGGCAGCTGAATGGAAAATCTGGACTGAAGAATACTGTGGGTTAACTGCAAATTGCTAAATGTGCTTTTTACTGTACTTGGCTGTTAATTGCCCTTTACCTGCTATGGGAAGACAGGACAGGCCCCAGTAAAGCATGGCAGAGCACTGTGGTAGAAGAAATAAAACGGTATTTGCAAAGTCAGATGCTATCGCTGTTTACGAGAAAACCATCAGGATGTTATTCCTTTTTGTAAAACAGAAAAGAACAGACAATTCAGAGATATAAACATGCAGCACTATTCCACAAACCCAAACTGACTGCAATTCTTCCATCAGTCAGTCCCTGTGCAACTGTTATAATCTCATGACCCAGCTGTGAACTGTTCCCTTCAAAAGCAATTCCGCTGGGCATTGGGCTTCTGATTATCCAAGAGAGCCAGATGCAAACAGAAGACCTGCAACACAAATTCTAGGTGCTATTGAAATGCAAATACATATAAGGTATATTCCTTCTACTTCTCCTGGAGACACATATTTCAAGTTGTTTCATCTGCAATGCAAATTTATTATGGGAAAATATTGTGCTCTAAAGTCACAACATAGTAGCTTACTCTTAGAGGTCTACAGACATTATCCTGATTTCTGCCCTCGAAGAACCAGGAAGACTTTAGACCTCTGTGGTTTCACAGGCGGGACTGCAAAAATGCCCTGTGGTACAAGCTCTTCCACTTCGGTCTGAGCCGTTTTAAATGTCCAAAAAGATGTAGCCTCTGGCTCTCCGTCATTTCCTCTGGGAGACGAGTTCTAGCATGTCAGAGCTTTTCTCCCTGTTCTGTAATACATAGCCCCTACTGATATTTAATGATATAAACCACAACACATGGCTGGCAGAGCACTGTGCTAAAGTAACAGCAACTCTTTTAGGCATTTAGAAGCTTGAAAAATCTTGGAAGAACTCTTGAGTATGGGTTGTAGCTAACAAAAGGGAGCCACAGAGATAACATAGTGGTTATTTTTGTCCTACTTGAAATGGAGGACCTGTCACTGTCACAAAAAAAAAAGAAAAAAAAAAGGCAAGATTTTATTAATAAACTGAAAGGGAGTCAAGGAAAAATGCTCTCTAAACATAAACTGAGTTTTCTTTGGGCACATAATATAATTTTGGCCTGCTTTCACAAGAAAACATTTTGTATATGCTACTCATTCAAGGAATGGCAAAGTAGCAGGTGATGGTGTTTCACGTCCTGGTTGCAAACTCCTGAGGGGACATCCCAGTTTGGGATCCCAACAGGGAGCACCAGCTCAGTGTCCATTCCTGACTAGCTGACTGTGCAGATTTGGTGGGTGCCAGGTACAGCTTTGGAGCTGGATACGTGAACAAATGAAGAGGCACAGCAGTAAATCTGACCTTGAGACAAAAGCCTCCAACACATTTGCTCTATGTAGGTGAGGTGAAGTTCAATGTCTCTGAAGTCCTTCTCTCAAACTCTAATCTCTGAAAGATATTTAAGTGTTCCACTCCCACTGATTTCAAGAGCATTGAGGTACCTAAATGCTCAGTACCTGTCTGACAAGAGCAAGAGCTACTTGCTTGAATAATTTAAAATCTGAATCAAGAGCCATTTTTGCCTCTTTGTCCTCCCAGTCCTTCCAAAATCCAGACATTTTACTTTCTTTAGATTAGAGCTACCAAAAGTGCAGCATTTTAAAATCGTTTCCATTTTGCTGCTCGGGTTTCACTGGCTGTGAGAGAGGACAGTCATGTATTATGTGCTCTGGCTAACGATGCTCCAGCCTGTGCTGCTGCCGCGCTGCACAGCTTGGCCAATAACCCATCGCTGCGCCGCCTGGCTCAATCCGTTTTATGAAATGCTACTGTATTTTCTTACATGGAAAACAAACAATGCCCACGAGATGCATCCTGATCCCCAGCAGCGATGCTGAGGAAGCTATTATAATAACACCAAAGCTCAAGCTCCAGGACCATGAGGCTGAGTTTTTGTCATAACGTGCATAGTATAACAGGGTCTGAAGAGCTGGTGATTTCCGAGAAAGAGAATATTAGTGTACTAAATAGACTTTTATAACTCGAAGGGTGGGGGGACAACAACTTCTGTAAGATTTTAATGAAGACATTAAAGCTCAGACTATAAATAAGTCACTTGGAGGACTGGTGTGTACACACCCATGTAACATTCCTGCTGATTTTACCTCCTGCAATTACGGTCCCTGGGTAGAATGACAGCTCACAGTTAGGGGCAGAGGCTGGCTTGGCCAAGCATCCTCTCCAAGGCGACTGCTCTCCTCCATGCAAGCTCGTGCACAGAAAGGGATGGGACTGGCTCAAGAAAACAGAAGTTTAAAAAGATAAACACTTCAATATTTCAGTACTTTCAAAACTTGACAAGGTTTGTAAAAGGGAATATGAAATGCTTGTCTATATTTCGGTCACTTAGGTAGGGCTGCATTTACTTTGTAAATCTACCACCTCTCTTTCTCCCTCCACTCCTCTCCATTCAAGCCAGGTGCCTTTCATTTTCCTTTATATATTTAAAAGCACTGGATTGGTGTCCAACACTCCATCATATCTTAAAATTTTGGTAGAAGAAGCTGGAAGGATTTGCAGGTAAAAAGACAGTTCCTTTCTATAAAAATCCCCTTTTAAATTTAAAAATTCAGAAAAGTAGCAAAACTTGTTACCTAAGGGTTCAGTTCTCAGGTCCACACCAACAGCTGGAGGACCACTGGGTCTGGGCCTGTTCCTTGGAGCTACCAGCTAGGTGGGAAGACCATTCCTGAGATGAGTGGCCTATCTTTAAGCTGGTGTATATTTAAACTTTGATGGGTTTTCCTTCCTTTTTAGTGTGCAACAAACCAGAAAATCTAGGTCATAGAGAAATACCCAAATCCAACAGCAAACTGCACTGGCAAGGGAATCCAGAAATTACCATGCTGAGGGAAAAAGGTGCAGCTTTAAGATATTCATCAATTGGCTTTATGTTGTTTCTTGTTCCTGGGGACACGAAAGTGTGGAAAAAACAGGAAGGCAGAGATTTGAAAGAGAAATAGTCATAGATCAATAAATACATAGTTGGTACTTCATATTAAGTACTTTTTGTAGTGCTTGTAGTGCTTTGTAGTGCATTTTCCAAAATATGCCTGGATTTTTCTGTGTTCAGTTCTGAGATCTATTTTGGTAGTTGCATTAAACAGGAATTTTGGTAGTGACATCTGACTGACTAGGGCCTGGCCCTGGCTTTGCCATGCAATATTAAAGTCCAAGTTTCTAGAGCATGATTCCTTGTGCATTACAACATCCATGCCTAAAGCAGCTTCCTTATACTGCCACTGTATCGCTTTTTGCCTCTGACTTGTAACGATTAACTGTTTATCTAAAAATTCTTGGAGAACACATACTGAGTATCTCTGAATCTTCTTAGAGCCCTGACTGCAGAATCTTCAGAAAAGTCTCAAACCAGCCTGGAGTCCATGAGAGTTTCACACCAGCTGGTAAATTTCTTTTTGGCTTGCTATTGCCAAATGTAGGTGCAGTGCTACAAAATATTTAGTCTCTTTCATTTTTATGTTCTCAGTAAACACTAACAGACGTCAGCACCCATCTACCCTTAATCTAAAAATAAAACTCCTTCACACACTACAAAAACACTCTTTGCTATTACCATGATGTAAAATGGCCTTGCCTTCAAAAGCTCTGAACTGCTGATGAATGTAGTGGCACAGTTTTAAAGCCAGCTTAAAAAGGAGCAGTATTTTTTTTTTTTTTTTTTTGGGGGGGGGGGGGGGGGGCGGGAATAGCTCTTTTCATTTGCAGATCAGAAAGTACTTTAAAAAGCAAGGAAAATACCACTATCTTGGTTGCACAGACAGGTAAATTGAAAAAAGGGAGGTCATTCTCCTAGAGGCTCCCCAACAAAGCCAGTGCTGGAACACAACCTCATGGACGTTGCCCACTCTGATGTCCTGCCAGATCAAGCAAGCCTCAGGGTGGTAAGGTGGCACCTCAGCTGCCTGCTAGCAAAAGAAATATTTGCCTAGGCCTTCGGTGCCTCTGCATTTCCTATGAAAACCTCCACTCACTATTCACGATCCCAAGTTAATGGCAGGACCAACTCCCCTTGTTCCTGCTGATTTCAGTAGAACCTGAAGACCCTCCAAGATGTGCTCCACACACTGCACAAAAGGGCTTTTCTTTAAGAGAGAAAACAGGGTCCAAAAAGTACAGAATAATGTACCTTTTTTTTCCATTTTAAACAAGAAAGCAAACTCAGTCAAGCTAGCGTATCAGTGAATAAAAATTGCTTTCTTCAGTAACATGCAAGAATCACTCCAGTAAATTAAAAATCTTTCAGAACTAAAGATTATTCTGGCCAGGGAAGTTGTGAGCTGAAGGATCCTCACTGGAGCAAACTCAGCATCATTACCTGAAGCTAAACTTAGCCGAAGCACAACCTCTCCATGTGGTTTGTAGGGCTAGCTTTGGTTTCTTGAGTGGTTGTTTTGATGTTACTAATTGTGCACTATATTTAAATTCAGAATAAAATGGTGGCCAATTGGCTCTTTGATGAGCTATTATTCATAAGAAAATGGGTAGGTCACTGTGAGGCCGTGCTGGGTGTAGCAACACAGCAATTACTTCTCCCTGACCAATTTGGAAACCAAGCAGAAGAGTTCACCTCCTCCTTTACTGGCCAGACAAGTTTAGTCTCATGTTTTACTTATCCTATCATCACCACATAATTGCTAGCAAATCTTCAAAATTATCCTGATACTCTGACAGACTTAATATAGAAATGGTAACAAAAGTACATTATAGACTTGCTGTCTTCATCCAAACGAAATGCAAGCCTCACTTTAGGGTCTTCATTTTTTCTCAATGTTAATGTAAAATTCCTTTTCAAATCATTACACTTTTACTAAATTGACTGCTATGTCTTTTGAGTGCAGGATGAGCAGGAACAACCCAGGAGGCAGACCACCCTACACAGAACCTGGTCTAGGTGCTGGTGACCGTATGCTGCAGATAGGTAGGATGCCAAAGACATTACAGGCGATATAATTCACTTATTCCAGAGCCCTGAAAAATCACATTTGCTAAGGAAAGATAAGAGTGTGAAAACTAGGGACTAGTATAGAGGAGAAGGAGGACAGAAATGAAAGAACCAAAGCATTCCCTTGCATAAGAGCTCAGCAACCCCCACCTGGCTCTTGCTCATTCACTTAGTGGTGTCTGGTTCAGGCAACCCATACTGCCTCTGGTCTTTACCTTTGCTGTGATGATAAACACTGAGCCCGTTATTGCAGATGGTTTTGCAAATGCACTGCCCACACACATGTCAGCTCTCAGGTACACATACAGTTTTTGGTCCACTTTGCAACCTTTGCTGCTAAATGCAGAAAAGGGGTCGGTTTAACTCAGTTTCTAGCATAAGCGTTACTTGTCTGCTCTTGAAGCAAACAATGCTTACTATCAAGTCATACAACTCTGATGTCCTAAGCCAGAAGCTTCAAAAGGACCCAAAGATATTGGAGGACTCCTTCTCAAGATACTTTCCCCTCAGAAAGCATGATGATGAGGCTTCTAGCATTCCTGCTCACTAGTCACTTCAAGTTCAGGCCCTTGCTCCAAGCACCATCATGCCAGAAAGCGCGCAGCAGGCTGACCTGATGGGCCACATGGGCTTCATGATGTTGCCACAGGGACAAACATGACTCCTTCAGACTGCAGTTACCAGTGTGCCAGGGCCCACCTGAGCAAGCAGAGCTTTCTCTTCTGCGACCTGTCGGGCTTGCTCAGTGTGGACATGTGCCAGAGGATTTCTGCCCAGTGCTAGGGGAGGTTGCATTTTGTGGTGGCCAGTGCTTCATGTTGAACTTAAAAGTGCTACTTACTATGCCAAATGGAGATACTTGTCACAGCCCATGAGGTTGGGACCAGGCCCCCGTCCCTCTCACGTGCTCCCACTTTCAGTGGCCATTAAGAAGCTAAGCCCCTCAGACTTGTTTGGAAATGCGAGCCATAATGCACAGCAATGACATTTATTGCCTTTCTATTTCTAACCTGATGCATTTTCTGCCATTGTATGACTTACTTCCAGCCCAACAGTACCTGTGTTAAAATCCTGTCTGCCTAAGAGTTCACGCATTGTATGTGAATGGATGTTGTCCAAAGATCTTTGCATAAAAGGCTCTCTCCATGGCACATCTCTCTGGTAAAAACAGCTAACTGCTTTACCATCTGACCAACTGCTGATGCACATATTTGATTTTCTTGGCACTGAGCAAATTTAAGCGTTCTGGGCACAGAATCAGTGTTCTGGTAATTTTCTTATACTTTGGCTTTTTCAAGGACAAAGGCAGAAGAATACAGAAGCCATTCTATGGGCAGAGTCACTCTGGATGTGATTCTGCAAGTTTGATTGGCATCAACGCAACCAAAGAAACAGGAAATCTTTTCATACTTGTATTGCAATACATGCTTTTGTTTTTTTGTAATGTTATTTTAATCCTGTATCAGACAAAAATTTACTGCAATTCTGAAATACTGACAGTATTTTCAAAGAATGTGATTCAATGGAAAAAAACCGAAAAAGTAAATGAAATCCACCCAAAGATAAATGATACAGCCTTCCTCACGCCATGAAGTGAAAGCCCCCTTTACCTAGGCATGCAGAACTGAAGCTTTACAAACTAGGAGAATGTCTGCATTTTTTAATGCTTCTCTTATAAACATCCATTTTTAAAACTGTCAAAACACAAAACAGACCCCAATCTTTAAATTAACTTGTCAGCATTTGTGAGATGCTAAGCTAAAAATTACAGAAGCTGTATGTGGCCACATACAGAGATGTTATGTATTCATGATGTTTTCTTTTGCTATGTTGATGATTTCAGTCCTTCATTCCCATTAATCACAAGAGAGATGCACCTGTAGCAACCCAGAGCCTGGAAATCAAGCTTTTAAAAATCACCTTCAATTAGCATGCCTCTGTGTCACCTGATGTACCTCTGTGGTGAAAAAAAAAGATATGAAAGTGTGTTTGTTTTCCTTTGCCATGCCTTGCAATAAGAAATTTCATTCAATATTTATCTAAGGATTTCAGTAGTAAGTAGAGAGTTTGTGGCAGTTCAGTGAATGTTTTCACAGTGCCGTTGTTACTGCAGTTGTAAAGTTTCACTTATGATTGAATGTTCAGGGCTGGTAAAACCCTGTGTCTCTTTAGTGCTCGCAGATGTGTCACAAAAAAATTTACTAAATGCCTGCTTTTTATTACTGCTCTGCTGATCCTTTTTCTGTGGACATTCCAAAATGCAAGCTAAATCCGATGGTGAATGTATCTTCCAGATATTCACATTAAAGGACGTAATTCATGTAACATAAAACATACTACCATAACGAAGCTGTAAGATTTAAAAACAGATTTTTTGGAAGCAAGATCTAATTTCATCCCTCACAAATGTTCTCAGTTAAGTTCTTGAAACAAATATACATGTGTTTATATATGGTTTATATATATCTACTTTGTAAAAATATATGCAGATAACTGTAGCTATCTGCAGAACGTACTCACAGCTTTGCCAGTTCAATGTAGATGTAATTGCCTGTCTCTGAGGAAGCATTTTACAAATTTGTATACAGACATTAAAGTCTACTTTGGCGTTTTGTTCAGGTACTTCATCTGACTTTGAATCATTTACATAGTGACTCCTGATATTCCATGGTACCACAGCTGAATATCAGAACTCATCATACATGCAGCATAAAGAGTCCAAAGCTGCCAGGCATTTTTTGCAAGTCAAAGGTCAAACACATGCTGACTGATCAATGTCCTATTTTTATAATCATTAATGACCAGTGAATACGGCAAATTTCTTTTCCTCTTTTAGGCTGATATCAGACCTTTTTAAATAATAAGTTTTAGAAGGATGGCAGGAGCCTGCCTCCAGAATGATATCAGAGTCTATTCCACTGGTGATGTAGGGCTGTCATCATGGCTCACATGTTGGGTTTTTTAATCCTGTTATGACTTCTGTGGCCAATTGCACAGAACAGATATAACTGGACAGGGTGTTTTTTTTTCTGGAAACAGATTAAGTAGGAGAAAAAAAAACCAACCCAACACTTTTTTTTTATCAGAGTAAAGAGATCATTGGCATCTCACAAGACCAATCAATTTAAGGCACTCTATTTGCCTATAACACAGATAGTGGTAGAAAAATGTTTAAAAAATACAGCAGCCCAATACAACTCTACAGGTTCTTAATAATTTATATAATTGAGATGATGTAAATTTGCACAAAAATCTGTAACGAGTTTCATCTAATACTGTACAAGTAAGATTGAAACTAAAAAATGTGCATATCACCATCAAGATTGGATGTTAGATGTACAACAGAGCAATGCTATGATCAACATCTTGATTTAATAATTTTACTCTGCTTTTATGAACATACAATCAGTTATTTACATTACCAAAATGGATTTTCCTGTGGTATATGACTAACAAACACTGAAGCTCAAGCACCTGCAAAGGAAACGTTGCTACTTTGTAGGCTTTGCCATGAACATTTCACCTTCTATTATCTGAAATGATCTTAAATTCTTCTCATCAAAGTATCTGTTACTGAGGCAAGGAACCTACTTTAGAACATTAAACACATGTTATAACATCCACTCTATTTAATCTTCCTGCCTTTTCCCTCTGAAAAGGATGCTGTCGTGTATGAATATACTGTTTCTTTATACAACTTCTGCCACAAAGCCAACTACGAATTCCTCACAAGCCTGTGCCTTTTTTGTGGTTCACTGTCTTTTAAAATTATCTTTCAGGCTGCATTGGAATTAGTTGTCATCCATCATGCTACAGACTCAGAGAATAGATTTAATGAAAACAACGCTTAATTTCATACATTTTGTTCAATGGAAACAAATCTCTTTTATGCCTGTGCTGTGGCTAACCAGATGACAATGCAGATACTAAGTATCTACTGAGGTGCCAGACGGGGAGAGAAGTAGCATCTCCTTCCAGCTCTCAGGAAAATGATCCATGTTGGTATTACAGAAATAAATAATGTTAGATATACTGGGTAAACGCCATTTGTACAGTGATAGCATAAGATAGAGCTGTCTTAACGGATTGAGTCTCCGTGACCGAGTACCTGCTTCTTTTGCTCAGAGCGCACTTACTGTCCTTTAAGCAAAACAGCTGTGAAATACATCAAGTGTTACAAGATTAGATCCACCATATATAAAAAAATGCGCTGCGGCACTTCAGTATTAACTAGTTTTGACACAAATTGCATGTGGCACGCACCATCTGGCTTCCTCAGAAAAAAAAAGCAGACAAGACAAAGAAGAGGCTGGGAGACTCCACCACCTTTCGTGACTGAATATGATCAGAGAAAAGCAAGCTCGAGCAGCAGAGATTTGCTGCAGGTAATGGTATCAGGGTATAAAAAATGGCAGCTGTCAGAGGGATCCCAAACCTGTTTCAAAAGTCACAGCAACAGAAGGACCTCTGCTAATTAAATATTCTATAAAGCAAAGGAAAAGTACAGGACAAACAATAAATCACACAGCTCCTTAGAAGTCACTGCACTTTGAAAAAAAGAAAAAAAAAAAACCCAACAAAAAAAGCACCACGGTGATTTTTATGTGAGGAAAAATATTTCAAAGTGAGTATTCTGTGCAAAGCCATATGCGGAAAGTGTTTCTGTGTCGTGTAAACTTGATAGAGTTCTTCTGTTCTCTGCTCTGTGCCTCTGGGACCCAGTCTGGCACCGTTTGACCTCCAAGAAGCTTTAATGAAAAGCACATCAAACCCAAGTGAGGGACTTTTTGATGTTAGCACCGCACATCACTAAAGAAATCAATGCTTTTCAAGTGGCGTTGCACCTTCTCTGGTAAAAGCAGTTAGTACTCAAGATAGCAGCATAAGAGTTCGCAAATGCGGCCACTAGCTCTTGCAGCTCTGATGCTTGCGCAGAAATGCCCATGAGTCCACTCATGACAATTCCCACAGGGAAAAAGACTGTCAATGAGTTTATCTTGAATTAAAGTATACCTCAGTACAAAACACAGAGCGCCACAGTGTTGTACACAAACAAACTCCTTTTTGAACAAGTAGAACGGACACTGTCAAAATACCATTTCTGAGACTGACGAGACGTTCCATGATGTCCCCGTGCAGCAGCAGAGCTGCCCCACGGCAGAAGCAGTTCAGATGGTCAAGCCGCCCACCCTTCTAGATGGACCATGCTCTTTAGCTGAAACACATTGCCTCAGGGCACCTGACCAACCAGTCCCACAGCACAGAAACCCGTCAGCACAGAACTCCATGGGGTCTTAATCCAGTAGGGAACCTGATGGGATGGGAGAAGGAACATGTATCTTCCAAACTGGAATTAGATGATGCAGTAGCTCACTTGCACATGCCAGTACAAACTTAGCTGACCTCCAGAGACATTTTAAATAGTGCTTAAGCAGCAGGCAGCATTGCCAGGTCATCAGAATTTTACACTGAGTCCTCAAACAAAACTTAAGTACCTCATCCAAAGTGTACTTTTATAAATATAAAACATACATTGAAAAACGTATTTTCACATGAGTATTTTTTTCTGATAAAGGAAAGTACCATACTAAAACATCCTTAAAAAAAAATTCTCAAGTAGCTTTTGAAATCAAATGTAAAAATAATTTAAAATTATAAAAATGTAATGAGATTTCTCCCAAGCATAATTACATACACATTTATAATCAGTGTTTGGTTCCCCTCAGAGCAGAATACAGGTCACTGAAATTTACTGGCTTTATGGGTGCTACTGTCCTGAAGTGTAACATTGCCTAACTCGCTACTTGTGATCTTACTTCTGATCTTAGAAGCAAGGTCATGATCCTACAACCTTAAAGTTAATTGGCAGTTTTTCGACACACTTTGATGCGAACTGAACTGGGGCTCTAGGCAATCCTGGATACGCTCAAGTTCCTTTAAACCAAAGTCACCGCGGGGAAGGGAAGACGTCAGAAGCACCAGTGCTCTTTGGAGTCACCCTGTAAAAATCAATTTTTTTCCTTCCTGAAGAACCTCCCATTCCCTGTATATCTGGAGACTTTGTCAGCAGTTAGTAAATTGGTTATACTTTCACTACCACATTTCTCTTTTGACTGTAAGACATCTATAGAAGATCAGAGGTTGTGCTGTGAAAATGTACATGTAATATTCTTCAGCGGAAAATGCTCAGTGTCATAACTCCTCCTCAGTATTTAACTAACTATTATTGATGGACAATTTGTTACTCCATTTAGAAAAAAACCAGAGAACAGCTGGGCGAAATGCCAGATTACGTACAAGCAACACAGATGAGTGCTTTCACTGGAAAACAATGGGAAGAGATGTCATGTTTGGCTTATGAAGAAGCAACAGCTATTGATATAATCACATTAAATGCAGAATTCTCACTTCATATCAGTAATTACTATTGTTCTTATTTTTCAGTCTTTCAAGGCTTTCTAGGTTGCATTTATTTTAAGAAGCAGCTGAAGAAACCTCATATTTTCAGTCAAATATCGATTTCTTCATAAAATAATGAATTTTAAGGCTAAATACAAAGTTTGCAATGATTTATCTCATGGATTTTCGTTCCATAATTTCTGTAAAGTGACACTGATTGTATGCAACCAAATAACTCAATTTTACAGTAGTTCCATGAGATCGATACAGTTGTTGTGACTCTGATGAGTGCACCATGACCCAGGTGTCTCTTTGAGCAAGTGGCACTCAATTCAGACATCAGGAGGCAACAAGAATGAAGTGAGACAGGAAAACAGAAACAAAAGTACCAAATGCACTAAATGCCAAATGTCAAAACATGGAGAAACCCTACAGAGAATACGAAACTTTAGTTGGTTGTGTGTCAATTAACATGTTTTAAAAAAATACCGTGACACAAAGTCTTTCCTGGACTGTGTGTGCTTCCCTGCAATGTCAACACCTTCTCCCATTCCAGCTCCTTTTCCATTGTCTCAGCCAGCCTGGGTTCTCATACCTCCCTGTAGGCAAATCCCTTTGCAACCTGCCTTCTGGGGATGCCTGCCAAGTCACACTTCAGGCCTTGCACTTCTCAGACCTCTGCACAAGTCTGCCAGCAGGTTCAAATCACTAAATGGTAGGAGCATGGAAACAACTTACTCAGGTTTTTGGTGTCTTTCTCCCAGTTTTCTATTTATTATCAGCCACACTGACAGTAGAGCAAAGAGGGTTATCAGCCATGACCTGAATGCTGTTGAGCCAGCTGCAAATAACTCTTTGGTTTAAAAAAACAAAGCAAACAGTAAGCAGAAGGAAGGAAATATCCTATCACCAATTCATTACATAGGTAGGGATATGATGCAGCCATACAGTAAAGATTAGATCTGCAGGCAGAACTGGGTCTTGCCAGACCTAGTGTCAGAACCCCCAATCTTTACACAGGTAGCCTGCGATTTGTTATTTAGGCTCTCTACTCAATGCACGGTGAGAGACAGGTGACTCAGAGTGGGGATGCCACAGGCCAGGTTTTAGGCTGTTTTAACCAGCCAGATGTAGCAGTGTTGAGAGGAACGTGTGCCGCATCCCACCCCTCTGCAGCTGTAGGCATCCAGCAGGCTGCTGTGCCCTTGTGGCCAAGAAGGCCAATGGCATCTAACTTACCACCCCGTATTAGAAGCGGGGTGGTACGTTAGTTGAGAGAGGTTCTCTTCCCCCTCTACTCTGCCCTGGTGAGACCACATCTGGAATACTGCGTCCAGTTCTGGGCCCCTCAGTTCAAGAAGGACAGGGAACTGCTGGAGAGGGTCCAGCATAGGGGAACAAAGATGATGAAGGGAGTAGAGCATCTCCCTTATGAGGAAAGGCTGAGGGAGTCAGGTCTCTTTAGTTTGGAGGAGACTGAGGGGTGACCTCATTAATGTTTATAAATATGTAAAGGGGGAGTGTCACAAGGATGGAGTCAGCCTCTTCTTGGTGACAACCAGTGATAGGACAAGAGGCAATGGGTACAAACTGCAACACAGGAGGTTCCACTTATATTTGAGAAGAAACTTCTTCACAGTGAGGGTGACACAACACTGGAACAGGCTGCCTAGGAAGGTTGTGGAGTCTCTTTCTCCGGAGACATTCAAAACCTGCTTGGACACATTCCTGTGTAACCTCACCTAGGTGTTCCTGCTCCGCCAGGGGGATTGGACTAGATGATCTTTTGAGGTCCCTACCAATCCCTAACATTCTGTGATTCTATGATCCAGCTAGTCTCAAGGCTGACTGACCACGACATACTGGGAGATGCCAATATTCGGCTCTGAATTTATTTGCTGTGAAAAATATAACAGGGAAGGAACGCTCATGCAGGCCTTCTGAGCTTTACAGATACCTAGAACTCATCACTCTTCCTCCTTACACACCCAAGAAGCAGCAACTTTCTTTTTTTTTGTAATCAGTTTCTTTCTAAAGAGCCTTCACAGTTATTTTCACTATGAGGAATCTTTCTTTGACTAAGATGTGCTAAGACTTTTTCACTGCAGAAAATAGGAGAGAAATTAGATGTGGACCTACCTTGCAGAAATCTCAAAAGCATTTCCAACTCTAATCATACCCTGTTTCCACTAATCTGCACTGCCATGTGAGATTTATCAGTGACTTCCTAAACGCTATACAACAGTGTTGGCTGCTGAAAGGGAGCAAAGAGCTGGAAGGAAATCTCATGAGCCCCACATAAATGAATGGGACACATGGGACTCTCCTGCTTTTCAGCAGTCAACACTATAATATGTAACTTATTGGCACATACAGCAAGCTTCTGAAGTTGTTTAGCCACGATTTCACTGCAGTGATCTTCGCGAATCTGAAATTTTTGTCCTGGCAAATTGTCTAGTCCTTTTCCCTGGAGATAAGGAAGTTAAAAATCTCTTGCCATATGTGGATTTTAAGACGTGTTTGGAGTCCTCTGCTTTCACACACTAAGCAGGATTTATACATACAGAGACAAAAGACCATGGCAATCATGATTCTACTCCCCTTGTAAAAGCTGGAAGCTTCTTAAAAACAGTAAAGTCACAGTTGTTTTTAAAGTTAGAGGGAAAAAAGAAACTTAACTACAAATGAGGACCTTTGTTCAACAAGCTACTTAAGCAGAATATAAATCTGAAGCAATAATACTTCCAACTGAAGTGGAGAGTAATCATTTATACTTACACATAGCATGTACTTAAGTACCTTGCTGAATTAAAGCCAAGTCTACAACATTAAATTTGGGAACAGTCGTTTTCAAACAAAAAGTTTTTACAATGAGCAAATAACTTCAAAATGTGCTACAGCTTAAGCTAGCACTTCCAGAGAACAAGCGAGAGTCAAACGAGTCCAGTGGGTTAAAGTAGTGTAATTAAACCAGTGTGTAATTGTTCACTTGTCGTTCGGTCAGACTAATGAGTAAATGCCAAGCAATTCTGTATTATCCTAATGTCTACTCTCTATCTGTGATAGGTTTTATCATACACATTGTATTTTCTCATGTTTCAGGGAAGTATTTAAAGGGAGCATCTCTCCTTTGGATTAAGGGTTAAACACAGCTATTGCTGTTTAGTTCCTCATGCTTTTCAGAGCCAGCTCTAGAAACTTACTGCCCTTTTCCCGTGCTTGTAGCCCTATTGACATTAATGAGCTTTACACACAGGAAGGTAGAGTGAAAACAATCTTTGAAACAGCTGATTTTTACACACTAGTGTATTGCAACATCATCACTAATACCCAGGAAAGAGCCTGGCAATTTTACTCTGATGGATTGCTGTAAAGGTACCCACAACAGCAGAGGACAACAAGTTTGCCTTTATCTCTTTTATCTCCTGGCTTCCCCTTTGCTTTTTAATATCCCTTCAGCTCACTCTCCTTTGAAGGCGCTGTCTGTCTGGTTAACAGGGGGCGCAGGGACGCGGAGTCACCCTGTGCATGCTCTGCTGCGCTCACTACAGGGATGTGCTGCCTGGCACAGCCCACCAGGACCCTGACAGACTCAAGGCACTTGCAGCTGTACATATTTATTGGTTTATTTTTCCTCCAACTAATGTTTAAAATCTTCTACAAAACCCCCACAATTTAACACTAAGATAGACATGTATATGCATGCGCACACACACTTTTAGTAGAGAACTATTTTTTCATTTCACTAAATCTTCCTAATTTCTGAGCATTCCTGGAACTATAGCCCTGTTTATCCAGTGCAGTGAATTGCTTGTTCGCTGATAAATAATACTGGTTCACCAATACTGTTTTTATTTTGGCAGAAAAATTATTACGGGCTTTAGAAAGCTGAGGAGAAAACTCACTTTCTACAGCCATAAAATGAAATCCTTAAGAGGGCATTGCATTTTCTTATCCAGTTGCCATTGGTGACATTCTGAATTGTAACAGGTTTTATAATCATCATCAAAATGTATATTTAGAATTGTAAAATTGGTGAGATGTTCACTCAGGTAATACATACAGTTGTAACTAACAGGGTAGCAGTTGTATCGTTTGTCCTGTGCTTCCTGTTTGATGGTAACTCTTCAGTAATTCTGCCAAAGTACAGCTTTTGGGCCTGATTTTTTTAAAGCTGAATATCTACCTCAAAGTCTTTCAGGCAAATTAATTGCCTCTTTGAAGAGCAATGACAAAGAAAAATGAATTCATGTAAAAACATATTTTTTAGGAAAGCTCTGGCCTTGATCTTCTGAAACAGAAACCTTAATTCTGATAAGACAACATTTTGGACAAAGGAGGTGTTTTCTTGCTAATCATGTTGAAACCACAGTATTAGTGTCTGGAAAATGGCAGGTTTTACCTTCCCAGTAGGAGAGGCCAGCAGCAAATACCCCTTAGCAGTCTGTTAGCTCACACTCCCCAGTAGCAAAAACCCAGGACTTTCACTTTGCCTGATATTCAGGACTGGTGTGGGTTATGCCAAGACTGAGTTCACCACAAGTGAGTACAGAACACTTTCCCAGCATTGCCAATTAAATCTGTCTGAGCCAAAACAACACAGAAAACCTCCTCTAATTCAAATTCAAACAGGACAAAAACATCTGTATAAGGATGGAGTAGGAAGCACCTGGAAAAAAAGTTATGGCTGAGGTGAGCCTCAGAACAGTGGGGAAATGAGATGATAAACATGACTGAAGACTGGAGAGAGGAAAGGAAATCAACTTTCAGGCCACAGGGCTTTGGAAGAAAAGAAAATCTGGTAAAAAAACACTGAGGAACACTCAGTAGAAAACATCAAATGTGGCAGAAAATAGAAAGAAGTCTTCATCCATCAAAACACCTTTGCCTGTCGTAGCCTTGAAGGGAAGCCACAGTTAGTAAGGCTCACCAGCCCCTGACGGCAGCAATAGCAAACACGTTGGGTGTGTGTCTGGCCCAATAAACCACTACCATGGTTTATTGAGCTACTTGATTCATGCAGGCAATAGGAGTTTGGTAGAGGAGACTGGTGATCGGTAGAGGAGTCTCCAGTCAGTTGATGAGATATGACATAACCATACACTTGCATTTAATGAACCTTCTCCTTTGTTCTGATAAATTTCTGAAAATCTAGGCAGTAAGGATTTCACTGCACACTTGTGTTTTATTTTTTTTCCACAAGCTTTCCCTGTCTCACTAGCACCCAGAATAGACAGCATTTAGGGAATTAAATAGCAGGGATGAACAAAGAACACATCGCTTATTGGATCCTGCTTTATCCACTGGAAAAAATGTACGTGCAACATTAATTTTATTTTTTTTTGTTTACTCTACTCAATTTAAGGATATGCATAGCTGTATTACCTTGCAAATGCATTGATTCTGTAAATGAGATGCTCCAGTTCTTAACACAACCTTTACTGAAGAAATTTTCATCATTCCTTATAGTCCCTGTGGCTTGCATCTGCTCCTGTTATATTCCATGTGAGGTACATCACAGACTCATGTAAGAATGTTACTCTACTCTCATTACTGAAGCTATTAAATTGCATTTAATGTTATTTGTGATCAGGAATGCTTCCACAACATAAGAGAATGCAGTAACACTTTTCCCAAAACCTACTATGCCAATAAAGTTGTTAGAAATAACCCCCTATCCAAACAGAAAGGCAGAATGAGAATCCACCTATTCAAGGACTTGCCTTATCTAGCAAAGCAGCTTTATTATTCACTCATAGGCTAAATGAGTTTATTGAGGAAACACAGAGAACCCAAATCTAGGCACTTCTAAACATTAACCGTAATCCCCTTCGAAAAATTAAAATGAAAATGTTTCTTCAGTAGGTGGTATTAAATGAAAAGTCTACCGACATGCTGGACAACATCATAGCAGAAAGCGACATAATAGCAGACAAAGTCAGGTCTGTGGTGCCTGCATGTCATATGCTGTGACGCTTGCACCCAAAGGAAGAACTTGGACCTGAACAGGGTATAGGTTGGGTATTCCCATACACCTCGGTCACTAGCAGGAATGCCTCGCCAGTGCTTTCCATCCCACTTGTAGCCACGTGCATTGTATCCCTCCTGTTGGTCACTGTTTATCACCAACCTTGTGATTCTGCACTGATTGCTTACAAGAAACAATAAAATACCAATACAATAACAAAAAAAGTGGTTTATATACTTTGACTTATTTTTGTTTATGCATTTACAAGCTGGAACAAAGGAGTAAAAGCCCGAACTATGTGACTGTCCAGATCTCAACTCGACCTGAGCAGACAGCCCACAGGTTGCCTTCTAGAAATAGTTATATTACAGTATGTAGCTCAATATTAGCACAACACCTACAGCTCAGGGGCTAGGATTATGTGATGCTACCGCCTCAGAACAGACAAAACTGTAGCTTGATGTACACCAACCAAAGAGTGGGGGAGCTACCAAAATCAGTCAGAAAAAAACCCCAAACCTTCAGCTAGAGATTGAGGATACAAATGTCATGAGTTCCACATTTGTGCAGTTTTAATCTGGATTTTAGCCCAACGAGAGAACAGGGATAAGAAACAGATGAAGCACAATCTATATACAAGTCAAGGCAAGGCAGAGCTTTAATTTCTGGAGGAGGGAGAGAAAGGTAGAAAGAGAGTATCAGGAATGATACTACAGGATACAAACATTTTAATGCAAATCCTGCTATACGTAGATGAAAGTCGTTGGGGTTTGTTTGTTTGTTTCTTTTTCTTTTAGTCTGGAAAAGACATCTTTCAAACATAGCAGAAACACTGTTCTGATGACAAATTATATTTTTAATTTTATTATAATTGTGGTGTGTGTGAATTCAGAGCTGCTTCTCTGACAACATTTTATGTACTTTATTGAGACAAGTAGTTATCATCCCAGAAACTGAATTACTTCCCTCTTCCCCTCTCAGGGAATTCCTCCTGGCAAGGCATTTGCAACACAAGATCAATATAATTCATTTCCTGGAGCTGCTCTGACTCGCAGAGTTTTGTAATTGTTAGACACTAAACTTGCAACCAGAGATGTAGGTAGATACATTATTGCTGAATAAACATCACTTAAGTGCAAAGAAAAACTGGATGAATAATAGAATTGGGTCAGAATTCTCTGCTATAAACATGTATATTAAGTGTGTGTATATATATATATATGTATAAAGAAACTGCTGACACTGCACTGTGGAAAGCACTGCTAGAGCACTTTCGGTTGTTGCCAGCAATGTCACCATAAATCAGTAGGATTCTCAGGAGCAACTCTGCGGTTAACCTGTGTGAGGATACCGAACAACAGCCCATTGTTGCCACAAGAAGACTATTTCACACTTTTTGGCATCACCTTGCATACTTAGTGAACTAGATTTTACACCTATCTTTGCTTAGCTTAAGCAGAGAATAAAAAATAATCAGTATTCCATAAAGATCAAACCAAAACAGGCATCAGTCAAGATCAGGAAAAACACAACACTCTCTGCTCAATGACCAGCAGTTCTCCAGCCCAGTTGTTTAAAGACAAATATTCAAACACCTTTGTATCAGATGTACTTTTGGAAAACCAGGAACTGAGAGAAAAAGAGCACAAGAAATGCTTGCTTTTGGAAAGCTTTCATTGCAAGACCTGCCATCTATGGACACCCTTGCAAAAATTCAGCTCAGAAAAGACTGGTGTAACAAGAGCAAAAGCAAGAGATTGCAAGGATCTGGCAAAGCCCCCTGGGAACTGCAGCTCAGTGCTGCACATGGCAGCAGCCCTGGGCTCAGCCCACCTCCTCCGCAGAAGCTGTCTTGAGGATCAAGTCTTTCTAAGCTCTGGAAAAGGATGTCAGTGGTACAGTTCCAGTTCTCTAAAATGCCATTAATTTAATTCAGGCCTTAGGCTCATGATTTTACCAAAAACAAGGTCGCATAAGTACTCCAAAAATGTTGGGGCTTTAATGAGTTTGCTAAATAAACCATCATTAATTTGGTGGTGCTTTCTGAGTTTTGACTGATAGGGGAAGGGGTGTATGGTGCTCAGGAACAGTGAAACATCAAGTTTTCTAATATTTTAAATGTACATACTGTAAACGGCTAAGTTTAGACAGCTGTGTTGGCAGAGTTAACTTACTGATATTCAAGGATGAGCTTACACACATTGACACAATTTGCAAACTTCTCCAAATCATGTGGAAAAATGGCCAAAATCAGATTCTTAGCATTTTATTTTCTTCATGATGGAATGCGTTCTGTAAATTACCACAATGAAAGAATGAAGCAGTATGCAACTGGAAACTTGCTGAAAGGCTACAGCAAACAAAAGAGGAGATGCACTTCCTCACTCATTTGATGAAAACAGGAAAACAAGATTACAAAAACACAAAGCTTCACTACTGCATCTCTCCCAATGCAACTACAAGTTGTTACTTGAATGCAATATTTCTAAGAGCATGTTTCTCCCTGTCTTGATCTGCCTGAGGCAAAGCTTCTGTAATCTGCTGGAGTAACATGTGAAGATGATTTAGTAATTGTAGAGTGACACCTTTAGTTTCAGGAAGAGGAGAACAAGGTGAATCCTCTATTTGTCAAAATAACTATTTAAGATCCTTCATCCTCAGATTCAAGGTGCATTGCTGCACTTGCTCCCAGAAAAATGGTATATCAAGATTTTTTGCATGAGACACCATTCCCCATGCGTATGCATGTGAACAACCAAAGCACATGGGACTTTCTGTGAAGGAAAAGAAGATGTGGATTGCCCTCAAGTCCTCTGATTCCCTGACAGCCAAAGGAAATTTTGTAAGGAAAGCCAAGCGTACCCTGGGCTGCAAAGAAGCGTGGCCAGCAGGTTGAGGGCCACAAAAATGATCAGAGGGCTGGAATACCTCTCCTATGAGGACAGGCTGAGAGAGCTGGGGTTGTTCAGCCTGGAGAAGAGAAGGCTCCAGGGAGACCTTACTGTGGCCTTTCAGTACTTAAAAGAGGCCTATAAGAAAGATGGGGATGGACTTTTTAGTAGGGCCTGTTGTGACAGGACAAGTGGTAATGGTTTTAAACAGAAAGAGGGGAAATTCAGACTAGATATAAGGAAGAAATTTTTTACAAAACAGGTGGTAAAATACTGCAACAGGTTGCCCAGAGAGGTGGTAGATGCCCCATCCCTGGGGACATTCAAGGCCAGGCTGGATGGGGCTCAGAGCAACCTGATCTAGTTGGAGATGTCCCTGCTCATTGCAGGAGGGGGTGGACTAGATGACCTTTGAAGGTCCCTTCCAACCCAAACTATTCTATGAGTTGCAGAAAATTTCCTCCTGTTTAGTATTTTCTGAAGTTTTGTTTGGTTTTGTTCAAGGGTGGGTATTTTGCCCCCGCAAAGTTTTTAGGCATTTTGCCTGCTCAGCACTGTCTTGACACAAGGAACTGCTGGGATCTTAGAGACCCCAAGCTGATTTCATTGTTGAAAGAGTCACTCACCCTGAAGCCTTCATGTACCTTGCCTGGTTACCTTCTGACTGAATACAGATCTCTCTTTATACAGGAAACTTGAGACTCCATGGCACTGTTCCAGATGCTAAACAAAAAGAGGTTGTAAACTTTAACCAATCTGCCTCCCTACAACTAGCTACAGAGACTAATTTTTTGAAATCAAATCTTTTTGTCTGGAGATAGAACACACTTTAGAAGAGCTTTAGTTCTACAGACTTCCATGAACAAAACTGAGCCAACATCTTCTTTTCTCTGGTAAACTAGGATAATATCAGAAAGTCTTTGACAGAAGCAGTCAAATCTGAACTCCTGGAGAAAGCATCACCACCAGCAGTCACAGGGAATGGATAAATCTGATGGAAAAAGGAAGATGAGAAAAAAAGGATGAGATGCACAGTTCCCCATTGTGAGGAAAAGCCCCCTTCTCAGAGTAGAAAAATAAATCTCTGGAGAAAATATGGAAACTTTGATCACAGCCATCTTTTTCAATATTTTGTTTTAGAGTAATTGATTATTGATGCATAGGAGATAGCTAGGGATGACCAAATAACACATGCACAAAAAGTTGTCATTTGTTATACTCCAATACTGCAAAAATATGCAAATAAAAACTCATTAGTCAACTCCACCTCACCTGCTTTTTTCCTTCTAAATTCATGCTTGAGCAGTTTCCTGTACCTATATAGGAAAAGCAAAGTGTATTAGCAGCCTCAGCCTCATCCCTAATAGCATTTGGTAGAATAAAATTGGTAGCATCTACCAATTCAATACGATGAACAGAAAACAGGAGAAGAAAGGTCCCTTCTAGTTACTTTCCAGTTCAAATGGAGTCTTCTGTTTCTCCTTGAATGAAGCCTGATAAAACTATCCATGCTTATCTACTTCACGCTTTTAGCATAACATTATCCCAAATTACGGATAATTGAGAACCTTGTTGAACTCTACTCTTTCTGTTTTCATAGAGATTAGCAAGGGTGGGTTTAGCTCTTCTGATGCTCATTGTCCTCAATGGAAAAGCAGCTGTCTCGCCAACCATGCACAGGTAATAGGACATTATATTCCTTTCCAGAGGAGAGGCAGAGGCTGAGCATCCAGGGTGTCTGCCTTCACCTCTGAAAATCCAGCTATAGGGAGATAAAACAGGGAGCAACAAAACTAGATCTGCCTATCTTGACTTTATTTCCTTTAGCATCATAAATTATGGAAATCAACACAGAAGAAATTGTGTCCATTGGACAGTTTTCTAGAGCAAGTTAGTTCAGCTGACCACTATTATAGCACATGCATGGCTTTGTATTTTTTTTTCATGGAAGGTTATCGCTTATTTCTAGCTGTCCTGAGTAACCCAGTCACTGTAGCACACTGGCAGAGGACTAAAATCATGGTAGAAAAATTCACTAACCAACCACCTGGGCAGTCTGGCAAAAAAAAATCTCAAAACATCCCCCACGATCATAATGTTTTTTTTTTTCCTCCTTTTTTTTTCCCCCCCAGTAATCTTCTTTGTTCTTAAACAACTATGGCCGTTAAAGGAATATTATCAATTTAAAAGCAAAGAATGTGTTTGTTGTTGTGTTTTTCTTCTAAAAGAGATTTCTTATATATCCAGTGGAGCTTTTTGATTCTATGCCCAGATACCTACATTACAAAATATAAGACAAAATTATAGGTACATAGTGTGCCAAGAAAATCAACCCAGCATGGCTTGCCCAGGCTTTTTGAAAGAAAGCATGCATACTGTGTCACTATTATGATTTAAAATAGCTGGGCCTCCAAAGTTATAACACTACTGTCTATAGGATAAGTTGCCTGCAGATGCCTGTAGCAGCAAGCCAACCGATTAGCTTCAGGACTGCGATGAAAGCATGACTTTGATTTCTGTTCAATTTCACAGCTCCATTTCGGTACAAAACAAACCTACGATGAAATGAAAGAAAGCTTAGCAGGAGGATGGAAATAACCTGAGTCTTTTACAATAATCCTCATCATTATTTACTATGGAATGCAAACTTCTCAGTTTCAATGGAGAGGGGGATTTTCTATGGTAAAACAGAAGAAAATGGGGTTGCATTGTAAAAGCACTTCTGCTCCCTTTGGGTTGAAAAGAGGGGTCAGAAAAGCTTACAGTTCTCTTGCTAGAGGTAAATGGTAGTCTGTATGTATGTGCACACACATTGTCTTGCCAGAGAGAGCCCTCTCGCACACTTTCAACATTACCCTCTACCTTTTGCATCGATGAGAATCAGCACAACACCCAAGGAGCTTTTGGTTGTGCTCTGACTCTTGAACAGACAATTCGTTTGGAACTGGAAAAGAATTTTAATTTGTTGGCACTGTTGTTTTGTTTTGGTTTTTATCTTTACAGTGCCCCCCAGCTGCTTGGGGATCCAGGCCAGAAGCAAGGTTCAAACTGCTGCAAGTTTACCAGTGTCAGAGGCTTCAGTACGAGCACTCCCCAGCACAGCCAGGAGACACGCTCTGACCCCACCTCTCTCAGCCTCATTTGAGGGAGAGCTATTCAGCAGTGAGAGGAGGACCCAGAAACGACAGAGGAAGAAGATCCCTATTCCATGACTTACTGCCTGATAATTGTCAGCTGAGCATAGCTAATACAGTTTCACCCTTAATTAAACCAGTCTCTGACCTTACCTTCATACCACCTTCCATTTGTGTTAGCTTTCTTAGATCATTTCAAAAAGATACCTAGCTGTCTCCTAAACTGATGTGTATCATATTCTTCTAAGGGCTTCCTGGATGATTTGCTGACCATAATATTGGCACTGTTCCTACACTTTTCCACCCGTGGCCTAAAACTAAAGCATTTCTGAATGTGACCAGTACGTACAGTACTCTGCAAACATCACTTTACTCTAAAGAAATACTTATATGTCATTAAGTCATCTAAATTATTCAAAATACTCACATTTTGTCAATTAATAATAGACTTGTAAGAGTTTTGTACCAGAAGGAATCTCAAAATTATCCTGCCTGCCCCTTCCAAGGTGAGCAATAACTTCCTCCAGAAGAAACACTGATCAAAACATCACACTTTTTTTTTTAAATAAGACTGTGTATGGAGCAACTGCATTTTTCTGGACTTATATTTAACCCAATTTACCTCTAATAATTCATCTTGGTAACCAGTTTCCTTTTTTTTTTCTTTTCCCGCTCACTACCATCATACTACAAAACAGCTGAATCCACATTTCTCTGTGACAATTTCTCAACTTCCTTACTGTTGGGTTTTGGTTTTTCTTAGAGTATTACTCTATCTACTAGTTATTTATCTAGTATAGAAAATACCTGTGTTTTTGTGTTACTGCTGTAACAAATGTTTTTTATTTTATGTTTACACAAATCATCCAGGCTAGAACACCATTTTACTGTTTGGCATTGATAATATCCAAGTTCTAGCACCAGAAAAGTCCCATCCGAACGCATGACAGGGCTGGAGCTCAGAGTGCTCACAGCCCAGACGAGCACCCCAGGTTCCACTCAGAAACCAAGAGGGTTGAGGATGCCTATGTGGGTTTACAATATTGTTCAAAGCTGTGGAGAAATACACGGCAGCTGGAGAGAAAAATGAACTTAAATTGTTATCAAGTGGGGGCTGGACTAATTTCACTACATTATAACGTTTCTGCACTGCAAAGAGGCCATAGATCCCAAAGACTTCAACTCCCTAAGTGCACCTCCGTACATCTGAAGACAGAACAATTTTTTTTCTTTAAGTTTTTCCACGGCACTCATCAGTTTAATGCTTATTTGTTTCACAGTTCTTAATTAGCACAAACTCTTCTCAGGAAGAATATGGGGAATGTACAGATGGGGAACTTAAGTGTGGAAAAATTAAGGTCAGCTGTTTTTAAGGCTTCATTTCACAGTATAATTCACACTACATAACAGATAGCTCTTTGAGTATTATTACGAATGTAGCGGTCACTGATGTATCTAGTGAGGTATCTAATGCCATACAATGAAAACAAAATTGTGAAGGCTGCTGCCCTCCTCAGCTCATCTTGCAGCCCTTCCACGAGCAGTTGAAAGAAAAGATGCCAATCCTGTCGTCATCAAAACCAGTGAAGCATTCGTGAACAACTGCTATGCATGTGTTCACTGATAATAAATACCAAAGGGACAGGGAGAAAAAAGGAATTTGGACTTAGCACAAAATAATATACATCAAGCTGGGCTCTCTGGATTTATCACAACTAACACAACCAAAAAACCCACTCCACACCAACCAGAAAGAAGTTCTCATTCTGTTTCAGGTCTGATGTGATGATCTGTAATAACTGAAGTTGTACAGACAGTGCACAGAAAACAAAATGAAGGTGACCTTGTTTGCAGGACATTCACTGCCCTTTTGGTTATGAAGGGTAGCATAATTAATAGATCATCCTCTCCATCCTCTATGCAAAGGAAATTACTTTCCACTGCCTTTTTTTTTTTTTTTCTAGCTGCCATGAGATTCAGAAATGCCTCCGCACGGACATTCAGACGACTTGGATTCAAAACCAGGTTTGTCAACCACTATCTTGGAGCAGCCTATGAACGACCAATTCATTCTGAGCACTGGCTACAATCAAAAATGTGTTGCACAGATAGCTGAACCAGTGCTGCCTGTGCTAAAACCAGAAACAGTTGGACCTTTGCAAGCTAAAAAGCCACGCATGCATTTGTTGCCTCCCAAATGCTGCTCAATGGATCTCTGGGACCTGGACCAGTGAGCGTGCAGTGCATCAAGCTAGAGGGAAGAGCTAGAGGTCAGTGCTATAGCAGAAACTGCTGCTTTTTTGCATCAGTGAACAAATAGGCACTGCCCTCCTCCCCAGTCACATCTCCTACCACAATTCTTCTAAGAGTTCTTGGCAACATCTCTGTGGGACTGATTATTCAACCTCAAAGCCTAACGCAACACGAAGGAAGCACAGAGGTAGAGGATCCCTGACTACGGCTCAGCCAGTCTCTTTTTGAGAAGTAGCAAAAATTAATCTTGCCCATTTCCTCTTCTGTAAAACTGCTCTAGTTGAAACTCTCTAGAAACTTGGGAGTAGCAGAATAAAGGCTTCCTACAGTACTGTGACAACCACAGACACTGGTGGCACAACTGGAAAAGTTCCAGAAAACTTCAGCTATGATGAAGCAAGGACTCCAGCTGACATTTTAAACACATTTTATTTTTGGCGTTTTTGTTTTGACTGCCTCATTTGGCAGGATTAATATACATGATAATCAAGCCAAGTCAGATGCCTTTGTCACTAAAATGAACTAGAGCGGCACAACTAATACTCACGTATCTGACTAACCCAGGACAGGTACAACAACCAGAGATGAAGAACCGTCAAAAAATCTGCATGAAGCTGAAGCAAATAGGAGGAAAATTACATGTGAATGGTGGCTCCATCGTGAAACGATAAAACAGAAAAAGGACAGCCCAGGCAGGGCAAACAGCCAACCCACACTTGGATTGCTAGACATGTACAAACACAGTCATATATATAGATGTAACTTCTATTGTCAACATATTTTTAAATAGAGATAATTTTAGAATATTTATAAGGCTGTACACATTTTCAGTTTGGAAGCAATGTATATATTCACTCTTTTTCTATGGCTAGGCAAAGGGCAGTATTTATTAAGCGCAGTGTCTGACAAAACCTTTAGTGCTGTTAATCACACCAGCTTCCTTGATATATTAAGGTTATTACGACTTAACTAGATAAAGATGCATGTTGCTAAGCGAATCACCTTCTATCTGCCTAATGGAAACCAAGTGTTGATTTAAGTGGAGTCATCTGTTTTAAAAAGAGAGAGAAAGAAATTGAAATAAACCCAAGATTAACAGATGTCAGAGAAGGGTCAACGGCGAGCAATATTGGATCCAAGACTTTTAAAATAGAAGCTCGCATGAATATTTGAACTCACTTGAATATTTTTCTCTGCTTGACTGTGCAAATATAGTGTTTAATATAATTTGTTTAGCTTCAAATATTACATGCATAATTATCTACACATAGGACATTTTCTGTGTCATGTCAGCATGTTAAGTCCTGTCTACCCCTAAGCTCTTGGGCTACAAAATAATATTAATAGACTAATTTCTAATGATTTAAAATCTAACATCTAAAATAGTCCCAGTACATTTATATTGGCTGGGTTGGTGTGGTTTATGTGTTTATATATGCTGTTCTCAAGTACTGGATGGTTTTAGTATTAATGGGCTATGATTATGTTGAACACTGCACTAGCCAATGTAACTATTTAAAACTAGAGGGGCTTTTAAACACAATAACAAAAAGGAATGCTGATTTGTGGTTAAGTCCCAGACACAGCTTAAGTTCAATTCCTGGCTGTGCCACAGATGCCACTGTGATACCTCGGGCAAGTCACTTCCCGCACCTTAATTGTAAAAGAGGGAAACAATATTTTCTTCTTCCCTTCCTTTCTCTATTTTGTGTTTTCAGTCTGTCAGAGCAGGAGCTCTCATGCTATGATGAATACGCTGAAGCTACCACAAAGAAATTCCATCCAAAAGGGAGGCAGCTCATCAGAGCATCATGCCCATGGCACGCAAGGGCAATCCTGTTCTGCCAGGCTGGGCTGCTGGCTGGAGCTGAGCAGGGGTAGCACCAGTTATCTGGGGACAGACGGGTTCACAGCCCTGCACTAACTGCTGAAACAGTGGGATACTCTGAAGATGTGTAAAAAGTCATCATGATCATATTTGTTCCAGATTTTTATAGAATTAGTGCAAACCTTCATTTTCCTATTGTAAGATGAATAGTGATTTTGTCACAACCCCAGTGGGTAGGATGCAGGAACAGAGAAGGACTTGAGGAAACTATATTAACCATCCTGGTTTCCTGAGCCCTAGGACAGGTAGGTATACTTGGAACCACGTGTTCATATTCTATTTTTTATTGACTGCCTATTTTTCTTTCTTATCTCCCCTCTGACTCCTGTCGTCCTAAGCAGGAGTCAGACAGCAAAGGCTCCTTCTCATATTTCTCTTCCTACAATCTAAGTAGCACAGGATCATTTCTGTTTTGCAATTTTTATTTGGGGCAGGGGAGAAACAGATAGGGTGAGAGAAGGTATGGACTTTGCATCTCTGTAAGAAGGGGAATATGCCTTCCTCTACTCTGAATCTTTTCCAAGAACGTTCAAAGAATCTGTTCCAAGATTCTAACTTGAAAAGACTGCAGCCTGAATAAAGTCCTTACAACTCTATGCGCTTTCCTTCCCTGATATTCAACTGCAATGAAAATAAAATATTTTAATTCCAGCGAGATCATTCTAAAAATAGATCTTTGACAAGTAACAATTTCAACTTTGATGCATCTAACATCAGTAAAGGTTCATCCTAGTGTATCAAAACCTACATTTGCCATTTATGTTAAAATGTTATTTGGTTGCTCATCTGCAACACGTGCACACACAAAATGAAGTGATTATCATACAGTCATTTATTTTAATTTAACCTATTAAAAAAGACAAATAAAAGTCTTCTGTGTAGCACACTGTGCGCACGTGTTGTTCACTTAAATCCTTTTTCTCTGATCCACTCTACAGGGTATTTAGTCCATACAACTGTTCCACATTTTGTCTCGGCATATTCACCATGCATTTCCCGCCCACATCAAATGTAAACAGTCTATGCACAAGAGTGATGGAGGCTACGTTTAAAATCTTGCTTGGGTTTATCTTTGAATGCCAGACAAAGCAGGCTTTATGTGGTTTAATAAAAGATCGAGTCATCTCAACTTGCAGACCTTGCCTCCACTTGCGTATCTACTCAAAAACACAAACAGCTAATTTCCAAACAAGCAATTAATCTTAAGATTGTTTAAAACATTATCAGCTGGTAACACATTATGTCATTCTTCCATTTTCCCCCAAAATTCCTAGATTTTATAAGATCTATTGTACGTTACCTAAAATTCCTATTTCACTTTTGTCTTTTTACTTTTCATAAAATATGTAGAACATCACAGATAACTGCATGTGACTTAATGAACAGAACTTGATTAGTCATTGCTTTTTGAATACTAGCACAGCAACTGAGTGTGAGCTTGAACCACCTTCAGACACTTTTCTTTAGAATAAAGATAATATTTTGTCTTGCTTAACTGTATTTTACAGCATTTAGGAAGTGTATACTCTCAATCCTTAAAAATAAGCCAATGATCATCAGTATCTTCACCAACTGTGGCTACTCATATTCAATGCCAGATTTGTTTTTTCGATATAATCGCATTTCCCCTGATCCAGGAAAAGACACTTCAGAAACAGACTACAAAACATCACGATAGCTTGTAACACTGGTCTGTAGGCCAGGTTTGTAACTGTATCTAAGCTACTGCACCTAGAAAATATCCTACAGGTTATAGATACTACACAACACTGTGTATATTGAGCAATTCCAAAATTAACACAGAAATTGTTTTTCATTTGTGCTGTGGTAGGATCTAATTAACTTCAAACAGATAACAATGTTGTTTCAAAGACCTTACAGTCTGTGGGCTCTGTGGGTGCCCCATCCAGGAGCCAGCAGCTGTGCACAACAACCCACTATAAAAAGGGCCATATTGAACAAAACCAAAGTTTATCTGCCCCACTTACCTTGTTTCTAGTGCAAAGTTCGTGGCAGAGTCTTAAAAAAAAAGAGTGCCATAAAGCACATATACAAAAAATCATGCTTTTACGTTTTTTACCAAGTTACTGCTGAGTACTATTTAAAGCAACTGGAGTTTAGATACAGATACCCAGTTCAACAATCCTCAAGTGAGCCTTTCTCCATGACTTTGCCTAATCTCTCTCAGTTTGTTTCTACTCCAGCTACCAAAGCTTCTGGCAGCGGTGACTTCTTCAAGCAATTGAGTTTGGTTTTCTTTTTCACCATGTATGCCTGATAATTTAATTTTACTGTAGGTGGGGAGACGGGAAGCATTGGATACTGGAAATTGAAATCTGCAGCTTTTTTTTTGTTTACCTACTGCAATATTAACAGATCAGTGAGAGAAAAGCTATTACAATTTAAGGCTGCCTGATGACCTAGATTGATGAAGGATGTGCTTAGTTGTAGTCCAATTTATAGAAAATGGGCATCCTCCATCACTAAGATCAGCACTGAAATTGCTTCCGTATGCTTGTACTTCAGCATCTGGAAAAAGACTAAGGATTAAATTAATAGGGATACTTAATCTTCCATATGTCTCTTAATATTCCTCCACATCCCCCAGGTTATTACTTCTGCATTATTGCAAGAACTACATACAAGATGAGTAACTGCTTGATGGTGGTTCTTCTGATTTTGATTATCTTTTAAAGTTTCCATCCAAACCCCAAGTTTTTAGTTCTGTTTCTAGCTATCAGGAAGGCAAATCCTCACACGCCCATTGCAGAAACTGCCAATATTCAATATCTGAACTGCCTAATGCATGTTCAGCCTGCGAAGTGCTGAATATTTCTGTGCCAGACACTTTCCAAAGCCATCTCTTCCAACTGATGATTTATGGATCTAACCACGGCTTCCAGCACTGACCAGAAAGTCAGATGGTTGTTTGACAGTATTTTACCATCAATTTTTTAGCATCATTATTCAATTAAAAATAAAGCCAAAATGTCCCTGCACATCGCATACTGATGTGCAAGGCGGCCGTCACCAGTCAGCGCCTTTTTTGATGTTTGCATTAATTGCTATGTTACAGCAGGAAGCAGAGTAACTGTTCCCACAGGCTAGAGAATGTCATTAAAAATAAGACAAAAAGCCCACCAAGGTCTGATCCTGTGTTAGGTAGGATATTTCATTTAAAACTGGAAGACTGGCCACACACAAAGAATTTTTTTAGGTGAACAAGCTGTGCACGTGAAACCTGGTATTTGTGAAGCCAGGAAGAGGTAGATGAGGTAACATTTTCCTAAGTAAAATGCTAAACTACCTAATATATGTTCTTACGATTGCATATATGGAGCATCCAATAATGACACACATTTATGTACAGATCTATACTTCCATTTACGAGAGAAATGCTGTCATGTAACACATCTGTGTTACTGAGCAAAACTGTATCACAACAACCAAAAGACAAAAAATCCTCTGGAAGGCATACATCTCTGATAAAGCTTGATGCTTTAAGGCAGGCTGATGAAGGAAGGTTGAAATATTGGCTCATCGAGGTTACCTTATGTTTTGGTTAAAAAGCCAGCTTCACAGCCTGCTGGGTCAAAGAAAAGACTCCCATTAGCTTTAAACGGGCTTTGGAGTCTGTCCTAAAGCTTTCTGCATTGGATGGGTTGGGAGTTCATGCCATGATTAAATTTACCTGGTGATACAATGAAATTTATTCATGTGACAGGGGAATTCCTCTGCAATATATAGCTCAAGTTCATATATTTTTTTTAGCAAACCAGCAAGAGAAATAAGCTAGCTATAAAACCTTTTTGCAATGCGGAACTATTGGTTGATTAGAAAGCAAGAGCAGGAAAGAAGAAGTTTAAAATCAGAAACTGGACCTAGATTTATCAATAGTCATTCTCTTCATCTGGACTGCACTGGGTAGGGTTCCAGCAAAACTCGTTGCCAGTACACATATGGATAGAATCAATGCACTGGTGAAATAATTAAGGAAAATTATTTAGCCAGAAGAAAATGCCATACCGCATATATAAATGTTATAACATACAGGTCTCCACCACTTTTTGAAAGCCACCTCAAATAGCCTTTGCACTTATTTATCCTTCCAAGTTCCACACTTAGCATTCACAGTGAAAAATGTTTAAAACATCTATCATATCCTTACAGTTTTATTGAACAGGGGATCTATACATTTGACAATCAAAGACACTGTAGATGAATGAGAGAAAACCAAATCACAATAACCAGAACTCAAAAGAAACGTGCAAAGAAGAGAAATTCCTTTCGGTTTTGGTTTCCAAAATCAGTTCAGATTTCCAGTAGGCAACTCAAGAAGCATGGTAGCATCTATTTTAGGGTAGATGCGTTCACATGACAGATTTGTTTTTAATAGATTTTAAAAGCGGTGCAATCTGTTTTTAAAGTAAATCTGTGAAAAAAAATGATTCTCAGTTCGGTGCTGCGCTGCTTGTTTGAATTTCCCGATGTTGCTCGGGTTGGTCAGCACTAGTCAGAACACAAGGGTTCACATCTTCAGCTGTTAGCATGCAAAATGCGCGTATGCTTGGAATGAATATTGTCTTGCAGAATGGTTGGACTCACAGCGAAAGACACATGCTTCATACTACGTACCTTGCATTTAAACAGAAATCTCCATTTAAATCTCTATATCTTAAAACTTAGCAGTAGATAGCACTGCTCCTACTGTTCCATATAGCTGAAAAAGACGACTATAAGATGTTAATTGTGATCTTGGCAATATGGTTAATAAATCTGTACTTACTGTCAGGTACAGGAATAGTTTTGAGTATATGGGACACCCAGAAAATTGCTTTGGATCGCTATAACTATGCTTAAAAGGGAGAATGTAAAGTGTCCGAATCATTGCAGAAAGTTAAGTCGTCTTTTTAAAATAACAGAGAATAGAACATAATGTCTACTGTTCAGAATTATTTTAAATTTTTTTTTTTTAAATCTCTACTCTGGGAGGTCCACAGGCAGGACCTACAGACATCTGGGGGAGCCTGATATGTAGGCACAAAAGCTTGACGAGACTCCAGGGACCACTGATTTTAGCCCTAACTATAAATTCCCGATGATTTAATGCAGTGTCTGTATTTAAGACTGAATTATCTTATGGCAGCCAAGCACCAAGTCTGGCTGACTACCTGAACAATGCAAGCTGCGCCTGTTATATCTAAACTAATGGTCAGCAAAAGGCTGAAAAAGAACGGATCAATTTATTCTAAAAAATTAGCACTACAGTTATTTATAGCCAAGCTAAAATTAAAGCAGTGAAAATAAAAGTGGAGATGTGGCACACAGAGGTTCTGGAGTGCACTGCGGGCTTGCTCCTGGCCAGGCACACCCAGCACTAAACCACCGGCACGCAGCAATCCCTGCGTGAGGATTAGCAGCTGTGCTTCTCTGCAAAAACTGGTTTTGATTTTGACTTTGGTAGCAAGCCAGCAGTGGCCAGGTTTCTTGAGGGTAGGCTGAATAGTCATTCACAGACGTTTCACGATAAAAAGAGAGAAGGCTGGTCACTGCAAATGAATTGATTTGCTTCTGTAATCCTGCTCAACAACATTCTCTGAGGGAATGGACCGGAGCACGCACATGCACACGCTTAGACCTTTGCTGCTGAGCGGCGTTTGTGAGCTCAGCCCGGGCACCACACGCCAGCAGTTCCATGCCCTCTGGACCAAAGCTGGCTGGTGTACCGACAGACCGGCTGCGGGCACACCGGGTGCTGCGACTGCCCGCACCTTTAGAGGAACGTGGCATTTGCTACCCTCAGCTCTGCAAGCAACAGGGAACAATGGCAAAGCAAAAATGTGCTGTGATTACATGTTGGACTGTCACTTCTTTTCACGAAGGCCTATCAGGTTGTGCAGTTTCTAGTTACCTTTACAAAAACCACCTTTTCGGGTGGCCTAAACAAAAATATCGTTTGGGGAGGAATCTGCAGGAAGTCTCCTGCAAGAGTGATTCATCCCTCTGGCTTTTGCATATTAGGAAACAATCTTTAGTTACATTATCACAAACTGTATATATTACAAGGTGAAAGTTTCACTCTGCACAAGATGACTAGACTGTACAGAGACCTTCCACCTCCCTAATAAACATGTTCCTAAATTTAAAAGAAGAAAATGCTATTCTTTGCTGTTTTCAATACTTGGATATCGTAATTCCTGTCAAGATACTGCTGTTAGAGCGTTTTATTTTTAAAATGTCCCTTTCAGGTTCTGTTCCTTCTGTACAGCCAGTCACACGTGTGCCTCTAGAGCAGGGGTGTCAAACTCATTTTCACCAGGGGCCACATCAGCCTCACAGTTGCCTTCAAAGGGCCAAACGTAATTTTAGGACTGTATAAATGTAATTGCTTTAGAGCATGTTTGCTTGTGCCACAAGAGCTTTGAAAAGTGACATGATGTCCCAGAAACACAATTAAATACTCTTGAAGGCAGAATTAACTTTATTTGCAAAAGCTTCTCCAGTTAAAATCCACCTCCACAAAAGCCTGTAGGAATACACATAAAATCGGATTCTGCCTCTGTGACGGGCAAGCAGCAGCTCCCATGCTGACAGCAGACACCCATAAGCAGAAGCATCTGAACGCTGAAAAAATGAAAGTCCAGGGTTTCTTCTCTTTCTGCTTTAACACAGACTTTCTGACAACTGTACATCAGCCTTCTGCTGCAACAAGCACGCTAACGATCACTGAGAAAGACCTATTAGAAGAACTCGGCCTATTTCTGTGGCATGGGAAGTCCCGTGTAACTTCTTGCTGCAGGAATGTCCATGTAATTTCAGAAGGCTATGGCTCATTTTAAAATGACATAACAGGCATGTTTGAAATGCACAAAAGGTGGTTAGATGCTGACACGAGCCTGCAGCACTGAAAATCTCTCCTTCAGAAGTCCATGACTCAAAACTGATTCACAAACCAAATTAGATGCAACTGTTTAAAATATGTATTCACCTTAAAAAACAGTTGATGTAAATATCCTTTATATAGTGCTCAGCTTGGGAAGGATTTAGTTGTATGTTGAAAGCATATCATGTACTGTCTGCCTTATGAGAATGAGAAGGCCAATCTCTGAGAGCAAAAATACCAAAAAACTTGCTTTTGGCAACCATCTGCAGCAAAAATGTGATTTCAGCATTGCCTGTGTGTTGTTATATATACCACTATTTGCTGAATCCAACCGAAAGTCTCTATTTTTAGCCTTTCAGCTACTTTCAGATAAAATTCCTGCAGATAGGACTAGCTGTATAGGGCAGATAACATACAGTTCTGAAACCACAGATGACCTCATGCAACTGCAAAGAAAGAAGGGTCTGTTACTTAAAACAAGGCTAAAATTTAACCCAGCTATACTAAAATTAAACAGGGAGTGTTTTACAGTCCCACTACAAGACATAAAACAACAGTCACTGTAAATTCACGGTGTACTTATTTGTAAGGATGTAAAAAGAGTAATTAATAACCGGCAAACAGCTTATCTTTGAGCCAGTACAACACTAACGCTTTCCCAGGCTCGTTGGAGATTTTACAAATAGCACTAAGAAGCTATTTTAGCTGTCATTTGAGAATTATTTGTCCAAACTGAAAAGTCATTGCTCTTTGTCACAAGTCACAAGACCTTTTTAGTGTTCCACACTTTTAGTTGACATTATGGAGAGAAAATAAATAAACATATTCCAAACTTTCTGGAAAGGGCTTCCATGTGTAACAACATTTACCAGCCACAGATCCAAGCGAGCACTGCACAGTGATTCTTCTTCGTGCAAAATGCACTGTACCTTCCTACCTTCTACTTCACCCTTTCTGTGTCACCCTATATGCCAAAAGGCAGCTGTTATCTTTAAAATGCCATTTACTTCCAATAGATTGAAGTATAGTTCTGAGTACTATCATTTAAGTTTTTAAGGAGAAATGTGTAAGGAACACGTATTTCACAAGTGAATCAAGACAGACAGGGTGTTCAATTTGTGTCCTTTGGGACACAAACTGTTGCTCACACCTCTTTTGGTTTGCAGAATATTTGCTGGATATTTCTTCAGAACAAATTCTTCATGACCTTATCACATACTTCCAGTTGTGGAAGAAACAATCTGAAACCTCTTTTTGACAAGAAAAAATTTCACTCCTTAATATCAAATGAACAGTTTAGATACATGAGTGAAATAATGTTAAGGTAAAGAAATTCTTTCACCCCCTCACCAAATCACTATAAGAGACCAGTAAAGGCTTCAAACCATTTCCATTAACTCTCCCATTCTTTGCTCAATACCAATACAGGCAAATGTATATTTTCTAATGACTACATAACCTCTACCTGTCATCTAATTTTTCAAGCACAGCCAGCTTGTGACTATTGAAATAAAGGGTTACAAAGCACTTAACTGTTAATTTGAGATTATAGAACTATCCTGATTTTTTTCTGGTTTCATATAACTTGAAAGGAGAAAATCCATTTGTCATAATGAATGAAAACCAGGACAGAACAAGGTTTGCTCTCTTTCTAAGGAATTGTAGGTGGAGTTATATAAACAACAGAGCAAGGATCAAAGGGAAATCTTAGGGAGTGTAGAATACTGAGGTATTAAAGGAACAGAGTCTTTTATCTATTGTGGAGGAAGGAAGTAGAGTATTGAGACATGTGTAATATATACAACTAAGAAACAAAACCCAAGCGAGTCCCAAAAGAGACTGAAATCAATTAAAGTCTCTTTTTTTCTTATTTTGTTAAAATGACAAGAAAGAACCAGAAGTGAAATCCACAACAAAAATTAAACTCCAACATCTGGAAAAGCTAGGTTCAAATTCAACTCTATTTTAAACTGAATTTTTCCCCACATCCTATGAAACAAGCACTGTTCCATCACAGACCGTATCCCAATTCACTGCCAGTCGAACTGAGGCTTACCTTGTCCTCTACCCTGTTCAGCCTGGCACCAATCGTGTTATTCCCTCGATCTTTGCTTTTTTCTGTGGAACAAGAAACATTTTTAAATTAATATATGGTAGTATAACAAAATAGCAGCAAGCCACAAAAGGGTGTGTTTAACTAGCCCACCAACACAGTGTAACTGAACACCTTTGCCAGGCTGGTAGTTCTATTCCTTAAAAAAGGCTTTTTGTTTCTTTTTATAGCATTACCCATGCGATGACTTTTAAGAGCCCTTATGTTTAAGGCACTTTCAACCTTAGTTTTATGCTTTAACCTAGGAGAACAAAACTGTTCCCAATTTAGTTAATATGTTTTAATTGCCATTAAAAAAATCTGCCACTATGCAAAAGACTCTACAGCCAATTTGAACAATGCATTTGGTAACATTTTATCCTTTTTCTCCCCGCCCCCCCAATACTGTATGGACAATATTGAAAAATTAAATTAACAGAGTGTCTTGATTAGCCAGACCCCCAAACAAACTTAGTACTTCCTGTACTAGCTGCTGATTCCCTTAGTACTTCCAGTCTCTTTTCAAAGGTATTAAAGCTCTATGTGAGTATTACTTATTTCATAAGAACTCTGTAATCATTGCATACCATTTTATTGAAAATATGATAAGTCTCAGAGAGATTAGAGCCAACATTTTGAAAACTTCAGTGAAAGTAGGTGCTTTAAATATCTAAATAAGAACAACCCTATTTTAAAGTTGTTGATGACTAAATATTATTGTGGTTGCCTAAACTTCAGACCGCAAGTGGTTGGCACTGTTTAAAAGTTTGGCAACAAAATAAAAAGTATTTTAACAAGTATTTTCCATTAATTACATCTTCATCAAATTAACTTTAGACACATCCTTCATATTAACTTACCTGAGACAGAGATAAAAAGAGATGGCTTCCCTATGGATTGGTCCAACCTATAAAACAAAAAGAATATTTTTTAGTTTTTATTGTATCAGCCTGAATCAGCACCTTCACCTTCTCTAGTTGGAGGGGAAAGACCTCTTCACAAACAAGCAAAGCGAAGTTCAAGTAGTTCTGGTTTGTCCTGTAAGTTGCTTTGGGCTAAGAATAGCTTGAAATAAAAAACAAAACAAAACAAAATTAGATTAGACTTAGATTGGTCTTTAGCTTCCTTAAGCCCTTTGCTTTTCCACACAAACAGCATTGTTTCCTCTTTTCCCTGTTCTTCCACAGCTTACTTGTTGTGTCTATCACTCTTAGTTTGCTCTTAAGTGCAATTCCACCACAGCAGGTGACAGTATTTCACGTATAATACAGCCCCTAACATGTAAGGTTTACAGTGTATAGTCAAAGCTAGCAGGGACTGAAGCAATACATGTAAGTATAATGAAAAGTTTAAGTCCCAATCATCAGATTTTTAAGCTCTTTGCCTTTTCCTTCCTGTGTGAAAACTTTACTTGAACGCCATTTTATATTCCACAACTTTGCACAGTCCTACCAACACGACACCTGTAACCCTCTCAGCTTTTGATCCGTGGTCCCAGTCACTGACCTATTTACAAGTATCTCTCTGCTGCTGTTTACAGATACAGACACTGAACTTTACTGACATACCTCCTCTGTAACTCCTTGATTCGCACCATCAGGTTGAGGTGACCCTGAGAATACTGCTCAATAACATCTCGGACATCATAGGGCTTTCTGGCTTGCTGTAAAATAAAAAACAAAAAACCATACCTTTAAGACACAAGGATGTAGGAATACTCTTTTTTCCAAGAGTAGACAGTAAGTTCTTTTAAACTCTTAACACTGTGTAAACATTTGAAATGTTTTTATTGTTGCTATGGTCATACATTTTTTGAGGAATAATTATGACAGTTCTGATTTCATCCACCTTTTTGTTACTGCAGGTCTACATGTCTTTCAAGGAGTAATGGTTTAAAACTAAAAGAGGGGAGATTCAGGCTGGACATGAGGAAGAAATTTTTCACAATGAGGGTAGAGAAACACTGGCACAGGTTGCCCAGGGAGGTGGTAGATGCCCCATCCCTGGAGACATTCAAGGCCAGGCTGGACAAGGCTCTGAGGAACCTGATCTAGTGGAGATGTCTCTGCTCATTGCAGGGGGGTTGGACTGGGTGACCTTTGAAGGTCCCTTCCAGCCTATTCTATGATTCTGACTCATTGATTATGCTGTCTATGGATACTGTGTATATAATTTTCAAGGTTTGGTTAAAACCTTGGTAACACTGAGTTGCAACTTTTCCTTTTTTGCATCTTTTGAGAACAAGGAAAAGAATTTACAGTGGTAGCTTCTAACATACCAGAATCTGTATCCCATTTGAGGTCTCAGAAATATTTTGTCACCTGCAATTCAGCAGGAGATGTCTCTGCACTGCTTAACCTTATTTCATATGCTGCAGGTTTTCCTCAGTTCCATGCCCCAGATACCTTTTTTTAAGCCAAATGAAAGTGGGATACAATATAAAAACCAGGCTATGGCACCTTCATGCAGTCCCCTGCCCCTGCCTGGGAGGTAGCTCCTGCATTTTAGGAATCATTACTTTATAATTGCTACTTTAATAATATCAGTCACTTTAATAATATCACTTCATCAAACAAATTATATTTCAGTCTGCCAGATTCCCCAAAGCCAACTGCAAACCTTGAGTGAATGTGAGATAGTCCCTAGTGGAGGCTAAGCAGGAATGGGAATTGCTTCAGTCTAACCAAAGAAGAATTCTCAAGAACCCCAACTGCTTATACACATATAAATCATAACTAACATCCACAAAGAAAGAAATATGATTCAACAATGGCATAAGCCCATAAGTCTTTCCATGGACTAGTACTGTAAACATAATGATATTAAAAATAAAAAAAAAAAAGAAGAATTCTTGGATTATTTTTGTACTATAAATAAGCAAGAGAGAAATCTGCAAGATCAGCTTGAAAACTCCAGGTTCAGGAAAGCTGTTCAGTAACAACAGAGATGCCAAGCTTTCTCCTGCTGTCCTCGTACTCTGATGCAGGTGTCTGACAGTAGAAAGAGGAGGTATGTCCCTGCCTGTTTTTCATTTACTGGGCTGCTTCTTTCTCTCTAAAATAAGAACTGAAAACTTGGAGTAAATAGAATTTATGAATGAAGTTTAATTTCTGAGTAGGATAGGGTATTAATAGTCAATACTGACTATTCTGTAATTCTTTCATATTGAAAGCTGATATTTCAAGAGAAAATGCTCTTAATGATGACAACATATTAGTTTTGTAAAAGGAAGAAACCTGCAGCAGGCAACAGATGAGTATTGATAGAACAAAAGTAGAAGCCAGGCCCATAGCTTTCTTTAACTACTTTTTTACTTTCGCCCCTCTGCTAATTAAACAATACTCATGGCAAAAATTTTCTTAAATGATGCCCCATCATACATGAGAGTTTGCAAAAGGCACAAAAGCCAATGTCAAATATTAAATACGCACGACTGCATGAGCAGGGAGGCAGACCCAGGAAAGGGAGAGGGGAATCTGTACAATGGGTATTTCTGGGAAATGTAAACAAATAACAGTCAAATAAAGTGGGTAGAACACCCTTTGAAGCATAGGACACTTTGAATCACATTGTTTGGCACAGCCCAGTACAGAGATTAGAAAAGATTACACACACAATTCGGGATTCATACCATGACAAATGAATTACATAAGAAGATGAATGATTAAGACTATAAATGCAAGATTTTCCAGTGGAATTGTAATAAACCAGGCAACAGTTACTCAGGTCATCAATGGAACTCCAACTTGTATTTTTAGTTTACACTAAGTATAGAATATTTGCCATGGTGAAAAACATAACACAAGTTAAAAACATGTTTTAGAAGGAAACTGATTTACTCAACAGGAAGAATTTCTGTGGGAAGAGGAAAAAAACCTATTTCAAAATGACAATGGGAAATCAGACCAAATCCCTGGTCCTTGGATCTGTGAGAGATAACACAGTTGTATCCATGTGTGTAAGTCTTAAGACATTTAGAAACTTTCCTAATGGAAAGACAAAGATTATTTACTTTGAATCTAGCTAGTGGAATAACTGAGTACAGTGATTTTATTTCTGAAATTCAGCTGTAGGGTTAGACTGTACCCAAGACATTTGATTTATAACTAATATATAAGATAAATTAATTTCTAAGTACTCTAAGTACTAAGTGCTCTCCCTATAATCTACAGAATCCTTCCTTAACCATGAGCCATTCACCTTAACTGATGCGCAGGACTTATGTTGACTCCTAGTAGAAGATGATCCTTCCTACACAATTTGAAACAGTCCTACGGGCTTTACATGGGAATAAACGCACCCATTAAAAAAAAGGTATTAATTCTTTATAATATTATACTGGGTTCTTACATGGACATCATCATATGGACTACATTCAAACATGGACTTTAAAATAGCCCATAAACTTCTCCCCTTCTTTAAAAGAGGAAATGATGCCCTTGTGTGATGCTTCACACATAACTGCTTTTCATGTCTTTTGAAATTTCTTTGTATCCCTGTTTAGCTTCTCTTTATTTATTTATTTACTTTTAAGCAGGAAGTGTCTCCTTTCTAACTCACTTTTATCCTTGTGGTGTCATCACCACCTGTTATTAATTAAGCTCTTAAAAAACCCCAAACCCCTATCTATACAAACTTAGGCATACAGGTGTATCCTGCAAACAGCTGGTACAGTTTAAAAACCACACCGGCTTCATGCTGGGACCTATTTTGCACAATTTTCCTCTTCCTCTCCTTCTTCCTATGTTTCCCCTCCACAAAAGCTTCAGAAACATCTCTAAAAAATACTCCTTTTAAGTGCTGGCCTTGCAATTACTTACGTTCCAGCTTATTTTAAGCATGACCAATGAACTTCACCTGAAATTATTCAGGTTTTTTCAACAGCTACAGAAAAAAAAATCTGAATTTTCTTTTAGGAAGATACATTTCATGTAAACACAGAAATATTAGAAGGCAAATACCTATCAGAAAACAGCTACACAGACCTCTTAAAGGCTGAGAGACACATTTCAAAATGCACCTTCTGCTTTACCTTAATGTCAGATATTATGCTGGACTAGTTACTAGAAACTGTAGAGTCATTACTTGGCACTTATTTAAACATTTTAACTTCCTATGAGTATTTCATGTGCATACAATAGAAGAAAGTAGATTTAAAACACGTGAGGAAAGAATAATGACAGTGGTTATCTCTTAATTACAGGAGAGATTTTCAAAAAGCACCTTACGGCTTGAATTTCAAGGTGACTTCGCGCATTAAGTTACTTAGGTGCTTTTGAAAACTTTACCATTGGTGCTCTCCAAATTCTTAAACTCGGTCATAACCTTGTGTTCAGAAATTATGGAGAAGTATCAGATATCCCCCACACCTGCCTACTGGAAGATCCTGCTTCTGACAGAAACAGGAGTGACTTCAGCTACATTTCACTTCAGCCTGACATTTTCAGTTCTTTAGTAACAGCTTATATCGTTATCTCAGGAAGGAGAAAGACTACTAAGGAAGGATGAGAGACAACCTTGTTGAGGGATTTTGTAGATGGCCAGGACCAGGTCTTTTGCAGATGTGAAAGTGAGAGTACAACTGAGAAGCCAGATTAGCAACCAGGATACTGAGTGCAAACAAGTTTTAAGTATGAACTGAATAGTCCCATTCTATTCAGTCAAATGCTTTTTCAGCTTCTATCAAGTCACCTGCCACAGGGGAGTTTCATTGAGTTGCCAGGTGGATAATGTTGCGTTCAGGCATTTTCAAAATCTGTTTTAGACAAATACCACTTGGGAGGTAGATATATAATAGGTAGTTTTCTTGTTTTTAAGCAGTTTAGTTAATAACATGGCAAATATTTTATGATATAAATTTGTGTGAGCAATGGTTCAGTAATTACCATAGAGCAAAGGATCACAATTAGGTTTTAGAATGAGAATAAATTAAAGTTTAATGTAACTGTCCACATTTGGGAAGTTTTTCACTGAACAGCTGTGCACACAGCACTGGAATGGGTCATGTCTCTTGTCAAGTTAAAAGTGCTGGCCAGCAAGTGTTAAGGAGCAACAAAATGGCTACAAAACTTATTTTCAAGTAGTCCAGTCTGTCTTAATATTAGTCTAATAAGAGTAACAGGTGAATGTGCTAGAAAAAACTTCCTGAAAGTGCTACCTCCAAGAAATTCCCAGACATGGGAGATTTCAGCCTTCATAGCGAACAGTCTGAATACATCACACATAATCAAACTTCTGAAAAGGTCAGTCAACCTAAGCCATAAATTAGCTCATCAATTTTAGCAAAAATAAAAAGATGCAATGCAGAAAATTGCTAAAGAATTCAGGCGGTGCTTCTAAATCTCAATGAGGAAGTCAGAATCACACTTCTGAAGTAGCAGCAAACATCGTCTTACAGACAGGATGCTAGTCGTCATCATCATCATCACCATCATCTTTGTTTCGATCCCAAACTTTGCACCCTTGAAATATTTGAAGGAAAAAGGACATTCCCATTTTTTGGGGGTATAAATTAAGGGTGGGAAAACATTTTGGCCTGTCACAAGCACTAGTGCCGAGGTCATATACGAAAACGGATATAGGCAGTTAAGCCCCTCTCTTTCTTCACATTTTCAGTTGTGAAGCCTGTTCTCCAGGGATTGTCCCTTATTAATTAATTTTAAGTAAAGTAATGTATTTCTTACATTTATATATATATATATATTTTTTTCCCACCTGTTTTAAATCAAGGTGAAGGCTGTCAACACATGTATTTTTACTAGATTAATGAAACTGATTTAGAAACCACATTCTTAGAAAGTGTGCAGTCAGAATTTTTTATTCAGACGAGGCAAAAAGGTTAATTAGCTACTGTTAGATGCTTACGGTATTGTAACACCACAGCAAGCGAAGCGACACACAGGAGATGTATGTCAGTCAGGGCTAGAGGGGTAAAGAGAACCAGTATCTCACAAACTGGGAAGGAGATTTATCCACACAGAGGGGAGAAGGGAAAAGGAAGGAGAAACCTTCCAATACATTAACAAATTTCCACCCCAGTTTCTTATCAGGACTTCATTATCATTGAGTGAGAGACTGAAACAAGGCTGAGCTAGTATTTTAATCTCTAATCCTACTGACTCGGCATGAGAGTAACATACAGCTCAGAATTAATGGAGACATATGAGAATGTTTGCACTGCGAGAAAGAGACAGCGATAACACAGGGTTAAGGGTCAAGCCCATTAGTAGAAAATAACATTTTAATTCAGACTGCATTTCAGGAGTTTAGCCTATTTCCAGTGTGTCCACAGTTGAATAACCTTCTGCTAAACAACCACTCTATTGAAGGAGGAAGAGAATAGTGGGTGTAGCTCATTATTACTGAAATGAATTGTGTTAGTCTCTCTTGAGTTTCTAAAAGGAACAATGAATCAGGAGAACAAAAGGGTTTATTTAGAAAATGAACTTTCTATTCACAACTTACCTGAAACTTTTTCTTTGCCACAAAATACTGCATCCTACGAATCACCTTAATTGCAGCACGGTGGTGTTCTCGCAGCCTGTGGGGAAAACAAGGGAGGTGAGTGGGGTGAAAGAGCATCTCCAACCAGACAATAAATAAAGCAGCCTGCAGTAAATGCTTCAATAACACGTAAATGTACAATGTAAGGAGTTGTGATTCAGTCTGGGAGCACAACACACTATTATGTTGACCTTCCCCACCTTCCAAGGTGGCTACAAAAATCCAGGATTTTATCTGACCTATGCTGGGTTTGCATACATTTCATAGAAAAAGAGGTGCCTGCATAACTTCTTCCTATGTCTAAGCAAACCTCCACCAATCTTACCCAGTTTCATTTCCACACACACACACAAAGCTATCAACTTTCTGCATATTCAGCCATGCCCAGCTTCTATATATGGTCACTCCAGAAATCCAGTTTGGGCATATATATATATGTATATATGTTGTTTTTTTTTTTTTTTTTTGGGGGGGGGGGTGATCTCCTCCTACCCGCAAGTCCTGTACAATGTTTCTTCACTTACACAAACTTGTTTTTCAAAAATTATTTTAAAAAACCCAAACAAACGAATGCTTTAAAGATTTTTGAGTTAATGACTGCCAAATAAATCAAAATGTTCCTGTGGTAGCTGGATGCAACATCTACATTAGATATGTATCCCCAAACTGAACTGTAAGTTTATATAGACAAAAATAATCTGAAATGTCTTTAAACAAGTATTTTCCCCTCTTCATGCACATGCATATGAATTTAAAACAGAATTAAAATCTAAACATTTGCTCTTTGTACTTTATCTGATTTTTATACTATCTAACATTTTTAAACAGTTCATTAAGAGCAACAGGCCTATTAATTTTTTCAAAGCTTGCAAAAATTATAGATTTTTCTTCTTAGCATTAAAACATCAAATGAAACATTTAAGCTGTGCCAATGATTTATTCTACTTGTTCATTCTATTACCCTTATCACAACGTGTTTGAATGACATCATTGCACATAATTTCTTTCCCTTTTAAATGCTTGAGCATGTAGTATTTCCAGCTCTCATCCCAAATGGACTTCTAGGGATGGCTTTGGGGAATCAGCAGTAAAAGCAGAGTTAGATATTCCAGATTTTTTATCTTTATAAAATCATTATTACTAATTCTGACAGGCAGGCATACTGAGATGTCAATAGGCAGTGCCTTCTGTCTGTACTGAACCTCACAGCATTCATGCTCATTATGGGATGGAAAAATTATGTTTAAGTTCTGTATAAGTTTGAGTCTTTGGTGTGGTACAGCGTGGTATCACTCAAGCCTCTTCAGTTAACCCAACCTGAAATTTTAGTGAGTATTCGTGTATTTCCTCAGGACAAACTTCCGCCAGCATTCTGTATGTACAAATGGTGGATGCCTGTCCTCTGAACAGCATGGCAAGTGTAGCTGGGGCATTCCATTTCTAAGTACTCACACTTTTTAGCTGGAAAATAGCTTTCTGCAAAACCAAAGACAGAACCAAAAAAACCTCACATTTCTGACTTGCAGGTACTGCCGGTTAGGTAGTTGTTCTTTCTTACAGAAATTGTTCAGATTCAGCAATGATGTCAAGAAAAGATTGCCTTCTCCAGATACAGTGTGAAATATGCTCGTTTTTCAAACTAATAATGAGCAGCTTTTCACCACAAGCCAACAGATCGTTAAGACTCTAAGTGCATTTTACATAACGTGACTGTGCCTCAATAATTACACACTAATCCATGAATCTGTAGTTGGATCTGTATAGGAAGGAACTTCCCTCTTAATACCTTACTGAGATGCTCAGAGAGGTGGTGTCCAGGTCTCTGCTTGTGCAAATCTGACTAAAAGATCATGGTTCATGCTACAAAAATGTAAATTCACTCCTCCTAACTGGGAAGGCTGCCTATTTGGACCGAGGCCCACTGAGTGGAGCTACTTCATGGTATCCCCGTTCTGTGAGCCTTTGCTGCATCACTCTGCTGTTAGGAACAAGGACAACTTCCCCAAAACATAAAGAAAATAAAGTGTTTGGAGTCTTTAAGTTCTGCTTCACAGAGATGGAGGCCAGAAAGATAAACACTGCTTAATTTGCTCTTAAATATCAAAGGTATCAAAGTGTAACTGTCATGCAGCTATACATCCTATACGTAAATGCACACAAAAACATCTAATGACAAATAGAAATAAATTTCAATCGCTGTAAAACTGCTTGTAGTATTTTGGTTTATGCCTCATTTCCTCTGGTGCATTCTTCACAGTCCATTATTTCCGAGCAAAATATTTTTCCTTGAGACAGACATCCACAAGCAAAGCACACCAAATCCCTCATTCTCTATCAGGACGACGAGTCTCATCTATAAGCAAGCCAGCCAGATAATAAAAATGATATTCGCCATTCAGTGAAATAACAAAAGTATTACCACCAAAATGATCTTCCAATGCAGCTATTTTACATCAATCATTGTTCAGTGCTAACACAAACTTCCATGCCAGGAGAGAAAGTTAATATTCTCATTTTATTCCTTCCCATTTCCAGCTCCAGTAGGAAACCTTACAGTAAGTTGCTTTCTGCTTATGCTGTAAAACCTAATTCCACACAACAGGCTGTCCTGATTGCCCATGATTAAATGCTTCTGCGATGAGGGAAGGGAATAAAGGATTTAATTAGTAGCCAAGGTTATGATTCACGGCTGTTTGATCTCTTTTGCAAACTCGTAACAAATGCCTTAGTAAATTGAGAGTTTAACCATTAACTAGTGATATTTGTTTGTTCAGCCACTCGTGACATCTCTGAATTCTGGTTACGGAATGGCTGTCTGCAACCTCTGGGGACGCACACCATGTTTAGGCGTCAGATAGCAACTCAGTACAATACTGTCCTTAGAGCCAGAGTTGCAGGAATACTTTTTCTTTTTCGAGTGTGGCGGGAAATGACATCATCCAAGAGTGCTGACAGACAGCAGCAACACACCTTGGCTGGGCAGGAATCCCCATGGTGAGCGGGAGCCACCCTTTGGAGCAGCCACAGAATGGCTCTGCAGGGACCAACAGGGTACCCTGGAGAGCCTGTCCGCTCCAGCATAGCTGCTGGAGCTAAGCTTTCTTGCAAATGAAATCCCCCCGCCCCCCTCCCCCCACCTTTTTTTTTTTGGTTTTGTCTAACTTCGGTACAACCTTGTTTGATAAGCACAGGGTCAGCAGATGAGGCTTTTGCCCTTTTGTTAACGAAGCTATTTTCCTCTCCTGAGTGTTCAACAGGCTTTGAACCTCACCCTCACCACACTCATTAATCTCATGATAACCAACATCCAAAGGGACTTGCCAGTTGCTGTTTGAGTGATTCCAATGACCATCATTGTCTTCAAAAATAAACTGAAGTAGTTTGCATGCCCGTAAAATCAAGCTAAAGATTACTGCTTCCAATACTAGACAACATCTCAGCTTGCACCTTTCTGAAGAAAAATTGCCAATAACTTTCCCTGGCTACCAGTAGTTTTCTTTCTCAATATAAACAGGACATGAAGATCACTTTGAACATGGCACATACTATGTGACATTTCCCGAGGACTTAAATTCAGTGATTTGGGTTCCGAAGCCACCAATGAAGCTATAACACTGTCAGAACACATAGGAATGATCCAGAAGGATGGTAATAGGGTCAACAGATTCATGCAAACCTAAATTATTTGTAGGTATAAGCTAGGTTTGCTTTATTCATGCACTGAAAAAGTAGCCTGTTGTGGATGCAGGCATTAGTCAAAGCATAAGAATGAGAATAAATAAAACAAACCAAAGAAACCACACAGCAACAAAGTACAACGGATTGAGCACCGACATTACAACAGAAAGCCTAACAGAATAAAATGACTAGAAATCTTAAGTTTTTCCTGCATTCTTTTGTTTTCAGGATACTTTATCTACGACAAGTCATTTGGAGGAAACCTGATCTCTTCATTAGTCCCTCAGAAACGTGGACTGGAATTTCACATAATTTGGAAAACAAGCATGCTGAACAATTCCAGGCAATTTTATAGACGTTCTCATTTGGCTGGAGAGTTGTTATACATTTAGAAATAGCCCAAACTATTGTAATGGAGACATTTGTACATTTCACTGCATTATTCATTTTTCACAACACCGCCAGATGAAACTTCAATGCGTTTCCCAAGGTGTGGCTCATTCCCCAGTCCCTCACTCACCAGCAGCCACTGTGAATGTCACCAGCTTCAGGCAGCACCCACCTTCCTCCTTCCTGCGAGGGGACCTGCAGGGCCAGCCCAGAAAAACATTTCCAGAGACCAAGACTAAGATTTTTCGTTACAAAAAACAGGTGGCTTCACAAAGAAGGAAATAGGCAGTTGCATGGCTTGGTTGTTTTATGTTTCTAGAAAAATAAGAACTTATTTTTTTAAAAATAAGTTTTACAAGACTAGTCCCTATTCCAAAATGCACAATTCTTTCATTTAAGAACAAGAATGAAAAAACAATTACTAATTAGAAATATTTATTGTCCTTACAAAGCTTCTGAATTTTATATCAAATCCTTAGTAATGCCATTAGAAGTTTGTTCCCCTTTTCATCTCAGGAATGTGTTCTACATATTGGTTTAGTGTTAACAGAAATATTAAAGCAACAAGACATAGGAAAGGTGGTGCTAATTTCCTATTTATAACACTTGCCTTTTTGTTCATTTGTAGAACATTTTATTACCAGGACCATAAAGTTTGGCACAGACCTCCCGACATACACAGACGCTGATATTATCGGTATGAAAGGTCGAAGCTGTCTATTCAGAATGAGTTTAACACGAACAAAAACTCAGTAGGAAAGAGCCACAGATTTATAATATCTTTTACAAAATTCCCATTTCTCAGTAAACCTAACACTGATTTGAAGTCAAGCTCAGTTTTCAAACATATTTAAATTCTCTGCAGTCATCTTAAATTTCTGACACAGGACAGAGCTAAAGTACTAAAAAAAAAGCTGAAGTGGGTTGGCTAAAGTTTTTGGCACGAATCATTATTTAGACTTGAACTTTATCTTTAACGCATCAGATTTTGATAATATGTTGTGCATGTGAACTGTAATATTTTTTCCATTCAGGCACTGAAAAACGTTCCTTGTCACAGAATTTGGTAGACGACATTCACAGTAACAACATTAAGCCATTTCATTAGCGCATTTAAGTCTAATGAAATCTTTCATCGTTAGTCCTCCAGGAGCTTTTGGTATAGAATTTGCTGTGGCTCAGGGTTATTCTTGTCTTTTCACACGTCCTGTCATTCCCTGCCCATTACAGCTGATGGGAGTCTCTCCATACTGGGCAACATTTTAGATGCAGCAAATTGGAAGGGATTAGGTTGCATCGCTGTGTATTCTGTAATAGGAAATGCCTGATGACCATATCCAGGAACAAAACCAGAATCACCGATTATTTCAAATAATGTGAGCTACCCTGCTTTTCCTTTCTTCTGTTGCTAGAGCTTGGCAACTGTTGTTTGCCGTTATGATACGTTTAGCGGGGGCTCTCAAAATATGCCCTGGCCCACAATGATTCACAAAACCCACCTAAAGGGCAACCCAGTAAAAGCTGCCAACAAGTGTTAGAAAGGTATGACGACACTTGAAGAGCAAACCAGAACTGCAGTTTCATTAAATATGCTTCAGCCAAGCTTAGTGTTCATGTAAATGCTCCCATAATATTTCCAATATATGAATGTGTTTATTTTTAACACACAAACATTCTTTACTAGACCTTGCTCTCTGGACTTCCCATCCTTTTGTGAAAGTTAGAAAGAAGTGAGAAGACAAATGAAAAGAAATTCAGCTACGGGTATACACAGAACAACAAGAATCACAAATAGTGGGTAAGCTAGATTTTTACACCTTCTATGGTCTTAGCAGTCAAAGGCATTCTAGTAATTCTTGGTGAACAAGTAATCTGGTTACAAAAGATCTACATCTACTGAGCTCTTATTCATGCTTGCAAATTTGTCATGAACAGGTAAGATTTCATCAAATGCATTTGTTCACCTAAGCACTGAATAATTCAATGTCAGCAGCAAATTATTTCTATTTGACCAATAATTTCTATAGAATACTATGTTTTGAGTGTTTAATTTTAAAAATAGGAGCTGCTTTGACTTAAACACACGTGTCTCCATGCAATTTCTGTTCCCTACCTTTGGGAATGTAGGGGCTGACTTCCCACAGAAGCATTAGTGATTCTAAATTTAAAAATGGTTCTGCAAGAGGGCTCTGTAAAAGTAATGTCAAATTCACTCTTTTGGTGAACCCTTCAGCCAGTAAACACCTTGGTTATTATTTACTGAATGTGAACATAGCTCCAGGGGAATTAGCTTAAACTGAATTAACAATTGTAAGCTCCTCTCCCGACTATTTGCGGTTGGTCTCTTTTTTTATTTAAAAGATGTAATTTTAAATCCATAGTCATATTTTAATGGATTTGTATTTTTATTTTACGGCAGCCCTCATCTCTCAAAAGTGATGGGCTTAACTCAGAAATCCTTTCATGTAGTTACAGTAACCCTGTTTTCTCTACAGATAAACTGGTTTAGCTTGGTTTGTGGATTTTTAAGAGACACGCAAAAACCAACAAGTTTAAAAAATAACATTGCCTTTGGAAGATGTTGATGTTTTAACGTCTTCAGTTCAGAATAAAAATTGCTTACTATTACAAGAAACGTTTTACAAAGGAAAAAAAAATGTGTAGGCTTTTCAAAACCATATCTTGGAGCATGGTATATAAGTGGGGGAAGGTGCTGGAAAGATGCAGCCTCCCCATGAGTCTCAGCAGCCATAGCTCAGGGCGTGGTGTGACCCCCCCAGCTCCCAGCTGCACCTTGGCAGAGATGTGACACGGGTGTACGGCTGGCGACCGGGACCCATGACAGCCCCAGCACTGCACAGGGGCTTCTCTCCTGCTCTGGGAGCCTCTGCGTGGTGATGGCAGCTGGTGGGAAACCTGATCAGCCATGCTTGGCAGGTCAGAAAGAATCCCAAGCTCTGCACCGGTGGCCTGGGAGAGATGTCCAAGGGGTGACGGAGAAGCAGGAGACGGGAGTTTGTATGGAAAGGGGAAAACAAGCTCAAGTAACTTGACTTGTTTCAAGCACCAATGGCAATTTGAGACTCAGAATGACTTGGGAAAATACAGCTCATCAGTCTAGTTCTTTAAAATATGATCATATCAAGGCAATCTGAAATAAATATTTAAACGCAGACCTAAGAAGGGAAAACAAAACAAAACATTGCTCTCCTGACCTGGAGTTAACACAGGTAAAAATAACAACTGCCATGTGGATGAGCAAGTGATGGCACGAAGTGCGGAAGTTTTTTGCTAGCTATTTTTCTGACAGAGAACACAAGTCTCATAAGGGGCTTGGCTTCATAACTCCCCCAAAGTAAAAGCTCTTAATATCTGTACTGCTCCACAATGATTATATTGCTGTAACTCAAGGTAGATGATTTTACAACTGAATTTTCAAGATCAGCTTTCTGCAAAGTATTTATGTGATACCGGGAGAATGAATACAGGATAAGGAAGAAAAACACGCCATTAAAAACAAAGTTTTCAACCAAACTGACTCTCTGCTCCATCCCCAGTTGTCCCTCTGTTCGTAGAATCATAGAACAATTTGGGTCGGAAGGGACCTTCAAAGGTCACCTAGTCCAACTGCTCTGCAATGAGCAGGGACATCTCCAACTAGATCAGGTTGGTCCATTAATCAGCATGTCCTGATAAACAAAACAAAAACTGGTTTCCAACTGAACAGAAGATGCTCCAGAAGAGGTAAACAGCAAGACAAATCGCTGTAGCTAGAATAAAGATGATGCATGTTTTCAGAACTAATGGTATGCTAGGGCAAACAGATGTTGCATCAGAGATTTCTTTTGTGGTCTGCCTGCAATGGTGCTAGCTAAGAATATTACCCTTACTATAAAAGCTTGTGTTGAAATCAGGCAAGAGCATGAGATTTCTTATACATCCTAAATCACCTTTGCTGTGTATTTTCACAATTCTGTTTTCACTTACATCTGTTACCAGGGTATGAAGAGTTACACAAAGGACATGGAGGGGAAAAAAAATAGGAAAACAAAATTATTTTTTGAAGGAACTAAAATACCTTATAGAGAAAGCAGGACAAATATAAAAACTAGTCCCCATTTTGTCAGAATTGGTTGCTCTTCCTCAACTTTGGTGATATCAGTATCAAATACCAATTGATGTGGGTATCAATATGAAATCACAGCTCTTCACACTGTATCTTGTTGAGTCAGAAGGCAGTTACTTTCTCAGACAGTTTCAAGGCCAAGCAATTTCAAAGTAACTAGACAGAAATGAGATCACAGATAAGTAAATAAGAATGTACAGCACTGTCTTACACAGCCTGACATGTTAAACTTCTAAAGAAGCTGAAGACAGAACAAAATGGAGCTGTACTTCAGTGCATATGGAAAGCCATAGATATTATTTTGCAGCATCTGGTCAAGAGCAATCTTTTCAGATTAAAAAAGATTTTTTGCAGAGCTTGTAATTCATGCTGGGAAGAAATAGCCATATTGCCTATTCTTACTTGCCTCTCTATTGTTGGCCTATTCAACCTAAAATAACCTTTGAATATCTAGCCGATTGATGTTACACTACTTCATTATGCTCAACAAGTTGTTAACACTCCACAGTAGCTCTTTCTTGTATTTGTCATAGGGAATTACAAGACCACTGCAAACTCAAGGCTGAGTTGGGCTTTTCTATCTGGCTTAAATTTCATTGCCCAGAATATGCATCAGATACAACCTGTACACAAAACCATATAATGCTGAGTATGGGATGTAAACACATCAAAATTATGATCAACTCATTAAGAATTCTCAATTATTGTTTTCCACTCTACATGATACCTTAACACGCTAATTTAATATATGCTTAATTAAGACTCATCATGTAATATTACTAAAAACATCCCATTTAACCTTTTTTGAGACAAAAGGAATAAGCTTTTATTAGATCAACTACTGATGCAGTTAATTGGGGATCCATGGAATACCAAAAGAGTATTGCATTGCTACTCATTCAACCTCACACAATGACTTCAGCCTGAACCTCCTTCATTTTTTTTCCCTCATCTCAGTAACATGTATTTTAAAATAATGGTGAATAGAGACAAAAAAAGTTGTTTTTTCTTTGTAGAAAATCATAGACAAGAGATCAGATTCACTCATACACCCTCACAAGTTCAGGCTATTCTAACAAGGCGAAAGAGGTAAATCAAGAGAGTATCTCAGCTGTTCAACACAAATGAAAGTCATGACACAGTTGTGACTGACAAAATAAAGCAGCTCTCCTGTTTCAGAGACAGGAATTACAGCAGGAAAAAAATATCTGAAAGGAAAAGGCCATTGACATGAACAGTAATATTTACATTACCAAAATCAGTGATAATACTATTTCAGAAATCCTAACATTTTCCATACTGTTTTCTACTACAGAGAAAACTGGCAAATTCTCCTGCCATTCAATAGTAAAAAAAGAGAAGATGGATGTTGCTGCTGTGAAGCTATTTCTAAGAACTAGATTCTGAAATCATACTGTATCACAAAAAAACCAAACCAAAACAAAACAAAACCAAACCAAACAAAACCAAACAAAACAAAATTGCCACAGAAATCAACTGAAAAACATCAGGCCAAATTCTGCACTGATTTACACCACGAGACACCAGAAGGGACTGGAAGCTGCTGGACTGTTAGGTCACCATGGCTTCTGGCCCCTGATCTCTCAGGGGCTCTGGATGTAGCTTGTGCAGAATGATATAAGTGTCTGCTCGCAGCTGCACTTTTTAGTGGGTGTATCCTCCAAATATAAAGCAATAGAAGACTATAAACGTAAGGGGGTTGCTATAGTGTAAGCAGCAATTAAAAGCATGGCAAACCTGGAACAGATAGCATTAGGACAAGGCGACATCACTTCCCATGTCAATGCCATCATTTTGGAAAAAAAAAAAAAAAGCAGCTACAAATGTACTTCAAAACTGCAGTTTTTGCAACTGGACACATTCTCAAGGATTTGTTATTTTACAATGGTGGAGAAACACATGGGATTTCAACTTGTGGAGAACAGCCTTTTCCTATAAATCACAGAGCGTAATCTGAAACCTAGAAACAGCACAGGGGCTCACATTTATAGATTTAAAACAGATGACGAGCAAGCATGCTCTTAACCCTTTCCCCATAATTTCTTCCCAGTACAAAATGAAAATGAATATGCAAGTACTGAACTGAAATTAACTTGGCAAAAATCAAGATAAACACAATCCTGTAAACACTGAGAAATTCAGCTCTTCGACTGACTTCCCTGAGGACACAAGCGCAGAATTGTCCTAAAGCAAAGCACTGTAAAACAGTTAGACCGTAATCCACCGTTTGGACTGTTCTTTCATCAACTTTTATTTAAGCAGTTTATTTTGTTGAGATTAGGATCTCTCTTATAGAGCAAGACCTGGCAAACACAGGCCCCTGGTTTTGAATATCAGGCTATATTTCACTGGGAAAGAGGTAACTCGCAGCCTGTTGTCTCAGTGGTAAGGTTATAAACTCCTTAATCAGGCAATAGGAGAACTAATACTAACACATTAGCAATAATTTATCTTCAGAAATATGTAAGAGCATTAAGACAATATAAAGAGCATTTATTTATTGTCTTTCAAGATCCCAAATACTTTCTCTCTCATTTTAGCCTCTCATGGCTCACTGGACAAAACAAACCCAACAAGCCCAGCATAGCCTGTTCAAATATGAGTTCTAAGACACAGCCTTTTTTTAAAAAATAATAATAAAAAAACTCAGTGTAAAAAAATTGACTGGAACATCAGCATTGCCAGGAGGCATTAGTCTATACCTTGTCAAAGTTAGAGTTCCAGTACTTTCAGAAATTCACTCACATACACCACACAACAGTATGATTAAAAACAGAAATGGGCTCCGACTGAAATAAAGTAAGATGGTACATCATGCTAAATCTTCGCAGTAATGTCATATTTTAGAACAAATCCTAAACCAACCAATCCAGAAGAGGCGAAAGAAGAATATATAATTTTAAGCTTACTGCAACATCACTCATCTGCACGCACAGTATTTGCCTGTGGTAATCCAACCTCTGTCCTTTTATTGGCTGCAGTTCAGTGAAGTGGTACTTTCGTCCATGTCTCCTGACAAAAAGCTAGAGTGCTTCTGTACTACAGTGAAAAGGTTGCAATTCATAGGAAAAATGACTCTGAAGTGGCAATGATGGGCTGCTGAATCTTTTTCAAGTGAAAAATTTGGTACCTGAGAACATTAGAAAAACACAGCATAAAAATTAGTTTGGTTCTAGCTACTGGGCACGTTGTGGGAGTACCCAAAAAATGCAGTCACAGCTAAAACTTTGTGCTACAATAATTATAGAGACAACCTAAAAAAAATCAGAGTCCTTTTGAAATAGCAGGCTAAAACTATTTTATGTAATTGTACTTGCAAAGAAAGATTTGGGGAAAACAGCATGTAAGAGAGAGTTCATGTTATTGGCAGAATTCTGTCTTAAAACCAACATTTGATTATGTCAAATCATGCGTTAGCAAATGCCAATAACTGGAATAGTCACCAACACTTTTTTCTTCTAAAATTATTTTAAACCAGAGAATGACTTTTTCACAAACTCATACTTCATTGAAAATTTAAGATTAGACTGCTTCACCTTCATCCTATTATTGCTACAAGCTTTTAAAGCCACAGTCCAATTTCAAATACTACCTCCATTGCTTTACTTTAGTCCTGCAGATGCCCACATCTGGATCTCATCTTTGTCTCTTGTGAACCCAAGATCGTATTTGTATACAGACACTTACAGATGTCCCCATGAGGATTTCCAAAGATGTCTATCCACCCACCTAATCAGGCAGGGATAGACAGTTCTGAAAAGATGAGGTACCTAAATAACAGTGACAATCTGACCTATTCCATTCGTAACCAGATGTACAAATTGTATTAGTACGAAGGAAAAGGAACTTCACAGCTTGAAAAACACTGAAAATATGGACTATATCACATCTGAATTATGTGTTCAAAATAGCCTCCCAGATAACCCTTCTTTAAAGCACATCCTGTGCAGAAGTTCCTGCCTTAAACGTACAAAGTTGCTTTGACATCCCATCTCACCAAAGCGGGTGATGGACTTCATGTGCTTGAGTCGCCTTATTGAAATCAAGGTGAGAACATGTGCCTCAACTTACACACTTGCTTACCATACTGAGGGATCAGTAGAAGCTTGAAAAATCTGTGCATACAAGAAAACACTTAAGATAGCAAATATAGATTATACACTGAGGAGAATTCTAGATACACACTCACTAACCATGTTCATAACTTTTGTGTGGAAAATCTGACCAGAAACATCTGAGTTCTCCTGTTCTATCTAATAGTTAAAGAATATGCTGTGTTATTATTATTGCAAAAAGACAGGAGAAATTTTATGAGCTGATATGCTGAAGACAGAAACTGGCTGGGACTAACTACTCTGGTATGCAAACTCTGTTTCTTTCTGGGGCTTCAAAGCATAAGCACAGCTCAATAACATATTTTTTGGCCTAGAATTATTGTCTAGTAACTTAGATATGGAAAACGGCATGTGTTTTAATTACTTTCTCCTTCTCGATTCAGAAACCGTTAACAAGCCTGTTGTATATTTCAACTGAAGTTCTGCTACACAGAAAAAATATTTTGCATAATATTGCTATCTCATTGTTTAAACATGTGATGTTTACAGAATGATTTACAGTCAAGTACTTTGTTAAAAATATCATGACACTTCATAACTGTACAGCTTTGCAACACACATTTTTGCAAAGCAACATTTCCTCAATAAGGGTTGAGCACCAGCTCAACTATACTCAGCATAGCAGGTAAGAATCTCTTGATCCTGACCACTTTTAGGTAGGCTCTATTTATTTTAGAACTCTTTTTTCATTGTTATCAATACAGTCAAGGAATCCATTATTCAAGGAACTAATACAAACATGAGTTTCTCTTGGCAGTCTCAGCACAGAGACAGTTAAATGGAAATGAAAACTAAACTACCAATATCCCAACATCCAGAAGAGTGACTACAGTCCAGGCTGGACACTCATTCAAGAGAACATACTTGTAGGGGTATTAAGGACGGCTCAGCATTTGATCAGTTGTGTTATACCTGTCTGAGAATCAGGAGATTCCCACCTTGAGTATATCATACCACAAGACACACAGCAAATGTTACCTAGGAAAGCAGAGAGATAACTTGCTTGGCTGTGATACTGTGAATTACTGTGATAATTGACTTTTTTGAGTGCAAGAGAAGACATATATGTGTGTAAGTGTCCACATACACAACTCTCAAATGTCTCACCTGCAAAAGAGACAGAAGCAATGAGTCAAATGTTCAGCTGGTTCTAATCAGAACTCTGCTGATTTAATTAGATGGGCAATCCTGAAAGTCTTATTTAAAAGAGCCCTGCAGCAGGCACTCTTCTTTTCTGTCCATGCCACTGTGAGCCAGCTCTCTTCTTCAGCTGCCTTCCCTCACATTAGCTTTTGGTCCCTATCTTCTTCTCCTCTGACTTTCCTACACTTTCCAGCTACCTTTTTTCCCCCTTTACCTTCACATTTTCAGCATCTTTCATCCTCTCCGTTGTATCAGTCATAAGATACCTACCTCCATTTCCACAGCCCTTCATAGCCTACTGTGACTCTAGCTATCAAATCTCACGGGTATTTTCACTTGATATGCCATCGCTCAGTAATCATGCAGACATTTCCAAAGCTCCTTCTTTACCACCTTTGTACCAAATAACACTGCAGTATAGCTCCTTTTTTATTTCTCCTTACTCTTTGGCTGCACAGCATCTCTTCACAACAGAATGCAACTGAGAGAATATATGCCTCATACTTAGAAGAGCATAAATACTAAATAGAAATAAAGCAAATTTAGGCTTTCAATGTAGCTAACATACCTAGTAATATATGTTCATGAAAGTATCCACTTAATACAAGGCTACTAAGTTAATGCAAGTTACAGGCAAGAGCTTCAGAAAAAAAGAATAAATTTTGATTTTGAAACTACCAGAAATGAGAAAGTATTTTAATGTGATGAAAAGTCAAAATCGTTATTAACAAGACAATTTCAATAGATGTCAGCAGTGATTCCTCATCGAAAGTCTTCTGAGAAAGTGGGAAAAATCAGTAATACTTTTCTACCAGCTACTTTTATACCTTGCATATGCCTCTATACCCATGAGTCTCGACAAGCCAGGAGCAGAGAGGAGAGTAGGCTGAGCACACACAGGAAAACTGAATCAAAACGCATCTTGACTGTATTCTAGTGCTTTCCAGTTTTCACTGGCACTGAAAGCGCTTATTTGTGATGCCGCCCCCAAATGAAGAGCAGAGAGTTGACTTGACAGTTTACATTGTTAAGGTATTTAAATTCAGTCTTTATTATTATAACTCAGATCACTTTGGGGATTGAAGAACAATGAGGAATTTTGAAATTATGCTGAAAATCACAAGAGTAGGTATGGTCTTACTCAGTCCATTCAGCAGCTTTCTGTGCAGGCTTAATATTGCATTCTGCCTGGCTTGTACGGACAGAGAAAACAAGCCAAGTGCATTCTGTTCGTGGAGTTTTGGCTAAGCCAGGCTCTGAGGCTATAATTTACTCGCCCCCCCCCCCCCCCCCCCCCAACCCTTTTTATTCATACTATTTTCCTCTCCTTCCAGTTTATGAAAGTATATTCTCACTGGCTTAATCTACTGAGACCTTAACTAGAGCCTAAGCAATACCATAGGTATTTGTACAAATAGGTAGTCTCAAGGATCTAGGCTTTTCCACATTCAAAAGTTTGAGTGTATGGGGCATTCCCCCCCTTTCACTTTCCTTACATATTTTTATTACTCAACTTTTATAAGGCTTTTGAAATACAGAAGAAAGAAGAAACATTAGAAGAAAATTAAAGCTGCCTTTTCTCCCAGCATTTCTGAGTTTGTACTAATTTTCCTGGAGATTTCCTGACAAACAAATCACATACCCTACATTCCACTTAAAATTCCTATTAAAAGTCCTATAGTAAGCAACAACCAGATTATCATGAGAGTTACTGTCACATCGTTAATACTGTTTCAAATATGAAGTGACAGCCTGGTCAGAACTCCAGCAAAAACAAGCTGATAAGTTGCTAAAAATTCAACCAAAACCAGAGAAATTGCAAACAAGTGTGACTACAGGCAGAGAGACTCCACCGCAGAGTATCGTCATAAGAAGCTGTTAAAAATTAGCGTTTGCCGCCTTATGCAAAAAGACAGAGCTGGGCACAGCTGGCTCCTCGAGGGTAGCAAAGGCCGGATGGCAGCACACACGATGGGGTGACTCCATCGTGCGTTCCAGCAGTTTGGGACAGGGCAATGCCTTTTTTCCAGCCATGCCTGCTATCTGTTGGCAAACAGCTCTATGGAGCCATGACTGCTGCTTGGCCTGCGGGCAGTTTACCCCATAGCAAGGCCGGTGTGAGGCCTATGACAAGTTAACATCTCTTGAGAGCAGCAGGGCTTAATGCACAAGGTAAATGTGCTTTTTGCAAGTGACTCAGAATTTCCGCCTCTAGCACTTCTTAGTAACAGCGGATTTTTTTTAGACTAAATAAATTCCTAAAGATGGTGTCAGACAACTAAACACGAAACACTTAAGCAAATGCTACTGGTTACCCATCTTTCTCAGGGTTGTCTTACACCTACAAAAGCCTGGTCTTTAATTGAAACAGAAATTATTTCACTTAATCTCAGACCAAACAAGAAAGAAATGGTTTGGTCTTGGGAAAATCTTGGACTTTTCACATTTAAAAAGGCTTTAATATCTTTTCTTCACACTATTTTTCTGTTTGCAAGCCAAGACCTAAAGTACTCAAGATGAAATGCCACAATAAAGAACATTTTCACAGAATTTCCAGTCTGAATTCGAAGCAGGAAAACAAACAAACAAACAAAAAATCAGCCTAAATTCTTTTCCCATGGGACTTTCATGAGCCAGTTGGAAAACTCAGGAGATCTGGATGAGCCCAAGAGGCTCCATATGAGGCAATCTTTACTCAAACCTCTGAATGTTTATCCACTGCCAATTTTATTGAGAAGACTAAGATGACATTGTCCTCTAGAATAGATTATCAGAATGGTATTGTTTGTCCTTTAACCAGACAGCCTCTGCCCAGGTTTAAGTGCAAGTCTACTTTCCCCCTGTCTTCTAAGTTTACATATTCTTCTGTTTAACAGTATTTACACGTGTTGTCTGTATGCACATAGACATAAACCAGATAAAATACAGCAACAACTAATTACTACTATTTGTATAACTAGGTGACTAAATGTGATTTGTGTTGTTTTTTTTTCAAGTAGTTTCTTTTTTTCTCCAGCAGTACGGTATGTCCTGAAACGTTTTATCCTACACGGCAGCCTGTACTGACACCCCTAGCTGCTGCTTCCCAAGGACGCATTAATATCAAGCTGCTAGGGTAATCATTTGGTTGCAGTCAGGCCTAAAATAAAGGCCACATAAAATGATTTTGCATATTAGACTGTTTTCCTGAATCTGGGTGGAAGCAAATGCTATTATGATGTCTATTACTAAACAGCAACTGCAGGGTTCTTAACAATACTTGCCACTTAAGATTCAGAGTCAGATAAAAGCGCTTATGGGCTAAAGACAGTTTTTTTATAGCACAAAGAGCTGTCCCAAAGCTTGTTTTATTCTAATACTTGAAATTACTAAAGCAAAGCACAGTAAAAGTTCACTTTCAATTACCATAATGGGCATTTCTTGAATAATTATAGATGCATAACAAATTAAGCTATGTCCAAACTATATCTGGACTGTCCTTTACCATATTGACTTATTAAAAAATAAGTATATCTAGTAAGGCTAAAAAATCGTATGTAGTTTTCAAAAAATAGCTTTTTATTATTTTGAATTTCATAAACATGAACTTCTAGATTAAAAATGGAATCTCACTTCCTTTCATGTTCAACTGTATACCACAAAATGATTATTCAGTAGCATAATCCTCATTTTTTTTTCAGAAAATAGCTTTATTTTCTTCCTCCATGTGGGTATATAGATAGAAATACATTTGCGTGATTATTGCTGGAGTTCTTCTATTGAACTACAGGTTCAGTTTTTTGTTTGTTTGTTTTCAGGTAGGAAGAATTTTAAAGCAGTTGCTTTGAAGGAAACGAGAAGTGGAACACCAAATGAAGGAAATGTTGTAAATGAGGTCAGACAAGTTTGTTGATTCTTGCAAGGATGTTATATACAGGACCAATGTGTAAGCCTGAAGGTGCTTTGCAACTGAAAAAAAAAAAAAAAAGAGTAGCTATACATCTAACTCCAAGGCCCAAAACACAGAAGTCCAAGTATTCTCTTCAATCAGTGGCAATTCAGAGAATTTAAGTGAGATAGCTAAAATAACTGGTATGAATCCACTGGAATAAAAAAATCTACCCTATTATGTGTTACTCGTATAAGTTACTCAGTTACTAATACAGCCTTAAATAAAAACATGTGGATTATATAATAACATGTAATGGTTTAGCTTTTGTAAGGCACTCTCACCGAAGTAGGTAACTGGCAATGAGGACTTAGTATGAGAACTTTTGACCTGGAAGTACATAGTTTTTTTCTGAATTCAACAGGAACATACCCTCTATCTTTTCAAGCAAATTACAACAGTAATGAATTTTTTATTTTAAAAATGTGCTTAGAGAAGAGTGAATAGTTCTTGGAAGCTCAGGAAAGGTGTCCAGAGTGGTGGGATCTATCTTTAAACAGCAAAAATGACAACATATATGCTGGCACTGCCTGTGTTCACATCAGTGTTCAGGAAGCATCAAATACAGTTAGTGAAAAAGAACCAAGGGAATGTCAAGAAGAGTATTTATGCCTTGTTTTTCTCACACATCCTGAAGTTAAGCGTCCAACTATGCTGTCACACCAGTTCTTGAAGAGAACATAAAAGACAAAGAGGTCATAACACAAGAAGTGCTCTAAAATTATTTCTCATCTTCATCCATTTGCGAAGAGCTGCTTTTTCACAAGGGTTAGCATGGGGGTAAAATCTTGGCCTGCCGAAGTCAATAAAAGATTTGCTGTTGATGTCAGTGGGCTGGAATTCCTTCTATTATCTTTAGATACCTGGATAGCTGCCTGAACATCTGCTGAGGTTGTCTCTAAAAAGTCAAAGTGCACTTTCTTAGAAATACTCAGACCTGCTGGTGAGGATTATTTCATTAAAAACACAAATTGAGGGTTCATTAGAAGTAGTGGTGCTTCATTTGTTTGGTAACTTATTATGGAGATCTCTCACTTGAGAAAACATAATCAAATGCTTTCTTGTTTCACACAACCACCGTTTTCCAGCCCCCTGTCAAAATGTGATATATTAAGCACCTTATTCAAGGTTACACAGGAAGCCTATGGCAAAGCAAAAAATTCCAAGTCTCATGAAAGTATTTGAACACCTTCCTTTTTTTTTTTTTATTTTTTTGAAACGCCAATCAAGAATGAGAACAGGAGGAAAAAAAGAGGGAGGTATATTCTGGTGAACTAACATTTTTCTAGTCCCACATTTCCTACCAGCACAATGAATTAAAGCGCAAAGAAAACATTGTACACGCACGCATGCACAAATATAAACCAGGTAATTTCCCAATTTATGATCAGATATATAGCAATATTCAGCCATAAAATATTTAGGCATCTCTGCTTATAAAGGCACAAAGAACAAGCAGTGGTCTGCACAGGAAGAAAGCCCCAGTTTATAGTTAGAGCCAAAGCGCAGAAGCCAAGCTCACCACAGCATCTGCTCTCAAACCTGCCTGTGCAACAGATTTTCTCAGTCCCCAGCTCTCCTAACGTTTTCTGTGCCTATGAATGGTAACATTTGTGTGATCATTTATAGCACTGTGACAAAACAAGAACGTAAATCTGTATTAAAACAAAAAAAAACCAGAGTTTAGATAGAATTCTCTATAGCTGCTAATTTTCGCTCCTATTAACACCTCTATTCAAATTTCACTTCCACTGCTCTACTTCTGGTGTTTAATGTCATTTTTCTTAACTAAGCTTTGCAGTTATACAGATTTCCCTTTTAATTTCTTGCTCAGTGCAAGAAATCAATTCATTTTCTAAAAATGACTGGTTTTGTAAAAACAGGGCCATTGGCAAGAACACGGCCTGGCCTCACTACACTCAATAATGTTAAAAATAAATGAATGGTATAGTCTAAGTTCATTAGCACAGACCAGAGTTGATTGACATATAGGTGACATGAAACACTGTTCATACACATGCTCCTCCTATGTTGATGTTCATGAAGACTTAACAGTACTTGTCTGTCTCCAGGGCAGGTGACCTGAAGAACATTTTAATTTTATTGTTTTTAATATTTCACTTTATCTACAATCAGTTCAAGCAACTTGTATTCAGCTGAGCTAGTACAAGATGAGTAATTTGAGAGAACGTTTCCAGAAATATAGCAAGAAATATCCAGCCTTGCCTACATGATTTTTTCAATGCTTCGGGAAGACACAAAGTTGCACCCCCCGCCCCCCACCTCCTAAAAGCCCCTTTTCCCAAGACTGTGCAATACACTTGCTTCAGGGAGCATAAGGCATCACACTGACAGCAACAAAACATACAATAGTGTTCAAATTCTGACATTAAGTTCAACCAAGTATGTCCAGGGACTCAAGAAAAATCTTGGCTGAGAGGAAAAAAAATTGCTGGGAAGACTGAGGAACATAAAATCAAAAGCTTCTGCAAATGACCATACTGTCAGCATGCTGGAGGAAGACATGTATGGGGCTCCAAACTATGTGATTTATTTCCTCAGGAAGGAAGAAAGAGAAAGAGAGAGAGAGAGAGAGAGAAAGAGAGAGAAAGAGAGAGAAAGAGAGAGAAAGAGAGAGAAAGAGAGAGAAAGAGAGAGAAAGAGAGAGAAAGAGAGAGAAAGAGAGAGAAAGAGAGAGAAAGAGAGAGAAAGAGAGAGAAAGAGAGAGAAAGAGAGAGAAAGAGAGAGAAAGAGAGAGAAAGAGAGAGAAAGAGAGAGAAAGAGAGAGAAAGAGAGAGAGAGAAAGAGAGAGAGAGAAAGAGAGAGAGAGAAAGAGAGAGAGAGAAAGAGAGAGAGAGAAAGAGAGAGAGAGAAAGAGAGAGAGAGAAAGAGAGAGAGAGAAAGAGAGAGAGAGAAAGAGAGAGAGAAAGAGAGAGAGAGAAAGAGAGAGAGAGAAAGAGAGAGAGAAAGAGAGAGAGAGAAAGAGAGAGAGAGAAAGAGAGAGAGAGAAAGAGAGAGAGAGAAAGAGAGAGAGAGAAAGAGAGAGAGAGAAAGAGAGAGAGAGAAAGAGAGAGAGAGAAAGAGAGAGAGAGAAAGAGAGAGAATAAATTGTTTCTGGCATTTAAAACATTAGGGCAAACTCAATGTTTTCTTTCAACTACATCTTTGTGGGAAATTACAAATCAGCTGTCTTGAGGAACTGAGATGTGAACTGATAAAATGACCCAAAACAGACTTGATGAGACGGGTCATGAAAAGTCATGAGAGTCAACCCACGTTAAAGACAGAAAAACAGGTCTCAAGCTATCTTTTGGCCATGCATTTAGCACTGCCTGAGGAAAAGCAGGATTAAAGCTGGGGAGCCACATGCATGTGACTTCCCTGCTCTCCATTAAAACGTGGCTCCCAGTATGGAGAGCAAGGTATTCATTCCATACAATGCTGCACATGTATGTTACATTTTTAACTTGGACTAGTTTGGACTGCTTTGTTTCCTAAATATCAACAGTCATTCAAATTTTCCTTGGAGTTTGCACACACAAAAACTTGATGCGTTTATGTGAGAAAGACCCTCTCCAGGAGTCAGAAAGAAGACATTCTAATTTAACTAAAAAGATCTTGCAGTTGCAATTTCATGTTGCTGTGAATATATGAATACTTCCACTGACTGCACTGGGCAATACCGCATGTGAGGTAAAGCATCCCTGTAAGATTTTGCAAGGATGAGGTATAAGGTTTTTTGCCCTCTTGTAAAGAGGAAACAGCTCACCAAAAAATTGTTTTAGGAAAAAACAGATTAAACTGAGGACTAACTCATTAATTTTGCAGAACTGGACATTAACCAAAAGACTGTCGACTGTGCTGAGGTACAAATATTCAGCCTGAAAATATTTCTATAGTGAAGTTAATACTTAAAATATAGTGATAAAATACAAAATACACGAAGCCCATGCAAGAAGACTCTCCAGATAAAGAGGCAGTGCGAGACGGTGTACTAGTTTGACTGAAAATGAGTTAATTTTTTTCATGCTGTTAGAAGCCCTTCATTTTCATAGTTAGCATGTTTTGAGAACAAGAGATAACAGCCCAGCACAGAGTTAACATTTTTTAATTGCTCTGGTCTGAGAGCCAAGGATGTTCTGAGTGCTCTGCCCACAGGTGTGAGGCATCAAAGAAGGGGGCAGGGATGGGGCAGAGCCTGACTGACATCCAGACTGATCAATGAGAGTATTCCATCCCATTAGCATCATGCTTCATATTTAGGGAGACTGGGGATCTTCTGCTTGCTCTCTCTCTGGTGTTCTTGCTCGCTCCTGGGTGTTTTTTCTCTTGCATGTTCTTTCTTAGTTTTTTTTTATCGGAGCTGAGGGAGTTTGGTTTGGGATGTTTAGTTCAGCCTTTTGCCATTTTGAAGAGGCCTCTGGCCTTTCTGCCTTTTTCCTGCTCAGTGTGGATGGAGTTTGTGAGGAATTGCCTTGAGTATCTTTTATTTCTATTTTATATATATATATATATATATATGTTTACGAGTAGCATATTAGTATTTTGTTATTTTATTAAACTGTGTTTATCTCAATTCAAGTTTGCCTCTTCCCTTTTGATTTTCTCCTCTATTTGGGGGGGGAGAAAGAGGGAGTGAGTAAGCAGCTATTGTGGTTGTATTGCTAGCTTGGGTTAAACCACAACAGATGGCGTATTTCTACTTGAGGTGCTTTGTCATCTACTTTCAAATTTAAGATTTCTCCAATACCCCTTCTATCCCAAATATTGAGCTCTTGTAATGTCCAAAGCACTTCAAGACAAAGTTTACAGCTTCTTGGTAAATGCTCATGACAGTAAAGACTTCACAGCCAAAGCGTTAATACAGTGAAGAGAAACATCTCTGGTTATTTTAAATTCAGATCAAATCTTTGTTCCACACTCATTTTTGAAGTGCAGCATCTCACTAGCAATTTTCTATTACAATATCATGCCGTTAAATTTAAAGTGGTTTACCAGATTTATGGAAATGTGATGTACTACAAAAATACAAATAAGAATCCACTGTTCTCACAATGAGTAATAATCCTATTTTTTTTCAGCTTTGTCTTCAGCATATCACTGTTACTGGCAAGAAGGTAGAATTCAAGCAAGAGAAAGCAAGATTTTGCTTTTGTCCTGCTTAATCCGCCAAGCAATTCAATTTCTTGTGAATTTAGTAGCATACTACAGCCTTTAGAGAACAGTAATCATTGGAAGTATTAAGAAACAGAAGCTAAGGATTAACCTTGCATTAAAACTACTGTTGACCTTATAAGAGTGATTATTTATTAGTCTGTGAAAATCATGACATAACCTCACAGCTCATATAACTATTCAGGTGTATTATAAAAATAAATAAATACCATCCTTCTCCTACCAGCAACAGTACCGCACTTCAAATGACTTGCACTTAAATCACTTGAAGTTTTAATACTGATGTTTAACAGGTCAACACAAATACAGCATTCAGATGCTTGTTAAGATTAAAAAGTTAATCAATAAATGTAATAATTGCTGCACGATTAAAAAATTGCGTGCAAAAAAAGAAAGACTCAAGCCTGCTTTGTATTTAAGATGTGTAAAGAATTTTGCTTAGAATATATAGAGTTAAAAAGCTACTACTTGGTCGTTCTCAGTTATTTGTGCAGCACCAAATTTAAATCCAAGAGAGATTATGAGAAAATTTGCTGCAGGCTGTCAGACCTCATTAAGTTAATGGAACTGGTAAATTGGCTCATTTCCAGCACATTGTAGAAAGAAAAGCGCTTTCAGCTCAAGAGTGAAGGAGATGTAGTTTCGGTTTGGCAGCTAAAGGAGATTATTAGCTATAAATAATGGCTGCACTGAGATGACTTATATGGGATTGCTTGACCAAAATGAAGGCAAAGAGACAAAAAACATTAACATTTTGAAACGAACGATACAGTCTCTTTGTTGGATGGAATCTAGAACAGCTTTGTAGACATTTTCCTTTTAAAGCCTTACTATTTACAAAATCACCCCAAAGTCTTCACAACAGGCCACTAAACTCATCAATGGAGAGAAAATTCCTCACTTTGTTGAGTCTTTGAATATCTTTAGAAGATGTGATGAAACCAATGCTTCAGTGTGAGCTGTTGATGTACTGTGATGTGCTCACTAACATAAAAGTATTAGATCACCTTGGTCTGAAATATTGTGGAGTGTTTTCAGAGCCAGGCCAGCAGAAGGGTACAAGTACCCAGGCAGGGCAGGGAGCAGAAGTCAGCAGACTCAGGAGATGCTGGTTTTCTGAGTGACCAGAGAAGACAAAATGCTGAAGAATGTAACACAGATAAATTTCTCTTTGGATAATGAGATGTGCATGGTAAGATATCTTTCTTACCTCAAATTTGTAAATCGGTAAACAGACTTTGAACTAAAGACAAACAGATTATCCTCTGAATCTATACCAATAAACCCAAAACTGTATATGCAAAAATTAACAGCACAACATGTGTCTGTATCACAAACACTCAAAAATTCTAGGACTTACTTAGATACTGAGATCTGCTAAGTTGAGATTTCAAACATCCCTATGGGCAGGAACAGGTTCTATTTATTTATTTATAGTATAGGTGTATCTCTGCTTTGAAGTCACCTGGGTATTCTTCCATTCTTCAGTGGTGAATTTTTTTGAAACTGGTGCTGATTCACAGCACTAAAAAAAAGTGCAAGCCTTATTTCTTCTGCATAAAATGAGAACAGGAATTCTACTGTTTAGTTAATTAATTCTTTCTTTGTCCTCTTATTGTTTCTCATTTTAAAGGAAAATCAGGTCATATTTTGGCCTCAGCTTCTCTGTCAAGTGGTTGGTGGAGGGGCACGTATGCACCCATGAGCTATGTAGGTAAGAGCACCTGTCACCTTGCAAACTGGATTAACATCACATAGATCCCTTGTCAGCATTGCACAGGGGTGACATCTACTTCAGTCCAAATTGAAGCCAACTGCCCTCACTCCTGATATATCCAATTTCCCTAGGCACCCAGTTGCACTGGGTACAAGAGGCACTTCAATATCTATATGCATCTGCTTTGACTTTAGATTTACTGCTGAGTGATTGGTGAATTCTGCCAAAGAAAGTAAACATCAGGTTCCCTTCTTATGAATGAAAGCTTTATTATGCTCTGAAAATTTCTGCACAGAAAAGGCTGCCTCCAGCAACCAGCTGAGCTAAACGTGGAAAAGAAAAAACCCACATTAATGCAGTAACATGCACCACTTTCACCAGGGATCTGGAGGAGGAATATATCAGACCATAAGAACACCAGTCATGTTCTGATGCTACTGTGCCAATTTGAAGAGTTAGGCATACTAAAAAACCTTTAATTCACTGTATCCCTTATACACACAGCAGAAAATCTGCATCTAACACTATTACTTACACTCCTCCCCTCCAAAACAAAAAACATGAAACCAAAACCAACCAAACAAAAAACAACCTGAAACCACATTATGTTTAATACTGTTCAAGAATAGCTTAAATGCAGCATGTGAATGTTTCTGGAGAAATACTCACAAGGAAAATACAGTGCTTAGCCACTCTGAAACATGATACTGATTTACTTACATTAAGAACAGCATTTATGCATGAAGTCCTCTTTACCCTTTTGGAAAGGATACACAAAGTTCATAGCTAAATAGTTTACCCAAGTGTTTAGTTTGAATAGAAAACAAAATTGATTGTTTCTTTTCTAAGTGCGCTGCACAACAGAAGCCAGAGAGAAGGCATATGGAATTAACAGCTACCACCACAAAGATTAAAGATTACACATCCAAAAAAAGCTACTGCACCTTTAAAACAGTTCTAAACTTTGTTTGCTCCACAGACACACACAAAGGAGTGAAGAAAGACTGACCACAGTTTCAATTTAATGTTAAATGTCCTTTTAGTATTTAAACAACTAAGTAATAAAACCCATGCAAATATAAACAGGCAGCTTCTCCTACTCATTTCATCAAATAGTGTAAGAAAACAATTTTTTTTCCTTGTAACTTTTCAAGTACATAAGTAGACTAAATTCTTTCCCATTACAAGATTATACACTTTATCTACTACAGAGTTATAACGAACTATCTCATAAATATATCGCGGTAATGCAGGCACGATCCTGGTCAGCAAACACACCCCAAGAGATCTGAAGCACTAAGTACCTTCTGATACTGTTCTCTAAATGTGAAGTAAATGAAATAAAGCATACATGACAAAGTTCTCCAAAACCAACAGCATTTGAGATTTTGCAGTCTAGTTAACCTTGTCTTTTAACTGAACTTTTTTGAACACTTCTGGATTACACATTACATTCAGGCAAATCTTCTAGCCAGCTGAACATTATAAACCTTGACAGGAGTGGGGACCACTCATATTCTTCATGATAAAGTTACATCACTGTTGTATATGGATTCTATAAGCCAGAAAAAGTAAAGAGATGCCTGAAGGCAGGAGTCTCCTGCTGAAGGTAAAGAGTAAGAAGGATTATTGGGTAACCTGACAGGAGAGAGGGAGGAAGGAGCTGATGCAGCCCCATGTGCAGGTGGGGTGGGAGCCTCATGCCCGGCCGTAAGGAATGAAAGAAACAGGGCAAGAAGGGATGGAGCAGAGAAGGACAACTGTGAGCTGCTTGAGTCAAGGGAAAACTATTCAGGAAGATATTTGAGCACATGAGAAGGCTTGGAGACTATGTTATACATGTAATGTCTTTGAGGAAACAAGTTTAAAACAACCTGAATAAAGTGTTCTGATTTGAGAGCAAGATATTCCGAAAAAAATATTTTTCAAAGAACTGTAATATTGCTGCTTTGATATGCACTGTTTTTTTCTGTAGCTAGAAGTGTCAGTATATTGAATTTTACTGACTCAAACTATAACCTTACATACAACAGCATTACACACTGCATTGCATCAATTGCCTTCATACCGGACATATTAACAGGGCATTCTTTGACCGCTTGTCAACTGTAATCACATTGATTTCCATGGAGGTTTCACTCACTTTCAGCTGTTAACCATGAACTTTAATGTCCTTAATGTATTCCAAATAAAACAGAAGCCAAAATTACTTGTTTGCTACTCATCGTCTGTCTTTTGGGTGCATATCAAGACTGATGCCCCACAGATATTGTCATTAAAGTCCATGTGCTTGTTCATTAAGACAAAGCCAAACAAACAAGATTCTTATAGTAAACTTGATTTTAAAAAGTTCTGCAGTCACAAACTGCTAAGCAACCTGCAGATAGGCAATAGGTAAACAATAAGATACTACAGCAATCACACAACCTGGTGACTCAGAAATATCCATCTGGCTACGTAAAATAGGAGTGAGCGGTACCTGAGCATCAACTTCCATTAAGTGTCTCAGCGGTTTGAAGCTGATACAATTTCTCAATGTAAATAAGCTGAAATAGTTTGTTCATCTCACCCTCAAACAAAGAAATGTACTAAAAATCTTACACCTGCTAAAATTTCCCAGAATAATTTAAAAAAAAAAAAAAATTGTGCATATCCCAAATTTTAATCTGAAGTTATTCCAGTCACTTCCATACATCCATTTCTTGGTGACATTTAATTTAATTTTCTGAATCCACATAGCAAAAGATAGTTACTCATAAATAGTATGGAGTGAAAAAAATGTTCTAGAAATAATATATGCATATATATAGTCTAAGTGTGAATGATTCAAACTGTTTACAACAAGGAATATACCTAAAAAAATAAATTACAGCCAAACACGTGTTCTCAAAGTGCTGCATGTACTGCCTTGCAGAAGTCTGGAGATGTGGAGGGGAGATTTTATAAGAACTATACATCAGGAACTTCCTTTCAGGAATGAATTATTAGGAGTACGTACTTAGAGATGCTTGAAATTAAACTGATAAAAGAAGAGGATACCAAATACATCTTATTGTATACACTTATTTAAAAAACAACCAACCAACCAACAACACAAATGAACAAACCCAACTATCTGGCACTGATTGAAAATTAATGCCTGTATACACAGATATAGGACACAGAGAACATACAGATAAACTCTCCATGCAGAGTCAGATATGTTTGAAGCAATGTATCATTTATACTCAAGGTAAGACAGGACAGAACAAATAGGCCTACATTCCTTCACACAACTTTCACCACTGAAATTATTTTTTTAGAACTAGTCAGGATTAAAGAGAGGTCAATAAACCAATTACTTTGGGCAATGGCGCAAACTAAATACTAGTAAAGTAATTAATGCCCTTTTCATTGTTTCCACATCATGGGGTGTTAATAAATTGGGCTTTTGTCACTATCCAGTATTTTCTTTACAACCAATTTCTTCATTCCAATCCATCTTTTTTATGGTTCCCTGTTAATACTTTAAAATACCAGTCTAATTAGACTTGCATTTCAAATGTTAAGTCACAAGCTCCATTTTCATCTCCGTTCAGACTCTCTATTTTCTGATATTCCTAATGAGGCAATACTTTTATTTAAAGGGTATGATCCTTTAAAGAATTTCTAGTGGCTTATTAGTTATGTGAAGAGGATCTTTCAGGAGTTCCCACGTATATCGCTTAAGCACAGCGGCACACACATTAGCAATGAACACGAACACACCATTAAATCCAAGACCTCCTAGAACCTGGAATTCATCTTTTTACAGGATCAGCCCATTTGTAACTGCAGCACTCTAATTACTCCATTCCCTCATATGATATTTTGATTTATTTCATGCAATTGAAATGTATTTGCTTGACTACGGCACTAGTTAAACATCTTATTTAAGTCCAGGAAAGGTGAAGAGAAAAAGCAGGACTGGGCAGTGTCGTCACCTCTGAAGACAGCTCCGTAGAAAAGAGTGCTTTCCCCGTGGTTTAACTGAGTTCTGTATCTTCCAAGGGAACCATCAATAAACACTAAAGAGGCTAGTTTCACAGGCTGCAATCCACCCAAGCATTTTATAGAGTCGCCCACATATAAAAGGCTCCGTTTTTGTAAAATATAATTTATCTCTTTCCGGTCAGGAACAGGAATATGGGAAAAGACAGTAATTTCTCTTCTGCAACATGAAATTATGTGAATTTTTACTTTGAAAGGGACAGAAGTAGGTATCTCGAGCATCTGCCTTTGGAAATGAAATTGCAATAGTAGGAGGAGCCCTTTTGGTGAAAACACCGCATAGAACAAAAATCTTTTAAGAAATTTTTCTTCCTGAAAAATAACATTTAAAAATATGCTAGACTATCCCACCCAGCTGCAACTATCAAGATTTACAGAGAGAAAACCAAGGTCACACCAATAACAAGGCCTGGACCTCATCATCCATATGGAAGAATGAGAAGCCTTGCTCCAAGCAGACAAGCTAACCAAACTGCAGAATGACTGGGCTTTCTCCAGCCCTTAAAGAAAACTCAATGATCTCTGCAATCCCGGCCTTTTGAATGGTAAAATACTCTGCATGGTAGCATCACGACTTAAATCAGTGGTCAGTATCACTGTACCCCAAATGCTTCTCATGCCCCAGAAACATGTTTGCAATTAGGCCTCCATCATCAGACGCCAAGATCCTACACGTTGACATAAATGCTGTGATGAGTTAATATACAGGCAGCACTAAGGTCTGAGCACATACATCAAGCATTCCTGAAGCCAACAAGAACTACGCCTATATCTTCACTGTAACTTTGGCCCACATGCATTTCTCGTCCTTCGCCTGTTTGAGTAGTGTGCAGTGAAGAGAAGGAGGGATAAGAGCCAAGGATGTCAAATGCAGCCTTCATCGCCAGTGGTGAATGAAGTCATTAGCTTGAAAATCTGGATCTGGAAGAGACTTTAAAACCACTTACAGCCTCCAGAATTCCACCTGGGAGATAATTTGCCAAGGTGCTAAGTGGAGACAGAGCCAAAGCTCCTGGTTCAGCCAACCCAGCTGCATGGTAAGAGCCTTCTGCCAAGAACATGGAGGTACAGAATTGCAAATTCAGATATAGGACAATTCCCAAAATCATACACCCAATTTAAGTCCCTGTGCTGATGTATGTAAAAGGCCTTGAAGATGAAAAGAACTGTGCACAATAATTCCTAAGTAAAATTATCAAAACCAACACTTCATGAAAAGACATTAATTATGCAATTATGGTTTGCACATGTGAGTTTTCCATAAAAATAGAAATCTGGGCCCCACTTCAACCAAGCATTTTAACATATGTCTAACTTATAAGTACATGAGTAGTCCTATTTAAGTTAATGAGACCACTCCTGCTTAAAAGTTAGCCATGTGCTTCACTACTTGGGGCCTTGGGATTAGAGACTCAGGCACAAAGGCACAGGTGCCTAACACCTCTTTAAGCATCATAATCTCAAATAGTGTCATGTTTTCTTACCTCAGAGGAACCTAGATACCAAAGTTTCTGCCCATAAATGTCACCCACATGCCTAAAAGTCTGCCACATGGAATGTGCCAGTACATCCTGATACCATCCTAGAGGTAAGAATCTACAGATTCCTAGGCAGACCTCTCCAAAGGTGTCTAGTGTTACGGGCATGACTACTGGAAGAAACCTTGCGCCAGACCTTGGCTTTGAAAAGGTAGTATCGACTCTGCCCACTCAATGAGTTTTAAAAGCTTGGGAAGAGCAAAACCAAACCTCCCTCTTCCTTTCCCAACTTTGCTCAGTGCAAGCAAAATTGAATGGTGATGCTCCAGTTCTACAACTGCTCATAAAGCTTTTAACCATTGTGTTGAGTTTAGAGGGTGCAAGGCTACCTTTGAGAGATGGAGTTAAATACCATTAAAATTCAGGAGAAAAATGAAAACAATGGTGAAAAATTATGAAGTTCTTCAAATGAAAGACATTAGCATATCAAAATCTGAGTGAGTACTGTTCCCTGAGGAAACTGAAACACAAAATTCTCTAGACAATATCTTTCAGTAGTTCCCATTTCAAATACTGTTCTTGCAGTTCCTTTATTGTATACACTTTTTACTGAGTTGAAAGCACAGTTAATACTGTCTGGACTTACCTTGCTTGTTTCGATTGAGGATGAAATATAACACCAACCAGAACTTTACGGTCTACCCTATATTTTATGTTTCTGAAGATATTTATTATTTTTATGCTCTTCACTCCTTAAAGGGTTGCTCAGGCTCCTCTTGAACTGTTTTCTTTAAAAGTTAAATTCAAGGTGGAAAACAAATCACAAAGCAAAAAGAGGTCAAGAGTTTTCATTGTTTTTTTTCCTCTGAACAATGCACAATAACTGCCCTTTCCTGTAGCCGCAATCATTGCAGCGAGATCAGGAGGAGGTTCTTTTCATTGATTTATATGCAATTGCCATCCTGAGACAGAGACGCTAAAACTGATTTTTCCTTCCTGGAATGGCTTATGGATTATGTACTGGCACACGGCTTCATTAAAAGAGAATAAAAGGAATTTCTCAGAAAAAGAAACCTCTCACTTCTTTGTTTTGTGACACATATATTATTTCATGACACACAAAATCTGTCAGACCCATATTAGTCCTCCTAGTGAGGTATATACTCAACTCCCAGAGATCAAATACTTTCTCTATTTTCAGATCAATATAGCAGCAATTTTTTCAATGTTCAAATAACCTGCAAATTAAACCTACACAAATGTTGACATTTGGCAGCCAGAGCTCTCTTTACTGCTTGAGGAATATCTGTTTTGCTCTGCAGGCCTCCTTCAAGAGGCACAACTAATCACCCCCAAAAGCTTTCAAGAAATAATAATGGGAGAAAGAAGGCAATTTTGGCAGACTGAGAATATCATTTTAGGTAAAGAAACTTTGCACCTGGTACCCTCTTTGGAAAAAAAAAAAGTAATTTATCTGTGAATAAACCCCCCTTTGAAAGAAAAAACTGGATAAAGTGAATACGAGAGGGAAGGTAAATCACTTATCTTTTTGGAATATAACAATAGGGGGGTTTAATTACAGATATTTTATCTAGGAGTAATTCAAATGCTATGTAATGAAAACAGGAACGAAGTACAGAAAGTTGCAGGAAACTTGCGAATGCTGTATTTAACAGCCACGTAAAACACCTTTAATACTTGATGTCCTCTTGCGTAAAAGCCATTGCTACGTTCTTCTCACATTTAATAATATCCACTTGCTATTTCACTCTGATTTGACATTCTCTTACATACACACACACGTGTAGATACACTCCTTATAGCCAGCTCTGTGAGAACTCTCCATCTGGTCTGCAAACTGTAGAATTTCCTTTCCCATCTATCTCAGAAATATAGTCCCATGACCCACAGGTCACCATCTGCTCAGTTACACTGGCACAATGCCTAGTATGCTTGAGGTAATGCCACCATCCTTTCCTCCAATTGTAAACTCCCAACAAGGCAGACATCTACCAGAGTGTTTGCACACAATGAGGCAGCTCCCAGTGAGATTATAGTTAAGACACCACAGAAATTCCCTTCATCTACAGTAGCCTAGGATGTGGGAATGACCAAAGACACATGCAGTCTCTCTTGATCAAAGGTCATTCTGAGGAACAAAGCAGTCAGTGCTGATGTGTCCAAGATAGCATAATATAACACACACACATAATTGTGTCCGGCATGTGTGGTTCCCCCCCAGTTCCTCTCTTAATGATCTTTGCTTCACTCAGTATTCATTTGCGTACAATCTCCTATTCTCAGGATGCCCTAGAGCAGAACAAATTATACTAAACATAAGTGAAATCAAACAAAGTTTTCATTGAGTACCATTCACAACATTTACAAACAAGTCTCTTGTGTTAAGTTTCTCAGAAATAATTGGCAGGTTCAGTTTTACACAACTAGATTTTCTTTTTTTTATTTAGGTTTACCTATGCAATAGAGTAATAAAAAACCTCACGTGACTTACTTATTAATGATAAAGGCAGCAGAAAATTGAGAAAAAATTTGATATCATAAAAAAGTAGACAGGAATAAATATAAAACTTCACCAAACGTGTGTGCGAAGATGTTTTTCATTTTTTTTTTGCAAGCATTATTAGATATGACAAAAATCCCTATGAATTAATTTTCACCAGCTTCTGCCGTAGACATTACAGTTAAAAGTCTTCTTTTAAAGTGCTCCAATATTTTAAGTTCAGAGTAACTCCAATGGCTTAAATGGAATTGTGGCTTGTGCTGCAGAGGTATGTCTGTCAACGAAGAGAAGTGCATTTGCAGTTTATCTCTCTGTTGTACTTCCCTTTTCTGTCTTACTACTCAGAAACACTCTGCAACTTTTGCTATGCACTTACCTGTGGCTCACTTGCTAGCAAGTGTTCAGAAACAGCAACAAGCCAAAATCCCACTGGCAGAAAAAAAAACTAAATAGGCCTTTTTAAAAAACATTTTGCAACTTGTAGTGTGTGCTTCTCCCCAAGCCATCATTTCAGCTTCAGTACTCAACCACGTAACACTTCGTTCAGGTAACATTACACCGGCAGAGTAATTTCAGCAACATTATGCTTATTAATCTTCAAGAATGTCAGAGCTAAAAATAAAATCCAAACAGTGTGAGAATCTAGGTAGGGTTACGCTAGCATTTCTCAAGGGATCAAAATGTCATTACATTTACTCCTTAGAGGGAATTTTCTTCTCAGCCATTAAATCTTGCAAGAGGAGAGGTCAGACCTCTAGCCAGCTGTGCATGCATGTGCACCTATGCCAACATAGGTGTTTGCATCTGTACAGCTAAGCACATTGATAGGGATGACGCAAAGCTCCAAGGACTGTAGCCTGAATTCAACACACACAACTAAAGTGAGTTTGGCTGAAAGGACACACTGAGGAGATGACCAGCAGCTCTCTCCTGTTTTGACTGTAGGAAAATGATACTTTTTTTAAAATTTTATTTGTTTTGTTTTCCAACCAGGATTTAGCCATAGCAAGCCACTTAAAGCTGCACTGTCAGATGAGGCTCCTAGGATTCCTGACATGTCGGTCACCAGGAGACAGATTACACAAGCCTGCCTGCAGTGACCTGTTTCTAAGCAAGCTGAGTACCTAAAGAGTCTGACTATTTTTGATAATCCAACTGAATATGCACTTACTTTGGTATCTTGATAGCTTTGAAATTGTCTAAATTCAGCAGAAGCATAGACGATAAGAGAAAGAGGGAGAGCTGGAACTGATGGTGGCCGTAAGGATGTTTGTATTATTTCTAAACACACACGCATGAGAATCATCAAACACCAAGGAATGAGGAACAGCTTTCTTAGCTGGAAAACAGCTGTAAGTGAAATCACTTGACTGCTAGAACATTTTCTTTGTTATACATTTGGAGTTAACTGTTGATTTTGCTATTTAAGATTCATATAATTTCTCAACCTCTACTAGTGTTTCTCCATGTGACCAGACAACACTTCCTTTTCGTTACGCTAATTTGCTAAATAGCCTTACTAAATTTTAAATTTTAATTTTAAAGAGAAGTCACAACAAGTGACAGGCTACAATCTTCCTAATTATTTCCTGCATTGTTACTTAATATTCAACATCACATGTCAGAGTACATAACAGGAAAGCAATCTGAGCAGATATAACCAAGGGCTTCACATGGGCTATAAAACAAACTGCTGTGCCTTTCAGATAAAAGAATACTGTAAGTGTATTAACATTAAGCAGGTATTTGCAGCAATTAATACAGGAAATTAACTTTGAAAAAATTAAAATTGCATGGAAAGGTTATGACGAACCCTCTGAGCAGAATTTGGAAGGAACCAGATGTTCAATTCAGAGTGTGACATGGATCCACATTCTCATGGATGTGCTGGTTCCACACCATGTTTCCTGCCCCAGGGGACACCATGACTTGTTCTTGCTGCACATTTCTCTGTAACAAGTTTTTTACATAATTAACTGGTTAAAAGAAAGGTGGCCATGCAGAACAGAAAGATGGCTGAAAGATGAAATTTATTTTTTCCTGGCTCAGTGTGTTTATTTTTTTGTCTTGCTTAGACCATTCCAGTAATGTCATTGGAATATAAATGTAATCCACAAGTATGAGACTAGACTGAATGCTGATTAATTTAAGTGTCTTAGATCCACAGCTTCATGTATGAGCTAAGCTTGGGCCAGCGATGCCAAGTTAAATAGTGGCACAACTCTTAAGAAATAACTTGTGACTTGGACAATCCGTAAGGAATCAATAACAAATTAAAACCAGTCAGTAGCAGTGAACTGAACAAATGAATCATTCCTCCCAAAACAAACTTAATAGTAAAGTTCATTTGTCCATCAGGAAATAAGTGCTATATTTTTGAAAGGTGCTAAATTACTTTTCAAAGATATCACAAAGCTGATAGAGAAAACCAGAACAGTTAAAAGGCAGCCCTCCAAATTGCTTCTCTCTTACTTAATAGGTAAAAGTACCATGTTCATGCTTAGTCTTTTATTCTTCAAAAATAGGTAGAAAATTCTATTGTTTCACTTTTGAAATGTTTACACAGCACAGCTTTCCCAAGAAGCCTTTTGGAAGAGTTTCTAAAGGATTTGGGAAAGATTACAAAATAATGTAATTGTGGATTAGCTCTATGCAGTAACTGATCCCAGAACACCACTGGAAAATGGGCAGAGATACACATTATGCAGTGTTAGCTGAAAATCTAGTTTGATAAGAATCAGAGCTAACAATTTTGAAATCTTTCCAGGAATTCCAGGAATTATGACTAAGTACAAAATTATTGTTCAGATTTAAAGTGGTACAATATTGAGTTATTCCACCGCAAAATAACATTTAACTCATTTAAAATGCATATTAAAAATGTCAGTAGAAGGAAAAAACAATAAATACTTGAACTAAAGTATTTCAATAGCAAATTGTTTCTAATGTTCCCTACCTTCTGTGCTAATCGACTATGCCTTAATTGAGATTAATTGTATTCCCTCTTTGCAAAAAAACTGTGAACAAGACAAGACCATATTTAGCAATTAACTGTTTTGCTGACAGCAAGGTCACCAGGAATCTTTCAATGAGCTTTGAATCAGTTCCTAACTCCTGATGATACTTTCAAGTATGATAATGTATTGAGCAAAATGTTTTATTATTCTGCCAAAAGACCGGCTGATGCAAAACCGACCAAGAACAACTTTTCAATGTTTAAGTATTTCCTCACATCCTTTCATGTTATTACACCAACAGAGAAACCTCATAGCCGAGTTAGCTCTACCACAATTTATAAGAATAGTTAGAGCAGGACAGATCTGTGCAAACAAAGATCCAGCTCCACTGGTCAAACCTAGAGCATAAAAACACAGTGCTGTCCAGCAATGAGTGCCATGGAATATACTGCAAAGAGAACCATTATGCAACTGTCAGCTTTCTCCTCCAACACCACACTCTATTTCTTCTTACTGCTGCGGAGAAGATTCTAAATATGTTTTAAATAATTTACTCAGCAGAAAACACAAGCCTTCCAATGCTATTTTTCCCCCTAATACTCCATTGAAATCTTTCTATAAATAATTTTTTCTTCCAATTAACATGTTAACAGCAGAAGAGCAGCAGAAAGACCATAAATTATTGTAGCTGTAGGCTTCTTGGTGTAATTTATTACTGAAAAGTCACAAGCACCACTTTGGAAATGCCAGCCTGTGAATCTGTAAACGTAAGAAATTATGAACTAAGCTGGTCTCTTTTCCCTGAGGTCAATTAGAAGTGACACCAGCAGACTTCTCGGTGACCTGGGGAGATTTATAGCTTGCCATGTTAGGCCTATGGTTCAGCCAGAAGATTAAGATCAGAACAGCACCTGGAAGATGGTCATCAGTAAAGACAGGCTAGCCCAGTGGCTCCAGGCTAAAACCTGCACAGGAAAAGAGGTCATGTCATGTCCGCTTTGTTTGCAACAGGGCTAAGGCACATGTGGATGGTGCCCATTTGCAAGAGAGACGGGCTAAAGAAGTTCTGATACACAGGCATTGGATTGTCCTGGAACAGGACCAAAGGCAGCAAGTTGTCAAGTTGCCCCCAACATACTCACTACTTGATGAGGCCTCATGTGATTTGCAAATCTTGTTCTTTATTGCTTTTCCTTTGTTGCTTTTACAAGTGTAACCATTAGTTGCAGAATGTCTCATGTCATAAACCCTCAGGATTTAGGATAAAAATGTGATCACTTTACTCTGCTGTGAGAATCTTATAAGGAAACAAAAAAGGCTGTGTCTTCTAGCCACTCATAAATATTGTATAATTTGGTAAGAACAATAGTCTGCAAGGTTGAAGTTCAGCTCTGTAGTAGTCATCGAGATCCTCGCAAGACAATAAAAGGGAAAGCTACTCTTTGTTTTATAACAACTTTAGAAACAACTTCACTGAGGCCATGGAAGCTTACGGACTTTCCACTGTATTCAAGTCATTTGTGCAAGTTGCCTTTATTACAGCATTGATAAATGATGTTTGCAGTGGAAAAGCTGCTTAGTGTTTCTGAGCATTGTGAGTATTTAGATCCATGTCAGGTACTCAACAGGGACGTACAGAATAGTGCATAGCTTAGAAAGGAAATGTCATGTTCTCAAGTGATCACCATTCAGGATCAAAGAAATATTGGCTTAATTTCTTCTACTGTACATAGGCCCATATAGAAGGACAATTAGAGAAGAGCAGATCATCATGTTTGGGTTCTCAGTGTCTCACTGCCTTTAAAACGGGGGTAAAAAGGAGACATCTGACTCATAGTCCTGCAAGGCTTAATTAATGCTCAGAATGCTATTTATAAGCTGGATAACTGAAACCCCTGGATAAGTAATTACTAAATTCTGTTGGTTTTGAGAAGTCAGCACAATAGATAAATTCTTTGTCTCTATTTTTTCTGTCTTTCACAGTATAAAATTAAGCCCTCTAAAAAAATCTGAAAATGTCCTGAGGATTTGCTAACTTAAATCACAGTGTTCCTCCTTCTGTTATTCTCTCTTGGTTTATAAAGTCACAGGCAATAACTCTAGACATGAATCTGAACACTGAGCTGTATCATCCACCAGATTAAAACACATCTTGTAACATGCCACATACCCAGAAGAGATTAAAGCCAAACTTCTGTTTCCAGCTTCAGATTTGCGGATGTCACTTCACAGACTACCATTTTTGTGCACATAATTCCTCATTTCTGCATTAAAAGTTGAAGCTCTCACAATGCCTGGTCAGCTAGATTTATTCTTATAGTTAAATATGGACAAATAAAAATGCCTTGATTTGACCTTGTTAGTGTTCTGAGCTCCTGCTAGAATTCTTTAACCCAGCTGAGTACTACTGTAGTCTTAGATGGAATATGAAATTATAATCCTTAAGAGTGCTCTAAATTATTTTTTTTTTAAATCACTCAAGCTTAACAAGTTTTTGATACACTTTTTTTTCTCCTTCCCCTACGTTTGTTTGATGCCCTTAGAATCAAAGAATACTTTGCTCAACTAAAAGAATTGAAAAGCTTTCCTACCCTTCCCTCACCCTTCTCTTTATGAAGGAGAGCCAGTGGATGCCACAATATACTTGATATCTATCTACTACGCATGAGAGTTTTGCAACTAGTATCTAACAAATCTCTCTAAAGTTCTACCCATGCAAATAAATGTACTATTTATAGAAAAAATACTAAATACACACCTGCTTGATGGAACTGACCAAGAGAGAAAAAACCACTACAACAAATTTACAGGCATAGCCTGGGCAAAGTCAAGACAGACGAGGGTGTAACAGTCTCAGCTGGCTGCAGTGTTCATATGCAGCGGCTTCCCTGGTTGTTTGATTAGACAAACACCTGATAATATTCTAAGAATATCAGATACAAGCAGAGTGTGGTGCTGTTTATTTGCATCGGTTGTGAACATCATTAAGTCTCTATTTCCTATCCTAACAATGATTTGTTCAATATGGACTTAAACTACATTTAGAATATTACTTTTCCCTCAAAATTTGATGTTCCTCACAGTGTATTAAATCTCTCCACAGTAACCACAGTTGGGATAAAATCTAAATGTTTTTAAACATTTCAAGCTGTTACATGTTATGTACTTCATGAGATCGAAGAAGGAATAAAGTCAAACAGCTCTTCTCCTGAGGCTACTTTTCCCAAGTGATATAGTCCAGAGACTAGCTTGTTGGCATTTGTTATTATAATCAACTTTCCATAGCTTTTACCAAGGCCTAATCCTTAGTATATGTTTAACCAATGCAGATACATTTTCAAGTCATACAACATAAAACAAGAGCACAGGGTGTTATGCATCATCAAGAACACAGTGGATAATGTTCAGTTATCCACTTCTTTTCTACTCCAATTCCATCCCCTTGGATGCTCTCAACTCTTATTTGAATGACCCCAGTGTTTTAGTCTTAATAACCTTCACAGCAGTCCATTCCAAACATTTATTACTCCTGGGTTAAAAAGTATTGCTTGGCTACATCTGTTCTTAATTTGCTTTTGTAATTTTTTTTTTTTTAATGCACTATTTTCAATGGACGAAATATACCTAAAAGCTCTACTTAGGGAAAAAATTACACAGGCCAACACATGTCAAAGGGTGTGGCGAGCACGCCTTTTGTCAGAAAGCCTAATTAATGGGCACTGTTTGATAGTAAGAGCTTGTGGGCTTTTTTGCCAGAGAAATGTCAGTCATTTCTGTGGACGTCCTTCACTCAGAAGTTGAAATATATACACAGAAAGGAAAAGGTTCATGCTGGGAATCCTACTGTTACTCTTATTTAAGTATGTGAAGAACAAGATATCTTGGACACATTCAGCTCTTTTTCCTTGCACACATACCACAGACAGCATGTGGCAGACAGGTCCAGGACTGCAAGGGTGCCAGGGCGGGCGGGGATCCTGCAGCTCCAACCACCGCAGGCTTGGGGCAGCTATGCAGACCATGAGCAATGCTTTAACGTTTTAATGTTTTAATGCATGAGCTGTGCTCATTGCTAGATTAGGGATTGGACAAGCCTCCAATCAGCTTGAGGGGGCTGCATAACCCACCTCTGGGCTCCTTTGCTGATGGGTCATCTGCAATTAGTTGGTTTTTTCAGCACTGACAGGGCTGTCTCAAAGATAACCCATGGGCACTGTCACACCCTGACACATACTGCAAGTTAACTGAAGTGCTCCTAGCATGGGCTGCTCTGCGTAAGCTTTAATATGGGGTGGGAGGAAAACAAAACAAAAACCCAACCAAACAAAAAAAACCCACAAAAAACAAAAGCAAATACAAAGTTCTTTCTATGCTACAAAGCAAAACAAGAGTTGAACTCGCACGTTTTCTACTGCATTTCACATATCATGATGAGAAACGGCTTCTGCTTTCCTCTGAGTCACTCTTTGAAAGAGCACTTTTTAACGCTCCATGGAGCAAAAACGACACTCTGCCCACCAAAAGGGAACTTTATGAAAGTTCACATCAATCGACAGCAGCAGCAGCAAAGCAAACTGTGCTCCATCGTGCTTCAGTGCCCTTCTGGCACTGCTCTGATTGCAGTGCAGACAGTAAACAGTAGTGTGTTTGTGTGCAAATAGCATTCTCCTGAATGATGTCTGCACCTGTGCAAACTGACATCAGTATCTTTTTAAAAAAATTCAGTTTATTTAAGGAGTTCACAAGAGACACCTGTTCCATGCACAGGCACAAATGACATTCAGTGAGCTGAAAAAAAAGATGTGTGAGGGGGGAGGGCAACAGTGATTTGCTGGGCTCTGTATGCAGACATGTTTCTATCTCCTGGTCCTACAACAAGCAGATGATGTTGCTTTAATTTTTGGTCTTCCTGGTCCAAACTGCTATTTGCAAAATAAAACACAACTTCACTGAGTTTTACATGCTGGCATGTTAAAGTGTATACCTTGAAAAATAGTGGGGAGGAATGGCAGAGAAGGGCTGGATTAGGCAGAAAAGAGCCTGGCCCTGGCCATCTTCTCTGAGAACAGCAGTTCCCCCACAACTCCTGGTTCCCAAACTCTGTAAAATACACACAGCGAAAGCCTCAGCCTGGTGGCTTATACAGGAGCTGCTCTGGCAGATCTTACTGCTTCACTCTCAGTGGTCACACTCTGTCCCTTTCTATGCCCTTTTCCAGCTGGCACACTACCTGGCTTTGGGATGTTCTGGTTGTTACGTGAGTTGGTTTTTTTTGGGGGGGGAGATTTTTTTGGTTTTCTTTTGTGGGGAGGCATGGTTTGAGAAAGGGTATAGTAGGCTCTGAAGGTCTGGTCTCCACAGCAGCCACACTGTTCTGCGAGGACACTACTCCCATTGAGGACACCTGCCTCGGATACAATAAAGCAGGAAGAGACTATTTCTATTGTGGAATTGTGGAGGGAATGGAAAGACAGAAGCCACTCGCATTCCATTCCACTGAAAGCATTTTAAAGAAAGTGACAATGACATTTGCAATTGCCAGCCACCTGGTTGGATCTGTCTCACTGAAGTAATAGTTTTAAAAGAGTTGGAAATGTCTTTTTCAAATTCAGTGTTAAGATCGCAGTTTTTCAAATGCAATAGACTGGAAATGACTGAAATAAGGATGGATAATGATCTCTGGCATACTGGGTGCAAAGAAGATAAAATTTCAGCATTCATTAACCAGCGCAGAGCCTATTGGGGGGTTTTCCTCCATATGGCATTTCTCACCCTGCCCAGAGGGAGCAGCAGGCATCAGACCTGTGCCCCCAATATGCAACACTTTTAAATAGAAGATCAATGAGACAAGATTATTTACAGAAACAAAATACATTAGTAGTCAAAACTGGGGGAAAAAATAGCTAGAAAGACAAGGATTTAATGCATTTTGAAGAAACTGGCAAGGACAAAGACTTCCAGATGACTGTGGTGGGCAGCGAGGAATTAATTCCCATCTCCTCTTATCTCTGCAGAAAGCACTGCTGCAGCAGGGCAGTGAACAAGCAGGGGAGAAACTGAGTCAGACAAATATTTAGAAGCACTATGGCAGGAAAATTAGGCAAAACTGAAACATAGCATGGTGGAATAAGACAACAGAATGTGTTTAGAAGGAGGAAATGAATGAATGATTTTGAAACACATCACAATTTTGAAAATTAATAGAAGACCCACAAAGCAACAGAGGTTGAGTTACCATTACAGCCTAATACACCAGTCAGAAGACTCAAATTTGGAGGAAAAAAATAGATTTGTTCCTTTAGACAAAAGCAGCCTTCCTGCCAAAAGAACAGCCTTGTTCATGTCAGTGAAATAAGGATGGAAATTGGGTTTCCACTGTATCAGGACTATGCATCCCCAAAACACCTTTTGCCACCTTCCTCTATCAACAAATAGCACACTTCATGTCAACACTTTAGACTTTTCAAAAATTAATATAGAGCATGTCATCACCTGAAGTAGGGCAAATGCAACAAAATATAAGCAGAAGCTTCTTTTAAAGGCTATTGAATGCACCCATTTTTATCAGAAAAGCACACAGGACCTCACACTTGATTCACTCTCCACTATGTCCCTTTGTTGACAAAATGCATTTTCCTGAGAAAAACATCACTAATGTTAAAAGACTGAATTTTACTTCAATGGAATCTGAATGTTTTCATTACAAGTAATTTTGGCCATGGTACTGGATTAGCAGCTCACATCCTCTTGATGTGTCAGTGACACTCCAGTGTCACTCCATCGTTCTTTCCAGAGACTGCTCTCCAGAATACAGCCCTTCCTTTAAACCCCAGGCCTGTTCCCAGTCCCAGTAAACCAGTCCTGTGTCTCCATGCCAATGATGATGGGAGAGAGACCACACAACTATTTCCTAATTACTAGAAAGACCACAAAAACATTGATATAGGAACAACAGATGTTTAGTAGTGAAGATCCTCAACTAATTTTAAACTAAATAGAGGTGCTAAAAGAAAAATCTTGAGAAATTAAGTCTGAAGCATATTTTTCCATGGCATCACAGAATAGATGAGGTTGGAAGGGACCTTTGGAGATTTTCTAGTCCAACCCTGCTGCCCAAAGCAGGGTCATCTGGAGCAGGTTGCTCAGGGTGGTGCTTCATCATGTTTTGAGCACCTCCAAGCAGGGAGACTCCACAACCAACCTGGGCAACTTCTGCCAATGTTTGAGCATCTTCCCAAATGAAAATGCTTTTTCTTATGTTTTAGAGGAATTTCCTGTCTTTCTTGGCAACTATTTACAGCCATAAAGATACAACAAAATAGAGGAAAGCAGGACAATTGCTTACTGTGAAAAATAACCCCCTGTAATTCGCCTTTAGGTCTGTGCACTGGCATCACTTAACTGCAATAGCATTGTGCTGCTTGTGAGAGCCCAGGACCAACAATCCATTCACAACTTGTATACAACCAATAAGTTTATAGCATGGAAAAAGACCAAGCAGATTAACTGCTTTTTAATCTAGGCCTGCATTCACAATGACACAGCGCTCTCTGCACAGATTCAGCATGTTGTAGATGCTCATGGAAACTGAGGACAAAGTTCCTTTTCTTTGTCTTGTGCCAAAGTCAGGGCTTTGACATTTTTGCAGTGATTTGATTTTATTTAGATTTTTTTTTTTTTTAACATGCAGAATTGCCGAAGTGAAGTCCAGCTCCACAGAAAGAGCTCGTCTCCCTGTTGAGCGTATTTTCATTCTTTGAGACAACAGCCTGCAGAAGACCGCAGCTCTTACAGCTCTTGTCTCAGCATTTCACATACAAACCTTTTTGTGCCCTGTCAATTCTAACACAGTTTATTGGGGAGTTCAATCTAACCCAGATGTTTGCTGACAGAAATTACAGGTGATGACAAGATTCCATTAACTCAATGTGCATTATGTTAGTTAATGTGAGTTTCTTCAAAATCTTATTCTATGCTCCTGGCCCTGTATCCTCATCTACTGCTGTGCAAAGCCTTTTAACTGAAGCAAGAGACAAAAACAACGTTTGCATGAGTTACAGAGTTTTACTTACCCACATATTTCTTCTTAGATTGTGAAACAGACATGTTATGTGATGGTTTGTGAAATAAATTGCTAGTCTGACAGCCAGATTAAAAATACGAGTAAATGCATGCTTATACATTCAGACTTAGACAGCCAGATAGGATTTACAAAACCACTTAAGCAAGCCTAAGTTTTCTCTGGTATTTCTCAGATGCAATCAGCTTTAGAGTGACTCTGCATGATGGTTTCATCTTCCCTTTTATTTTCTGACTGCAACAGGCTGAAGAAAGTAGCAGCTTGTCAGTATGGGGATCCATTGCCTCCCAAGGCCTGCTCTGCTCAAGGGTCTGGGCTGTGAGGGGCACACAGCACTTCTGAAAAGAAAAGCCTCCTTTCTCTTCTACCTGGGCTTAGCTTGATAACTTATACATGTATATACTGAACTATTATGGGCTATTTTTGTCCAATGTGAGGAATGTACGCGTAATTCCAAATCCAATATGGTAACTTCTCTTCCAGCACACATCTTCTCTCCCACTGTACTATTTCTCTTCTTTCCTCACCCTCTGAAATTTCCTTATCACTGCAATGAGATATGGTAACTTACCTATTACGATCGAGTAATGACACTTTGATTGCTCACGGCACAAGGCCAGACAGCTACTAGAGGCAAGTCATTATCAGACTGCAACACACACCAAGTCAGGTTTCACTACTGAAATGGATGACAGAAAGGAACACAGTAAAATGAAAGCAGAGGCACTAATTTAAAGCTGTTATTTAAAGCAACCAGGAATCCTGCAGTGCACAAGAGAACATGCTTCTCACTGTACCTTAAACACAGGGATAGTGGAGAAGAGATACTGAGAAGCTACCCATACCCTCCTAAAAATGTAAGGCACATATCAACTACACAACCACCTCAGTCACACAGAAGTGGAGCATGAGCAATGCATCTTCTTAAAGGGTATTGATACTCCCATCCTCAAAACAAATGCGGTCCCCCCACCCTGCCCCCCAAAAAAGCAGGAAAATCAGGTTCTGATGAATGTAAATCTGAAATTTAAAACAATCACTAGAGCATGCCTGATTAGTCACGTAAAATTTTCTTGATTTAACATTATTTCATTGTAATTTATTTTAAATTTCATTATAATATCTCAAGGATGCAACAATGTCTCATGTATTGACATTCATTCTTTCCCATGAAGAGCAAAAGCTCTTCAATATACACCATCTCAGACAAAAAGCTGATCTCCCAACTCTCTCTTCCACAATCCCATAAATTACATGGCAGTTATGAAAAAAAAAAAAAAAACCAACCAACAAAACACCTTCAAATGCATGGAAAAGGTCAAACACAATTTGCTTTCACACTCAGCTCTTTTACCTCCAGCTACTGCAAATTAATAAGCCAAAGGTGAGGGAAAACTCTCAGAAGAAGAAATCTTAACTTTTATCATTTACCTAAGTGTGATGCCACTTGCAGGGATTTTTTTAAACCTCAGGTTTAATGGTGATGCGACAGAGGAAACGCAGCACCTTATGCTAATGTTCTGACCTTCCTCCAAGTTGTTTTGATTGAAAAGTCTTTTACGAAACAAACACTGCAATATTCCTAGTGATCCCTGGTTTCAGGATTAGGTCTTCAAGGGAAAAAACCAAACCAAACCAAACTACGCCAAATTTTGTGAAAATTCGCAATAAAATAATAAGAACTGGAAGCCCTGAGCAGAATCTGAGATTTAATTTTCTGTCCCAGAAAAACTACGGAAATTAAAGGCTCTGAAACTTGTGTGTATACTAACAGAGCTGGTCAATGATAATAGAAGCCTTCAGTATTGTTCGTTGTGAGTTCCTGAATTTAAACTTTCTATGTGCAGTGTAAAGACACCTTAACAGTACAAACACAGGTTGGGAGCAAAAAGAAAAGCAAGCAACAAATGACTCCCGACTGTAGAGCAATACAAAGGATGCATCTCCAGCCTTTTGCAATCTTTAAATTTTGGTAGGAATTCTTCCCTTTTTGCTAATTCCATTATACCAAGGAAAGGCAAGGTGGTAAAGAAGGGAAGCAGATATCAGAGGAGTATTCAGAAGCAATTTGACAGTTGGATTTTAACTCAAGCCAAATAAGACATTAGTTTTTAATTATGAATGAATTTGAGCCATTTTAATGGAAAAGTCTGCCGTACTTTCTTCTTAGTAGACTGAGCAAAGTTTTCAGCAGATGGCATTTCAAGGTGTTTCTAAACATGTGCAGATCACTTTTTGGATCTAACTGTTGAGAATACAGACATGCAACATGTGCCCATTTACTTGGTAAGAGAGATTTCATGTATCAATTAACAATTTTGCACCTCTTGAGCGGTAAACATAGCCCTCATTTCACAATTCATAACTCACTATGGCTACCCCATTTAAATTAAAAATATCCCCAAATCCTGCCTCAGGAAATAAGTTGTGAGTTCAGTTAGTTTCTGAACAGCGTAAGTATATCATTAGTAGGAAAATGATCCCTTTTTATGAGGTGCTGTTATTTCATAGGATATACTTAATGTTTTGGAATGCGTACATCATATACTGAAATTATGTACAACATATAATGAAACGCATAAAACTGCAGTAGCACTAGGAGAGCCACGGCAGTTAAGACTGACAGACTCTCCTTTATAATCTTACATTTTAATAATACAGATTTCCAAGATGAAATCTGAAAAAAGCGCTAAGCCAAACCCAAAACATTTGGAGGATACAGGTTTCATACAGAAGCAAAGAAAATTTCTATCCTTATTCTGTGGTATTTTTTCCTGTTGGAGGGGGAAAAAAGTGCTTTTCATATCAAAAGGTTTCAAGTTCCTGGATTTGGAAATGTATATGTATTTATTTAGTATATTTCCTCCCCTCTTCCCCCACCTCTCTTTTTTTCCCTAGTGAAACTCAGCAAATATACCGTCCGTCCTAAATAAAAGCCTGCTTGTCACTGTGATTTTTGAGAGAAGACCTTGTAGGGGTGTGACTATAATTATAATTTCAAAAGAAAATGTTTCCACTTTCCACTAGATCAGAAGAGATCAGCAATTTAATCAACAAAAAGAACGTCTATGAACATACTCAAATAATAAAATCGGTAGTGTGTCTGTGTATGAGTGTAAAAAAAAATCACAGCACACTAGGCTTTAAAATGGAATAGTTTGAATAACTATTTGATTAATTATACTAATTTCTGAATGTATAATTTTATGACGAAAAGCAGGATGCTTAGTATGTAATCTAAGGTGGTGAAGGGCAAAGAATGTTCAGAAGCTCTCTGCATGCCTATAGGTATAGTTATTTCTTATTTCATATGATCATTGAACACATGCCTCTGAAACTTTCAAAGACATGGCTCAAACCATCTTAACCAAATCATATAGCAGTTGCACCTCCAGTGCCCAGATAAAAGTTAACTCAGAAATTAACCAGCTACCTTGGAATAATGATAGACAATCTCCTGGGATAAGGTTAGCAAAGAATAACTGTAAATCAGATTTTTGTGCAATGACTTCAATAATTACATTTGCTCCAGTAACATGTAACCTGAAAAAACTCTTGTATGTCTGATGTCAAAACCAAGACTATTTATGCCTTAGTACATTGGAGAAATTGTTCATGCCTACGTAAAGATTGCCCCATAGTGTTTCCAAGGTCAGTAATTTGCATGTGATTTGCATCAGAACTCAACAATGCCTGTGGAAAAGAGACTACTTTATATTGAATATTGAAGTTCAATATTCATCATATTTTTTCTAAGTTATATTTTCCAGTACAGATCACCTCTAAGAGCCAAAGAGATTTCACACTGTCCTCTTCCAGATAACATGTCTATTAATTTTATAGAAAGCTGTTTATGTATCACTGAAGTGGGCATCTGATTAACAGACTCCAAGGCTTTACATCATCCTTCCATCAGAAGTTAGACAGCAGAATCATGTTCTACCTACTCATAACTTTTTCAACAACCAGATTTTCTGTCCTTTACTCAAAAAGAAGTCAGCCATTAAGGACAAAGGCCCTAAGTTAAGAAACCTCTTGAAGTCCAACCATGTACACAAAAGCAAGAGCATGCTTTAAACCTTTTGCTGAATCAGCTGGGTAGAGAGAATCAAGCTACACTGCACTTACACAGGCAGAACTTTCTTAAAAGCAGGTCCCATATTGTTAATTTTCTCAGTTTACCAAAACAAATCTATGCATATAAGCTATGAAATGAAATATGTAACATATTTTCTATTTAATATTAAAAATAAAACACATTGAGGAGGAGTCTAGCCTGGTATGTTGTAAATCATTAGATCATTTTCAGTAAAATAATATTTTTCAAAATTAGACGTTATCACTCTTCCTCAGCAACACTCCTAATTATAATAATTCATTCATTCTTACAAAATATTCTGTAACAGAATCTTCAAATTTCCAAACACAAATTCCTGCTTGTTTTACCTATTTACAAGCTAAATTGCAGAAACTTGAAAGGGGAAGTTCTAGGTAAATAACTATATAGCATCTAGAAAGGCATTCAGACTGTTATACTAAACCATGTTACACTGAAATGTAAAGTTGCTCACAAGACTCAGAAGATCTCCAGAATCTAACACTAGAAAGGAATGTTTTCACAGAATCACGGAATGTTAGGGACTGGAAGGGACCTCAAAAGATCATCCAGTCCAATCCCCTGCCAGAGCAGGAACACCTAGGTGAGGTTACACAGGAAGGTGTCCAGGCGGGTTTTAAATGTCTCCAGAGAAAGAGACTCCACAACCTCCCTGGGCAGCCTGTTCCAGTGCTCTGTCACCCTGACTGTGAAGAAGTTACCTCTTTTATTCAAGTGGAACCTCTTGTGTTGCAGTTTGTATCCATTGTCCCTTGTCCTATCATTGGTTGTCACTGAGAAGAGCCTGGCTCCATCCTTGTGACACTCACCATTTACATATTTATAAACATTAACGAGCATTAAAGAACAGTTTTGTTCCAACTGTTTCTCTTTTAATGCTTACACAGAACTCACCAGCAGGCAAAAATAAACCACGCATTTAATGCTCTCCACAGTCTTTGAAGCAGGGAAAAGCATGTTTCTCATGTTAGAGAAGGACAAAAAGAGCCTACATCACGACAGCTTTAGCTGAGAGGGAGAACCTGGGAACAGTTAGTCCTGAGCAACCATCATCCCCTGGCTGGCGGTACCTGCAGCGGGTCGACCGGGCTCCCTGCTGTACCTCAGCGGTGGGAAGGGGCAGCCACGCTAACCCAGGGAACTGTCTGAACCAACGCCTGTTAGACAGAGCAGGTGTGTTTCCGTCCGCTCCACAAGGGAAAACGGCCCCGCTCCTGCTCCGTGCTAAATACAAAAGCAGAAAGTAATCGTCGGTCCACTGATTTAACAAGGGAAAGACTTGGATTTTCTCATGTCCCAAAATGTTATTGCTTGACAGATTCTGCCAAGTTTCAAACAGTGTAAGAAACTGGAGAGCCCGACAGGTTATTTTCTTTCTAAAGTTCTTAATGTTACAGATATTCTTACACGTTACATCACTGGTGACTTTCAGCCCTTAAATGCATCTTCAGGCTGTATCTCACAAGAACAAGACCAGACCCTGTGCCAGAATATGAAGCAAAGAACTCTAAAAAAGCAATTGTGGACAAGCTCAAAACAGAGCCAAAAAATGTCAGGGAAAAAACAAAGAACAAATCAAAACATATCTTAGATACTGTTAAGTCAACAATGCCTCCAAAGTATAATATAAAAAATATTATAGTGCCCTACAAATCTAAAAACAAGTCTAGTACTTCACAATGAAAATTAATGCAACAGGTTGTACTCTACAGAGTTTTAAGACAAATTTGTTTTCCATTATCTGGCTACTGGACAAAGCTCCTTCTACATCCAAATGTAAAATCCAACACTCTACCACAACATTTTTTCTACTCTTTTTCGTTGCGGTCTATGAGGCGCCCTGGAAAAGCCCCAAAAGCAATGTTTGCCCTTATTGCTGTACTTTGTTACGTTGCACACTCTGCAATTATTTAGATGGGTTAAAAAAAGGAGAGGGAGAACAACTGTGAAATGCATTGTGCAACCACAGATGACTTCATGTTAACCCCTGTTACCAGGTTCCACCCTCGGGTCAAATGCCGATGAGTCAGTGTCTCGCCCAGATGAATGATGTCATCCTCGCACCACCTCTTCAGCAGGAAAATGTGGTGGAGCTTTTCACTGTCTGATCTTAAGAGACCCTGGGTGACTAAATGAAGTCCCGAAGATAAAAAAGAATGTGCCTGAACTTAAAAAGACAGGAAATGAGCACATCACTCCAACACCTTTGAAATATGTTCTAAGAAAAAGACAATGATGGATCATATGCAGCAGAAGTGACCAAGAGGAAGCATGTGTTAGAATTCAAAGAAGATTTGCATACCCTGCCTTGCAAAAGCCAACATACAAGGGTCATAAGTATCTCATCTATCCATCCTAATACAGGAAAATGACCTAAAATAAAACAAAGTGGAGCAGTGAATGTGATCTCTCTTTAGGGTACCGAAGTGATGATAGATCAGGCATGCAAGTAAAAACTTGAGTTTGGTGAAACCTGAATATAGTACTCCTGTGTGGATTTTGGGAGATAGTTCCATATTGCTTTAATACACTATAACAGACAAATAATCAGTTTGATTGCAGTGCAGTTCTTTGGTCAAATTTTGAGAATAAAATCTTCAGATGCACAATTACTGTATCTGAAACCATCCAATAATAAATCACTTTTTTAAAATACAGGGAAGTATAGAAGTGCAAAAGAAGTGAAAGGGTAAGGTAACAATAAAATGTACTCCTGGATGAAGAATGCATAAAACGACTCAGGAAACATTTAACATGGTATTAGATAGAACTCAATGCAACTTTAAACATGTTTCCCCGTACCTTCCCGGCTGTGAAAGCTCCTCTGTATGAGGGCTGGTATGACATGTCTTTGCAGGAATTGAGATCTGCTAGAACACCCTGATCTCCCCAACTCCAAAAGCAGAGTTTCACAGGGCAAGGAGGAAAATGCAGCGAGTGAAGCCACGAAGGGTGAGCCTTCATCTCCAGACTTTATAAAACCTAAGACTTCAGAAGTATGGCCTTCACGGAGTTCTTATTAAACAGATCCAAGGTGATCCAGGCGCACATGGAAAGAAACAGCAGCAAGTACTGCTGTCAGTGAACTTGTGATAGCTGGACAGGATTTTTATTTTTTTTCCCTAATTATAAAAATCTATGCTATTTCCAAAATGTACCTCCAAATACTGTGACACTTGTGTAAGTGCAGACGGACTGGTGTCACCATAAGGCTCTAGCGATTGTTAATGTAAAACTGCTCAGCAATACTGTCAGGACACTTGCTCTCTCTGCTAGAACAAGTATCTTGTCTTCTTTTACTCTGCTCTGTCTTCTGAAAACAAACAAACATTAAACCAGACCAACAACCAAATCTTTCAGAGGAATTCCAGTAGGAGTGAAATACATATAACTAGGAATACAAAGTATCAAATTCCATTTCTGTTTGACAACGTTGGCAGATAATAAATTCAAATATATACATACATAAGTGTCTGCCCTTATTTACATTTTCTTTAGTTTTTTTGTCCAGATGTCGTTTTTTGGCATATAGAAAACAATCCTCTTCTTTTGAGTTAGATTCCACTGTAACAATGCCCTTTCTTGGTATTGCTCCTTCGCTCCCTACACCCACAAATCATGATACAAAGCTGCTCAAAGATCTATCTACACTTCAGCAAACACAAGCCTGTTGTCTTTCTTTTTTTAAACTCATCTCTATTCATACTAGGTTGTTTGTCTTTTTTTTTCCCTCAAAACCCTTATCAATTGCTTCAAAGAAGAAAATCCATGCAGTTTGCCTGGATTTGCAGCTTTCTCTTTGCTTTGTCATGACAATTCCTATCCCTCATTTCCTCATCCACCTTCAGGAAGTCTGTGGTTATATGGTCTTTCTCTACTTCCACAGCTCCTGCAGTTGGCTACAGCCTCTCATTCTGATCCTAGGTCTGAGTTTCAGTGTTTCATGTTATAATGAAAACCTTCCCTCATCCTTCAAACAGGTTAGTGCTTATGCTAGGCACTGATTTTCACATTCCTTCACATTCATTGTCCTCCAGAAGCCTCGCCAGCTACCAAAATCATACGCCTTGATCGCTACAAGAATATCTTGTGCACCTTCTCCAAACTGGAGGCTTCTTCCAATCCATTAGGATAATTTCCTTCCTTCTCTCTATAGAGTCTGTTTTAAAAGATGAACTGTACTAACAAACAGAGAAAGACTGTTTATAATCAAGGTTTACTTTAGAAATGAGCTGGATGTAGCTCAACCTTCACAGTGCAGGAGGTGGTACCCAATGAACCCTGCAGGGCTTGGTAGGTGTGTTGTATGTAAAGAAAGAGAAAACTACTGTGGTTGCTTCAGTACATTATTGTAATTTTAAAATGACTAGTATCAGATGAAAACCACTGAGGTTACATAATGCAAATTATTACTCTAAATCACTCAGATCATTTAATTTTTCTTTTTATTTCAATTTCATTTTACATGACATGAAGAATCACCTTTCCCTCCTTCAGTGCTGTACCTCTGTGCAAAGACGAGATCAATCCAGGATTAAGTACCTGGGCTATTTAAAGACATTAATTGTGTATTCATATCTAATTTTAATCCAATGCCAGGTGATATGAGCTTGTAAAAACTCATTACTACTTAAGTGACATTATAATCAATACTACTTCTTTTTTAATGTATCAGCTTACACAAGTGTGTTGACAAAGCAAAATGTAGTTGATCTGGATTTGGCTTTAAAAGATTATTACTAATTTATTATGCATAAAAAAATGTCCACCTTCACTGAGGTAATTTCTTCTTTCTCCCCAAGTCAATGGGCAGGTTGAAATCCCACATCTTGAAAATCAGTTTTGCTAAACTATAATCCTCAGCACCCTGGCTGGGGAAGGGTTCCAGACTTGCTTCTTTATTTTTAAATCAAAGTGGCATGTACACACCAAGATAAACCTATGTTCTGCTCTCAGGTCACACGTTCAGTGCTGAAGTATTACCAGAAAATGCAAGCTCTTCAGTGCACAGCTCAACTTAAACAACTTGAAATAGTGTACCAGCACTAATATAAAGTTACTATACCTAACTTCTGACTGTTAGGCTCCTGGGATCAAATATTCACTTTTGTGAAAAGCAGATCCTCTAGCTGTTTTGGGGTCTGGTAAATTTGGATGATTTTGGTATTGCTGAGGAATCTGGTGCACGTGATGCACTTACCCTTAGCAACAGTATGGAACACAGAAAGAGGGCTTGTGCAATCTAGCTCAAAAAGAAGCAGCATTTAGCCTGTGATGTCTCAAATCTTAATACTCCTCTAAAACAAATTACAAAATGCAGCTAGCAGCTGTAGTGCTCAGCTTTTTTTACTGTAAACTTGCTTTTTTCTGCACCTTTGTATGGACCTGAACTCTCCAAGCACGGAAAATGTTAACGTGTACTTTCAGTCTATTAATAATAGGAAGCCAGAAATGGCAATGTTGGTGTAGAGGCAGACAGGGATGTATAAATAAGACTATTGTTTCTAAGGACTAAAGCTTAAATATTTTTATATGGTAGTTAAAGTAGACTATAATAGTCTATTGTTTCTATGAATAGGTTCTTCCAAGGTCCAATCAACACCTTATCGTTAACATTAATCACTGGGATATCTTCTCCAAGATCAAACAAACACTTCTTGAGAGTTCAAACTTTGACTTCAGAAAAGTTTCGGTGTAATAACAGATTAGATTTAAATATCAGCAACTATATCCTTATTCAATGTATCTTATTTAGTGATTAAATGTTACATAAAGCTGTTTGAAAGGTTTAGGAAGATTTTCTCACAGTAAAAGTGAAGACAAAAAAAAAAAGAAAAAAGGAAAAAAAAAAATTCCAGCAGCCAAAAATCTAGATTAGCCAAAGTATCTTCACCTCTTCATGTCTGGTATATGGAATCATAATGCCATTTTTATAAAGTAACATTTCAGGAATTACTCTGATTAACAATATCAGCAGCTAACAATATCATTGTATGAGTATACCTAGTTATTCCATTTTACTATATTTGTAAATATGTTTTAAACTTCCCTTGTAGTTAGCAATGAACAAGCTTTTACTTTTAAAAAGAGGAATGTGATTCTGGATCAAACCAGTCTGCAGGGTAGCCAGGGAAGATGCTTCAAAAATGAAATCTGATTTCCAGGCAGTTTTGACAAAATATTTCCCAAGATCTTGTATGCTCCAAGGCCCAACAGCTGTCTGCCAATTAGTATTCCTTAAAGCATGACCATTTTTACTTCTGGGATTTTTTAAAATACTGATTCCATAATTCCAAGTTCTTTTTATTTGTATACATTTCCAATTCAGCTCAATACTCTTCTCAGATGCTATGGTCTTCTATTCTTCTAAAAGTATGAGTCAACCTGTTCTACACAATGCAAAATTCAACATGTTGCACGTAATTTACAGGTTCTGTAACCTCCACTCAAAAATTCTCTACTTGATTTTCCTTCTGTTGCAAATGTTGTTGCACTTGGATTTTTCCCTTAAAGAGATCACCGGTGTAATACCGCTTCCATCTACATTTTTTTCTGTAGATGTGAATGGGATCACATGAAGGTCAACACCAAGTACTCCCAAAGAGTAATGTTTATAAGTAATAATTTTATTTCTCTGTTTTTTCATTATTCTGCATTGATGAGGTTTTCTTACATTCTGTATTAGTACGGGTTGTGTCCATTTGCAGAGTTAGAATAGCTATTTCCAAACTAGTCCAGACTAGGCCATGACTTTTATTCATCTCAACCAGACAAAAAGATGTGCTTTCCAACAGGTAAAGGACATTTCCCACTAACGCTGGTGTCAGTACTGTCCCGGAGGCTATGGGCAGCTGACATACGTTAGAGAGCAGCCCAGTTCTGTACCCCACTGCGTGAAAAGCATCTCAGCTCACACAAAAGATCCCACCTGGCCGGTTATCACTGCACTTTGAAGTGGCCAGGTGGTAGCAGGACAGGGCACAGAAGGCCACCTCTGTGCCGCAGCCCTGCTGAGCTCCCAACCATGAGCAAGGGGCTGACCCAAAGGGAGCAGCAGCACAGCTGCCTCGTCTCAAGCCAACTTCTGCAAAAATCAAAGAGCGCATGTTTTAGCACTCCAATCTGGCATGAAAAGTGGAGGATATAATTCATTATTCCCCAACATCATTCCAAGGACGTACTTCAAATTGGTACAAGACAATGAAGACAGTTGCAAGGTAGGATGGGATAGAATATTTTAAGTTTTCTGACAGAAAAACCCTAAGCTCATTACAATCTAACATAAAGTTTTGCTTAGGCTGAAAATGTATTTTCCACTGATGGAAACATAGCTGGAATTTTCCAACAGGATCATTTTTAGGATGTATACCAGTGCAATTTGAGGTCCATGATATCATCTGAGTTGATTAGTCCAAATGTGTCAAGCAAAACTGAAAATGAATCCAGTGCTCAGGAGGAAGTATCAGTTACCCTCTGTAGCTAACCTAAACCAATCTCTATAACAAAACAAAACCACCATATGCCTCATGTAGTTGAGACAGTGAATAAGGGCACTTGGAGCCCTTTCTCACTGGCTTCTTCATATCCTTACATGCTTTATACTGCCCTGCCAAGAACTTAGTACACACTCTCTTTTTGGAGCCCTCATGCTCAAACCTTTCAAACTTTTTTTCTTATCTATTACCTCTTATCCACATAAAACGTACCGAAATATTTGTCTTAGCCAGCCACTAAATCCAGCAAGATTTTAAGTAAAGAGTGTTGCTCAAAAGACATCATGCCATCCAGCTCCCATGATGGCAATGATGTCTTTGTGTTTGTTTTCATTCCTCCCCAACAGCTGAGATGAAATATTTTGTTCTGGAAGTTCACAAAAACTAACATATGTTCCTACTGGAGAAGTTCAAAACTGAATCAAGATGCACCTCGCAAGCAAACATGCTTAACACTTCATGCCATGAACAAACAATTTGAGGTAAACAGCTACTTTTCTCTCTCACCAGGCTTCTCTAAATTGTGAGTAATAAACTGATAGAGACACTAGATCTCTAGATCACTAAATGAGCTTCTATGTTTGAAATCGTCAAGCAAGCAGACTTACCTCAGAAGATAAAAGAAACAATGCCAACAGTTTTGGGATCAATTCAGGTCAAGTTGGCCACAGTCAGGTAAAGTGGCAACTATCTAGTTGCTGTCTCATTGTCTGAACTTACAGCAAATGGTGGTTTCCAAGTTCCAGCCACGTGCTGAATGGCAAAGACGACCCATGGCTGGGGTGATGCATCACCCCATCATACGGACTGCAGCCTCTCACAGCGAAGATCAGCTTTGTTAGTACCAAACCACCATTACAAGCATTTTATAAAACCTACCACAGTTGCATACACATGTGAAGATGTATTTTACAATACTTGCTGACTAGTCCTGTTCATTCACATAGCAGCTGTTGCTGAGGCAAGGAAGGCTAACGGGATTAAAACCTTACAGCAGGAACACATTGACCGAAGGAATGACTTAAGGTAATACTTTTAAGATGAAATAGTGGACACAGCATGTAGCTCTGCCTTTGTTGAAAACCACCTCTGACACTTATAAAACTTACAAGTCGTTAAAATTTCACTTAATGCTTCACCCAATAATAAGACATGAAGTAGCATAGTGCCTTTTCCTACACCTTGGACCGGGAGCTTAAACAGCATGGGATGCAGGTGCAAGCACAGAGGAATGTAGTGGTATTTTAGGCACTTCTACAGTATCCAAGACACCTGCAGATATAACATCGCACCCATGCCCTTCTGGAAAGGTAGCTGTAAATCAGGCAAGATAAGTTAGGTCACCTAAAATGGCACTAGGTGTTGACACTTGAATCGCTCCCAGTAGTCACTTTCTACAAAGCCACTGAGACTGCCATTGAATTATCTAAATCATAAACCCTGATTTGAGTTTTGCTTTAAAAATCTGAAGAGATTTCACAGTATCACAGTATGTTTGGGATTGGAAGGGACCTCAAAAGATCATCTAGTCCAATCCCCCTGCTGGAGCAGGAACGCCTAGGTGAGGTCGCACAGGAACATGTCCAGGCGGGCTTTGAATGTCTCCGGGGAAAGAGACTCCACAACCTCCCTGGGCAGCCTGTTCCAGTGCTCTGTCACCCTCACTGAGAAGAAGTTCTTTCTCAAATTTAAGTGGAACCTCTTGTCCTTGTCCTATCATTGTTTGCCACTGAGAAGAGCCTGGCGCCATCCTCATGGCACTCACCCTTTATATATTTATAAACATTAATAAGGTCACCCCTCAGTCTCCTCCAAACTAAAGAGACCCAGCTCCCTCAGCCTTTCTTCATAAGGGAGGTGCTCCACTCCCTTAATCATCCTTGTTGCCCCACGCTGGACCCTCTCCAGCAGTTCCCTGTCCTTCTTGAACTGAGGGGCCCAGAACTGGACACAATATTCCAGATGGGGTCTCACCAGGGCAGAGTAGAGGGGAAGGAGGACCTCTCTCGATCTACTGACCACCCTCCTTGTAACACACCCGAGGATGCCATTGGCCTTCCTGGCCACAAGGGCACAATGCTGGCTCATGGTCATCCTGTTGTCCACCAGGACCCCCAGGTCCCTTTCCCCTACACTGCTCTCTAATATGTAATTTCCCAACCTATACTGGAACCTGGGCTTGTTCCTGCCAGATGCAGGACTCTACACTTTCCCTTGTTAAATTTCATCATGTTATTCCCCGCCCAACTCTCCAGCCTGTCCAGATCCCACCGGATGGCAGCACAGCCTTCTGGCGTGTCAGCCACTCCTCCCAGCTTAGTGTCATCAGTAAACTTGCTGATAGTACACTCAATTCCCTCGTCGAAATCGTTAATGAATATATTGAATAATATTGGCCCCAGTACTGACCCCTGAGGCACTCCACTAGATACTGGCCTCCAACTGGACTCCGCACCATTGACCACCACTCTCTGGCTTCTCTCTTTAAACCAGATTGCAACCCACCTCACTACTCTGTTGTCTAGACCACACCTCCTCAATTTAGCTGGGAGGATGCTGTGAGAGACTGTGTCAAAGGCTTTACTGAAGTCAAGGTAAACCACATCCACCACCCTGCCATCATCCATCTACCTTGTTACATTCTCATAAAAGGCTATGAGGTTGGTCAAGCATGACTTACCCTTGGTAAAGCCATGCTGACTGCTCCTAATGACCCTCTTATCCCTGATATGCCTTGAGATGGCACCAAGGATAAGCTGTTCCATTGCTTTCCCAGGGACAGAGGTGAGGCTGACTGGTCTATAATTACCCAGGTCCTCCTTCTTGCCCTTTTCGAAGACTGGAGTGACATTTGCTTTCCTCCAATCCTCGGGCACCTCTCCCGTTTCCCAAGACTTGGCAAAAATGATGGAGAGAGGTCTAGCAATGACTTCAGCCAGCTGCCTCAGCACCCGTGGATGCATCCCATCTGGACCCATGAATTTATGGATGTCCAGACTATTTAATTGCTCCCTAACCCAGTCCTCATCGACTAAAGCAAACTCCTCCACTGACCTGGCTTCATCCGGGGTCTCAGGGGTACAGGGCTCCCCAGGACAGCCTCCAGCAGAGTAGACAGAGACAAAGAAGGCATTCAGTAATTCTGCCTTCTCTGTATCTTCTGCCACCAGGGCACCCACCCCATTCATCAGTGGGCCTACGTTGCCTCTGGTATTAGTTTTATCTGCTATGTATTTGAAAAAGTTCTTTTTGCTGACCTTGACCCCTCTTGCCAGCTGTAATTCGAAGGAGGCCTTGGCTATCCTAGCTGCCTTCCTACATCCTCTAACAGCAGCCTTATATTCCTCCCAAGTGGCCAGTCCCTGCTTCCATGACCTGTAAACTCGCCTCTTCTGCTTGAGCATACCCAACAGATCCCTATTCAACCACACAGGCCTCCTGGCTCCCTTCCTCAACTTCCTACGTGTGGGGATGCTCTGATCCTGAGCATGGAAGAAGCAACCTCTGAATGCAATCCAGCTCTCTTGGGCCTTTTTTCCTTCAAGCAGTCTTGCCCATGGGATTTCCCCTAGCAATTGCTTGAAAAGGCCAAAGTTAGCCCTGCTAAAGTCCAGGGTTGCAATTCTACTTGCTATTCTGTTCCTGCCACACAAGATGCTGAACTCCACCATCTCGTGGTCACTGAAACCCAAGCAGCCCTCAACCTTTACTGCTTCAACCAGACCCTCCTTGCTAGTGAGGATGAGATCCAGCAGTGCACCTCTCCTAGTCGGCTCCTCCACCATCTGCATGAGGAAGTTACCATCAATGCACTGGAGGAACCTCCTGGACTGTGGCTGGCTGGCTGAATGGTCCTTCCAGCAAACATCAGGGAAGTTAAAATCACCCACAACAACCAGGGCCTGTGACTGTGAGGCCACTCTCAGCTGCGCATAGAAGGCCTCATCAACTTCCTCAGCCTGATCTGGTGGCCTGTAATAGACACTTACAACCATATCACCCCTGCCAGCCTGTCCCTTGATCCTGACCCATACACTCTCAACTCGTTCCTCATCCGCTCCTGAGCAGAATTTAGTACATTGTAGTTGTTCTCTCACATAGAGAGCAACTCCACCACCACGCCTGGCTGGCCTGTCTTTCCTGAAAAGGGCGTAGCCATCCATGATCACATTCCAGTCATGTGAACTGTCCCACCATGTTTCTGTAACTGCCACCAGATTTCCATGAGGATGACTGGCTGCTGTTCATAGAAAGCTTGCTGCACCTATTTGTAGGTTAAAACAAGGTCTCTGTTTTGAAAGCATCTTGCCAGTGTCTAAAAGGTTAAGTCCTGCATATGAAGGGCAGCCTGCTGTAACACTGTATTCTTTGCTATTTTCCACTGGGACACTGTTAAATATAGTGTTTCTTCTTAAAGTACTGAGTCTTGAGTTTATAATAGTAGATGGGCTCGCCACATGCCTAAATTGGGAAGCATTAGTCTTGTGTGCAAATGGACCGTCACACAGTCCTCTGCCCATAGCAGCGGGAGAAAAGGGGACAGGGGCTGAAGCAGGGAAAGCATTGAAACGAGCCTGACCCCATAGGGAAACTGAAAGATGCTGGCAGCAGTGGGAGTAAGGTGGCTTCCTTCATTTTGAAGGAATTTCAAGCAGAAGTGTATGAAAATATTGATATAGTTTGTTCTTAAGGGAAAACAGCACACACACTTTATTCACAAAGCATACATGCTTTATGCACGATGCCAGTTCACTCATTAGCATCAGCATACTCACATCAAAGGGTTGAAGCCCACGCATTTTAATGTGACCGGATGCTTCTCAGTCTCTCCTCTTTGGGAAATGATTACAGGACACTGGCTGCCAAGAAAGGGTGATCTCTTGAAACAGTGGGCAAATGGACACTCTAGGTAAGGAATGACCATATCAGAGGGTGGTGGGAGCTATTCTGGAGGAGGGCAGGGAGGTTTCAATGAAAGGGTATAGCAGCACTGAAAAATACAAAGGGACCCTGCTGCCAGCATGTGTTGTGTTTAGGCCTGTCCATTCCTTACACAAGCTATTGGCAGAGCATCTGCCCACCTTTTACCTTGGGAAGTCCCAGCTGGGGTTTGTTTGAGGTGTCCTCACTTCCTACTTGTGCGCTGCCCTCCATTCGGTCCAGTTAAGAAACCAAGCAGTTTTTCTGAAGGTGCTCTGCAACTCTTTTCCTGCATGATGGCTTATTGCACGTAGCATACAAATTTCCCTCCTTTCCAGGGGTTTTGTTGAGGTGTGACTAGATATCCAAGATCTCCAGTTAGAAAAGAAGGTTTGCATTTAAAACTGTGAAGCTAAGAGCCTGTGTCACTTTGAAGGCTTGCTGCAAGCTCCAACAACTTTAAACCACATTTGAATGATTGCATGAGCCTGTCAATTTTTTTCAAGCAATCATTTGTCAACCGTACTGACATTTTCTGCTACTCTCTGGTTACTTTTTTTTTTTTTTTGTCCTTTTTCTGTGAGCACTGTTTTGAAGGTATAAACAATTACACTGATTTTACACCTACAGTTATTCTTGGGTCCAAAAATTTCATAGCAAACAATTCTAATCAGAAATATTGCTCCAGGAATAGAGTCACACAACAGAGCTATCTAAGTAACATCACTTGTATCTACTGGAACTCCAACTTCTGAGAGAAAAAAATGAGTTGTCTTACTAGCAAAGTGCTTTTACATGTGCTGGTCATTCCTCATTTTGCATGAATAAACTGAAACTTGGAAAATGGCTTCTTGGATATTTGACAGCATCTCTTATTGAATACAAATTAAATAGGGACGGATAGGGACAGAAAGGATTGTATGATAGTCCATTTGCACACCCTAATCACACTTGACATGTGTGTTCAGAGACCTATTTGTATATTTCAGAGCTTGGATATACACATTTTTAAAAGTCTTAAGAATAATTATTTACCCATAGCACCACAGCTACACGCGTGAAGTTTGACCTGGTAAAATACGGCTACATTTTGTTCCTCTGTATTTTATCCAAGCCAAGCTACTCTTTGCTAGAATGCTTCGAAGGAGGACATACCCTTTCATATCCTTTTAGTTACACAAGCAGGAGTTTCTATTTCCTTGTTTATCCTCAATGAAAGGGTGAGCAGTCAAGTCAAGCATTGGGCAATGCAGCAGATGTGCACAAAGCACCCATCTGACAATGGCCAGGGTTCCCACTGAGACTTTTGAGTAGAGAATAATTGTACTTTCTTTTGGCATGAACCAAGGGTACAAAATCACATTTACGTGTGCAAGCCTTTGCCCTCTCAACATGTGTTCTCAGCTGCATTAGAGTAGCTGGCGAAGGTCAGTTTGATTTTCAGTCCTAAAAGCAAAGAGTGACAGTTGAAATGTGGCAGATAGTAACATTTTAAAATACAGCACTTCCTCTATTTTCAACTACACTTAGGTTTTACTAATCAGAGTTTGCAGGAAAAAATACTTTAGAAATATCACTCAATCATAAACAAGCTCAGGTTTTTAAAATCCAGATAGGAAAAAAAAAAATATCTGATATTACATAGAATTACATTTTTTATGCTATCATTTTCAAAAATTCTCTCAAATTGACATAACAGTTCAGTATTTACTTTCAGCCTATGTGCTGTTTTCATATGGCTCCTCCTGTGGTTTGTGTTAGTTCTCTTTCTAAGCATAAAGGATTCTCAATCTAATCTTCAATCTGTTAGGTTGTCTGTCTTCTTTTCCATTCCCTCCTCCACCCTTGACCTATCTTTTTTTGTCTTATCTCCTTTTCCAACCCTCAATTCTCTACTACCCCTTCTGATTTGGGCCTCCAGTTCTTGGAGTACTTCGCTTTTTTCCACCTATTAGGAGCTCAACAAATTTTACCTGAATCTCACCTCTTGAAATGGAACTGAAGTACATTTTGATTTGCTACACGCTGGGTAAGAATTAAGTTGCAAACCAAGAACCAAAGAAAAACAAAACAAAACATTCTGCAGACAACCATACACTCTGAAAATAACAATTCCTGATGTATTTATGACACAGGAAAGAGCTCACCCTTGGAGTAAATGTGTGTGCTATTTCCACATTTGAGTAGCTACAGATTCAAAAGCAGTACTCAGTCAGAAACAGTGAAATTTGTGTGACTACATTCTCCAATACATAGTATAAGACTATTTCACTTACCTTAAAATTAATAGCAGGAAATAATCTGCTTTTCGTACCTTTATAAAGACCCAGAACTTCTGACTTCCAACTGTATTTTCATGCTGTTTTGATTTCTTATAGATATAATTTTGAGAAGACAGTAGCAGATATCCATCAGACTCCCAACTTTTTTAATTGGTAAGACCTAATCACATATGATCTTATCAAAACAGAAACCCATAGAGTGCTTATAGGTTCATACAACCCAACAAACTCAAGATGGAGAAAACACAGATATATATATCTCAAAAAGAAAATGAGAAGACCAATTAGAGTGAAACCCCTTGACTATCCAGCTTCTCTGCCTTCCCTGCAAACTTCTTAAAAGGTCACAACCTAGATACTCCAGACCAATCCACAAATTTTCTGTCCTTTTAGTGAAGAATGTCCAACCTTTTAATAACAGGACTTTGTCTCATCTCACTACTAAACTGATGGTGCTCCATAGTTCATCCAGCCTTACACTCTTCCCTGCATAAGACCCCATCCTTGTTCTCCTTCAAAGTATAACAACATGCTACCCTATACTACCCTCACCTCCTTCTTTCCTGTATTGTTAACACTGGAAATGCGCCTGCACAACTGCAACCAATGCTCAGGGAGATATGTAGCGCTACCACTTCATTTCAAAAGACTTCTAACAGAAACGGCCACTATTTTAAGCTCACTTGAAAAAGCTGTGACTTGCAGGGACATCTAAATGATTAGGTGAGTGTTTAGAGTACAATCCCAAACAAAGCAAGGTTTCTGGAACCTCTGCTTTGTCTTCTTTTTTTTTTTTTTTCTTCATTTTAAGAGCTCCCACCAATATTTGCCAGGACAGCTGTTCTGTGTGTGCCCCCTGCTCCCAGACCACACCGTGTGGCAGTTTAAGGGTTAAGCAGCAGAGGGCACAGATGACACCACCTCCGTGGCAGAGCCCTGGAACAGGGCTGCCCAGCAGAAGGTGGGAGGGAGAACCCCCTTTTTCCCCCCCATCATTCCCTAAACTCTTGCTGGGGTACAAAGGCAGTGAACAGCACCTTGCTGGACTGGCAGCGCTGAATCTGGCCCATCCCAGCTGCTCCCCCCATATCAGACCTCATGGACTACAAACTTAACTGAACTTCCCGCCAAACCATCTCTTGCCAAATTTGTAACTTGCCAAGTGAAAATTACATGGCATTTACAAGTCCAGGTACTATATTTTGGTCTCATCTGGAAAAGCAGGGGCAGAAACAACAGGCAAACAAATCTCTTACTAAATGATTGGTCATATCATTGAGGACTGGAGGGGAAGATGATGGATCAGCCAAATCCCAGCTGCACAGAATAACGTGTCCTTGTGAACAGTCCAGAAGATCTGACAACAATTCATATGGGTAAATGTATCCTCCCATCTGCAAGATGCTTTAAGAGGGAAAGAGATATGCATTCAGACAGACAGACAAAAAGACAGCAGTTACCACCAAAACTCTCAGCTACTGAAATGCTTCTGGTGATTTCTGCGCTTTGACAAAAATTGCCAAGCATGGTGTTATGAAGCTGGTACCTTTATAAACTCAGGCAATGAATGAAAAAGTGCAAATGTGAGTTAGATACACCATGTATTTAAGAAAAAAAACCAACTCACAAAGAGAGGGAAACGAAAGCTGATGGAAGCTGAACTGAAGTTGAATTAAGAGTGAACTCAAAGCTTCACAGCATGGGATGGTTTATTAGCAGCCTGAAGACAAAGGCCACAAAGCAGTTTTACTCCCTTAGAGAGAGGAGCCCTATTATGGAGCCTTTCAACTCCCCAAGAATTGCCTTTTAACTCTCCCTCCACAGTAGGACAAACAGGGGAAAGAAATTAGTCTTGGATGATGTTAGCTGTTTTGTAACTTGTAGTGCTAGTCCCACTGGAGCTCTTCTGACTCCTGTCACATTTATTCTCTTGACATTCAAAATAGATTAACCTAAGGTATCTTCCTATAAATTAAAACAAACAAACCCCTACAAAAACAAAAACGAAAAGCAAACAAAACCCATCCAAAAAACCTCCCCACAAAACACAAACAAAAACCCCCACAAGAAAACACCAAACAAACAAAAAACCCCACAAAACCGCCAAACAAACAAAAAACCCACAAAAAAACACCAAACCCAAAGCATTTTCATCCTCTCCCACCGAAAATATGGGGATTATTTAGATGGCTAAATGATATTTCCTGGATTTAGCAGTAATCTCTGCTTGATTGTAGTGCTACTATTAAAGGAAATGCTATATGCTAACACAGAACCTCTCCAATCAACTACGTCATGTCGTCACCTGTCTACAGTGTAAAAACATAAAAATACCCAGAAAGCTATTATTTTTCAAGCAGTTTAAGAAGAACTCAGACAAATTACTCAAACTTACTCTGGCTATCCGGCACTGCTTACTGAAGAGAATTTTCTTTAGATGTGCCCATATTCTGTCTTCCTGAAAACATCTCATACTTACGTCTTCTGCTCTAATGACTAACATACAGCTAAGTCATATGGCCTGTCATCTTATATTATTTTGTTACTGTAGGATTGTTAGGAAAAAGCAATGTGCTAACTTAAGCATCAGTTCAGGGCAAAAGTAATAAATATATAAATCTTTGCTCCTATAAGAAATGGAAATGCCATGTAAGCAGTGAAGCTTAGGAGTGACTTTGCTTCATCTAGGCAGGTATAGCTCAAAGCAGAATTTGACCCACACCATATGGAAAAAGTACATTTACTGTTCTGGAGAATAAACCTGCATGTTAGAGGAAACAGAAAATCCAGATGAGTTGTGGTGGACTCAAGTGCAATGTAAAGATCACGTAAAGAACTTGAATCTGCTCTCAGAAGACAAATTTCGTGATCTTGTGTCATTGGTCATGGGCTGTAATGCCTCATGCCCCACATGAGGCGCCACATTGCTTCAGGGATATTTTCCATAAAATGCCTCTAATAGTATAACACATTTTTCACCTGTAGGGCACCAACTAAGCATCTCAAAAGAACTAGCTTTTTTGCATTGTCACAACAGATTCTCATGGGGCTGACACACTGATAAAAATGATCTGACACAGTGAAACGCCTTGAGAGGCAGGGCTATCTGGTCAACGCTCCTATTTTTATCATGCTCTTGTTTTTATAGCATGCCTGGCACCATGGCATCTGCAAGTAACTGTGAAAATCATAGAATCATAGAATAGTTTCGGCTGGAAGGGACCTTCAAAGGTCATTTAGTAATTAGCAACAATTGGATTCATGTAACTAAACCACTGCACAATGCCCTAAATAGCTAGGGTATCAAGATAAGTTCTAGTAAGACATCAGTATCTTTCTTATTCAAAAGAGGAGCATAAATGTTTAAGCACTGAGTAAATACACATATATTTTAATAAGAAATGCTCAGTATTTCAAATGTCCAAATTTCATGTGCCTGGTGCAAGAGATATCCTGAATTGCTATACTTCCAGCTATAGTAAGGTGACCTAGTCCAAGAGTCTTGCTAGTAGTCTTAAAAGAAGGATTGATGAACTGAAATTGAAACAGCACAGAAAAATGTGTGTAAGGGAACAAGAGAGAAAACGTTTGCACTGGCAACATTGTTCCACATTTAAACAAGTATTCATACGAAAAACTGTATGAATAAGCAGAAAGAAGAAAAAAAACACTACCAACAAACCCAAACCTACACACTCAGTGTAAATAAAAGCTTCCTATGTTTTTTTTTTTTTTACACAAATGCATGTGCATCCCTATATACATTCATACACAGAGGACAGGCAGTCAAATGGGTCTGTCACTTAGGCAACATTTCTTTAAAGGCAGAGATGCTCCTTTCTGAACCTTCAGAGCACATGTTGCAACAGTAGTGAACCTGTAAGGGTTTAGGTAAGAATACACGCTAGCAAGGTCTCCTCTGGGATTATGGTCTGATGAAACGAACAGGTTAAACAAGTCCTATGCAGTGGTCCATGGGAGTATTTAGGACTCCACAGCTGGCCCCACACCTTTTGTTTTTTTTTGCTAGCAGGACATGAAATTTGTTTTCCAACAGCATCTCCTCTCAGTGTCTGATTTGTTGTCCCTGACAATGCATCTGTTCACAGTTATATTCCAGCAGCCCCACAAAACAACAAGCATCAGTTTTGCTGATTTGAAGCCCTATTTATGCTAACCTCAAGATCCACATTAACAATTATTGTTCAAGTCTGACACTCACAGTTCACACCAGCATTTATTTTTACTTTACTGAAACTTTTTCAGGTGCACCCATACTGTAATTTCAAAGCACGCAGAATAACCTTTTCAACAGTCTCTCCTGAACAGCTAAACAGGTACTTCATGTTTTAATCAAGATTCATTCTACCAGTGTAGCAGAACACTGAGAAGTGTGCTATTCATTTGGTCATGTACAAAACCACCCTCCAAATCATCTGTATGAGAAGTGGAGAGTTTTTAAACTGGATTTTGTGTCTTAAAATGTGGGGTCTTCCATTTTTATGACTTACTATAATTGCCTCTCTCTTCAAACTGGTGATTTTGTCTAGTAATGTAGCAGTGGAACTGATTAGTTAAATGAAGCATGAACTGCAGCCTGCAGAGAGCTGGATTAAAAACTGCTGAGTTTTCAACATGATCCTTAATCAGAAAGGGTTTCTTTTAGAGCAAAGAAAATGTAAATCACAGGGGGCAGGGAGAAAAGGGGTAAGCATGGGATAATGTTCTTTTTAAAACAGCAATGTGTTTTAATTTTTATATAATACATTAACCCACAGCACCACAATTCATAAACATGTACTTCAATTAATAATTACTAAAGACCACAGTCATGGCTTAATTCTGGCTTTTTCTATGTTCATACTGCAACTTGTCACACAGGCTGCCCACGAGACTTACGCAAGAAAAATCATTGAACAGCAGTAGCAGCCTTCACCTGTTTTCACCCGTTCTAGCTATAGCCACCACATACATTCACAGGTGACCCCAAGATGCTAAACTCACAATGTGTATTCTGGTTTTGCGTTGCCCTGGAACAAATAACTTTAAAGGATCAGGAGGTATCTGTAAACTGCGCCTTTTGTACAGATGAATAAAGTCCATTTCTTGACTGGCTGGCAGAGTGAAAAGCATGGGACAAGCAATGAAATGAAAAAAAAGAGAGAGAGGAAACGTCACGTTGCTTGCCCGCAAGTGCTGCCAAATGGACATACTTGGAGAGCAACCCATTTCTTCAGTTAATGTTGAGGCCATTTTCACTACTCCTGAGCTCCTTTTTCTCTTTGTTAATCCTGTGCCTTGCAAGGTTCATTAACCCTGTTTACACAGAAAGGTTGGGTCAGTCTGACATCCTAACAAAATGCACATAGACATATATACTTCAGTTTCTTTTTAACAAGCTTTTCAACTAAAAGCAAAACCCAACAAAAACCTAGAAAACCACAAACAAACAAAACTCCAACCAACCAAATTAAAACAACAACAACAAACTGGAATGTGTGTGGGATTTTTTCCCCCACTTCATATAAAAAAAAAATCTAGCAAATGTAGATAATGTAGAGAACTAAGCAGGAAGCATCATCCCATAACAAAGTTTTCACTGATGCTTGGTCCCTTCCTTCTCTAAGATTTTAGGGAAGGATTATGTCACTCCAACAAAATGGCAGCTACAGATGGACCAGAACAGTACCTCACCCCAAGGGGCCGCAGAGCACAGTATTAAATCCAAAGATGTTGCAGCAATTTACAAGTTGGATGCCTCTAAACCAGTACTGCTATCTGGGCTAACGCAAAACAATGTTTTGAATATCTCTGATTTAATACAAGTATGTGATAGCCTGAAATCACCTCAAACAAAATCCTGACATTAGGGCTTAACAGAAATTTCGTTGCTCTCATGGGCTATACTAAATCACAAGTAACCCTGTTTATCATAAGGGCACTTGCTGAGTGCCTTCCACTCAGTCTGGAAGAGCTCTGTGGACATTTTATGAGACAACTGTGCACAAACAGAATGGGATGGGATTTCAAATAAATTGCAGATCTTAACACCTTTGGCTTAAGAGAGAGTCAAAGCTCAGAGGTCTGTCTCTTGGGAAGCACCATGACAAAAAGAAGGGATACCAAACAGTTCCCCAAGCAGAGAAACATCTTTTCCTAGAAAGTAGAAAGGTAGCACTGCCTTTTCACTTTAAAACCAGAGCATTTTTTCTTTCATTTTCATGACAAAATTGTCCTGGTTTTTCACAGAGACTGGCAACAACCTGATGGATAGACCTGTCAGCTTGTGTGCAGCACTCTATGAGCCTGCTTGGCAACACCCAAACCCCAGCCCGCAGCAGGACTGTTGTGATCAATACCCATCTGACAGAGGTATAAATGCGGGACTCCTGGGACAAGCCTTGTTGGCTTTGACAACCAAAATTACAGTTTTATGAGATCTGCTGGCTCCTTCATGTAGGGAAATAAACTTACCGTGACTTTAAACAACCCAAAAGCTGTTGAACAAGAGTTGCGTATCAGAGCTATCATGGCCCAACATTGCACCGAGTCAGCATCCCATGAAAAGTAGCATGTGTTTTTTTGGAAGTCCCTTCTCACTGCTCATTCAATAGTTGACTATTATACAGTAATATATAGAAGAACTACGCCTAAACATCAGCATAGCAACAACTTCACTGTTCATTCATCAAGTCTCCTACACTGAATTACCTCAGCCCAGTAAGGAGTTTATTGGTAGCCTGCAAAAAGGTATTTGGAGAATCTACAGAAATCCCATTTATGACTTTGCAATAACACTGTCTGTATGTCTTGATCTTGCCAAAGTTCACTTGAGTTTATGGGAGGAAAACAGCAGTCAAATTCTTCTTAGCCAACTTCATTACGATAAAGAGAAAAAAGAACAGGATACTGATAGGCAAATCAGGTACAATCCTGCTCCACATTAGCCTTGTTTTAATTAAGTCAGCTATGATCTCATGGAAGGATAATTTTGTAACGTTGGTGTTTAGGAGAAAGGCTTACATTGAAGGCTACTTGGGCTGCCTTTAGTTAAGAATGTGATTCATGTGAGTGGGAGAAAACACTACAGCAAAATCTACATTTTTGTGTTCACACAGAAAATAAGAGATCTGTATGCCAGAGAAAGAAACCAAAAAATAGAGCACATAGCTTTTGTTTACTTACAATGGAAAGACATTTGCTACAAAAAGTGACAGCTTGTCCAAACAGCATCATCGCTATGAATACAATACTAGGTTTAAACATCTCTCTGTCATCAGAATCACAGACATTTATTTCACTGTTCTGAATTTTAAAAAATGTATACCATGCAGTATATTTACATTTACGAATATGAAAATGACTCTGACCCAGCATTTTTTGTTTGTTCTTAAAACATAACAATCCGAACTTCTCACCAATTACTATAGGGCACTTTCCAGGCTTTACAGAAAATATCTTTATAGTGAAATTCTGAATATTTCATTACTGAGGCTCATTCATTTCTAATAAGAACAGATAATCTGATAGTTTCTCAAAACATGATTTCAATTCTCAGTCTTTCAAGGCAATAACACATCTCTTCAAATAGCCAAGCTGAACACAGTGTTCTACGAGCTCTGCAGATTTCCACTGGTAAGTCATACAAGTGAATTGGATAAATGCACTAAGATGCCGTTTGTTGTTAAGTAGAATGTAAGCGCTGAGTTTCACTGGCCTGAAACTCCTGATTGCAATGAATTTTCATGTACCTATTGCACACAGGGAAAAAAATCCCCTTATTATTAAAAAACAAAAACCAAAAAACCCCCAAGTTTTCACTGTAAGGCAAACAGTATAATTTACAATGTTATTCTGTCACTGATGAAACTTAGAATTTCTTGTGTTAATTTTTAAATACAATCAGATGCGGAACTGATAGGTAAAAATCCTTAAAGCAATAAACGTCTTTTTCAAGCCACCTTCTCAGTAAAGATACTATAGAACTATACAGACTAGTCTCTTTGAGTTGTACTGAAAATTCCTGTTTTGCTGTTCATTTTCCTTATTTTGCATCATTTGCCCCTCCACGCCCGCCCCCCCCCCCAATAGATACCCCTTATCCAGCCTACAACTTGCAAAACAGCTGGGACATCAACTTTTTTTTTTACAAAACAATACTTTTGATAAAAATATTTAGATTATCTCTTAATAACACAGGAAACTAAGTCACGTTTTCAGAAATGACTTAAGAACTTGCCAGATTAAAGGACTGTGTAAACATGGAATTATTTAGTAATGACTGCTCAGGAACAGCTATTCCCAAATAACTCCAGGTGTAGACACACTTATTCCAGAATAAGGTAGTCTTATTACTGTTTTAATTCATCAAAGTGTGTTAAGCTAAACAGAAACAAGAGTGTCAGCACATGGAGTTATTCAAGAATTGCTGTTCCTAAATAATTCCATGTGTAGACAAGTGCTTGCGAAAACTAAAGATCAGCTCTGTTATCCCCAACCGCTTTATCTCTGGTTTCACAATCAACACAAGGCACTTTCTGGTCTATTCTGATCTTTCACTATTTCAGTTCAAGGAAAAAAAATCTCTTTTAAAATTCAATGCTCATTGTTAAATGTGAGCTGAACAAATACAATTATATAGTCACTCAAACATGATTCTTTTAGAGATTTAGTAAACACTTTGGCATACTTTGTTTTCTGAACAGACAAATCTTTAAGGATGATATTTATTCTTGTAAAATGACCATGCACAAAAAAGCCAGCTCTTTATGAGGTACTAAGGACAACTGAAAGTAACTGGGATTTGGGTTTCCTGAGATAGAACTAATGCAGTCAACTGCTGAACTAACATTTGGATAGATGCTCTGTTTTGTTTCACATAATAAAATAAATAATTTGTTCACCTTGTTAGAGAGACTCACTACCGGGTAATCAATCACAGCACATGCTAAAAATCACATTATCAGCAAGGCATAAATCTGTCAAAGACTGTAATTATTACTGAAAAATTTTCACAAATACCTATAATTATTGGACTTAATAGCAGGACAGTTAGGCCTGGCTTGAATATGGCATTAGTGATGCTTAGGCTTTCATCTCTGGAGACCGAAGTTCAAATATAAAGTGGTAAGAAGTGAAAACGGACTTTGGTAGTCCTGTAGTGCCCAGTAGACCAAACCACTTAACCACAACCCATTTGGGTGCTACTGGAAGCCTATGGTAAGGAAAGACCCCTTGCTGAAGCATCAGAGGTAAAGAAGATGCACTTCGGTGCATCCCCAAAACTCTCACAAACTGTGCTTGACTCTAGTCAGTGTTTTTAGTGCCATTTTCCATGTGTGAAGATGTGAATGACAAAATTATATCACCTAAAATGCCTTATGTAGTAAAACCAGTATGGTAGTGCTAGTGTTTCATGTAACTGGATCACTGTTTTGTATTAGATAAAACAAATGTACCTTCCTAAAAACATTCGTAGCTTTATTCTGATTTCATGTAAAAGCAAGTGCTTACAGTGGAGATTTAACGTCTGTCCATGATTTGCTCTGAATATGCTTTCATAAGAGAGAATCTCAGAAAGGAATAAATCATTAACAGAAGAACTTAGCATTGTCACTGTTATGATGATTTTACCTGAAATGGACTCCTTTTTTTGTTTATTTACTGAGAAGGTTTACTACTGGTACAGAGTGAAAAAAGTGCTAGAAAAGTATATGCATGGAGGGTTCTTAGATATAACCTCTTATTGCTGAGACTCAGAAGCTGAGAAGCACGTAATACCAGCCCTCTTTCCTTTAGCATTGTCATCCAGATTTTAAATGTTCACTCACAGTTTTTGTGCAACAGCCCTGGAAGCCTGAGTTCACAGACAAGACCACTCATTCTACAAGCATTTTCTCCTGTCCATGAATCGTGAGACCCCTTCTTTATTTGCTTCACACTCTCCAACCCTAACGATGAATACGAATGATTAATTACTTCAAGGTCCTTTCAATGAGTGAATATAAATACTTTAGAAATATCAATACATAGAGCTTCAAAACACTCCTGGCAGCTGAGTGGTACAACACCTCTCATTTGCTGATCAAAACTAGAAAGGCAGTTTGATTACAGCTAAAAACATCAACTAACTTTAGATATGTAAAAGCTGGATTTTTCAAAACAAAGGTACCTCTCAGTTTCTATGATCTGATGCACCTGAGGACAGCTGCAGATACTTGAGGTTCTACTGGAGCCAGCACCAGGACCCACTGAACATCTATGCTGAGCCCCATGTGTGTCCTTGCAGCATCGTTTTCAGTGTCACTTTACAGTATATCTGCATTTTTGGTCATGAAAATGAAGACTCAATTGCAGCTAGCATCACGTGACAGCTGACAGAGTAACACACAGTTTTCACGGATTTCAGCCACCACTATTAACGTCGGCCTTTCTCAAATTCAGATCTTTGGATCTTGCATTCCATCTCCAGAAAATGGGAGTGGTTTATATTTAAAAGAGTTCAGATCACAAAAGAATTCAGTAAGAGACGAGATAAAAAACAGTGCATGCTCCCCTGGGGAACCAGAATATCAGTGTTTAGCTTTCTACCATAGCATTATCTTAATACCAAAAAATGAGTGCAAAAATATTATAAAATCCACATGTGCAGTATTTTGTTATGAAATCCAAAAAGAGTGTCAGTGTTTCCAAAAGGTTAACTAAGCTACACAAGAAGATATTGAGAGAAATATGATGGCATATAAGTACCACTTTAGGAGGAATCGCATAAAGAAAGTGTCAAATAACAAGTATAGAACTCATTTTTTCTAGTTAGCATTGTGACTTAATACACACTTCCTAAAAGCTGAGCAAACAGAAGATAAAGGACTAACTGGGGGGGACTTACAAAAAATGCAATCCTATATTCACTTATTCAATGTAGGTATTCATTTAAAAGAACTCTGCAGTGCAAAGTGCAATTAACATGCTGCTAATTCAAAACACTGTTTGATCCATGTTTACTACAAAACATCTTATATACCTGATCTTTTACTGAGACATTATTGTCACTAAATCCAAAAAGCATGAAGTTTAATGGCTTACAAGGCTTTTTTAATCAAAAAAACTAAGCAAAATATTTTGCAATTTAGTGAAATCTATTCACTATCAGACGTGCTTAACATGGTTTTCAGTAGAAACTGCCATTTTTGTGTTTTTAAAAGTGCACTAATGGCTCTCAATTTCTGAGAACTAGGTCTGGATTACTGGACTTACTCAGAATGGATGCCTATAAAACAGAGATGAATTTAGATTATCTGCCTTGTAATTATAAATCAGAACTACCTCCTCAATGTAGGCTTTGAGAAAGTTCCAAGAGATAACATCTGAATAAACTGCCAAGATTTTCTTATGGCAGTATTCAGAAAAAAAGCAATTTTTACTTAAAATCTTTCATAGGCCACTGGGCAGTGCCCAAGGCAATGGACACTTTGCTAAACCTGAGGAAAAAAAGGAATGAGGCTCCCTACATTGGTACCTTGAATGAAGCCAGGATTATAAACAAAACCTCAAAAAAACACACATAAAAAAAGAATCTTCTGTATCTGATATGCCCATTCTACTAGTGAAAGCTCATCTGTCACAGAAGACTGGCTTGTCATGAAATAAAACATGCTAACAATATGAATGGAACATAATCAAAAGAGATAACATCTATCAACCTAAAAGGAAATTAAAAACACAAACTCAATATCATTTTTTTTCAGGCAAGGATCTCAAACCTGCGTGTTTATCATCAAATTCCCACATTCATAGACAGCTATTGAAAAAGCCCAGGTAACTTAAGAGCCAAGCATATATGAATCCTAAATGTGCCAGGAAAAAATAAGTTTTAGCAGTCAGATTATTTTTATTCACTATCTACAGAGGAGTTTAACCAGCTGACTCTACCATCCAGGCTGGAAACCACTGCCTCTCCCATTTATTTCCTCAGCAGGTCTAGGTAATATTCCCAAATTCTACACTTTGGACACCTGAACAATCTACTGCAACAACTGGTGCCACTAGCTGAGAACCAGATGTTTCTTCTATTGTTTGCTCTGATCTTTGATTATTCTTGTCCATTCATCCAAGAGCAGCTTACTACCTCACCTCTCATCCTACCACATCCCGGAAAAAAACCATCCCATTCTCACTTCATGGTACGGAAAAGCTGACGGTACAGCCTGTTCTCAACACTCCACCCCACCGTATCATGTTCCTTCTCCTCCTCCCACTTCCAACATCCCCAAGGCTTACTCCGTAGCTTTCAGGGAAGAACGAGCTCTGTGCAACATGTCCCCCCACCAATGTCTTGCACTCACCTTTATAACGGATAAACTTTTTCTTATTGTTCTCAGTATTATTAAAAAGCTTGAAAACTTCTGTTGTCAGTAGAGAAGTGCAAAAACATAGAGAGGAAGACAATTTTGTTAAAATACAGGACTTCCAAAGTTCAAGTTAAATGTGCAGGAAAGCCAGATCTGTAAAAATTTGTTATAAGAGTTACTAGTGTCATGTTGGCACCACTCTTCCTCCTTTTATAAAGTCCTTGCTTTTTTACCTAATAAGCAGACATGCCTTTCCTGTGAGTGTAATAGGTCTTGCTGGTACAATAAACTGAAATCAGCAGGGCAAGGACATTGCCATGTTCATGTCTCTAAAAATTAGGCATCAGTTGATTAAGTTTCAGATATCTGCAGAAGCCTAATGGATTTATTCCTCAACTTAATCCACTCGAGTGGATTAAAATAAAACCAAATTTTTGGGTCAAAATGAAGAGAGCAAGCAAAAGAAGCCCCAACTAAATGCTTTTATCAAACTGCTGCACATGGGAACTCCCCTGCTCTGTATTTAAATTAGGAAAAGATTCTTTATCTCAGGAACAGGCTTCTTCTATCAGTTTGGAAGTAGGCAATGTAAATTACTTATAAAGAACATTGAAAGAGAAAGAATGCCAGAGTGAAATGCATACATTAAATATTTTTCTGTCTTTGAATCTAATTCAGTGTCCAAATTTTACCTTTATTCTCAAACATACAAGGCGACTCCTACCATTCACTGTAACTACCTCCCAATATATAACAAAATTAAATGTTAACCTCAGCTGCTACCCTTCATTCTCCCCTTCAGAATCCAAAGCAATACAGAAATTAAAGGACACAACTCACTCCCACCACTTGCAAAACTGCTTAAGCATTTATTTATTAAATCAGAGTCCTCTGCACTACCTCTTCTGTCAGACGTGCTTTGGGTTTGTCGAGGTTGGGCTTTTTGTGTACGAAACATGCCATAAATTCTTACTTAATCTACTAGAGTATATCTATAATTTATCAGTAAATCAAACAAAAACTAACATCAGGGTAAATTTAAAGTGTAGCTATTTTATTTCACTCTTTTTCCTCTAAGTATAACAACCACTGGATTTAGAAGCAGTTAGCTGAAGTATCACTTGAATTCCATGGGCAAAACTAAAGGCATTATCTTTGGAGTCAATGAAGTCTGCAGCTGCTGGAATCTGGAATGGAATGCATCTTTTCATTAGGCTGGTGCCAAATTAGAAATGCCTGCTCATCCAAATGAACCATGAATGCAGTACTTTAGAAATATCTGCTCTTCGCATGTAACTCAGCATGCTAGAGAATGCGACAAGCCTGGTAACGCTCCATCTTTGGCACTTCTGAGGGAATGAAAAATGTCGCTGCCAGTGTTCTTGACTGAGCGCTCGCATTGGTGCCCTGGCCCAGAGGTGCAGGACCAGACGGAAACTCGGCCCCCACCGTCAGCTCCACACCGCTGCTCAAAATAGCTTTTATTCTTAAATTACTCATGTGGAGAGAAGATCATAAAGCCCCAGATAACTAGGAACAGAGTCAGAAGGCAGAGTAAGAACCAACAGGCTGTTACCCTGTTTAATTAAAGAGCACAGAAAGACAACCTGCTGCACAACACGGCACAGACTGATCTCCCTCAGCGAACACTGATGCTTGCTTGCTGCCTTATCAGACTCAAACTCTCTCTGCTCTTTCTCTGAGAATGTTAGCCAGAATCACACATTGCAGAAGGATTCAAGGTATCTAATTATACCTTTTTTTTCCTCTCCCCGCTAAAAGAGGCTGTACTGGCTGCCTTGCTAGCATTTTGTACCAGCTGAAATTTCTCAAGAAGTGAAGGATTCAGCGCGTCCAGTTACTTTACACAGGCACAAACAGAAACTGGCAGCAACTCGCTGAAAAAATAATAATAAGAAAATGAAATTAATCAAACTCTTTTCTATCTCTCAGCCAACGTTCAACATGGATTATCCACAGGCATTTTAAAGCGTTCAATTTTAAAAGCCTCTAGGCACAGTGACTTCAAAGACTGCTCTAGGGATATAATTCCACAGGTTAAGTGCCCTTACAAAAATGTCTTTCTGAACTCCTGAATTACAAAAAAATTCTCTATTTTTTATCATGTACATCTCAGCAGATCAAAACTTGGGAGTTTGTATGTTTTGGACTGTATCCATATTACTACAATGAATTAAAAACAAAAGGGTTATTTAACCCAAACACACTTGCATGCAATTCTGCTGATATTTTACTGATTATATCTAGACTTACTAAGTATTAGTCACAGAGTACGGTTAAACTTCTATGACACTTGCACATATAAAATACTCTCATTAGCTGATGCAAGAAACTGTAAGGGCCAGAGCATGCAAACATCTATTGTATAGAGTCAGGGTGCTTATTATCACAAGCAGTCGCATTCAATGTCACAATATATAATATTCACTAAAAAAGAAAGTGCTACAGTAGTGAACATTACAGCCACTTTGACAACGCTCCTTTGCAGCAAGAAGTCATTAGAGAAAGTCTGGCCTTTGAACAACTAAGTCCTTAGTCAACTTTTATTATTGCAAATTTATGACAACTTATACTATGAAATAAGTCTTAAAATGTGTTCAGTTATTCCTAGAATGACTGAGAATTGATTGTACATGGTATACCACACTGGTTAAGGGGAAAAAATACAGCAAAATAAGGACAAGGAACCTGCCAGCACTTTCAACAGACACCTAAGAAAAGAGCAAAACAAATATTTCCTATGCCTATGGTTGACAGAAATAAGACACAGTGTGGCCTGCTCTCAATAAATATCAGAAGTCCAACCTTGAGAGTTTTTCATATGTTTCATGTCACAGTCAGCTTCAAACAGCCAACTCCATTGATGCTACTTTTCCAATATTTTAAATGTTTATTGTAATGAGAAATTGAAGGAGTGCTCCCTTCCTTTGATTTTACACACACATACAGAGATAAATGTATTAAGCAAACGGTGACTCAGAACGAGAGCCCCCCACCCTGTTCCTGACGTCGTCAGTGGAAGGACGCACATCAAGAGCTGCATATGAAGCACCAAGCCCGCAGCTGCTGCTTGGCAAACACCAGTGAGTTTGGCAGACTGATGATAGCTAACAGTAAACATCACTCTTACTTACCTCTAATACAGGGCTTTCAATCAGTAGATCAAAAGCAGTTTCCAAAAAAGATGCATCACTTCCACTTACTCGAACAGAAAATTGAAAGTTGCCCACCACTATTTCTTAACAGCAATGCAAAGCAAGCATTAGAACTGACAAAATCTTATCCTAACTGGAACCAACAAAAGTACTGGATATTGCCAAAGGGAGAATATGCCAGGCATGCAATCACTAAATACGAAAATGGAAAGTTCTATGAAAAATCTGAACAAGTAAAAGATCAAACCCACATCACTGGTTTGTTGCAGTCACTGAATTTAGAGCCAGCACACCTGCATTCTGCATTGCCCAAGGTGAGGGCACTCTCACCATGTCCTCTATCATCAGCAGGAAATCTAGAGAGTTTAGGAAATGAATATTCTTTCAATTTAGGAAGGATGTATTTTGTAGAACAACATACGTAAAGGAATACTACCCCAATAATGCTCCAATGAGCGCTGAAGCACGGGAAGCTGTCCCCAGCACACAGAGAGGGGACTCCCTCCCGCACCACCATACAGAGGAATTCCTCCTCCTCGTGAGTCATAACCCATTTAGGCCATGCAGTGACACCCAGGAACTATCCAGAAAGGCATGCACAAAATTTCTGTTCTTAATACAAAGCTAGGCACTTCAGAATGTGCTGCAGGGTATCTACGGCGTGAGAGTAAAATAAGGAAAAACAATTAGAAATGTAATTAATTCATTTTCACTATTCATTCCACTATTCACGAGCCTTCAGATTTTGCTACTTAATTATAATACAATATTAAATCAAAATGATAATTATTATATCTTGCAACAATCACTACCAAAAAACAAAGACTACATGTTGCTATTTAGATCTTAAGAGATTCAGATATGGACTGCTTGAATTTGATAAGTGATTTAGCAGGTAACAAATCTTAGCTTTTTTATTGCTGCAAAATCAACCAGAATTCAAGAGATATTAGTTCATTTAGGTCCAAAAAGTTTTACTCTAAGGCACTGAATTATTATAATAGACATCATTCCAATCAACTATGAGCTATAACGAAATTACAGAAAAGATATTACAGTCTTTACAAATATATAACAGCTCCACTAGGCATAAAGATTAGATCCACATGCGACTTTACTAAATGTTTCAAACATTACATCACTAATTATGTGATACTGTCACTTCTGGTAAACCACAGACGTAACATGAAAAATATTCAGCTCGGTCTCATGTAGATCTTATCTCAATGTGCAAGTTCCAAAAAAAACTGAACCAACCCTTTTGATCTTTGCACTGTATTAGCTGTTAGCTTAAGAGTGAGCTTGCTGAGCTGAGGAATTTTTGCAAGACTGGCCTCAAATCTCCGCATGATACGGGCAAGAGATTGCACTTAAAGTATGAAATGCTAACTTTCATTTAAATCACATATTGTAGCGTTTATGTAAATCAGCAAGGTTAGCTTATGTTTTTGATATTACATATGATGTCCCTTAGAGGAGTCCTTGTCTCACTCATTCCTCTGGATTTCATGTAAACAAAAGCAAAGTTCAGTTCAACAGCCTGCCATCATGTAACTAGCTTAAAATTAAAAGTTGTCCAAAGGTTTCAAAATTCAACAGGCACAAAAGCACTACATCAAAACACTTTACTGGAAAAACCCGCAGGTATGCGTGATACTGAATTAGCTGTACCTCCTCAAAGTTCATCTAGGTTAGTATTTTCATTCTTCTGAGTGCCAGCACCACCCGCCTCCAAGGTTTCATTTGCAGTGCACATGAATGAGGTTTCAATGGACAAGATTTCTCTTGGACACAGCAGGTCCGGAAGCAAACACTAATCTAGCACACGGAGCGTGGCTGCCTCATGGGGAAAGGGACAGACCAGGAAACAGAAAATGTGACAATAACGGTTCAGCAGAAGGGGAAAAACATCAAATGAGCTGAGGCAGAAGAGAGAAAAGGAAAAGGCAAACAAACGTCAAACCTAACGAAACTACAGGAAGACAAACCAAAATCTCAGGTTTTACATCCAGCATTTAAGAAGCTCATTTTCAACAACTACAAAGCCTCTACTCTTTGTAGCTCTGCTTTTTTGGTAATTTAGAGTATCTTACACAGATGGTGCTTGGTACCAAGATTTTGTTCCTCCTTCAGGTACAACACATTTCCTACTCAGATCCCTTAGCAGCCGAGCAGCTACAGGTGATGCCATGAGAGCTGTTTGCAATCTCTGCTGGTCCCACCATGTGGTTCCATGCTCGCTGAGATAAGAGCTCTCCCTGGCTACCAGCCCCTTCTGATTAGCAGCCATAAACCCATCCGAAGCATCAATAGCTCCGCAGAAAGGAACCTTACTTCTGGTGGTCACATAATGCCAGTCAACATCCCACAGCACCAAGCAAGATCCAGAAAGGTGGGGTTTTCTCTCTGTTATCTTCCTCCATCTTACCAATTTTATTTTAAGCTACAACTGACTACTACACAAATGATGAAAAAATCTCTACAGCAGCTGCTGCCACCCTCTGAGACAGGACACTGCACCCTACAGATGGACCTAATACAGTGATAGAGCAGCTTCATCCTGGAGCCTGCTGTACCCGAACCTTCCTGAAGAAAGGATGACAGCAGAAAACAGGGTCCTGGCTTTCTCACATTAATCCCTACAGAGTGAAAATTCAGCCTCCATTGTAACCAGCAGATATTTCCTATGAGTTCAACAGCACCGGAGTGGTATAAACAGGTTTTCATCTCCTTGGCCACCAGCTCTAAACATGTACACGGGAAGAACAACAAAGGGAGCCCATAAAGCAGGGTGCTAATATTTTTCTTCTAGACTGGATAATAAAGTAAACAGAATTCAACAGTTACTCTATTTGGGGTCTTCAACCTTTTTGTAAAACAAAGTGAAGAGGAGTAGCACCACGGTGTTAGTCAGGCAGTGCAGAAGTTCTGAGAACAGTGATCTGTAGAAGAAACCACCACGGGCAGTTTTGCAAGGCTGAGCTGATTTTTACTAGGGGTTTAATAACTGCACAATGAGAGCAATAAACACAAGGAAAGAATAATCTCACAAAAAAAAAAAAAAAGGAGGACTAAAAAGCTGCACAACAGGAGGCATAAAAGATACCAGAAAAAAAAAATGATAAAATTATTTATGAAGTTTCTCTTCTTCCTCATTTGCTACAATATACATTAATCAGGGCTCCTGTCTCTTTTTGGGACCTTGATGAAGATGAGGTGAAACCAAATATGTTTAACGATGTCTGAAATGAGACATGAAATTGAACCATTGTTTGATTCTCTGCTGCCTTTGCTTTCATAAGCAAGGCAGTTCTTTAAGCCTGGGTGGTATTCCAGCATTCACTGGGACACTGCTGAAGGGAAATATATGTTGCTCTCACATGTTGTTCTTTTTCATTTTTCAAGGCTTAAACTGACCAACTTGTTTCTATACAACATCTGAACCTGTTGCGCAGATGTTGCATACTGAGGATGAGTAGCTAAGGACACAGAAATGTCACAACTTTATAATCTGATAGTAAAACTGAAGAAAAGAAAGAATACAAAGAAAGAAAGGTTATCTAGGAAACACTCACCATGAAGTATGATCTAGAAAAGAAAAATTGCAAATACACTGGAAAATTTTGCAATTAAGTTATTTTTTTAAAAAGAGTTTTGATGCCTTAAAAATACTACTCCAATATAAAAGGTTAACTTGGGGGACGTATATTCAACCAACTAAGTTTACATCCATTGGCCTCATATTTGACTTGATTTTTAAAGATATTGATGTGATAGGCCCGTAGCTACTTTGTAGTCATTTGTTATTAGTTTATGTCAACTCAAGGCTAGGATTAATAGCAATATGATGGGATTAACAGCAGGAATCGGGTATGGCTCTGGATTTGGTATACTTTGCACTAGAAAAGAAAGCAACAACTGCCATTTTGAAAAAAATGGTGGGGTGAGGGAGGTGAGGACAGAGTAAGGTGTTCAGAGGATTGGAGCAGACTTTGAGCTTTCTGCTGGGGGGCTGGAGTTAAGCCTGCAGTTCTGTGAGGGGACAGTAAATCTTCAATAAGAAGGATGCAGGAGTAAAAATTATTCTGTTAAATGTTTCATTCCCATCTTTGTTACTTCCATTGAAGAAACGCTTATCCCACTGTAGGTTACCAACAGGAAGGCTCATCTTGATTTCAACTTCCACTTGAACCTTTTGGGGAAGCAGAGGTGACACACAGTGTACAGTGTCCCCGAGTCTGATGAAACACCCTGAATCTGAAGGACCACCCACACTTCTATGATTTCAGCAACCACATCACAGAATTCCTCCATCAATCAACTCAGAGTGATGCAAGTACCAGTTTGGGTTCTGCTGTTCAAATTCCTCTTGGAGGGCAGCTCCAGAACATCACTTTCTTGTAGTCCAATATTTTTCTCACTTTTCCAGCCTCAGTCCATTCATGGCTAGCTGATATCCATTTGTGCATTTACTTGAAGTTCACTCTGCAAGCCTCATGCACTTTTGGTTGCTGCTTCTAACTGTCATTAAGAGAACACGGCTACCAGTTGATTTTCTCCATATATTCTTCAGGTACAAGTTATAACACCTACAAGGACAGCACTCCTGCTTCTGGCAGACAAAGAGGCAAGAGGCACACAGTTTGGTTCACTGTATAAACCACATGGGACTGATTACTGCCCAGTTAGAAAAACAGCCCAGAATAAATGTGGTAAAGCTTTGGATAAAAATATTAGCATCAATGTCAACTGTTAGAGAATGTTTTCAAATGAGTTTTCTATCCCTCTCTAGCCACAGAGTACGTACATCAGGGAAAAGCATCAGATATGTAAGAAATTCACCCTGACTTTTTATTTAACGCACGTATTTCCATTAACTGAGTACATACAGATGTACACAGACATTTTTAATATGTGTTTCTCCTGTTAGAAACCCTGTATATTTATGCATGCAAATGCAGCAAATTTTCCTATGGATCACAGCAGTTAAATTTGTAGAACTCAAATACTGCATGTTTGCATGCAAATGAAAGAAAAACAGAGAAACACAGTAGGAATTGGCATCTTCCATACAAATGATGTGTTGTGTGTATTAGCAAATGAACAGCACACTCCCAAGGGAATTAAAGTGCAAGGACCAGAAGTTCACTTCCTTGCCAATTTATTTCAAGTATTTCACTAGATGTTCTTGCTGCAAAGAGCACACAAATACATCTGATGTCCAACCAAATCTCTTCAATTTTTAAAGAGTTTGCATTCTATTTTTAGAAAAAAACCCAACACAATAGAGAAATAAAGAGAACATTACAAATTAATCACTCCATGTTCTGTGGCAGCGTAACATGCATGCGCCTTTGATTAGCTGATGTATGTTAAATGTATCAAAAGACTAGATGATGATTGCAATTAATTCATAACAATGGATTTGAATAGTTACCCAAAGCAATGGCAGTCACAACTAAACGTAATAAAGCAATTCCAAAAGTAATTTGCATGCACAGTTTATAAAGGTCCTAGAACTCTTTTAAACATACTTCTTTTATTATAAACAGCTGATGTACAACAGAATATTCAATTTTTCCAGCTATACTTCCAAAAACTATTACATTCATAGCATAAGGTAGAACTAATTCATACTATAAACACAGGCTTTGTGCGTGATTTTAACAAATCACAGTCCAACTGATTTTAGTAATTTAAAAAAAAAAAAAAAAATCAACGCATAGAAAGCTCAATATCCAAAAAGTTATCATAAAATTTCCCAGGCAAGTTCAGTTATATCATCTTTCCCTAAATGACAATCCTGCTGGATATTGGCAAGATTTTATGAGTCAGTATGTAAAATACACACAGTATAAAACATACACAAAACTAGCAGTGCTAAGCCTTCACTTTGCCCACTGTCCTCTCTTCAGAAGAAGATTAGTCCCTAAAGGACCAGCCCTCAGTGAAAGCACAACTGAAACAGATCCATTGCAACTCAGCAGTTTTTTGAAAACGGCCTCTAAGGTGTCAGAATACATACATGTGCCATTAAAGCCAAAAGATGGTAAGTTCCTATTTGCAATATGATTTGAAAGTCTATATAATGTTCAACTCCACATAAACTAAACCTTTCAAATGCAAGATACTTTCTCTTACCAAAGTAACAACTTTCTTTTTAAAAAAAGCATGTGTGGCTGAGCAGGGGGTGGAGAGAAAAGTGTATTTTCTTGCAACTTTTGATCCTTAAAACAAAGCAGCATAATATCAGTGACAACTCCTGCATATTATCCAAACTTATGGTAAGTACCATTTGTATGTACAGATTTTTAAAAGTTTTGGTATCTATTTATGCTGATGGAGACATTCTTCCATGAATATTTTCTATTAAATCAGTGTGACTTGTAGGCAGCACAAAGCGCTGCTTCAGCGCGAGCACAGACATCAGAATGTGCCCCTACTTCTCTGCTTCCTTTGAAAGTGATCCAGCTAACCCACACTTCAACAGAATATCAGGTTAACACTTCAAGGGGCTCATGGAAGTGTGTGGGGCAGATCCCCAGCTAGTGAACAGATTCAAGAGCTGAGAGTCTTTTTGTTCTGTGAAAACATATATGATTTCAGAAATCGTTCCCATCTCGAAAGGCAGAGACAGGAAAAAAAAATCAAAAGAGGATTTTCAAATAAAAATGTAACAATGCTCCAGTTTTGGTCAATCAAAGTACTTTAAAAGTTGGTTTTCAAATTCCAAGACAAGTTAGCTTGTATGTTGTTACAAAGTGTTGCCTGAACATGAAAGATCTTTTAAAAAAAAAACGCTGGCAAGGACATTTTGACTACCTCAGATCCATTTTCCCAAGGAGATTTTTTTTTGTTGTTTTGTTTGTTTGTTTGTTTTAGTTGAGCCGTAGATCAAAGCAGACCATTGTAAAATCTTTTTTGAAGATGAATCAGATTTCTCTTTTGACAGCTCTCCCCTCTCAGAAATTTACAACAAATTGCTGACTAGTCCTAATGATTGAATTTTCCCGGGAAAATGTTCCCAAATCTATAGCTGAAGCCAATCTTCATCAAGAGTTATCCATGAGCAAGTCAGAAGCCTCTAAGTAATTTAAATGACATTCTGTGTGCAGTAGGGGATTATCATCACTGCCAGAAGGAAAAGAGATGTTCATTCCTGGAAAGTCCTCACCAGGTTTCTAAAGAGACCTTCATACTGTGAAGTCTAGACCTCAGACTAAGTCAATGGGATTATCTTCTTTAGGGCCTTTTCAACATGTAATGTGTGTTTCAAAATGGTTTAGGTAATTTTTCAAATAATACATCCCCAAATTTCAATGGTTCTGAAAAAGAACATACACGTGGATACTACGTGACAACATGTCTAAGCTTTCTAACTAGTGAGGAAGAAAACTGAAGGTTCAGGATTAGCACTGAGTTGACAGCAGTCCTCATGGAACACAAGTTGGTGTTACAGCTCATAAAAGGATGAGAGCAATAGTGCTGTGCCTGAGCTAATAACCCCATCTGATGCTGTTATAAAGAATGTAGAGACATCAGAGAAGCTTGAGAGAAACAGCCTAGTGTTCAGCAGGGCCTATACCCACAATAAGTGAATGAGTCTTCCTAGAAATAAGGTCACTGCATAGTCAAATGACTCTACTGCACTGTCTGCTGTGAGTTTACCAGAATCTTTTAGCTCATATTATCCCAGATATTAGCGGTTCAACAGTTAACAGTTATACTGGCCCACCCTACAAAATCCTCACAGCAGGAAGGACACAGGGATGAACAATGTATGAACTCACCAGACTTGTTATTATCTACTGAATGAGGCAGGGAACTACAGAAAAAAGGAAAGTCCTATTCTTGAGGCAAGGGTATACATTTATCCAAGAAAACCCAGTTCCCTCTTTACCTTTGCAACACAGAGCACAACATTTCAACACGATTTTGGATTTACAGCCTTTAACTGTGGATGCAGAAATTGAGACACCTGGGATCTGCTACTGATGTCCAGTGGAAATAGCATTTAGGGGAACTCTTAAAAGGACTGTAAAATATCTCCAAGACTGGATTTGTTATCAATACACTATTTTTTTTTAAAGAACCCTTCCTGCCAGGGCAACAGTATTAACGGAGATAAAGCCTATAATGCATGGATGGGGCCCAGCGATGAGGCCTGCAGAACAATGAGAATATATGCTCTTGTTTCAGTCTACACTGAATGTTGATGATAAACACCATTAAGCAGTTGTCCTACTAAGTCCTGATTTTCAAAAGCATCAAAATCTGTGCATCAATCAAACTACTCATCATCAATTCACAGCCCTAAAGGAGCATCTGCACTTAATCTCAACCTTTCTACCCTTCCCTATGTAGCCACTGAAGCTACAACAACCTCTGTATATCAAAGACCTCTTCAGCTTCAGCTCATGGCCAGAACAACATCCTCAGACAGCACCATTTCTATCGATCTACATCTATTTTGAAAAGAGAATAAGAATTAAGACAAAGTAAGATTTAAGGCAGTAAGAAAATAATGGTCACTCACACCAGGTTACTGTTAGGCAGAATATCTTTCCTCAGACAAGCCACCTGAGCAAGGAACAAAGCTCTTAAGCTAGAAAGCCATTATAAGAGGGTCTGTCAAACCAGGGAACAGCTTGCTTGCAGATCCTCTGCTAAAACCCACAAAGCATTTGTCAAGCACACTGTCTCTGGATACTTCATCTTGTTCAACTTGTCTGTTTCTCTCTTTGCCTTTTTTCTTTTTCCCCTCCCTTTTACTGTTTCACGACACAGGTTTTAATTGCACCATTTCTTTGAAAATCGCAGGGAAGGGATGAACTGGGTAAAGTATAACCTTAATAACCTATTTCGTGCTTTAATAATCCCCAACACAAGTTATGTTTTTAGCAGAGCATCTGCTACACGTTTAGAGATGGTCCCTGTGCCCAAATGAAACTCGGAATACAAGAAGTCACCATTCACTGTAGAGATGATCTACACTGTTCTGTTCCTGGCTGGCATTCAGAGGATTCTCCTACAAACATCTTTGACATGCTGTTGCGTGTCAAGCTCAACTCCAAGGGTGACAGAAAAGAACTGTGGTCTGGAATTCTTGGTTCGCATGTCCCAAAGCAGAAGGGCAGATATTTTTTGACATAACCAAATTGTCCTAAGAAAGCTATGCCATTATTAATGCTGCCTTTTGCTGACTTCTTTTAACTATTTGGTTGAAATGACTTTCGCAACACCATAGAAGCAAAATTATGTTTAAAGCGACACTCATTTCAGTCAAAAATATCTGATACATTTTCTCCCCAAATCAACTTCCTTAAAAAAACAAAAGTGTTTCTCACACCAGGACCACCCTGGAAAAAAAACCCAAACCCAAATGAACTTGAAATACTGAAAAAAGTAACAAAGGTTTCACTGGAATCAAGATGAGATGAAGAATATTACTGAGTTCAGCAGTGATTTAAAAGTTGCAGTTGAAACGTCGGCTCTAGAGAAACATGCTCCTGCAGTCATACTAATTACTGAAGCCTACTTGAAAAGGGATTATGCTAAATATTTTATTACTCTATATACACAAAATTCTATTCTCTAGACTAGGAAAAACTGTAACAGACCAATTCTGAAAAATTACATGATGGAAAAAAAAAAGACAGCACCTTCTGTACATATGTATTGGCTGAGTCTTGGTGTTGATGTTTCCCTGTATTAGTAAAGGCTTTTGCAATACTGCAGGGTTGTATTACAATGAAGTACAAGACTGGCGTATTACTGCCGTCTGTTTAATATACTCTCTATATGAAAAGTAATAGAAACTTAATCACTGGGCTCAACTTAAAAATATTTCTGAAAAGTAATCAAAATCTATAAGTTTGAAATGTCATAAACCAAAGTGAATGACAAAAGAAAAACAAAACAAAACAAGACAAAAATATTAAACACTGTAACCCTAGGGCACTGTTGCCTACTCTTGCTGTAAGGAAATACACAACTTGGTTTTTGTTGCACGTGATCTGTGATGTCCTTTCCGTGCTTTATGAAGAAGCTGATAAATGACTCGCTAGAAACATGGTGAAAGCTTTTGGAATTCATTGTGCTATGGAAAACAAATTAGAAACTTAACTTGTTGCATGAGGGATTACCCTTCACAGCATGGCCTTTACAATGTGAAACTAATTATTGCAGGGAAGATTTATGGTGTTTACAGTCAAGAATTCAGGGTCAGTTTGACCAAATTCACGTAACTTAAGACCTCAGGCTCGTCTGACTCTAAATAGAATGACAAATTCAACAAATGTAAAGATAAAAATAATGTGGTGGCAGTTTTTTTGTTGCTTTAGTTTTTTCTCTATTGAAATGCTTAGCAAGAAGCTCAGAAATAGGGGCTAAGCAAATCCAGGTTTAAGTATTTATTCTGAAAGTTTTTTTCTTTCTGAACAGGCAGATAACGCAATATGTCAGGAAAAAAAAAAGTCTTTTAATTTCTGTAGTTAATTTGACAGGAATACAGCAGAGTGTTAAACCCTGGAACCCTCCAAGTATTTTCATAGAATTATTCAATGATCAAAATATGTGCTACTGATCTGGAAATATGGCTGGCTGCATCACATGGAGGCCAAGCTGTTTATCATAAGCGGATCATTAAAAGTGACTTAAGTTTTATAACAATTGAAAAAGCCAACATTTAATACACAGTATCTAATAGGGAATTTGCTTTGCTAAATTATAAAGTGAAACAAACACTTAACAGAATAGCAAGTGATTTGTGTGTCAAGAAACTTTTGCTAGTAGATAAATACTTATTTTTAAGCGTAGGACTTACTACATTATATTTTGTTCTTAAGATGTATCAAGCATTTTTTAACCGATTTTCTGTCCCTTAAAAAATATTTATTGTTTTGCTAATGGCAGAACTCATAGCTTAAGAGCACAACTTTAACGTGCCTGAAACAACTGTCTCGTACTTCAGAGCATCCTGTAACATCCTACTGTAGCTGACCTACTATACATTTTTCCCAGACCCTTACACATTCAGAAAAGCTTTTAAGCTTGCACTTAATTTCAATGATACAGTAGTGCCTTCCACACAATTTAAGAACCTCCTTAAGCTTTGTTGAACTAGGGCTGCTGTATCTGAACCTGCAGACACTGGCTGCATCCAGGCGAATATCTTCAGCTTCTGCAAACACACACAAGAGTGAAGCAGCTGTATGGATAATACTCATGGCAACAGCTGTGATTCCAGTTGTGCTTCCAGCCACATGAAGAACTTGACAATTGCTGGTGAAAGCAGATAACCTCTTAAGTAAAATGCAGGTAAGCCTACCGAAATTAGCATTGCCATTTTCAGAAAGAATGTCTTAAATTGCTACTGTTGATACAAAGATACATCACTGTTTATGAAAGACTGAATTCACTCAGACCACTCTGGTTTACCTCTATCGAGAAGAAATGCAGGAAAGTGAATCTTTCAGATTAAAGAGCTGATGCATACCTAATCCAATTTAATTAACTGTGTGTCTAATAACATTTCCCTTTTAAAATACAATTTACAGTGTTTTCCTTGGAAAACACTAGCTCACAGATTTAGTAATGGCCTAAGCATGACCTGAGCTTTTCCTGCAGCCTTACCAGGAAGTGATACCCACTAAGTAAAGAAATTGGAAGAAAGCTGGTCAAAACCAACAACAAAATACTGACTCCACACCAGTACATAGAGGACAGTTACAGTGGGGCCATACTTTTATATTCCTTAAAGCGATGCTGAAGACCTTCTGCTGATTCTACAACTTAACAAACGCTACTAGCTTATATTAATAATTATTACTGTGATAGGTTTTATTTATAATAACTTACATCCATGTTATTGCAGGCTGTCTGGAACTGTGCTGTGCTGCATCAAAATAAGGTCCTAGTTATAATTTCTTATTTATCATCAGCAATGACACAGATGCAAAGAAACAATTCTTGACTTTCAGATTCCTGGATGAGTTTGTAATATCGACAATATACATATTCATTTAGAAATCAAACCATTCAGCAGGTAATAGATATGCCCTTTTCATACAATTCAAACACACTCCAGGTTCAAGAGATTCAAGACCCTCTTCCAGTGCATACAAATATTTCTCAGTTACTCAGTCTCGGAAACAAAAACAGCAGAAGAACTAATTCCGCAACATTTTCTGCTTTTTAAAAAAGGCTATAAATCAAAGCCTCAGTTTCATTCAGTTTTTACCTAATTCTTTGCAGAAGTTATTAAGAAACAGAAACTTAGTGTTTCAAAGATCTGACTCCTATTTAAAATGATCAACCCTCCCCCCCCACCCATGTACACATACAATTAAAATTATACTTGCAAATATAATGTCAGTAAACCTGACAGGCCACATACTGGCTACTCCTACTTTGCATGGCATCACACATTTGGGTTATGAATCACCAGAGTCAGGCTGATGAACAAGCATTGTTCTATTCATCTGAGAACCAGACACTTCATAGCAAATTTCTGATTTGAATGGAAGGAACAATGCTGGCAGAAGTCCCAGAACTGCTCACACCACAAAAGGAACAGTGTGACTACAGCATGGCAGGTTTATGATAAATATTTCAGAAATGTGTCTTTTAGCAAGAAAGGATTAATATAGACCTTGGGGATAAAAATATTCCCAGTAGCATCTAGTTGGCATTTCTTTTATGCAAAACAAAAAACAGCACAGAGGGTGATTTCTGTTTGTTTGAATGCAAACTCATGATTATTAGGACCAAAATAAATTGCCATTAATTTTATGGTCTTTCACTTGGAAAATCTGAAAAAAAACCACAAACGTGTCATTTAATTTATTGTTTGAGCTGAAACGATGAGCTGGAAAGTTCATCTGCACATTCTTTTCCGGGATTTTTAATATGCATCCAGTGTCAACGAGCTGGAAGGAAAATCACTTTCGCAGGACACTGGTGAACCATCACCATTTCCACAATTTCATTTCGATATATGATTTAGCATTTTTCACTTACTGGGGAACAGGAATTACACACAAGACACAAGAACACAGAGGAACCTTGCAACAAACCCAAAGGCACTCCAGTCAAGGCGGGTTTGCTAGTCTGCATCATCATGAACTTGCGTCCCCAAGTATAAAATAAAAATAAACCCCTCAAGAAAACAACAGATAAAATAATATCTACAGCATTCAGGTACAGTAAAACAAGCTACTGTCAAAACTGTAAATGCTTCTGTGTGTATGGAGTGAACATTGCTCTCTGTCAAACCTGTAATGAACATGAGATCAGACTATTCGGCTGTACCTCGAGAACAGCTGTCTAAAACATAAAAACACCACGAACTATATCTAGTTACAATCTGCAGGAGGTCTACTGAACACAGAAAACAGATTAATATTTTCCTTTTCAGAAAAGGAAGGACCTGTATTGCCAACTGAGGTTCACAATGGCTTTAAGATCCACCAACACCTCTGTCAGCATTTCAGAGGAATTACATGAAACGTGCAGCCGAAGCAGCAGCTGTCCTTCTCAGGGAAGTTGCACTTGAAACAAGTCACACATCTATGTGGCTTTCTGCTTTTCTCTATAATGTTTAAAGTCAACATTCACTCCATGTTAGGCCATGTAAAAAACATACTAGAGAGAGCTACTGAACAGCTCGCGCTGACAAAAGCACAAATATTTCACTAACAAAGATTATTTATACTGAAGTTCTAAGAGCAATATGCATTAATAATGTTACAAGTACAAAAAATTAGTCTCTTAATATTTATTTTAGTTCATATTGTTTTAAGGTAACATTGCTAATAATGAATTTGTATTATTTCCCTACTGGGAGGGGAAGAAAGAAAGGCATTTTTAAAAAAAAAGTGAAAAAAATAGGGCAAATATTTTAACATAAACTTTTTCTGTCCAGTGAGGTTCAAGCACAATTAATCGATAAGACACAGAGCACTATTCTACACACTGTTCTCTTTTGTTGAGGTAAATAAAATACTGTAAAGTCATTTTTGTGGTTTGGACTATTTCATGCTCCAGGTGCCTCTTTGTCTAACCCTACATATAGTTTTAGGTTTTTGGACTGCCTCTATAAATGCCACAACATTGATACTTTGTGCACCGGAAGACTGGACTCCATTAATAAATATGTATGGATAAGGCATACAAATCCAGATGCATGTGATATTATGTTTTGAAACTAGAGAAAGAAATACATGCTACTAATGTCAGGGTAACAAGAAACACATAAATAAAAAAGCAACATCCAGTCTGTTTAAAAAAGGTGACAAGAACAGGTGATGCGAAAAAACCCTTAACATTAACTCATTATTACAAATTCAAGACCAGTTGTCTTTGATCATATGGACATCATTTACATTATTTGGAATATACAGTTTGATTCAACTGTCACCTTTTAATAAAACATACAGGCACTTTATGCAGCACGGTGGTATTGTGAACATTCCAAAACTAGTACTTGTCAGTAAACCTGGGCCAAGTTCTTCATTGCTACTACATATAATTTATCATATGGATAGCTCTTCTTGGTGAGCACTGGAACTGTTCTCTGCCTGCATTCTTCCTCCAAAAATGCTCTGACTCCTTCATGTGACAGTAAGATGTGAAAGATATCAGTTAATGGCAGCACTTTTTCTAAGCTTGCCGGTTCTTCTTTTAGTTAGTTGGGGAAATTTTTAAAAAATTTCTTCTTCAAATTAAATGATTAGACATTTAATGGGAATTCCACTACTGCTCTACAAGAGTGCACAGTACACAGCGAGAAGGCCGGTAGTTTGACAGGAAAGCTAACGATCCAGATTTTTTCCCAAATCTACTCAGCTGACTCTAAGAGAGCTGTGCCTCGTACAGGGATAGGTTTGATCTGTGTCCCAAAGAGCAGCAGTACACCAAGAGAAAGCAGCTGGCTAGGAGCTCTAACTTCACCATCCAGTACAGTCAAGCACTTATTAGCCCAAGCATAGCACCCAAAACAGAGGAGCTGACCGAGCACATCCCTCTAACTCAGAAGCCAATACAGCTGTTGACAAAACTTTTTTGCTCTTTATCCAAGGAATTCTTGGTCCATTCTGTAACCTCACCCAGACACCACTCAAACACACCGGGTGGGTCAATGGAGACAGATGGACAAATTCAAATCAATGAACAAACTGGGTTTTATTTTTTTGTACATCTCTCAGTTATTGATACCTAAAATGTCAAGGAAACAACATGATTTAGAGCCATAGCAGAAAAGCTCTTGCCATGTTCATGAAAATACATATTAGCTATGGACATGAGTACAGGACTGTGCAAACAGAGTGTCATTAACTTTATTGATCATGTTGTTGAAGCAAGAACTACAATAATCAGCTATTAACTACTTCTTTCTACTTTATATTTCAAAAATAACACATTTTACAACAAATTTCATGTGTGTATTGCAAGTACAGTACTACTGCTTCTGTTGACCCACACCTGTGTACATAGGGCCAAATTCACTTTTTGTCACATTGATTTAAATCTGGACTATTTCCCTAGCTTTGAATGAATTGGCCTGGATTTTGTCAGCATGATAAAACGAGGGTTTAGTTTCTCCTAATTTAGCAATCATGTGTTTTCTGATAATTTCATAGCTATCATTTGAAAGTAAAGTTTAAACAATGCTTTGTACTGACCCACTGACAGCTGGATAATACATGATAGCAAAGAGACACACAAATGATGGGGCAATCTTTACAGCACCAGAGTCTGTAACTAAACTACAGTGGCATGGTTATATTTCAAAGAGATGCATCCTCCTGACCCTATGCTGAAATTTTAAGGTGATTAAAAAACCAAAAATAATTAAAAAAAAATAATAATCACGATACATCACATACTTTGGAGAGCCCAAACAAAAAAAGAGCTTTGAGGAAGGTTCACATCCAGGGAATGAATGCAACGCCACCACCATGGTGCCATCCTGCACCGTCTCAGCAGTCCCTCTGGTTTAGTCCTGCTTTTGCTGGTAATAGGATGTATCCCCAGTGTAAGAGCAACACGTATCTCAAGTATTAATGTTTTCTCACGTCATATGCTGATCACTCTGGCATATTTAGTATGAATGGACTGAATATGCAGTAAAGAGAGCATACAGCAAGAAACCCTACGCTTGTACTATGCATGAGAAAACAGGTTTGGAATGTGACTTTGAGAGTAATCCCTCATATCAAAGTGATCACCTAATTTTGCAAAATTAATCTAAACCCCTTCAGCAAAAAATGACAACACAGGCCCAAAATATTTAGGAGCCACTTGGCTATGTGTGCACTTAAATTTTTTCTTCTTTAACATGAATCATGGTGGGAAAGCAGGCTCTTAATTTCTTCAAATTTATCCACTCTGAAGTGTTTGGCCACACAAAAACATGTACAACATCCCATTCACATAACCACAGCAACCAAGTGCCATGACCTAAAAGCTGGGCTGGACGTTTATGGAAGACTGTCCTTTATAGAGCAATTAAGCAATTATACAGTAATTAAAGATGTAAGACCTATTCAATACATGGAATATTAGTAATTTTTCTCCGCCTTTGTTTTGTACAAAGTCCTAACAGTATTTGCACTGACAGGAAACAAAGGCAGGAACAAGAGAGCAAACACAGAACTTATCACCAGGATTACCTAAGTGAGAATTTCTTTCTTTAAACTATCTCTAGTTCCAAAGTAATCTGGAATAAGGATGTAGACTTGGTGCACTGAGTGAAGAATCTATAAAATGAAGATATGTATGGGAAGATAAATATGCATAGTCGCTTTTAAAGTACTAAACATTATACATCCTACTGGAGTTGTCTGCCTAGAGAAAAAATAAACAGCACAGGGAGTGAAATAAGAAGCTGTCCAAACTTTTGCCACAGCCTGAAAGTGAAAGTATTCTCTTTTTTTTATGGTTAATAAGTTATGTCAAATAAAAAATTAAAAAAAAAAAAAATTAGCCTTGCCCTGGTCCTCCTCCAGATGGAAGGAAGGACAAAAGGACTGACTTACTGACTTACCGTGACAACCCCCTCATATGCTTCACAATCCCTGTATACAGCACTTAAATAGACTCATATTTTAAAACTTCTGTATTTGGAACTCTGATGACTGTAACCATTACAACTTCATTAAATGCACCAAATGAGAATGGAAGGAGAGACTAACACGTTTCAACTAATACTGGAAAATTGTAAGCACTGTTCACTGTTCTGTGAGAACTGCTTACTAATTTTGCACAACCACATGTAGAAAAGGCAGCTGAGAACCAGGGCCCTGCTTTACTGACACATCATCTCTGAAAGATGTAAGCAGAAATTAGCGTTCTGAAGAGGCGGGGGGGAATGTGGGAGGGATATGCACGACTGCTGGGGATGCTGGCAGTTTTCTAACGTACAGGTTGCTGGGTTGTTCTTCTGTCCTGGAAGAGTATTTGCTCCTAGGAATTTACTTGAAATACCCTGAGCTAAAAGCCATTACCCAGACCCAGGAGTTAGAGAGGTACTAACATGATCAGTACAGACAAGTGTTTTTCCAGGCAGCCAAACCAGGTTGTGACATCAGCCTTCCAACTTTTTATTCTCTTCCAAACAGAATAAAACCTAGAAGCCATTTGATTGTATTCCAAAATAAAATAATCAAAAATAAATCAAGCATTTCTGAAGACATCATTCTAAATGGAAGAAAGGACACTGCCGAGAAAAACTATGTTCTTTGGAAGAAAACTCTAAAATGATCTGACATTACTGCACTGCCTAACTGTTGCCAGCTGAATTTAAACAAAAGGTTGGCCCAGAAGTAAGTGTCAAGTCTATACATCCTCTAAACCTGGGGGAGGAGAGTTTAAGATTTGGATCCTAATTCTGCAGCACAAGCCCATCTCTAATTAAAATGAATTAGATTTAAGAAAGAGAAGATAAACACACAACTTAGACTCCTGTGTTGACAGCAGCCTGTGTGCCGAGTTCTTGCCGAGGGCAAATTACTACGGTCAAGTTATAAGGCTATAAAAATTTGGGTTTATAATAAAAGTACTTTGAGATGCTTAACTACAGTAGTGCTTTCAGAGACTACTATAACAAATGCCACCTTGAAAAGACAAGGTCCACAGTCCATTCACTGTATGAATTGTATTTAATTACAATGCTGATTCAATCTTCCTCTTCCCAAAGAAACAACCAGAGCACTGCTATCACCTCCAGCGTCTCAGGTGTAGTACATTCCAGCAATTCTGCAATGTTCTTCTGCCTATTGATCAGTTGCAAGAAGCTTTCTCAACTTAATGTTTTCCATCTAAAGATAGCATACATACAGTATGGGTGCAAGTCAGATCTTGTGAAGTCAGAAACCTAAATTAAGTAGAATGATTCCACGAGAAGTACAGGATAAACACATAGCAGAAAGGAAAGCAAAAGGTTCGGCTAAAGACATATTAGAATATGGAGTGTAAACTTATTTTATAAGTCTAATTTTGGAAGGCAAAGCTTTTCCTTTTGTAATGAGACACATTGTTTTTAACAGACTAAGGAGCCAAAGGTAACAAAAATGAGGCTCTACAACCTTGAAGGTTATCCACAGCTGCCAGGAAGCTTCTAATTAAGATGAGCTATTTCAGCCAGTAATCAGAGGGCAGGCAGAAGGGACAAACTACCACACTGGCCTTGCATCTCCAGGGCTCTTATCAGGCCCTAATTCTCTCCTCCTGACTCCATAATAATCACCTCTCCCTTCTCTACCAGGGAAACAATGCTGGGTTTGTACTGGGCAGGGAGGCAAATATTTCAAAAAGACCATCCACAGCCAGAGTAAGCCTGAGCTATGGTTTCAAGCGCACTCAAACTTTGAAGGAGTTCTCCTAAGAAAGCAGCCATGAAATACAACTGCAGACACCTTTATCTACTCACAGTCATGCCGCAGCACAACAAGGTACCTCCGAAACCTGAGCTGCCAGGTCGCTGCCAGCCATATGTCCATGCAATTTGCACAGGCAAATGAGACTCGTTCATGAGGGCAAATGCAAGCCTTGTGAATCCTGTCCTTGTATCTCTTACTTTAGATCTCTGCCTTAGAGATCTGTCAGACCTCACAGAATCATCTCCTATTTTGCATTCTCTTGCAGTCCTTTGGTCCCTTTGTCCATGGGTCCCTGTGTCCTAGATACAGCTTGGTGGCAACACTGAGGGGTCAAGGATACCTGCTGGATTCCCGCTGAGCTGACAGCAGTATCAACAACTGTTTGTTTTATCCCTTCTTTCTACACATCTTCCATACCTACAGGTCAGAGGTGCTGCAGTGTCTATGTAGACCTCCCTAAACTGGGAACATGCCAAACAGGCAGTTTTATGGCTCTTTTAAGTTACCAGGTCATTGTAAAAAAGGCTGCAGTTCCTTTTAACATCAGGATCAAAAATAAACACTCCACTGAGTGATTAAAAAACAAACAAATAAACAACCAGCTTCATGAGTCTTCTGTATTTCTGTCGTTGTGTACAGTGTTACCTTTAAACCAAATACATGGCATAAGCTACATAGCTGACCCACAAGTGCTGTTATAAACGTAGGGTTGAATTTCATCACAATCTTTTACATAGTTACAATGGAAAAACACGAGGCTGACGAACACTCAACTGGGTGTTTGTTTGGGTGATTTTGGTTTGTTTTTTTTTTCCGCAGTGAAGACAAATTATGCAGCACCATTGTTTCTTTAATAGCACAATTACTAGACTTACAGGTACCTGAATAGTGCAAACTGCCAGTGACGGGAATTACTTAGCTTAAGTTCCCGGAGATTTGTTTCACAGTAATGGTCTAAATTTAAACAAAGTAAAGTTTAGTTTACAGAGCAACAGCAAATTTCCTAACAGTAAAAGCTATTAGACTGTGAAACAGTCTCTTCGGGAATGCGTTATCACTTGAGTCAGATAAAAATGGACACCCTAACACAAGAGGGAAATACAGTAGGACACAATCCTTCATTTGCAAGAGTATTAACTAAGATCACAGAACCACAGAGTTTTCTTCCTTCTTTGATTTCTGTGAAGTGAGAATTTTTCACAATGTCATTGCAGTGGAGTACGTTTAATTATGCAGGACCCCACACGCACATTGGCTACCAGTTGTTCCCTTTCAGGTTTCCACAGCCCTCTTCCTACCAAATTTAACTACCTTTTAGCCAGCCCCAAAGGAACGAGCCTTTCTGCAAGGCGGCAACATCACCCTTTCAAAACCTGCGCACCCTGGAGTCACTGTGTCCTGCCGAGGACGCACACTTTGAACTTTTCAACAATTCTTAACAGCTACTGCGTCTCTGCTTGGTCTCTTGTAGTAGGATTAACACAAGTATGTGTGACAGGAAAAGCGGCTTTGATTTGCTTGTCTTCAATTCAGCAGTCGGTGCGCTATTTCTGAACTGCTCAGACTGCAAACCAGCAGTGCACTACTTCAGAATAACCATCAGGAGTTAAGCAAGCATCACAGACATTTTTTTGGTTGATTTCAAGTCAGCATTTGAATTAAACCTGAATTTTTGTCTTTTCAAAACAACAACAAAAAAGACAAACCTGGTTTCTCCTTTGCAATAAAAACATTCTTAATCTCTATTAAATCAGGTATATACCATTCAATCTCCTTCATGCAGAAGAGTTTACCATGGTTATGAGACATTTACAGCAACAGATCCTTTATACCGTTCCGCTTGCAGAATTGACTAAAATATTAGGTTCAAAGGAGTAAAGTCTCAGTTCAGAAAAGTATTCAAGAATGTGTTTAATTCTAAGCATATCAGCAATCCCATTAACATTAATTAGATGTAAGGAGATGCATAACTTGTTTGCTTAGTAAGGATGAGATTTGTAATGTGCTTTACCTTAAGTATGTACCTATATCCCCTACAAAATATACCTACAACTTCAGAAATTTACCCAGAAAGCACGATAGTGGTAAATACAAGTAAAAAGCATGTAAAGATGCCACAGAGAAAACTTTTCATAGAAATAACATTTTCAAAATAAAGCTCATAGTAGATGTAGAAAGTTCAGACACTGAAGGAGACACAGGTGGCAACAATTCTTTCGTACTCAGAAAAAAGAGAGGGAAACAATAAAACAGTTCAAGTACAGTTCTCTGCCTGAGGCCACAAAATATAATTCTGCTACAAAATAAATGGTAAACATCAAACATCGTTCATCAAAGTGCACAGTAAAATAGTCCAGGACTTTACTGTCAACTCTTTCTCAGGGTTTAATGTACTTTGATAATCTGTACAATATTTTTCACTAGCAGAACATTAAAGGATAGTAAAACTGGGTATTCTCCTTAAAACTGGGCAAGAGCATCAGTCACAATTCCCTATCCTGAGGCTTTCATTCTATATTTTTTAAGGAAAATTTCAGTCTAATTTCTCTTAAAAGCTTACTCTAACATTTGTTAAATTAAGATTTTAACTTAAATATACCATTTCATCATTATCTTGATATCGTCTGCACATGTTCCAAATGGACAGTTATATTAAATTTCTTAAATTAGACTTTTACACCTTCATTCTGAAGTGCTAGAAAGCTCTGTACTGCTTAGCAACTGGAACGACCACTGTGCGTAGTCAGTACTGCAGTAAAAACTTTTCATGTAACTTTGTGTTTAGCAGGCACATATCACTTAGCAAGTCTCTCCTATAAAAAAGCTTTCTTTAAAAAAAAATATCTCTCTTATTAGTTTAGGATACTACTGAGGTATCATGAGGAAAAAATGAAACTATGGCTGCTGTAAATTGCAAATAAAGAGTGGCAAATCAATAGTGGCAGAGTTACTAAGAATAAAACCTGCATTTTATTTCTTAGATCAAATATGTTCCTAATTTAGCATGAAGTGGTTACGTTATTGCTGCTTTGTTGAATAGAGACTTATATCTTTGAACTGCCCTGTTTGATGCTTCCATGCACTCCAAAGCGTGTGTGCCCTGCATGGAATTACACCATACCAAGTACTAATTCAGAAAACTGAATGTGTTAGATGTTTCTAATGTCCCTAAGGAGAGTATACGTAGCTTTTTATTTTGGTTTGTATCTTTCTATGGAGCTTTCTGCAGGCAGGTTTCTAAGGACACATCCATCATATTTACCTGCACTTCTAGCCCACCAACCAGCCTCCTCCTCTCCTGCAACACAATTCATTATCTCGTGACAAAGTACATTGCTTTCAGGTCAGTTTAAAAACCATAATCACAGGCACATAGATCCTGTTTAGATTAGCACCGTTTCTACTGCAGCAGCGTCCAAGGCCCTCAAACAAGTGCTGAGTTTTGATTATGCCGTCAGTACACTGTAGAAAGCAGCTACCAAAGACAGCCCCGGCACGTAAGGTTACAGTTCAGGACAAATCCTGGAAACAAAACAACGCTGAAAACTGTGGATAAAATCTAAGGCTTGTTTGAACTTCTGGCAAAACCCCTGCTGACTTCCACGAAGCCAGGAACTACCCACCTCCTATCTCACAACAAAGGAATGCTATCACTGAGTACGAATTTACGTGCTGCCTGCACTGCCGTGGCCATTTTTGTGCAGCACACAAAATATTAATACACATCGCTGCTCTGCAGTGCTGAGCTGCCCGACCTGCCGAGGCCACTGATGCTGTTGAACTACAACCAAGGTAAACAAGTGTCAGCCAAACTTTTCTTTTCTCCTTCCCTTCCCTGAGTGCTCTATTCAAAACACTGGGGGAAGGACAGGGGGAGGAGGCACAGATTGTGTTGCAAATGAAAATAAATGCAGTTGTTCCCAAACCAGTCTCCAGCTGCCATTTGTCATCCTCTCAGAGCCACAAGACAGGTCACCACTGCTTGGAGCCACTGCCTGCCAGTCCAGAAGAGTTCAAGGGCAGGAATACACGTTACTCTACCAACATAAAGAAAAGCTGATTGGGAGAAGCCTGTACCCACCACCTGCACCATGCACTCAGAATTTCCTGAGCATCCTTTAATTAAATTACAATAACGAACCAAAATAAGAAAAGCTGAGGAGAAGAGAGAGGAGAGAAGCAAAGGAAAGGCAGTCAAAATCATATTCTCCACTGGGGAAGAAACAAAAAGGAATTCTAAATTATACTCGCACACTTTTTTAGAATGAATTAGTAAAAAAATTCTTCAAGAGCCCTTAAAGCCTTTTTTTTTAAAAAGGCAGTCTGCATTAAATAAAATATTTCTCAATTGAATGCCTTCTACCTGATTTCACTCTACCATATAATGCTGATCATCTCATTCCTGGTCCAATACTGCTGACTTCCCATCAACATTTACCACCAGGATTACCATCTTTATGAACTGCAGAAATCACTGTATAATGAATAACGGTCCATGAATCAGGTGTGACTTCACTGCCAAACTATGCAGCTTCCCTAACAGTTGCCTACACTGACAGAACCTTAAAGATTAGAAGGTTTAGCAACAGAGTTTAGAAATGTCATTGGTAATGGAAGACGCATTTGGGAAACAAAAAAGCTTTCAAGCTATTATTTTAGTTTGCTTCAAATCCCAGACAAAAGAATGGAAAAGGTGACATTTTTTCCCACTGAAAATAAAATTAAAATATTCTTACTTTTTTTTTTTCAACCAAGTTCCCAAGCTACAGTTGCACTATTTATAGTAAAATTGCTTTCAAGGCCACGTGTTCAAGAAATGCAATGAAAAGTGACAGTAGTGTGGATCTGCACTTTGTAAAAGAGGCTCAGTGGTTACATCTTTAATAATCCTAGTGAAAGAAGGGGAAAAAAAGGAAGTAATTTGGTGAAAACGTTGACATGCAATTCCACATAGGCCTGATTTCCCACACAATGTTCCTATTGCTTAACTGGTGCTTCAGCCAAAGCTGACAGTACAAGGTCCAGCTACACACATACACAAACAGAAACATACACACACCAATTAACTACCTTGAATTATCACTTATCACTGTTAGCAGCACCAATATACAAATGTCCTACCTGAAGTGCAAGTTGCAAATTGGATTTGCTTTCATCACTGCTCTGTATTAAAGAGTAAACAATATTGCTTCAGAAAAGATTTCTAAAAGAAATGGGTGATAATTCATTAAGTGTTTTGCAGTACTGTTTTTCTCTTTTGTGAACTTTGCTGGTTTTCAATGGTAGGGAGTAAGGGGAAACCAGCTGAACATAAACTGATTTGAAAGTTTGCATCTGGAAACTTCTAAGACAGCCCAAGGGAGGAGATGATAATTCAGTATCTTATAAGAACAGGCAGCGCAGAGATCAAAGAGAAGGAAGACGTGGCTGAAACGAACTGCTTAACTGTGTGAGGTACTAGTAAAAATAAAATATTTTTGATGCCTAAGGCAGACTGAACTGCAGCCCTGTACACCTTCCACTTTTCATGCTGCTTTGGGCTTTGGTGCAGCCACACTGCAGTAAGAGCCTCCTGCTGACATCCGTGTCTTTGTAAGAGTTTGGACGAGATGCAAAGGCTTGCCATTGCCACATTTGCACAGTCTTTTAATTGAATATACAGTTTTGCATACAATTAAAAGTTTGGGCTTCCTTTTTTTTTTTTTTTCCAGCATGCAACAACACAAGCTAGGAAATGATGGAAACTCAAGCTCCTTGTGGTATCGGTAGAGACTGTCTCACTGTGTAACACAGTGATGGGTTCCTATACACCAGCTCACATATGGACTAAAATCCCAGTACACATATTTTGTTCTAAAAAGCCAAAACAGACTATTTCATAAATTCTGTGTTCCATTTGGGTGGGTTTTTTTCCATCAATGATCCCAGACTGCAAGCCTCAGAGTGTGATTTTGCACATCTCTGGGAAGACTCTGGTGGCTGGCAGACCTGTACACACAGTACTTCCTTCTGTAAACCTAAGACAGACAATCCCATGTCTCACACTCCATGTGTTTATTTAAATGCTACTTAAAACTTTGTTCTACCATTTTTTCATGGCATGCAGCTGCCAAAGAGTGGTCAGGCTGCTTGACTTCAACTTTCCATCTACATCCCATCAGAACGGCAAAATAGCAAGCGATCCAACCTAAAGGTAGATGTTTCTGAAGATCAGAGAAATGTGTTCAGGTGGAATACACAGGATTGAGTATGCCCATCCAATTTCATATGTGCATTACGCTACTGCTCCTTTTTATTCACAAAGTACCCAAAAGGATTCAGGTCGGATTGCTTTGGGGCACTCTCTTCTTTTTTCACTCTTCACTGCATCACACAATGGTGCTGTTAGGACAGGCAGATCTTGGAATGATCCAGGGGTGTCTCAAAGCTGAGAAAATGGCTTTCGACTTTAATGCATAGACAACTTGTCACAGGGGTGAGCCCAGAGAGAAAAACAAAACAAAGCAAAAAAAGAAGCATGAATTTACCCAAAAGCTACAAAACACTTGATGCTCCAAAAAGCACTTAAGATAGTGCTTAAATCCTATGCAAGCCAATAGCTGTTCAACATCCACTCCGAGCAAGCAGGTTGAAGCACTTTGCTGAACTTACGGTTTTGGAAAACAATGAAAAGCCCATTGAATTCCACTGGCATGACCTTAGTAAGCAAAAAATAAAACAAGAAAATATTTCCTCCCCCCCCAAATAAATGGAAGTATGACAGAGGCAGGAGTGACATCATCATATACTTGGGCCAATTACGGTCTAGTTGCTAAAATGATGACTTCACTAAAAATAGCTATGAAAAAGTAATACCACATTACATTGATATGTTGGGATAAAATAATGCAAAGAGGGTTTTTCGTCCTATATCAGGACATCCAATGTTGTTACTGACAGTTAAGCCATTTGCAATTCAAATTACACCACCACGTCAAGGCTACATGCAAATAAAGATATAGAAATAATTAGTAAATTCTTTTTCATAGAGAAGTTAATGTGCTGATAAATAAGTTATTTTGAAAAACATTTCTTATTCCTCCCCAGAATTTTCCAATACGTATGCTGAAGTAAAGCTTTTTTCTCCCCCTTCTTTTCATTTGTTTGTTTCAAAGAAGCTGATGAATCTAAATTACTACGTATCAGACTTTTAAATTGTGAATGTTTCAAGCCGGTGTCTGCCCTTACGTCTGCATTCTAATTTAATATACAAATATTACCACAGAAAATACTTTGTATCTAAAGCACTGAAAAACACATCACACAGAGAAGAATGGCCTGTGTTGTGTATATACGGGAGACAAGCACAACTCCATGGAAAAACACACACTGTAAACACCAATGCCTTGCCATTGAGGACAGCTGCTGTAACACAATCCGGGGTGCCTGCTGCCAGGATTTTCCACATGAGTGCATCTTCTTTTAACCGCTGCTCAAACACTGGCTGAAAGAGGAGCTGCTAGACTGAACATGTGTCTGCGCTCGGACGACAAACACACGGCACAGCACTGGAATGCAGAGCAAACCGCGGGGTTTGGGCGGGAAACGAGCTACCCGCTGCCTGCCTTGGGCTCGAGTTCACAAACACTTCTGCTCCACTTTTCAGAAACGCATGTTATACTTCCCAATGAGAACTAAATGCGCGTGTTTGCAAGAAAGCATAGACTCACTGAGGTTTTAAGTGGAAATTGCTAATAAATGAATCACAATTTGTGATAACAGCACAAAATATAAATCTTCTATTGCTTGCTTTGGCAGATGAGTGGAAAGGAAGGATAACCCTACTGGACACATTCATTTTCTTAGGCTAAAGAAAGTGGATATTGGCAGAATACTTCAAAGATATAAAATGCTGGGGGAGGAGTGAGAATAGGTTACTGCAGAGAATCTGTTCATAATATTAACAAAATGCAAAATGAGTCAGATTGGATAGAAAACTGAATCGAATTTCCATGCACAAAAGGCACCTCAGCTGCCAAAAGTACAAGAGCAATTAAGGAGCACAAACCAGCTTAAAAGCAGAGTGGAATAAATGGTGTAGAAAAAGGGAAGTGCTCACTTGAATTAATGAGTTTGTAAACGAACATACTCACATTCATACACACACACCCCCCCAGAGCCTTCCACGCCACCAGGGTAAAGCATCCTCCCTAGACATGCACCACCAGGCACAGGGGTCTGCTTGACACTGCGCTGGGATGTTCTCCAGTTTGCCCCAGCTCAAAGAGCTGAGATGCTGGTTTTTGCCTTGATTTCTGCTGCATACTTCCTGCTATATCTTTGCAAGAATGGAAGCCTTTTACCCAGATATTCTATGCAATGAAGCAGTACTCTCAATTCTTGGTGTATTTCTCACAGGTCAAGCTCATAAACATTCTAAGTTTAAAATTCTAGATACATACCAGACAAAGCAGATACAAAATAATTGTAAAAGTTGTTTTAACCAACAAAAAAAAAAAAAAAAAGGTTTCCTTTTCCTCTGTGCCTCAGTTTCTTCACTATTCTTTAGTCTATTTTATGCATGGATGAGAATCCTCCAGGACACCAAAACCCTACTCCCTCTCCAAAGCCATCAACTGATCTGGTCTCCTCTCTCTGGGTGGTGAAAATAAACAAAGACATAGGATGTACATGCGTGAGAGAAAGAATTCAAGAAAAAACTCGAGAGATTGAAACTTGAAGGATTTATGGAACATCTTCAATTTTTAAAGTGTACTTCTAGCTTTACAGAAGAGCTTGAAACTACGTGCAGCCTAAGTGTTAAGAAAAGGTTAAAAAGAGATGCCAATACTTCCTTAAGTCTTGTGATTCAGCAGGGCCTAATTCACAATTTATGACCTTTTTGAGGCTGGCAATGCTCTGATTACTTAACTCATAGCTGGCAGACACAGCACAAACAAGAGAATTGGAGCATCTGAGTTCTAATCCCTGATCTTTTACAGGGATTCAGCTGGATCTGATTCAGCACCACATGCAGACACACGCTGTATGTTAAACAAAACGTTACCTCCATTGAAGCTATTGAGACTCAGCACTCAAAGTGCTCGCTTAACCAATTACCTAAATCAGGGCCTACATGTTCACAAGACAGCTACTCCCAAAAGTTGTGTATTCTTCCTTTGGCTTAATTACCAACTCAGCTGAGTGTGTTTGGTGTTTTGTGGGAAACATGGGATGGTTAATACCAGAATTATTGTCCAATAAAATGCGTGCTACAATATTTAGTAGATCTCTCAGAAGATCACCTAAGAAAATGGAAGAGCCTCAAACAATTAAACAGAAAAGCTGTAAAAAGCAACTATGTATATGGGACCACATTCATTCTTCTGTGAAGCCACACCACTTAGAGACCAAATTCCTTTTGCATTTCACATGAAAAGTGAACCCCTGCATAAAAAATTCAAGGGATCATGGCATACTTTACTGTGAGGAGGACCAGCGAAGTCTGCATCCCTGTAAATGAATATCCACAATATCAACCAGAGACAAGAAGGTAGCTGGTGGGGGTAAAGCTCAGCATGAGCACCAAGGGTCAGACATGGTTATGCACAATCAGACATTTAATGAATTTCTGCAGACAGCTGCTTACATAACTGTCAAGCTGTCCCACCAGCCCTTCAAAAGCACTGAGGCATTTCCCCTTCTTTAAGGAGGGAAAAAAAAAAGTCCCATTTTGAAAGATAAGAAAAGCAAAATTCCTAAGTCGCAATATTCACAATTACTTATAATAGCTTATGACTACATGGACTAAGCTTTACTTATTACATTGTTGCTATTTGTCTACTATTGGATGTGCGAAGAAACCAGTTCTAACCTGTCAGATATGATGGATGCATGTTTCCTAATGTTTCAAGAGTTATAGTTTGCCCTTGCCTTTTGCCAACAGTATATTTCCACAATTAAAGGAAGTTATTTTATACCATTTAAAACAAAGGCTGAAGAAATTCGCCGTAGGAGCAAACTTCTTGAGCTTCATTAACCAAAGCTTTAAAATGACTGGCAAGCTTCACTTCTGAGTCATATAAGTTAATTGATGACACCATAATCATGAGGAGTAATGCTAGTCTAGTCAGGTATTCCTTCTTCCTGGTAAATATAATCCAGTATACCCTGAGGGATTCTGCTAAGCACAGATGTAGAGAAAAGCGCACAGAAAAAGAGGACAGGAACACATTTTTCAACATGTCTTTTCCCCTTATTCAACTGTCGAAGAGAACAAACGCATTGTCCAACAGGGATTATAAATGAGCCCCTGCCCAAAGTTAAAACTGAACTTCTGAAAATATACATGCTACTGCTTTGAATTTCATCCTTCAGATATTGACTTTAATCCTATGGCAAAGACTTATAAGAGAAAAAGCTGTTTTAAAATAATTTAAATGCACAAGACAGATTATGAAATCATACACTTCGTCTTTTCAGTGAAAAGAAAGGACAAAGGAATCCAGCCACCAATTTATCCACAGATTTGCCGACTCCCATGACAAGCTGATGAACAAATCTTTATTTCCATTTGATAAAAAGCTGTGGTTTAACAATCTTACAGGAAGGCACATGAGAGCATATTCACCTGCTTTTAATTAACCAAGACTAATTACCATACTCTGTAGCTTACTTTCTGGCCAAAAATGCAGCAGCACTTTCCTTCTCATGAATGCACCAAGAACAGAGTTAAGATGCAACAGCTTAGAGGAGCAAGCATTGGAGAAGTCAATGATGGACTCCTACACAAACTTTATGAGATGTAACTTAAAGAAAAAGAAAATTCTTCAAGCTCTATCAGAGAATATGGACATTTTTGGCAAGTACGCCTTGCTGCTTTTGTCCTTTCATGGAGATAAGTAAAACATACTGCTGTCAGAAAAATTAATTACTTTGACTTCTACTCTAAGCCTGATGTCAAAAAACTGCTGCAGTATCTTTCTCCCCATCTGTCCAAACAGAGCTGTTACATCTGCTTTTCCCTCTATAACCTCCAGTAGAATATACACAATTTCATACTGGGAGCAGACAGATCCTGGAAGGGAAAATACCTAGTTCAAGGTGAGCATATTCTCACTAGTTAGACTGTGAGTGAGAATATTCATTCCCCAAATCAAAACATCCATCAAAGTGTCATACGAAATCAATTTGAACCTACTTGTAAAGAAGAACAGAAAAAATATGGAGGGGGCAGGGGTTGTCCACAGGTGTCAACCAGTTAACAGCTGTAAAGATGCTGGTTTACTACAAGATGTGTAAACATAGTTGAGAGAACAGCCTGTGGCTGCAATCTTCCCTAACAATTTCATCGTTCATGTGGTGTACACATGTTTACTTACTGTAGGATTTAACTTCATGAAATCATAGGCATTTCCCAACTTCCATGCCTAGATATCACCTCATCCTCTCTCTAACAGAAGAAACAGTTGCATGTACAGGATAATTTACAAAACTTGGTTTCTTGTGGCTGCCCGTGTGGATTCTGCCTTGTCTAACGAGACAACTGAATGCAGCTTAAAACCTTCCACTTCAGTGGCTGGACCACCTGTGAGCTTTCCTTCTTCCTCCTCTCCTTACACAACTGCTTATTTAATGAAAATTAGTATCATTTAGACTTAACTCCTACAAAATTAAGATAAAACTGGACAACATGTTCAAAAGCTATCTGGGGACTGGTGACAGGTGATGTGCAGACAACAGGATCACATTTTTTCATGTTAATCTTATTAATACCTGGCTAAGGAGGTTAAAAATAAGGGAACTCATGAAGGAGAAATCATCTAATTTTTTTTTTTTCCTTTCTTGACAGCAAAGTATGCCAGACATGATGAAAATAATACTCAGCCCCTCAAAATATATATAATAGCTATGTTAAAGAAACCATTAAAAAAATGCAATTTCCCAAGTACCATAGTTTTCAAAGTAAAAGCCCAAATTCTACAATAATTACCTCAAGCGAGACACATTAGGAGATGACAATATAAACTTTAGGATTATCACCCATCTGAGTCAGTTACGCCCTGCTTACATCTAGTTGAAGGCTCAGTGTTTCCAGCACTATTTATAAGATTTTGTTTCATCTTCCAAGGGTTTTTCCTCTTTCTATCAAAAGTTTCCAGGAACCAGGGAGATTTCTGACATGTTAAAGTGACAGAATGCTATAGGTAACCTTGTTCAGCAGCAGAACACTAAAGCAACTAATGATCAGGCCTATCAGCTTTTAAATATGTGATCTCCCTTAATAGGAACCAGGTTCCAAACTTAGAGTTAGATAACATGCTAAGCTGCTAACTATTTTTCCTCCCTGCATTCTCCTCTGAGACCTATTCTCACCATGGACTTACGTTTGAAACTTGTTTGCAAGGCTATATTTGAGACCTATGCTGCAAGACTTGCTCGTGATGTGTCATGACGGATTAGGATTTAAAGAACTTAACTATATGTCTGGAACTCTGTGCTTACGCAACCTCACCTACAAGGCAAATCAAGGCGATTCAGTTCATGTTGAAAGTAGTTGGATCTTTCAAATAAAAAACAAAAGAGGACCATGACCCAAGTAAAACATTTTCATTATAAGCCAATTTTAAATCCCAACAAGCACTGAAATCAATAATTGTACTGAGTCGTCACTAATTGTATTGAATGTCACTCAACTGGCCTTTCCAGGAATGTACTGAGCAGAGATGTGAAAGAGGGAAATGAGGCTTCCAGAGCACTATCCTATCTCCTGTCCAAAACAAATTTGGAGAGATGTCCTACTCAGTCTCGCTCACAGAATCAACAGTGTTTAGACCAAGTGTACTTTCCAACTAAAATCCTTTGTATCCATAGTTTTTAAAAGATATATTATGTTTAGATTTCCTTTTATTCCCCAGCCCTGAGGAGATACCAACACTTCAGTGAGATGCCTGCAGGTGACAAGTGTGGAAAATACAGCAGTCATCTAATCTATGACCTACATTTTCATACATGTACATACATACATATATAAATATTTAACCTTTAAAAACAAAACACTCTGTTTATCGTATGCACACAGACTTTTTTTCTTCAAAATATATTACAAATAAATCTTCCCTAAAATTCTGGCAGCCATTCTACTTGGAGTATCGCTGAATCCTGCTGAAATGTAAGACTGCACTCGAGCCACCCTACAACACTAATTTTGTCATGCAGTTGACTATTAATCCATAGTTGGTATTTAATGTATAACATGACTGCCCCCTTGTGTCAAACTAGATTCCCTTCCTTTACCGGGGGATTTCTCACATCTCTATTTATTTCTCTTAGTATTAAAAAGTTTCTTGAGTAGGAAACTAGAGGTCTACAGTTCTTGAAACTATGACAAAACAAAATGTAGGGTATGGATGATAGAAAACAATTTGGAAAATGGCAAAATGTATTTTCAAAGCAATACAATTCTGAATCACTGACAGGTTTGTCAGCAACAAATAAAAGGAAAAAGCTGTTTCCCTCTCAAAGGCTATTTTATTTACTTGATTATTATAATATTTTTTTTTCCCCCTTATAGGCCAGTTGTAAAATTCATTACATGAAAACGTGTGGCAAGACTGTTAGCTAACTTCAAGTTAGATACACAGTGTAATTCACTAGTAGTTCAAAATACAGAAGCCTACATCAACATATGCAACATACTCTAATACAAGCAGAAAATTCACAAGGACAAGAGGTCCAAGTGGGCATATACAGGATATACACTTACATTTAAAATAATTTCCTCAAACAAAACAACACCTGTGCAGACCACATTCAGTTTGAAATTCTAAGGGACTCATAAGGGCTGTAATATTTTTCTAAGCAGAATTTGGTCCCATGCATAATTTACATATATTAACACACCATGTTTATGTTTGGAAATTTAGAAATTATTTCAAATTATTCAAATTATTTATTATATTCAAATTCTTTATTACCATAAAGGGTCAAGATAGGTTTGTGAGGTTTATGCAGGTATCAGGAACCCACGCTGGCACCTGTGAAGTGCTAAACATCGCTCTGCACTGAGGCCAGATTGGAGAGCACTGCAATCAAGGAAACATGGACAGGTATTTATGCTCTTTTTGGATTGGTTTGTGGGGTTTTGTCTGTTTTTGTGGGTTTTTTCTTTGATTAAGCCAAGAGGGTGAATGTCAGTGAGAACCTATCGATGATGCTGGCAAATGGCAGGTAGAGCTAGATTAGATGTTTGCCATCAAGAAACAAGGGGAAATTGAATGCCTTCACAACTAGTGTAAAGGAAATGAAAAAGAAAAAAAAAAAAAAGATAAGTTTTTATAAAAGAGCCCCTCTGGCCAAGGAAGACAGTCATCCACAAAAATTAGCTGGAAGACTGAACTAAAACTTTTCTCCCTCAAAAACCCAGGTCAAAATACAGCTGCAGAAAATGCCATTTTTGCCCATCTCACCCATCTATAGGTCTTTGGCAAAGCTAAACCAGAAATCTCTGTTAAATGGACTGTTAACAAAACTACCAGACTACTTGCCTTTTGGCCTTCAACACTGACTTCAGCTCGCTGGCTTCCAGTTTTCCCTGGGTGCTCTAAGTCCGTGGAGCCATTGGGGACTCCCTCCAACTCCCTCCTAAGAAAGGAGCCATGTCTCTGTCCTACCGGCACGTGCCCTGGGTGAGCACACACACGGGTGCGGAGCGATGGTAAGCAAAGTGAAGAGGGAAGAAAAATAAATACTTTCCTATCTGCAGAACTCCAGTGTCTTTCCTACAGAGAAGTCTGAAGGCAGGATGAAGCACTGGCAGAGGAAGAAATACTGGGCCAAGGCGTTCCACCGACCCTCAAAAAAGGGAATCACTGAGGGGAGAAAGTGAAGAATTAAAACTAAGCAACTAAGGACTGATTCAAACTGATGGAAACAAGCAGCATATTCCCAGCAGACCTCACAGTTCTGTATCGGGAAATTGAAAGCTTTTGGATAGAAAGGTAGGAGGCAAAAGTGACAAAGTTAATTTCCTGGAAGTTGCTTCTTCTGAACACACATCCACATCGCACAGTTCCTAGAGGAGTACCAAGGTGTCTAGAATGCAGCATCACAAATTTAACACCTGAAAAATATGAAGCCATCAGGACATCTTTAATAATCTGAGTGTCTGAAATACAGCAATTACAAAAGAACTAAAGGCATCACATTCTAAGCATAAATGTGTCTGATGGCATCACCAACATGAGAGAACTTTTCTCCCATATCCTCAGCTGATTTCCTCCTTCTGTCACTGCTGATGTGACTACCCTTCCTGTTCACTGGAGCTTATATCCTACAATTATTTACTTTCCTCCTCTCTCCTTTCCCCACAACCCATCTGCTTCATCACTGCATCTCCAAGACTCGTCCCCTTCCTCTCCAACCTTCCCCCCAAAACAATTCTTTTAGGCAGTTGTAAAGCTCTAGCATTTCAATGAGCTGGCCAGAGAAAGTACAGTCAGGAAAAGGGTAAACCAGTAATTAAGATACAGCTTACCAACTCATTTTGCTCTCCTGCTATCAAAACTCTCTCTCTTTTTTCAGTCTCTATACTACATCTGTCACTTACTGCCACGTGCACTTTCAATGTTTTCTCCATCACGTGTATCTCCATATAGCTATCAGTCTCATTTCTCTATTGCATGTTTTTTATGTTCTGCCGTCATGGAGGCACCCCGAGGTTAGTTTAAGGGACAACAGGGTCCAAAACAACTTTTATTAAACCAGTGAGAAACAGGGTTTTAGCACTCCAAAAGTGACTTAAATACAGGTTCGGATATGAGTTGAGGAAAATTATTAAGGGGCAGCAACTAATACAACAGGCAGTCCACAGAGTGCATGCACATGGCTTCACCCAAAACAATGCTGGAACCGTCCCCAAGTCCCGGAGGAGTACACACTTGCCTGAACACGGTGCGGGATTATTCTTAAAGAGATACACATACTCGTAGTGAGTACAGAAAGTGTACACTCGCGGAATCGTCAACAGTCCCGTTTTTATACTGGCTGATCAGACCTGACTGTAGGCATTCTAGAAGCTTCTCTGCACCCCCACACCGTGTGTGGGGTGCCCCTGAAGCCTCCAAACATCCCCCACACTGGTCACAGGTGCCCAGCGGCTCACTGGCGCCTTGGCAATCCCTTCTCCTAATGGCCCTGGCCAGAGTGCTCTGGGGCCAAACAAAAGCAGCTGTTAGCCTCAAACAGAGAGAGAGGGAGATGTGCCTACTCCTTCCATGATGAAGGAGGGAGGGGGAGAACAGGGGGTTGCATCCTGCCACATCTGCATTCTACATACATGTCCTGCTTAATCAGAGCGAAACTGAACTAAAAAACTTGTAATTCCGATGTGAATATTCCCAGACTTTGGACTCGGATTGCTTCCTATCTGCCTTTTCTCTTTTTTTTCTTTTTCCTTTCAGTTCTTTCTGCCACAGGGACACCTTGCATGCATAAAAAGTCATTAACAAATGACAAATTCCTGCCACCCAAATATTTCTATTGATTCATACTTCTCTCGGGGTCTGCAAACTGTAATGACTACAGCTCCACTATATTGGTTCATACCTTCAAACTGTACTTCTCTCAGCAAAAGAGTTTCTAGATGTACTGCGTCTTAAATACGCCATTTGTGGTAATGCCACAAGGCTTATAGTATACCTTATTTGCCAGTTCATAATTTACAGTAAAAGACCAAAAGCCTTCAGGCAAAAAGACAGAAACAATTAAGAGCTCTAACAATCTGACCCTGCTGTTTGCAGCACACAGTGATTTAAAATTATTCATGTGTTTCAATATGGAAGTCATTTAACATAATTTAGCAAACCTGAGACCTACATTAAGATGTAATAATGATGAATCGATGAGACACAGCACACACAGTTACAGAAAACCTCAGAGTCTTGCAGAGTAAAAGAAGTACCTCTGAAGACCTGGCAGGTGCCCCTACGTGGGTGGCCAAAAAAAAAAAAAAAAAGGAAGACTGCAAAGAAATAGCCTTTTTTATATATATATAAAAATACACACACACACACACACACACATATATAAAAGATCAAGATTCTAGAGTGTAAGAAAGGGTGTGGATAAGAATGCATTCCAAATTAGTATCTGAAAAATGTACATGGACAGGACTGGATCAGGTTTCTAAAATAAAAAGCAGATGGACTGAGAGCACTTACTAAATTCACTGAAGAACAAATACACTGTGGTTGCATCTCGGCATTATTTATTATCCAAGCAGCCATTTTAGGACTCAAACACAGCTATTTCTTGCACAGTACTTTTATGTCCTCAGCACAGGCTCCCCATACAGCAGCAAGCACAGTGCAAATCCTCTGGGACAAAGCACATGTGCAAATCTTTACCTTTCCTTCTAAAAAAAAACATTGCTCACAAGGCCTAAATCTTTTGAGGTACTAAATAATTAAACATCAGAAAGAAAAATGGCTGGCATTTCATCTTTTTTGTGTATTTATCACAGATACAACATGGATGAAGTTTTATAGCACCTGTTTGATGATACCCCTTGACCTCCTATTTCCTCTGCACTACTTATTCTGTGGAACAGTTAATAACAAGAACCATTAAATGTTGCACAGTTTGAAAAATAGCTAAAAGTATAAGGTGGAAAGAAAAGAAAAAGGATAAACGGATGTTTTTTGCTGCTGTACCAGAATTTCTCAATTTCAGTGTGTGATTTTTTTCTAAAACCAGATGAGTACAGGGGAACAACAGCCCATGATAAAATCTATTAATCCCAATTGTCAATTTTTCTCAATACCATGCTAAGATAGTGTAGTGCTTTCAAACCAAGCCTTCTGTCTCAGTCCCTTTTCGGAAGGAAAAGGTACAGCATAACATTTCCAGACAGGACTCATTTTTGTTCTTTGTATGCATACTGCCAATCACAGCAGGACTCTGGATTTAGAGAGAGGTTTCTGGAAGCCAATACAAGGGAAGCACACACACGTGGCAGCTCAGCACGTAGGATGGGAGAAGAAAAGGACACATTTCACCTCTGCAGCCTCCACATAACCCCAACACAAAGCTCCAGAACACTTCACATTCAACAGTGGAGGGAATCTGAGCCCTGACTTGCAGACCTAGCTGAATAATGAATGCTTCATACAAAGCTTGTTTCTTTGGTTTTTCAGCCCCAACTGTGGTCAGCTAAGCACTGCTGCCAGCTCAGGTCGCTAACAAAAGGAATACTGACATCCTGCAGCCCAACATGAGCTTCATTTTGCATTAAAACTAACTTTAAAACAACAGATTGTGGTGATTTTCAAACCATTCATCACTGTTTAACACCTGTGAAGTGCACTATATCAAGCCTCCAACTTGAGAAGAGTTATTCTCTATACAAGCTCTTCTGGAACCCACTCTTACTGCAGATTGTTTTTTAAACAAGCAAGATGGGGCTCAGCAGTCATTGAACAGAGGCTAACTTCCATGGAGAACGCCTGTATGGCAAATATGAGTAGAAACAAAGCTTTTTTGGTATCCTCTAACGTTTTCCATTCATACACAGCCTGTATTAAGGCCATAGCCTGCCTGGGAATGTCATCCCTCAAGAAAACACTACACCTACAAAACGCAGCATGACAACCTCTTGTAAACCAAGAACTACACAACCAGCATTATGTTTTTGCTGGGCTCAGCTCTCTGCAGGATCTTGTGCTGTCCCTGGATTTATTTTCAAGGTTCCAATTCATACAGGCTCAAAATTTGTAAACCACCAAATCCCTAAGCCCCACACCACTCCCAATGAGTCTGCTTTTCAGAAACAGTGACATTTCAGTACCAATGACACTTGGTTGCACGGGAGATAGGACTGGGTGGTGGGGCAGGCCCCCAACAGAAAGGACATGAAGACAGACCCACAACAACAGTTACCACTTTCTGATCGGCTTCCTTCTTGACATTCTATTTATGCAGGGGGAAAAACAAACAAACAAAACCAAACAAAAACCACCAAAACAAAACAAACACCAAAACCAAACACAGTCAAACACATCAATATTGCTTGGGAAAGACAGCTGTGGAGAAGTAACCGGACATAGCAATGACTTGCTTCTGTATTTACTTTTATCCCAAGAGGTGCTGAGTAACCACAGAAACGGGTGTGATACAGGAACCTGAGAAAAACACAGATCAAAACACAACCACAAGAAGTCAGGCACTTAGCTATAGTTTGTTAACAGGCTGACAACTACTGTGAGGTATTTAAGGTATTTTGTCTGCAACACAATGAAAATGCTTCAGCTTTTCCCAGTTTTACTTCCTGCGTCTATTAAAACAAAACACATAGTTCTACGCATGGGAATGACGGAAAGTCCCTGAGACACTGGGTTGAATGAAGAAATATTTCTGTCAGCAGGTCCATGACCTCCCCGGGACACTCTGTCCAGGGCAAGTGCCCATGGCCAAGCTGTGCTGCACTCGCATCCAGCAGCCCAGGTGATGCGTAGAGCTCCCCGCACTACAGCTCTGCCTTGGATTTGGCAGATGTTTCAAACAAAACCTTCCATCGCAGTAAGCAAGCACTTTCCAGCAGAGCTTTGCCACACCAATAGGCTGCTAAGCTTAACTGATGACATTTTTAACTCTGAAAAAAAAAAAAAAAATCATCAATAGTGATCAGAAACAACAGCTGCAGAAGAAACTCTCTAATGTGTCAATGCTGTAACAGGATTTCCAGAAAGGCACAGCAAGAGGAAAATACTACATTAATTCTGAACTGGGTCCTGGTCATGCTGAGAGCAGCACTTACCTGTTAAATACGTGGAATTGCAACATTTATCTTGTCAAATACTGTGGAATGAAGTTAATAGGAAAAATAAACCTGCATTGATAGTACGTTAGAGCAATTTTTAGATTGCTTTTACCCACCGAATGTACAGCTCGCAATTTCCTGAACCATTATAGTATTACAGCAGGTGAACCTACCTATTTACACCTTTTGGAATTGTTTCCCTGTGTGTTAATACTGTTAGAAAAAGGTATTTTCCTTCAGCATTGCTGTCCTGTTGCACTATTCAGCAATATTTAAAACATCTGTTGATTTCCATTTCTCCAGTGTAAAAGACTTTTACTACGAAAGATGCCCTCACAAGACCTTATTACAGATTAAGAGTTATCCAAGTATTAAAATACAAAGGTCCGTTGCGTCACACATGCTATTGGTTTTTAATGGCATAATGTTTCATGCCTTGATTTGATAGTTGAGCCTGGAAGTAGGTGATTAGGTCAAAAACACATTAGACAAAACTATTTGCTTGTTGCGCTGTGTTGGTTTCCAGCTCTGTCTGCCCCAAGCACAGACACAGATATCTGTAACTACACCCTTCATCCACGCTCATCATCTCACTAATGAAACACGTTTACAAACGCTAACTACTTGACCAATATTATAATTATAATATTGCTAAAAATGCCCATTTACTCGCTTGCACCTGCACATGGAATAAATCTCAGTGGTCAGCTACGTCTCTTGGCTGGCACACACTGATCTCGAGAGGCATTCCTGCAGCCTCGCACTGGTATGGGACTCAGGCTTGCTGCAGAGCCATGGTGCCAAATCTGGGCGTGTTTGCTGCACTGATTTGGCACAGCATATGCAGCAGGTGTGGGCATAATGCTGCCCATAGATTTTGATGTATGCTAATTTAACTGCTATTTTAAATTATTAAATTATACAACTTCCTAATGAATATTTTGTTACCACATTGGTAGAAAACTATTATTTGCCATATAATCAATAAACCATTAAACAAAATTTCTATCCTGTTTATTGTATAAAATAACTGCCAATGAAAGATGCACACACATTATGAAACAACTCAAGTTTTTACCTTCTTTTAGTATATCTGTCAAATCTGAACAAAAACTAAAGGCCATTCTCCATCCTTATAACAGAAAGAAAATGTTTATTTACACTTTGAATTCTGGAGTTAACTTAAGATGACCATAAATTTAAATTTTTAAAATGCTAGCTATAAGTGGGACATTTTTATTGTCTCTCCACCACCCTCCCTCTGCACACACACACCCCCCCCCCCGAAAAAAAAAAATGCACCTATTATTCTGCATAGTTCTCAAAGCAAACAAAGATAAAAGTTAGTAAGTGGAGAATTGCTTGTTGTTCTTACAGCATAGGAGCCCTGTACTTCTGAATCACTAAGCAGCTGGAGTCTGGTTTAATTACTTAACATCAATCAAGATGTAAACCAGTACTTGGAGACCAAGGAATGCAATGCTCATCTGCAACACAAAAGAAATAGCTGAGCTATCTTAGCTTCTGCCTAGACAGTTTGTACACTAGGAAAAGTCAACACATTATTTTTATACTATGTCAGTAACATAAAATAGCCAAATAGTAATTTTACGCTACACTTACATATATCAGAGACAATTTGTAGTAAGGGAGAAAAGATCATGAGAATAACCCATCATAAAGGCTTGTAACCTCTAACACAGAACACATTTGTCCAGTACTACCCTCTGGCAAATAGCAGCACCAGTATATAATAGCACTTCCCTCTCCAATAAATAAATAGAAAGTTAGAATAAAATAAAAGGATAAATGAAATAGCAAACTCTAGATTCCTGACTGAATTTTTTAATCTGTTCACTCTCTAAGCTTGTGAAAAACACGTCTGTTATTGTGGTTTTGCTAATATTAAGAACACAGCACAGCAATGCTGCATTCAGCTCGATGGAGCGCTACAGCCTGCCTTTCACAAGATCAAAGGAGACGATCTAATTATCCCTTCTGGTCTTCAGATCTACAGATGTAAACTACACACTCTATCTAATCTATGAAAAAAGCAACCACCCACCATAGTACACAAGAACTTCTCCCTGAAGATAAAAGAAACAAGTAACTGCATGGGAGAGATTAGCCACATTACTTATTGCACTGTCAGAAGCAGCTGAGTTACTACAGTGCTGAGGTGCAATGAGACACCACGAGGATCTGTCCAGTCTTCTGTACATCCCAGGTAATCCATCTATAAAAATGAAGATTGTAAATAACTGCCTATATCATGGCAGTCAGTCAAATTTAACCAACTCTATAGCGGACACCGGCTGCAGAACACAGAAACTGTTTGTGTGCTGGGATCTGACCTATTACATACTATATAGACACAGAACAACAATGGTCCCAAACTCAAAGATCTTCCAATCTAGGCATAGGATGACAGATTAATTATATACAGACAGGTAGATACAATAGCACCTGGAAACCAGGTATCACGTCTGTCTCAGCACAGCAGCAGCTACAGTACAGGGGAGATTTTACACAGATTTTGAATGAGGGCAGCTGCACACAAAACCGCAGGACATCGGTACTGTCAGCTCACTGCTACGGTGGGAATGGCACAGCTCTTTTGGCAGTGCTTCTAGCTGGTATCAGTAACCATATGCCAGAAATAAAATTCCGATAAATTATGTCAAATGCACTAAAAAAGCCATGTGCCTTTCAATATTTAAGAGAAGTCTGCCTATGTCATCCCCTACCACAATGACCTAGCTCTTGAGCTACAGACAAGCTTTGCAGCCCCCTAAAGCTGGGACTACCTAGCAAACTAATAATTTCTTAACTTATATCAGACACCATTTGAGTCCTTTTTCATTACTACAATGTGTTGATCATTGCCTAGTTAAGGCATGAGCCACATTTAGGACTGGATTATCACAGCTCTTCTCTCTCCCATGCAACCTGCAATGAGAAACCAGAACGGGATAATGACACTGAAATCATTACAGTGTCTCATTTATCACCATTCTGGGGGTTCCTGCTGAAAAAGGAACTTTTCTGATTGCTTGTTAAAGCAGATTTAAGGACAATTCATGTCCTCAAGTGGCTCAAAGCAGCTGAATAGATGAGGAAACTCAGACGTTTGATTTGTCCAGAGTTCTAGGGCTGATTTCCATGGCCAAGTTCATGGTCGATTTATAACGAAAGCAGAGGATTATAATGATGCTTTTCCATGCCAAAGGGAATAACTCAGCGAAACAGTCACCCCTCCCTTTTTAAGCAAACTACTAAATCAGCAGAGATTGTAAACAGCACTTTGAAGGGAGCTGGATGGCATAGCGAAACATGCCAAATGAAAAAGGGATGCTGCCCAGCGTGCAGCCAGCACTGACGACATTCCTGCTGCAAGTGAAGTAAGTGACTGGAATAACTGCACATAACAGTAACCAGAGATGTCCAAACGTTAAACTCTGGTCTTAACTCAAGCACGTTCTTACATACAGTTACTGTTCTTTTAACACGCCCTGTCATTAATGACAAGATGGACCCTGTGCAAATCATGGTTTAAATATTGTTAACAGCATTTCAGAGAGAACTCTTGTGACAGACGAAGTCAGCTGCTGCATCTGGCCACTCAAGGCTGAAGAAAAAGAAATATTTGCTCAGACTTCAGAGGGCCATTTTGGTATAGAAGAGGAAGATAAAAGTAGGATTCTTTTACAATATGAGCTAGCAAGTCAAAGCAAATAGGGATTCCATTCACTGATAATCCAACAGAAAAGAGACAGTTATAAAACACATTCAGCACTGTTTGTTCTAGGCAATGTGGTTACATCTCATGCCAACAGATTATATGCTGGTAATTAAAACACAGAACACTTAATAAAAATATTAAAGAAAAAAGAAGGAAAATTTTCTTTCCAAGAAAGACCAGGGTGACTGCAGCACCATGGACACTGCACTCAGTGTTTACCAGCACACTCCATTTTTTACTATTTCAATTATATTTCAAAGTGTCCAAAAGCACTCATTTTGATCATTCAGAAAGATCCACCTGCTATAATTTCCTCTTAATCTGGAAATTATTAAAAAGTTCTAAATTTGGTTGCTTAATTATTCAATCTATCATGCCATTTAACAAAAAATTGGGTTATTTTTAAAAACACCTCCATCATTGGAGCCTGCCATTTACTCCTAATACAACGCCTAAAAGGCTCTCTACCACAGCGGAGACCCTGATGGAGATAGCACAGAAGATAACGCTCATGTCAGGACACAGAATGTTTTCAGAATGGAAATACACTTAACAACAGAAAGTGCTTATTGTTTTTCATCTAATATGTTATTTTAGTGTAACCCTACTGTATTAAATCTAAGATCACACCAGAATGCCATTGAAAAAAAGCATCAATTGAAAAATTATCTCATATGTATACTGACAAAACCAATACTTAACTAATGAAATGTATTCTCATCACCCCAATAAAAAGATACATGAAATGTGTGGGGAAGAGTGATTAAAACATCAAGAATTATTGTTATTTTGACCATATACACAAAAAGAGGATCACAAATGTGCAAGGCTAGCAAATGCTTTCAGTGAGAAATACATTCCCTGAAGTCAGGTGGATCCACAGTAATTCTTAAAAAAGAGAGAAGGATGTATATGAAGTAATACCCTACTCACAATTTAAAGATCAGGAATTTCACCAGCAATTTGCATAGTTAGAGATCATACAGTATGATACTCAAGGGAACAGAACTAGGTTTGGGTTGTTCACAGGGTCTCCTCAATTTCTTTAAACTTTGTGGAAAATAAAGCTACATTTATATATGAAGTGTTTACATATAGTATCCAGAGACAAACTTTGATTTACATTTCAAATTCTGCAGTAAATTTACAATACATTTAGAGACAGTATTTCCCTATAAGATTACTCTTATTAAGAAGCAGAAAGAAACATTTATACATCAGAACTGATTAAACAAACCACTATCTATTGATCTATGGGAGACTACAGAAATAACAGACATCAACTTATTTTTCATTCAGTAGCATTTCTGAAAGATGCCTGGAGAATACAGAGCTCTTTTTAAACTTCTTTACAGAGGTGAGAAATATTTATCTAAAGATATATTGGATTCAGAGTTCTTCATTATTTTCTTCTCGTCCTTTTTCAGCTCAATTCCACTGGCTTTGCACACTCCCTCCCATTTGTACCCTCTAGAAGCTTGGTTAATTTATTTTTGCTACTTCAGCTAATGCCAAATTTGAAGTTAAAAAATGCGCTGAAATCGAACAATTATACAAATATATGGAAAGAACCTCTTGGTGGCTGAGGCTCAGCTACAAGTAGCTGCAAGTAGCATTGATTTTCTGCTGCTTTAAAATGCAAACAGAACAAAAGACCCAGTGAAGTGACACAGAGAACAGGAGACAATTCGGGAACGTGCTGACCAGAGAGAAAGCAAACAGTGAGAAGTCCAAAGGAGAGGTGTGCTATGGCTGCACTCCAGTCTCCTATTTCACTTTTACAACAGAGCAGACCACAAAGATCATTAAACAAACCATTGAAGAGCCAAGTATTACCTCAAACACCACGCTGTGTACTGCATTCTTCAAACTGTTACGGTTCATTTTATGGGGAGATCCGTAACAGCTAATTACACAGGTTGCTCTGCTCGAATCTGCATCTTCTGCTTTTAAGACGTCTCATGTAGAAGGAAAAGTGGAGTCATCCTGCCATGCACTGCTGTCTTATTCTATATTTCTAAATACACCTGCTGCAAACTTGGCTTTTCTATGACATTTTAATCACTTTCCTGTTTGAACATCAGGCCTCAAAGTGCTTCAATTATTAATTTTGTTTCTTCAAAGTGGCAGTGTCAAATTATTAACAGGTACAATAATCTTTCCGCACGAAAGATTTCCCATTTCTAGTTTCACAGAAACAGGGCTATGCCTAGTAGGATATTTACTTCAAAACAGTTCTAAAATACCGCCAGGAGTATGTCCTGCAAAAAACCCACTAGATACAAAACCAGTCCTATTAAATTCAGTACCAGTATACACCTACATTTAAAAAAGAGAATATTTTTTGCATAAACAAGAAGGGCACTGAAATTCAATTTAAAGCGGATTTCAGGCCTAGAATCCTAAAGCCCTTTGTCATATGGACTGAAAGATGACATTTTCTTTCCATGACCTAATGCAAGTGAGGAAACAAACTTAGCCTCATTCTTTTTTTAGGCCACAACAATGGCAAGTGTTTGCCTGTAAGTAACACAGTAGGTACCCCACACTTTTGCCAGAGTTACATTACCTGTCAACAGGAAACATTTGTCATGCTGTCACCTAAAAGTCACTTTCCAGTTGCATGTCTCCAATTAACGGTGTAATTATTCACATATTTATGACTTTCAAAAACTAATGTTTATTCTGGAGTCACTTTTCTGTTGCTTATGGATAAGCTAATTCATATGTTGAAATAAATACAGAATTGAGCAGGAAATAGTTCTATGAACCCCAAATCCAAGCATCCTTAAAATCAAGAGGTTTATATTATGCTTCTGCTTCTGAAACCGTCCTCATGCTTCTCTTCCTCTCGAAGAGCATGAATTGCTTTTAAGACCTGAAACTAGAGGTATTTGCACTTAATTTGATGTTTCCATACTAACTTATTTTCATAGCTGGTGCTGTATTTTTGTTAAGTTCTTGGGTTTAGACTTGTATACGGTTGCTTATTTCCTTAACAAATACGGAGTAATCATACTGTATATATGATGGCTTTAAGGAAATAAAATACTTCACAACTGGGGACATCAGAACAAAATAATTCATCCTAGACTCTCTCAGGCACACCATAACTTTCAAGCCTATATTAAAAACACACATAGACTCAGATCTGAAATGACTAACCCCTTTTATTACACACTAAATTAGAATGTGGCCTCGCACACAAACATCTATTACACAATCTTAAATATGATCCTTAAATCTATGTCCACATGTCTAACAAGCAGGTTCCACTAACATGTGTAACCAGCTCATTAATATTTGCTCCCTAGGGTTCTGAAGTGAAGAATAAAAAATAAGTATTTGTCTAAATAATTCATGGAAAATGACTGGCCTTCAGCATCCAGCAACACGGGCACCCAGTGAAATGCAGCACAGCACTTTGCTTTTCGGCCACCTCACATGCAAGCAGAACACACAACTACACAGTAAACACTGGAATACTTTTCATTTCAAAATATTTGGGAATATCTGTTACCTGAATGCCAGTACTCCAAATGACATCACAAAACACAGTTTCCACTAACTCTTTGCCAAACCTTTAATATCTACAGGCTGATCTGGCATTATTTCAGGCCTTTTAATAAGCTGCATACAAAGTAAATACACTTCGAAGAGAACAGTTCTCAGGCTCTACAACATTTAGGTACCCCTGCTTCAAAGAGATAAATCTCATTTAACATTTTATTTAGTTTTGAATCTAAAATGAGTTTAAAAGAAACAATAACTCCCGTTTTCTTCCCCCCCTAACAGAAACTCAATTCAAGCCATATATGGGGACATGTTTGGTACCATCCCATCACTCACAACCTAGAGCCATCTAGGGAGATTTCAACAAAGGTCAAAAGGTTACAACCAAAAATTAACAAAGACAAATATATAAAATACTAGGGTCTTAATTTGAAACAGTTCTTCAGCTGATGCACATTGCCTATATCTTAAGTTTTCCTACAAGTAGTTCAAGGCAAAAAAAATACCCCAGATGTTACACCAGTTGGACTTAAAAGTGATGAAGCACTTAACTATTGGAAATGCATCAATGAAGGTGACAATGAGAAATAACTAAATCATCCCCAAATCCAGAAAGGGCAATGAAAACTCCTAGTACCAAAGCTTAGTTCTCTTAAAGAAAGTCTGCAATGTTGTGGTAAATTAAAGTTTTAAAAAAGCTACGCAAAGGAAACTTCTAGATCTGCTTTTGCTGTTCCGTTGTTTTTGTCTAAGGTTTAAGGAAATTTATGACTTCCTCCTTCTGCTTGTACCACTAAGAAATCTTCCAGTATACAAGTCTCCTAAATCCTCTGCCTACACATATACATATATTCAGGCAATTCAGCTGAAAACGCAAGTCCTTTTGTTTGGGGGCAGGGAAGACTCCCCCCAAACCTACTTTTTTTAAAAAAAACACCGTTCTAAAGTGGTTATAAAAAGTATGTTTGTGCTTCTCTGCTATTTATACTGTACAGGAAGAAGGCCTGAATATTGGCAGCAGGCATTTCTGTGTGTCTTGTACCTCAGATAAAAGTATGCCAAGAATTTTCATTAGTGGTTTCACTGCAGAAATCCTCAGATTTCTAGGAACGGGAGGGCAAAAAACTGTCTCATTCCTCTGCTAAAGGACATACTGTCACACAGCTGCTACGGTAAATAATAAGCATTTGTCAGAAGTTTGAAATAAACAATGGCAGAAGATTTTTTAAAGGCATTTGAATAAAAATCTTTTGCAATTCTCTATTCTTTGGAATAATCTGAAAACCTGGAAATAACATTATAGCATACAAGATGTGGAAAATCTTTTAAAAAGAAAAAAAAAAAAGGTCTATTTCACATGATTTTCGTGTACCACAAAGCAGCAATAAAGATCAAAACACATCTTTTCTTCCAATGCAGATCATCATTTGACCATTAGAGAAGGTGCTGCTGAAAGGGAAAGGCTGGTATTTCATCTAAGTAGTATTTCAAAATTTGCACTTTACAGCTATTCCACGGGAAAATGGGGGGGGGGAGTAATATAACTCTCAACAGGCAAGTACTCCCACACATTGTCTCCATGTGAAAATCTTGAGGCTATCAACCACCAGCTGCCTACAGACATTAGCTGAAAACTCAAAACTAAAGCCTTGTGTCACAGCCAAGTGAACTTTTCTCTAGGTCAACATGAAGATTTACTAGCACTCAGAACAGTATACACCAGCTTCAAGGTAAAAAGAGTTTGACGCAAATATCTGAGATAGCCCTATCAGCTCCATATTTCAGCTCCTCCCACCTGAATTGCCTTCTCTTGTCTAAGTCAACCAATGAACAATTGAATAGCCTTGACTTACTGTGAGATGTGAGTTATTGGGGTCAACAGTGTCTCACCCTCCAGGTCAAGCTCATCGGCAAAGCTGCTGGTCCTGATGAAGGGTCCTGTGTTCACATCTAAAAACATCGGGCTTTTTTTCACTGTGAGGAAACATGGAGATAACAGTTAAAGCAACAGCACTCAGCTTTTTCAAGAAAGGTCTACCATTCATTAAGATCTCTGAAACACTGTACATATTAACAGAATATTGAAAACAGGAGTTACTACCAAAAAATGGCATAGTTCATGAAAAACAAAACTTTAACTCTTCTTCTACTCAAAGAATTTCAGTTTCTGCTGAAGACTTAAAGTTAGGAGGTTTGGGGTTTTTTTGTTTGTTTGTTTGTTTTGATTTGTTTTTTGTTCATACTCCTCAAACACTTAGAACATAGAGTTATCTCTATCACAGGCATCTTCATGCATTATACAACTATATTCAGCCATACCGTGGGCCACTGCTCTACAGCAACAGCACGTGAGTAAGCGCAACATGAGTTCCTTTTTACATCATCTCTACTTCAAGTTTTAGTTTATAATACCAATTTCTGGAGCGTGACTAAGATCAAGAAATCAGGCCTAGATCAACAAAGGCATTTTGACAGTAAGCAGTCAGCTCCTGTCACTGTTTGAGCTGGTTTTACTGGTTCCCATATGGTGGATGCCTCACCTCTGAGCCCAGACATCAGAGAGGTGACAAGATATTCAGTTCATCACAGACGAGGTCCTTAGTAGAAAGGCCATTTCACGAAAATCCAGATATTGGAAGTTTTCAGTGTCAAAGTTATTTGTTAACCAAGCCTTTCATGCATCCAAGAAATCGGCAAAGTATTATAGATTTCATTTTTAAACTCAGGCTCCTAAATTCTGCCAGACTCTAACATTAAGAACCCTAAGTTCTTTTTCCACCATGGTCCTAACATTTGCATATAAATAAAATTACTACTGTATTTATACATGACTGTAAATGAATTTCATAGAGAACTAAAAAAAAAAAAAAAAGTAAAACTCTGTAGAAACCATAGATAGATTGTGACACCTCCATTGAAAACTTTATCTCTGCAACTGGTTGGATCTTTCAATGGAATAATTATAATGTTATAACTTCTGAAGTTTCTACTGTATTAAACAAAATACTTTCTAATATAACAGTAAATGTCCTGCCCAAATGCAACATGAAAGCTAAAGGAATACAGCAGAAATGGCTAACTTAAATGCAGCTGAATTCAATGAGAATAGAAGGGCGGATACAAATTCTTCCAAAAAATGCAATCATTTGACTCAAGTAAGTAGATGACCTCATATGGCAGAAATGTATTTGAACTTCTACAAGTAAATAGAAGAGAAAGTCCTATTATATCATCAGGCACATGGCCATTCAAAATTACAGTGAGAAAGTTTGCTCTCCAGCAATTCTAACAGGAGAGGAAGACCTCTAAAAATCACACTAAGAGAGACAACTGCTAAAAGAACAAATTACATTTTAAAGATAAATTAAAAGCATGAGCCACTTGCAGCACTTGAAAATGAAAATTCTATAGTAAGTTTTAGCAAACGTAGCTTCCTATTTTTGGGTTTGGTATCCTGTTATTTAATTACTTTGCTGTAGCCATCATCCACATAGTGACTGTGAAACAAGAAAAATAATTCCAGATTCAGATTTGCAGCAAAATGTCTTTAAAACAGATTCCATTTGGCTTTTACTAAATTAATTTTCACTGTTTTCATTTCTACAAGATACAAAAAAAAAACCTGTCGCAATTTCTAGGAGGACTCATGGCCTTTTTAGTGCTCCTGATGACAACTGCTGAACCCAAACCCATGTGAAGTGTTTGCTGAACACTCACTAAACTGTGTTTATGAGACAATACAGCACACAAGCAGATTTGCAGAAACAGCCATTCTTGCATCACTCACAGTTACTGCCTTTCAGTTTCAGGGGAGGGGAGAGAAGGAGTGACACAATGCAAATGGAACAAGGAGTCAAGGCTGTACCTCAGCCAATGTGAAAGTGCCATTATCTGGGAATACAGGGATGAAAAGCTGCTTAATGCGAGGCAAACAAGGCATCTCCCCAGCCTTCTTATTTTCAAGTTTTCTAAGAAGATCATAACCAAGATCTGTTCTGGTGACTGGTGCAGCCCTCTGCTCTTTAAGCTCTCATTTTTAAACATATGTGGCTGCCTCCAACATAAGGAAGAAACTACTTTAATACATCACCATGCAATCTTCTTGCACAGAGAGAGAAGAGGGACCAAGGAAAGAACATGGTAAAAACGAGAGCTTCCCTGCAACAACGTGCCCTGAAACAAGGCTCAAGCAGAGCACAAGGGAGCTTGTGCTGCTGCAACATAGTGTTTTATCTGTAAAAATAAATTCATAGCCATCTGACTTTGGGGGAGTCTTTATTGCAAAGCAGTGTTAAAAAAAATAGTATGTTAGAAAAGACCCTAAATTTCTAAATAAGTAGGCTAAGGGACAAAAAAAGATGCTTTAGAAACTAATTTTCAGTGGATAATAATGGGTGAAAAGAAACAGGAAACAGATGTAATGAGAGATTTTTACTATAATGCAAGGGTCCCCAAGCTTTATTTTCTCTATTTTGATGGGTAGCAGCAGCAGTAACAGGCATGGCTATCCAACTGATAAAGCTGAGCCAAGTGCTACTTTGAAAAGACAGAAAAAACACTCTCCACAATATGGGAACCTCTTTAAAACAGAAATTCTGAACTTTCTGGAAACCTTTAAGGCCAGGCTGGACAGGGGTCTGAGCAACCTGGTCTAGTTGAGGATGTCCCTGCTCATTGCAGGGGGTTGGACTAGATGATCTTTAAATGTCCCTTCCAACCCAAACCATCCCATGATTCTATGAACCTTCGATTCAGGATTATAATCACAATAACAAGAAATTACTGACGGGTTTTCTATATTACCAACACAACAATTCCGTACACAATACGACATGTACGCAGATGCTTTTCTGGTAGTAGGGACAGAAAATATTTTACACTTCCTCTTTTGCAAGCACAGACAAAAAATTTGAAACAGTTCAAAGCATTTAATTCAGTTTTAATTAATGAGTTTAATTAAATGAGTTTTAATTAATGCATTTAGAAAATACCTCTGTTCTGCAGATTTTTTCTTAAATATTTGCAATTTAGAACCTGAAAAACTTTACAAACTCAAAATTCTACTGACATACCTATGTTTTCTTTGAAAACCAGCATTACAATTTTCTGTGCCAGACAGAGCATTGCAAAGATTCAGTAATTAACAAAGGTGATGGAGCAATGAAATGAGTATTACCTGGAGAGGAAGGAACGCTGGAAGACTGCTGGTCGGTGCAAAAGGATGGCCAGGAGCGCTGACAATCTGAGTCAGAGTAAAGATGTACATGAAACAGGGATAGAAGTGGGGGGGGGGGAAGGAACAAAAGCTCCAGACAGGCAGCTGAGGAGATGGAGACATACCTAAAATGCTCTATGTTGTACCCAACATCTTTAAAACCAAAATAAACTGCTGTGCAAAAGAGTTGGTGCAGAATTCTTAGTGTGTATTCCATGTCAGCAAAATATGAAACCACCACTAGGGGAGGCATCGTGTCCCTTCAAACCCATTCTTCATGAGGGTTTCACCTGCTGCAAAATATTCTTCCCTACATGCCAATCCCATTTTGGGGAAAGTAATCTATCTGCTCACCCCTTCCTTCTTGACTTTAGGATTTCCTCAAGTGTTTCTTTCTCAAAGTGTACGATCTCATAGGGATCAGACCCCTCTTGCCCTGGTTTGTACCGTTCCTGGTGTAGCCAGATCCTGGACAGATTTCAGTGCTGTCGGGTGGGCAGGCCAGGACTGCCACCTGTGTTTGAAGCTGCCTCATACATCCCATAAAAACATTTGAAACTGCCCACTTCAAAGCTGTAAGTCAAGTGCCTGCTTCAAGCTGAATTTCTTGGGGAAGAGTTTCAGGCAAGCAAGAAGAGACTCAGCAACATATCATGTTTATGCTACGTTCAGTTCTTTTGAATAGTGTTATCCTTCTAACAATTATTTCATTAAGAAATACCTGTGGATTCACACACTGGGACAGAGCAACATCCTTCAGGCATGTTGCCTTTTACTCAAAGAGAAAAAGTCTCAAAATAGAAATGTTTTTCAATTAAGAATTCTGGAAAAACCCTCATTTTGCAAATGTTCTGTCAGTGCTAGGCATGCTCCAGCCTTGGCTCTTGGGTCTTTGCTGAAGTGACGATGCCAGAAGAAAGGAGGAGGGGGGAAAGGTGGTAGAAATCTTTGGCTGCAGCAGGATACTGGCAGAGAAGTCAGATGGGGGATCCAGGAATGCAAAGACTTGAATATAAATGGGCAGCTCAAAGGGAGAACAAGAATTTCATGAATATGAGAAAGCAGCATATGGATATGTGACAAGAGGCTTCCTGAAGACCAAATTAAATCTGAATGGGCATATTTTACTCTTGTACTTCCTAATTTCTTCTTTCTGAGCTTTTGACTTGGCAGCTTCAGTTTTCTGTGTAGGTAACCTCATCCACAGTAACTACAAATACAGCCTCTCCTCTTTATTTCCTTGGGTGTTTGGTAACCTCCTGGGTCCACTGAGCTCATGCTGCCTGGCTAGGAAATAGAAACTGAACCTACAGTGGCTGGCAAAGCTCCTCTGTCATTTCCCCAAGATGAAGGAATTTCTTGGTCATGTAAAACCAGGGACTTCATGGCTCTTGCTGCTCTTCTGAGCTTGTTCCACCATGCTCACCCTCAACTGAAATGCACTGCTTGGAATACAGGAGAAAAACGGAAACAGGAAAATGGGCAAATCAAGGATTGGTCAGGGGGAGTCAAGGAGATTGTTTGTTTTCTGCTATTTTACCACCTGAATTGCACCTATGTTACGCATGGGTTCAGAGGAGAAACTGAATATTGTATTTTCAGACAATTTAATCCAAGCCTGAGCATCCTTGCATCCAATTACTGAAGAGAAGCCTTTTTTTGGCTTTAGTGGATGCAGGACAGACAACTCACAGGTGGCTCACAACTCTCACTAAATCACAGAGGTTTTTTGCCTAGACGTAGCTCTAATCCTAGAGTCTTTGGGGAACACTCGATTGTTAAGAAAGTGCCTAAGCAAGCACCTCAGAAACATCACAAGACTACATGGCTGCTTAAGTGATCACAGAATCCAGACAAACAGTAAAATAAATTATTTAATTTATGGGTCCCCATATGTTCACAAATATCTACAGAGCATTTTTACAGGAACAGATGCATGTACTTCAGAATGCACAATATTGGAGGTCAAATCTGGAAACCTTTATTCCAACCCAATCTAATAATTTAGAAATTAAATCTCAGCTATATGCTCATAGAACTTAACTACTGGACGATTTATACTTCATTTATATGTAGATTATCTTTTCCTACTAGTTTTACATATACAAGCAATTTTTCTCAATTAAAATCCCAGAGTTCACCTACTCACATGCTCACTTTTTGCTTTGCAATGAAACTGTGGGTGCGATTGTGATTATGATTACAATTGTGAGAAGGTACATTTTTGTCTGTCTAGATCTCCTTGGTTGCAAAAGATTTCCTAGAAGCTATATGGCACTGGACACACACAAAAAGCACAGCAAACATTACATTGTCAGAAACTGGCATGCCATAGATAAAATTATTTTCCTCAACTTACCAAGCAATTTTAACATTCCTGTTTGTCCTGTATACTTGTAACAGTTTAGAGAGAGCAGAACACAGATAAAAAAGAAAAAAGATAAGTGTCAGAAGAAATTAGAGAAAATGCTTTATTGAAAGTTTATAGAGCTGATTTTTGAAGAGGCAGTAATAGGCTACCTGCAAATCATATTGTCCTTTAATCAACTTGTAAACTTAGTGATAAAAGGTGGGGCTGTACAAATGTAAGCAGCATTTGTACAGCTCATTCATTGGATTGTTTTGAAGAAAGGTATCTGTACTCAAAGCCTGATATACAGACTAAAATTAGTACTTGTCCACCTTTTAACAGCTGTCATTTCCACCACCAGATGCAATTTGCAACCATTCCTTAACAGAGGCCAAGAAAGAGTGGAAAAGCATGGATATTACAGATGAGACAAGACAGAAGCGTACCAAAAGGTAAGACTTCCTGCTTGAATTGAAATATGCCTGGTGTCAGCCCACTTTGCTATCTTATTTTAAAGGTTATTAAATTTAATCAGGTCAACCAAATTGAGGAGAATAAAACATAAGTACTTAAGGTATCTATAATCCATAAAACACACCTCATTCTTGTTGCCAGAATTTGAGTAATACACATTTTAAACTTCTAATAAAAGTACATTTGTAGAAAAGCCACATTGTAAATTCAGAGTTATTCTGGAAGTTCATTACAGTTAAAGCAACTATAACCAAGCTATTAATTATAAGGTGGCTATCAAAGTTTTTTCTTCTTTTTCCTCATACCATACCACTTTGTAGAGTGACAGTTAATACAGATGGAACCATATTTATCTTAACTACTTCTGCTTTCAAAATTTGATTCACAGCCTACTCCACTGAGCAGATGGCAGGAGCGCATGGTGGTTTCATGTAGCAGACTATGTTCAGTGCAGCCAAGACATGTCAATCCTTTTTGGTTGAAGTACAAGCACAACAGTAATGCATCTTGGGTAAATTTAATGCGGAAAAGTTGACAGCTAACCCCTGTAGTTTCAATCAATTGCAGAACTGGGGAATGTAAGCACCAGCCTCAGAGACAGCAGCTCTTCTGGCATGCAGCAATGACAAATAATCTTAGTTTGTTTGCAGTGGAGCACATTCATTAAAGGAATGGTTGAATCTCATCCAGACAAGCCAGCAACCAAAAGCAGAAAGCAAAGTATTCTTGCTTCAGAAAGGCAAGAGCTTGTTCTGTCCTCATCCTCTCTCCTACAGATATTAAAGAGAACCTGTCTGTAAATCACTAACAGAAGCCACTACAGCTACCGGCATTTTATAATGGAATTTCTTACCAGAAGTTTCGTAAGCTTCAAAACTGAAATCAGGTTTCCTGTCCTCCATCACGTGGTCATAAGTGATGTGTGGAACAGTTAACATCCTATCTGGAGAAGCAGGCCCATTGTCCTTGTCTAACTTAAATTTCTTCTTTTTAACCTATAAATACACATATTAAATTACTCGAACCAAGCCACATCTAGTTGTCTCTTCAGTAACGTCTTCAATAGCAATGCAGTCCCCAATGAGCTATAACCAGTCAAAAGAGCGCCTGATCAATTACATTTTCACGATGCTACACTGTGTGTTTCTGAGTAAGATTGTGCCTCATCCCACCAAAACTGGCTAATCCGTAGAACTCTGCACATTGTCATCTGCAAATCCCTTGTCTGCAGTAAAGAAATCTGCTAGCTCTGCAACTTTCTAAAAATGCTTTATATAAATCAAACTATTCTGGAATATCTTTAACATTTTATGGATGCAACAAATCATACCTTCAACAAAAAGCTAATGGATATATTGCTACTGAACTCAGGTGAACCTGCGATGATAGGGAAGATTTTTCCACAACATCCTCTACTAACTTGACACTGTGCAGTACTCTTACAATGGAGAGGATGAAGTATTACATAATCTAAAGATTCTGACAAAGAGGTTTTGTGGCTGTTTTTTAAACAAAAAACCTTGTAACTTTTGAAATCAGTTGATATGAAGACACTACCATATGTAAGCACAAGATGCCTTCCCCACAGAAGTCTAGAAAGCCAAAAAAAATCAATAGCTGACAGAAGCAGCAGTTTTGTTTTGTTTTTTTAAACCAATTAAAAGTTACTGGTTTAAAAATAGTAATTTCCTTTTTTTTGTTTTCCTTCGCTTATAGTTTGCCAAACAACAACAGCAACTTAACTAATTGATGTGCCTGAGTTAGGTCATTACTGCTCTTCTCCAAATCCATAGGTCCATTAAAAATGTCGAGCTTGGGAACTGAAGCAAATCAAGTTATAGTTTAAAATGTTTGTACACAGACAATCTCAAAACTGAAACGAAAATGAAACTTTGAAACCTAGTAATAATCTGTAAAACAAACACAACAAATAGCCTGTAGAGAGTAAACAATTCAATTGAATTTAAAAGATTTAAATTACTATAATAGGAAATGTTAGTTACTTGTACCATCACTGATTTCTTTGGTTTTGGACTGGGTGACAGCAAATGGTAATTTCTGGCAGGTCTTCGAATGTATATTTTCCACGTAGAAGAGTCTGGGTTTTCTGCTGCATAGCATCTCCATGCAGTCTAGAACAAATGTTTTAAGCAATAGATCAATTAATGCAGTTAGATTTCGAGCTATCTGTACTACAAAGTAACATCCAAGTAGCACATTATTAGTATTTTATTTAATAGTATTGTTGAAGTTCCCCGCTGGAAACAAACTCAGCATAGCTTAGAATCCTTATTTAGTAAACAGAAGCCACATAGTTTGAACTGGGCAAACCAGAAAGGAAGTTCAGTCTTTTCATGTGCAACTTTTGTTCACATTTGCAACAAACAAATAATAAGAGAGAATTCTAGACTGGACTCAAAAGATTGTGGTTGAATTTCTTGTTCTGCCTAAGTTTCCCTCTCTGACTTTGGGCATTTTGCCTATTGCATTCTGTGTTTCAGGTTCTTTGTCAGAAAACAACATTTGTTCTTCCCTACCTTACAAGAGTACTATCAGGAAAAAAACAGCAATTGTGATGTGGTCAGTAAGGCTATATTCATATGAAGAAATAAGACCAAAAGCCTGACAGAACAGCACCAGTGGTCAACCAGGAGCAAAAACCCAAACGCAATCCTCCCTCCTGCCAACCACTAGTGACTAAAGTACTATGTTCTAAGACAAAACGGAGGAAAAGCAGGGCTAGGAAACACGATCAACCAGAAACAAAACACTAATGCATTCCCTCTTAAATGTGCAAATATATCAGAATTGATTAATAATTTGTCTCCAAATTAAAAAGGCAGATGCGCGCTCATGCACTACATGAAAAAAAGGACACGTATACACATACACAAAATCTGAAGTGGGAAAAGCCAGAAAACACTAGGTGAAAGAAACAAAGCAAGGCAGAACGACAGAGGAAAACAGGCAGCAGCTGGAAAGTAAAGGATCAGACAATCACCATGTAATTCCCACCACGGTGAACAAGATACTGGAAAAAACAACTGGCCTCTAAAAAAAAAAAAAAAAAACAAGAAGGAAGACAGGAAAAAAGTATCACTCATTTCAGCTGTTGCCTTCCCTTATTTCATTAACTTCTTGGTTTAAGAATAAACTTTTTGTAAGTTATTTTTGAAGGACTTATTAAATCGGGTCTTTAGAAGTGTGAGACTATTAGTAAATCACAATTATCACTGTTAAGAATGGATAGTCAGCAACATATTGCCTATCCTCCACTCCTTAACATTTCAGATGGAGCCAAGTACAACATTCTGGACATGCAATCTCAGGCTTCCCAGTAATTTGGAGTTGATTTCCCAAAAGAATCAGCAGGAACACTACAAATCCATTCTTTGCAAAACCATACCTTCTTCTGGCCATGCAATCCAAACGAAACACACTGAGTCTGAAGACTTTTGGTTAATCTCTGGCTATAACCAGAGCCCTAAATCCAAACCTTTTTCACGTTAACTCTGGGACTGTTTAGTCTCAAGCATAAACTTTACAGTTAGCTACTGTTTCCATAAAGAGCCTGACCTGGAAATCCACATTCTCTCATGAAGCTGCAGAAATAAGTCATATGAGAACAAAAAAATGATATGGCTAAGGTGTACATCTAGATTTCTTTTAAATTAGATCCCTGTGCTTCTAAAGCTACATGCAGGTGCTGAAAGAGGGAAGAAAAGCTGGAAAAACCTAGAATGAAACAATATTAATACTTCTCTAGGGTGAAATGCTGGCTCTGCTGAAGTAAAGGATAAAATCTCATCGACCTTACTGACACTGAACTGCAACTGTGTTTTAACAGAGGTGATCAAAATCTTTCTGCCTGTATGTTATCCCAATGAAAAGACTGATTTTGTAGAATCCCAGGAGCTCCCAGCCACCTATCCTGGAGCTCAAAAAGTTCAGACAATATTTTCCTATTTAACATTCTGACTTAATTCTCCAACATTTATTTTTAAGAATTTACTTGTCCCAAGGAAAATGAAGCATATTTGACATCTGTCTTCACAAGTAACAATGTATTTTTCAGAAGTGCAAAGTGACATTAAGCCTCCTCTCCGTTTTTCACTAGTGTCAGCATAATATTTCATAACATTTCCCCCATTTACATTATTCAATAACTACATGATAGCTTGCAGTTTTGGTTTTAACCAGCTGAATTAAACAGTTTGCACTGATCTGGGGGAAAACTTTTCCACTGATCAGTTTACATTAAAGGTGGGATTTCCAAAATCTTTTAGAATACTTCTATTTGTAACCCCTCTACAAATATTAATGGGAACCAGGCATGGAAATAGTGCCAACAGTTTTGGAAAAAACCCTATAAATGGAAAAAAATGATAGTATGCAAAATGCAGAACTCAATACCTGTATGAGAGAGGCAGCAGCTGGAATTTGACGGTTGAAATGCTTCTGTCTTTGTTTCTGTTGTACCTTTAGGGCAAAGCCTGAACCAAGAATCCCCTGCGGGAAGAAAGAAAACACAGATCTCTTTTTTTTTTTTTTAAGGGGAAAAAAAACGCCACACATAAGCTTGCCAAATTATGTTGTATTAATAAACTTCTATTCAGCATCATAAAACCCAACTATGATTCTAATTAGTTAGAGGAAATTACTTAATACTGTTAAGTTTTTAGACTTACTTATTATTACTTGTTGAAATAAACTATGAATGCCCTGATCCAAAGACTATTCAAGTCAGCTGGACTCATGCTAAAGAGTGAGCAGAAATGTTATTTCATACCCTCTAAAAGACTCATAAAAGCTTGTGCAGAGGAGTGACAAAATAGGGAGAAATATTAACCTGATGTGTTTAACTTCATTTATGAGAAATAAAGCTTTGGCATAGCATGATTTAGGACACCAGGAAGACCTTTTAACTGTAGTATGGTATTAACAATTTCTGTTTCCATATGTTAACCCATGCTGGGAAGGGAGGACAAAGAAGAGGAAAAGGAATATTAAAAAATGGTCAGGACATCAGCAAGTTCAACACAAGGCTATGTAATCCACTCTCAGGACAAGGGACATGGACTAATGGCTGGTGTAAAACCTGAAATAGTCTCCAGATGTAGTGTAACTAGTAAGTCCAAAATTAAGTATAGAGCGAGTCATTTACGTAGTCATTTGCATGGCTGTAGGCATATTTAACAGAGATTTTAGTAAGAGATAAAAATGAGATCTTCTGTAAAATCAGCTTACATGACTACACCTACTCAACAAAAGCATAATTCATTTTCTACATATGGTAGCTGAGGTGTCAGAGCAGCCAGGGATCTTGGCTCAACCTCTAAGAACTGTATTAATCATCAAGAGTTTTGAAAGAAACAGGAAAGGCCCTTCCTATTATGTTAATTTAGTAAAGATGAAAGAGTTAATGATGCTCAAACATCACTCATTTGGGAAATGAACGATTGTTGCTAAATCCAGAACCCGCACCAGTTGTGTTTAGCCACAACAATTACTTTTGAGTGAAACCTCAGCCAGCTCCCCTTATTTGAAACAGCAACACGTCAGTGTGCAATAGTTACTACCTATCAAGTAATTACTGCTAGAGCTTCAAACCCTAAATTTCCCCCTTAGGCCACCTCACAAGAACAACTTAATTCAGTAATAAAATCACACTGACAAACGGGTGTTTGTTGTTGTTTTGCTTCTACAAACAACTAGGGAAATATGGCAGGTAAACATAAAAGCATTGCTGTGAAGGTGAGGCTGATACACAATTATTTATAAAACATCTTTGCTGGCATTCAAGTTTGAGAAAAGAAAACCCACTCTTCAGTCAAAATAGTAGCTTTTGGCATTTATAATTTCATTTACCAGACCTCTCTCCAAAAAAGGAATAAATGTGAAAGAAAAGAATGAGAAGGAGGGAAGAATATACTTTAAAGGCAAACTGATGCTGGAGAGTCTGAAAAATCTGCACTTAATTACCATCCTTTGTAAAAGATTCTGTACCTTTAATGTAAGTGACTAATTTAAAAAAGCCACTGGAGCTTTAATAGTTACTCTTCCATGTCGTGAAGAATTTCTGTGACAGTACTGGCAGTAAAGTATTCTTACCACCTATCCTGTCCTTATCCTCACCACTTCCCTGCCACAACTACACCAGCATCTGCTACACAACTGTTCGTGTCACTGAACTTCAAAACTTGATGAAAAATAAACATTTTATCAGCACATTTGATGTTGTAGTAACATTTCAATAGCACAGTTCAGGAGTATTGCTAAATGTGTGGCAAAAAAAAAATCCTTAACTACCCTCAGCACAGAACATTTTGGGTTTTCAAAACACAGTCCAAGTTTCATTGACTTTGAATTTATCCCTGACAGTCAAGTGCCTTGTTTATTGTTAGAAAGTACTTGGGAACCTGTTCTCAGTGCCAACACCCTTAAGAGCTCAGTCCTAGGTCAGTTCTGAAAATGGAACTTTGGCCATGGGCAGACATTAATTTGGCAAAGAGCTGCACTGGTGTCCCTGGCTGCTTATTGTTGCTTCTCTTCCAGTGACACCTTTTCAGCATCTCTGCTAGAAGAAGAACACGTATGAGAACTCTGTAGTTCACCCTGGACCTAATCAGTTGAGCAAACTGTGAGTAAATGCCTCAAAAAGCCAAAACATCACTAAGCCACTGGGTCTAGACGTAAATAGCATGAGAAATACTTGTCTTTACACTTCTGAGATGGGCAGAAAAAGTACTTGGAATTAAACATCCCTTTCTCAAATACACAGCTAATCTACTGTTGCATACACTAAACACCGCAAGTTTCCTTTTTTTTTTTAGCTACTTACAGAAGCTCTTTTGCTTCTAACAGTTACATGTTTTAACTACAATATAAAAGTTAAATAAAAAGCTCTCATAACATTAGGTTAAATGAAAGGTTAAAGAATCAATAACAAATTTTCTCTTATGACTAATGAGCCAACACCAACTTGCCAGCAAAAGCACAAGATAACCTACCGCAGGTAGTGCAAAAAATGAAATTGCAAATACTGAAAAACAAGATGCAATGGTCTTTCCTATCCAGGTTTGAGGCACTTTATCTCCATAGCCGATAGTTGTAACAGTCACCTGTAAAGAGAAATACATTAAGCATTACAGCAGGTTTTAATGTGGCTGGTCTGTTGTTCTTTTATCTTTTTTATCTATTTTAAAGAAACATCAGTTGCATTCCTAACTCTCCCAATGACAGCCTGTATGACAGTAATGAAGGTGACTCTCCTCTCCAGGTTAGCTTCCCCATCTATAATAGATGGCAAAAGGTACAGGAAATTGAATTACAATAAAATACTTGTTTAAAATCTTGTAAAGTGAAACCATTAATTTAAGTCTTCATGGCTGAGGCAACTTTACAGCATATGAAGTTACTGAGATATGGGCTGCCTGCCCATGTCAGACACTTTCCTTAGGGGGAGGCTGCCAACAGTTCTGAATTGCTGATTTTCTTTATGGGCAGGAGATGTTTGCTGAGAGTATTACAGGGCTGTTGCACAGACAGGGTGTGTATATATATATATACACACATATACTGTAACCATGGACTCAGACTGGGGTCAGACATAAAGTATTCTAGAAATACTATTGGTATAAATAGCAAGAGAAGCTGAAAAATTTCCATGCAGCAACAGATCCTGAAAATGTCATCTAAGGAATCACTAATTCATACAATACATCAAGAGCAAGAAGAGATAATTTAATGCACACATGGAGGAAACATCTGTTGAGTTTGGGTTTCAAAACACTGAGGTAAAGATTACCGCCATGCTGATGTAGCATAACAAGGCTTAATAAGTCATTATTTGCATGAGCTCAAGGAAAGAATGGATTTGTTTGAAGCAGAAAGACAGATTTGGCATCTGAGGGCAATTTAAATCCACCTACGTCACAAGCTATTTCTGAATTTGGAAATTGGAGAGATTTTTATCTGTGACTTTGAAGAAGGCGAACCAAATCAGAAGGCACACAAAGCTCTCCAGCAGTTGAAGCACACCTCAACTGCTAGCTGCTTGGATTTTCTTCTGACAGTATGGGCCTCAGCTCTCCAGGACACAGATGATTTTAGTCCTGGACAATAATCCCCATCCATCCCCATCATGTCCTGCAATTGCTCCCAGTTTATCAGTCTGCTGCAACACAGACAACCCAGCCACTGTGGAAATGCTGGCAATGCCTCTGGGGGAGGAGAGAAGGGCAGATTTATAGAGACCAGATGGTTGTTAAGGAGGTGAAAGGTTGAAGAACTTGTGTGTGAGGAAATAAAACATCATGACAAGTGCTTCAGGAAAAGTGTGGCTGTTGGCCACCTTAATAATTGTCCATTCCTGCTAAAAGATGAGACACCAGAGGAAAATCCTGTGGATGAGAGTTTTGACTGAGCTGGACCTCCAAAGCACATGAAACCCTCTACACCCACCTTCTGAGCAACATCATCATGTGTCCGTCAAACACATGACAAAGGGACAGCTCAACCTCCTTGAGTTGGTGATGCTACACGGCTTTTGCAAGTTACCAATGTTCATAACATTCAAGTATGAGCATTTAATTTTTATTCAGGTTTTTAAAATGTGGTTTATTCCCCAAACTGTTTCCTATCCTACAAAAGTATTCGACGAAATTTGTACGGTGAGTTAAGTACATAAATGCCTTCGCCTATATTCCTGAAATTGTTGCTGAAATTCCACATTAGGGCCTGATGAGGAACTGAAGGGATGACTTTATCTCCTTGACATAAGAAGGTCAGTTAAAAAAAAAAAAAAAAAAAAAAATTCCTAAATTCTAATTACAATTTTCTGTTCAAAAAATATGGTCTAAAAAAGGAAATGTAATTATGGGAAAAATGATGGCCCCCAATACTTTCTTACATAAAAGACAGTGGTTTATGCCCTAGTTTTTAAAGATACTTCCAAATTCTTGTCATTGAGAAGTTTTATCAACTACTCTGTGTTACAGTCTTAACATTGTATTTAAATATATACATTAATTAGAAAAGTGAAAAGAAATAGGTGCTTTTGAGCTGACTGATGTATAACTGCAGAAAATGTCATATGCAACTGAGAAGTATTTGTCTTCCCTTTCCCACGACCACCCAGCCGTCCCTTCTCAACTAGTCCATATCAAGCATCAGTGACACAAAAAGGTATTTTCTGCGCTGCTTGTTTGGGAGTTTTTCAAGAAGGTATTTTGGAAACTGGGTAGCAAATCAAAGTGTGTGTTCAAGTTAATACTCTTCTCTGCCCTCATAACTCTAATCCATCTACGAATGCATTGTATTCCAAAATTACATCATCTTTTTTCCCCCCCAAGACAGATGCTCTTGAAACCTGTCAAGTTTCTGCCCTAAATGAATTTCTACAGCCAGATTATAACTCCTTAAAAAGTACAATACGAATTTTACAGTTGTAAAATAGGATCTTACAATGGAAATACTGACTCAACTTCTACTCTGGCATAGTAAATACGTTGGCATAATGAAATTAAATTGATACAAGAGCTAACACATTACATTTTCATTGCAAAGTAGCATGGAAAACTAATTGTTTTAATTAGGAACAAAATCATATTCATCCATTGACTATTTCAGAACTTCTATCTGATGTACATCACCACAGACTTGAGCATTAAGACTAATTTTGTTCCAGTTAAATATGCATCAATAGTCTGAAGGAGGAAATATGAAGCAAAATCCCCAGAGCAAGAAGAAATAGTAATGTTTGCCAGCACTGAACAGGGAAGGGATTTTATTCAAGGTTATCAGGCTAAAGTGAGCACAGCAAACTAATCAGGTGAGAAACAACGCTCTGTCGACAAAATCCTTGCTGTGTGCCTTGCAAAAACCTGGGTAGTTAAACAGCTACAAAATACAAGAATGCGTGATTCAGAAGCATCAAAAAGGCAGACATCACAGGATTGAGGGAGCAAACACAAGCTCAAAGATGAAAAAACTCGAGCATTAAAACAAACAAGGGAAAGTCACCTTACAGAAAATACCTTAACTGCTTTGTTTCTAAATTTGAAACACCGAGACTTTAAAATCAATTGCACTATGTTTTGTTTTGCGTACTAAATACCACTCAGAATTTTCTGACCCACTTGCAATATCCATCTTGATTAAATCAAGTCTTACAAGAACAATAGTGAGCGACATACCAGAAATACTGACTGGCTCCCTGACTTCTTCGCAACTGAAGTATACTAATTTTGATCATTTGATAGTATAGTATTTGAAGTATAGTAATTTTGATCATTTGATCATTATTACGATGATTTTTACTTGGAGTGAACAGACAATTTTAGATCTGAACTCAGTAGCAGACGTACAGTTATACATGGACATAAGCAATAAAACTCATAGGAGATGCAGCAGCTTTGTATCCTGGGCTGGTCACTAACCCGTCGGCAGCAGCTTAGATTTTACAGCACAGCGATATCCACAGCGATATGCCATTCTGTGCCAACAGGAAGTGCTGGGAGGTCTGCTGGCCACCATCAGCCACCCTGCTGGCCAAGTCAACAGCCAGCTTTGCCTGATGGACTCGATCTCACCAGCGCCAAACTCGAGCACGTCGAGGACTTATAGTAGAGGAGTTTCTCTTATCTAGACATTGCTCAACAGAGCACTTCTGTACAAAAAATGGCAAGAACAGCAGCCAGTTGAAGTGGTGCCCTCTACATCTCTGTGTGACGTGGAAAAATGTGCTGGAGAAAGTCATCAACATGTGCAGAGAGTTCCACTCCAATTTCTGAGCTGTTCTCATTGAAATTCTACAGCTATTTCTTTTCCATTCAGTATTAGTACTATACTAAACCTCATCAGATTTAATAATTATACTGAAAAGAAACTGCATTATCCAAGTACAAGGGAAAAAAAGAATGCTCAAGCATGCGCAAAGTAACCAGTTATCTTAGGAGGGAAGTTTTAAAAGATCGTCCTGTGCTATGGCAGAAGAAAATCAGAGTGAAGCAGGTTTCAGCCTCCTACAGACCCACCTCAACAGGGGTACCATTTGTGAAATTTAACTGAAAGCTAAATTCCTTAATTATAGTTTTTTCTACATCCTGACATAGAAAATTGTCTATATTTTGAAATACTTTACTTTTGCTTCATCTAATGAAAAACAACTGTTGAAAATTTCAGAATTCTTTTAAACATATTTTTTCTAGCTCCTCAATAACTTTTGATATAGTTTTAAAGATCTGGAAATTAAGAAGTCCCAAGAGTGTTCTCTACATGTAAGAATATCTACATCTGTACTCTTATGTAAGAATTTTAAAAGCTTTCTCCACATCTACCTCACAGATCTTCATTAAATAAGAAAATATGTAGTTGGAACCGCTCATGGAGGTAAAGCTGAGAGATGAGAAGGGAGCTGTAAGATGCAGAGATTGCGTGCAAAAAAACATTTAAAAATTCTAACCCTCACATTTTCTGACCCCCACTTTAGAAATTCTTAAAATAACCAGCTCCCTCCAAAAAAACCCAAACACTTCATCCCAACAATTAGAAAGAAGAATAAAAGGGGATATAACAGGCTCATAGTTGGTATTCTTGACTTGTAAACCACAAAAAGAATAAAAATGAAGTGTCTCCTTCTGTCTAACACTGAAGTCAGTGTACAGTCTTCAACAGCTTTTTTAATTTAGAAGCGGGGAAAAAAAGGGTTCTGAATAACACAAGACCCCTTTTATGTGGTAGTTCTTCAATTTTTTGTGTTCAACTATTTATAAATTAAATCAGATTTGTTCTAATTTAGCAAAAGTTCTATGCATCTATAGTTTCAAGTGGTATTTTCTGTAACTTCTCAGCAAAGCTTTCCTACAATTTGACTTTCAATTTACGTTAAACACATACTAATAGGTTTTGCCAAATAGGAACATCGTTTTATGTATGCTTCAAAGTAAGCAAAGTTATCAATGTTTTGTCAAATTCAGTCCTTGGTGAGAAAGCATATATCAATGAATTTAAGGAATAAGAAACTCTTAACTAAAGCTGGTAATTACAGAGAATGGCTCTATCCAATTCAAAGGAACGGGCGGAGTGTAATATTCATGCAGGCAACATTCAATAATTGCTTGTGGCAAACAGCGTTCATGATCAAAGAGACTGTTAGCACAATCCACATAATGGTTTTCCTGAAGGATGTTTGTTCAGATGTGAAGGCTGGAAATTGTGTATCATTCAGTGTATATCAAAAAGAGACCTCCCCTCAGTCTGCCTGAGGCACCATTGAATTTTGTGCTTAAGGATGGAGAATAGTGGGGGAAAGAAAAAACCCATGAAAACCAAGCAAACAAACAAAGACACAACAAAAAGAAACAGAGAGTCAATAACATTCCCTGAAGGTGGTCATCTTTGGCAGATTTGGTGAGAATATTTAGCATTTTAATTTTTTTAATATATATTTTTTTTAATTCTTGTTTTTATTGTCCAGAATTTATACTAGCTCTTTACAACTTTAAGTCTGGACATGAATGGTAGCATAAGCAGAGAAATTTTGAATACTTGTACTAGGTAGCTGAAAGATGCATCATCTTACTTGTATTTTACTTGCAAATATTAAACCTGCCTTTCAAAAGACATACAGATATGCAGGCATTGGCAGAATTACTTATAGAACATGTGCTGCATTCAAAACCAGCAATAATACAGACAAATCTTTATACCACAAGGTAACCTTAGGTTTCTTCAAAAAGCTCATAAACTTGAATGGCAAACAGCTACAGCCCAGAGTTCTCAAAGGAAATTCAAATAAAGCCCACGAGGCCAATTTACATATGGAAATGGAAAAGCAATATAGATTTATAAATAACAACAATGACAATGAAGAACATTTAATTAGAAGTTATGCACCCTATGGGTATGGCTATAGTTAAAAAAGCACAGTAATATAAAAGTACCCAATCCCAGATGCAGTTTAGTTGTGGTAACACAAACCTTTTATATGGTTTCCTTTATGCTATGCTGCATATTCTATTTGCCACTACCCAAAGAACCAGTATAGCAGTGCAGACATACACTGAGATAAAAAAAGTGCAATGGTGTGGAGGAAGAAAGGCAGTGTGCAAATGTTACCAAGTGCTTTTCTGTTAGAAATATTCTCTGCTACATAAGGTAAGTCGGTCCTGCAGCACCTTCAGAGAAGTGAGATCAGAGACAGCGCCAGACAGGAAGAATATTACAGTATCAAAACATCAGATATTGATGGAGCTGAATCCATTTCAGCTTTGTTTTGCCAAATTCTTTTAGCAGCTAGCACTAGTATCTCCATTTAGAGTAGAACTAGAACATTAAATTATACTTTTAATATTAAAGGAATTACATTTTTTAATTCATTGAATGCACTATCACTCTTACAGTGACATGCTGCAACATAATAGAAGTTATAACAGAGAAAGAATATTATCATCATTAAATCTATTGATTAAATAAGTTTGTTGTAATGAGAAAGATGAAATAACTGGCATGACTATTAACTGAGCGATAATTCTCTGAAAGGACAATACTTCAATATCCTGACAGATCGTATTGATTCTAAGTTAGGTTTTACTGTATTTTCAGTAAGCCAGTCTGGTCTGTCACATATTCAATTTTTAATGCCAACGCCAATGACAGCATGCGTTCTTAAATGTAGCCACATCTGCCACTGTTAATTACTGAATCATCTGACCCTTGTATCAGAAAATGCCACAATGACATTAAAGCTACTTGCCAGAAAGCCAATCCCTTGCGCCACACAGCGAGGTTTCTGATCCTCAGAGGGGCTGTATCTAACCATGGCAGACGGCAAGAGGAAAGGACTCTGCAGCAGATCTTAGTAGCAACCTAAATAGAACCTCGTGGATTCAAAAAAGGCTACATGTGTATTTCAGCACCAAGAGACCTGCAATAGACTTGCTCATCAATAGATCCTTCCTTCCTCAAACAGCAACTGTTACTGTTTGTAGAGAGAAGACTATATAAGCACACATGCATACAGAGGCTTATTAAAATTATTTCTCAAAAAAATATATTTTATTAGTAAAACAGAGGTCTCAGTCCTATCATTTTTGTAAGACTTACTAGTAGTCTTATTTTTAAAGAAAAAAGAAACAATGCCTTTTGTTTTAAAAAACCAAAGGGAAGACTCTAGAAGATCAGCACATTTTGAAAATGCAAGCATGGAACCATTAGTAATGCCTATGCATTTTAAAGATCTGTAGCACTTAATGATGACAGTCTCTTATATTAAGCTACATACAATTAAAGCAGATTAAAAAAAAAAAAAAAGTCATTGCTTAAATGTTAAAGCATACGGAAAAACAGCTTCCAAAAACTACCTTTCTTTAAACTGCAATAGGAAAAGGAAACGGAAACAATTACAGACAGGAAATCCCAGAACAGCACAGCCAACCTAATATTTGCATATCATGTGACAAAAGAGACGGGATTGTTACTAGAAGAAGCAACAAAATTAAAATGTTTACTAAAATATAAGCCCAGAATAGAGCTGCCAAACTAGTAAGCACATACAATAAACTAAAATAGGGAGACAACCATCACTAGCAACAGCAAGAAAACAGAACTCTATTAGAACAACTCCAGATACATCTACAAAGTGTGGCAGCACCTCAGAGAAACCTGAGAAATCTCTGAACATGATGGTGTGTCAACATAGCACAGACAAATGTCACAAAAGGATACTAAGCAATGTAATAAACTTTAAAACAGTCCTGTGCCTGGATTTCTAAAGTGTCTCAGATGTTCCTTGTTCTCGAATTAGTCCATTTTGAATAAAGAGGGAATTATTGTCCCAGGCTGAACGGCAGACCACAGATATCTGTTTGTTTGTTTTCAAAATAAAGGACAGATAGAAAACCCCAAACACATACAAAAAAAAAGCCTTAGAACACTAGCCTTAATTTAGCAAGATTCTTACCACCTTAAAAGGTTGAACCTTTCCATGAGAAAAGTAGCAAGTAGTAATTACTACAACAGAATGGAAGACAAGACAAAGAAAAAAGAACATGTGTCTCTACATCTCATAATTTGATCACTTTGAATCACGTAACACTAAGAACACCAAATACAATCACTGATCATCTACAGTATTTTCTTAGTTCCATAGAACTACAAAACCAGGAATTGTATTGAAGCAAGAAGAGGTCATTTCAATAGTGCTGTTCTAACTCCATTCTTGCTTGACCTTCACACTTGAAGATGTTAAGTACTTCTAGTACACATGAAATTGCTATACTTACTACTCCCCACCACAGGGCATCTGCATAGCTGCCAAACTCTGTTTCTCCAGAATCATTTACAGCATCTTTTTCAGCCAGGTACACAAAATACGAGGAAAAAATCAGGCCCAGAAATCCAATGTAGAGTGTAGTTATCAGTTCCTGCAAAGAGAATAAAAATAAGGGCATTATGATATTGTTGAGACACTTCAATTACCTACCATTGATGGTTTCTAAAAGATAAATAGAACAGAAGAATGTAATTCCAGCAATTAATAAACATTGACACTGATCGTTGGCTGTGTAAATTAACAAAAATCCACTGAGCTCAGCGGTGAAAGAATTTACACCATAGCTAATGACTTGGTTCAGCACATTTCAAACAGAGTCAAAACAACCTCCTCACTTGCAAGCATAGAATCATTTTGGTTGGAAGAAACCCTGAAGATCATTAAGTCCAACCATAACCTAACTCTGGCACTAAACCATGTCCCTAAGAACCTCATCTACACGTCTTTTAAACACCTCCAGGGATGGTGACTCCACCACTTCCCTGGGCAGCCTGTTCCAATGCCGGACAATACTTTCCAGGAAGACATTTCTCCTAATATCCAATCTAAACCTCCTCTGGCAACTTGAGGTCACTTCTCGTCCTATTATTTGCTACTCAGGAGAAGAGACCAACATCCTCCATGCTACAGCCTCCTTTCAGGTAGTTGTAGAGGTCTCTCGTGAGTCTCCATTTCTCCAGGCAATGACTCATTAACCTTTTGGTCACCAAAAAGTAATGAAGTAACTTCTTCAGACAGTGCTGCATTCAATACAACTTTGGAATTTAGATACATATTTTTAGAAATAGTCACACTACTTTTCAGAAGTATCTTTTTTTGTGGTTCAGTCCAACTACAAGACAAAAGTTTGCCAAACCGGATGTGAATATTTTTCATCATTTAGGAACTTTTTGTCCCTTGAACAAGGCAGAACAACCATACTTTGTTAAAGTAAATGACTGCCTGTCTCCACACTAAATATATTTAACATCATCAGCATGTCTGCATATATGCTGTTCTGAATATAAGAAGTTTTGCATCAATTATTATGCTGTTCCCCAGACTACTCAAACTTACTTGTCTGTGTATGAACACTACTGATCCCAAGAGCCTCCATGTACCACCCTGACGGTCAACATGCAGCATTCGTAAGATCTGCAGAAAACGGATGCCCCTGGAACACAATTTTTAAATGAATGAAGAGACTAAAGATACATGAGAAGAAACAGAGGCAGAGAAGGGAAGATTGTCTCTTCCAAAAGACCATTTTAAGAGAGAGACACAGTATTTTATGTTAGACTTTGCAGTCTGTCCCTCTTCATTCCATTCACCTATCTTCCATCCTGTTTGCTATGCTGACAGCATGGGGAGATCGCACAAGGAAAGGACAGGCCTTCGTACACGTGGCTAGTAAGGGTAACTCAAGAATTTAGGAATTTTGGAGACAAACTGAACACTCTAGAAACCATTCGTCAACTCATATTTGACCTGTTCACCAGGATGGGAAACAATGTACAAAAAACACCATACAGAAACGGTTAACTAAGGATCTGAATTCCTCACAATTGAGGAATTTCACAGGCAACCTGAACTAGACAGTCCAATAATATCTTAAAATATTATTTTTATGAGAGTAACTGCAATCCTAGAGCATCGCTGCAGCTAGTGCGCAGAGCACAGTACACAGCCATGTACCCCCTCATTCAAGAAAACCAAGTGGTGTGACCTTCCTGAGCACGAGGTGCATTCAGTCCATCAGGAATTCACAACCACTAACCCCAGGCATTTTAAGAACAAACAGCTTGAAGACGTCAGAGACACAAAGCATGAAAGAGATGCTTTAAAACAGAGACAAAAAAGTAAAATAGGATTTGGGTAGAACCCACCTAGTCGGCAAAAGGAGGTGGGGGTGTGCGCACCTCTATCCCCACCAGACATAAATGCATTCAATTATGACCAAACACCACACACAAAATGTTATCTCCCCTATGCTAACAGGATGATTGTTTCACCCCCATACATGATTGGTGATCTGCTCTGTTGCATGACTCCAAAGTCATGATTTGTTTTCTCCTGCAAAAATTGAAACAGGAGGTAAAAAAAGGGAGAAAAAAAAACCAACCCACCTTGATCAGACAGCACTATTTTATTGCATAAAATTACCTGATAGCTGAGGTTGCAAAGACTTGACCTTTAGAGCCCACACAAAGAACTATCATGGAAGCAACAACTACAATTAAATCTGGAAAATAAAGATCAATTGAAAAAATAAGTTATCAGCAATACTTCTGCAAGATTGTTACTAGAACCAACACAAATATTACTTTAACAATTTGAACAGTCACCCCAAATTCAGACTTTTATTTATATTAAGACATCTCTACTGTAACATATGAAGAAAATACAATTGTGTGATAGGATACGAAGGTTTTACTGGGATAGGTCCAAGATGGCCACATTCTAGATAAATGACGAGAATTACATGAGTTACTGTAAAGCAGCCTGGAATCCTTATTATAATTAGCTATAACCCATGAGGAATTTCAGTACTTTCTATCTGTCATCTTATTTTCACTGCTGTTTTAGACAGTATTTTATCCATTGAGAGAGGTGGGGTTTATTTCATATATAAGACAATTGCCTTACTATTATTTCGTTCGTCCAGGTTTGATGAGGGAGAGAAAAATTTGAATTAGTTTATGAAGCTAATTTAGTTTAAGTCAGTCCTCACACTAGGACTGTACTCTAAATCTTGCTGCCTCAGGCACAGTTAATTTTGAAAAGGATCTCTGTATTCTGGAGAACGAAATAGTGCTTGATACGTATCTGTGAAAGTCAAACTTTTTTTGTGTGTTCCAATCTGAAATAAATCGGATGATGTTTCAGAATCCCTAGTGTTCTATGACTTATGAGAAATGGATTGTGGACAGAGTGCAAAGATGCAGTCAAAGTCATTTTATAGTTGCAGTCACATCTGAGATACAGTTGTTATTTATATACATGCACAGGGAAGCTAAACTAATCTATTTAACGGTTGTAAAAATGTCCAGGTACAAAATTTTGTAATTTATATTCAGCAAAACTGTAGCTAGTTTATGAAAAACTATACGCTCCACTCAACAACAAAGTTTCTGAGTAGTGGAAAAAACTATGTCACAGAACAAGAATTACTATACTTGTATAACAATACTCCTCTTCCAAAATCTGGTTTGTTTAATCCATTTATATTTTAAGTGCTTCAGGACAAGGGTCTTTACATATTTCCCTTACTATTGGCTAACAAAATACAGACTGATTTTGGATTATTATGTTTCTTTCAGTGAAATTATTAAATGCATGACAAGCATTCTAAAAAAAAAAAAATCTCATGGCTTGTGATATATATGGAATATATGAGTGTAATTTCTATGAACACTGAAATCACATTAGGAAGCCAACTGCAGTGAATGTCAAGGGCAATCAGGTGCCAAGTTCCAAATGCATCACTGAAAAAAACGTATTTTAATCCAACAGATACACAAAGTAACTATAGTGCATCTATCATGTTCCACTATGCAGTATGTAGCTCAATTAGAGTGCAAAATAAATGCATAATAAATTATTCAAATGACTGCTGGGAATACGAAAGGTCATTCAGTATCTTCAAAAAATACCGTTGTAGCTATTATACAGTGTCTGGGATTCTGAGGTCACAGGAGACAGGACTAGGGCCAAGACTTATTTCTGGCAAAGCTTCAGATCACTTGTGAAAAGAAAACACTCTGCTCTTCTGGAAAAACAAACCAAGCTACATTTGTTCTCAGATGACAGTGCCATGGATTCCTGAAAGGAAATTCAGATCCACGTTTACTCTAATGACAAGAGTTCTTGCCCTAACTTGGCTTCAAGTACTACAGAAATTCCACTTCTCGGAACTTTCAAGGACAAGTTTTACTCATTGTTTACATCAACTTTGCAAGCTGTACATACTCACCAATGATTGAAATAGGCTTCCTAGCAAAACGAAGCCTTCCCCATACTCCAACATATTTACTGCGGCATCCCGCTGACCATAACCGAACCACATATTCTGTTCCAAAGAATACCACTAATACAATTTCCTAAAAGAAACAAGACGGGAAACTAGGTTAATTTTCTATTGTATGTCTTTCACCTTTCTTCAGAATGTAATACAAAAAAATGCTAAAATAAAATGTAAAATTTGGAAGGTAAGAAGAAATCAACTATACCAAAAATATCTAAAGTAACATAGGAAAACCTGTAAGAGTAAAGAAAGAAAAGATTAAGAGCAAGTTTAAATACTTTAATTGCATGCAGTTTGGCTTGTCTACACGTACTAAAACTGAAAACCATTCTGTGTGATTCACTTGGTCTAATTCAAACAAAAGGTTTCCTGACAGAGCCAAAGAAAACAAGCAGAGTCTGTACTCAGAAGATGAGTATTTTGCTAGCGTATTTCATTTCAGGAAGAGGTGTGCTTCACATTCCATTTACCGTATCAGCTTAGCCTCCCTCTTATTTATACTTTTTCCATCTTCCTTTAATCTCACATGGACTGAAAGAAGATTTTTAGTACCCGTTACCACCACGTCAGTCTCCAGGTGCACTGAAAACACAGTGAGATCTCGAGCACGCCTGTCCTACCCTCTTGTCAACAATTAGAGACTTCAGCAGAAACATAAGTCGAGTCCTGAAACACCACCAGTATCAACTACATGTTAACCACAGACCTACCCTAAAGTATGACTTTGGAAATGCCTACAAAGTGACAGATGTCAGAGGCATCTTACTTTCTTGTTGATTAGACAGAGGTACAATTATGTCCATTTTGGAACTTGTTCAATGCGCAGCTAAACCTTGCTGTTCTACAGACCGGCTGAGCACTGCACACCCAGTGTAGTGTCCTCAAGTATCAGGGAGCTGCAATACCTCCTTGTTGCCCAACTTGACTAACAACTGGTCATATTCTCTACCAGAGCCAACAGCAAAACCTACTAATGGTAACGGTAACAGTGGCTTCTCATCAAAAACAAACACCACATGGTATATGGAAAGAGTAAAGCAAAGAAACCAACCATAAGGAATCACAGTTACATAGGACAATGCAGATTAAGAGAATAAACTGCTTATTTCATAGAGTGATTTAATATAAAGAGCTACTGCAGAGACGATGACACGCTGCTGAACATTTTATCCAGACTCTTCACGTGTCTGCATGGTTCACTGCTGTTTTTCGTAACAGAATGGCAAATTGGACTCAAGATGGTACCTATGATTATTTTCTAAATTAACTGAAATAACCAGGATACAAACCTAGCCCAGTCAATATAAATGGGAGACATATTATTAGCTTCAAAAATGCATAAAACATTGCCTGAATACTGAGTAAAATAATAGGTCTGTATACAGCAAAAAGAGGGCAAAAGAAAATGTCCTGCATCAGTTGACTTTGCTATAATTTTTGTGGCTCTAAAACAGCAGCCTTCTGGTGGCCTAACAAACTGTTCATCTCATAGCACTACAGTGTTGAAGTTCAACTCCATGACACTTCTAGGAAAGCCAGGAGAACATTAGCCAGGACTCATTCCATTAGTTTTCACAATCTCGTAAGCTGTGTAAGACGTCAGATGCAGCAGAACAGCTATCGCAATTGTTTAGAATCACTTGTATTCCAGTTAGATTTTCAAGATACACTGAAACTGTCCAGATCATTGGTTGTAATAAACATGAAGCTAAGACACTTCAACCTAGCCAAGAATCTCTTCTACAGCTTCATTCTGAAAGGATCCACCACAAGCCTCCACTTTTTTTAATTTGGATTATTATTAAATATTTTTAAATGAAATAAAGCCATAATAAATGCCATAAATCTAAAGAAACAGCATCTGCAACAGACACTTTAAGCCTGTCTTATGAAAGAAGCTTCAAACACAAAATAAAATCTCCCTTTGTCCACTTTCACCTTACGTCATTTACAAACCTAGAGTGAATGGCAAAATTATGAGCACTGCTTTACATGAGGTGCTGTTGATTTGTCAAAGCAAAATTAAGCATCAGAGGCCATATTTTCTAGGCAGCTGGTCATACTCGTTTCACAGCCTTGGTCAATAAACTCTAATATTCAAATACTCTTCTGTATGCAGAAGGCTAGTACATGTCCCTTCACCACTGCCACAGAGGAAACTCCCTTAACAAAAGACAATAGCAACCATACAGGGAGCAAAAACTCTCCTTCATTCAAAATAACTAATTTGAGGAAGGGATGTATGGCCTCGTATCATACGTGATAGCACAGATACTCTTCATGATATACCCAAAGGCATTCACCAAAAGCAAAACAAAGCATTACCTTGGTAGGCAAAGAAAAACCCAGAGAAAAGTTAATGTTTTAGCACAATGAAACCACAAACACCACTCTGAGCAGGCATCGTGGCCTTGTCAGGATCACAGTTTCAGTTTTATAGCAAGAAGGTAGAAGTGAAAGCCTGGATTGTGCTTTAAGGCAGCGTGTATTCTCTGCGTAGGGCATTTGCATTGGAGTTGCGCGCCTATGTTTTCTAAAGGCCGTCCCTGGTTCATTGGCAAGAGGCACAACGGCAAGTATGCAAATGAGGGCTGTGCCCAAGACAATGCGACAGCCATGCAGTCAATGGTTACTGTCACCCAGCGCTTTGCGTGACATGCAGACAAGCTCAGAGAACATTGATTGTCCTATAGACTCGGATGACTGGAGGGAACGACCAGTCGGCTTACACCAAGACACATTTTTCACTCCTGACGTTTTGATAAAGGCTTATTGACCTAAATGAGACCCAAGTTATTCAGGGAACATCGGGGGTGAAAGTGCACAAGCTGTTCTTCATGGTCATACACAAAAACTCCAGGTATCCATTAGCAACTGGCAAATTCCCCCTCCTCTACCCGAGGCTGTGCGACAAACAGAAGTGTTTTTAATATCTTGCATTGCATAAGTCTAATAAGTAGTCTCCTGGGGGTGGGGGAGGCTGATAAATTTATGTTGGTACACGCTTATATTAGCAGCCAGAAACTTGCAGACAACAAGGACAAAGTACATTAGAAAATTATGCCTCCTGAGCTACTAAAATATTGCCTATATTTTCCCAATTAACAACTTAACATAAAACTTTACATTAACTAGAAGGATGCCAACCTGATTGTGAGTTCATTTATGCTGGTGATACTTTGGGCTAATTCCATTTAACAGGAATTACCCTGGCAGAGAGCAGCAAAGCCTCACACCAAAGAATTTCAGCAAATCTGAGTTCTACCACAAATTCATTTGGTCCACTGTTTCTTTGATACTTTCTCCCAAACTGTACCTACTAAGTACACTGTATAAAAGGTGGTATTTCTCACAATGAATCAGCTAGGCTGGAACATGGCTTAGAGAAGGTAACATAGGAAAACAGAAGGATAAAGTGCTGAGCAGACAGAGAAAAAGTAAAGAATGAGTGAAAGAAAAAACAAAGCAACATTCAGCAAAAGCAAAAAAAAAAAATACAGAGAAAATAACTGCCTCTAAGACGCTAGTGGAGGTGAGAATTAAAGCCCAGTAGAGAAGTGTTTTTGGTTAAAATTATGGACAGACAAGAACTGCACTGTGTAAAGACCTCCTCAACCCTATGTAACTTAATTGTGATTTCTTCTCTACCAGGTGAAAACAGAAATACAACACTGAGATAGAACACTTACACTGACATGGTAAAAAGAGCCCTCTGAGATGTGAGTTGTGTACCTTCACACTGTGGGTGTACAGAAGCCTTCTTGCTTAAAAGGAGAGACTTTGTTCTTTTAATTATTGATTTGTACATGGTACCCTCACTTCTGCCATCCTTCCTGCTCAGCCCAGGCATACACTTAATGCTGTATCTTCATATCTTCTCAGCCACATAATCCCAACACAGCTAAATACCAGAGGAACTCTGGATAAAAAGGTAAAGAAGAAGAACATGAGATACACATGTAGGTCGCCTTTCTTGAAGAACTCTATCAGTGTCAGTAACTCTTCAGCTGTGAGCAACTTCTCATATGTAAATTCACAACACTTTCAACTAAAAGGAACAGGTAGATACGACTAGTGTAACAAGCCTTGGCCATTTCTACTGTGGTACATACAGTGCTTGGTGAAACTACAATAGATCTCCAGGCAGACATTTAGCAGATGCCAGGGAATGAAATGCTTCTCATAAAGACCAGTAAAGGAGCCTGTGTTCTCATTGGTGCAGAAATGGGGTCAGCTTGTGTGATCCATTTCAGAAATCTCACAACAGATTTTTCAGTGCACCCCACTACTCGCTTTCACAGTTTTGACACGGAAATAGAAGCACGTTGATCAGGTACTACATGAACAGCTTTGGGAACCGCTTCAAGTATAGTGAAAGAGCCATCAAAACAAAGAAATCATCCTCAGCCTGGGACAGGTATATCATAACTTAATGACCTTGCTTAAGTACAGCTCTCATCAACTGACGAAGGAACTTAGGCAGGATCCATAATAACACAGTCCCCTGACAAACATACCTATACTACCTATCATAACAGCCCATATCTCCACAGTTCCCATGGATTAATCACAATTTCATAATAAGCTCATAAGAGGAACACACAGAGTAGGGCTCAAAGAACAACTGTGATGAAAGCCCATGTATGAGGTTTAACTTACACTCAAGAACTGGACATGCTATGCATAAGGACACTTTAACAATTGCCTTCACAAACTTCAGAATGCCATTAGGCAAAAGAATGAGAAAGTCCCATCAGAGGACAACAGGGGAAAGTTACTTATTGAAAGGACTGTAATAAATGAAGGAGGAACCAGACTTGATCAGCTGTGTGACTGGAGAGTCAGACTGATAAAAACAAATACACATGAGTATATTAGCAAAATGAATATCTGTTTTATTTTGCTAATAAACACAGCTTGAAAAGCCCTTCTTTTACTACTCCACCCCCAGCAAATTGCAAGAGCTACAATACAATGTTGGAAGGCACCAAACATCCACACTACAAGATAATGTGCAGTAGCAACTCCAAAGGGAAGGAAAGAGTCCCTAAACTTAGCTGAAGATGTTTTTAAGTAATTAGACAGATTAATAGCTTGGGGGAAAAAAAAAACAAACAAACAAAACAAACAAACAAACAAAAAACAACAAACAAAAAAACCACACACAACAAAATCCTGACACAGAATGGATCACGACACCATAACAACAGCTATTTAACAGATAAAGAAACTGTCTCTGGAGGTTGAGAAAGCATCTGCATAGAGAATATATTTGCCAAGGCTCTGCCTGTAGACCTCAAAACTGTAACTGGTCATGGAGCATCACATAAGTCCATGCAGCCATTTGATGTGAGAAGATTAGATGAGGTTATGTGAAACCTGTTATGAACAAGAATGCCTCTACTCTGAGTCCAGATTTTTTTCAATGAACTCCATAAGCATAAGGGGTAAAATACTTGTTTTAGAACAAAGAGGCACAGCATATCATTATGTTATGTTGATTGGCTACTGAAAACCAAAAATCAAAGACATCATACAATTTATTCCATCTACCGTAGAGATGGCTGCCATGAGATAAAAGGGAGATAACAAGCACACGAAAACAAGAGGCACTGATGAGGAGGTTGACTTTAAGCTTCATGAGCACACGCTTCTTGTACTGTAAGAATTTCCTCTCACCCCAACATTTTACTGGGAATGTGACTCCTACCCATTTCTGCCGTATTACAAGCTCTATTACTTTATCGTCATTGGATGGTTCAACCACATTATTCCCATGATTATTTGAAATTTGGCTGATTTCAGATTCTAGCTTTAAGGATGAATTCCTTTAAATGAGGAAATAAGCTCTCCCATAGTTTATATAGGAACTGCATGCCAACCAGCATTACCTTGGCTGTAAGATTCCTCTGGCACTATTGCACCAATACCTATTTGTGAGTCAAGGCAACGCAAGAGCTCTGCTACAGACCTACTGTGCCAACAGGAAAGTGGAGCAGTAACCTCTTTGCAATCTCAGGCAGCAGTAGTAGAGTGAGGACACTACCAAAAGTTTTGTTCAGAAGCTGTGACAAGGAGGACTCTGAAGGAGTCAAGAGAGGGGACAACAGATCTGCTGATGCTAAAGCAAAGTGATGAATGGGGCACTTGCCGTCAACCAAGGGCTGTGGAGCTCGATGGGGCAACACAGAAACAGGCTCAGCATCTTCACGAGCAGGGATGCACCATACCCTCTACTGCCACGGAAAGGTCAAAAAGAGCAAGAATGTGTCTCACACGTGGGGCAATAGGTTGCATTTGCATTCAGAGAAGAGCAGCATGCAGAAACTGAACCAGGCTACAAGTTAGTCCAGAGAGAGCTGGGGTCCCCTTCCCAGCACACTGTTCACCTGACACATAAGGGCTCGCAAAATGCCTCAGACAGCACTTGTGTACAGCCCCAGCAGGGTATGCAAATCAACAGCAGCGAAGGCAACTGTTTCTTTTAATCTCGCTCACTTTGTATAGAGAGGCCCCTCTTTGTTCTGTTGAGAAAGGCAGGATTTTTTCCTGAAAGCTGTACTGTGTTTTCTAAGATACACAGAACAGCAAAATCAGATGGCCTAGGCAAACAGACAGACACCAAGCTCAATAAAGTAAAAATTCCAACTTGATGAAGTACTGATGATAAATAAAAAGATAAATGGTTTTTCATATTTATAAACTCTTACTGAGCAACAGCAAGAGCCAAAAGTGCTATTTAGGATTGGGGATTTTTCTCCCCCTACTTAATCTCCTCACTTCCAAAGATCTTGTAAATTGCATCTTTTCAAGTGAAAAATAATAATACCTTTCAAAAATATGTTTCAAGCCAGAACACTTAGTGTTCTTTCCTTTCAAAAGCCTAGTATCATTTGCTAAAATTATTTATCAAGCATATTTGGCACCAAATGATTAAATAGACAACAGAAAACAAAAAACATGGTATCAGCATCACATTTCTATCTTCAAAGGCTCAAAATTAATCCTAAGAAGTTACTGGACATCATTAAAGTCCTCTTATTAATGTTTTTAATTAAGATGAAATAATATTTACATGTTAATGTTCTGACAAAAAGGGATGCCTACTAGGAGACAGACTTAGAACAGTTGATTGTGCTGAAGCTTTTCTATTTTCCTTTAACCGGTGCCAAGAGCGCAGAACAATAGCACTGGGACCAATAAAGAATACTACTGGGTTGCAATTTTGGGTTGAGTTTTTCCAAAGGCTCCAAGCAACTAAATCCTATTGAATTTCAATAGGAGTCGGACACCTAATTCTCTTAGGTGCATTTAAAAAGCCTTCAATTGATTTCCTTAGCTCTCTTCTCGCTAGAGGTTTCAGCCAAAACCAAACGCAGGGAGTTGAAATTTTGCCACTGACTACAAAAGGCCTCAGATGTCGGGGGTGTAACTTTGTACACTGTCCTGGTTTCAGTTAGGAGAGAGTTAGTTTTCTTCCTAGTAGCTGGTACAGTGCTGTGTTTTGGATTTACAATGAGAATGTCGATAACACACTGATGTTTTAGTTGTTGTTAGGTAGTCGAGAACTTTTCAGCTTCTCACACAGTGCCAGGTGCACAAGAACCTGGAGAGGGCACAGGCAGGACAGCGGACCCAAAGTGGCCAAAGGGATATTCCATACTGTATGACACCATGCTCATTATATATTTAGTGGGAGAAAGAAGGGATGGGAGGATGTTCAGAGCTACGGTGTCTGTCTTCCCAAGTAACCGTTACGTGTGATGGAGCCAGCTTTCCTGGAGATGGCTGAACACCTGCCTGCCCATGGGAAGTGGTAAATGAATTCCTTGTTTTGCTTTACCTATTTAACTGCCTTTATCTCAGCCCATGAGTTTACTCTTCTGATTCTCTCCCCCATCACACCAAGGGGAGTGAGCGAGTGGCTGCGTGGTGCTTAGTCGTCGACTGCTGATAACCCAGGACACACATGAAGGTCTCAGATCACAGCTGCATTAGAACAACTTTCCTTACCATCACCCATGCACAAGTCTCTTCCTAATGCAGTTTTCTTTAGCTTTTGAGCTTAGTTGCTGATGATATCCACCAGGAATTTACAGAATCTAAGCTGGGCTTGCACATTTAGTTTACAATACTTGTTTTACTGTGGAGTTCTCCCCATCACAAAGTATGCTAAAGAGCTAGACTTCATACAGAAAGTAGTGAGCAAGAGAAAGAAGTGTCAACATGCTAACACTGGTCAAAAATGATTAAAAAAACATACTCCTTTCTGTTTATTTCATGAACCTCTTTTTTAGGGCTTCATAAAAATCTCAAGAAGGAATTCATACAGGAATTCTCCTTCAAGGTGAAAAATGCTCTGGCTTCTACCCAGTGCAGCATATGCTTAATTTTATATCTCACTGAATTCAAAAGAACTATTCACCTACTTAAGATTAAGCACACATACACAGTTCACAGAGATGCAGACTCATTCATTAGTACATACAACATGGCAATACAAGTAGAAAGGAACTGTTACAGACCATTAAAAAAAAAAAAATCAGTCTAAGCCAAGCAGTCTATATTTTTATGTTACAGAGAACTTTTCATATTTACACTATTTATACAGTGGTTGATTTCCTTGATTTGATTATTTTTACCCTGTCAAGTATCTTATTGCATGCTTGTTATCAACCTTCCTCACTCATTTTTAATAAAGCTATTTCATATCCACTGTGTCCTACACTGAGCAGTTCATACATCTTCCCTTTGCTCCACAGCTAACACGGAATTTCTTGGGGGATTTCACGAAGAGACTGTATATGCCTGGTGGTTTCCAGCTCTAAATGACAGGGCAATAAAAGCTATTGTGTCTTCCAGCAAACTGTGTTTCTCTTATGCCCTTAGACTATCATTGTTACAACACTATTCCTTTCAGAGAAAAAACAAATACTATAGGGTATCTCTTCCTTGAAAGCAGAGCCACACAACAGAAGAATCTGGCCATTATCAGCCCAGCTTAACCTGCAATAGCTTCACTTTGTGTACTTAAAAGGGAATGTGATGGTAGATGTGATGGCCAAGGTCTGGTCACCTGTCATACAGTTTGGTAACAGCAACACTTGAAATCTAGTGGTTTCAGACATACTAATGTACTTTTTTGCTTGAGGACACACTGTGATAGCAGCCACGAAGCAAAAATACATTTTAAAACGTAAGTTAGAAAGATAACTGATGAAAAAATATTTTTGTTCTACTGGTTTTGAAAAGTGGAAAATAACTTTTAGTTTTCTGTAAATATTCACTTTTCCTCCTTACTCATCTCTCTTTATTAAAAAAGGGCAGAAGAAAAGAGGAAAAGGACTGATAAGGATGGGAAGCTATAAACCTCTAGTCTTCCATTACCTTTTACATTAAATCGATGTTTGCTCTTGTAAAATGGTGTTTTTCAACAGTCATATTTTACACAAACTTCAGGCAGGTTTCACTTTATATTTAAATTGTAGTGATTTTTTTCTTTTATTGTATAGAGTTTTTGAACACAAGATATATGTCTGCAGAATAATCTGCAGATTTAAGGCATGAAAGGGAATACATTTTCTACTTCATTATAAAAAGAACTACATTACTCTCTCTTATAAACTTGTGAAACAAGGACTCTAAGAAAATAAGCTTTGATGGAATTAATTTTCCTTTTTAATTGTTTCTCTCACCCCTTACGGTCACCAAGTGACCAAGGGCACCTCCATTCCCACTCTGTGGCAAATCTGACCTCTGCAGCTTTACTAGTTCTTTGAGCGTCTTGCTCCTCCAAAGTTGACAGCACTGCATTTGCACCATCTTAACATGACCTACAGTCCAGGTACTCTGACCTACGAAGATCTCCCAACTTAAGGGCACTATCCTGAGTCCAAACAAAGGAGAAAACACATTTGCAAGCTGTAGCAATGCCTCTCTTTGTTCCCTGTGTAGGCAAGAGTCAGGAAGATTGAAAGGAGAGATCAGAGCCTGACTTGCTGTTCAGCTACAGGTTTCTCGTAAGTCTTTGATCGAATCACATGCAGCCTTTAACTCCATTCCAAAGCAGTGAAACCGACTACTCTCACCACCCTCTCCCACACAAATGCACCAAGACACTGAGATGATAGCACTGTGGATGGAAGTACAGCTGGATATGCACAGCGACATCCTGAGGCCCCCATATCTAAATCCCATGAGCTATTATGAGCTATTTGAACAACTTGCTCCTGCAAAAGCAAGTACAGAGTAGGCCAAAGAGGAACTCTTTCTAGTGAAGTTCTAACTTCTTACCTCTCTTGTGTATACAAGACATCCCCCCACCTGCCCAGCCCTACCTCCAAGAAGGGAGTTACGAAATGGTATTGCGTGCTAGACAGCCTTGCTTCAGGATTCTCAGCTCAACCCTTTCAGCTCCTCAATTCTGTTTTCAGCTTTACAGGACCCTCTCTGGGATATGTTATGTGTTCTGCAAGTAAGACATTTCCAGAAGAGAGGTCACCAAAAGTGAGACATTACCTCGACTTCTACATATACTCATGACATCCTCTTTTTCTAGAAGCAGCATGTTTTCAAAATTCATCCTCCAAAGGTAAGATTTCTGGCCTGAGCAATGACCATGCTTTTCAGTAACTGTTTAACAAGAACTATATCTCAAATGGACTAACACTGGTTCAACCACCTCCAGATAACAAAGGGCAAAAGAAGATTTTCTTTTTTCCCAGATGGGCAGGACAGCAGTGCAGGATGGAGTCATCAAGTTCTGAAACAAAATCCTGCGTGGTTAGAAGTGGGGCATTCCTTTCACACACCTGGGCAACCACTGCTCAGTTACCAGTATCAGGCTGAGCGTCGATAAGAGTTCAAGTGCCATATTTCTGTTTGACATTACCATAAACACAACCTGCTTTTGCCTCAACATACTTGAGCTCTCTCCCAGGGCTGCTCCAGGGAATACACATCACGCTCTTCCACACAGCTGCAAAAACAGTCACACACTAAACCTGTAGTCCAGGCACTTAATACTCCTCACAGGAAGACACATGTGCTAGTTTAAGCAAATAAAAAACCTCTCAGATGCCATATGTACACAGTCCATTCAGTCAGCATTTTACATTTGCCTCTAAAATTTGTTAAAGAGGAGAGGAGAATTATTTGACATGCAAAATAAACCTAACCGAAGGCAACAAAGTCAGCATTTTCAGCTAAGTGCCAAATACATTCCACATACTGAAGGAAAGTAGTTTCCTCCCGGTGCCAATTTCCTGTGCCTGTTCCAATCAGTGAGTATTACACAGTTGCCACTATCATTCAGCGCATCAGGATTACAGCACACCAAAATTAGAAGTTAATTTATATCAACCAAAGCACATGAGTAACTCAGTCCAAACTCTCCTTAGAGCTTTGATAATGTTCCAACCGAACCAAACTTAACCTACATTTGCAAAAGGAAGATATAAGCCAAATCTCTCTGAAGTTGCATACACCATTAACCAAGCTACCGTTATGTGCAAAGACTTATATTTTTACTTGGATTCATGTTTCTTTCAGTTTCGGGTCCAACATAAATAAATGGTGCAACAGAGGCAGCTCTTTGCAGAATTCAAAGTTACGAAAGGAGAACTCCAGCTTTGTGAAACTCCCTTCACTCACTATCACCTTTCCCCTGCTCCCTTTACAAATAAAGGACAAGTGCACTATTCATTGCTGGAAGAAAAAATTCTTAGAAAAGCCACGGCCTTCTCCGTGGCAGCTGGTCTGAGCTTTAAGATATCAAACACCTCAGGAAACTAACAGGCATTATAAGGAATGAAGTTAACAAAAGAAAACCCAAACTGATATTTGGCAGAATTCAGCAACACTGTACTCCAAAACTCTTTGGAAAAGGAGAGACCTTATAAAAGCAATACCTAGGACATGTCAAGAGTAAACTAAAAGCTCTGCAGCTGTACACAGGCTACCATGCAGCTGATAGAGCAAGTAAGAGCCAGCCAGTCAGAAGATTCTCCTCTGTGGAATGGTACTTGAAGAGGGAAAAACAACTGCAATTTAAAGGAAGGGGCACAAGGAACATGGTTTACAGACAGAGGAGCCTTTTCTGTGCTGAAACATTGGGCAATCCAGGATAGATTTAGAGTCCACTTTGAAATATGTGTTATTAGAAGAACCAAAGCACTGGTTAGGTTTTTGAAATGCATTAACATATCAGAACATCCGACTGGTACCAGTGCAGTGGGACTTTTTATTATTGCATTACTACTGCACTGATTTTTCTAAAGCTTGAGGCACATCCATTCTTCATGTGAGCTGTACTTCCAGGTGATTCGTGGTACAATGTTTTCTAGGAATAGCTGAATTTTCTAGGACCTTCTCTTTGATTTGAGGTTTACTGTTGCCTAAATTAGCAGTTAAACTAAACACATCGTTGGAAGTGTCCAATTTCCAAACATTTTTCCCAGTATCTTATGGGATAAAGCAAATGGCAGTCTTACTCCACAGCTAGACAAATTCTGTCAGTAATTATATGTATTTTTTTAATGTCAAAAGATCATCCATTTTTTCAGTCCTCCCTTTACATCATCTCTGTAGTTCACAACAGTCAGTTCCAAAAAGTTGTTTTTCATATGCCTATCCTACTTAAGCCTCTCAAGATCCCATTGTGTCATATGTGATTTTAATAAAAACTCCAAGTCTAGTCTGGACAACAAAGGTCTTACTGCCAAAGAAGAGAGCTAAGATTACCCAGTGCACCAAAGATGTTCATTCCACCCAAAAAGATACTTGTTCAGCAACAGAGGAACTAATAAGAACTGAAAACCATATCAGTTGTCGTAACAGAAATAAAGTAAGCAAGAGGTTACATTAAAGAAAGGTGACTCCTCGCTTTAAAGCAGGGATGTCAAACTCATTTTCACCGGGGGCCACAGGAGCCTTGCGGTTGCCTTCGGAGGGCCAAATGTAATTTTAGGACAGTTACATTTATACATGTATAATACATATACATGTAGTATACCTACTACTCATACATTATTTATACAGTCCTAAAATTACATTTGGCCCTTTGAAGGCAACCGCAAGGCTGATGTGGCCCCTGGTGAAAATGAGTTTGACACCCCTGCTCTAAAGCTACCAACCTTACTATTTACTAACCCAATATGCAAGCCACCACTCTATGTGACAAACAACTGAAATATCAGACATTTTTTGTTATTACTGCAAGGTGATGTTATTTACACTGTAAAACACTATTTTAAAGCCATATTTTCTCAATATGCAAAATAAATAATCACCAGACTAAGTTCTTTTCTAGGAATAAGGGGGGAGGCGGGGAAAGGGAGCCTTGATGCACAACAACCAAACACTGATGCATGAATAGTGCATGTAAAGAGATTGAGTTACATCCTTTTTTTAATGGCTTCACAAAAGAAATAATATCTCAAGTGGCCAAGTCATAGAGAAATGATCAACTGTCAAATTGCCAGCCTTACAGATCTTACAGAAGGAAGAAGCTACTTAAACTGCAGTTCAGTTTGGAGAGTTTTCTAGTTTTGTTAAAGCATCAGTGAAGGTGGCTCAAGCATGGAAGCTGGGACGAGAAGCCTGCCCTCCTCTGCCAAAGGAAGCAAGGCAGCAAAACCAAACTCACCCATTTGGCGAGTGGATGAAACAAGTGGGTCTGTCGTGCCTGGATGCTAAAAAATACTTTAATGACAACCTCATGTTTCCCCTCTCCTGAACACATAACACATTGCACATCTAACTTCATACAAAAGTGTCAATTGCTAATACTGTTCAGGGTGTAATTAATAACAATTACATTACACTAGAAAAACACATAAGGGACTGCTTTTTGTGCAATGTGCATTTCCTCCTCAGCTGGATGGCCGAAGAAAACCTACCAGACATGCAAGTATGGTACAGCTGTGTCACATAACTGGGTATTTGAATATTTATAAGCTATTGCACTTGGGACACTAAGGCTGGTGATATGACTGCATGTTTTAATAAGTTGATCAATAAAGCTTTCCTCATTAGAAATCTGCCCCTAGCATGATATATTCGAAACTTCTGTTATCATGAACTATATCTCCCACATGGCATACTGTTAAAGCCAGAAATGCTGTGCCTATTTAAACAGTATGTTTTATGGTACTCAGAAAGTGGCAAAAACTCTCTGGTAATACTATCTGTGGTTTCACACCTTTTGAATAATAGTAACGAATATTTCATGCTATGGAGACATGAAGGGTGTTCATGTTGCATGCTAAATCACCCTGAAGAACACTATGAAAGCTGTCTTCTTAAACACTTAGTGGATTATGTACAGGCTGTAGGCATTCTCTCTTCAATGAATTTGATTATTTTTTTATGTTTAGGAAGACAGCAAACAATGGTGGCTGTAAAATAAGCAATCAGTGCTCAGTGCAGCACCGAGTAGTTACCACCGCACAACTCCTAGTATCGCTATAAGAAGTCATGTTTCATTGCTTCATTCTTCAGCATAGTGTTAAACATGAATACATTTATTTAACATGGAGAACAGGGTGAACAAGTTTTGAGGGGGTGGGGGAGAGGGGGAATAATAAAAATCTATCGCAAACCGGAGGTATTTATATACTAACTGGCTATTGCACTGTTTTCCATGGAAATTGCAGCTGCATTAGATTTGGTACCAGTTGAAGACTACTTTTGGACACCTTAACAACATTCAAGAAGTTCCTTTTAACTTTGCTTCATGTTCTGTGGTTCCTTCTACTCTTTAAAGTAGGGAAAACAGGTTGGGGTTTTTTTTCAACCTTCAACTTTTTTTACGGTTAAAATAAATACAAAGATAAGTCGTTTAGAATTCAAGCTCAAAGGAACCCCACTGAAGTATTTATTCCTCTTGGAGAGCCAAGAAGCTCCTCTTTTGCTCAGGTTGTACCTCTCGCTGCTGCTCAGTATATTGTGCAACTCTGCCTGTGAGCCAACACAATCATAGGACCCAATGATAAAAGAAGCTATTCAGAGTTTTGGCAGGAAGAATATTTCTGACATTTTGTTTCATCTGGATCACGGGATTAGACTTCATCTCAAGGCTTTAACACTAAGCTGGCCGTGCTACATCACACGAAGCTGATTTCTGACACCTCATTCACTGTATATCACTTTATACTTGAATATTCCCATCCAAGTAGAGGGAAGACCCTGGAAGCAAACTGCAGTTCACAACAAACAAGCACAGTTGAACCTACTTGCTGACAAGGGAAGATTACACCTTGACACCACAGATATCTAAGTATTGAGCCACATAATCAGCAATTTATGCATTTTAAAAGCAAAATACAAACAAAAGCCTGTATATATGCTGACATCAGAAATGTAATGGTACCATATTACAAGTACCAGCTAAACTCTTAAAAACCTCTGTGACCACACGTGATTTATTTCAAGCATGTTCGTAACTACAAAACAATTACACAAACAACACTAGTGTTAGCTAAGTTAGTATTAACTGGGTGGCTAGAAAGTGACGTCATGGAGAATCAAAACTCCAAGCTCTTGAATAGGGGAAACAGGCACATACAAAAGAAAATTCATCTCAAGTATCCTAGGCACCTTAAGATGTAAAAAAACTACGCTTTTGGGAATACCTGTCCTTTTCCATGAAGGGAAAGTCTATGCAGCTGGCTTAGAATACCTAAACCTAACTTTTAGACACCTAAAAGCTGTGAAAAAAATTCAGAGTAAGCCTGTAAGAACTGCTTAGAATTATCCAAAAAAGTATTCTCAGCTTGGAGCAATGGTATAAACAGCAGTGGATATTACTATCAGTTCTCACTTGAAAGAGAGGTTTATGAGGGGCTTCTATTTTTGGTCTGGTCTCCCTAGAGAGGTCTGTGTGATTACTTTGTCTGCCTCCAGTTTCCTTCTCAAAACTCCCCAATCCACTAGTTGATCTGGGCAGATCAGAAGGTCACGTATGTCAGGAGAGATTTAAACTTCCTGAAAGTGTTGTGAAATTAAGGAGCCCAGGAGAAAAAAAAAAAAAAAAAAAACTTTCTCTACACCTTGAGAAGAGATTTCATGTTAATAATCAAGCTCCTTGGGATTCTCTAATTTTTATCAACATCCAGCTTCAGGAAGACTTATTGCACTCTTCAATGTCTTCATAAATGACTTAGACTCAGGACTTGACGGAATACTTAGTAAGTTTGCCAATGACACAAAACTGGGAGGAGCTGTTGACACTCTGAAGGGCAGAGAAGCCCTGTAGGGGGATCTGGACAAATTGGAAAACTGGGCAACCACATGAAGTTCAACAAGGGCAAGTGCACCTGGGACAAGGCAACCCTGGCTGTACATACAAACTGGGGGATGACATGCTGGAAAGCACCTCTGCAGAGAGGGATCTCGGGGTTCAGGTCAACAGCAAGTTGAACATGAGCCAACAGTGCGTCCTGGCAGCCAAGAGGGCAACCGTGTCCTGGGTGCATCCAGTACAGCATTGCCAGCTGGGCAGAGAGGTGATTGTCCCGCTCTGCACTGGTGTGGCCTCACCTGGAGCACTGTGTGCAGTTCGGTGCACCACAGGATAAAAAAGATATTAAGCTACTGGAGAGCATCCAGAAGAGGGACATGAAGTTGTTGGACGGTTTGGAGGGGAAGCCGTATAAGAGCAACTAAAGTCACTTCGTTTGTTCAGCCTGGAGGAGACCTCATCGTGGTCTACAGCTTCCTCACAAGGGGAGGAGGAGGGAAAGGCACCGAACTCTTCTCTTTAGTGACCAATGACAGAACCTGAGGGAATGGCAGGAAGATATGCCGGGGAGGTTTAGGTTGGACATTAGGAAAAGGTTATTCACCTAGTGGGTCGTAGAGCCCTGGAACAGGCTCCCTAGGGAGGTGTCACAGCCCCAAGCCTGACAGTGTTCAAGAAGAGATTGGACAACACCCTCAGACACATGGTGTGAACCGTGGGATTGTCATAATGCAGGGACAGGAGTTGGACTCAATGATCCTTGTGGGTCCCCTCCAACTCAGGTCATTCTATGATTCTATAAGTTTCAAGGGAACCCATTTGACTTCATAAAAACAAACAAAAAAACTCCAAAAGGCAAACAACCATGCACTTCAAGAGCCCCTAAGCATAATAAGTTTTTAATTTTTTTTTTAATGATTAAGTAGAATTTTTCCCATTGATTCCTAAAACCTGTGTTTACCAAAAATGTGACTAAATGCAAATCACTTTCAGAAAGAATTTTTTTAAAACTATGAAACCAAGAGGTTTATTTTTCAGTTTCACAGAGATTTCAATCGCCATGAAACTCAATATGAAGTTCAGAGTTGAACAGGAAAATACATCCTCCACGTTCTCTCTACCACCACCCACTCACATACTCCTTCATATTGTTACACGACTGTTTCTGGGTAGGAAAGAGAAGCATTTTGGGGAAAAAAAATGTGACACCTAGTTTCAATGGTTTAACTCCACAGAGAGATGTAACTCTCGATTCATTGGAGCATGAGCTCAGCAGATAAAGCAAACCAACGAATCTTCATTCACTAAGGACTGCATATTCATCATGCAGTCACTTCTCGAATCAACCCAGATTGATTAAACTCCTTTCATTAACTGATTTCAGCTCATCTGGTTTATTAACATCTATATAACCCACCTGGGGCCCTTGAACATCTGCTGCACTTGTCTGACTTGTTTTCAGAAGCTCAGGCCCCTTTATTATACGCATTTCTCAGATTTCTGTTAAGACCTTTAGGCTCCCCTGATCTTTCTTAAGAACTATGGCAACTAGAAGTTCTTTTTCTCTATAGAATCATCTCTTGCTGTTGTCCAGCAGAGCTGAACACACTTCTCTCATTCAACCACATGTGCTCAAACAGAAATCATGGGTAGGGCTTCTGAAAGACTGACAGCTCTTCTGGTCCTCCATAAAGGGAGACAAACAGTTCAGGCTGATGGCTGTCCACGCATTTTCATTTCCTAGTTCATGATGGTCACAACAAACAACTGAGTTCAAATAGTTACAACCAGGAGTAGGTGTCAGTAGTGGGTGGGGAGCAGTGGAAGATCAAGCATTAATTTGTGCCCCACATGCAGAGGATGTTGCTCTTTGGCTCCTTATAAGACATTTTTCTGCATGCATTATACTTCCAGAAAAGCTATTGTCCACTGAATTCATTTTTGGCACATGAGAAATACATAGTGATGTCCTCATGTGCAAATGGAAAAAAAGTTTCCATTCTTCAATTTCCTCCTCATTTCTGAATGTTACACATGATAGCATGAGCTAATAGATGTTATGGTAAACAGAAAAAAAAAAAAAAAAATCAACAACACACACAACCACCATATCCTCAGTATATTCTCTGCATTATGGATGCAGAATTTTTTCTGCAAAAATTTTCCTGTATTTTACACAAAAAAATGACCTGTAATTGATTTCATTGATGTTGAATAGCTCAAGACTTCCACACATATTCACCAGTTAATTTGAGGTTTATTTGTAGCTGTATGAGCTGTTCAGAATATTTATTTTGGAAATAGTTAAGAGTTAATTGACTCAAGATTTTGGGGGTGGGAGTGAACTTTCTAGAGTACAAGTCATAGTATGTTAACCCAGACAGTATCTCACACTAGATTGAGCTCCACTAAGATAAAAGGCTTAGAGGGCTCACTGTATAATAAAAAGAGCTCACGTAAGCAAAAGAAATAAATATTTACAAAGAGAAAACTGCCTTTAAATTCCTAAAACCCACCCCACACTGAAGAATCACCACCGTATTAGACAGAAACATCACCATGGGGAAGAGCAGGGGGTGAGTGAATGAGCACAAACAACAGCCTTCCTTAAAAAAATATCTATTTGAAAGTAGTTAGATAATCTTTGACTTTTGAAACTGCTGAACCAGTCAGTTCTATCTCATGTTCAGCATCACACTATTAAACTAAGTCCAAAGTTTCTGTGGTTACTATCAGAGGAAGTGAGCTAATTTCCCCTGAGAACTGGCTACACTGACCAGATGTCTTTAGCCAGCTACTCCCCAGATTGAGCAGGAGCAGCACATGCGATGCCTTCTCTGTTACCATGGAGATGGGTTTTCCCATCCACTCCGCAGCCGGGCACACAGCAGCTACCAGCTGTTGTCTCGACTCGTTCTCCATCAGACTGAGGAAATAAAGTGGGAGAGGTAGGGCTGAGCTTCTCCCAGCCCTGCACCTCATCAACTTTAACCACAGTGCCCAACCCTCAATCTCCTCAGCTGCCGCTTGGGCTCGTTGCTATTGTTTAAAGTGCCTTGTGGCGCTTCCTCCACTGGTTTTACAGACTTGTAATAGGTCAGCGGCAGCACACAGCCGCTTGATAGAACATGTTCGATTGCTGGGCTGGAAACTTGAGGCTTCCCCAACTCACACTTCTGGCCCAACACTCCCATCCAAATGGTTTTATGAGCTTAAACCTAAATCTCCAGCAGTAACCCATTTCAGGTGCCTGACATTATTCTCGCTCCATACTTTCAAAGAAAAACTCTGTGGATTAATGGCTCCCTATCCTTCCTGCAAGGCTGGTTAATGCCTTCAATTCCCATTGCTTTTTAACTCCTGTGGAACTTTAATCTGTGTCTGACCATGCTGATGAGCTGCAGAGAAACAGTGCTGGTTAGGATTTTCATTCTTGCGTTTTCTTTTTGAATGCAGCCAAGTTCAAATGTCTAATTATAACATTGCAGAGTTAATGATCAATTTAACAAAGGCTTTAGGGTATCTTTGAAGTCATAACAACAAGCCAAAGGGGAGTTTAAAACGTTAACTGCACAGGGAGCCTACATAGAGAGCTTTCTTAGGATTATCTCTCTCACTTAACAACAAAGTTGAGTCATTTCAGAATACTTCCAGCAACCCCATGCCTTGATCTGGTTGCCACATAGCACAGA